>NW_027412674.1:12651855-14024783 GCF_025532065.1 Leptinotarsa decemlineata
CCAACTTTAAAGATCATTGTCGCCCACTTTTTATTCATCTCAAAATTATGCCGATTCCTACAGCTTTTGCATATGAAACATTGATTGAAATTCATAAAAATAAATCAAAATACATTTTACAATCGCAACAACATGAATATCCTACAAGATCAGGAAATCTGATAAGAACTGAGAGATTCAGACTGAGCACCTCACAAAATAATTCATCGAATTTGAAATTTTCTATAATAAGTTACCATGTCACATAAAACAACTCAGTTTCTACTGTTTCAAGAAAAAACTGAAATAATTTTTTTTGAATCACTGTTTTTATTCTACAGATGAATACGTGTTATACAACATAGATAATTCATGTGACTTTGAGTGAGTAACAATTGTTCTCATTTTTAACATTAGTTGATTGATTGTTCTCATTATTATGTACACTGTTCTGTTATACAAGCATTGTGATGGTTTTATTTGTATATATGACGTCATATTTATAAATTTTTGTGTTTTGACTTGCTACAAATATTTGTTCAAAGGTATCACGTAGCCAATAAACTATTCTATTCTATTCTATTATGATTCAAATGACAGTTACCTGTAAGAAGGCCTGTTAGACATCGTAGTTCATCCCTACTGTAGTCCAACAACTGTTTGGTATCAAACCTTGAAGGATAAATAAAGGCGTTGGAGTGAGCCAATCCTGGAAGATTCTGCCGGAAGTCCATAAATCTTCTTGCCATCCAGGTTTGGCAAAGCCTCAAGCGATGCCAATGACAGGTTCTGGTTCGATGAAGCTGCTAGCAGCACCCTCCTTTGCAAGGAAGTCAGCAGCTTCATTACCTTCCAGGCCAGTATGGCCAGAAATTCAGATCAGAGATAATCTGTTAAGTCTTTCTATCTAGAAGAGTCGTTTTTGGCAATTTGCTACCAATTTAGATGTTGCTCGGTAGGAGCCAAGAGCTTCCAATGCCGCTTGACTGTCCGATAATATTTTTATTGACTCGTGTATGAGGTTGGAATTATCCAATCTCCCGCACACAATTCAATAGCGTAAATTTTTGCTTGAAATACAGTCGCATAAGTTCCTAGGCAGGCATACAGAGTGGTCCAACGAAAAGTTTGCACCTTGCTTTTCTCCTTTTTTGTAACTTAACGCAAAAATGCTTGGACAGGTCGATTTTGCTTTTGAGGGGGACACATTTTACATGTATTTTTCTACCTGTGCCTTCAACCCCCTAGCGAGGGTGAGTAACAACCCTGAAATTTTAAATGGAAAGTGGGGTCGAGTGATATATCATTTGGAAGGGCACAAAATTATCTTTCCAATGATACCTAATTTGTTGTATTTCACTCAAACATGTAGGTATTATGAAGAAAAACAACTACAACCCAGTACTTTGAAATGTGTAATTGACTTAGTAGAATCCTACTTCAGCAACTGCTGAAAATGTGACCCATTTGCTTCCATACAATAATACAGATTTTGTTCAAATGTATTTCTAACATTCTGTAGCATATCAGGTGTTATACTTCTGCACTCTGCTGTAATTCGTTGGCGAAGATCTTCTATGGACTCGGGATGCGTAGCAAAACATTTATTTTTCAAGTGTCTCCAAAGGAAAAAGTCTGAAGGCGATAAATCAGGTGACCTGGCAGGCCATTCGATGGGGCCTCTCCTTCCAATCCACCGTCCAGGAAACCGGTCATCTAAAAACTCTCTTACCGGAGCAACATAGTGAGGAGGTGCTCCATCTTGCTGGAAATGAAGCCGATCATCATTATGATTTTGGTCATTTTCAGTTATTTCTGTTATGAGAGGATCAATTGTATCTTCAAGCATATTCAGGTAGACCTCACCAGTTGAATTCCCAGGAATAAAAAGTGGCCCTACGATATGACTACCTAAAATGCCATACCAGACATTGATTTTTTGAGGGTACTGGGTATGGACCTCTCGGAATAAGTGTGGGTTACTGTCATCCCGGTAACGGCAATTATGCCTATTCACAGCTCCATTCAAAAAAAATGTACTCTCATCGGAAAAGCACGTGTTGAATGATAGGTGCGGATCATCAATTAGTAGCTGGCTCAGTTGTTCACAAAATTGCAGCCTTCTATCAGGATCATCTTCATTGAGTTCCTGTACTAATTTAATTTTGTACGGATGAAATTTATAGTCTTTTAATATCCGTATTATGGACGAACGGGAGACACCTGAGGCTGCAGCAAGCTGACGGGTACTTTGAATATGATCCAATTCAACATGTCCCAAAACAGCGACTTCCACTGCTTCATTTCTGATCGGTTTCCGTGGCTGGTGTTTCACATTATAGACAGATACGGTATCAACAAACTTTTGGACTAACTTTGCAACGTACGAATCATTCACATTTTTCCCGGCATGACTGTTATTAAAGAGGCGAGCAGTAAGTCTAGCACAACTATTATGTTGATAATAAAGTTTAACAATTTCAACTCGTTCAGGAATGGAATAAACCATTTTTACAATAAAGTTGAAATGATTTCAAAAGCAACCGAACTGAATCAATGAACGTTTGCCTAAATTATTTTTGTACACTTATGTGCTGTTGTTATTTGAACCAAAAAACGCACGAGAGAAATTGAGGAATGTAAAAATGATAAAAATGCCGTATTTTCCGCATTTTCATTAACACCAAAAATATCGAGTAAATGTTCTTGCATTTTTTATAACTATTCGAATGAATACAACAAATTAGGTATCATTGGAAAGATAATTTTGTGCCCTTTCAAATATCACTCGACCCTACTTTCCATTTAAAATTTTAGGGTTGTTACTCACCCCCTTAGGGGGTTGAAGGCACAGGTAGAAAAATACATCTTGAATGTGCCCCTCTCAGAAGCAAAATTGACCTGTTTGAGCATTTTTGCGTTAAGTTGCAAAAAAAGGAGAAAAGCAAGGTGCATACTTTTCATTGGACCACTCGATATATCTCTGTCCTGGGTCTGCGACTAAAAACACCTGCACCAGTACCGGAAGGTATTTTTGGTCCATCTGTGAATCAATTACTATTTGCTTTTAATATTTCGATACACCACTAGAAATGAGGTGAAATGTTGGGGTGGATGAAAATTACAAACTGTCGTGTCTTTGCTCAAAGTAAAGACACTCCATTGTATGGTGAAACACGTGTTGCATTCAGTGAAAATTTTACAATGAAGTTTTTTTGGAAAACGTTAAAATAATAATATAGAAATATCCATCTTACGTTCATGAATTGACAGCAAAATAAATGAATGTATTCCATAACTACAGAATCAGAATTTCTGATAGAATAGTGATTTTAAAACTATATTTTTTCAGGGAAACCTGGGAAAATCTCTCTACTGTGAACTCAGTGTTACGAAAATATGAACAACTGTTCCATCATTCATGTGACATCCTTGATGAAAGCCTGGGATGATTTTCTGTGTGCAAAATCAGTCATCCAAACTTATATCGAGATATTTGCACTAACTGAGTCTCGGGACACGCATTTCGTCGGATAATCAATTCAAATCTACTGCTTGTTATCATAATATAATCCATTTTCCGGTTTTCCTCTCTGCATCTCTTTTCATCATCTCTCAAAACCCATCAATCACCGGTGGCATTCTATCAATTATGTCTGATAAATGACATATCTTATGATGCGGAACTCCGATTATATTGTTTGAAAAGGATTATGATCCCTGTATTTAAATTCACTTCCGGCTAATAGAAATAATTCCAACCCGAGCTATGGATAATAGATAATACTTTTATGAGTTGATTTTTTTGTCTAGAGAAAACTATCAGGTATCATCATTCTGAGAGAACACACTATCACATAATTGAAATCAAGTCCCATTCAGGTAACACAAGATGATGAATCTCAATGGAAGATACGAGCTTCAAACTCAGAAGTCAATGTAGGTGTCCCGCAAGACTCTATTTTAGGCCCTATACTACTGTTTCTCTACATAACATAAATCGGTACAATATTTCCTAGGATACAATTTACATTGTATGATGATGATATATCATTGATTATTTCTAACAGATCTAACAATATCTTACAAAATGAATGCGAATCTATATTAGTGTCTATATTAGAGTCTTATAGACAAAACAGCTATCGTAAAATTTCAGACAGCCCAACAATACAGTGAGGACTTCAAAATTGAACTATCTGGTCAAGAAATTGTAACTAGTGATACTGTGAAATTCCTAGGTATGGAACTAGACAAAAATCTTAAGTTCAAAAGACATTGCGAATTATCAATATCTAACCATAAATCATTCTATTACTTGATCTATGATTTGACGACTCTTCTAACTCATGAACAATTAATGAACTTCTACCATGCACACGTGGAATCTCGTTTGAGATATGGGACTCATTTCTGGGGCAACTCCATACATCCTAGGAACACATTTATTGCACAAAAAAGAATCGTAAGGTGTTCAGCAGGAAAATCAAGACAACACTCTTGCAGAGATCTTTTCAAAAAACTGAAAATTTTAACTCTGACTGGATTATTTATTTTTGATATATGTTTATTCGTCTATAGAAATAGAAAATAAATTCCATCCCCCTATCCGACGTTTCGTCTTCTGGCCACCATCATCAACTTTATTTTTTCTTAGGGCGCTACATTGGATTTCATCAATTTTGAATAAAACCAGGTTTTACCTTCTCAATGATGTATCGTAAGTTATCATTTTTTTTCGAAGAATTGGAGATATTGAACAAAATTTTTTCTTATCATAATGGACTTTGGCTATAATGTTTCTAAATTTGACTTTCATATTGTTACACTCAATGACATTTTGTTATTGTACAAGTCATTGAATTTTTGGCAAATGATGAATGAAGAAAAAAGCGATGATACAGATTTATTACAAATACGATAGAAACAGTGTTAAGACATCGGAAATGTAATTAAACTTGTATCCCAAAAGACGGCAACCACATCGAACTATGTTTAAGATATTGGATCGAAATCTACCCGAGTTTGGTTCGTTTGAAAAGCCAATGAAAAATTACGGAGACAGAATCAACAATCAAATTTTGATAAGTGAGGTATGTATGAGGTAAATACTAAATCGCACTTTAGGAACTGCCTGGGGTTGTTTATGCTCCAAATGTGTTCGTTATTTCGGTTGAATATCCCACAATTCAGGTCTTCTTATTAGCCAATTACATTTAAACCCCATATTGCAAATATTACTTCCATAGCACAGAAAATGTTAGGTTTCATTCTTAGATCTGCAAATGAATCATCTCTCACTTCAATAAAAATCATATATTTTTCAATTGTTATATATAGAATATAGAACGAACTAATCTGTGTTAGGTTCGAATGTGTCACATTGCCTACTCACTCAACAAGAAACGGCCACCAAATAGAAGCTTTGAAAATCTTAGAAAAAATTATATTAAACAGATGACGAAAACTGATGATGAAATATGTAGAACCACAACCTCAACAACAATGTTTTCATTTTAATGCTATAATCATTCTGAGAATTAAGTGCCTACTATTATGGAATTGTACCTCATGGTACCAAAAACTAATTATGTTGCCTTTCGGGATATTCTTTTTTCTCCATTCAATTAGACGAACAGCTCTAATCTCTCATTATTTTTCAGTTACTGAGTCAGAAAGTGGGAGCTCCCCGATCGTCAGCAGCAGAGTTTTACGTACAAAAAGCAAATCAGTACCTGTGGCAACACATGGCCCCATACAGTTTACAGAGCGTCGAAGAAGGGGTGGAGAAATTGAGAAATGGCACACTGGATATTTTGATAGCAGACACTCCGATTTTAGATTATTATCGGGCAACCGATCACGGCTGCAAATTACAGAAGATCGGAGAAACAATCAACGAGGATACGTATGCCATCGGAATGACAAAGGGGTTCCCTCTTAAGGTAATTGATAGTTAAGGGTTGATCAGTGGCTAGATGGCTAGTGTGTGTGATTAATGACTTGTTTATTTCATGGTAATTCATGATAACTTCAATGAAATGAATAAAAACACTTTTGTCTAATTACCACTAGTTGATTTTATTTATACGACCGGTTTTGGGTTTAACCCCATCATCAAGTATAAAACTGAAATGTGAAATTTTTAAACTCGGTTATATCGGGAGTTTCAAGGTAACCTAGAAGAAGAGGTAGTTGAATGAACCATGGTACCAACCATAAAAGTCAACACTGAAGATTAGGGGTTCCCAAACTTATTAATTCAAGAGTGGAGATCTACATAAATCGAGTTGCTCGTTTAGGGGCATATAATTCAGGTTTTGATTTGAATTGTTGATTTCCATGGCTTCCAACAAATTCATTTTCTTCTCTTTATTACACAGGTATGTGTAGGATTTTGAGGTTATCTCCACTCATCTGTGTTTTGTTTTTAGAAAATTTCATACATTGTGCATTTTTTGTCCAAACAGACGTGTTCACGGATCCTTACGTCAAAGTTTCTACCGGTTTGGTCTGTATATATTGCAGAGAATTTGCTACACTCTATTCTATATATACCTGAGTTTTACCTGACCACTTTATGTACATAAGTTTCAAATCAATTAAATCACCTGTGGTTATGTACCAGTCCCCACATTTGAAAAAATATTATCATACATAATTCCTCCATACACCTTTACCAGCATATTGTAGCTGCATTTAATAGTATGCTCCACATACTACTGAATATTCCACTGTCTAAGAGTAATTTCCAAAGAGAGCTGAGTTTGATTAAACAAATCGCGGTCAATAACGGTTATGAGGTAGATATTATCGACTCCATTATTTTCAATAAAACTACAGAAGCAAGCCAAGGACCAAGTCTACTTGGTTTGACTTTCCTCATGAAGACTGTGACTTGGCCAAACAGGGAGAACATTTTCCCAAATAATTAAAGAGCGTAGAAGTAGTTTTGTAAATAGCACCACCTCTCAGCACAAGAACAGAATAAAGAATATTTTGAACACGTATAGAATGGAAATATGAATGTACCACATAAAAAGCCATACTCAATGAACATTTCTTCACTTGTGAATCAAATATTATGTGACATCTCTACAAATGAAGCAAACACAAATTTTCAAAAACAAAGTGCATTGAAACGGTCAATTCATTGATGGTCTACACATTGCAAACCATGTGAATATTTCATTTTTCCTTGTCAGACCTTCAGAACAAAGTATTCCCAATGAAATATCCAAATTACCAATATTATCCGCCACCTTCTATAGACTCTGATAATCAAATCATCGAATATTGCCTATGTAGACAGTTTCACTGACATGGTGGATAAAGTATTATGGAACTGATAGTGAATACTGAATAGAGGGGAATAGGGAGCGAAACTAGTCATTCTACGCTTACGATTATTTATTCTTCAAAGTGGTAATATTGTATAATGTAGAAGTCCATCAATCTGAAACTGGCATCTAAATGATCATCATTTCCACAAACAGAAATTTGACTACCTACGAATATTCTTTATTCTGATAATATCATACTCTCCGACCATCCCATGGCAATGGCATTGTCTTCATTATCCCAAGAAATATAAGATTATTGTGAATAGGGAGTACCTGTATTATCAATAGTATTAATAATTTCATTCATTCATGATTAAATAATTAAGTCAATTACCTGAAGTTACAAATTTTTACAAAATAATGAAATACCAAACAATTCAATGAAATTCTTCATGACGAAGAATTTCAAGAACGAAGTTTTAATGATGAACGAGAACGAGAATGTTTCCTGCTTATTCATCAAACTCAAACAACTGTTCATGCAGCTGCAGTTTCGTAAGAAGGTATCATCTTTCCCTCCAACCGATTTCCTGGAGTCTTTGAAGTCCACTAGATACTCGTTAGGACAACAAGAGGATTGTTCCGAATTCTTGGGGTTCTTGTTGAATACTCTCCGTGAGCAAAACAATAGCAAAATCAATACTCCCAGCCGCTCTGGACTGAATGATTCCGTACAACCCATCTCGTCTTGTGTTTGTAAATCTTTTGCTGGAAAAATCCTCACTTGTTTACTTTGTGGTAAATGTTCAAGAAGTACTGAAAACTCATGTGAATTTCTGGAACTTCATCTAGCTTTTCCTAATATGACTAATTACCAGTCCGTGCAAAGCTTATTGTTAAATCATCTGAAAATGGAATTTTTAACAGGTGATGATCGACTGTATTGTCAAACATGCGCCAAACTAACTGACTGTTATAAGGAAACAAGTATAGCTGAGGCACCAGTCAATCTAATAATAACACTGATGATATTCAAACAAGACTCAACCTCTAACGGAAGCAAGAAAATCTTTGGAAGGTTCGGAATAGATGAACATTTCAACCTGGCGGGCCACTGTTATAATATTCATGCAGTCATTGTTCACTGTGGTTCTGGCGTTGAATGTGGTCATTATTACGCCTTGGTCAAAGAAGAAACGGACTGGTTTAAGTTTGACGATAGTCGTGTCACGAAGTGTTCTGGCGATGCATTGAATTTATTGGAGCCTCTGGAGACACCCTACATTTTGTTATATAAGAGAGAGGACATTGTTAGATCAAGATCTTCAGATGATGTGGTGCTGCAGGTTTTTCCGGGTTTTCCTGCAGCTGAAAAAGCAAATGCGCCACTGGAATCAATGAAGTCGCCCCGGAGCGCCAATTAATTTTTATTGTTGTATTTATTTTATTTTTATCGTTGTTTTAACACATTGTAATAATTTCATATACCAAACAAGGAAACACAAGTAATCAATATGATCAGTGAACATTATGATTGTGAGTGGAAGCTTGAAACAAAAATGAAGATTTTAAGAAAATTATGAATAGTTGAATAAGAAAACACCAGTAAAATAATTATTATTAGTATACTGTCAATTACGAAATCATCCAGAATCAATAAAAAACATTCAGATGATTCCGGCTATATTTGAACATATTGAAAATTCCAATTGATTCTTGAATTTATGAGCAATATTACATTTTTTATCCCTCCAGAAATTGTACTATAAATTATAATTCCATCACGATAAATCGATTTCTGTCCAAAATTAGATTTATAACCGTAACTGATAATAATTTAGTATGTCCAGCGTTATGACTATGATAGGGATTAACTTACTTACGTAAAGTTATAAAATTCAACAGAATAATATTGAACAAGAGAACCCAAGTAATCAATATAGGCAGTAAAATAAAATCTTGAATAGACATTTTGAGAAAATTATGAATGGTTGAATGGAAAACACGAGTTAAATAAATTTTTGTAGAAATGTAATCCAAGGTTTTCAACCAGTTTCATTTGTAACTAACTTTACTGCAGTTTCGTCCTATACGGACATTTTCAAACGTATACAATAAACTAACAATGGTTTATTATATTAGCCCTTATATACCACCCCTGTAGGTACTAATAGAGGTACTTGGCTTGATTGAGTACCTGAATTCACAGTTTACAATGCGGATATGCTAATTTGAAAACCGGTTAGTAAACTAAATAGATTTGATCATTTAACGGTTGTACATGCAATGTTTATGCTTTTGCGTTTTCAAGGATTTTTCCTAGTCTGAAGGACCTTTCATGTTCAGCATACCGTTTTTGGAAATTTTGACCACATTGTCCCACATAAACACTCCGGACACTAGAGCTTATAAACTCCAGATTACTCCAACTTGTCCACCTTATCTTTGGCATCGAAAAGGAAATCAGATAACCTGGCATGTGGTCTAAATGCCACTTCCACATTGTTTTTCCTGAAGAAACCCGCAATTATCTCTGTTCTTTTTCCAAAATATCTTAGTTACCCATTTCTTGATTTCTGGTTGTGTGATCTGAGGGTATATTAATCTGTAAGTGAATTTACGGCTTTGTTTTCTGACTAACTTCCGGATAGTATCTGTATTGAAACCATTATCATGACCTATCTGTGTAATTATATCAATTTCCCTAGCTAGATTGTTAGCAGACAAAGGCAATGAGAATGATCTGTGCAAAATTGAATTATAGGCTGCTAATTTATGACTGTCTGGATGGAAAGAATCGCTTGGGATGGAAATGTCTGTATAGTTAGGTTTTCAGAAAACATTTATTTAGATTGTGTGTGATGGAAGGTCTAAGAAAATTATTTGTTTCACTATCTCTGTTTCGAGGGTGAACTGAATGTTGCTATTGAGATCATTCATGAATGTCATAAATTGGTTCAGCTGTCGTGTAGTACCTCTGAAACAGGCGAGAATATCGTCCACATATCTGTACCAAAAATGAATATGTTTATCAACCAGGTCTGAATTTAATATGGTGGTTTTCAAGCTTTCCATAAATATGTATGCTGAAAGTGGACTAAGGGGTGATTGATAAATCTGAATCCTTAATCCTACAGGGGTTCTATATAAGAACTGATGTAATCAATCATCGTTAGTTTAATGTATAAGTTTGAAAATGTCCTTATAGGACGAACCTGCAGTAACGTTAGTTACAAATGAAAGTGTCAAAAACAAAGAAAGTTTCAATTCTCTTTTCTTTATTATAATTCCCTTCCACGTAATAATGGATACATCCATCAATTTATCAAAAGATGAATCGTTCTACAAAAGTGGTATTATAATGTTAGAGCGGCGCTGGAAATAATGTGTGGCTGTCGTTGATAAATAAAGCCAATTTTGAACAAAAAAAGACGAGTTTTTCTCTCAGGCTTAGGACTTTTTAGCCCATGTATAATTCAACTTGTCTCTAACTTACTAACTCATAACTTTCGTTGGGTTTATTTTCAGGACAGCGTGTCAGCCGTAATAGCCAAATACTCCAGTAATGGTTACATGGACATCTTACAAGAAAAATGGTATGGAGGTTTGCCCTGCTTCAAATTGGCTAATGATATTGCTCAACCAAGACCGTTAGGTGTGAAAGGGGTTGGCGGAGTCTTCATTCTATTGGGAGTGGGTATACTACTTTCAGTATCGATTCTTCTACTGGAGCACTTGTTTTTTCGGTACACTCTGCCCATTCTTCGAGAAAAACCAAAGGACAGCGTTTGGCGCAGTAGGAACATTATGTTCTTCAGTCAGGTGAGTCACTCAGGTTCTCAATTATTTTCTTTTCTGGAGTAGAATAAGACATGATCGAAAACAATTGAGAAAAATATATTCATATTATCCATTCTATCAAATTTATCCAAATCCATTTTATTTTTTCACCTACTTTTCATTTAGCAATTCGGAAACAACTCACAAATATTTTCAAACTAAGCTAGCTATTGTGATTGCATACATATGAACATATATGTCCATATGAGAGACTGAAGAGGTACTCTGTAAATACATAATTTTGTGCAGGTCGTTGTTATTTCGAAAATTTACGTTCCGAAGCTAAAAAAATCTGTTTGAAATCTGTTTTTCCGTTGATCAAAATTGATTGGATTTCCATTACATAATTCTGTAATTGATGTGCTGTTTTTATTTCTATAAAAAACAACCTCTGAAGAGACCAAGCGACATGATTTTTCCACTATCTCCGAATTCAAGCTCATTTTTTCTCAAACTTCCCGAATACTTGACATCTGTATCATAGATTATGTAATATTTGAAAATTAAAATATCTCGGTTACTCTCAAAAATAAGTACTGTAAAATGCGCTAAAAGAGTCTGAAATACTTTTTATCGTATAGTTTTGCAAATACCGTTATTTGATTCATGATGAAAATGAATGTAACATGAAGAGAGATATCATCAAAATTATATATGCTACGGTGATGTAAGATGAGTTCTGTTTTATCTGAAAATTTTCTATTAAGGAAATCACAGGTTTATGGAAGAAGCCGTTGTTGAAAAAAACTGCTCTCGAATGAAGAATTCCCAAACAATGTATTGTTTCTACAGTAGCTATGGAAGTAGAAACCAATGGTAAGTAAGTCTATAGGCAGGTGCAAGTGAAGCCTTAAGTGTGTTAAGGGGTATCGGCGCCGCAGGCAGATCCGTACTCAAATTAAGTTTGAATACAAATATAGAATCGCAATAATAGTTATGGACTCAATGTTGATGAAAATCAAATCGAGAAAATAACACCTTAATTTGATTTTCATCGATATATATCTGAAGTGAATGGTGAAAATGAATCATGTATTCGATTTAATAAATGCTTGTAATGCACTGTTTGGAAAGAATACTTAGCACATCTAAAATATGGAAGACTTGCCCATTTATGTTTTGCAATGAATCCATTCCATATACTCTAGTTGATTGAAATCAGTTAGACAAGTTAATAACAACAGGCATCTAGATGCCTATGAGAGCTTAGAAGTGAGCCAACATAATAATATCATGAATGACGCTAGTGTACAAATACCTAATTGTTCACTATATAGCTTGTTGAAATGAGTATTTTCAGGAAAGAAAGTTTTTGGCTTTCTACTACTCCATTTTAATACAAAAAAGGATGAGAGAATCTTCCAAAGAAAAGAAGGAAGTAATCAATTTGAAAATGAATAACTCTATACATGGATGTGTAGATCATGCAAAAAATAACTCTCAAACCCAAACTGGAAGAAAGTCCTCCTGTAATAGCAATTTCCATATAAACATTGAATTACACGAAAGAAAAAAAATATTTTGAAACAAATACTTCTATATGAAAACTGAATCATACAGAAGATACTTTTCTCTACTCAGTTTGTATTTCGAACATTCGTTATGGAATAAAAATCAGATATCATTCACATGAGTTCTACTTTGAATGAATGGTAACAAATTGTACTTACATGGAACACTGTCATCTTCACTGGTATACATCGATATTTCGCCTTGAGACACTTGTCCCAAGGCTCTTCAGTACCAAATTGGATAACATTATAGAAAATACACACACTCCATTCATGACTTACGATTTTTAATGTCACGGAATAAGCTTGATCTGCTTATGTCATCGATGACATCGTAATAAAGAAACGCAGAATCCAATATACAGGCTGATTCACGGTGGATGGCACATTAGACGTTTCTGGTGAACCAAACAACGGATCACTTTGAAAATTCAATGGAGGGCATATTCGGACATTCTCTAGCCAACTAGAATATTTTCGACAATGCGGTGTTGCCGCTTCTATTAGAAAGCAGTAGCAACTTTGATTTTTCAAATGGAACACTCTGTATATAATATTGTCGGGCAATTGTTGGAATCTCCAACAATTGCCCGACAACTTTTCTTGATATTTCCCTATACCTATCTGTTACCGTTTTCGAAATAAAAATCAATTTCATTTTTTTTCTTCGAAAATCATGACTTCTAAAAATGCCGATATCTTTTAGTTAAGAAGTACTATGATATCGAAATTTGGTTTGGAGTTAGGTGATACTTGGACACTTCCCACACGTCAGCCTAATCTCCGTTACTTCAATACAGGGTGGTAAAAAAATACAGTTTTTTCGTTTGCTTGAAAAAGTTGCTGAAATTTGATTATTTCAAATGGAACACTCTATATATTATTGAAAATTCGGAAAGCTGCTGAAATTTGATTTCTTTCTATGTATATCATACCTATACCTAACTAGTCAAGTTTCGGACTTATGAACATTTATTTGTGAAAATGTCCCTTCAGAATGGTATTTCCATTCAGTATTTGGTAAGCAGGCCATGATTACTATTTGACAGTAGCGTTGTGACATTCTCCTAGTAATATCGACATTTTCGTCACTTCAGAAGTTGCAAATACCTTCAAAACGATGGAACAAAACTATTCAAACGAAGTTCTTATGAATTTGTTTATTATTTTTGGACAGTGTGACAAAATTATCAGCAGAACATGTAGAAAGTTCAATGAAATGTATCCGAATCTACCGCCAATGAACCTCAAGAAATTTATATGAATTCAGAACAATTTCAATATGTTTGGATAAACTTTATAAAAGCACCAAGAAACTTGAAATTGGAAATATTTCAAAATATGTTCGAATCGCTGGCCGTTCACTTCCAAGCACTTTAAAATGCGGGTGTTGACTGCTTTCGTGGTGGCAGATCTGATTTCATTGGGATCCAAATCTTCAAATGTTTGGGCAATCCTTTCTAACAATTCATCTCTCGAACGCACGGGTATTTTGTAAATTTTTTCTTTAAACATTCCCCACAAATAAAAATCTAATGGATTAAGATCGGGTGATCTCGCTGGCCAATTCCATGGTCCCAAGCGCCTCATCCACCGATCGTCAAATAGTCTATCCAGTTCTGCGCTCACTTCTCTTGTGCAATGTGCAGGAGCTCCGTCTAGTTGGTACCAACAGTTTCGATAATCTTCGAGTGGCAGATTATCCACACGAAACTGTCTACAGTATTCTCCAAAATATTCAGGTAGCTTCTGGATGTTAATGACTCCTCGTATATCACGTACCTCAATTTGTTGTCCATCAACATGCAGAAGACATTAAAACTAAATTTTTCTTGAAATCCGGCTTCTTTTGTGACGTGAGGATTTTCACTGGACCAATAATGACGATTTTTTCTATTGAAAATCCCTTCTTTCGAAAATTTCGATTCATTCAAAATTCTACTCTCTGTTGAGGATCTTGAGGCTTCATTGCTTGAATTTTGGTGAATTTATAATCATGCATTTTATGTCTTCGCAAGATTCTTTGAACCAATGAATATTTTATACCCAAATCTTCTTCAGCACTTCTTATCGATGACTCGGGAAATGCGTGAAAATATGCTAAGACATTAATCTGGTTGTCTTCGAAAGTTACGGGTCGAGGCAAGTTTCTTGGTGCTTTTAAAATTGATCCAAATGCATTGAAATTGTTCTCAATTCGTATAAATTTCTTGAGGTTCATTGGCGGTAGATTCGGATACATTTCATTGAACTTTCTACATGTTCTGCTGATAATTTTGTCACACTGTCCAAAAATAATAAACAAATTCATAAGAACTTCGTTTGAATAGTTTTGTTCCATCGTTTTGAAGGTATTTGCAACTTCTGAAGTGATGAAAATGTCGATATTATTAGGAGAATGTCACAACGCTACTGTCAAATAGTAATCATGGCCTGCTTACCAAATACCGAATGGAAATATTATTCTGAAGGGACATTTTCACAAATAAATGTTCATAAGTCCGAAACTTGACTAGTTAGGTATAGGTATGATATACATAGAAAGAAAGCAAATTTCAGCAGCTTTCCGAATTTTCAATAATATACAGGGTGTTCCATTTAAAATAATCAAATTTCAGCAACTTTTTCAAGCAAACGAAAAAACTGTATTTTTTTACCACCCTGTATTGAAGTAACGGAGATTAGGCTGACGTGTGGGAAGTGTCCGAGTATCACCTAACTCCAAACCAAATTTCGATATCATAGTACTTCTTAACTAAAAGATATCGGCATTTTTAAAAGTCATGATTTTCGAAGAAAAAAATTGAAATTAATTTTTATTTCGAAAACGGTAACAGATAGGTATAGGGAAATATCAAGAAAAGTTGTCGGGCAATTGTTGGAAATTCCAAAAATGATATTATATACAGAGTGTTCTATTTGAAAAATCAAAGTTGCTACTGCTTTCTAATAGAAGCGGCAACACCGCATTGTCGAAAATATTTTAGTTGGCTAGAGAATGTCCGAATATGCCCTCCATTGAATTTTCAAAGTGATCCGTTGTCTGGTTAACAGAAACGTCTAATGTGCCATCCACCGTGAATCAGCCTGTATTGCTTTGCTGACAACAGCACACTTGTCTTGTCATTCCTTATTGATTCCAGGACATTGGCTACAAAGGCATATCTTCTCCGACAGCAAGAGGTTACATATCTTAACGAGGATCTAGAAGTCATTTCGAATTGGGGTGAAAGTAACCAGGTTCAATTCAAAGCCACAGAAACTTACGCATCGGTTTTCTCCAAGAAGATAAATGTCTGCGACCCGGATTTAACAATGTCAGGACAGACAATGTCGCTTTCTGCTTCGATAAGTTTGTTTGTTGGGGGTTAAAATGGACACCCATATGTCTTGGCACAATCATGTCACTAGAATTGCAAAGCCTGCTTCTCGAAAGTTTGGAACACTGTTCCGAACCAGGAAACTGTACACACACCTCAGCAACTTTTGATGCTCTATAAAGCTCAGGTCAGACTTTCTTTGGAGTTTCGTTCTCAGGTATGGAGCTCTGCCCCCCAACGTACCCTGAATTTGCTGGATTTCATCTAGAAAGAAGCCATCCGCCTGATTAGAGACGCGAATATCACGTTCGAACTGGAACATCGAAGAAAGGTTGGAGATTTGCCTCTCTTCTGTAGATACTTTCACAGGAAGTGTTCAAGTGACTTGCACATATCAGAAATACGCGACGAACTATAGCTGCTCAACATTTAGAGGTTCAATTCAGTACACCTCTAACTTCACTGTTTCATCTGGAGAACTGCGTTTATGTGGAATAAACTTCCTGAGAATGTTTTTCCAAATGGATTCAATCTCCAGCGTTTGTAATTCGATGTGAATTGCTACTTTCGCACAGACACCGCTGTGAGAGCGCCTTGAGGATTATCCTGTAGTGCATGTGTTTTGTCATAAAAAAACAGAATCAAATCGCAATAGTCGGCTGACATGATTATGGCAATATTAATCGACCATCTTGGAAGCATTTGTAGATCCAAATCGCGATAAAGACAATGCGCCATGTTACGAATGGATGAAAACGATATCAACGTTGCATGAATTGGCTTCCATTGCCTTTGCATCCACGATATTCTCCAGATATAACCCCCAGCGACTTTTTTTGTTCTCAGATCTGTTCTCAGATTCTATGACCATTATAATCGTTGTATCACCCACAGAGGCAACTATATTGAATAAAGCAATCAGATTTTATGAAAAAAAAAAATTATGTTAACCTTCGAACTTTTCAGTCCAACTTTGTTTGATGTCCAAAATAAATATTGATTAGATATAACATGTGTATTGTTTCTAATTAAAATATTCACTAATTTGTATATTTTCTAAATCATAAAGTTGATATCCGTGTTTTGAAATAATTTTTTTCGGAATTTTCAAACAGGACTTGTTGACCTTAGGAATCCCATTGATAAAATCATGATGAAACTATGTCAGATTGATAATCATTTCATGTCATTGATTTACTATTACTTGTAAATTGACGGAGTCGCGACTGCATGGTTTCGTCACGTTCTATCTCAATTTTGTCATGCTCTGAAATTCCGGTAACACGAGAGTTCGAGGGGTCATTCATCATTCGCAAAAATGCTGACACGAAGTGGGGTAGACGGTATTTATGTTGGTGTATTGATCAAAAGTTTCATTAATAATTTGTTAGTGTGTACATTCGAAACCTATCAAAGTGAGGTTTATCAACATGAATCTGTTTTTGGTGGTCATTTTGGCATCATCTGTCGTATTACTTAGCTCTTGTGTTGCACATCCTCCAAATGCAGAAATTCTCGGTATTTCTGAAGACAAAGTTGACGAGGATTATTTCGAAACAGAGAAAGAACTTCGAACTCTTCGAATAGATAAAATAAAGAGCAGTATTTTGAGGAAGCTAGGACTAGCAGAAAAACCGACTGTTTATGTTCATGATCCGCCAAGGGCCATATCACAATATTGAGAAATTTGATCAAACGAGAATTTTGACCCGCAAGTGCATGTGGTGAAATCATTAAGGTAATTCATTTTCAAGTGTTGAATTTTTTATAGTATTAAGTTTCATCCTGTTAATTTGTCTGCAACGTTCATCATTTCGAAAAAATTAAGGTATCGGATAGTATCTACCGGAAAAGATGAATTCCCAGTCTCTTGAAAAAGTGTGCTTCATACATAGTATCTTACGTAACATTCATCTTGAATAAATCAATTGAATTAGAACAATTTCCAATAGTGACACCTATTTTCAAAAAAGGAGATAAAATGTCGCTTATGAACTACAGACCTATTGCGCTTCTGAGCACTTTTTCAAAGGTTCTAGAAAAAGGTATAACAAAAAGAATAAATAGCTTTCTGTGTAAGTTTGATATACTGAATAAAAAACAACATGGATTCCACTGAAACGGCAACAATAGAGTTCATACGAATAATAAACGGAAAACTAGAGAAAAAAGAATCCATTATTGGACTTATCTTCGACCTGTCACGTGCATTCGACACGCTGAACTTTGATTCCATCGTAACAAAAATAAATGCACTTGGATTCGTGGAAGCATATCAAAATGGAACCGTTCAATTTCAGAAAGTCGTAAACTAATAGTGAAAATTAGTGAAAAAACTTCCGATGATTACCTATCACAACACAACAAAAAAATATTTTTTGAATGTTTCCTACACTAAATTAGTCAATCTCTACTAATTTTGGGGTGATAAAAACGAAAATAACAATGAAAAATTTTTATTAGCTCTGGTTTTTGAGATACACAGTACTTAATCTTAAAGAGTAGTTATACTATACGTGAAAAGTGAAAGTACATAAAACAATATTGTTATGTTTCTTTTAGAATATTTTAAGTACAAAATTAATAAAAAAAAATATTATTCTTAGTGTTTTGACAAATAAAAGAAGTTTGTACCACCAAATTTCAATTAAGTCCATCCGATTCATTGTAAGATCGCTGTCGTTTAGCTTGTCTTTTATAAAACACTTCTGGAGCATCTCTTCACACAGACCAGCAGTAGTCTGCAAGCATTGCTTCATTCCAACGGCCCTGATATCTCTGTTCCATTAAGGCAATGTCTTGATGGAATCTTTCTCCATGTTCGTCACTCACAGCTCCACAGTTTTGTGGGAAGAAATTAAGATGAGAGTGAAGAAAATGAATTTTTAAGGACATGTTGCATCCAAGTTGGTGGTAAGCTTGAAGAAGCTCTTTAACCAATGCTGTGAAGTTATCATTCCTTTTGTTACCTAAAAACCCATGTACAACCCCCTTAAAGGCTTCCCAGGCTCTTTTTTCGTTTCCTGTTAAAATCATGTCAAAAGCAGGATCATTTACGATTTCATGGATTTGAGGCCAAATAAAGATGCCTTCCTTGACTTTAGCATCACTCAACCTGGGAAACTTTGCTCTCAAGTACTTAAAAGCTTGTCCTTCCTGGTCCATGGCCTTCACAAAGTTTTTCATTAGTCCCAACTTAATATGTAATGGGGGAAGGAGAACATCCTTAGGATCTACAAGAGGCTCGTAAACTAAATTTTTCTCATTAGGGTTTAGGTCTCTTGTAGGCCAGTTCATTTTTTATAGTGAGATTTTCTATCCCGACTGTCCCACAGACACAAAAAACAACAATACTTGGTGAACCCTAATTGCATTCCTAGGAGTATAGCAATGACTTTCAGATTACCACAGATGTGCCACTTGTGTTGTTCATATTTGATTGGTTGGAGAAGTGTTTTCATATTTATATAACGTTTCCTTCATGTTAACTGCATGACCTATAGGAATAGAGGGTAACTGATTTCCATTATGCAGAAGTACAGCTTTTAAGCTTAGTTTTGAAGAGTCTATAAACAGTCTCCATTCAGATGGAGTGTGATCCAAATTCAAGCAGTCCATCAAACCATTAACATCAGAACAAACTACGAGGTTTTCTTTTTTCTCAAAAAAAGGAAGCAAATCTTTTTGACGCTGTCTGTACTGAGATATTTTCAAATCATGTTTTAGAAGATTCCACTGTTGTAGTCTTGACCCTAACAGCTCAGCCTTTTCCTTAGACAAGCGAAGATCTCTTATAAGGTCACTCAACTCTGCTTGACTACTTCTGTGTGGATTACTAGACCTATCGTTTACCTCAAAATCAGGGTCATAGGATGTAGAAGGATGGGTTGCTCCTTCTAAACAGTCTTCATCACCTTCCTCTAAAATTTCATAGTTTTGGGGTGGAGAAGGGACTGGCAAATTGTCTGAGTGTGGTACAGGCCGAAGAGCAGATGGGAGATTAGGGTATTTAACCGTTCCTCTTTTCTTCATAGATAAACCTTGCTTAATGGGAGGAGTTGAGCAGAAATAACAGTCGTCTGTATGATTGGTAGGCTCACACCAAACCATAGGTACTGCAAAAGCCATTGCCCGGTTTTTATTTTTCAGCCACTCTCACAATATGACGGAACAAGAATTACAACATATATGAGGAGCCCATGATTTATCTTGGTCCCCAACTTTCACACCAAAATAATGTTCATAGGCTGTCTTAACGATAGGTGTCATTTTAGGTTTCTGAGCCTTAAATGTTATTTCACCACATATATAGCAAAAGCTATCGACAGAATTCACACACTTTTGAGGCATTTCAGATCAGCACTTAAATTAATTTAAAAATCAACTTCACACGATAATTTCAATAGCAACCACGCGCGTACAATTGACAAACTCACATAGGTTATGTTTACTACTTAAGAACAGCTGATGAGAGGGGTGTTATGTAAACAAACATGTGTACCAACTGTTGGTGATGAAATATTTCATTTGTTGAAAACTCAATATACATATATATAATATAATGATAATATAATAGCTAATATATAATTTTTATGGTCATTTTCGGTTTTAACACGTAGAAATACATTAAAATCATCTAATTTCAACCCCGAAACAAAAACTTTGTTGTGTTGTGAATTAATCGACACTGGTTTCCCCAAGGGAGTGTTCTCGGCCCCTTAATTTTCCTATTTTTCATCAATGACCTTCCTGATTACATAAATAACGGAGAGCTTTATATGTTCGCAGACGATACATCTATATCCAGCCCAGATACAAATGAGCTACTCACAAAAACGAATGACGTTATTATACAATTTGATAATTGGTGTAAAAAAATGGTTGATCATGAATTATTCCAAAACCATTGCGGTTCAATTCCAGAGATCCAAAACAGGAAAACTTTCCACAGAACAACTAAACATTAATAATCACACAATAATATTTTAATAAAGTTGCAAATTTCTAGGTACAATTGTTGATAGCAATCTCAGATGGAAGGGATGCATTACTATAATCTGCTTCGAATCGAATAAACACTACTTCGCAATAAAAAATCTGATAAGTTGCCTTGATGCGGAGGGTATAATTTCTGTGTACTATACATTGGTTTACTAGACTACTAGACTATAAGTTATGATATTGTAGCTTATGATAACATTGTAGGTTATGGTTTGGCCACCGATAGTACCAGAGTCTTGTTAGCACAAAAAAGGATAATTCGTCTAATGTTCCATTGGGATTATCGAGAATCCTGCAGAAATATCTTCAAAGAGAAAACACTTCTAACTTCCACGAGTATTCATTCATACAAACTCCTGATCCACACCTACATTCACAAAAACAGTCTCACGCAAAACTCAAAATTTCACATCTACAGAACTCGCAAAAAAACGAAATTAGACTACAACAAGCCACATATAACAATTACAAAAATCCCCAAAATATACAGGCGCGAATTTCTATAATTTATTATACCCCATGAATTGAAACACCTGTCGAACCTGTTCAGATTCAAGCCTAAATTGAAATATTTTCCGCTCCTGAATGCATTATATGATAAAAAGGAATTCATGTTGTGGTGTCTGAGTCCTATTGACGATTTTAATTCTGTTGGATAGTTTTATATAAGTATCCTTATATTTTACGGACATAAATTTTATATTCTATTCTAGCAATAAGCAAAGTGTAACTATGGTATTTTGGCTTGTCAATCCCATGTTTAATTGGTGTCTTGATCAATAAACTTCTGTCTATCTATCTATCTGTCAACGCTATTTTCTTGGATGCCGACTAACAGTGGAACTGGAAAAAAATTTCAACAGGTCAAGTTTTTTCGTCTAACCGTCACAAAACTTTAAATGGTTTCGGTTTGGTTCATTGTGAATATTTCCATATAAACAGTGTTTTGGCGATGGTATATCGATTTATCCCTCTTTGTGACTGTCCTAAAGACCAGTATATGATTATGTTGCTTGTGATTAGACGTTTCTGTGTGATAATTTTATGACCGATCACACCGTTGAAATATAAAACGAAATTTTTCTTCTTCGCACATTTTACCTCATTAATCCGAATCACTCTTACATACTTCAGTCCAGGAATCTCCATTTCATTTCGTTCGTTCGAAACATATTGATTGACAAATTACAGTAATATTCAGATCAAATCGACCATAATTGAATTCAACATGGAATGTATTTTTGTCCATTCGTTAAGCTTGCGCAAAAGTAGAAATAATTCAAGATTTTTTTTATTATGAACAATCTTGTATAACTGATGTTTCTGTGTTAATATTCCATATTATGTCTTTTCGTGAGAGTCTTGGCGGGCAGTATATCTAAATATAATAATATTTGTTGGGATCAACAAGTTTCAATATCGATTATACTATATCTGACATTTAAAAGTTGTTTTCAATGAACTTGAAAAAAATTATCACTGTTGAAATATAAAAATATAACATGTACCAAACTTTTCCACATACTTTATATCATAACCTACGAATATTCCTGGTGGCGTTTTCGTGAGAGGTTATTTTCTCGTTGATTATGATGATGATAATAATAATAATAATAAATTTTCATTTCCCGATGACAGTTACATGTATGGGAATTGTCAAGCCTAGGTTTGACAATTCTAGTTTGACAATTCTAGGTTTGACAACTGTCCTCAAAGAACAAGCCTAGGAGGCTTGTTCTTTGAGGACAGTTGAATGCAGCAGTGCATCTGTGGTACAGCCTAGCATCACTGATGAGACCTATGGCGGGTCGAAACAGAGATGTCTGTTGTTGGCAATGTTTGGCAATGTTTATGGCCCAATATGAATCGTGTCTAGTCTGAATTACTGACAAGATGATCAATAGAAGGAAGAAATAGAACCTGAGAAATTGAAGAGATGATATTTTTTGAAAAAATTAATTTTTTAGAAAAAGTTTTCTGTTTCCACTTCTATCCTTCAACAAGAAAATGTCGGAAACTTCCAACTTCTTCAGAAGTTTTCCAAATATTTTGTATCTTGGCAATGCTGAAATTTTGTCCCAATATCGAAACATTTCGGACAACCGATTTTTTAGAATTTTGACTTACTATGCAGATGAGATATATCATGAAAGTTACGATACAAGTTTCAGATCGACAAAATGGAGGCGTAGGTATACGTAGTTCTGGACTATCTTATATTCCAGAGTTGAACCCCTAATAAGACAGGAGTATAAATTTCGAATAGTAAACAACATTCGATAGAATATTTCATGAAAGGCTATCCGAGAAGAGTCAGTGATTGAATATTTATGAATAATTGTTTACCTTTTCATAATCATCAATTATTTTGAAGACTATTTTGAGAAATCAATGAATCAATTTGAATGATAAATATTTGTTTTGTTTGTTTTTCCGGTACATAAATAGCAATCATCAAATTAATCAGTAAATATATTATTTATATTTGAAGAATTTGAAACATGAATAATAACAATATATTCTAAATATGGACCGTGGAATGTTATCTGAGCAAAACGGTAAATTGAAAACATTTCGGAATGCACGTTGTATTTATTCATTCAGTATGTTTGAAAAAACAGTAAATTAGGTTCAATTTCTTCAAGTGATTGGAAATATTTACAGTCCAAACCGAAATATTATGTCGGATAATTAGCATAGATTTGTAGAAAACAAATCGTGCACAACCAATCTTGCATGTCTTTCACAATGTGTCTCTGAAGCTTTGGATGGAAAATTGCAGGTTGACGTCATTTATACAGACACGCAAAAAGCTTTCCTCAGAATTTGGTCCACCAGCAAGTTTGGTAAAACTTATATCAAATCTCCAACTTGTTAGAAAACAGTACGTAGAGTATGAAGGCTTTGAATCTGCTTTATATACTCCCAGTTTCGGAGTGCCCAAAGGCTCGAATTTGGGACCACTTCTGTTCCACCTTTTTTTAATAATTAAACTGAAATAATAAACCATTCAAGATAAATGCTAAGGATTGCTCATCGTTTCCTTTAATTGCCGTGGCGTGGTGCATCAAGAGCCTTTGTCACATGGTCGTACGGTCAATAAGGAATAATTTATGACTTTTAGATCGCGATACTGCACCTTGCTTGTTCGTAATTTTTTGTCAAAAAATTAAACCGTAATCATACCTCAGCCACCGTATTTACCAGATTCGGCACCCTGCAATGTTTTCCTGTTAGCAAGATAGAAAAAGCCCATGATAGAACGGCGTTTTGCGACGATTGAGGAGATAAAAACCGAATCTCTGAGAGAGGACAAGGACATACAAAAAGTGCATATCAGACCTGCTCCTAGGATTAGTGAAAACGCTGACACAAGTGTATCATATATGAGAGGGGCTACTTCGAAGGGGAGAAAATAGAAATTGAGAAATGAACAAATATTTTTTGATGAAAATTTGAAATTCACCTAACTTTTCGAACAAACCATGTATATCTTATATATTCCACTCTATATCCATTAATAGTTCTGATTATTGTCGATCTCCACACCTTTTCCAGCTCGCGTTAGAATACAGTCATAATTAGGTCACACATATTTTCATTATTCTTGAATTTCACAATACTGTATGCATTGTATAATACATAGTTTCATAATATCTGGAAATAATATTTGAATATGAAGGCAAAGAGTGAAACGTCAGACGGAAATGCTTCCATCTGCTCAGTATTATGTTTTGTTCACAGAAATTGTACCGCTTCATCAACTGCGTAGAATTGGTGTCGCCACATCACGCCGCTAGGGAATTGGTCCACACCATCAGACAAGGACAAATAACGAGTTTGTTCCAGAAAAGCATAAAAAGGGTTCGTATTAGTTTTTATTATTTCAGTCAGAAAAAATACACACATGATATTATCAAACTCCATCACTGATCTGATGAGGTTCGCTACTTTACGAAATGTTGGCGGTATTGAGATGCCAAACGTAGAAAATTTTGGAGAGTTTGAGATAGTTGAGGTGAATCATCGATTGTGCGTGAGCTTTTGCTGACTTACTGAGGGAAAGTAGAGCAGATATCGCCTCCGTTCAGGGAGTTGGTGCAGGTTTAATTCAATACGACAAAAACCAATGCATCGATTTCATTTTATTCCATTTCATTTCATTTCATTTCAATTCATTTCCTTTCTTTTCCTTTCCTTTCCTTTCCTTTCCTTTCCTTTCCTTTCCTTTCCTTTCCTTTCCTTTCCTTTCCTTTCCTTTCCTTTCCTTTCCTTTCCTTTCCCTTCCCTTCCCTTCCCTTCCCTTCCCTTCCCTTCCCTTCCCTTCCCTTCCCTTCCCTTCCCTTCCCTTCCCTTCCCTTCCCTTCCCTTCCCTTCCCTTCCCTTCCCTTCCCTTCCCTTCCCTTCCCTTCCCTTCCCTTCCCTTCCCTTCCCTTCCCTTCCCTTCCCTTCCCTTCCCTTCCCTTCCCTTCCCTTCCCTTCCCTTCCCTTCCCTTCCCTTCCCTTCCCTTCCCTTCCCTTCCCTTCCCTTCCCTTCCCTTCCCTTCCCTTCCCTTCCCTTCCCTTCCCTTCCCTTCCCTTCCCTTCCCTTCCCTTCCCTTCCCTTCCCTTCCCTTCCCTTCCCTTCCCTTCCCTTCCCTTCCCTTCCCTTCCCTTCCCTTCCCTTCCCTTCCCTTCCCTTCCCTTCCCTTCCCTTCCCTTCCCTTCCCTTCCCTTCCCTTCCCTTCCCTTCCCTTCCCTTCCCTTCCCTTCCCTTCCCTTCCCTTCCCTTCCCTTCCCTTCCCTTCCCTTCCCTTCCCTTCCCTTCCCTTCCCTTCCCTTCCCTTCCCTTCCCTTTCATTCCATTTCATTTCATTCCATTTCATTTCATTTTATTTTATTATTTTTTTTCATTTTGTTTTATTTTATTTTCCATACAGACTTGACAGTCTAATTACATGGAAATTCTTATTACTAATTAATTGTGTGGGCTTATTTCTATACATATACACTGAAAGATTTTCAAACATATTATTTACGATTACATTTATATTTCTAATAAATAATTAATAACATCATATCTGAAACCTTAGATGGAATTACTGAAATCTATTTTTTTTTCATTTCATTTCATTAATTTCATTTGCTTTACAAAGCATGGCTGAAAGAGGACTCAGAGCAGTTATTTTTCACTTGTCTTGGGTAGTTTAAAAAATATTGGACTTCTTGTAGGATACTGAGGAACATTAAAATCTATGAGTTCGAGTATGTTTATATCTGTAATATTGTTATTTATCACCTTGTATAAAAATATTTCTCCAAACCAGATATAATAATGTTAGGACAGAGAATTCCGCTTTCTGCTTCGATAAGTTTGTTGGGGGTTGGAATGGACACCAATATATCTTGGCACAATCATGCCGCTGGAATTGCAAAGGCTGCTCTTCAAGAGTTTGGAACACTGTTCCGAACTAGCAAACTGTACGCACCTCAGCTTCATGAAGCTCAGATCAGACCTTGTTTAGAGTATTGTTGATGCCAGATAATTTTGCTACCTTTTAGTCCATGAAGTCGTTTAGGAGACACCTCCACGGGTAGAACTTCTTCCGTCAGGGGCATTTTAATGTACTCCAATGCGACAAAGTTGAAGTATATCTTCAAAATATCTTGTAATTTGGCATCAGCGTAACGTTGAGTTTATACGTATACTATCTCCAATAAATTTATCGGATGGACAAATGGTGCCAATAATTTTCTGAGTTCCTCTGTGAAAAAATGGTAGGTGCTACGGCTTAATAAGTGTCATATTTGGATTTAGCACCCTAAAAAACAAAATAATAAGGTGTTTAAAGTGAGAAAAGGTTTTTTATCGTTGGCCTGTGTATCCAGCGTAATCAATATGGTCCTACACTGGACTTTTTTCTGTCGGACTACTCAAAAAATAGGGTCTTAGAAAAACCCATCATAGAATAACAAAATAATAGTTCGGAAATCAATTATTTGAAATATTTATCTCTTCCAACTACCTACACAGTGGGATCTGGTGAAAGTCTGTTGGAAAACAACTACTTTCCTGGCTAATACAACTCTGGATATTGAATTATGTCTGACAGACATGTATGCAAGATATCTCACAGAAGTTTCTCGTTCATTCAGCAGCAGGACCATGCTGAAATTATTCAAGTAGATTACTTGCAGACCGCGGTTTCGAGGTATTACCTCGCGTCAGTACAGGAAAGATCCTACCCAGACCGCAATGTGCCTGAGAGTCCATCAATTTCAACACTGCTACGCTACATATACAAAATCTTCATCTGAGTGAAATATTGTTAACTAGTAACATACGTATGAGAAAATAAATATTTTGGAATTATATTTTCGAAATATCAATCCCTACCTACACAGTAGGCTCTGCAGTAGCTTCAGAGCCTACACGTCATATCTTTTCAAAGAATTCCAACATTTGAATTGAAACTCATCACTTTGTTTTCACGTGTATGAAATTTATACTGAGAAATGAAATGAAAAATTGGGCACACTATCCAA
This sequence comes from Leptinotarsa decemlineata, assembly GCF_025532065.1. Lineage (NCBI taxonomy): Eukaryota > Metazoa > Arthropoda > Insecta > Coleoptera > Chrysomelidae > Leptinotarsa > Leptinotarsa decemlineata. Next base: position 12,679,315 of record NW_027412674.1, read on the forward strand.
TATCCTGTATTTGTTAACTATTCTCAGAATATTCCATAGAATTTTCTTGATGACTCTTGTTTCAGAAGGAACATGAACAACGCAGGAGGAGAAAAAGCAAAGCACAGTTCTTTGAAATGATCCAAGAAATTAGAAGGTGAGTCTATAGAGCGATTTCAATGCCGAACACAAACACTATTGAGAAACAGTACTATTCGCAGGCAACAACAAGAGGAGAGAGAACCCCCCCTGGAACCCGTAACCGAAGTTGATTCAGAGTACCAACTATCTCCCGATGAAAAGAAGTCCAAATTGAGCCCTAGCATCATCAGAAGAACTTTCCTGAGATCTAGCCCTAAGGCAGATAGCGGAGGGAAAATCAGATCACCCACCACCTACTTCAATAAACAACTCTTCAGTCCCAGGTCTAAGAACAGAGCAAAAAGTTCAGTAACTCTCAATGTCAGACGATTCAGTACCGACAGTGTATTCAATTCTCCGTCTCTCAAACAAGACCGCAGTAGTGCTGTTGGTAGGAGATTGAGTAAGGATTTTCTATCGAGTTCACCGCCTGATATAAATAGCAGAAGGTCCAGTGCTTTAGATATGCTGAGCAGTGGAAGTAAATTGGCCGGAAAAAGTCCTATTCTATCCATTGAGAATCTATCAGACTGCAGCAAATACTCAGAACCGATGAGAAAACTTTCAGACAGCGAGAGTATTGGTAAAAAGCTAGCCACCTTACCACGCTATCAAGAACCAATTGACAAACACCGTTTGCAACCGCAGTACAGCTTGACTCTTGGCAAGAGTGATGAAACCTTATGCTCATCTGGAAAATCTGACTTTTTGACAACAACTAGAAGTTTCAATAATGTATCGGGGACCAATACAAGTGAAATGAAAAATAACTTATCTGATGACGACGTTGCTAGGAGAAACAGGCAAACTATAGAGGAACTACAAGGAAGAATCACGAAAAATCTCAAACCACTCAAGAGAACCGAAAATGTTACACCGAAACAAAAAAATAATCCTCAGATTCGAATTCAGGTGGAAGATACCACGCAGGTTGAATCAATCCCTGACAAGGTTGAATTGCGACATCCTCCGTTGTCAAGAAGAAATAAAACCAGGCATCAGAGTTTGGGTGATGCAACAGCATCCATTGGCGAACAGAACAGACGAAATAGGTTAACAGAGCAATCGAAATCCCTGGATAGTAACAATCCTACGCCTAGAGAAAAGTCAAGGTCAAAATCAAGACTACGAGAAGAAGAGTTGCCACCTGCTCCACCTCCTCCTAACTGTTCACCGCGAAATTCAAATGGCAGGTCGCCTCTGGAACGTCTATCCAAAGACGAGTTGGTTCTTTTATGGAGGAGTTCGGAGTCTGAGCTTAGAAGCCACCTACTGACGGCTCTGAGGGATAAGGAAGAGCCATCAGATCCCACTTGAGAAAGTACCGGAAAGTTTCAGGAAGGACAACTTTGAAGTCATGACTTGGCAGTCCGGAACCTTCGTTTTGCCATTACGACCATCTTCATTCATTTTCCAATTGGATCATAGTGAAACTTTTTGACAGTCGTTGATTCACTAGGCACGGAGATGTTTGAAATGGAATTTGGTGCCTATGGAATGAATAAACGGCCTTAGCATTATTAATAGTGATAAAAATCGACCACTAAGTGTTACTAGGAGCCTTTATCTTTGGAGGCTAAGAGCCTCATCGCCTTTTTAACTAGGACTATTTCTATAGGATTTTATCGATGAATTCTCCATGTTCTTCTTAATTTCCATGAGTCTCATAAATTTAATGATATATACTGCCAATTATATTTAGAATTTTTCAAGTAGATTGGTGATATTGAAGTCTTATGCTGCAGATTTAAGGGTGTTTGAAGAGAGTTTTAATGAATAGTTTAGCAAAAATGTCAGATATTAATGTTATTACCTCCTCGGTATCACATGAAAAGTATGACATCGAATAATGCACTGGAACAAAACATCATTATCCAACAACGATGTAAAAAGCTATTTTCATGTAAAAATGTTCAGATAAGGTCACATTTTAGTGAGGGAAGATTGCTATACAGTCAACACCTTCGGTACCGGGAAAACTAGCGCTGGGAAAGTCTCAAAATTGTTACATTTCTCAATATTTTCGACACCAGATCTTGGACCATTAACGTATTCTGAAAACACTTTATTGTGTGATTTTCACTAGACACTTTTACAAAAACGCAACATGATGATTTTCATATAGAATCCTCTAAAGAAACTGTATTATTAGGCATCACAGTTGATTACAGACTCACCTGGACACCACATATTGACTCTTTTTTTTTTGAAAAACTACGTAAAAATTGTTATGCGTTAAGATTCTTGTCTAACTACTGTTGAGTCCGTACTATGCCACTATTCATTGTTATTTGCGATACGGGATTTTGAATTGGGGTACAGGATCGTCCGTGAAAAGGATTTTTATATTACAAAAGTCGGCAGTCCGAATAATTGCTAAACTTGAATGGAGAGAGTCATGCAGGAGCTCTTTCAAAAACCGGAAACTTCTTACGGTTGTTGGGATATATGTTTATGAATTATGTATTATTGTTTATAATAACAAATCAAGTTTTTTATCGAACAAGCAAACTCATGATTATCCAACTCGCTCTGGAAATTTGCTAGTACGTCGATCACATCGAATAGCATTCTACCAGAAAAGCCATCTTCATCTCGGACCGAAAATTGTCAACAAATTAGACATAAATATAAAGGCAGCCCCTACTATAAATATTTTTAAATCAAGATTGAAAACTTTTTTAATTGAAAAAAATTGCTACTCCTCGGATGAATTTTATTGACGATTTTATTCGTCTCCATGTTATTTGTGTTTCTTTTTCATTTAGGAAATAATTTGCGTATATGTGTATGCATGTGTATATGTGTACCTATATATATATAGTTTGTTTTTCTTTTTTTTTTTGGCCTAAGATGAAAAACTGAGGTTGCATCTTTCGTTACAACCAACTGATCTTCAGCCTTTTCCGTTTCAGTAAATGTTCACATTTATTTATGCCATCATTCTGGGAATAAAGACCTATTATCATTATTATTATTATTGTTATTTTTTTTTCACCATAGTGTGCGCAGGTCTGGCCCTATCCCCCGAAGCCCCGATACATTCGGGAGGGCGCGCCAGCATTATCTGTGCGGCTAAGATTTCTGCCTTAGTGCGGCAAGCTGGTATGATTTTGAGATTCGAGAGTAGAGAGGACATCATTCCACCAAGGACTCCAATAATCAGAACAACCATCCCGACAGAGTGATCTGGATAGAGTCTGTGGAGTGCGAAGAGAAAATCTCGATATTTTATCCGTTTTTCCTCCTCTTTTCTGACAATATTCGTCTCGCCAGGAGCTGAAAACTCCACGACAAATATCGTTTTGCTCTGGTGATCGAGAAGGACTACATCAGGCTTATTAGCTTGTATGAGCCTGAGGGTGGGGAACGAATAGTTCCAATAAATTCGGCACTTCTCGTTCCCCACAACGATCCTCCGGAGCGTAGGACAACACCGGTGTCTCGTCAATACCGTAAGAGTGCCGTAGATGGTAATATAGCACTCTTAGGGCCGCGTTATGTCGATGGATATAGGCCGAGACCGCATATGCTGGACATGCTGATAGCAAGTACATTAGGGTCTCGGGCGCCTGGCGGCAAGCCCGGCACCTTGTGTCAGGAACCTCTATACCCATCACGCGACTGCGGTAGACCAAGGTGTTGAAGACATCTCCTGACAAGCCATGATGAACCCCTCAGTTTCCGACTTCAGCCCACTCGACCTGAGAAAAGCAAACGTCAGGCGCTTTGATGAGCCAAGGTCTCCAATGTTATTGAAGAAGACCCCATGCAGAGGCTTATCCTTGTGTCTCCGCAGAAGTAAGGTGATCTATGCCGTTTTTTTCTGGGCTTTTTGCTGAACGGGTTCCAACTCGGTGACAGAGTTGTGGTCACCTTGTTCAGAGTCGAAAACTATACCGAGTTCATCAGCTGCTCAGGCAGCTGCCCTAAGAAGAAATGCTCCAATTCTTGCTCTCTCATGGTCACAGACCATGCAGAGAAGGGGATCCGAACTCCTGACGACTTTACAGGCTTTATCCAGTACCATTCTGTCATGTAGACACTCCAAACTCAAAAGTTCACGGCCTCCCTGTTATAGGGCGAACTACAATAGTGTAACGGACTATTTGGGATGCAAACTCCTATAGAGATGCATCATTTTTTGGGTTTCCACGTCGAGTTGATACAGCTCCTCCCGAGTCCACTTCACTAGTCCAAATGAGTAGAGTAAGATTGTTGTAGCAACTTTGTTCATTCCCGACAGTTTCGATGACCAGATCTGTCGAAGTTTGTGCTGATACTTGCCGCGAATAGAGTTTTTCACTGCTGTTACTCCTTATGAGTGGCGTTGTTCCACCCCGAGGTAAGTATACGTCTCTCCGGCATCCAGATGGTATAGGATGCTTTCATCTACGAGCTGCACATCTTCTCCGTAGTCCCCGCATAGTCCTTTTTTGAGATGGACCATTGCACATTTTTCTATCCCGAATTTCATAACGATAGCACCTTCAAGGACTGATGGAGATCCTTCTCTCCAGGGCATAAAGTTTAAGAGCATCCATATAAAATAGATGGGTGACCTTGTGCCTCCGATTTCCGGGAGTGCCACAGTTATACCCTCGAGTATAGGGGAAGGGGACTGAGGGAATCACCCTGAAATACACCCCTTCTGATAGTGACCCACCCTGTTTGGATTCTTGCTTGACCAGATGTTATGGTGAAGCGAGTTCGCCAAAGTGGTATCAGTTGTTCAATGCATCTCCATAATGGTATATTGGAAGATATGTTTTTTCATATTTTTCTCCATTGTACCTTTCAACAAGTGAAATATTTGATAATAAATAAAATAAATAAATAAAAAAAATCAAGACGTTCCTGTTTTTGCTCAACATTGAGCTCGCGCGGCACCCACTGTGAACAGAGCTCCCTGATAGTCAAATGCCCATGCAATATAAAGCCGACACGTTCCATTGATATCTGTATAATAACAGCTAACTCACGCAACTTCATTTCAGCCATTATGAACGATTGTGTGCATTTTTTTATGTTTTCTGGTGTTACTGCCTCATTTGGACGTCCCCTGCGTTCTGCATCATCGGTGTCTCTACGATCACATTTAAAGTCAGCAAACTAACGTTTAATTATCGTTTCTGATAGAGCGGAGTCCTTATAACACTTACCGAATCATCGCTTTGCCTGAACGGTATTTTATCTCATCAAGAAGCAGGGTGAAATTAAAACACGAAATTGTTTTTGATCCATTGTTTTGAAAATAACAAATGTAGTATCACTCTTAGCACAATAACTCAAAAACTTACAAGTAGCTTGTCATGAAATTTCACCAGCTTGGTTTTGAAGGTCAGTATTAATTGAAAAAGTGGTGAATTCAATAAGACTAGCGCCTATGTGTTACGCCCGATACTTTTAATCCCAGGTATTGGCTCTTCTCAATAGGGAATCCAGTTAATACTGTATAATCATAATTGTACTCTGGTATACCCCGATTTTATTCATATTACATACTATCGCAATAAGTATAATAGTGAAACGACAAGCTTTAATATTGTGAAATACCGTTTCATGTGATACTGTTGGAGTTTATAGTCAATTTTAAACAGTTTTCTCCGTCTATTTATGAAATATAACTCTCTATCCTATTGTTGACATTTTATAGTTTATCGGAATTTATTGATTTCAGAATGGTATATATTCCACGAATGCCAAAATATATGAAATGTGATTCACTGAAGAATGTTTAAAATATTTTCTTGCGATATTAAAAAAATAGATGAAATTTCAAATAATTGAATGAACATCTAGGAGTACAATTGTAGAATCAATAGACTTTAACTCGTCTGTAAACCGTATACTTACTTCAAATGATCTAGCGTGTAGTTTCGAAAATATTTTAAACAATGTATTCGTTGTATATAATGTATATATCTGATTTAGAACACAAACATTGTAAATTATAGACTCTAATATAAACCACTTATTGTTGAAGAGATAATATATGATCCTAGATTGAATGGTTTCATTTTATGAAAGTAGTAGAAAATTCGAATCTAATAAATACATATGGAGAAAGCGAAAAATCTGAAATATTTCTTGATGTTTTTGGGCTTATTAACCGTTCAGGATCTGGAATATAAACACAGTGATTTCAGATGAGATTTTCTAAAGGGTAGAAAAATACTGATAGCAATCTGAAACTAATGTAGATTATCTAAGGAGTGAAGTGAACTAACTAGATAAATAGATAAGTACTATTATGATCATTCCCATATTGTTTTCAATTTAAGAGTCACCGGTAGACAGCTGTTTCAGCCTATTGGGCATCGTCAGTACAGGGCAGGCGGTCCTCGATTGAAGACAAAATGAGAAAAAACCAAGAAAGTACTTGATAAAAATAGCTGCGTAAACGCAAGCGAAACATAAGTGGAATCACCTATTGGTGTGACACCCAAGTCAACTTGCCAAGTTTTTATGTCAGTGTTGGTGGTTTGACCAATCAACCGACAACTGCGGTAGCAGAAATTTGGGAAACTAACCTGAAATGCCATCGGAAAACGAATCCATATGTTTCTAGAAATGATATAAAATCGACAAAACTTAATGCAGTCAAGCTGCTGGAAAATAATTCCATGGAAATCAAAAGATTGATAGATAAGTACTTTCTGATCATTTCCTTATCGATTTCAATTTAAGAGCCACCGGTATTCAGCTGTTTCAGCCTATTGGGCATCGTCAGTACCAGGCAGGCGGTCTTCGATTGAAGACAAAATGACGTAATCCATCTTGATTTCATGCAGGTTGAAGCCTGGCTCCCTTCCCCTTTCAACTGGTGTTCGTCAGAAAGACAAACGGGTTATGACTGGTGTTTATTGGTGGCATGAAAGTCCTGAGACATCCATACCGCCCTTCGCTGTATACCCCTACCTGGCTGGGGTGAGATGGATGAAGATATTATTCATCCGTTAACTGAGGACATAGGGGCCTTATGCGACAGAGTGTCGGGGCCTTCTATATCGGGAGGGGTCGTCTACAGCGTAATCTATAGCTTCCCTCACTGAAGACAAAATGACGACGACGTAATCCATCTTGATTTCCTGCAGGTTGAAGCCTGGCTCCCTTCCCCTTTCAACTGGTGTTTGTCAGAAAGACAAACGGGCTATGACTGGTGTTTATTGGTGGCATGAAAGTCCTGAGACATCCAAACCGCCCTTCGCTGTATACCCCTACCTGGCTGGGGTGAGATGGATAAAGATATTATTCATCCGTTAACTGAGGACATAGGGGCCTTATGCGACGGGGCCTTCTATATCGGGAGGGGTCATCTACAGCGTAATCTATAGCTTCCCTGACTAAAGGATTTTCATGAGTTTCAGCATAATCTAAAACTCGCCGATTCCTCGACTGAATGGATTGCTGAATGGAAGGCAGCTTCAAATCTCTGCGGATGGCTTCATTCCGCACGAACCACGGAGCATTCACAATCATCCGTAGAATTTTGTTTTGTAGAGTCTCCAAGATGGAGATGTTAGTCGGAGCCGCTTGTCCCCAAACGCCTGAAGCATATGATGACAGACTTGAACATCATGTTATAGATCGTAATTTTATTCTTCAGGCTTAACTTGGAATTTCTATTTATCAAAGGGTACAGGCTTGCCACCCGACCCTGGATTTTTGCCTTTACGCTTAACAGATGCGGGTTCCAGGTGAGCCTACGATCTATAAGAAGACCTAGGTACTTGACCCGCGCTTGCCAATCAATCTCCCTTCCAGAGATTCTCACTTTCATGACCGGAGAAGCTATCGTTCTTCCCATGGTTATTGCCTGAGTTTTTTCCGGATTCACTCGGATCTTCCACTCGAGGTACCAGCGCTCGAGGTCGCCCAATGCACGTTGCATATAGACGATCCCGAGCTCCCGACCCATGGAAGATGAGAGGAGAGCCGTGTCATCGGCGTAGAGAGATACCTTCACATGCTCGGACCTCGGAAGGTCGCTGGTATAAAGAGAATAGAGCATGGGAGAGAGCACGGCCCCCTGTGGCACTCCAGCGAGGATCTCTCTGTTGTCAGACAGAGAGCCCTCTACTCTAACCTGAAATGTTCTGTCTTTCAGGAAAGACCCAATCCACCGGATCAGGCCCCGAGGCAGGTCGAACGCTATTAATTTGTGAAGAAGGCCTTCATGCCAAACGCGGTTGAAGGCCTTCGAGATGTCTAGTAGGACTAGATGAACTTTTTTGTTTCTATTTAACTCCGCGATGGTGTTTTCGACCAGTCTCAGAGCCTGCAACTCAGTGGAATGCTTCCTCCTGAAGCCGAATTGCTCATCAGGCAGAACATTCCGGTCCTCAACTTCTTCGTTGAGCCTTTGAAGTACGACTCTTCCAGCCAGCTTAGCCGCCGACGAGAGCAGACTAATCGGACGATAATTCTGCGGGAAAAGCCGGTTCTGCCCCTGTTTTGGGAGCATGACGACGACCGCATGTTTTCACCTTCTGGGGAAGTATCTCAGAGCCAGAGAGCTGTTAATGATGCTCAATAGGCTCTCGACGCAGTTTTCCGGGAGCTTCTTCAATAACTTGTTAGTTATTGAGTCAACCCCCGGGGACTTCTTGGCTTTTGCAGCCTTGATGTAGCCCTTCAATTCTTCCACAGAAGCCGGACGAATGACATCATCGTCATCTTCCCTGAGGATACGGTGAACCCGATCTTCGAGCAGAATATCGCGGTCGATGTCGTCATTGTCGTCAACGTTAAGTTGAAACTGACGTTCCATCGTGTCAGCAAAAGCCAACGCTTTGTCGGCGGGGGAGTAGCATACTCCGCGCTCTCCGTGAATGGGTGAGGGAGCTGTCTTCTTTCCTTTGAGACTTTTAGTGATTCACCAAAGCTCGTCACCTCCAGGCTCAATGGATTCCAACAGCTCCTCCCACCTGTCATTTCGGTAGTCAATGATGGCCTGTTTTACTTGATTGGCCATCCTGTTTGCCGCTGTTTAGTCTCCTGGGAAGAGTGTTCGCTGATAGAGCCTTCTCAGGCGGTTTCTCTCTCGTATCAAGGCTTTGATACGAGGGGGAAACTCATTGTAGCTCTTCTGCGGACACTCCTCACTGGAGGTAGCCGTCCGAAAGGCATCATTCACAGAGATCTCGAAGCGGTGAACTGCCGCGTCGAGTTCGTTGGGAGAGCGGAGACCCTCAGGAGGGGCGCGCATCTCTCCGAGCTGAGCTGTGAAGACATCCCAATCCGTCTTATATCTCATGCAATAATCAGGGGAAGGAAGTTCATCACCCAATACCAGGATTACTGGATTATGATCGGAGTCCAGTTCCGACTGAACGTAAATTTCGCTGGTCAGAGTGACGTTTCTGAGAAGCGCGATGTCCAGCACGTCAGGCCTATACTGCCCGCGATAGAACGTAAGTTCACCTGGTCCCAACACGAGATATTCATGTCTGTCAGCATGCGCATGGAGCGCTCGGCCGTTTCGATTGGTGGCTCTGCTCCATAGTCCGTGCTTGGCATTGAAGTCGCCAGCAGCAATTGTCGGAATATCACTACCCATCAGCAATTCATCCAGTGATTCTGGGAGTAAAAGATTAGTTGGAGGGTTATAGACAGAGATTAATCTGTGACAACCCCGCCTCAGTCGAATTTCGACCCCTACGGCCTCAGTTCCGTGTAACCGAGCACTGTCAATGCCGTATTGGACACACTGGAGGGATCGTTTGACAAGAATGCCAACTCCCCCATCAGCACGTCCAATACGTTCTCTATGGAAGAACTTGTAATAAGACAAAATGAGAAAAACCAAGAGAGTACTTGATAAAAATAGCTGCGTAAACGCAAGCAAAACATAAGTGGAACCACCTATTGGTGTGACACCCAAGTCAACTTGCCAAGTTTTTATGTCAATGTAGGTGGTTTGACCAATCAACCGACAACTTCAATCGAGGACCGCCTGCCCGGTACTGACGATGCCCAATAGTCTGAAACAGCTGTCTACCGGTTGCACTCAAATTGAAATCAATATGGGAATGATAAAAAAGTACTTATCTATTTATCTTTTCATTTTCTTGGAATTATTTTCCAGCAGCTTGACTGCATTAACCTTTCTCCTGAGTCCGATGATGGAGTTGAAGTTTAGAAATGGGACCCAAATGTTAGTTTCCTGTCTAGGGTGACTCCCAGGTATCTTGTTAGGAGTATCGCTTCGGTATGGTGATCTCTTTCCAGGTTGAAACCTTCAATCGCGTTGTCAACCACCCTTGGGACTCGAAGTTCCATTGAGTGTTTCGACTTGAAACCAAACTGCTCATTCTCTAGGATGATTATTTCTTGCTCAAGCTTATTGACCGATGGTTGTAGAGGAAAATGGAATTTGTGTCAAGCTTTGGGATCATAATAAGCGTGGCCTCTTTGAACGGATAAGAGGAGTGTTGTGGTTGAAGTGAAGCATCAATGATACCCATCTGGTCGTTATACCATTCCTGGGAAGGACTTTCACCGCCTAGTTTTAGACATGATTCGGGCCTCTTACGATACCATTGACTTTATAGAAAGATGTGGGATTCAGGGGTTGAACATCGTCTCCTTGCTGTAGTATCATTCTGCGCGCCGTCTGTTCGACTTTTCTCTCGATGTCTTCTACGTCTTCTGTAATGGAGGCGTCATTTTCTCCACATTGTCTCTCGATATCTTACTCACCGTTTATTGGTGGGTATGGTTTCTGGCTGCCCTTCCTTAGGATTTCCTGCATTTCTTCAGTATTAAGTTCTGCCTGACGGGTTGCCCATTGTTGGTCTCAAAGCGCACGTAGTTCTTGCTGCAGAATTCTGCCGGCTACCTTCAACTATCCTTGAAGGTAAATATTACTCTAGTTTTTTCCCAACATCAAATCGTTATTTTTGACACCTCGACACATGTTTCGATCACCAAGTGATCATCTTCAAAGAGGAAGATTAAAACTCAAAGAGGAAGATCAAAATGAGTTTTAATCTTCCTCTTTGAAGATGATCACTTGGTGATCGAAACACGTGTCGAGGTGTTGAAGATAACGATTTGGTGTTGGGAAAAAACTCCAGTAATATTCATTACTACACCAAAGGTCCAAACAGTGCATCATAAGTCCTACTTGAAGGTAAAGCCTGAGTGAGTGAGGTCAAGACATATTCCTTCACGGAAACGCCGTCTGTGAAGTCGACATAGAACTCAATCTTCAGTAACCTCGTTTATCTTCAATATCCGAAAATTGAGTTCTCTATTGGCCATAGATGTCGTCCTAATGAAGGGAATTATCGTGGATCTTACTTAGAATCTCCATTGATTTGTTTATTTTTCAGATTGTGGAAGGTGCAACTCAAGAAAAAATAAAAGTAGGGTTATTAATATCCTGTATCTTGACACGCAACTGTATATTTTGTCCATGTTGATGTTTTTATTTCCTGTCATTTTTGTAGTTGTTCATTGCGATTCATTCCTTTCAAATATCGTTGAAAGTTGAACGAAAACATTCAACTTAGTAACAAATGAAATTCTCTCAAATAATTTTGAAAGAAATATTAAGCCACCTTGTATCAATTAATGAATGTGTCAGGTAATTTGAAAAATGTCAAATAGAAGATACTGTTCTGACTTTTGTGATGGAATTCGTGTTTTTTGTAACTGCTTTCATATTTTATACCACCAAATGTACAGCTGTGGATCAGATGAGTAAAACTGAAGAGAGTGAAAATACTAATGAAAACGTTGGTATGTATAATGTTGATAACTAAAATGTTTCACTGCACAATTGAATCCTTGAAGATATATTCACGACATGTTACGAAGAACTTGGTTGCTTGCGTACAGATTCTAAGTGGTATCATAAAAAATACAGACCAGTCAATTTGAGACCCGTCGAACGCCATATAATCAAAACTGATTTCTTGTTGTTGAAGAGAAGCAAACAGGTGAGTTATCTAAGAGGACAGAAGGTTAGTGTATAATTATTCTTAACATCCTTAGGACCCGGAGAGTTTGCTGTATAATAGTTTTATTGCTAAATATGGGTCGATTAAAGCCGTTGGTTTCAACAACGAATCAGAACTTATGATTCTTATACACGATTTCACTGCAAATGGTTATACTGGATGGGTGAAGGTAACATTGAATATTTGATAAGTTTCAAAGTCGCTATGCAATTAATTTCAAAATCAATTTTTCACAAAGATGTATGAATTCGGTGACTTCAATGTCCACAATATAGAATGACTCAAATTATCAAATATCAACGACGAACAAGGTCGCGAAGCTGAGGCTTTTCTAAAGAGCAGCGAACTTACTCAAATTATAAATGAACCAACCAGGATTCCTGATCGTGATGGAGAATATGCTAGTCTTCTGGATCTATGCCTAACAACCAATCCAGAAATATACACAGTCACCGTAAGGTCTCCATTGGGATCTTCTGACCACAAACTCATTTCAGTGTTCAGTGAATTGCCGATTAAGGTTGGGGAGCAATCTAGGTTGCGCAAGGTTTGGCATTACAAATCTGCTGAGTGGGAGGATCTTCAAGATCATTCCCAAAATTTCTCCTGGTGAGATGTTTGTTTCAGCTCCAAAGATCCATCTATTTATGCTTCTGAAGTGACATAAGTTATTCTATCATCCAAGGTTGCATATACTTATTTTTCAATGAAAAGAAATTCTAACGGCAAACCTTGGTTCAACAAAAATTGGGAGCAAGTTGTCGCCTCCAAAAATCTCGCCTACAGGCAGTGGCGCAAAAATTTCAGTGCCTAAAACGAAACTAGGTTTTCAAGCATACCCTGAAGCTACAGGATTCCATCCAGAAAAGAGCCATCGGCCTGACTAGAGACGCGAACATCGCTTGCAGCCTAGATACTCTGGAACATCGAAGAAAGGTTGGAGATTTGTCTTTCTTCTATAGATACTTTCACGGGAAGTGTGACACATTTGTGACTTGGCACATTTGATTCCCCAAGAGCAGAAATACGCGGTAGATTGTGGCTGCTCATTGTTCCGAGGTTCAACTCAGTACACCTCAAACTTCATTCACTGTATAGGAATTCTTTCATTTGGAGAACTGCGGTTACGTGAAACAGACTTCCTGAGAACGGTTTTGCAAATGGATTTATTCCTCAGTGATTTAAATCTAATGTGAATCACTACTTTCGCACAGGCACGGCTCATAGAGCGCTTTGAGGATTTTCCTGTAGTGTTTGTTTTTTATCTTGGAAGAAAAGTATAAACGTACTCACTTATTTCTCATCTCGAATTTGAAATAGTAACAAATTTTCAAAGACAAAACCTACTCCAGCGTAGCCTCTGAGCTATAATTTAAAAATTTTGTAGAGTTAATGTTGCGTAAATAATTATTAAAGACGACTTTTCTCAAAATGCATTTCAAAAACATTGTTTACAGAAGAGAAAGTATAACATAGAATCATAAACTTATGTTGTGAACAAGAATCTAGCCGAAATCGTAAATAATTCATATACAGGGTGTTCCTTGAACACATGCTAATATATAAGGAGGCAATTCTTAGACCCATTTTAAGAAAAAAACTTTCTATGGACGTATGTCCTAAACGCCTTAACTTTTGAGATACAGGGTGGCAAAGTTTTCAAAAATAATCAGTTTTTTTAATAATAACTCAGATAATTTTGTAGACATCTTTGGCATATTTGATACATATGTTCCATGGCTCAAGGCGCATTTTCTGATGTACACAAATTTGTATTTTTTCATTCAGTGGCATCCCTACGGGTTTCGCATTGAATATTTTTGGGGAAAAAGTACTTCGCCAATGCTTTCTTTTCAAAATAAAATCATTTTCAAAATCCTCATTCATTTTTGAGGAAATTTTATCTCCTGGTATTTCTTTGTCCGACGCATGATTTTCACTCAAAAAAATAAAAATCGACAGAAAGCAAATTGAGAAATTAGATCAATTCTGAAATGAATGAGAATCTGAAAATTGCTCCATAAGGCATTATCAATTCCCTAATAATATTTGAAAACATAATCTGCAAAAAAATAAATTTTTCACAAAAACGAGTTTTATTTTATTTTGTGACAGTAAGTCTTAACGAATAGCACAAATTTGTTAATTAGTAATAATACCAAAACTGATTATAAAAATTGTTGGAAGTGGCCACCTGCACTTAGTATGCATGCTTCCGCCCTTCTACGCATGGAATTACGCACCCGTTCAAATATTCCCGGCGTATTTCGTATAGTTTAACACGAGGCAACTATCCGCTCTCTTAAATCTTCTAAAGTATTAACGGGAGTTTTATACAAAAGAGTTTTAGGATGACCCCATAAAAAAAAACTAAACTGTTGAGACCGGGGGATCTTGCTGGCCATTGCTGAGGTCCTCCGCGACCTATCCAACGATTAGGATAAACTGTATTTAAATGGTTTCGGACAATTACACTGAAATTAGCAGGGGCGCCATCGTGCATGTACCATATTCGATTCCTTAACGCAAGTGGCACATCTTCCAATAACCCAGGTGAGTCTTTTTCGAGAAAGTGTAAATAAGAACGTCCATCAAGGCGTCCTGGTAGAAAAAATGGGCCTATTGATGATCACCTATAATTCCTGCCCATACATTAACCGAAAATTGGTGTTGGAAATGGGTTTCGGTTATTGCATGGGGATTTTCTTCAGCCCACACATGATTGTTATGGAAATTTTGAATGGCATTCCGAGAAAAATTTGCTTCGTCTGTGAACAAAATTTGTGTCTCAAACTGCGGATTTAGTGCAATACTTTGTAGATACCACTGACTGAAGTTCACACGCTGTGGAAAATCTCTGTGGAGTAATGCCTGCACTCTTGAAATATGGTATGGGTATAACAAAAAATCAACCAAAATACGCCAAACAATTTGATGACAAATATCCAGAGTTCTAGCGATCTTCCTCGTACTCGTCTCAGGATGTTCCTCAATTTCTTGCAGCAACCGTAGCGGTGCTGCGGTGCTCAATTTCAGGAGTTCTTACTACACGAGGTCTACCTTTCGGAGTCCCTTTCTTGAAACTACCAGTTTTCCCAAGTCGACGATGAATATTTGAAAAGGTTCGGATATCTGGTAAGGCACGATTAGGATATCTTTCCTGATAAATGCGCCTGGCTTCTGTTGCATTACCATCGGCAAGGCCATATACGTAATGCATTTGCGCCATTTCCGCATTCGTATAATTTACCATATTTACTGATATTCAGAAAAACAGCGGACTACCAAAATAACACTTCAAAATCAATCAAAACGCGCTGTGACAGTTTTTAACACCAACACCTTACTTTAAACCAACATCAATATTAGCTACTGACGTTTGTACATACAGATAATTCATTTTTTATTGCTATGGTGAGTACGCTGTTTTTTCTGCTTTTAATCTTCAAAAGAAATCACATATCGACAAACTCCATATTTCCAAGAGGTGCAGTAAATAAATTCTGCTACACGTCATTTATTCCAGGATAACTAAATTTATGTTTTCAAAAATTATTAAGCGGTGCTGCGTTATGACGTAATTTTAATTGAGAACAGTGCATCTGACAACAAACAAATACCTTTCAGATCCTCAATTATTTTGCAACAAATTTAATCTCTTAGTTTGCTTTCAGTCGATGCACGATACCGCATCAGATTTTTAAGGAATTTATCCTTAAGTAAAGCGATTTTTAATTTTTTGAGCGAAAACCATGCGTCGGACAAAGAAAATCCAGCATATCAAATGTGCTCAAAAATGTATGTTAATTTTAAAAATAATTTTTAATTCAAGATAAAGCAGTGGCGTAGTATTTTTTTCGCCAAAAATATAGATTTCAAAACTCGTACGTACGCCACTGGCAGAGAAAATTAGGAAAATTGTACATCATAAAATGCGCCTTGAGGCATGGAACATATGTACCAAATATGCCAAAGATGTCTACGAAATTATCTCAGTTATTATTAAAAAACTGATTATTTTAGAAAACTTTGCCACCCTGTATCTCAAAAGTTAAGGCGTTTAGGACATACGTCCATAGAACGTTTTTTCCTTAAGATGGTTCTAAGAATCACTTCCTTAAATATTAGCATGTGTTTAAGGAACACCCTGTATAGAAACCGTTTCTCAAAACATGGGTACTTTTGCAAAATGTTGTACCTAAAAATATGTCATAAAAATCGATAGCAAATATAAAAACACGGTTTGGCAAATCTAACTCATGTAATTGTTTGGGCAACTGTATAGAACAAATATTGTTCTATAAAATTTTTTTTGTTACCATGCAATTTTGTTGTAAAATTATTATTTCAATAACTTTATGGTTTCCCAAAAAGTCCACCAACTTATTGGCTAACGACTACAGTACGACTTTGAAACTATAAAAACAATTTCTGGAACATCACTGGAAATATTCGATTCACATTCACCTGAAATAACAAATTGATGATTTTATTCCATTTTATTTGTATCAGAAACATTTTAATACATTGACTGAATTATAATGTCCAGCACGCTGGAAATATTATACATGGACAATCACTGGATTATAACGTAGTTTCTGTGGATTGGCAGAGGGGAGCAGAGCCACCATATGATCAAGCAATAGCTAATGCCAGAGTTGTTGCTTTGGAAATTATTATTTTGCTCAAAGAACTCAAAGTAAGATATATAGACGTTCTTTCAGAATAGTGACTTACATATTCACAGGAGAAAATGCATTATGGTTTCGAAAATATTCACATCGTTGGACATGGAATTGGTGCTCATATTGCTGGTTATGTTGGGACTACTCATGATAAAATTAAAAAAATTACAGGTGGGTGAGTATTCCTCAATTATTTTTTGACGAAATGATACTTTTTTCAATTTCGTATGTGATAGGGTGAATTTTCATTCTTCTCAAAAAAAAAAATTCTGTTGAAAAGAAATCTGTTGAAATCTGTTTTTCCGTTGAACAGTTCTCGCCTCCCTACGAACGACAACTCTCAAAAGTCAAAACTTGGGCGAGCTAAGGACGTCTTACCTTTTAACGTTTGATTCCTAACACGAGTTGGACGATAGGAAGTGAAGATCGATCGTTCGGCCTTGCGGTTCGAACCACCGGTTCGCACAGTGGTCGATTGACTGAGTAGAACTGACCACCCACGTCAACCCACCAGGCTACCGTCCTACCATTCGGTCATTAATTTCTAATTTGTCCCCTTCGAAGTAGTTCCTCCCATATATAGTGGTGTCTGCGTCTTTTCTTATCCTCGTAGTGAGTAGAAGGTAGTTCTGACATGCACTTTGCAGTATGTCGTTGAACTCTCGCGATTCGGTTTTTATCTCAACAATCGTCGCAAAACGCCACGTTTCACGAAATTAAACGAAAAAAAAAACTTGTGAAACGAATACTTTTATATAAATACTGAATTATACAAAAAACATTTTTCTCCACTCAGTTTGTATTTCAAACATTAATTACGGATGGGATTCAGATACCATGCACAGGTTAGGTTAGGTCCAAGGTATATTCAACCCTCCACCGCAACCCGCTAGGGTTTATTGTGGCTCAACCCTATTCACACTCGGCCAAATGAACCCAGCTTCTTGACGAACTCGATTAGTTTGTATGGTGAGTGGTCTTTCAATTCAGAAGGTGAGAGAACGGCTCTGCCGAAGTCTTAAAACCTGATTCAGTCCCCAGCGGGGCAGGCATAAAACATGTGCTCTGCTGTTCCATCAATTTCCAAACAGAGGCGACACACACTGTCTTCCGACAGTCCAAGTCTGTGCATATGATGATTTGAATGACTGTGACCTGTAAGAAGGCATGTTAGACATCGTAGTTCATCCCTACTGTAGTCCAATAACTGATTGGTATCAAGCTTTGAAGGGTGAATAAACGCCTTGGAGTGAGCCAATCCTGGAAGATTCAGCCAGTAGTCTATAAAACTTCTTGCCATTCAGGTGTTCAATGTTTCTTTGGCAAAACATAAAGCGATGCCAATGTCAGGTTCTGGTCCAATGAAGCTGTTTGCAGCCCCCTCCTCTGCAAGCAGTGTCATTACCTTCCACGCCAGTATGGTCAGAAATCCAGAACAGAGACAATCTGCTAAGTCTTCCAATCGAGGAGACCCGTATTGGTCAATTTGCTACCAATTTAGACGTTGCTCGGTAGGAGCCAAGAGCTTCCAACGCCGCTTGACTGTCCGAGAATATTTTTATTGACTTGTGAATAAGGTTGGATTCTTCCAATCTCCCTAATCTTCCCCATGAGTCTGCGACTGAAAACACCGGCACCAGAACCAGAAGGTGTTTTTGATTGGTCTGAGAACCGAAAACTTTATGCTCTTAATATTCTCTTCTCCCGGAGGATCCAGTCCTCTCTACTCGGGAACAATACTTCATAAGGCAGTTCGCAGTTGACAGTTGGAAGCGTAAAGTTAGGGGTCATTTCCAGAATACTGTGTCTTCCGGTGTCAACCAAGAGTCTGTTGCACTCTGTATTAGATTGATTAGTGCAATTGGCAATGTGCACGAGTCTATATGCAGTCCATATAGCCTCTCTCTCCAGAACAATTTGGAGAGGGGGTGGATCTAGAAGGATCTCCATGGCTGCTGACTGATGGCCAGGCAAGCCTGTCTCTGTACGCCAGAAAGCTTCGCTTGGGCCGTTTTCTGTAAAGTCTTCGGCCACAAGAGAATTGCACCATGAGTGATCATTGGTCTGGCAATCATCACATAAATCCAATGGATTTGTTTGGGACCTAAACCTCAAGTTTTACCACAAATTCTTCGACATGTCCATAGGGACAGTCTGGTTTTGTGTAAAACTTTTCCCAAGTGAGCGTTCCAAGTGAGTTTTTTATGAAGGACCATACCAAGATATTGCACTTCCGTCCCAAATGGAATGGCCTCACCATTGAGGCAAAGTGGCGTTAGTTCGTCCAATTTTCTTCTCCTGTTGAAGGGGATTGTTACAGTTTTGCTGGGGTTGACAGACATCTGCTTCCTCAGGCACCTACTGTGAGCAACGTCCATCGTATTTCGGAGGATATTACAAGCTATCTTTCCCGGCGTGAACCTTGCCAAGATGACAAGGTCTTCTACATAAGCTTGTAGATCTACTTTCCTTCTGTCAAGGGCATCAAGCAGACTATCCACCAATATACTAAATGAAAGGCGAAAATTCCACTTACATGGAACACTGTCATCCTCACTGGTAGACATCCTATGTTTCACCGTAAGACACTTACGTAATCAGTTCCTCAGTACCAAACCTGAATATCATTATGGGTGAAGTGTCTTACGATGAAACATCGAATGTATACCAGGGAGAATGACAATGTTTCATGCAAGTGAGATTTCACCTCTTTCATTCAGTATATTGTGTAGGAATCCTGTGAATGATATCTGATTCAATTCCACAATTGATGTTTGGAATACAAACTGAGTAGAGAAAAGTGTTTTTGTATAATTCAGTGTTCACATGCAAGTATTTGTTTCCGAAGTATTGTTTTCTCATGTGATGGAAGTAGTTGTTTCGAGGGTTCTTTCTCTTCCAGTTCGTGTCTAAAAGTTACTTCTCTGCTGGATCTATACGTCTTTGTGAAGGGTTATTTTTTTTCGAAATTGATTGCTCCCTTCTTTTTTTTCTATGTTAGGAATCACACGTTGAAAGGTAAGACCTCGCTAGTCCTTAGCTCGCAAAAGTTTCGATTTCTGAGGGTTATCGTTCGTAGGAGTGCGATAGCTCGTTAACGGAAAAAACATATTTTAAACATATTTAAAACACATACAAGATAGAGAAGTAGAAAGCCAGAAATCTGTTCCCCCTCTTTTATGTTTTGAAAAATAAATACAGTGCTTTTCAGATAAAAGTATCCACCTTTAATAACTTTTGTAATACTGGTATTTGGGAAAAATCCAAAAACACGTCAATTTATGTTGGAAGGGGCAAGCATTATGGCTTATTTAAACTTACTGAAAAAGCCACCCCCTCACCCCTAGCATCATCCTTTTTTTTTAATCACTTCTCATATTTTTCATGTAAAATTTGGATACTCCTCTTTGAGCTGATTTTAAAAATGTATAATACTTGTAGGTTAAAGTGGTTAGTTTATGAGATAAACAATTTTTCTTTTAATAGCACAAATTTTACTTATTTTTTACTTTCACCTTATTTGCCTGTACTAAAATGGGTTGTACAACAGTTCAAACTCTTTAATCTTTTTAACTGTGCTATTTATTCTACTTCAAAAATCCAAACAACAAAAAACTCTACTTTTTATTAAAGTTTGACATTGTCAACTAGAATTTGTAGTCACTATTGATAGTGTACTTTGATACATTATTTATTTTGTTTCGCTGAAATGGTTTACTCTTTGCAAGAAAGAATTGAAATTGTAGGTTTATACTACCATAATAATAATTGTGCAAGAGCTGCTGCTAGAATATTTAACGAATTACATGACGGAAGACATGCAACTGATAAGTATGTAATTCAACTGATGGAGAAATTTACCACAACAGGGTCTGTTTGCAATAAAGTGCATAAGCGAGAGGGACTCGTAAATAACGAAGCAATCCAAGTGGCAATTTTAGGGCAAGTCAGCTTAGAGGCTCAATAACCCCAATCGTTGTCAACAATAAGTAGAGCGATCGGTGTTTCATCTTCTACAGTTTTCCGAGTTCTACATAAATTCAAGTACCACCCATACAAAGTTAAGTTGGTGCACGAGTTGAATGAAGATGATTTTGATCGTCGTCTAGAGTTTTGCGAATCAATGACGCAATTTATCAATAACAATCCACAATTGTTAAACAATATTTGCTTTTCTGATGAATGCTCATTTTCATTAAATGGCTTAGTGAATAGGCATAATTGTAGATATTGGGCTGATAGTGATTCACATATTATGCGTGAATTCCATACACAACATCCCCAAAAGTTAAACGTTTGATGTAGTATCCTAGGTGACCACATTGTCGGACCTTTCTTCATCAACGGAAATTTAAATGGTGAATCATATCTTGAGTTACTCAGGGAAGGGGTTGACCCACGTATTACAACAATAATAGAAAATGATGATAACCTTTCCGAAGATTCACTGGTATTTCAACAAGACGGAGCTCCTCCACACTATGCTATGCCTGTCCGAAAATTTTCAAACGAAACATTCTCCGCTCGTTGGATAGGTAGAAGAGGGCAGATGATGAAGTGGCCACCTAGGTCACCGGATTTAACACCCCCAGACTTCTTTTTCTGGGGGTATTTAAAAACAAAAGTTTATGCTACCCAACCAGAATCTCTGGATGATTTACAAGAGAGAATAGAAAATGAATGTCGACAATTAAATCCAGCCGTATTAAGCAATGTCAGATAGGCATTTCAAAATAGATTATACCATTGTATGGAAGTGAATGGTACTCATTTTGAACACTTATTGTAACTTCATAATGAATAGCACAGTTAAACAGATTAAAGAGTTTGAACTGTTGTACAACCCATTTTAGTACAGGCAAATAAGGTGAAAGTAAAAAATAAGTGAAATTTGTGCTATTAAAAGAAAAATTGTTTATCTCACAAACTAACCACTTTAACCTACAAGTATTATATATTTTTGAAATCAGCTCAAAGAGGAGTATCCAAATTTTACATAAAAAATATGAGGAATAATTAAAAAAAAGGGATGATGCTAGGGGTGAGGGGGTGGCTTTTCCAGTAAGTTTAAATAAGCCATAATGCTTGCCCCTTCCAACATAAATTGACGTGTTTTTGGATTTTTCCTAAATACCAGTATTACAAAAGTTATTAAAGGTGGATACTTTTATCTGGAAAGCACTGTATATTATTTTATTCATATAAATGTGCCCGAATCATACTTTCCCCATTTTCTCACCTAGTTGTGTGAGATAAAAGTATGTTGATGAAAATGTTCCTTTTCTATAGTGATACGATGACTATCTTCAATTTTCAGGTTTAGATCCAAGTGGTTTCAGATTTGAAGGAATGCCAGAGTCAGTAAAATTGAATCCAAATTGTGCCCAATATGTTGAAATCATCCACACTGACGCATATGAATGTAATATATCACGTTTTTATGCACTCGACATTTGACTGACAATTTTTCAGCTAGAAGCCAAGGTATAAACGAAACTTTAGGTCACAGTGACTTTTATGTGAACAGCGCTAAGCATCAGCCAGGATGTTCCGAAAATACAACTTTCTCAAATCTTGTCTCAGTTGGGAGAAACAGCTTACATGAAGGGGAAATTCTGCCAGGCTGTGATCACAAAAGATCATTCAAGTACTTCATTGAATCAGTTGCTAATCGAAATTGTACCTTCATGGGAATTCGTTGCGAAAATGATTTTGCTTTCGAAAACGTATGATTTTTTTCCATCTACGTTTCATTTTTTGTATTACTGATGTTTTTATCCAAAAAGTGAATGATAAACGATATAATTTCATCAGTTCGGATTTCCATTGTCTGCTATGACGTGACGTGATTTGAAATCCCTGAATTGATACCAAGTGGAAATGGAACTGAATTACAAATCCAATCATCATCAATCCACAAAAAGAGGAATCATCAAAACTCTGATAGAGCATGATCTCGGGCTCTATAATTCGAAGGAAGGTCTTGGGAAGCAACTAGGCATCATCGGAAAGGATCTTCAACGGAATGGTTACCTCAAAGTGATGGTGGTACAGACTTTGACTGGAAGACAGCGAGAGCCTCGCAAAGAAGAGGAACCGCCACAACTAGTAGTTGCAGTTCCCTACATCAGAGGATCATCGGAAAGGATAAAATGAATTGGGTCCACGTACAACATCAAAACCTGCTTCAGGTCCGGAAACAACATCTGTAGTAGCCTAACGAAAACCAGTCCACCAAACACGGACTTTAATTCCAAGAATTGCATTCACTGGATCCCTAGTGAGTGCGGCAAATCCTATATCGGTGAAACTAAGAAGCCATTGAAAGTCCGCATTGCCGAGCACAAGAGGAGCACACAGCGGGAAGAAAATCAGGAATAGCAGAGCATGTTTGGACTCATCTACCTAAAATCAAGTGGTCACAAGCTGAGATCATCTGCAGGAAGAAATACTGATTCAAGAGTAAGTTCAAAGGAGCTGCATATATATGAAAACGGTCAACTCCCGCCAAACGAACATCTCCCGCTAAACCGCTGAAGCGGGGAGAGGATAGAGGGGATGTGCGAAAGCACTCGAATGACCTATGAATAGTCATCTCTTGGAGGAATAGTCCAGTCATCACCCGAATATGATTGTGGATACTAACAATCGAAACGTCGTAAAATATCTTGGCTTGAAATTTTTATTATTTTATTTCATTTTCAATTGTTTATTTTTCAATTTTCCACTCGATTCTCCATTTTATTTGTTCTTTCAAGAATTTCAAATCATATGGAAGTCCGAACTAATGAAATTCAACATGAAACATTGTCATACATCTTCGTATGTCACAATACTTTTGTGACAATGATATGGTATAGCGAAACTCGTGTCGCAGTTTTCTACACACATCGAAGTGCTTTTTTAAACGTTATAATGAATTTTCATCAAATATTGGTCAGTTCTATCATAACAACAAAAATATTTATCTGAAGAAATGAACTTTGAAACGTCCAAGCCAATCTCGTTCATACCTACATAGTAGGTTGTATGAACTGACGCCTATCAGAAAACTACTACTTCCCTGGCTAATACCACGAAGGGCGTTGAAATATATCCGACAGGCGTCGGTACCGGAATCTTCACAGAAAATTTCTAGTATATGCAATTGGCAATATAACTGAAAGAGTCGACCTTCAATTTTGGAACGGGCACACTTGCAGACCGGTTTTGGGGTCATTAGCCACTCGTCAGTGCAAGTTAGTGGACATCATCGATCTTAAGTCAATGATATTCCATGATTGAAAATCTGAATTCTTTCAGAGTATTTCATTCCTCTTCCTAAGTTGGAGCGAACAACAAAATGTCACTTCATCTAGTGGACGAGGTACTGACCAACTGCATATCATGAATTTGCCCGATTTCTCTAAATAAGGATAAAAAAACCTTTCTATTAGTCAATGGGCTATGCTTGAAGACTGGCAGTAAACAAATCTAAAGAAATGAACTTTAAACGTTCAAGCAAGCCAGCCCGTGGCCGGATATAATCCATCGCCCTTCGTGGTATTAGCCAGGAGAGTAGTTGTTTTCTGATAGGCGTCAGTCCATTCAACCTACTGTGTAGGTATATTCGAGACTGGCTTGAACGTTTAAAATTCATTTCTTTAGATTTGTTTACTGCCTGTCTTCAAGCTCAGCCCACTGGCTGATAAGAAAAAAAATATTAAATTTTCTTCAGAATCATGGGTGAAACAGAAATAAAATGGAAAGAAATCTGTGTTTCTGTTAACCAGCTATATGTATCAATGAAAGAAATGGAAATAATGAACAAAATTCAGTTTTTTCCTTCAAAACAATAATCAGAACTAAACGGGTTGTACTTACTATTGATGAATAAAAATGTTCACGAATATGAAATAGGAAATATCAAAAATGTGAAGTATGAAAACTATATTATGGTGGTCTCATTATTGTCTTGATCTCGATGTCGATTGAAGAAAATCAAACTATTCACATCAAGCATTGACTCTGTTGTTTCTTTTGTTTCTTTATATTTCTGTGGTGAGTGGGGTGAGTTTGGGTATGCCATGAAATGATCAAGTTCTTTATGTGCATGTCGAGAATGTCGTCGATGTATATCAGCCATGATTTGAGTTTCATTCGAGCGTTGTTCAGGGTCTTGGATTCCAAATACCTCATGAATAGGTTGGAGGTGACAATTGATGGAGAGAAACCCTTCAGAGTACATTCTATCTCTATATGAAGTCGTTGGAGCTGAAATATGTGTTTTTCGAACAGTGGCCTGAGAGTTCGATAACGTAGGCTGGTAGGTCCTTGTTCATGGAAATCTGGTCTGGTGCTTCATTTTTGAATACATTGGAGTCCAAAGACTAGACTAGACTAGTCCAGACTAGTACATATATCGTTCGTGACCAATGTGATGTTTTCTATGAGAACGATGAAATTCTCTAAGTTCTTGACATATGATTTTCAATGATATAGTGTAGTGTGGCTGTAGTGGAGATCCAAGTGCGCTGACGATGGGCTTAAGAGGTGTGTTTTGTTTGTGGATCTTAATCCATGTACTTGAGAGATCGGCTGGATTTTTCCTAGGTATGATTTGTTTCTGGCTTTTGGCGTCTATTGGTGACTTTCGTATTTTTGTTATGGTGGTTTTCTCCAAATATATTGTAGTATCTCAAGTGGTGCGTTTATATACGTTATCTTTGAGTAGGTCCTTGATTTTCATAAAATTCTTCAAAACATAGTTGGTTTCTATCATAAGTTTTTTATAATTTTAGTTATTTGTATCTCGATAATGAATGATTTTTCGATAAACATTTCATCAAAAAAAAGTTATTTATTTTGACGAAATCCACCACATACTTAGTTTTTGTAATGTTCTCAGCAACTTCACTTAGCGCCCAAGGAGCTAAGTAATATGCGTCGATATGTAAAATTGTCGAAAACGATCACCTCCAGCGTTGTTGGGGAAGTTTTTTTTTTATTTGGAAAAGGTGTGGGAATTAGATTTCACATGAAAAGTACCACAAGTTCACTGTCGAAAAAGTTAGAAAAATTTGAAATAAATAATGACAGCGTAGGCAGTACCTTCTAGATTTCACATAGAAATTATTACCAAATCATGATTTTCCACGTCAAAAAATCCTGTGTACCAAATTTCGTGGAAATAACTCGTTTTTTGCAAAAGTTATATTTAGAAACGAATAAACAAATTCAATTTCAACACCATGTATCTCCGAAACAAAGCAGGTGCGGATATACGTTTATAAAGACTTTTTTTTGTTAAATCGTCTCAGGAATACGTCACTTGAATATTTAATCGTACTTGTCTCACACCCTGTATTTTATCATACATTTTTCTCTTTTGCTTAGTATAATTTCCGAACGCCGCTGCGAGAGACAAATTATGGCAAAAACGTCAGTCATTTTTGAGAATTTAGTGCCAACTATTTCGGAATTATAGTATAGTGGAATGATGACACTGGTCTACAGTGGTTTTGTTGCCCTAGATATGAGATTGATTTTGGGTGTATTTATACTCACAATTCATGAAATTATCAATGGTTTTGTAAGATTTGCTCTCGTTTTCTTTTAAATATTTATTTTCATTTTACATTACAAAAATTCGAAAACAAGAAACAAAATAACAGATATATTCATAATCTCAGTTTGATTTGGAAAAAAATATGATACTTTCAAGTAAATAGAGAGGAAAATTTTGAAAACATGTTATATTTTCATGAAACGCTTTTTGAGAGCTTTTCTTTTATAATTTTTCAGAGGACAATCTCTTTTCAAAGACCAGCAGTAATCGGCCATCATGTGACAATCCCATCGACCCTGATATCTTCCTTCCATTACTTTTAGATCCTGGTGGAACCGCTCTCCCTGCTCATCACTATAATTTCCTAAATTATCTGGAAATTTATCCAAATGGTTGCGAAGATAGTGTAACTTGATACTCATAATTGCTGAAAGTTTGTCAGCATATTTTGTACAATTTCTTCTTAATTAGGTGCTTTATGGTTACCTAGGAAATTTTCGACTACCAACACAAAACTTTCCCAAGCTTTACTTTTCGGAACAGTCATAACTTTCATAAAATCAGTGTCTTTCATCAATTGCCGTATTTGAGGACCATCAAATATTCCACCTTTCAACTTTTCCATACTTTCGGAAATTTTCTACGAATATATTCAAAACAATCTCCTTTCTTGTCCAAAGCTTTTACGAATTGCTTTATCATTCCTATCTTAATATGCAATGGTGGAAGTTCTTTCAGGCCAAACATCTTGTTCCCAATGACATTGCTTTGCTCTGCTGTCCCACATACAAATGAAGCAAGGGTATTTCGTGTATCCACTTTGTTGACCAAGTAAAAAATTAACCATTTTTAAATCCACACAGATCGACCATTGATCTGTTTAAAATCTGTTTTTCCGTTAACCAGCTGTCGCACCCCTACGAACGACAACCCTCAGAAGTCGAAACTTGTGCGATCTAAGGATTAACGAGGTCTTACCTTTCAACGTGTGATTCCTAACACGGAATGCTCCGAGTAATTGATTTTTTCTAAAACTAATTTGACATTTTCATATTCTTCTTTGAGTTTTGTAGAATGAGCGATTGGAATTGATGCAAATGTATTTCCATTATGCAGTAAGACGCATTTTAAACTTCTTTTACAGCAGTAGGTTTGTATTCTTTCAAACCCATGTCCAGAAGCAGCTTCGCAATATTATTACAGTATACCAATCCTTCATTTTTATCAAAAAATTGTAATAGCTCACTTTCTCTCGTTCTGTAGGTTGTAATTGTAACTGTCGGTGCCAATAATTTTTTTCTTTCAATCTTGAAGCTAACAGTTCTGATCCTTGTTTTGATAAATTTAGATATAAATCACTGAGTTCATTTTGGGAAAACAACTTTGACGTACATGTTTCACCCTCCCATTCACTTCCACTGGTAGACTGATTCGATTTCTGTGAATTTGGCAACATAATTGTTTCTGAGGGCATGCGAATCACTTTTGAAACATAAATAGGCCGAGGGAGATTTTCACTGTGTAAAACAGGACATTTTGTAGACTGTAAGTCTGGATATCTCCACGTTTGATTTCGATTAAAACCTTTAGCATCTACTACGCAAAAGTAACAATCATCAAAATTATTCTTAGGCTCCATCCAGATCATAGGAATACCAAAGTCTAATCCAGAACGTTCTCCTTTTTTCCACAACCGCAAAGACTCAACGCAAGACTTACAAACTTTATTAGGAACCCATGATTCATCTAATTTATCCATTTTAAAACCGAAATATTCAGCATAAGTTTCCTTAACAGAGTCTGTGATATGTCTTTTTTGTTTTTTTAATATATAAATACCACAAATATAACAGAATAAATCACCACTATATTTGCACTTCCTTCGTGACAAACTCATTTTTAAAAAGACAAGATGAATATATTAGAACGGACACTCAACAATTGAAACAAAATATTAACATATAACAACTCATCCAGATATCCGTGTTAGTACTTCAATATTATCGAATAACTGTGTTCTCAGCTGTTTTGCAAAGCAAGGAGCCCGAGAAGTGGGGATCACGTGATGTTTGTACGCGCAAAGAAGTTGCGCAGAAGCCTAATCATGACTGAGAAAATATTTTTTTTTACTGACAAGCCGATTATTATAAAAAATACAAGATACGTAAAAATCATAAAAACTAGAGCACATTCAGTACTTTAATAAATATATTCGTGATTTAGGCACTCGAAAACATAAAAATTTGCAAAAATATCCAGGGCAACACAAATATTTTTTTTTGTAGAGCTGTGTGATAATTGACTTTTGAATACAGTAATTTTCAAATAACTGCATGAATTTTACTTGCTTTCGAATTAACCTGAAGAATCGATCCTTGAAAAGAGTTTCATCATAATAGTCATGTTTCGTGTTACATTCATCAACTTTCAACTTTAACACTATTAACTTTCGCATATTATAGAAACGAGCTCATATGTTTAGAGTGTGTGAGCAATAATGTTTTTATTATTTCAGGGAAAATGTGCATCTTGTACTGATCCTGACAATGATTGCAGAATATTTGGCCTGAGAACATATAGAACCACTATTCAGAAAGAAAAGTTTTTTCTCAACACAGCTGATCACGCTCCATACTGTAGTAAGCTAGCTTGAATATTATAAATGGAAAAACATTATTTTTGTTAAGTGTTTCAGTATAGAATAAGTATATATATGAAGAAAACTGGTGGCTTCGGTTATTTTGATTTCATATTGGTCGACGACAATGCGAATATAGCTGAGGTGATATTATCGTCATCCAGCCCAGAGTGAGTTGATTTTAAGTGGATATCAAATACTACCAACTCCTTTATTTTCAACTGTCCACAGGTCGAACTATAGAGAGATGAAGGGAGATCAAAATAACACATTCGTCTATTATGCACACCCGCCTCAGCTTGGTTCCATTAAAGAAGCCAAAGTGAGATGGAATCAGAAGAAAAAGTTTTACTGTATTATCTACTGCAGTACAACTGTTAATGTAGAAAAAATATATGTGAAATTATTGAACGGTCACCTAAAAGATGAAAGGTATGAAATTATCAAATCGGTATAATTTTAAAAGTTTTGGTAAGATCAATGCTCCTTTTTTTGATGCAATCATTTCAACATTCAAACTGGAAATAGATTCGGACCAAATCAGTTATTATCCACGACAATAATTACACACTTTTCAAAAACATTCTATATATGAAAAGCAGAAATTATGTTCATTTGAACGGGATGACCACATAGATCAAACCGGAGTAAGTGTTTGTGGAGATGTTTCCGGACTTTGTCTGCAGGTAGCGCAGTGGTACATCCCACCGAATCCACTGCAGATAAAGCTTATTACTAGTTGGAAGTGATTTTGTTTTACGATGAAGACATCGACCGCAATATGCTGTTAAAAGACCGGGTTCACCGTATCCTCAGGAAAGGTGACGATGATAACGTCCGTCCAGCTTCTGTGGAAGAACTGAAGGGCTACATCAGGGCTGCAAAGGCCGAAAAAGCTCCGGGGTCGACTCAATAACCAACAAGTTATTGAAGAGGTTCCCAGACAACTGCGTTGAGAACCTCCTGAACATCATGAACAGTTTGTTGCCCCTCAGACACTTCCCCAGAAGGTGGAAGCATGCATCATCGTCATGATACCAAAACAGGGTCAGAACCTGCTGTTCCCACAGAACTATCGCCCGATCATTCTACTCTCGTCGGCGGCTAAGCTGGCTGAAAGAGTCGTTCTCCAAAGGCTCAATGAAGAAGTTGAGGACCGAAATGTTCTGCCTGATGAACAATTTGGCTTCAGAAGAGAACACTTCACTGAGTTACAGGCTCTGAGGCTGGTCGAAAACACCATCCACAAGTTGAACACTAATAAAAAAGTACATATTTGTACTATTAGACATCTCGAAAGCCTTCGACTGTGTATGGCACGAAGGCCTTCTACACAAATTAATCGCGATCGACCTGCTCTGGGGCCTGATCCGGTGGATTAGGTCTTTCCTGAAAGACGGAACATTTCAGGTTAGAGTAGAGGGCTCTCTGTTTGACAACAGAGAGATCCTCGGTGGAGTGCTGCAGGGGGCCGTGCTCTCTCCGACGTTGTATGTACTTTATACCAGTGACCTTCCGAGGCCCGAGCGTGTGAAGATATCTCTATACGTCGATGACACGGCTCTCCTCTTGTTTTCCATGGTAGGGAGCTCGGTGTCTTCTACATGCAATGTGCATTGGACGACCTCGAGCGCTGGTACCTCGATTGGAAGATCCGAGTGAACCCGAACAAGACTCGATAACCAGGGGAAAATTGCTATCTTCTCCGGCCAGAAAAGTGAGAATGTATGGAAAGGAGATTAACTGGCAAGCGCGGGTAAAGTACCTTGGTCTTCTAATAGACCGTAGGCTCACTTGGAATCCACACATTATGTGCGTTAAGTCAAAGATCGAGGGTCGGATAGCTAGTCTGTTCCCTTTGATCAACAGAAAGTCAAAAAGAAGTCTGAATAACAAAGTTACTATCTACAATACGATGTTCAAGCCTGTCATCATGTATGCTACAGGCATCTGAGGGCAAGCGACCACGTATAATATCTCCATTCTGGAGAGATTGCAAAATAAGTTAATGAGGATGATTGTGAATGCTCCTTGGTTCCTGCGGCAGTCCATTCAGTCGAGGAATCGAGGAGTTTTTAATAGCGCGGAAACCCACGAAAATCCGTTAGTAAGGGAAGCTATAGATTATGCTGTAGACGACCCCTTCCGATATAGAAGGCTCTGTCGAATGTCCCCCGTTAACGGACAAATAGATTCTTCATCCATCTCACCCCAGCCAGGTAGGGGTACCCCGTGAAAGGCGGTACTGATGTCTGAGGACTTCATGCCGCCAACATCCCCTCAGTCATGAACCCATTTGTCCTTCTTCGACAAAAACCAGCTAAAAGGGTAAGGGAGCTGGGCTCGGATTAGATTGGATAAGATTAGATAAGTAACAGCACCTAAAGGCTGACTTTCAACTGAAACAGGTAGATGTCAATCTTGCTGGAGTACTCATCAATAAGTTGAGGACTGCTCCGGAGGAGCGGGGTGGATGAACGAGATGAGATGTTCCGCACACTGTAACCGTGTGGAGAAGATTTCAACTCAGGGCACTCAACCCGGAAGGAGGCATATGGGGGGGAGGTTACTCGGGATATTCAGACGGTTCACTCCGTCTGAAATTACTCTTTTTGTACTGACAAGGAGCTAGTACTTCGAAATCGGTCAATCTGCGGTTGTCCCTACCAAATGAAATTGATTTTAGCTTTTCATGAATAGGAAGTTGCTTGAGTCGGATCTATCAGATACGAAAAGTTGCACAGATGCCTGATGGTTTTATTTCAGCTTTCACTATATGTATAGAGTAGACTGTTCAAGGAATGAGGTGAATGTTCAAATTTCGGGGGCTACGTACATTCGATTAGATTTTTTTTTCATTTTATAATATTCATACACTCTTTTTGGACATAGTTTCATAATTTCAGCTGTTCAGTACGTTCAGTTTATTGGTGAGAGGCATAAAAGTGGAAAGTATTTTGTGTGTTCGGCAAATTTTGTAGGAAAATGGAATTTATTGCTCGAAAACACTCGAAATGTTGACAGTGGCATACAATGATTGTAATCTGAGTCAGAAAAGTGTATCATCACCAATTGTACAACCTGTTCACAGAAGGTCGAGAAAATGTGAATGACGACGGTCGTGCTGGATGCCCCAGTATATCAACAGCCGATCAAAATATTAAGGAATTGAAGAGAGTTGTTATGGAGAATCATTGAGATACTTTCAGAAAAGTTTCTGAAATTGTCGGCATATTGGTTGGCTAATGTCATGCGATTTTTTCGAAAATTTTGGGCATGGAGCATGTGGCAACGGCGTTTGTTTCAAAATTGCTGAAGTTTGGCCATGAAAATTATTGCATGATCATCACCTAGGAAAATAAAAGTACAACCGTCCCAATGGAATAGAACATACAAATCATCAATTTCAATCAATTTTGTTACATATTGGAATTATTTAAAAAAGCATGAGAGAAACATTAGTAGAATACATTCTAAAGTTGATCAATAAGATAGACATGTTGATATTTCAAGAAAGAAATTTGTATCTATAGGTAACAAACACAATATATATCATACTTGTACATTGAAAACAAATTTCTTCAGTTCGTTTTTGAACATGTTCAGAGATGGGCTATTTTTAATTGCATTTGGTAATTTGTTGAACCGATCAAAACCCTTGAACAACAAAGAATTCATGGTGTTTTTGTTTTTTGTTCTGTTTGTATATGAATTATTATTATTTCGAGTGAAGTGGTGGTGAATATCATGATGAAAGACAATGTACTGTTCGAAATAAGATAGTTCAAAATTGTTCAATATTTTGTATATAAATATATAATAGTTGTTGAGGAATGAATTGCCCATTTGAAACATTAAGCAAAGTAGTAATAGGGGTGTCTCTACGGCACTTCAAAATGATCCTCATACCACGATTCTGAAGTTTTTGGAGTTGAGACAATTTATTTTGATGGAATTGATATAGGATAGAGGAACAGTAGTCAAAGTGTGGCTGAAGAATTGACTTGTAAACTGTGATACTTGACTCGGTAGAAAGATTAACACATGGATCAATAAGTCCCGAGACTAACAATGAAAACAACATTTTTTTTACAAATTTTTTTTTATTCATCAACATAATCTCCTTTTAGGGTGATACAATGGTTCCAACGCTTTTCCAATTTTTCAATACCATGTTTATAAAAAAATGTCTTTCGCTTCAAAATAAGTTTCAGTTTCAGCGATGACCTCCTCATTTGAGCCAAATCTTTTTCCCTGGAGCATTTTTTTAAGATCAGCAAAGAGCCAGTAGTCACTGGGGGCTAAATCTGGTGAGTATGGGGGGTGGGGAAGCAGATCAAAGCCCAATTCGTTTAATTTTGCCATTGTTTTCATCGACCTGTGGCAAGGTGCATTGTCTTGGTGAAAAAGGATTTTTTTTCTCTGCATGTGCGGTCGTTTTTTTGCGATTTCCTCCTTCAAACGTACCAGTAAGTCAATATAATAATCACTGTTGATCGATTTACCTTTTTCGAGGTAGTCAATGAAAATCACGCCATGCGCATCCCAAAAAACTGACGCCATCACTTTGCCAGCTGACTGCTGCGTTTTCGGACGTTTCGGACGGCTATCGCCAGCTGTGCGCCACTCAGATGACTGCCGCTTTGACTCTGGAGTGTAGTGATGTATCCATGTTTCGTCCATGGTCACGTAACGACGCAAGAAATCTTTTTTGTTGCGAGTAAATAGCGATAAACAGCTTTCTGAATCATCGACTCGTTGCTGTTTTTGTTCCATCGAAAGCAATCGCGGCACCCACTTAGAAAAAACCTTTTTCATGCTCAATTTTTCATGAAGGATAGTAAATACACTTCCATATGATATCTGTGTCATCTCAGCAATCTCACGGAGCTTCACTTTACGATCTTTCATTACAATTTTTGTCACTTCACTCACATTTTCCGGTGTAACAGCTTTCACAGGTCTACCCGAGCGTTCTGCGTCATTTGTGTCGGTACGACCACGTTTAAACTCGGCAAACCACCGACAAATCGTTGCTTTTGATGGACAAGAGTCCGGGTAACATTTTTCAATCCATTCTTTCGCTTGCACGATGGCTAAGCAGGAAAAGCACCACAATCCTGCTTAGCCATCGTATCCATTAGATTTGCCCCTCTGTACCTCATTTCGTTCCCAAGATTTCCAAAATTGAGAAGAACCATGATTGAAGAGATAAAAACCAAATCGCTGAGAGATCTCAAGGACATACCAAAGGGTGCATATCAGAACAGCTTCGAGGGGGACTATCTTGGTAGGAACAATATGAAAATGATGACTGAGTGATGATTTTTTGAGAAAAATCAAAATTCACCTTATTTTTTGAACAGACACCGTATGATATTCAATCCAGTTATTACTGTCCAATTTAGATCGTAGAAATAGTGATGTTTTGGAAATGATTGTTATCTGACTCGTGAATTTTTCCATTTGAATTTCATGTCATCAAATGTGGAGCTATAACTGATATTTTTCTGAAGATTCTTGAGCACTCACTTATTGAAATTATTGATTCATCATTGTCATGAATGTAAAAAGTGATCTTCATGAAACGTTGAGTGTCTGATATTTCAAACATCAAAAAAATTCATCAATTGATTCTTCATTGAATACAGTAATGAAATTTTCCACAAAACCTTTCAATTTTTTCAAATTTTTATCGTGACTTCAATATTTGTTAAATACATTTTTCCGATCTATCGAAATTTCAATGAAATTACGGATTTCTAGGGAAGAATCAGTTCTATGTTCTTCAAGTGGCACAGATATTGAGGATAGGACATTTAAAACTTTCACTTCTTGCTCTGGATCAAGAACAACTACTACTGAAACTACTGAAACAACTGAAACAAGTACCCTTCCAACGACTATAAAAATGTCAACAAAGAAAGCGGAATCAATAAGTAAAACAATACCTGGGCATTTAGACTAGTTTTAATTTACACTAATCCACAAAATAATATAATATACAGTCCATATATCAATAACGCAACAACAAGAGCTTCATATACTTATTTTCAATTAGCAAAGTGTACAAAATAAAAGTGTGCGGTCTTTTCATCATTTACTGATTTCGCTCCACCTGGAACCCATAATAAAACGGTGTTCTTATGAGACAGATCTGGTGGTTTTTAGAAACAGAATTCTGTATCACACATGTTGGAAATAGTTTTCAACGACATAAAGACATAATATTTTTAGAGTAATGAGCTCACATAATGATTTCAAGTAACATCAGATTTCATTCCAAACACCAACTTCATTGATAATTCACAAATATTTTTCATCCTGGATCAACTGGATTTGAATATGCATTATGGATATCTGAAGGAGTATCCGAAAAAGAATATTCATTTTGCGTTTTTCTGTTCTCTGAATGACTTTTTCATCAGAAAATACAGAGGATTCATCTCTGTTCCCCTGTTCAAGAATGTAATAGACTTATACAGGTTTCGAATTTGAATTTGTTCATCAGAAAACATTGTTTATTCACATTCATCCTAAATTACTCGATAATAGATCAAAACCATGGACACATAAAAATTAGGAATGTATAACCTATAGAGGAATATCCATGTGAAGAATTTTCCGTATTTCTTTAGATTTCTGAGATGAACCAGAAATTTTGCATAATATATTCTACAAAGTAGGTATTAAATTTGCTTTTTTTTGCTGTACCTGTGAATATACAACAAAATCGTTACTTTAGATATGAGTGAGCTCCATTTGTGGCTTACTTAAATCCAAAATATACTGTGTTCGCAGAATCATTATTGTTATGGTTCAAAAAACTGGTTTCAGTAAGAGCAATTGACTTATTTCAAAAGCATACGTTTTCGAAAATTATACCAAACGGTTGTTTCCATGTCAAGTGCATTTAAATGAAATGAATTGAAAAGGAACTAGTTTCAAAGCAGTTCAGTCACTTCAAGTCTATTTTTGTCATAGATTGAGTAAACTAAACGATCTGCTACAACAGATTTTCCAAAAAAAACAAATAGTACCTAATAAATATACCTTTTATATGTACAACTCCACATTGATTCTGTTTTTATAGACAATAAATATTATTGTAACTACATTGCGTTTTTATTTTCAAGCATTCTACCCCCTCTCTAAAATTACAACACATGGACAAATAACAAATGACGCCTTTCAGGCTAGCGATATGTATTTAACTCAAATATAGGATTCAGAGAGAAACCCGTCGCAAACACTATATATTTACTGAAATTGAGAGATATTCTGTAGCTGAGACACATCAATCGTTTCAGTAATCATACTTGAGAATAAAGTAACCATAACTTCGTGTGGTCCTAACAATTTGCTATCTGTATAAACTGATAAACGCAATAACATTTACAAAATTCGTTAACAAGTATCTTATCTGTGAGAGGCACTATACAATAATTATATTTCCTGAAAATATAATCAATTTATATTATCTCAAAGTCATTTTGTATAGAGCCACTCTCGATTTTTCATCAACTCAATTTCCATATAGGTACGTTACTTTTCATTCTATTCTAATTTTTCTTTTGTATTGACATCGTTTTGTTGGTTTTGAAAATTTCATCTTGTATTGAAAATTCGCAAGGTATGAATGATGAGGTTTGAAATTTTGCCATTCATTGATTCAGTCTGAGGTATCAGATGATTCTGTGGAATTAGATTCATAATATGAGAACAGTGCTACGAGAAACTATCAATATCAAATTTCTCGTCCATTCTCTTATAAACACAAATGTAAAATTCATAACAATTTTCAATTACTTCCTCAGTTTTTTCTTGAGAATTCCATTTTATCTTCATATCAACTGAACCTATTTAGTCCAGAGTTGAACTGAGGTTTCTACTAGGTATTCATCCTCTTATTTATTTTCAGCTCTTTATCTCAAATTTTTGTATATAACAGATTAAATATAGGCGGGAAAGACAAATTAGACAAAATTTCAGTTTCACGAATCGAAAGTGTGGTTTTTGGAAATGTTGAAATGATTTACAGCTTAGAGCAGGAAAGTATTGAAACCTTTCGTAAAAAAAGATAGCATAAAATTTTAGAAAAAAAAACTACATATTTCAATGACCTGACAAAATTCCATACCTTTTAACACGAAAGTAAACCTCTTGAAAGAAGGAAAATTGTGAAGCATGACATATTCTCACATTTAGAAGAATTGTGGACAATTATGTATTTTTCTAGAAGCAGTTATACCAATATCTTCTTCAGAGAGGCCTACCTGCTACGTACGTATGAATATAGATACTCATACAGACGCATGCGTAAGGAAATAAAATCAGAAAAATGCGCATGCGTATTGTCAGTCTCGATGAGAGTAAAAATGAAATTTGAGATATTCCTACATCCTGGTCAAAGTTTCAACAGTAAAATGGTTGTCCAACCTCAGAGGAGGACACGAGAATTGAAAAGTATTAACAGTTACAATTGGCAGCCTGAGGCCCTTGTGGGGTATCCGTCAAACGTTGACCCTTGGCTCCTCCACTCATCAGGGTAGGGTCAGTGTCTAAACTGTCCGACATCTTGTCGCAAATGATATCGACTAAACGTTCGAATACAGCCTGTAAAACGAAAGACACAATTACTTTTTCGACATTGATATCATTGAATAAGCCTAATAAAGGGTTTTTCATTAATCTTGTTCGATTGATGACCGGTTTCTGTTTATGATACCATTTTTAAGTAACTGGCAGTCATACCAATTTTTTTTTTCAGAAAGGGTTACCTGCTACGTACGTATGAATATAGATACTCATACAGAAGCATGCGTTAGCGAATAAAATCGTAAAAATGCTCACGCATGAAATCAGTATCGATGAGAATGAACTGTCGTAACCAATGATAAACTAAGTAGAAATTAGACCAAAGTTATTTTCTTTATTCTTTATTCTTTCATCAAATGCTTCCTACATTTGAATTTGCATAAAACACAGTTTGTGAGATATTATCCACACTATTCTTCACTTTTGAATACTACAGGGCTCAATACCTCAATAGACTTACATCAAATTTCTAAATACGAAAAACTTTAATGATCATACTGTTTTGTGCGAAAAAGTGAATGACTGTTAAATTTCTTTTCCTATATACGATTATGTGGAATTTCGAAATCATGTTTATGAAAGAAACTGGCCGTTTATAATTTTTGTTGGTTTCGAGTCACTGTTATAAAAATTTAATGAAATCATCCCTAACAAAACTATAAAATACCAAAAATATATACTTTTCAGTGCGGGATACAACTCAAAATGTTCCTATGACGACAGTCTTTCTCATTTCAAAATTAATCGAGGTAAAGACTGTATAAAATGGTTTGCCGATGAGTTGTCTGATATTGCAAAATTTGTTGAGTCAAAATTAAAGAGTATTGAGCCCATGACAATGCCTTCAAATAGTATCGAAGTTGCAACGACTTGTCATATTTGTGAAAAACCGTTCACCCCCAAAAATGTTATCGTGCACGATCATAATCATTACACGGGGGCGTTCCGGAGATATGCACACCAAGCCCCTTGTAATGTCAATTTTCTAGAATTATTCGTGGTACCCATTTCTTTTCATAATCTTTTAGGATACGACAGTCACTTCATTATGAGCGATATAGCAAAAAGAGGATGTGTGAGCATACTTTCCTCAAATACAAAAAATATGGTTCCTTTACACAGAACGAGGCGATAGAATATGAATTTTTCAATTGTCTCTGAGTGGAGCGCATGGATTATATTGACTTTGAGGAAGAGATATTAATTATTTTCACCCATTACATAAGGTGAAAGAGTGTGTAGATTGTGTAGATTGAATTCTTGAGAAATTTCGAAAGGTAAGAATTTTGTACCTTCTTCAAGTTCAAAAAAGAAAAAAAATATGATGAAATAATGTAAGGAATGAATACGCGAAGGAAATACTTCTTTAATGCTAGTTTGTACAATTTCAATTATGAACAATAAATAAATTTTCGAATTAAGTAATTTGAAAATCTCACAACGTGGAGTGTAAATGATTGATAGAATCAAACTTCCACGTTACAAGATTCAAGTAGGATGAATCGATGAGTCAAAAGCAATCAGTTAGCACACACAAAAGCTGCGTAATGTTTTTGGTTCCATAAATATTATCGAGTGAATGAAAAAACTCAACGTGAAACTCTCACCTTTACATTTATATTTTCTTTCGCACTAGTTTCAAAAAACTCTACGCCGAGAACCTCAGCCAACTGTCTTCCCCTCTCGTAGCTGATCACTCTCTCATCCTCCATGTCACATTTGTTGCCTACCAAAATAACCTGAGCGTTATCCCATGAATACGTTTTGATCTGAGTAACCCTGTAAGAGAGAATGGCAGAGTTTCTTAAAACTGAAAGGTAAGTGGGGAGCGATTCAATTATCACTTTTGTGGATGATAATAGATTCTGAAATCACATGTTTTGCGAAATTGTATGAGAAAAGACTCACCAGTCCTGAACACTATTGAAAGATTCTTCATTCGTTATATCATACATTAATATGAATCCCATCGCTCCTCGGTAATATGCGGTTGTGATCGTCCTGTATCTCTCCTGGCCTGCTGTGTCCTGAAAAAATGAAGTTTTTTTGCATCACCACATTTTCCTTATTCAGGATTGAATACGAATAATCGAATTATTCATATTCATGTTTTGCTGAATAACAAATTACTCAACCGTTTGTTATCAATAGATTATAATAACGGAAAATTTATATTTATAAAAGAAACAATTTTTATCCACTCAAAATTTCAGGATTCATTTGAATGTGAAAATTTTCAGAAGTTTTATGTCAAAGCTATTTTCGGTTTTTTTTGTCCGTGGTCTGAAGATTTATATGTCTGACGTTTCGTCTACTACTGCGGTAGACAATATCAAAATATATTTCAATAATAGTCATTGCCTTTTATCTTCTATTGGAATTATCCCTGTTTTCGAATTTTTATTGTCTCTCTTTATATTCTTACATTAAAAATTTGAGTTTTATCGAATATTATTGTATCTTTGAATGAGATAATGAGTTCTTCCTTTTTTGAGAGCATGTTTGGCTACAATTGATTCGTCGGTTTTTCTGAGACAATAATTCTTCTTATTTTCAGAGAGTTTCAAGGCGTAGCTCAGGGGTGGGGTCGGACCCCCCTTGAGCATGTGTTGTTGAACATCTGGTTGACTGTATCACCAGTTACCACGTGCACCACGTGCATCACGGAAAGGTCATTTTACACACCGAGGCGTATAAAAACCTACCTAGGGATTTGTTGTGGGCAAGAGAGGCTAACTGGATTGCCCTGAGGGCAATTCATTAAGATGTAATTGTCCCCACTGATAATGTTATAACAGAATTGGTCCATACAAAGTCTAGAAAGCTTGATTTCGTAGTATGAATTCACTGAACTAGGGTTTTTAGTTTTAAAAAAGCATTTGTTAGTACAGTTTTTCCAGTGAAGGGCTTTTGCCATGTCAATGTAATGGTAATTAATCAAATGTGAATTAGCAGATTTTTTTTATTAGG
Source organism: Leptinotarsa decemlineata (assembly GCF_025532065.1). NCBI lineage: Eukaryota > Metazoa > Arthropoda > Insecta > Coleoptera > Chrysomelidae > Leptinotarsa > Leptinotarsa decemlineata. The sequence continues at coordinate 12,719,842 of NW_027412674.1, forward strand.
GACCTCTCGAAGCAAAAATCTGGACATGCTTTGCATGTAGACCAACCCGCAGCTATAAGGAATCCGGTATACCCCTGGTGTTGCAAAAAGTTTTCTGGGGTCCTAAGCTGACTACAGACTGTCTATGATAGTTTTCTTTTCGTTAGCCTCAATATTGGCTTCACGTCGTGTTGCTCTAAAATTCTCCCGGCTTGTAACATTTGCATCATTGGAAAGGAAAGCATTTCCCTTGACTAGCCTAGATAGGATTAATTTGCCGTTCCCTCTCCTTGGTCTCTACTTTCGAATTCTCCTTCGCTGTGTCCATTCATTTTGAAGACATTTTCAGATGATTGAGTTGATCAGGGAGACTCCTAAGTTCACAGATATTTCGTGCTTTCTCAACCAATATTTTAATACCCTGTGCTTGGCGGTTAGAGTTTTTATTCAAATACCTGTATGTGTGTGTTGATTTTCTATATACTCTGTGGCCCAATGTACTATCTACACGTCTCTTCACAAGAACATCCAAGCAGGCTGGAGTCGGGAAAGTTCAGATATAATAACTGAGAAGTATCATCAACATTACGCAGCCAAAAATATGATTTTACGACCGCTTGCTTCTAAGGCCCGTTGTTCCAAATTTTCCATAAAAATATGTTGCCGGACTTGATGGACTGCCCATTGTGGTACATCTACTCACTGGAAATGAGTTGATGATGAACAATGAGCGAAGCGGGCGGTTATATCTGCTGGGAATATTTCGCTAATTAGTCGGATCGTGTTTTTGATCGGAACCACCCCGTGCAAGGAGACCACTTCGAAGCTCATTAGTATGTCTCCAGGAGCTAACATCATATCTCTACTTTTTTCGATAAAGTTTCCCGGGGCTTCAATAAATGAATCTGCATTTCCTATAAACGAATGCAGTTGGATTTTAAATCATTCATCCAGCTCATAAGTTGGTGAAGCTATTCCATTCACGATAGGTCCAAGTGGCACAATCTCTTCATGGATTTTTGGTAAGCCATTTTGACGTGGGGGAACGGCTTCGGATTTTTGTATGATCTTCGTGCTCTTATGTATCCCTGTATTCAGTAAGGTGACGATTTTGCTACTATAATCCTTGTGTTTATCACAACGGTGATATATTCTCTGTCATCAGGCACTACCACTACTGTATTGATATTTTTCAGCACCTCACGTTTACGTCGTGTCCTGCGTGGTTTTGCATGCATTATAATCCTTGGCGTTTCTCCACTGTATTTATCCTCAACATAAATTATTTTTCAACACATAACTTTCAGAATGAAATGGAATCAAAAGCAATTGCTATTTCCAATTCTGTATTCCATAATGAATAATCTCCAATTGATTAGGTATTACCTAGGGAAAAATATTTTTTCTAGAGCCCTTATTAGAAAAATGATTGAAGAAAGAAATTCCTCTTACCAAAATATATAGGTAAAAACCACATATAACAAAATTCCATTTGTGAAAAGTGTATCTAATAAACTCGGAATGCTACTCAGTACCGAAAAAAATTAAAGTGGCCTTTTCAAATGAGAACACAGTTGAAAACCATTTTTATCAAAACAAAGAATAGAAATACCAAAAGGAATACAATTCAATATGGTGTAAAAATTGAACTGTGGAAGTGTCACAAATGATATGTTGGTCAAACCAGACAATATCTTGAAACACGAGTTTCAGATCATATGAGAGACTGTAAAAAACGAAATATGAAAAACCCCACAGCCCTCGTTGAACATGAAGAAGAATATGAACTCATTTTTTATTTTGATCAACTATTTTAAATGTTCAACCATTTATCCAAAATACTTTCGAGCAGAATGATATACATTCTCAAATGTGATAGTTTTAAAACTAGAAGAGATGACGTTGACCTTAATACCGCATATTTCAATTTGATATGTAAAATACCACAGTAATTCACCATTGCTCAATTTGTATTGTATCTATGATATAAATAAGGATTACCATAATTGACTGGCTTGAAAAGATCAATGGAAAAAAATTTTACCCATATTTGCAGCTTGACTCGTTTGTCATGCCTGAAAACTGTTTTCACTTTGAAGTCTATCCCCACTGTGCTAACGAAGGCTGAAGTAAAACTGTCATCAGCGTATCGAAATAAAAACGAAGTTTTTCCCACCGAACTGTTTCCTATTATTAGTAATTTGAACATGTAGTCGAAGTTCTGATCGGCAGCGTCCTTCTGCCATTTTGGGTCTGTTCCGGCCATCTGAAATTGAAAAAAACATTATTGTGGCTGAAGGTATCATTGAATCACTTCATTAAGGAAAATAATAATTCGAAAAAATCATAACTTGGATCTCATTTCGAAAGAAACAAATCACTTCTTTCAATCTCAACTTTCAATGTTCACCACCAACACCCAATTTTTGGAATTACTTATATTTCTTTTTCAATATCAGAAATATTTCAGAACGAAGAAATGAATAGGTATTCACTTTACTGGAATGTTACGTTCGCTATGTCCACGTATCCAGTAAATGTTTAGTATGATTATATGGAAGTTTTTTCTTGAAATGATAACATACGATTGATATACTGAACCAAATTCAAATAATTTTATTATTTCATGACAGACATTCACAAAAAATCGTAATATCGTGTTTGATGAATATTGCTGGATTGTTTCAAAAGTTAGCAACCGTCGTAGAAAAAGTATAGTACACAACTCGAGGATGTGACCAAATACGCCCACTCACAAATTGTCGCACTCGGCTAACGCCTCGTGCTTACAATTTTCCCTTCGTGGGTAATTAGCTTCTTAAGTGGAATCCCTATGATTTGAACAATCGCCAGAAACGGCCACATTCCAAAATCTGGTTTTCTTTGTATTTGCGCAACCAAAACGCTCATTCTTAGGATCGGATCGTCACGTCTGATAGAAATTGAATCCTCTACGACATCATTTGACGTTCAGAACAGTGGTTGGACATCGATGAGCCATCTAAGCCCTTCTCACAGGCAAAAATTCACCAAAACGACTGTATGGTGAAATGATAACATACGATTGATATACTGAACCAAATTCAAATAATTTTATTATTTCATGACAGACATTCACAAAAAATCGTAATATCGTGTTTGATGAATATTGCTGGATTGTTTCAAAAGTTAGCAACCGTCGTAGAAAAAGTATAGTACACAACTCGAGGATGTGACCAAATACGCCCACTCACAAATTGTCGCACTCGGCTAACGCCTCGTGCTTACAATTTTCCCTTCGTGGGTAATTAGCTTCTTAAGTGGAATCCCTATGATTTGAACAATCGCCAGAAACGGCCACATTCCAAAATCTGGTTTTCTTTGTATTTGCGCAACCAAAACGCTCATTCTTAGGATCGGATCGTCACGTCTGATAGAAATTGAATTCTCTACGACATCATTTGACGTTCAGAACAGTGGTTGGACATCGATGAGCCATCTAAGCCCTTCTCACAGGCAAAAATTCACCAAAACGACTGTATGGTGGTCAGCGGCTGGTGTGAATAACCATTACTTTTTAGAATCGGGCCAAAACATCACACATTGTGAGTAAATCGACGAAATGAAAGAAAACTCACGTCAACAGCAGCTGTCACTAGTCAACGAAAAAGGTTCGCCCTGCTCCATGGCAAAGTTCCACAAATCACCGTCCGAAAATTAAATGAATTATGCGTTGAAGTTTTGCCTCACCCACAAAACTTCCCAGACCATCCGCCAACCATGTACTATCTTTTCAAGCACTTCAAAAACGTTCTCACCAGTAGCACCTCCGCCAATAAGGACCAGGCTTCCTCCTCTCTGTTATTTCTTCTTTCGATTTTTATGAGGTGTTTTCTGCATATCATCAAATCTCATTCATAATTTTCCAAACACTTCTACTCCTTCGCATATACACTATCTTATTCCACTCCTCCACTCCTCAAAGAGTAGACTGTTTTCCAAGCAGACCACTCACATATCAAGATTCATTACAGCGCTGTCTACTGAAACTTAGGAGGAGGTCTATGAGGAAAGCAGTTCAAATAGTAAATACAATAACTTGTAACAAGCTAAAGTAACAAATAGTAGCTTCATCACAATCAAAACAGTAAACAACACGATGATATCAAACCCAAAGTAAGTTGCTACGATATTTAACAACCACTTTACAACCCAAACATGCAGTTAGAACTCAGGTAGTACAGGGTTAGCGAAGAACAAAGCCACAATATTTTCAGAACCGACTAATCATACAGAAATATATAATATTGTGAATGACCTACAACTGAAATTTGCTAGTGGACTTGATTCCATTCCACCTTTAATTCTAAAAAAAATCTGGGAGATACATTTGTGATCCTCTGGTAGATGCAATAAATGAGAGTCTGGTATCTGGTATCTTCCCAGATAAGTTGAAAATAGCAAGAGTAATACCAATACACAAAAAAGAGTCGAAAGCGGATTTAAATAACTATAGACCGATATCCATTCTACCTTCGCCTTCAAACGTCTTTCAGAGAGTAATCTACAAGTGATTGCAAACACTCTTGAATCTGAATAAGATACTTGCTCCACAACAATACAGATTTAGACAAGGGATGTCAACTGAACTTGCAATTCATAATGCGATAACAGAAATAATGGATAATATTGAAGAAAATAATAGGACTAACCATGTCAAAGGCCTTTGACATGGTTAGTCATACTATTTTACTAAATAAACTAGAAAATTATGGAATTAGAGACAATGCACACGACCTTATGAACTCATATTTGTCTGGAAGATACCAAGTCGTAGATATCAAAATAACAAACTTATTCTGATAGAAATCTAACTCAAGAAGTTCCACAGGGATCTATCCTAGGACCAATATTGTTCTTGATATACGTGAATGACCTTCCACAATCACTAGATACAGGTCTAGTCTGTCCATTTGCAGATGATACGTCGGTAACAGTGTCTGGGTCTTCTCCAGAGGGTTATCTGAGGTAGGCAAAAAAATGCTCGGGTGGTGTTCGGAGAACGGATTAAAATTGAATACAAACAAAACAGGACTAATCCACTTCAGAACTTTCCAAAACAGACAGGAATCGATCTATGTCAAATTGGACCATAAATCTATTCCAGAAATGTACGATTTCAAATTTTTGGGGGTCACAGTTGATAGCAGTATCAGATGGGACATATACGTGAAAGAACTGAACTCAAGGTTCTGTTCTGTAGCAGGAGTAATTCGAGTAACAAGGGACCAAGTCTCGTTGAACAGCATAAAGGTATATTACTATGCTCATGTTCAATCCATTGTGTTAAAATTACCTTATGGGTCAACATATAAACCATACTTCAAAGAACTCGCTTTATTAACCGTTCCTTCCTTGTACTTTCTTCAATTAGTAACTTGTTGCGAAAAAACACTACCACATCTTTACAAGGAAATGCAATCAAATGGCAATAAATACTAGAGGAAGAATCGACCCCAGTATACCAAAACACACAACTTCATTCTATGAGACGGAGTCCCACTATAAAGCCATTGAGGCATATCAGTCACTCCCAACTGAAATAAAAAATGCTCAGTACCTCAGGAAATAACGATAGAGTATCTGAAAGAAAAACACTATTACAGTTTCAACAGCTGGTGATGGGTCTTGATGTAGTTGTCTCATAAACTTCCAAACTACAATAATTTTTAGTGGATGTATTTATGAATACTTGTATTTATTTTATTCAGTCAATGAATTGTATTGTTACCTTTGTCACTGTACATACATTTTAATGCATTGTTTTATAACCCCTGACGTGCTATGTCCTCAGTTGATTTTATGGCAATAAAGAATATTATTATTATCATTATCATTAAATTCGATTCATATCCCAATGAGGAAGAAAAAGTTTCCATCCTATCTCAAACTGGTAGCAAATTGTCAAAAACGACTCTCCTTGATAGAAAGACTTAACAGATTTTCGCTGATCTGGATCCCTGGCTATACTGGCCTGGAAAACAATGAGGCTGCAAAATCCCTTGCAAAATAGGGTGCTACAAACAGCTTCATCGGACTAGAATCTGTCATTGGCATCGCTTTATGCTTTCCCAAACAAAGACCTGGATGGCAAGAAGATTTATGAACTTCTGGCAGAATCTTCCAGGATTGGCTGACTCCAAGGCGGTAATTCACCCTTCGAAACTTGATACCAAACAGTTGGTGGACTATAGTAGGGATGAACTACGATGTCTAACTGTCGGAAGACAGTGTGAGTCGCCTCTGTTTGGAAATGATGAAATAGCAGAGCCTGCTTCGCTGGGGACCGAATCAGGTTTTTAGAGTTCTGTAACGAAAATTTCGTTCCATTGCTGAAGTTTTAACATTTTGCATCGAAGTAATACCGGGACAGTAGTCACTTCCTCTTTCAAATTCGAGTGAAGATCGCTTGCGCGGAAAACATCGGATATCGATGGCATATCGTGATCATCGAGAAATGTTTGCTTCCGAGCGGGACTTGAATAGCGACCGTTGACGAATTGACAGGTTTGTGCAGAGAACGTGGTGTAAAGGCATTTTCTGGTAAAAGACCTATTTATCCTATTTATCTTTTATTAAATTGTGTAGGAAGGTAGATTGAATGTTTAGATAACCCATTGAGTAATTCTGTTGATTTACAGTGAACAATTTTCGGATTTTTCCGAGACCACGAGGATTGAGAGGTTGAAAATCAAAATTTCCTTTTATTTAAAGAATCGTTGGAAGGAATCGAATTTCCGTGTTATATACCTGTTAGGGAGATCCCTTTGGAGAGGATCAATAATATATTTCTGGTATTCATTGAAATTTGATCACCTTGAAAATTTTAGTTGAATTCCTCATGTTCCTTCGGGGATAGGAACTTGCTAGCCCAATATCGTGCAATCACGAATTCAACCATTCACTTTGTTTAAACAGTGTCTTCTCTGTATACCTTTTTTTTAGATATTAAAATAGTATTATTCCGGGGACTGACCATTGACTACTAGTACAGCCGGACAAGGAACCAACAGAGGAATTCTTCAGGTGAGCATTTATTTTCTATATTCAATTTGTTCATGATGAATGATCTCTTTGTGAGAAATAAATGCAAATCTGAGAGAGTTGTTCTCTGTTCTTCTGAGCTGTGTAGTGGTCAGCGTTGGAATTTTCCCCTGTCGGACATTCAATTCCTGGTCTGTACGATTTATATCTCAGGTCTACTAGGTAGTATCTTGGGCCTTTACCGATTGTACCTGCCACCCCTGTCAGCGTTGAAGGTAGCTCTATCTGAATTCAAAGTTATCTGACAAAAATTTGTTTAGGATTTGTCACCCAAAATTTATCTTCCTTTGGATTCAGAATTATCTGGCATATATTAGCCGTTTTGTCTTATTCCTATCTTAATAATACCGGAAATTGCATTACATATCCTTACGATATCCTTACAAATTATCAAAGATTATTTTCAGTTGTATTTAACCTGGCAATTGTTATCAATTGGACAACTACTGGATAGATTTTCAATAGAGTTCATAAGGAATTGATTTAATTATCAATTTTATTGTTCACCTACCACTTGTAGTGGAATTTACTATTTCCCATTTTCTTAGGAGAATACTGGCTTTTCTAGTTTCATTTTTTCTTATTTTATTTCGTTTCAATTTTTCACTAACCTTTACTTGGTTTTGAAAGTAAAATTTTGTTGAGTAAAATTCAGAATATACCCTAAGGTTCTAAGGATATCCTTCGTTCCCTGAAATATTGTTTAATCAATTCTGATTCATTCCGTTTGTGTCGCATAACATTGAGGAAGCCAAATACTGGGTAGAGGATTGGTATTACCAGGAGGTCCCATCGCTGACGAATTCTGATCGAAGAGGCTCAGTTAACCACAACAAACAATCGTCCTGCTTCATAGAGGCCATTGAGTCGTCATCGTTGTCAAGTTAGGAACGATAACAAGTAACTGTTAGCCCAGTAGATTCCAGCCCAACAGCATTTCGTTAGGACCAGCTTCGTTCAAACCACCCACCCAGGTATTATCCAACCAGGACCATCTTCGTTTGAATCAGATTGACAGATTTGTAAATGTTCTGAATTTTAGAAGCCTTCAGCTGATATTTTTTTGTTGTTTACATAATTTTGTTAGTTAATATAGCCTTCAGCTTTTGATCCTTGATGCATATAGCCTTCAGCCTTTGAAATTTTCATTAATATAGCCTTCAGCTTGAAATTTGTTATAGCCTTTAGCTTATTGTTGATTTTTATTAATTAAAGTTGTTAATTGTTCCTGCTGGTTTGTTCTGCCTCCTCCCCCAAGATAGAAAATTTCATCGGTAGTAATTATGTGTCACTTAATTTTCATTTGCTACCTGGCGCCCATATAATGAGCCAGTCAAGTCAACTTTGTTATATTGGTAGTAGTCAGTTTCAATTTGCTTTCGACTGTTACCAATCATTTGTTGAAACTTACTCACACCCTCACTGTAACAATCTGAGCAGCCTATAAGCACATAAGTGATAACTCCCATATTTTGAACTTTGAGTTTTACCTTTGCACGTTCAAAACTTGGAGAGTTACAGTTCGTCAGAGCCGTACTCTCACCATTTGACCTGAAAGAACACTTACCATACAAACGAATCGGCTTCGTTGAGAAGCTGGGTTTATTGACTCAAGTGTGAATAGGTGTCAGCCACAATGAACCCTTGCGGGTTGCGGGGGATGGTCGCATATACCCACTCACCTTGGACCCAACCTAACCTAACATATCTTAAATTAAGTGAAGCATCCGCATATCACTCGTTTTCATTTTTCAAGTTATTTCTGGATCTGAAACCATTTTATCAAAACATGTCGAAGACTTTGGCAACATTACTTCGGCTGAGAAGTCGAATAATATTCAAAAGCAGGTTCTTGCTTCACCATAATGATACCTCTTCGAATGTTATATTGTGAGAAAAATGATGAATTTTACAAATTTGTCGATATGCAGTGGAACATTCCATTTCTAATTCATAATCATAATTTGTTACCTTTCTGGACGTATCACAATAACGCTGAAGACTGCTTTCAATTTCATTTCCTTCATGGTATCCGAAAGTTTCTCCTGTTACTGAAAAAGAATATGCTCTTTCCAAAAAAAAATAGTGTTTGTTATAATCATGAAAGTATTTACGGGTGTCATTCTCTAGTCAAACTGATTGATAGCGTATAAATATACTGGCTGATATCAATTTTACAATTAGATATAATTGGAGAAAAAACTTACATGGTCAGAAAAATAGCCTAAAGGAATTTCAACCCAAGAAATGAGCCTGTGAGATCGACGTTTTTTTAGTTCGCACGCGTGGTCACCTGTTGGTAAATGTATAATATTAAAAATAATATTTTTGATCCCATCAGTTGTAATGCTTTTCATTCAAGACGGCTCTATAAAAATTTTAAAGCTTATGAAGGATAAGAAACGTTTGTTCAATAATTATATATTGACAAAAGAAGAACTTAGATTCTCGCGCCCTGTATACTAAATGGGCTGGAAAGTTCTTAGGCTAACACACAGATGGCGCTACCAGTATCAAATTAATATAATTTTTAGTTTGCAGGTCGTTCACAATGTTTCGTGGTGCATTTCATAAGTTTGGACTTACATTGTCTAATATGATATAAATTGATTTGAAATCCTTGGAAGAATATGTAAAAAAATTAAAAAGATGAGCTAAAAAATCACAATCATATTGAGCAAAAAAAAATTGAAATAAAATACAAGCAACAACCAGAACAAAAACAAAATTATATATCATTTCCTTCTCTCCACTTCATCGGTTTTAGCGGGAACTGACCGTTTGGCGGGAGTTAGTCGTGTTCCGCTTGATTAGAGGTTTCCATATGTTGCGTATCTCTACGCTACCTTGGCTAGATGCGTTGTTGGACAACATATATGCGGCTTCTTTGAATTTTCTCATAAACCAGTGTTTCTCCTTGTGGATGATTTCAACTTGATGTTATTTTGATGAGTCCAAACATGCTCTGCTATTTTCTCTTCGCTGTGTGTGTTTCTTATGCTCGGCAATGCAAACTTTGGTGTTCTCTCCGTTTCACCGATGTATGATTCTACGCACTCGAAGGTTATCCGGTGAATGTAATTCTTGGACTCGCAGTCCGCGTTTGGTGGCCTGGTTTTCGTAAGGCTGCTACGGATAGTGTTCCCATATTTGAAGCAGGTTATTATCCTTTCCGATAATTCTCTGATGTAGGGAAGTACTGGTTGTGGCGGCTTCTCTTCCTTGTAGAGCTCTTGCTGTCTTCTAGCTAAATCCTGTTCTACCATCACTCTAGAGTAACCATTTTCTTGTGGGTCATTTTTGATGATGCCTTGTTGCTTTTCGAGACCTTCCTTTGTAGACTACTAGACCGTGTCCGAAAGCACGGTCTAGTAGAGTCTTGACGATTCCCCTCCTAGTCGATTGATGGTGGTTGGATTTCTGGTTCAGATATTGTCCTGTGTGAGTAGGTTTTCGATATACAGATATTTCACATTTAGTGTCGGTCCTCTTCACTAATACGTCTACGAAGGGCAATTCGTTGTGGACTCCCTTCTCCATTGTGAAAGTGATCGAAGGACTTACGTTGTTGATGTGCTTCAGAAAAGTGTCTAGTTCTGCATTCCCATAGTTCCATATTATGGAGGTGTCGTCTACGTATCTCAACTAGACTCGGGACTTCCTGTGAGCTTCTTTAATGGCCAGAGTTTCAAACCACTCCATATATATGTCGGCTATAACCAGTGAATGTAGCGAACCCTTTGGCGGTCCCTCATCTTGCGTAAATAATTCGTCCTTCAGTTGGAAGTAGCAGTTGATCTTGCTCTTTGACTTCGATTGCCTCTAATAGTCTGACTAATTGCCTTGAACTTCTCACAAAATATGATGTTTTTCCTTGCAGTGGTTTGAGCTGCAAGGAAATCATCCACAAGGAAGAACACTGGTATATGAGAAAGTTTAAAGAAGCCGCATATATGTAGATCAACTAAGCAATCAGCCAAGCTGGCGTAGAGAAATGCAACATATGGAAACCTTCCATCAAGCGGAACACGACCAACTTTTGCCAAACGGTCAGTTTCTGCTAAATCCGATTAAGCGATGATAGAGAGAAGAGGGGATAGGTGAAAGCACCCAAATGACCTATAAATAGTCGTATCTCGGAGGAATGAGTCCAAAAATTGCTTCGAATGTTTACTGAACATTATAAACAGTTAGTTGGCCCTCAGACACTTTCCCAGAAGGTGGAAGCATGCGATCGTCGTCATGATCCCAAAACAGGGTCAGAACCCGCTGTTACCACACAACTATCGCCCGATCAGTCTACTCTCGTCGGCGGCTAAGCTGGCTGAAAGAGTTGTTCTTCAAAGGCTCAGCGAAGAAGTTGAGGACCGAATTGTTCTGCCTGACGAACAATTTGGCTTCAGGAGAGAACACTCCACTGAGTTACAGGCTCTGAGGCTGGTCGAAAACACCATCAAAGAGCTCAACTCCGATAAAAAGTACACATAGTGCTACTCGACATCTCGAAGGCCTTCGACCATGTTTGGTACGAAGGCCTTCTACTCAAATTAAACGAGTTCGACCTGCCTCGGGGCCTCATCCGGTGGATTGGGTCTTTCTTGAAAGACAGGACATTCCAGGTTAGAGTAGAGGGCTCTCTATCTGACAACAGAGAGATCCTCGCTGGAGTGCCATATGGGGCCGTGCTCTGACGTTGTACTCACTTTACACCAGTGACCTTCCGAGGCCCGAGGCTGTGAAGATATCTCTGTACTGATGATACGGGTCTCCTCTCATCTTCCATGGGTCGAGAGCTCGGCGTCGTCTACATGCAACGGGCATTGGACTACCTCAAGCGCTGGTACCTTGACCAGGGGATAACCATGGCGATTGCCATCTTCTCCGGCCAGAAAAGTGAGAATCTCTGGAAGGGAGATTGACTGGCGAGCACGGGTAAAGTACCTCGGCCTTCCAATAGACCGTAGGCTCACTTAGAACCCACACATAATGACCTTCAAATCTAAGATCGAGAGTCGGATAACACGTCTGATCAACAGAAGATCAAAAATGAGTCTTAAAAACAAGATTATCATCAATAATACGATGTTCAAGCCTATCATCATGTATGCTTCAGGCGTCTGGGGACAAGCCGCGAAATATAATATCTCCATTTTGGAGGTATTGCAAAACAAGTTGAAGAGGATGATTGTAAATGCTCCTTGGTTCGTGCGGAATGAAGCCATCCGCAGAGATTTGCAGCTGCCTTCCATTCGGCAGCCCATTCAGTCAAGAAATCACAGAGTTTTTGATGGTGCAGAAGCTCATGAAAACCCATTAGTCAGGGAAGCTATGGATTATACTGTAGATGACCCCTCCCGATATAGAAGGCCCCGACACTCTGTCGAATGAGGCCCCTATGTCCTCCGTTGAAAGACGAACAATTCCTTCATCCAACCCACCCCAGCCAGGTAGGGGTTCACCGTGAAGGACGGTACTGATGTCTGAGGACATTCATGCCGCCATACCATCAACACTCACCATCAGTTATGACCCGTTTGTCCTTCTGGCAAACATCAGTCCAAAGGGTAAGGGAGCCAGGCTTCAACCTGTCTGAAATCAAGACGACGTTCATTATCACCCGAAGACGATTGTGGATACAAACAGTCGAAAAGTGGTGAAGTAACTTGGTTTGGAACCTTTTAAATTTTAATTTTCATTTCTTGTTCATATATTTTTTTAATTTTCATCTTGTGTTAATATTTCAATCATTTGATTTTTTGTTTGTTGCTGGTTGTTGCTTGTATTTCATTTCATTATAATTTCAGTTTTGTTTGCTTAACATAATTGATATTTTTCACCTAATCTTTTTCATTTTTTCACAGATTCTTTCAAGGATTTCAAATCAATTTATATCATATTAGATAATATGATTATTGGTCAACCCTATTTGTTGGAGTATCATTTTTTGAGTGGAGCAACTTTTGCTAGTTTGAAAAAAATCGTGTTAATAAAGCATAGGATAGGACGGTTACCTTGAAGGGTTTACGTGTGTGGTGTGCTTCACTCACTCAATCCACCGCTTTGTGAACCGGTGGTTCAAACCACAAGGCGGAACAATCGGTTTTCACTTCCAATTATCCAACCCGTGTTAGGAATCACACGCTCGAAGGTAAGACTACGTTGTTCCTCAGCACAAGATTTGAATTTTGAGGGTTATTGTTCGTAGGGGGGCGACAGCTGGGTAACGAAGAAACAGATTTCAACAGATTGATTTGTGGCGAAAATAAATACTGTTGAAGTTAAGGTTTGACTTGATGAACATCATTTGGATTTTGCATAAGGAAAATCAACCTTTGAGAAGTGGTTTGCTGAGTTTCATGAAGGTGAAATGAGCACCGAAGACAATGCATGCAGTGGACGATTAAGAGAGGCTGCTACCGACGAAATAATCGAAAAGGTTCGCAAAATAATTTTGGATGACCGCAAAGTTGAGTTATTCAAGATAGCTGAGGCTCAAAACCTATCGAAGGATTCTGTTGGACATATCGTGTGTGAATATTTGGTTATGTGGAAGCTCTGTTCTAAAAGGGTGCTGCGCGAGCTCAGAATTGACCAGAAACAAGTAATTGATGATTCTCAGCAGTAATTGAAGTAGCTTCTCCTGAAAAAACAGAATTATTGCATCGATATATGACAATTAATTTCACACCAGTATCAGAAGAATCGTCATTGTCGACTAATATATAGCGTTATTGCAAGGTTTGAAGGACGAAATCGCCCCATTTGAAGAAAAGGAAAGTGCTGTTCGAGCAAGATAATGCATCATGTTACAAATCAATGGAAACGATCGCAAAACGGCATGAATTAGGCTTCGAATTGTTTCCGCGTCCACCGTATTCTCCAAATCTAACCCCTAGCGACTTTTTCTGTTCTGAGACCTCAAGAGAAAGCTCATGAGTGGAAATTTAGCGTCAATAGAGGAGTTATTGTTGAAAACAAGGCCTATTTTGAGGTTGAAGATAAATCGTACAATAAAAATGACATAGAAAAATAGTATGACTACTATAAACTCTGTATTGCCCTCGAAGGCAACCATATTGAATAATATAATCAAATTTTATTGACTTTTTTCTATGTTAGCCTTCGACTTCTTCAGTCCAACTATTAGGTAAACAAAACCGGATTAACGAACCCATGTTTCCATATTAACGTGTACCTGCCAATCATTATTTGCTCTAATAGTGGTATCAGTATTTATTCACGCAGAAAAAAGTCATGACACTATTTCTTGGACCATTCTAGAGATATTTGGTCCTTTCATGATTTATGATAGGGCGCTTTGTTTCGAAGATACGGGGCAAAAAAAAATTACGACAACAAATTCAGTAATTTTATAATTATTAATGTAGCCTAAATAAAAGTGTAGCGTACCAAACTGGACCTAGAAAGTAATAAAAAATATAACAATTCTGGTAGTATCTATCAACAACATTCCGATTACTACAAACGGCTGCTGACATTGAATTTGAACAGCATATCTCGTAAATGATCCTTCTGTTTTTAAAAGAGTTCGGAAGTTGATGAGGACCACCTCTCGAGCAGGGGGTAGTAATTTTCAACAGTTCTTGTAGATTAAGAAACACTACATGTAATTTTGGTAATAAATTGTTATTGTCGAATTTTTTTTTTCGCTGCTTATCTTCGAAATAAAGCGCAATATCAAAATTCATCAAAGGACAAAAAATTTTCAGAATAATCGCATGTTTGATAAACACCATGTATACACTGAATACAACCTGCGATGTATTAGACTAAGAGAGATTTCAAATGAGAATTTATCAAATTAGTTCATTTCAATTTTCAGTCTTCATGATAATTTTTGCTTGCTGGAAATATGTGTTTGTCGATGCGGAGAAATATGATTTATGAAAAATTGACAAGTTTTCACAACAGATGTACCATGCACTTTATTCTCATCTCCATCGACAATCTTTTATTTTCCCAACAACCAAAAATTTTCATGAAGAATAACTTTCATTCATACTAAGAAAACTTTGGTTCAATTTTCCCCTTGTCACATTGCTAGATGTATCGTACCAATTTATTTAATTATTCATAAATGATTGTAAAAATCAATCATTCACTTAGAGTATTTAATTTTCTCAATCAAGTGGTTCGAAAGGACAATTTTTGAATTTTTAATAAACAATCGTAGGGTAGCCGGTCACTAAGAATATTTTTTGATTTTCTGAATTTTTCTCGAATATTTGGCTTCATGGAATAAAGTGGAAAGCTACACAACTGAGGGATTGATGAGAAAGCAGTATTCATTACAATTCGTGAATATTATATTGAACAGTTATGTCACTGAATATGATAACCGTAAGTTATACTAAATTCCAGGCTAATTATTTTCTCCAGTTGATTCTTGAAGAGATTTTCAAGAAAAAAGTTACTATATTTTTCAGTTAGGGTTGAAAATATCCGATTCTATGGTTATTGGGTGCACAATATATGGAATAATGATGGAAAATTTTCTAAAAAGTTATGAAGAGTACTAATAGTTGATATCATCTTGGCAAACATCAGAGTCCCAACTACATCTCAAAGTCTCAGCAATGAGTTGGTCAGTCATTGCTGTGACTTTGAAATATTATCTTTGATCTCGCGAACAACGCACATACCACTGATGTGCCGTAGTAGCAGACGAAAAGTTTGGTACTTCTGGTTCCATTCGGCCACTAGTCCAGAATGTGTTCTCTTTTATCGTGACTCCAACCGTAAAATTCTACATTTTCATATCTCCATTCGTTGTCAGTGCATATTTTGTAATGAATATGAACCCTTTTATATTCCCCAGAATATATAATGACAGTCATCAACATTGGTTCGAGGTTCGAGAGTAAAGAGGGCATTACTATTTTTTATTCACCGCAATGTGCGCTGGTCAGGCCTTATCCCTCGAAGCCCCGATACAGCTTCATTAAGCTCTAATCAGATCTTCTCGGGAGTATTGTTTGCATGTATGGAGGTTCGTCCCAGCTCACCATGAGCTACTGGATTCCATTCAGAAGAAAGTTATACGACTGATTGAAGACGTGAACATCACTTGCAACCTTGATGGTCTGGAACATCGAAGAAAGGTTGGAGATTTGTCTCTTCTATAGATACTTTCACGGGAGGTGTTCAAGGGACTTGGCACATTTGATTCCACCAACAGCAGTACATATCAAAAATACGCGAAGGACTGTGGCTAATCATCGTTCAGAGGTTCAACTCAGTACACCTCAAACTTTACTGTTTAGGAACTCTTTCATCATGAGAACTCTTCGGGAACGTTTTTAGAAATGGATTTAATCAATCTCCAACGATTCAAATCCAATGTGAATCACTACTTCCACACAGGCAACGCTCTTAGAGTGCCTTAACGATTTTCCTGTAGTGTCTATGTTTTGTCTTAAAAAAAATATTTCGAATAAATTATTTCAAGTCAATATGTCACAATTAGTATCATCATCAATTCATTTCATAACATTTATATTTATTCAGATTAAAAAAAAATTCAAAACTATTTATAAAACAATCGCCTCGTCATTATACAGTGTGGTCCAACGAAAACTTAACACCTCGAGTTTCCGGCGTTAACATGAAAATGTGGAAAATCGCTCGAACCCGTCAATTTCTGATTCGAGGGGGAACAACTGTTCCACTGTTTTCATCCCCGTGACTTCAACCCCCTAACGGGGGTGAACACAACCCCTTGATTTTGAATAGGGATGAGGGGTGTTGAGATACCTCATTTTGAAGATCTTATCGTGTACTATCTGACCGTAAAATTTCGCTCCAAAATATCCATCGATAACGACATGACAGGTAAAAGAGTGGAAGAGTACGTACTTTTGTGATTACTTTATTAAATGTTCGAAATGGGCACCATCCACTTCCATGCAGTAATATAAGTTTTGCTGAAAACGTTCACGTACATTACTCAAGATGTCTGGTGTAATTTGACGGCATTCATTAATGATCCGAGTTCGCAAATCATCCAGTGACTCAGGCTGGGTAGCGTAAATCTTGGATTTCAGGTGACCCCATAGAAAAAAGTCCAGTGGAGCCAGATCCGGTGATCTGGGTGGCCACTCAATATGTCCCCTTCTTCCAATCCAGGCGTGAGGAAAATTGTCATCTAAAAACTGACGCACCGGTTGAACAAAGTGAGGTGGTGCGCCATCTTGTTGGAAAATGATCGTTTGATGGTCTTCTGCATTCTCCAATACTTGCACGAGGGCTGGATAAATAGCGTTCTCCAATAGATCGAGATAAAGTTGGCCTGTGAGATTACCGGGTAGAAAAAAAGGGCCGATTATGTGATTTCCATAAATACCCGCCCAAACATTTAATTTTTGGGGGCGCTGTGTATACACCTCACGAAATAATCGTGGATTTTCATCTGACCAATACCGACAGTTATGCCGGTTTACAATGCCGTTAAGGTAAAATGAACACTCGTCCGAAAAACAGATATCGAACATGTAGTTTTGATTGCAGTTAATTATTTCACTGATCACTTCACAGAACTGGAGTCGGCGATCGGGATCATCCTCATTCAGTTCCTGAACCAATCGTATCTTATACGGATGGAATTTATGTTGTTTCAGGATTCTCATGATTGTTGTGCGTGAAACACCAGATACCTCGGACAATTTCCTAGTACTAACGGTCGGATCCATTGCTATATGACCTAAGACAGCCACGTCCCTCGCTTCGTCTCTTTCATGCACCCTCTTTTTGTTTCCAACTGACCCAGTAGCGTCAAATTTGGCAACCAGTTGCACAACGTAAGCAGCGGATACATTTTTTCCAGGATGTCGTTCGTTAAATAAAGCCGCTGTTGTGCGCGCAGAGTCGTTATTTCGGAAAAATAATTTTATCATTTCCACCCTTTCTTCTACGGAATACACCATTTTAATTCCACTACAAATTTACAATCGCTTGTACACACTTGTACCGTTCTTAACAATTCACGATAGACTAAGGTACAAAAACAAGGTCCGTCTACTTTTTTGGACAAAAAATTAACCACTCAATACCTTTGAAATGCGATGGATACGAATAATATTCTCGAGATAAATTCCATATTGCCTCTTTCACTATTTTCGCTGTTATTTCATTATCGATGGATATTTTGAAGTGAAATTTTACGGGCAGATAGTACACGATAAGATCTTCAAAATGAGGTATCTCAACACCCCTCATCCCTATTCAAAATCAAGGGGTTGTGCTCACCCCCGTTAGGGGGTTGAAGTCACGGGGATGAAAACAGCGGAAAAGTTGTTCCCCCTCGAATCAGCAATTGACGGGTTTGAGCGATTTTCCACATTTTCATGTTAACGCCGGAAAATCGAGGTGTTAAGTTTTCGTTGGACCACACTGTATACGGTCAATAATTGAAAATTTAAAGTGATTTTAGATATTCATAACTTTATGCTTAATGCACTTAGTACCTGTATATTCGAGTATTTAGAAATCCTAAAAATTCATATTTTTTATCTCGATATTTAATATTCAACATTTCACATGTTCACACTTTATACAGTGTGTCCAAGATAAGGATCCTAAGCATGGGAATCTCAGTACCTGTTGGAGATACAGCTTAGGTTAAATTAAGAAAAAGTTGTGTTTTTTAAAGCTTATTTACATGCCGTTTAGAAACTTTAAGAATTTTCATGGCCTGCTGAGATATTTGGGAAAAACGAGAATTTGACAATATCAATTTTATTTTTTTCTGACTTTATTTGAAAAGATATCAAAAAACGAATAAAATTTTTTCATTGGCACTTTCAAAGTACTACACGATGGTATTTTTAGATTTTATATCCGACGTTTCGTTTTCAAAAAACCATCATCAACTTTATTTTTTTAAATAGTCCGAAAAAAAAGTACACCCTGTATCTGATTCCATTTTTTATTACGAATTCAACGATGTAACACATGCCATTGTTTTCTTTTTAGTTTAAGGAAAAATTGCATTTTTTCTATTTTAAAATTGTATTTTTAAGTAGGTTAATAATGATTTTTTTAAAGTAATGAAAACAACAAAAAAATTAACGCATTTTTTATTTAATTCAAAGGAGGTGTTCAAACAGGTTTCCGTTATTTTCCAAACATAAGTATGATCTTCTAACTGTAGAACTTAAAACATCACGTAACATCTCTGGTGTAATACTGTTAAATGCGACAGTTACACATTCTCGTAACTGCTGTTCAGTTTCAAAAGAATGGTGAACCCAGTTTTTAACAAAACCCCATATGAAGAAGTCCAGAGGAGTTGAGTCAGGGGATCGCGCTGGCCAAGACACTTCACTAAAGGTTCCAATCCACCTTCCAGGAAATCGCTGCGAAAGATACTCTCGAACTTGTCTAGAATTATGTGCAGGAGCACCGTCTTGAAACCAACAGTTATTGACCTGTGCCAGAGGTAAATTATCTAAACAGTCTTCTACATAGTTTTGCAATAAATGATGGTATCGTTCGGCGGTCAGAGAATTATAGTAAAAAAACGGACCTAGTATTTTAGTTCCTAAAATTGCACAACACATATTAAACCCAAAACGTTCTTGATGTCTTGATATTTTCTTAACACGCGGATTTTGCTGAGCCCAGTAAAGCGTATTGCGGCGGTTAAAGATACCATTATTAGTGACCATACTTTCATCGGACCATATTATTTTTGAAGGGAAATTATAATCTTCTTCACACGCGCGTGTATACCATTCGCAAAAATTTCGGCGCCATTCGAAATCCCCTGGTTTAAGTCTTTGGCAAATCCTAAATTTATAGGTGTGATATCTATTTTTACGCAAAATAAATTGAGCTGTGGATTTGGCTACTTCTACATTATTTTCGATTTGCCTAGTTGATATTTCAGGGTTCTCAACAACTGCTTGTAAAACATTATTTTGGGCTTCTTCTGAAGATTTCTTTTTTCGAGATTAAACAGGCTTTTTAAATAAACCATATTCTTTTAAATTTCGAGCCAGCTCTAAGAAAATGGATTTACATGGCTGCTTTCTTTCTGGATATGTATTAAGATACATTGCTGCTGTATTTACAGTATTTTTGTGGCACAAAATGTAACACGTTAGCATGTTAAACTTTTTTTCATGGCTATAATGCTCACCCGGCATATTCGACGATAATAACACAATATTATCTATTCAATAATAAACAATAATAACGACAACAGTAACAATAATTCTAAAAACAACAACTCGACAAACAGGCTAACAACAACGACAATTACTATTTTATCGTGTAATTAAATAATATTTGACAGGGTCGGTGACAGGTATTTACGTCAAAGCATTTGTTTGCAACGCCTACTTAAAGATTTTTTTTAAAATAGAAAAAATGTAATTTTCCTTCAAACTAAAAAGAAAACAATGGCATGTGATACATCGTTGAATTCGTAATAAAAAATGGAATCAGATACAGGGTGTACTTTTGTTTCGGGTCATATAAAAAAATAAAGTTGATGATGGTTTCTTGAAAACGAAACGTCAGATATAACATCTAAAAATACCATCGTGTAGTACCTTGAAAGTGCCAATGAAAAAGTGTTATTCGTTTTTTGATATCTTTTCAAATAAAGTCAGAAAAAAATAAAATTGATATTGTCAAATTCTCGTTTTTCCCAAATATCTCAGCAGGCCATGAAAATTCTTCAAGTTTCTAAATGGCATGTAAATAAGCTTTAAAGAACACAACTTTTTCCAAATTCAACCTAAGCTGTATCTCCAACAGGTACTGAGATTCCCATGCTTAGGATCCTTATCTTGGACACACTGTATATATACTATTTCCACAAATACACACACTTATTGGAAATAAAAGGAGAATATAATATATTGATTTGCCGACGATAGCACACTAACTTGTCTCGTCATTATATTTGTATTTCAGGACATCGGTTACGGAGCTCTTCAAACAGACTTTTTGACATCTTTTATATTGAATGTCGTATCTCTTCTTGCAACGTGTGAGTAGATGCAAAGTTCTGTTGATATCTATCACTCAATTGGAAATGTGAAAGAAGAGCCTACTTCCTCTTTCCATCAAGCACTGAGAACAGCTGAGATCAATTCGTTATTCATCTGATCGAATCTATGATAGATCTGAACAACACGATTTGTCACGCATGCTACGCACCGGTTTCGTTTCGGCCCCCTATATAGCAGTGAAGGCATTTTTTTTTCGATCAGCAATGTCAAAAATTGACTCTGTACTAGGTGAAGGGCTATCTGTTACTAGGAAAGGCTTCAAAATACCGTTTGTTGCAAGTATTAGGCAAGAGGTATTATTATTTTTCGACTGAAAATACTTTTATCCGTTCTCATAAAACTGTATAGAGCTAGTCTGATGTAGAATTGGTTAGCAGGAGA
The DNA here is from genome assembly GCF_025532065.1 of Leptinotarsa decemlineata. Taxonomy (NCBI): domain Eukaryota; kingdom Metazoa; phylum Arthropoda; class Insecta; order Coleoptera; family Chrysomelidae; genus Leptinotarsa; species Leptinotarsa decemlineata. The sequence continues at coordinate 12,741,324 of NW_027412674.1, forward strand.
GGTGGTGTATATACCTGAAACGTAAAGTAGAAACTCACACCACGATTCGATAGGACCAATCAACATATTTTTCACAGAAACTTTTTGGGAGGATACAGACACATCAGAAGGGTTGCTTCATATGCAATTCCACCGAACAATCAGCAGTGAGAAAGTCATTCAATCTCTCAACAATGAAGGACACTTTATAGAGCTGTATTGAAGCAGCCCTGCCCGGGGGAGGCATAGAATAGGCCATAACTGTTTAGATCTATGCCAAGCTCTTTAAGTTAAAGCTAATAAGTTCAGGGTCACGTGAAGCTGATGTTAGGGCGAGATACTATGGTACCTACTACTGAAAAATAGTCTGATCATCCTGGCTACCTAGGAAATGTAGCCTGTAATCTCCTCCAAAGAACATTGAACAATGTTCATAGGGAGTGCCAGAGGAAGTGTATTTCTGTTACAGTCATCTGAATCAGAAAGATGAATCTCAATTATTCAACTCAACTTCAAATATGAGGTTTGTTCATTTGCAGTTTGGGGGAAAGATTCAGGTTTTAGGAAGAAACTGCGTTAAAAAAGTTTCGCACAATACACCAAATAAATCCGTTAGTCCGTATAGGAAGGTTTTTCACCTAAACAATATTACGTTTTATTTTCATAACTTGGGCTAGTATCTACGTAACAGTTGGAAAAGAAAATATTTTATACTTTCCAAGGTGCATCACTATTTCAATTTGTCTTCTTTGGTTAAAATCTCCAAATATTTCAACTGTAACTGCGGCAATGATACTCGATCAATCTTAAATTTACTGTGCACGAGTATTTAAAGAGTCAAGAGTAATTCACAAACACAAGGATAAATTCATTCTTTTTCAGTCTTTTTTCATTGAAAAAAGGAGGCAACGAACATTGATAAAATCCCGCTACCTGTTCTTGAAGTTAACAAACATGCACCAACTTGGGCACTGCGACTGTTAATACCGCAGTAGTAGAAGAAATGTATGGCTTGATAACCTTCTGACCACGGCGAAAAACTCGAAGAATGACTTTTGCACAATTTTATTCTCATGTCATCAATTTTAGAAGAATTCATCAACAGTAAAAAAATATATATTTTTAAACACAAATATCACTTCTTTCATTGCTTATTGCTGTGTCTTGTGGTTCAATCGTCAAGCATCATGATGAAAAACTGGTTGAATTCATGGTTTGGATTAATTTTCCGAGAATGAAAATACTTTGATTCATGCTCAGAAATCATTGACAGAAACGTACATGTGCATGGAGAAGTATATTTTCTACTAAACATAGTAATTGGTGTGTACTAGTAACACATAACGTAAAAAGTTCGAAAGATATAACTCATTTGAATTGAAGGGGTTTTATTTTTAGGAGTGATTGATTTTTGATAAAGAGAGTTTTTGCCTTTCTACTACTTCATCTTCCTTTGGAAGATTCCCTCATCCTCATCCAGATCTTTTTTTTGTATCAAGATGGAGTAGAAGAGAGCCAAAAACTTTCTTTCCTAAAAATATAATTCATATAAGGTCAAAATTATTCATCATAACAGGAAATGTGAAAAAATTTGGTACAGCATTTGATGTTCTTGGTTTATTTTTATGAAAAATATTTTTGCTGAACGACTAATACAGTGCATTTCTTCAAGTTCCCCCTTTTTATTTTTTGAAGGGGTCAACTCAAAAAATTTAAATATGAAATAATGAAATTACTGCATGAATACTTTATTCTGAAGTGAAATTGACAGATGAAACTTTCAAGATGGCGACTAGGCGCCATCTGGTAAAAAATTGATTGGAAAGGGGATATTGTGATACACATTTTTGCGATATCTTCACCTACTACAGAATGGCAAAACATTTAACAATTTCCTGGAGACAAACACATTGATATCGATATTTCTAGAAATATTCCTTTTTATCTGCCATATGGCAATTCCAACAACCCGATAAGGTTTGTTAAGTTATTTTTTGGTTTATAGAAACGACAAAAAGTGTCAGTACGTCAATGAACATAATTGTTCAGTTGGAATATTCTCATTCAGTTTTCGGTTTTACTAGTAGAAAGGTACCACGTCAACAATCTCTAAAATGACCAATTCTCGTCCATTGGAAGAAAAAATTGAAGCGATTTTTATTTACGGTGCGACGCGTAACTTTCACGAGACCGAAACGATTTTCAATAAACGTTTTCCGAATCGTCCGATCTGTAGAAAATATTTGAGGAAACTTGTATCCAAATTCACAACCATCGGTATTGTACATAACAAAAAGCCACCATGTCATCCGTCCATTCCGCAAGAACAGCAAGTGCAAATAATTGGTGGGATGGTAGTAAATCTTGAACAGTCTACTTATCCCGTCCCGAATCTTTGTGAGGTTCTCTTTCTATTGTGTGGGGACTTTTGGAGAGAAATAGGTATCATCCATACAGAATTAAAGTGGTACACCAATTAACTAAAGATGACCCTAATCGAAGAACAGAATTCTGCGAAATCCACAATATTTGTTCAAGTGACAAATGTACATTTTTTATACGACAATGTTCACAAACAAAATTGCCGTTATTGGAGTGATACCAACCCTCACGTTTTCCGGGAAACACATCCAATATCCAAAAAAAAAAAACCATTTGGGTAGGAATATTGGGAAACCATATTAAAGAATCTCTATTTATTGATTGGAAATTAAAAGGGGAATTATATTTGAATATGCTGGAAACTACTGTTAACCCTCTCATCACTGAAATCGTCGAAGCGAATCCTAATGAATTCGATATGGATATTGTATTCCAACAAGATGGTGCAACACATCACCACATTTCTCCAGACAATAAATATACTTTTTGGAAACTGCTTTTCCCGGTCGTTGGATTGGTTGTCGAGGTCCTACAGAATGGCCAGCCTGCTCGCCAGATTGGACACCTTTGGACTTTTTTCATGGAGCTTTTTGAAGCAGAAAGTGTACGAAACTGAATCTGCTTCAATATTGGATATACGGCAGAGAATAATAAATATTTGTAGAGATATTGACGTCACTGGGTTCCAAAATGTTTGGCGTGACATATCGGATAGGCTGTCGGATGTCAAGAAGTTCAAGGCAACCATTTTGAGCATCTTCTGAACGGACCTCAAGCTTATTACCTGATATTATGTAATTAAATGTTAATGTATTCAGGCAATTATTGAAATTTCCGTCATTTTCTAGAAGTTGAGGATATTGACATCTTATTCTAGGGTTGTGAAGCATTTTTCGGGAGATGTGTCACAAGACCCCTCTCTCTCTCTCTTTGATTTTTTCCCAGATGGTGCCCAGTAGCCATTCTGAAAGTTTCATCTGTCGATTCCACTTCAAAATAAAGTATTCATGCATCAATTTCATTGTCTCAATTTTCAATTTTTTCAGTTGACCAGTTTAAAAAATAAAAGGGGGGACATTGAAGAAATGCAGTGTATCATTCTCAGCTTCTCTCTCTTCCTTTTGATGAAGCTCATATAATATCATCTGCGAACTTTTTTGTCCTATTCGTAGCTATGAATTTAAGGTTTGTATAGAATTTTCAGATGGGTGAATATTATTTTTCAAAACAGTTCCGTAGTTATAAACATCTTTTCGTTATCGTTTCTTTTAAAATCTGTTTTTTCGTTAACCAGCTGTCGCACCTCTACGAACGACAACCCTCAGAATTTGAAACTTGTGCGAGCTGAGGATTAACGAGGTGTTACCCTTTAACGTGTGATTTGTAACACGTTATATCATATAGCTTTCAGAAAAATTATTTGAATTTAACTTTGCACTATTACTAACTCGTGAAAAAGTAAAATAACTAATGATGTCGACTTATTTTCCAGTTTATGTTTTCGCAAGTTGGGTTTGCTAATGAGCACTCATATTTTTCAGCAGATCTTCTGTAAGTATAGAAAACATGTGATTAGGTTAGCCACCAGTATGTTTTCACCTATTGAATAAATGAAGAAATTATTTTTTTTGACCTTTTTTAGAGGAGGAGTGTAAAACCCATTTCCATATTCAACTTATATTTATTCTGTTGAACCTGATAACGTATCAACACGTCACCTTCTTCAATTTCACCATAATTTCTTTAACACAATATTACCAATGAACATGAAACCGCGAATATCGATTGTGAGAAATATGTGCACCCAATATCCATACATTTTCTATCGGAATCAGCAAAAATTATGTTATTTACCCGGTGGCGGCATACTACATGCATCAAAACTTGTTGAAAATAACGACACTTTCACATTGCCAACATGAAACAAACTGATAACAGTTTACAACGACCGCAGTTGCTGTAATTCAGTTTGATAATATTCATTATCATTTTAAAGTTCCTTTGTTATTACGGCGTTACCACACTGTTTTATGTATCACTGAATTTCAATTGTACAAAACATCAGGAGGTTATATTCAGGCATTGAACGCGATTTGTTGAAGAAAATTTGCGATTCTTGACGCAAAGAAATTTGAGCCAAAGAACTCTGTTTGAATCCTCAACAGATTTCCCCTTATCGAGTCCACATTCACTATCAGTGTCTTCATGATTTTTCAAGCTGTAAATTTCATGTTTCTCTTCACGATATTTTAACTATTAATCGAGTCATATTAGGGGTTCATTCTTGGAATGAGAGATAGTGAGCTGTTAACTTGTACACACCATCATTTTGGTGTTTCAAAAGTTTTCCCGATAGTTTCATAAAATCTTGTTGTGTCTGCGCTGAAAGTTATTCAAGGTCAGAATTACAAAAATCAGTTTTTGGCCATCATCTTGGTTTCTATAGCTTCAATGATGTTAACATTCATTATAAAAATTGAAGAGCTTAAGATCTGCGATTCTGTTTGAATTTTTTTCATACATCCGACCATTTTTGAGACAGATGGCGCAGAACCCGCAGCGCTCAGCCATTCCCCTTGTAATGCAAGGTCAGCCGTGAATATCAGCCGTGAATAATGCCTTGTATAAAATTGTTGAATTGATGAAATATTATTGATAATAAAAAAACTCATTATTACAGTTTATTGTATGATTTTTACTATGAAAGTTTTACAAAAACCGCGACACGTGTTTCGCTATACACTAGCTTTCTCAAGCGTAAAATAATTATTATTATATTATTTTTATTATATAGTTATTTCACGCTTGAGAAAGCTATTGTATAGCGAAACACGTGCCGAGGTTTCTGTAAAACTCTTTATAGTGACAATCATAGAATAAACTGTATGTATTAATGATTTCTAATATAGATTTTCATCAAGTATCGGCCAATTCTATTCCATTATTATCAATAATGATAATTTACCTATGGTATGTTATATACAGTGTGACCCATTTTTAATGGAAACACCCCCTAAAATTTGAAGTTGTAAACCGATTTCAATATTTTTTTTTTGAAATGTCAAGTACTGAAAGGTCTACCTTTTGACGAGATTTGAAATGTTTATTAAAGTTTCAGGCCATACTACGATATTTTTTCTTAGGTGAAAATCGGGATTTTTTATTAGCGATTTTTTTATTTGAAAAATCACTATGCCACTGGGTTCAGAGTGCCTCTAAACAAGTGTGACCAATTTTTCATGAAAAAATATTCATTATTAACAAAGTTATAACAACTCAAAAATTCGAAAACTCACACAGCTAACAGTCACAAAAACACCCTATATCAACAGATATAGCCATTAGAATATTTTTTTATGATTTCAACAATAAAGTGCCGCCAGATGAAAAAAAAAAAACAAGTAGCGTAAATATTTTTAATGAAAATAACGGGATTACATTCAAGTTTTCACGCAAATTAACTAAAACTGAGACCTAATATTTCAATTTAAATCTTAGTTGCCATGGAAATGATATTACAGTTTGACACTTGTGGAAGATTAAAGTGTACTATTGTCAACAATATTCACCTTACAGTTCTTCGAATTATTTTGTGTCGTGGCTGCAAGATTGAGCGTAAGAGAGAAAATTGAAATTGTACGCCTTTCGGGAGATGACGTTAGAAGTGCTAGAGAGGTTTGTAGAGTATTTAATGAGAGACATCCAGATCGTCCTCGTATTGGCTGCGGTACGGTAAATAAAATGAATAAAATATTGAATGAAACTGATGCAGTATCAAAAATGATGTTAAAAAGTAATCCTGTCATTCCTGTTTCGTCTGTAACAGGAATGACAGGAATGATCAAATCATTTTAGAATATTTCGGAAATAATCCTAATGCCAGTATAAGGAATGCCACTTTAGATTTGAATATTCCACGAGAAACTATTCGGAGATGTCTCAATGCGAAGCCACTTTCACTACAAATGGAGTAGTGTCATCACGCTATTGGGCAGCGGATAATCCTAACTGGGTAATAAACTGTAAAAGCCAGTATTCCCAAAAAATCAACGTCAGGTGTGGGATATTGAACGAACGAATTATTGGTCCTTTCTTTTTTTAGGAAAACATTAATGCGCAGAGTTTCTAGAATTTTTAAACACAGAGTTTTGGGATGCTATTCACGAGCTGCCAATCAATGAACGATCAAATTTATTTGTCCAGTTCATTGTTCAGTTCATTGTGCCAGAACTGTGAGGCAATGGCTTAACGAACATTTTCCAAATGACAGTACAAATACAGGTAAATTTACCTAAAGTACCTGTAATACCTGAGTTAAGACGCTCTGACCGTATAAAGAGGCAGACGACAGGATGACAAGTTCAGTTTGAAGAGAGCCTAGAAGATGACAGTACTACCAACTGTCGAAAGCGCTCGCAGATAATTGATAGAAGATATAGAGCTTCAAATCCTTTTTGTAAAATTTTATATTGAAATACTGAAAATAAAGGAAAATTAGTTGCATAAATACAGATAGAGATTTTATCGAGTGTGTATGATACAAATCAAGAATGGAATAATCCGTAGACACAACACTCTAAAAAAAAAGGGGGGCAAACCGCGGACACGTGTTTCTGGCTATTGGCCTCATCAGCGCGGTGTAGCCAAGTGTGAAGATGGGCGACACTTGTTTGCCGAAATCAGGAAACAACACAAACGCACGGAGTCAACAACAGGAGCCAACCGCACATTTGTGGTTCCAGTTAGAAGACCATTCTTGATTTGTATCATACACACTCGATAAAATCGCTATCTGTATCCTGGACCCGGATGTCACGCAGGTAGCTATAGCTGCCTTCGTGGTCATGTTAGATGTAGCCTGGGAATTCTAGGTCTTCTAACTGGAACCACAAATGTGCGGTAGGCTCCTGTTGTTGACAAGTGTTGCCCATCTTTACACTTGACTGCACCGCGCTGATGAGGCCAATAGCCAGAAACACGTGTCCGCGGTTTGCCCCCCTTTTTTTTAGAGTGTGTGTTCGGATAGGTTACCGCTGTCAGTAATTTGATATACTGTTGTCCGGATTGAACCGCGTCTGTAATTTTCATCTTTTCGACGTTTCGGCTCCTGTTTTGGAGCCATTTTCAAGAATCACCCACATCACTCGAGGACGAGGTCGTTTTCTCCCTTGCCTCCAAATCTCGTCACTAGCTCTATGCTTGCTGTGTTCAGCCCTGAGTTCCCACTGATCAGTTTGCTGTTCGGACCAATACTTATATTGTTGGACAGGTATAGAGAGGTAGCCGAAAAATATGATACTTTCGAAGCATAATTATTGATTTGCATATAACATTGTTGATTTTGAAGTTATCAAATTGCAACCAACATATTCCCATAGCTTGCAAAAATACACTTTTGAATACTATTTCACCTCAAACTTGCCTCCCCTTCATTTATGAACATTAAGGACAAAAATTCACCGAAAACTAGTGGGGTGTAAATTAGCGTAAATCTTCTTGAAGCGCTGTGAAGCCGGGCGAGGCAGGGGAGTGGGTCATGAGCTCGCGCGCGGCTGAAAACGACTTGAAAATCACGAAAACATCCACAATTTGGAAATTGAAGCAGACTTTGATGACTTCTTTGAAATGTAGGTACCTCTTGTACAAAATATCATTTGGTGGATTTTGGTTTACCGAAAATGAACAAATGTAGTAGGATAATGATGAGATTGGAACTTTTGGTGTGAAAGTTGAATAACTTTTTTCGAGATCAATTGCCCTAACACCAAACTGATATTTTTGCACTCGACGTGCGTTTCGCCAACAAAGTTAGCATCCTCAGGAGAAGAAAATTGATACCTAGTCTAGTCTGGTTGATCCTTATATACTAAAATTTGTTACCTGAGGTTGTATACCTGAAGTCCAATATGGAATTTCTCGGTAATTAACTAACTGCAAGTTCTTAGTAATCGATTTCTTCCTCACAGAAGATTAAAAAGCGGGCTGAACGGGATGGGCCCCTTATCGTCATTCATGCTGTTCTTACATTTTGCTATTTCTAGATTCTCACATGCATCGAGTAGCCTGGTGTCATTCACAAGCTTAATCAGTTTGAGATTGTTTTCACCAATTCTGTGGTCCTTGTCTAGAGCATGTTGGGTGACACTGGATTTTTCTATTCTACCGTATTTCATGTGTGCACAATGTTCCTTGAAGCGGGTTTTAATCGCTCGTCGGCTCTGGCCGATGTATTTGCTGTTGCAATCTTGACAACTGATTTTGTAAATCCCCGACCTTTCTGTGTTTTCTAAGCTATCTTTTGGATTACCAAGAAGCTGTTGCAATTTATAAGAAGTTTTATATGCAACTTTCATATTTACTTCATCGAATATCTGTTGAAGCCCTCTCGTGTATTGGGGTTCATATGGGATTACTATAAACTCGTTATTACTCTCCTCTTTCTGAAAAGTCGAAGATTCACGAAGTGCTTCCCTAAACTTGCATTTTCTAGGTGCAAAAATATCAGTTTGGTGTTAGGGCAATTGATCTCGAAGAAAGTTAGTCAAATGTAGTAGGAACAAATGCGGTTATAAATGACTTCAAATACACGTGAAATTTCTTTTCGATACATTGAATTTCAGCAGCTATTCTGTACAGTCAGCATGAAGAACAAGTTTAAAGTGAAACGTTTTATTGATCACGAATTTATTCCTACGCCAGATAATCACCAGCAAAATCGACCGCAAAAGCACGATTCACAATTACGTTCCGACGTAATATTATTCACTTTCAAACTTCACTCACAGCTTTGTACATGCAGAAACAACAAACTTTGCTGGTATTTTTATAGATACCTCTCGTAAGGAATTTTTTGGAAATTATTCCATCATTACGTCAAATTTAACGATACAAAATATATCGTGCTCGATAAGTAACACCATTCGCAATATCTCACAAAAACTATTTTGCTGTGCAAACTTTTTTTTGAAAAAAAGATACACTGAGAGACATATTCTTGACGAATTTCAGTCGAAATAGATTTTTTTATTCAAGAAAAACGCATCAACCACAGAGGGGTTATTAGCGGAGTACATCACACAGTTATAGTTTACTTAACATTGTTGTTTAAAGTAAGCTTCGTGTTCCCGTGGTTTGAGCTACCTATCGTGCGCATCACCAGGTGGTGGATAAGGAAACAGCCTGGGGACTGGAGGCTCTGTCCGGGAAGCCAATGTGGCCTTACAGACGGGGTCGGTGGACTCCTGGTCAGTGGCAGAAATAAGTAGGGTGAGGGGAACAAAAACCTTTCAAAAGCCTTTGCAAAACATGCCATCGTGGACCAGCCTACCCAAGCTGGGGTGTAAGGAATCGTGTCGACAGCTGAATGACCGCAGGGTGATATGCTGTCACGAGCGATCCCCTTGGGGAACAGGGCGAAACCTTATTGTGATCAACCTACCTCTGGTAATGCGGTGCTCTGCCAGAGGTGACCAATTCTTCCCTTGCTACTCATGGGAACACACATGAATGAAATAACAGAAACAACAAAAACAAAAACCAATCCCGAGGCTGGACAGAAGTGCTCACCTCAATCTGAGGCGGTGGCTGGGGATGAACAGAAATGTCCACCCCAATCTACCGTTTGGAATGAGGCTGGACATGTCAGATCACCTCCAACAGCAAGGGCACTTCCTGCGGCGGGTGCCAAAAGCTCCGCCTTGAATAAAGGAAAGGAACCGACTGCCTCTGCAACAAAGCTCCCTCACTTGTGCACCTCCACGAAGGGAACCCCAAGAAGGTTGAAGAAACCGCGCAACGACAGCAATATCGCTGCACCTTCCAAAACCTTCGTGGAGGCCACCGTGAGACACCTCAAGGTTGCCAAAGAGAGTGTGTGTTCGGCAAGTCATGGCCTACACCTTCCAATATAAAGAAGATATCTTCTAGTGACCTCTTCACCTTCCTGGGAAGGACAAGATGGACGATGACCTAGGAGAAAAACTCCTCGGGGAGATGTACAATGAGTCACATGTGGCCTAAGTGCTGTATAGGTCTTGAATATTACTGACAGAAGAAACCCAATGCAGGTTCTGTGAAGAAGAGAAAGAAACCGCACAGCATGTGCTTTGTGAATGCAAAGCGATAGCAAGGCTGAGACACGCAAGATGCGTGGAAGAGGAACCAGAGGCTTTCAGCTGTATGAAGGGGTCAGTGGCAAGGCTATAGAGTCTCATCAGAAAAATCAAGCTAGACGATGAGCTCTAACAACCAAGGAGCATCACAATAGATCTGAACATGTCGCAGTGAATCAGGCCAAGCGCTAGCTCCCTGACAATCTAATCTAACCTAACAGTGGTAAATCTGATAATGAAATATTATTGAAAAAAAATAATAATTTCAAGACTATTGGATAAAGCAACATGCAGAATTAAATCAAGACAATTTAGGCGCAGATCTAGCAGATATATCTAGGGTATGAATAAGGACAATATTGTATGTGATTTAGTTTAATCTTCCTCTTGAAGATGATCACATGGTGATTGAAACACGTGTCGAGAGGTGTTGAAAATAACTGTTTGGTGTTGAAATCAAACTCCAGTGATGTTCATTACTTAACCAAAGGTTCCAAACAGTGCATCACAAGTACGAAGAATTCAATTTAATTCAAAACGTCGGCAAGAAAACAATTGTTTTTTTAAGAAAAAATCATTCTGTCACCCAACCAACTCTTCTTTAGAAAAATTATTGGATCAGTAAACTAGTTAACTGAATGTTTCCTTCATCTACATACACAAAAATTCTTCAGTTCAATCGGGTATCGAGCAGTGGTTGTTTTCAGGTGAATGGAATTTTCTTGACTTGATGGATGTATACAGTGTGACTCATTTTTAATGTAAACACCCCCCTAAAATTTGAAGTTGTTAATCGATTCTAATATTTTTTTTTGAAATGTCAAGTACTGAAAGGTCTACCTCAGGACAAAATTTGAAGTGTTTATTAAATTTCAGGGCATACTACGATATTTTTTCTTAGCCGAAAGTCTGGATTTTTTATTAGCGTTTTTTTAATTGACAAAATCACTACGCCACTGGTTTCAGAGTGCCTCTAAATGAGTGTGACCAAAATTTTATGAGAAAATATTCATTATTAACAAAGTTATGACAACTCAAAAATTTGAAAACTTACACAGCTAACAGTCTCAATATATCATTTTTTTTATGATTTCAACAATAAAATGCCGCCAGATGAAAAACAAAACAAATATCGTGAATATTTTTAATGAAAATAACGGAATTACATTCACACAATTCAAGTAACAATGAAGCAAAAAATTTTAATAAACTTAACTAATAACTAATTATTGAAATGTTTCGATTCAGTGCAACAATTAATTCTAACTCATATTCTAGTAGCCTCTACTAATCCACCACGTATTTCGATACATGTGTCGTAGCGCTTACGAATGTTTCTGATTACGTTCCTTAGTTCTTGAGGGCTAATATCTGCACATTACTGTCGAATTCTTGCACAAAATTCATTTCGATCTCTTGAGCGGTTTTTGTAAACCTTTTGTGTGAGAAGTCCCCACAGAAAAAAGTCCAAAACTATGAGGTCTGGAGATCTGGGTGGCCACTCTATAAAGGGACTACCACGGCCTATCCATCAGTTTGGAAAATGTTCGTTGAGCCATTGCCTCACAGCTCTGGCATAATGAACTGAACACCCATCTAACTGGACAATTACATTTGATTGTTAATTGATTGGCAGCTCGTGAATAGCATCCCAAAACTATGTGTTTGAAAATTCTAGAAACCTCTGCGCATTAATGTTTTCCTAAAAAAAAAGAATCAATAATTCGTTCGTTCAATATCCCACACCAGACGTTGATTTTTTGAGAATACTGGCTTTTACAGTTTATTACCCAGTTAGGATTATCCGCTGCCCAATAGCGACAATTCTGTGATGACACTACTCCATTTGTAGTGAAAGTGGCTTAGTCGGTATATAAAATATTTTTAGGAAATTTCTATAAAAAAAAAAGAAGAAGGAATCAGAGAATCTTCCAAAGAAAGGAAGGAAGTAATCAATTCGAAACTCTATACATGAATATGTAGATCATGCAAAGAAGTAACTTTCAGACACAAACTGAAAGAAAGTCCTCCTGAAACAGCTTCTTTCATATAAACATTGAATTACACGAAAGAAAATAATTCTTTCGATCCCTTCAATTCAAATAAGATTCATCTTGGCTGGGATTTGATCAAATAGGTGAATGAATGTCATTACGATGACATCGATGACATAAGCAGATCAAGCTTATTCCGTGACATTCAAAATCATAATTCATGAATGAAGTGTGTGTAATTTCTATAATGTTTGGTACTGAAAAGCCTTGGGGCAAGTGTCTTAAGGCGAAACATCGGTGTATACCAGTGAGGATGACAGTGTTCCATGTGAGTACAATTTATTACCATTCATTCAAAGTAGAACTCATGTGAATGATATCTGATTCTTATTCCACAACAAATGTTTGAAATACAAACTGAGTAGAGAAAAGTATCTTCTGTATAATTCACTGTTCATATAGAAGTATTTGTTTCGAAAGAATTATTTTCTTTCGTGTAATTCAATGTTTATATGAAAGTAGCTGTTTCAGGAGGACTTTCTTTCAGTTTGTGTCTGAAAGTTACTTCTTTGCATGATCTACACATTCATGTATAGAGTTTCAAATTGATTACTTCCTTCCATTCTTTGGAAGACTCTCGCATCCTTTTTTTTTGTATCAGATGGGGTAGTAGAAAGCCAAAAACTTTTTTTCCCAAAAAAGATCTAAAATGATTTGATCATTCCTGTCATTCCTGTTTTATTGAATATTTTATTATTTTATCAACCATACCACAGCTAATACCTTTCTGACTAACGTCATCTCCCGAAAGGCGTACAATTTCAATTTTCTCTCTTACGCTCAATCTTGCAGCCATGACACAAAATATCTCGAAGAACTGTAAGGTGAATATTGTTGACGATAGTACACTTAAATCTTTCACAAGTGTCAAACTGTAATATCATTTCCATGGCAACTAAGATTTAAATTGGAATATTAGGTCTTAGTTTCAGTTAACTTGCGTGAAAACTTGAATGTAATTCCGTTATTTTCAATAAAAATATTTACGATATTTGTTTTTTTGTCATCTGCACTTTATTTTTGTAATTATAAAAAAATGTTCCCATGGCTGTATCTCTTGATATAGGGTGTTTTTTGTGATTGTTAGCTGTGTGAGTTTTCGAATTTTTCAGTTGTTATAACTTTGTTATAATAAAAAATCCCAAATTTCGACTAAGAAAAAATATCATAGTATGCCCTGAAACTTTAATAAACATTTCAAATTTGGTCCCAAGGTAGACCTTTTAGTACTTGACATTTCAAAAAAAAAATTAAAATCGGTTTACAACTTCAAATTTTAAGAGGATGTTTCCATTGAAAATGGGTCACACTGTATATCGTATTCAGTAGTTATGATAAATGCATGCATATTATTATTTGTGTTTTCCCCTAGCTGTAAGTCTCTTCGTCAATGTTTAAGATGAATGTATGTATCTTGAAATAATTTTACGGATTAATATCGTTATTTGAATGGGTGAATAATTCTACAGAAACTGCGTCCAGAATACCTAAAATATTATGAGTCTCCTTAGTTGTTTGTGTCTAGATCTGCTCAGCAAATCTTTCCAATGACCTTGTTAATGCATTTGGAAGAATCATATCACACATTGATAGCTTGAATAGTATCATCAGTAGAAAACTCGGACGATTATTGATCTCATTTTATATTGAGTATGAGAGGAAAAATATTTTGGAAAAGATAGAATTAGGTCAGAAAACTATTTCTTTTCCGGGTGGAAGAAGTTCTTTCTCCTATCGAGAGATATTTTCTACATCTCTTTCCAATGCAAAATTGATGAGAGCTATGAGAATAATTGAGGTGGAAAGTGAAGAACAGATTCCATAACTGACCATTTGTTCTGTTTGTTCTATTTGATTCTTTGTCAATGCTATTTTTCCGTTGCCACAATCATCATCATCCAAAACCATTAACTGTTTTGAATGAAACCAGTCAGAATCATAAAAAGAAAGGGGAGAGAAAATCTGATCAAGAAATGTTGATATCTTTTTCGACTAACAAAATGAAACAATCATTCGAGTCACAATGGAGAACACTCAATCAATGAAGTTTCAATTCATATTGTTTCAATTCCATTATAAAATCTATCTGGAGCTTCAGTTATGTTTCGAGGAACCAGTTTCTCGCCTGAATAATGTTTATCACTACCTACCTACTTCCAAAGATAAAAGCTTTGAGTGAAGTGTCAGATAAAAGGTGCAATTATTGATCGTCAACTCACCATTTATAGAAATAACAATATTCGACAACCAAACCACCACTCACTGGAATTTATATTTCACGGACACTCCACTATTCACAAACACCAGGAGTATTACAAAACGGAATATTTGCTAGGTTTGGAGAACGAGGGCAGGCTGTGATGTCAAACTCCCTACTACTTCAACCGGGGATCGATCAGCTGGGGTACAGTCCCGGAGGAAAAGTTTGGATATTCCTGAAGTCTTTGAATCGATAGTGTATTTATATCAGTGGGAGGCGATGAACGGTTGAGCGGGAAATTTCACTGATAGATCACATGCTTGCACAAGGGAATGTTCCATCAGAAAGTCAGAAAGAAGAAAAGGAACATGGTGTTTGAAAGAGCAGTGGTTGCCAACGAGGATATTAATTTTGAACAAACCACACATCTCATTTCCGTTCTGGAAGATCTGGATATGAATTTAGGGAGTCTGTGTCCACACATTGTGAATGGGGGTTGATAATGATTGTATGAATTTCTCAGAAAAACCCTTTTCTTCTTCTGATTTCAACAAAATGTGTTACTTGTTCTGTTTTTCATTGCGATAACGACGCTCTGCTACCAAATTATGTTATTGAAAAACTAAAGTCTGAACCGCTTACGTTCTACTAAGAAACTGGGCTGCTTATAGCTTCTAATAACTGTTTTTATTTCGTGAATGTGGTACAATTCCAAATTTTTATTTGACAATTACGTGACGTTTTTCCATTATTTCAATAAACATTGGCGTTAAAAAAGGGAACAAAATAAATGTTGATTTCTTAAATTCTCAAACAATACTTGCATACCAAAAATGTAAAAAACCTCGAGTTAAAACTTTCGTTGATGTGATTAAGATCTGTCAGTTTTTGAAAACCTGTGTGAGATTTCCACATTGATTTTCAACAAAACTGCAACCCGCGTTGTATTATGAAATAGCTAGTAGTTGTAATAACAAAATTATCGAATATATTCGAAGAAGCTATTGTATTTTGCGATAGTATGAACCATTCATGTAAACAACGAAACTGAAGGATAACAACACTTGTGCATTTTTGAATTACTATACCGGGTGTTAACGAATCTATAAGACAAGTCATAACTTCTTGACTTCCAGGTGTATCCCAATGAGATTAGGTTGTAGGTGAATGATATGCAAATGAAAGAGTTTTCACCTATTTTTCACTTCCCGGACACTTTCCGTTTCACCGGAAATGGCTCCGGCTCTAAGTTTTTAAATAAAACACCCTGTATATTGAAACATTTTTGAATTTCTGAAATAATTTTGGATCATAATGTGATGTTTTCAAAAGTGTTTACGCCTAGTTAATTCTTCAGTGTCACTTTTGAAATTGCATCTGATGGCCATTATCAAACTAATTCAAGGACTTCAGTGATATCAGAAAATTACAATCGAGGAGTTTTAGTAGCTATTATTTTTAAGATGGCGACCATTTTTTGACAATCATTTTCCGAAGAAAAGAAATTTTTGTCGAATCTAACGATACCAATTTATTTGCGATTGGATCAACAGATTCGACAAACTTAACTGATAATTTCAGCGATGCACCTACATTTTTTTCAGTATCCTAATTTTTTGAAAATTTCACAATAGTAAATTTTCAAAGTGCATTTCTCCTTGTTCAGGACAATATTCAGCTCGTTCAATTGTTTCTCTCAACACTTTCCGTAACATTTGAAACGTTATTCTTCAAAATGCCTGTAGAATCCTTTCTCATAAGATTTCGAGGGTGGCTGTTTCATATCAGACGCTCTCTTCAACATATCCTCAAATGAAGAAATCTAGCACAGTCAGATCCGGTGAGCGAGCAGGCCACCATACTGGACCTTTGGTTGCTATAACTTGATTATTCAAATGCGCTATTAAGTAATCAAGAACGTCTTTGGTATTATGCTGGGGTGCCTCATCTTGTTAGGAGTAGATATGTCGTGAAACTGCTAGAGGAAGAGTATTAGGATGATCCTCGACTTCATTTCGGAGACAACTTAAGTACCTAACCC
The DNA here is from genome assembly GCF_025532065.1 of Leptinotarsa decemlineata. NCBI lineage: Eukaryota > Metazoa > Arthropoda > Insecta > Coleoptera > Chrysomelidae > Leptinotarsa > Leptinotarsa decemlineata. The sequence continues at coordinate 12,758,091 of NW_027412674.1, forward strand.
CTGTTAACTGACACTGGAACAGTATTGGCCTAATTATTCTGTTTCCAACAATAACAGCCCAGATATTGACAACTTTTTCTTGAAAATTGGCTTCTCCCATTGCATGTTGATTTTGTTATTTTGTTGGGCCCAGTACCGAGAATTTTGCGTATTGAACAAGCCGTTATTTGTAAACCGCGATTCGTCGAAAAATAAAATAAATTTGATTCAATACTTAATTAACTCTTATGATTTTGAAGCAAATAATCACAAAATACAACTCGTCTATCGCCATCGTCAGCATAAAAATTTTGATGTAACTGAAATTTGAGTGCTCGATATTCATGCTTTTCTCATCATTTATCTTGCTGATTTGTGATTCATCTGCATTTCTCGACTGATTTCTCTCAAAGAAACCGTTTTGTCAACTTCAACCGCAGCAAGAACGTTAATTTCAGTCTCATCATTCATGATAAACCTCTGTTCCTCCAAAACTGACGAATAGTAAGTCTGGTTGACAGTCTGACCCTCTGAAACCCATTTAGTCATCACGATACCATCAATGTTAAAAAAATCGATCAACATTGCTTTGAATTTTGATTTGGACATCCTTGCCTTTTTGATTATGGGCGATTCAGGCGTCTGCGTTTGCCGCTTTGTCTCAAAATCGTATTGAAAATTCCACATTTCGTCGCAAGTAATAAAATGTTTTTCATCAGTCGGGAATTTTCGTCTAACCTTTCAAGGAAGTCTGAGCAGACCTGTTGACGCGAGAGCTTTTAGTCAGGAGTCTGGTTTTTTGGCACCAACTATGCACGGAGTTTAGTCATGTGTAATTCCTCGTGTAAAATGTTTCTAACCGTTTCCTCATCGGCGTTCATAGCCTCGGCAATCAACCGGATTTGGTTGATTTTGGTCACTGTTTCCGGAGTTGGAACAGTGACAGGTCGACCTGGACGCTAGTCATCTACAGTGCTCTCTCGGCCCTCACTGAAGCGCTTACGTCGCTCAAAAGCACGCGCAGTCAAAGTTTTTTTCAATTCAACAAGGAATTTGAGATTGATACGTTGCTCCTGTTTTTTGTCACACATGGTTTTTGGCACATTCGTTTTAAACCGCTACTGGACAAATACTGTAATAATGACGAAAACATGTTTTGGTAAGAAGATTTCCAGATACCCAACGCACTACTCGTTTTTTCCCCACCCCTCTAGGGTGCCCTTTAGGCGCGCAGTTTCATTATTTAATAGCCAGACCTCGTATGCCTGTGCAATGCATCAATCGTGTAATGACTAACGTATGAAAATTTCGATATCACATCGATCAGTAAACAACCAACCACAAAATGTCAACTTGTATTGTGTTTGAGATTGTTTGTTCTCAGATTTGTCTACACTTCAATTACCTATAGTGGAAACTTTTTGGCAATTTCGCCAAAGGATTAAGTAAAAGTCAGTAAAATTTGGTTAGTTCTTTTATGAACATCAACACATTCATTGTCAAATGTTTGGATAATTTTTTTGACAGCACTTTGATTCAATTTGAATTCGAAGAAAAAAAAATGGCCAAAAATTGCTCGACGAGAAGCGAACTATTCAAAATTTGGGAAAACATCAGTTCAAAAACAAAAAATAAAACGATTCTCAAGCGTATTGAGTAAAAAATTTTCAACGGGAATGTATTCCAGACCATTGAGTCGGAAATACTTCGTCTTGTTTGCATGTAATAATAACAAACCCAATCGGGGCCCTGAGTCATAAAATCCTTCCCATCAGGCTATTATTTAGGTTTGTCTAATACTATAATCCTGGAAGTTTGCGTTCATAAATTCACTAATTGTCCCTTTGCGACTGCTTTTTGTGTGTATCATTACATAGGATTGAATCGAATGTGGAATCTGTCAAACATGGTGTACCCCAAGGTTCTGTTCCGGGACCAAATAGGCTTCTACTCAATGTGGGTAAAAATCAAAATCATATCATTTCCAAAAATACAAATTCAACCTCTGGTAAATGTGTTAAGCTACTTGGGATCCATATAGATGACAGGTTGAACTGGTCATGTCATGTTGACAAACTGGCCAAGGAATTATCAAGTGTAATATTTATGATTCGTAGACTAAAGGAATTCGCCGGTATCAGGGCGATCAAATCTTCTTACTTCGGACTCTTCCATAGTCACATGGTATACGGCATAGTGTTGTGGGGGGATTCTTGTTTGTATTGCAAAAAAGAGTTATACGTCTGATATCTATTGCCAACTTCAGAGATCATTGTCGCCCACTTTTAAAGCATTTTAAAATTATGCCGCTTCTTTCAGCCTTTATATATAAAACATTGTTTGACAATGATAAAAATAGATCCAACTTCATTTTACAATCGTAACAACATGAATAATCAACGAGATCAGAAAATCTAATAACAACTGACAGACTCAGACTAAGCACGTCACAGAAAAATTCATTGAATTTGAAATTTCATAATAAATTACCATGTCACATAGAACATCCCATCCCATCCCATCCCATCCCATCCCATCCCATCCCATTTTATTCTATTATATATTCTTTTCTTTCATTTTTTGTTCAACTGGTGACGCTGAATCATCCCTCTTCAATATCTTCATGGCGTTCCTTTTTTTTTAAGGACAAAACACGAGTACTTCAGAAAAATACTTGAGACGCTCTAAGAGCGGTGTCTGTGCGTAAGTAGAGATTCACATTGGATTTGAATCGCTGGAAATTAAATCCATTTGAAAAAACATTCTCAGGAAGTTCATTCCACCCGAGAGCAGTTCTCCAAATGGAAGAGTTATTAAACAGTGAAGTTTGAGGTGTACTGAGTTAAACCTTGAAACGATAAGCAGCCACAGTCCATCGCTCTTGGTGGAATCAAATGTGCCAAGTCACTTGAACATTTCCCATGAAAGAATCTGTCGAAATGAATGAAAATTTTTAGGAAACCGATTAGGAAGTTTGATTTTTCTAAATGTTAAATGATTTCTTCATACTCCAGCACATCAAATCTTATTTCATATCAAGTACACCCTCCTACTGATACGACACTTGACTCAAATAATTGAATCATTCACCATGATCCAGGGATAAAACTATTAATTTTTTAAATCACTGTATATAGTACTCACACTTTTTCTGTACATAACAGGTTCTGTTTGGAACACCATCACTTGAAATTCACCCACTGAAAATGTTTTCAGTTATAAATAGCCCATAAGTACTACCAAACGTAAGCGGGTCATTACTTATTTTAATCAGGAGAATGATACCAGAGACGTACGTGGATCCGCCTACTGATGTGGAAAGTGAACTTACAGTTTATCGTTCGTACTGAAATGAATAAGGTGAAGGTTGAGAATTTCTAAGATTACAAAGAATGTGTTGAACAATTGCAACGTTTTCTGTACAATACTATAACATTTTTATGGAATATTCAACTAACCTAACACCTGTGCCTGTGTAAAATTGTAGATGCTTCACTGATACTTAGTTTTTATATTAGTATGGGGAAATGAAGGAAAATAAATTGACGAAGAACACAAGAGCAAAACATACAATACAGGAAATAGCAGTCACTGACGGTTTCTCGGAGGGTATTGTAGATGGTATTACATAGAAGAAAAAGTTTAGGTTAGAAATGAACGAAATCTCGATTTTTAGAAACAATGAAAACCAAGATGAATATATCTTAGTTCCATACCACCAATACACGAAGAACTTTGGAAAGAAATATTTTCAAGGAGCTAGGTATGAAGGTGGTTTTTAAAACAAGTCATACACTACAGACCCTTTCAGGAAACGCAAAGGACAATGTTGAGAATTCGGAAAAGTCTGGGATTTACAAAGTTAAATGTAAGGACTGCAATGCAAAATATTATGGATAGACAAAAAGATCTATCAAAATAAGATATAAGAAATACTTAGCACACTTGAAATATGGAAGACCTGAAAAATCAGCAGTGGCCCATCATATTTCGCAACAAAACCATTCCATAAACTTTAGGTCATTAAGATTAGTTAGACAAGTTAACAACAACAGCATCTAGATGCCTATGAGTATGTAAAAATAAGTAAACATAATAATATTATTGAATAGAACTGGCCGATACTTGATGAAAATGCATATTTAAAAACTAATCAATACAATTTATTGCATGATGGTCACTATAAAAGGGTTTTACAAAAACCGCGACACGTGTTTCGCTATACAATAGCTTCTTCAAGCATAATCTGTTTATGCAGTTTATACTTGAAGAAGCTATTGTATAGCGAAACACGTGTCGCGGTTTTTGTAAAACCCTTTCATAGTGAAAGTAATACAATAAACTTTATTGATTAGTTTCATAATAATATTATGAATAACGATGGTAGACTAATACCTAATAGTTTACTGTATAGCTTTTTAAAATAATATTTTGATTATTAGTTTTACCTGACTATTACATAAGGACACATCGTAAAATTATTTTGAGACTAGTAGATAAGACAATAAGACACAAAATCAAAGGCTATCTTATATGGACCCAATAATAAGCGAGTTGATGTTCTAAACTCAGTAGATATCAAAATTAATAATGAAAATATCGAAATTGTAGACGAAACCAAGGTTCTAGGAGTATTATTGGATTTCAACCTGAGGTTTGAAAAACATGTAAATGCGTTAGTGCAAAGAGCATACTCATCCTTACGAATTATATATGGTGTACATCAATGTCTTCCTATTAGGTTGAAATCCTTATTCTGCGAGACCTTGGTTTTATCTAATTTCAATTATGCGAACTCCGTATTTGGACCATATAAACAAAAAATTCAGAAGGTACAAAATTCTTGCCTTCGGTTAGTATATGGAATAAGGAAGCGAGAAAGAATTTCCAACAAGATATGTGAAACGGGTTGGTTGAATATGGAAAACAGATGTTCATAATGTCAATATTAGACATCAAGGAATATTGTCCCCACCCCCATTTAGAACTGAACTCTTCAGGAGATCGTTTAGTTACCAGATTTGCAAGATATATAATCTCATCCCACCAAATTTCAAAACAGAAAGTATCCAAACTTTCAAAACCCAACTTAAAAATCTTCTGTTCAGGACTTATCAGTAGGTTTTATTTATTATTTTCACATAACAAGGTTGAAAACTGCCGCTTTCACCAAAAACTGTATAGACATTTTTTAATATTTTTTTTATACATTGTTCTTTTGTATCATTCAATAGGTACGCATAGGTATTTTTCAGGGTTAAGTGGAAGAACAACAGAGTAGCACTCTCCGCTTCCGAGTTGAACTTCGCCCTTTATTTTCTTAAATATATTATGAAGGATTTTTTTATGTATTAAAAGAGGAAATAATAAAGACGTTATTATTATTATTATTATTATTGTGAAAATAATTTAAGACACTCAAGACGCAGTTACTGAGATTTTGACTTTTCGATGCATCATCTGGGGTAGAAATTTGCGAAAATTATCTTGTGACAGTTCCCGCTAATTTCGAACGAAGTGATTCATGGAAACAAATACGACTGTCTGTTTGGAGTGGGGCCTTTGCCACTTTCCATAGTTCTCTTGCCACATTTTGCTATTTTCAGACATTTGAAAGCATTCAAAAGTCTAGAGTCATGCATCAATCTCAACAATTTCAGACAGACTGAATTCATTTCATGGCCATTTTTGAGGCATTTCAAACGACACTTGATTTTTCTGGTCTTCGAAAAGGAATAATTGCTGCGTGTTCTTTGAAACTTCTGTCAACGGCCCGCTCGGTCTGACCGATATATTTGTCACAGTCCCGACATTTCATTTTCTAACATCTTGTCTTTAGGATCACCTGACAATATTGTTGAAGCGAGCAAGAGTTTCGAGGGCTACTTCAAAGTTTTTGAAAATACGATCCAATCCGTTAATGTATCTTGATTCACACGGAACGACAAGGTAAAAGTTTTACCTTCAATTATTATTTTTTTTAAACCTGAGTTTACACTGGTCAGGCCCTATCTCCAGAAGTCCTGATACATTCAGGAGGGAGCGCCAGCATTATCAAACAATGACCACCCCTCAAATGTGCCCTGAGAAATACACTTCCTCCAGGAAGTGACCTACCCTCTTTGAACTCTAGCCTGATCAATTGTTTTGGTGGAGCGAATCCGCCAGGGTGATATCAGTTGTTCAAGGCATCTCACTATTCTGTTGGCTACCGCAAGGCATCCGAGCTATTGCAAGATGAGATCGACTACCGCAAGTCGGTAGTCGATCTCATCGATAGTCGATCTGAGCCATAGAGATGTCACGCTCATACTGTATCGAGTTCTGCGTTACACATCTCTTGATGAGCAGGCCCTATTCACATCCAGCGATTCCTTTCTTCGACTCTCTCTGCTGATATATCCGTTTCAACACGGTGACTATTCGTGTGTATAAAATGCCCTTGAACGATTCCTAACACGAATTCAAGCATGTTATCGACCTGTTACTTTTGGAAATGGACAAATCTCCGATTTTGCTCTGCATTCAGCCATGAGTTGAAAACTCTGGCCTCTGGCTAGATGGCGGTGAGTGTTTGGCAGGTTCTTCCACCAATAAGTGTTTAGCCCATGTGGGCCAGGAACAGCAAAGTTCTTGGAACCCACAAGGGATTTTCAAGCGCCATCCGAAGTTATCGGGTTGCGCAGCTTCGAACTGTGCTAGGGTTGGAATGTATAAGTTGAATGGCTGCGGCTGTTTATAGATCTCCTACCAGAAGGATTACATCTGATCAGCGGTCGGAGAATAGTCCACAACATGCGGAGGCTCTTGGAATAGGCGAGGCGGTTTCTTGCGGTACCGGAGGTTTTCCACCTCGCCTCACTAGTGACTTCTTAGGTATTGTGAAAAAAATTCATAGCTTTTGCACTCGTCATAGCTGCCCACTCATTATCGTTTGTTTGTGATTTTTGGTCAAAAATAGCACTGTAATCATGCGCAATTTTTGACCAAAAAAAAATCACATGAGCATCGCTTAAGAAATGTTGGATAACGGCAATGACCATCCAGATTTGCATGAAAGGGTTATAGTTGTTGATCAATCATGGGTTTATGGTAAAGACATCGAAACCATAGTCAATCATCGCAATGAAAGAGCCTAGGGAAGCCAAGACCAAAAAAGCACGCGAAGTTCGATGAAATATCAAGGTTCTGTTCACTGTTTCCTTCGATTACCGTGGCATAGTGCATCAGTTCTTGCCACATGGTGTGGTTGAGAAGGCTTTTGCATCACGATAATGCACCTGTTCACTGGTCATTGCTTGTTCGTAATTTTTTTGGCCAAAAATAACACCATAATCACCGTGCGCCTTTTTTCTGTTTCCAAGATTGAAGTGACCCATGCAAGAACGGTGTTTTGCGACGATTGAGAAGATAAAAATTGAATCGCTGAGAGAGCTCGAAGAAATGCCAAAAAGTGGATATCAGAAGTGACTCAAGTATTGGAAAAAATGCTGTCACAGGGACTACTTGGAAGGGAACAGAGTAGACATTAAATAAATAGATCATTTTTGAGGAAAATGGAAATTTTCTTTTTGCTTTGAACAAACATTGTCTTTCCAATAATTGATAATCGAATCAAATAAAATCACTTTATTTCTTTAAGACAACATACAGTTGTATAAGAAAGAGTCATGGTTACAACCGCATTTAGTACGGTCGCGATTTGAATGAAGATATGTAAAAAAGGAAAATAACAGTACATTAAGGATTGTATAACACAACGAAAGCATGTTTACATAATAAATATGCATATACATAGTAAACATTGACTTACATGAAAATGCAGATTCACATTAAATAAAATTTCAAGTTAAAAGTATTCCTTTGAAGAGTGTAGACATTTTCCAACCAGATATCCTTTGAATTTTTTCTTGAGAGTACGTTCATGTTTTGAGCTTTTGATGGAGGAAAGTAAGTTGTTGAAAATTTTTGCGCTGATTCGCAGTATTGGAAATATTGCGTTTTGGAGAGTGGTAGTCGTAAATCATCTTTATGACGTGTGTTGTATTCATGGAAATTTATGAAAAACAAATCCCTATTTTTGAACAGAAAAATACAGACTTCAAATACGTAGAGGTCTGTACAGGTCAGAATTTCAAATCTTTTGAAGATTTCTTGACAAGAATAATATTTTTGACACCAGCAATACACCTAATGATTTTTTCTGTAATACGAGGACGTTATTCGACAGTGTAGAGTCTCCACTTAGGCAAATATCATACCTCAGTCGACTTTCCACTTGTGCGTAGTATGAGTTTATCAATTGTTGCTGTGTCAAAACAACTTTGATATTTCTGAACATATAGTGGAGAGATGAAAGTTTGGAAATCTGGAGCTTGCAATGTTCTTTCCAATCTCAATGTGAGTCAACGAATAGTCCTAAGAATTCGCAGCTGTTATTTATAGGCAGAGGTGTGTTATTTGAAACAAATATAAATAAATGTAGCCGTTACTATGTGTTAGGAAATATTCATGAAAAATGAGTATTAAAACTTCCCACAGGAACATTTTGGAACGAAGACAATAAACTCGTATCCTTTTGAAACTGTCCTTGCAGGACGAAACGGTAATAACGTAAGTCATAAATAGGTACAAGTGCCTTAATAACAAAGAAGGTTTGAATTCTCATTTTTCCTGTACTCCTATAGCTTTTCATCATAAAACCGGAAAGACAAGAAAGCGTTGAAGAGTATATTTGTTTAAATAATTCGACAGCTGCAAGTCCTCACATCATTTGAGATTCTCACAGAAATATACTGGCAAGGGTTCTGCCACTCATTGTTCGAATCAATGAAAATCAAATGGCGCTTGACTGTCGGCAAAAATATTTTCAGGGTCACTCCTAATGATGTCACTTCAGCCTTGATTACTACATTCGTATTTATACCTCCGTGAATTTCTTAGAATTTCAATCCAGTTACTATGAACTGGAGTGTACCCCTCGTGCGCATGGTATATATACATTTGTCAATATGGAAATCATAGTCGTGGTTACTCAGCGCGCCCTCTATGATAAATTTTCGGAATGAGGATGAGATTTCCACCAGAATTTTATAGGTACCATGTTTTGAAAGCAAACATCACTTGTGAAGTGTATCTGACTAGAGGACAGATGGTATGATGTGCAGAAACTGCTTACAGCCAATGTTTGAAAGTACCGTAAAAAGATCAAATTCAATATACACTCTTTCCGAGGAATTGAGGATCATGCACAGAAGGCTCTTTCAGATAGGAACTGGAAAGAGACATCTATCTGAAATGAATACTTTCCAACATAACAGTTGGGATGGAAAGTGAGTAGGCTAACATAGAAAATAGTTATTTATGATATAAGTAATTTCACAAACTACAAATGAACTATTTGATCTCCACAAACTGTATTGAAAAAATATATCACAGTATGTGATCAAATCGTTTAGGTGTAGTTTGTGAAATTACTATGGATCTTCATCGAGTAAGGTTAAATTCCGTAGGTAGATTTTCATACAATTGTCCCGTTTTCAGCTATAATATCCCAAGGACATTGATAACTAACGAAATAATTTTATCACAGTTTTCGAAAGCACGTTATTTGGTAACATCCCGACGCCGAAGGCGGAGGGATGTTACCTAAAATAACGTGCTTGAGGAAGTTGTGATAAAATTATGAGTTATTTATCAATGTTCGAGGGATATTCGGTGAGAAAATTTTTTGCAATTCGAACAAAATTATTTATTGAACACACAGTTATTAAAAGAACAATTCGTATAATGATATAACTCCATAAATATTTTCCAAGTGTATTTTTTACTATTGACAGTATTTTTTGGTGTATTTTCTTCAATGATTTTGTCAATTGCCGCATCATTTTGAACACCAAAGCGAGGAAGTGACATTTTCGAAATAAATTGAATTACTGAAATGTCAAACAACTTTATTGTGTTGGTTGCTTAGCAATGTCATGACATAAGTGATAACTACCCGTGAAAACTATCCATGGTTAGTTATCAGTGTAATGATGGTTTCATTGGTTATTTTGACACACATGACTAGAAATAGACAAATTTGATAGGATAATTTTTTTGGCAAAAAATTTTCATAGATACATTCGATATTTCTATGAAAACACATTTTAACATCTCTTGTCAGTTAACTATTATCATGTTATTGCATTTGCTGGTTATCAACAAACAGTATTTGTTTGAAGGTGATTGACAATGTTTCATGATGAATTTCACTAGTTCGGACTTCCATTGTCTACTATATAAAATTATTTGAAATCCCTGAAACAACTAGAAAAGAATAATTAGAAATGAATAGCTGAAAATAACAATTATATTAAGCAAAAATAAACCTGAAATGAAATAATAGTGAAATAATCTACAAGTAAAAATATAACAATTGAATAAATAAAAATAAAGGAATGAAAAAAGGGAATAATAAAAAGTGTAGAGATTCCAAGTCACGTTAGTTCACGACGTTTCGATTGTTAGTATCTACAATCGTCTTCGGGTGATGACTGAACTGATTCCTCCGAGAGATGACTATTTATTTCGACTATTTATTTCCGCTTCACTGATTCAGTGAGAGATGATCGTTTTGGCGGGGGTTGGCCATTTTTCGTTTGATGATGGGTTTCCATATGTTGCGTATTTCTACGCTGGCCTGGCTGAATACGTTGTTGGACAACATGTATGCGGCTTCCTAGAATTTTCTCCTAAACCAATGTTTCTCTCTGTGCAAGATCTCAGCTTGGAACCACTCGATGTTGTGTTGATGGGTCCAAAAATGGTCTGCTATTTCTGATTTGCTGGTTTCCCCTCGCTGTGTGTGTGTGTTTCTTGTGCTCGTCAATGCGAACCTTCAAAGGTATTATAGTTTCACCAATATAGGATTTTCCGCACTAACAGGGTATTCGGTAAATGCAATTCTTGGAATCGCAGTCCACGTTTGATGGCCTGGTTTTCGTGAGGCTGCTACGGATATTGTTACTGGATCTGAAACAGGTTCTAATGTTGTACTTGGAACCAATTCTTCTTATCCTCTCCGTTAATCCTCTGATAAAGGGAAGTGCAAGCACTGGTTGTGCCGGCTTCACTTCCTTGCGAGTTGTGCCGGCTTCACTTCCTTGCGAGGCTCCTGCTGTCTTTTAGCCAAAGTCTTTTCTAGCATCGCTTTGGAGTAGCCATTCCGTTGAAGATCATTTTTGATGATGTAACAAATGATTATGTAACAAATCAAAAATATTACCCGAAAAATAATAATTTTATTGAACAAAAAACTTAAATTAAAAAGAAATAACAGACAAGCTACAAAAAAAATAATTGAAATATTAAGACAAGGTGAAAAAAAAAATTAAAATAATATCAATAAGAAATGAAAATAAAAAAATTAAATGATTCCAAACCAAGTTATGTCACGACGTTTCGATTGTTAGTATCGACAATTGTCTTCGGGTGATAAGTGGGCTTATTCCTCCGAAATCTGACTATTTTTAGGTCATTCGCGTGCTTCCACCTATCCCCTCTTCCCCCCTCCGGTTCATCGGTTTTAGCGAGCGATGACCTTTTGGCGAAAGATAGTCGTTTTCCGCTTGATTAGAGGTTTTCATATGTTACGTATCTCTACGCTAGCTTGGCTGAATGCATTGTTGGACAACATACACGCGGCTTCTTTGAATTTTCTCCCAAACCAGTGTTGCTCTTTGTGGATTATTTCAGCTTGAGCCCACTTGATGTTATGTTGATGAATCCAAACATGCACTGCTATTCCGGATTTGCTGGTTTCTCCTCGCTGAGTGTGTTTCTTGTGTTCAGCAATGCGAACTTTTACCGCTTTGTTTTTCAGTATAGTTGCCTTAGAGGGCGATACCTACAGATATTATACCAGTCATACAATTTTTCGATACCATTTTTAAAGTACGATTTGTCTTCAGCCTCAAAATAGACCTCAGTTTCGAAAATTACTTCTTCATCGGCACTAAATTTTTGTCTAGCGGACATTCTCTTGAGGGCCGAGAACAAAAAAAGTCGCTAGGGGCCAGATCTGGAAAATACGGTGATTGCGAAAGCAATTCGAAGCCCATTCCATGCGATTTTGCCTTCGTTTTTATTGATTTGTGGCACAGTACATTGTCGAGATGAAACAGCACTTTTATCAATGCACGAAATTTCTTTTATACTCAGTTGCTTCACTCAAAAAATTATATCACACAAACTAGTAGTCCAACAACTGTGAAATTTGTACAAGTGTCTTTTGAAGGTTAGGGCTGAGAAAAAATCATATGAATTCGATATTAGTAGCGCCATCTCTGTGTTAACCTACCAACTTTTCACCATACCTAATATAAACTGAGAAATAAAGTCTATCCGAAATAACTACTTTCAAACATGTGAACATCAAGTTACAGCAAAGTCATTTTGTCCATCAAAATTGTACTTCGAACATTCGTTGAGCAATTCAAACAGACATCAGTCACAGAAACAAAGACTAAATATGAAAGTGTGATTTTTTTGTACAATATCAATATTCTTATCTTCGAAATTAGTTGTTTTTTTCTCTTCCGGTGGCATACATTGTAATTTTGTGTAAGAAGTGAGTGTTTCTTCTTTTGAAGTGTTCCAGAAGTATAAAGTTGATATGAAAGATTCATTTCCGTTCATATTTTTAAGAGCAGTTGCTTCAGATGGACTTTTTTCTCTTTGTATCTGAAAGAACATTGTATTGTAATTCACTACTATTTTGGAGTTGATCAATCTCCTTTTGTCTTTTGAAGAAGATGTTTGTACAACGATGGGGAAACAGAAGACCAAAACACTTTTTTCCAAAAAAAATCTGTTTAAAATCTGTTATTCCCTTAACAAGCTGTTGCACCATTACGAACGACAACCCTCAGAAGTTGAAGTTTGTGCGAGCTAAGGATTAATGAGGTCTCACCTTTCAACGTGTGATTCCTAAAAATATCCAATTCATAATTATTCATGGGAAAAAAGGTTTTTGGCTTTCTACTACTCCATCTTGATACAAAAAAAAAGGATGAGGGAATCTTCCAAAAAAAGGAAGGAAGTAATCAATTTGAAAATGAGTAACTCTATACATGGATGTGTAGATCATGCAAAGAAGTAACTTTCAGACACAAACTGCAAGAAAGTCCTCCTGAAACAGCTACTTTCATATAAACATTGAATTACACGAAAGAACAAAAATTCTTTCGAAACAAATACTTCTATATGAACACTGAATTATAAAGAAGATACTTTTTTCTACTCTCAGTTCGTATTTCAAACATTCGTTGTGTAATAAAAATCAGATATCATTCACATGAGTTCTACTTTAAATGAATGGTAACAAATTGCACTCACATGGAACACTGTCATCCTCACTGGTATACACCGATGTTTCGCCTCAAGACACTTGCCCCAAGGCTGTTCAGTAACAAATTGGATAACATCATAGAAAATAAACACAATTCATTCATGAATTACGATTTTTAATGTCACGGAATGTGAATGATATCTGATTTTTATTCCACAACGAATGTTTGAAATACAAACTGAGCAGAGAAAAGTATCTTCTGTATAATTCAGTGTTAATATAGAAGTATTTGTTTCGAAATATTTCCTTTTATTCTTTCGTGTAATTCAATGTTTATATGAAATTAGTTGTTTCAGGAGGACTTTCTTCCAGTTTGTGTCTGAAAGTTACTTCTTTGCATGATCTACACATCCATGTATAGTGTTACTTATTTTCAAATTGATTACTTCCTTCCTTTCTTTAGAAGATTCCCTCATCCTTTTTTTTTGTATCAAGATGGATTAGTAGAAAACCAAAAACTTTCTTTCCCAAAAATCAATCACTCCTAAGAATATTACCCCTCCAATTCAAATAATTATTCAATTTATGACTTCTATGTTTGATAAATGATACCGAATGAAACTTGTTTTTCAACTTTCAACACTTAGACGAATTTATTTATGACAGTTCAGAATCGACCTTCTATCATTGAATATATTGAAGTCCACTAGTTGGTTATTCAACAAATTCAGGTATTATCATTATGACTGCTATTATAACAGAAAAATCCCAGGACCTGAATTGTCCCATGAGAATCATGTTTGAAATGACAGGTTGGAACTCATGGAAATCAACTTCTGGTGTTTTCTTTGTCATTTTCATTGCTCACAAAGAATATACAGTGCGGAAGTAAATAAATTTTCCACCTCTTGACTTTTGAACGGAATAACATATCATGATGACATATCGGATGAAATATATTTAAAAAGATATCATTTCCAGTACTTTCTGATGAGAAATACAATAGTATTGCATTATTCGTCACCGATAGAGCGCTACCAACTTTTTTTCTGTCATAAAGGCGGGTCTTGTGACAATTCGTTTTATATGTATTGGGTAAATACTACTGGAATTTTTTCCTAATATCAAACCGTCATTTGAACAACTCGACACATGTTTCGATCACCAAGTGATCATCTTCAAGAGGAAGATCAAACTGAGTTTGATTGCCAAATACCTAGTTAATATTCTGGGCTCTCCGGATTTTCTCACATATCTGTATATATTTTCAAAATATCCAATTACCCACAGTAATATACAAGGGCACTGTATACTACTATTTGGTACTCTATTTATTAGTGAATAATTTTGAAAACTAAATGCACTAATCTCAGTTTATAACGAAAGTTGGATGTCACCCACTGCATAATCATCAGTCAATCATTATCACCGTCTTTTGTAATGAGAAACTGTGGAAATTATTAAATGTTCATGACTTCATGTATATCAATAAACATCATCAGGATGCCAAACCTAAAAGCAAAGAAGCTATTTATTTTCATTTGCACTTTAGGTGGTGAACGGCTGAAAAAGGTCTGACACATATCAAAACACGGGACAGATTCAGGAAGAGAAAAGCAGGAACAGTTTTATAAGACATGAAAAAATCGAGTCACGTTTTCTTTCTTTGCTGTCATAAGAGAAAGTAATATTACGGAATACATATACATGATGAAAAATTGTTCATCTCCAGAATTCAAGAAACAAAATGAATCAGCAAAAATATTTTTTTTGTAAAAAAGTTCAGAGCCACATTTGATTTGTAATATGATTTGATATTCGAAGTCTTTCTGAAAATATCATCCGCAATTATCATATAGACCTATCCATATTGGAGTCTCTGGTAAGGAGGTCTCGAAAAAAGTAAGTCTTTTGGATCCGGAGATACACGAAAAATTACTAAAATGATCTGTATTCTGTACTTGGCTTTATTAACTCCTTGTTACGGAATTTTTTAAATATTATCATATTTTTCCATCAGATTATGTTTAACAAAGATTTATATCATATAATTCAGACCATCTTCAACTTAAGAGTTTATTGTTTCATGATCGAATGAATTGAAGAAATTTCCAGATAATTCACTTCGATATATATGTGGTAGATTGTCTCAAAAATTTCTCCTCTCACACTTCATTTTCGTTTGAATGAAACACCTGATATCCAAAATAATTGAAATATGAAATGCAGACCTGTACTTTTGGTAGCTTTTTTGACTGTTAATATACCTACATAATATGTCATGAAATCAAAATGTTCCCGATAGTTCTCAGGCATGGATTGAAGCAATATGTATATTCTTGTACCCCAAAAAGTCATTGACACTCAATTATTCTAATGAATATAGCACCAAATGCCTAAAATGTGTTGGGGATCTACACTGAGGGAGACTTTTTTTATCATACGCTGTGAGAGAGTTTTTTTCAATGGAAATAACTGATTTATTCAAGCAAAGTTTACTGATTTTTTCAAAGACAAAACACAAGAACTACAGGAAAATCATTGAGGCGCTATTGGATCGGTGCCTGTATGGAAGTAGTGTCACATTGAATTTGAATCGCTGGAGAATAAACCCATTTGGAAGAACGTTCTCAGAAAGTTTATTCCGCATGAACGTGGTTCTCCAATTAAAAGAGTTCTTGAACAGTGAAGTTCGAGGTTTACTGAGTCGAACCTCAAAATATTGAGCAGCTACAGTCCATCGCGTATTTCTGATAAGTACCGCCTTTGGAGGAATCAAATGTGCCAAGTCACTGGAACACTTTCCGTGGAAGTATCTGTAGATGAGGCACAAATCTCCAACCTTTCTTTGATGTTCCGATGTTTTCCACATCAGTTGAGAGTTATTTTTTTACATATCTACTCTATCGAAGAAGTATTGTTCTTTTTCCTTTTTTAATAAATTTAATACTTTATTTCTCTGTTTCTTAAATTCTTTTCATTCGACATTTCTATTCACCCCAATAGTTTCAATAAATCTGATCACGTTGTTTTATTTTGATATGAATTTCGTTGTCAAACCATGGAGTGTTACTTTTATAGTGACAGACTTAAATTGGTGCAACTTTATCGATAACTGATTGACAGTTATTAAGTAAATTGAAATATATGACACTAACATCTGTTGAATTCAAATCCCAATCATATGAAATTAAATCTAGTTTTATTTCATCCAAATTTCCTTCACTAAGGTTTCCATAATTTTTGATAGAAGTGCTTTCAGTTCGTTTGTTATTTTTAAGACAAATAGATATCAATGAATGGTCACTTATATTAGGAGTAGGATGGACAAAACAGTTTGCAAAATTATTGTTAGTTAGTACATAATCGATTAGAGTCTCACTGTTATTAGTAATTCTGGTAGGATCCAGTACTATTGCAAAAACATAGATTTGATTTTTTTCACATAAAAACTGTTATTCAACTGTGGTTCAATGGTAGTACTTAATATTTTTTTTACCAAGAAGGCAGGTACCTCGTCGATTTCCAAAGACCTCTTGTTCCTCATTTTACGACTGACGAGATCGAACAGTTCGCTTTCAATGAATGGTTTCAAGAATAAAGTGTGTGGATAGAAATCTATGGAATCAGTTGGATTGTCTAGACGTAATACCTTCCAAATTTTCCCTATCAGTGCCTGGAGGACCTCGATGAAAAAATTGTTTAATTCAGTCACAATCTTTGCAGGATCTTCTATCAACTGAATATGGTCCTATTTGAATAACAGGTCACAAATGTTGCCATAAATGGATTTACGTCACTCCCCTTCACGGTATCCTCCGGAGTTCCTCAAGGCAGCCATTTGAGTGCTTTATTCTTCATTATATACATCAACGAAATATGTAGTTGCTTTATTAAGTGTAAATTTTTACTATATGTCGACGACTTGAAAATCTGTCACACAGTAAAGAATTCATATGACAGCGGAGAAATTCAGAAGGACTTAAAGCAGCTCAAAAAATTCTGTGATGATAATGATTTGTTTCTCAATCCACAAAAATGCGTGTCAATCTCATTCTCCAGAAACGAAAATATAGAAATAAGTATTACTTTGAAAATGATGAACTGAAATCAGTTTCAGAAGTTATAGACTTGGGAATAATCATATACTCGAAGCTGTCATTTAAATCACATATAAAAAAACCCGTCAATAAATGTAATAGTATTATTGGATTCCTCAAAAGAAACTGTCCAAATTTCAGAACGGGAAAACTCTCCCCAATTCATATCATGCATATATACATAGTAGGCTCTGCTTTGCATCCGTTGTTTGGAATCCTCAGTACCACATAAACTTAAAATATATCGTATTGAGTGTCCAAAACAAATTTCTTCACTACATTAGTCACAAATTGAATTTTTCAATTACGAATAGCGATTACAGTATTAGCGATTATAATATTATGCCTATGAAGGATAGAAGAACTGTTATGGATCTTACCATGATTTTCAAGTTGATGAAAGGATTAGTCCACTGCCCAGAGCTTTATTCCAAAATCGAGTTCAATGTTCAGGGGAGAACGTTGAAGTGTACATAATTCTTTAAGGTAACTTGCACAAGGACAGATCCTGCTCAAAATTCACCACTTTATAGAATGCTTAAAACCTTCAACGAAATTTGCAATGATAGTCAATATTTTGAAATCTCTTTAGACTGTTTCGACTTTTTCACTCTTATAAGAGTTATGTTATTCTTCGATTGTCCAATGTAATTTACAAAAAATTTAAATTCACATTCTTTTTTCTCAAAGCCCACTCGAACTAAAATTATAAAGTGGGTTCTCTATTGGATTTGTTAATCTGTTTGTAACCCCTGTTTAAGTGTGTGAAGATCTTGATCCAAAAATGTCCTCTCTCTCATAAAACAAAATGTAGGGTGTCTCCAGAGGCTCCAATAAATTCAATGCATCGCCAGAACACTTCGTGACACGACTATCGTCAAACTTAAACCAGTCCGTTTCTTCTTTGACCAAGGCGTAATAATGACCACATTCAACGCCAGAACCACAGTGAACAATGACTGCATGAATATTATAACAGTGGTCTGCTAGGTTGAAATGTTCATCTATTTCGGACCTTCCAAAGAGTTTCTTGCTTCCGTTAGAGGTTGAGTCTTGTTTGAATATCATCAGTGTTATTATTAGATTGACTGGTGCCTCAGATATACTTGTTTCCTTATAACAGTCAGTTAGTTTGGCGCATGTTTGACAATACAGTTGATCATCACCTGTTAAAAATTCCATTTTCAGATGATTTAACAATAAGCTTTGCACGGACTGGTAATTAGTCGTATTAGGAAAAGCTAGATGAAGTTCCAATATTTTGTAAGGTCTTTTACAAACACTACAAAACAGTTTTATAAACATTTTGGCAGTTACTATGAAATCTGTCTAACAGTCTTAAAAAGTAGTTTTGTAAAGACTTCCAACTGTACTTTTGCAACATTTTTAAGCGATACCTATAAAATAATCAGATGACAGTTTTATAAGAGTTTTTAGTAGTTCCAAGTAGGAGTTATATGATATAATACAGCCGAAAACGATAACAATAAAATAAAAAAAGTGTTGAAAATGTTTTCTTGAAGACGCAGGAAGTAATTTTGTATTGGACACTAGGAAAATATAATTTATATGTAACCAACTGAAAACTAAGAAATAAAAAGGTTGAAGCCATTTGAAGACATTGATTGTGTTTCGAAGATTGATATTTTTACTGCAAATGAAATTTTATTGACAAATATAGCAAAATTTAAGCGCGCCACTCATTTATAAATGTTTTCGGTAAAATTATTAATTATACAAAAATTCACTCTGTCGACGTGTTCATTCTCTAGTCACAAATTCAACTCACTTTATTCTAAATAATATAATGGTATAATATTCATGTACTTTTCAGCTGTGAATATCACTATATGTGCGGTATTTCATATTTTCAACTCATCTAATTTCAGTATCCTGGATCGCTATAATTTAAAATGGCGTCGTTCTATAAAATAAATTGGTATCAGTAGCAAGCATTTCAACGTATTTTAGCTACTATGTTACCCCTATAAAACTGTTAAGAAACACTTAGTTCTGGGAGTGATGGTATTGCGGCAGAGTCGGACTACTTTTAAAGCTGTAGGTTTCTACAAAAGTGCTCGTATGAATAAAGGATTTCTCACATACAGTTTGGATAAATATTATTTGTCGGGATGTTTTGGTTGAAAAGTTTTTTCATCCATCATAAAGGCTAAACGACGGGCTTTAACCATTATAATAACCTTTTCCTGTTTTTCGCAAAAAAATGTAAGCACTAGGTTAGGTGGGATAGTTTTTAGTGTTTTTTTAGTATTTCCAATATACAGGGCGACTCAAAGCTTCCAGAAAGTTTTTTTATGGAACACAAAGTCATTTCTTCGTCTATTTGAAGTACCTCGAAGTGATTGTGAAACTATTATATACCCCCAATAATTGTTCAAAATAGCCGCCATTGAGTTATCATTTATTTTTATTCATATATTCGGGATACAAACAGAAAAATCCACTACAATATCCACACAATGGAATTATAAAATTGAAAGTATAACATATATATACACATATATATGCATATCATAGTGTCTGAAATTAAGGATGAATTAAAAATATTGAATTTACCTATGGGGTACCTATACTCAATAAAAATCAAATATTTAGAAGTTGCTGAAGAACTAATTTCCACCATGATATCGATGGTGTCCCACTTGAATAACTAAACAAAAATATTCTAACTAAACATAACTGAAATTTTGAAGAATTTTTCAAAGCTGTGATTAGGAATCGATGTTAGCTGGTTGTTCTTGAATGCTGCATTTTATTCTTGGTGGCAGCGAATATATATATTAGCAAAAGCAATTCGATTTTATAAGAGTTATATTAGTGTTTTTGAATTGTTGTTAATATATCATACTATAAAATAGTTGGGAAATTATCATTGAAGTGACAATATGGTAATGAGAATAAAATAGTATCTGAGAGCATCCCAATGGAATAATTTCATTGAAACTACAGGAAACAGTTATAAAATAAGCTAGAAATGGTTCTATAACTATCATTAAAATTTCGCAGAAAAGTATTATAAAACTGATAGATAACAATTCACTTTTATGGGAAAATAAGTTTTATAAATTAGTTACAAAAACGTTTCAGTGATAATTCCTAACTATTTTATAATGGTTTTTCAATTTTATTTCATAAACGTTTCTATGACAAATTTATAAAACACTTTTATTGCCTACAACTGTATTGTGTTCACCGATCATCTAATACAATCAATTAGCATTCTGGAAGTAATTATAAAATACCAATAAAATAAAACTGTTGCAACACTATGGAATTATAAAACAACTTTGCTGGTTGGGAAGGTTCGCATTGAAGTGTACGGAATGTCTAATGATATCAGGTCTCAAAATCTTATCACGAGCTTTCCTGAAAATTATGAAAAGGCTGCGCGCGTCGGGTTAACACAGGTAACACCGGCGTCAAGACTTTTTGCCGTATGCCAGTATAGCTGCGGCTACGGACGGAAATAACGCGAACGGGCATCGCGACGCTGATGCGCCTCGTATCGAACTTTGGTGTGGTGAATTAGTATGATTAGGATATGTCATAGGTAGGTGGAATTTATTTTTCGATTTCTGCCCACAAGCTAGAAACTGTCCATATTTATAGGTGCAAGTTTGTCGATAATATTTTCGATACTGATTTTACATTTATTTTTGTCACTTAAACAGTGCCCGGGAAAAATTAAAATAAACATGTCGCATCCTTCACGCTGGTTAGCCATCTGAAAAACTCCTTCGGTAAACTTCTCGTTAACAGTTTATGATGGGACATTCGACAAATTGGAAGTTGGCGTCCTGATTTCTGATATCGTCCCAAGTTTTATTTTTGTACACCTGCTTGAAGGTCTTTCGGGAATATCATGTAATATATTGCTGAGACAGAATAGCGATACTGAAAATTTTTATTGGGATCCATTGTCACAGTAATTGAATTCGAACTATATTACAATGGAAGATGAGTGTCTGCATTTCTATTGAAAATTTCAATAAGAGATTTTCATTGAAATATTTGTAATGAACAACTCTTTTGTACAATACTCATTTTCAACTACAACTGAAAAACAATTTTGGGATGAACCATTTCGACCCAGTTCCTTTTTCTATTCAACTGTTAGTCTGCTAGCAATCCCTACAAGTTATCATGAGACTCATATTTGAGGGAAGATTACAGTGTTCTTTCTCTAAATCTTAGCCCAATTAATATGCGTAATTCAATTGCCAAATCAAAGAATTGAAAAACACCTTTTCTCAGAATGAATTATCCACTCATTTCAACCCTCTCTCCGTCTGCCCCATTCCGATCTCCCTCGTCTGCCAACTCTCATTCTTTCTTTAATGAGAAATTAAAAAATCGGATTCGGTGATTTATGTAACTGATGAGGTTGATTTCTCAAGGAATTTGTGTATTTTTTCCACTCACAAATTTTGTTATTGGAATAAATCCAGAAATAATACATATTTAATAAACCGGGCCAACAATCGGTAGACTCTTTTTTTGTATTAGGTTGTTTCGAAAGTTCTGTCCGTTTTTATAAGTCAACTTCGAACTGTTATATATCATTGATTACTTATTTGATTGGATCAAAGTAAGCGCCATTTGGATCAGTATACTTTTGCCAATAAAATTCAAGGTTGATTCCGTCGACATAAAAATTGTGTGCTGGGGATTCGATGAAGTGGACGAAACCGATTTTACCTGGTCCTGATTGGCGAAGGTTGTACTGGTGAGAAAGTTATCAAAGTGTATGACAAGATAATAGTAGGTTGGCGAGAGGTCTGGGAAACATAGTGGAGTTTAAAAAAATACGTTAATAATAATTCCATAGCGAAAGCTTGGAATACAAAGTGAGTAGAGAAAAGTGTTTTTATATAATTCGAAATTGATTGATTCCTTCCTTTCTTTGGAAGATTCCAACATTTTTTTGTATCAAGATGTAGTAGTAGAAAGCCAGAAGTTGTCTTTCCCAAAAAATTACTCATTCCTAAAAATATAACCCTTCTGATTATGAGCTGTGTATTTCATTAGTTCGGATTTTCATTGTCTGAAATAATATAATTTGATTCGAAATCCCTGAAAAAAATTACAAAGATTGAGCAAAAGTAACAATTTTATTGAACAACAAATTGAATTTCACTAGTTCAGACTTCCATTGTCTACTATATAAAATGATTCAAAATCTCTGAAACAACTAAAGCAGAAGAAATAAAAATGAATAGCTGAAAATGACAATTATATTAGGCAAAATGAATCTGTAATGAGATAATAGTGAAATAAAATACGAGTTAATATGGAACAATTGAATAAATAAATATAAAGAAATGAAAAAAGAAAATAAAAATAAAAAGTGGAGAGATTCCAAATCACGTTAGTTCACGACGTTTCGATTGTTAGTATCTACAATCGTCTTCGGGTGATGACTGGACTGATTCCTCCGAGAGATGACTAATTATAGGTTGTTTTTAGTACTTTCACTTATCCCCGCTTTCCATTTTCCGCGTCACTGGTTTCGTGAGAGATGACCGTTTTGGCGGAAGTTGGCCATTTTTCGCTTGATGATAGGTTTCCATATGTTGCGTATTTCTACGCTGGCTTGGCTGAATACCTTGTTGGACAACATGTATGCGGCTTCCTTGAATTTTCTCCTGAACCAATGTTCCTCTCGGTGCAAGATCTCAGCTTGGGACCACTCGATGTTGTGTTGATGGGTCCAAACATAGTCTGCTATTCCTGATTTGCTGGTTTCCCCTCGCTGTGTGTGTTTCTTGTGCTCGGCAATGCGAACATTCAATGGCCTCTTAGTTTCACCAATATAGGATTTTCCGCACTCACAGGGTATCTTGGAATCGCAGTCCGCGTTTGGTGGCCTGGTTTTCGTGAGGCTGCTACGGATAGTGTTACCGGATCTGAAGCAGGTTCTGATGTTGTACTTGGAACCAATTCTACTTATCCTCTTCGATAATCCTCTAATGTAGGGAAGTGCAAGCACTGGTTGTGACGGCTTCTCTTCCTTGCGAGGCTCCTGCTGTCTTCTAGCCAAAGTCTTTTCTACCATCGCTTTGGAGTAGTCATTCCGTTGAAGATAATTTTTGATGGTGTTTAGTTCTTTCTCGAGACCTTCCTTCGTATTACAAAGCCCAAAAGCACGGTCTAATAGTGTCTTGATGATTTCTCTTTTAGTCGATTGATGGTGGTTGGATTCGTGGTTCAGATACTGTCCCGTATGAGTGAGTTTTCGGTATACAGATGTTTCCCACTTAGTGTTTCCCACTCAGAAGAGAAGCCGTCTCAACCAGTGCTTTCACTTCCCTACATCAGAGGATTATCGGAGAGGATAAGAAGAATTGCTTCCAAGTACAAAATCAGAACCTGCTTCAAATCCGGTAACACTATCCGTAGCAGCCTTACGAAAACCAGGTCACCAAACGCGGACTGCGATTCCAAGAATTGCATTTACCGGATACCCTGTGAGTGCGGAAAATCCTATATTGGTGAAACTAAGAGGCCATTGAATGTTCGCATTACCGAACACAAGAAACACACACAGCGAGGGGCAACTAGCGAATCAGGAATAGCAGACCATGTTCGAACCCATCAACACAACATCGAGTCGTTCCAAGCTGAGATCTTGCACAGAGAGGAGGAGGTTTAGGAGAAAATTCAAGGAAGCCGCATACATGTTGTCCAACAACGTATACAGCCAAGCCAGCGTAGAAATACGCAACATATGGAAACCCATCATCAAGCGAAAAATGGCCAACTCCCGCCAAAACGTTCATCCCCCACGGAACCAGTGAAGCGGAAGAAGAAAAGGAGGATAAGTGCTGAGAATGCTGGGTCTTCTGATTGAAACCACAAATGTGCGTATAGCTCCTGTTGGTGACACCGTGATGTTTTTTCATTTTTGGTAACCAGTTGTTGTCACCTTTACAATTGGCTGCACCGCGCTGATGAGGCCAATAGCCAGAAACACGTGTCCGCGGTTTGCCTCCATATCTCTTGAGTGTTTCATATTCATAATTTCAACATATTCGATTAACATTTCAAACCTTTACGGGGAGAAGAGGTCATATCGAGAAGAAGAAGAACTGAGGTACAAAAACATACAGGTACCAAATTTAGGAAATCAAGAACGGTATTTATGTAACAACATCATTGTACCCGCACAGTAAGTCATCTGAGTAGGGTCAGATGATGACAAATGTGATTTTGTCGAAACGTTGCGAAATTCATTCCCATCGGGGATGACAATACACCACACGGAACAAACCCGAAGAATAACTTCAACATATATATTTATATTTATATACTTTAAGTAATAACCTAAGCTTTCGTCAAGTTGATCAATTTAAATATTGAATAGTTTTGAATGATTTTTGGTATAGTAATCTTCAAAATACAAATTGTTATCCATTGAAAATTTTGTATTTCATCTTTCCTCGAATTTTCATTCGGTACTTTGATGAGCTGTCGCGAATGATAGGAAGTGTTGTCAAGAACTATTACACTATTCGTATCCAAATTTGGGATCAATGTGTTTTCAAACAATTCCTCAAAAATATTAGCTTCCATGTTCTTATGATAGTCAACATTGCAGTCCTCAAGTTTTTTTCACATAATTTCAAAGAACTCGAAACCCATTCTTTACTTCCTCCGCAATACACAATGATAAGTCGCGATCCTTTGTTTGCAGGCATATTAGGCGTACACATTCTCGAACCATTCCACCCTTTCGTAACTGCGCCGTGAGTGTCATACCAAGTTTCGTCCAATTAGAAAATTTGCCGTTGTTTTTGTCTGTATTTAGTTATCTGTCCTGAGTATTTGTCACGCAATTACACTTTTATTCTACTTTCCATAACTGATTGGCGTTTGTTCATTATTTCAAATCTGAATCCTAGTTTTTTTATCCAATTCTGAAGAGTTTTGTCACAGTAGCTCACGTTATGGCAGGAAGTTTTCAATTTCTTCCTTATGATTTCATTTGTAGGAATCTCATTGCTTTTGTAACAATTGTATATGGTTTTTTTCAAAGATTTTATCATATAAAAATTTGAAGTTTTGGTAATCCTGTATCACATCGCGTCCTGCGTTAGTGAGGTTTGTTTTTGACTATTTTACGTACAGTTGAGGTAGGAATTTCGGTTGAATCTGATGTTGCTTGTAATAGTTTGTTTCCCTCGAAAACAAATTCGAAAACAATATTCAAATGCATTCATCGCTATTGCAATCACAATACTGGAAAAAGTCTGCGTTGTTATAACACCCGTTATAAGTATTAGTGCTTGTCCAAGGACGCCACATTTTGACCAGATAACAAGAATTTCAAGTGATTATAACTACAAGTTATAGCCAAGTCTATAGTCCACGTGGGCCAGTTCGCTGCCGGTTCATTAATATGTATTGGTTTTTTGGCCTTTGAGAATGTCGCCAACTTTAAATGTGCACAATATCGTTTACTTCGACTATACAGGAACTATCAGATTATAATTTTGTCATAGAGCATAACCAGCGGCTATGGGGGAAGTATCTCTTTGCCGAAACTTACGGTAATGATTATCAATGTAAATGACAATTTGAAATGTACATAGATATCACAGTTGAAATTAGTAATTCAGTGAATAACTGCTCAGAAGAATCACCATATTTTTTAAAACACATGGTTCTCAAAATCTTTTTGTGAACAATCAACAGATCATTCAATCTGCTGCAGTTACCGTGGCAGACTAAGTAATAATTCAGACTTGAGTGAACATAGGCAAAGTAATAGCCTAATAAAATCAATACAACAAATCCTAAACAGGTGGCGTAATCAAACCAACATGTCCGCCACTCACAGCGGTCCTTCCTGAATGTATATCGCGGACATAATTGTAACCATGAGACTAGATTAAAAATAGATGCCTCGTATCTCAATTTAGTGCGTTAGGTAAACATTTTTCATAAATAGAACGAGTGTGATATTCTGAAATTTTATTAATATATTTAATAATTGTACTGTGGAATTGTGAGTGAACACATAATCTCTAATTTCGAGAGAGATAAATGGGTTTTCATATTAATAGTGAGATGTGATCTGTTATTGTAGCCTACAAAGAATATATTCTGCACTCGCTGGTGAGCTGCAGTAATGTATAAAAACTGTTTAATGTAGATTAAAACACTCTTGTCTATGACGAAATCCAACAATATTCTTCATACACAAAAAAGTGTATTGTTTCTAGTGGTTGGTTCGAAAAAATGTCATATTTTTTCCCCACCTAGCCACCTCCACCTAGCTACAGCTACCTCCAAAAATAATGTATATCGTACAAGAACTTTCTCTGAATTGGTCAGTTCGTTCAGAGCGGATTCCATTATCAGTTTCCTTCTTCGTTGTTTCGACTGTATCCAACAAAATCACAGAGAAGACAGTTGTCAACGTACATACGAGTTCATAAAACTGGATTTTAGGTTAGGATATCTTGTTCATCCGTCATGTATGGATTCTTGGTTAGAAATACTGAATACTTCGAAGAAGCTTCAACATCCAAATAACTTTATTTCACTTTTGTTGAATCTGGGCTGGAATATGATGTGTTGTGTGGAATCTCTACTATTAGGTTCATTCAGATGAATTAGAAGCCCTTTTAGAGGCGCTTCTTAAAATATTTATCTCTTGAACTTGAAGGCTCGTATTCTACTGTAGAACTATCCTATTATGAAAAGCTTGAAATTCGCAATTTTCGAAGTTTCGAGGTGAGGCGTGAATAGAATTCAATTTTTTTTCTCATTCACAGTCACTACCAATATCATTAACCAATATCATTATCTGCTCTCAATGGTTACAGTTGTTGAATTTTTTGGTTTCTAGACGGTTATCTAGGAATAGTATCACCTCTCAACTCAACACTCCGCGAACAAATACAGGGTGTCCCTGGACTTCCTCTTTTCCTCTCGGGAATGTATAGATGGGGTCAAAATATTACCAGTACTTCATATAACTTTTTTTCCTAAAATCCTTCGTTACCAAAACTTTGAAATGACAGATATTTTTCAATATTTTTCAACAAATTAAGGTTACTTGGACAATTTTATGAATAAAAGTACTCGTGTGGAAAGTCGATCGGAGCAACGAGTCTTGATAAAAATGTAGTTTCACTCGACGACATCAAACCCGCTCGTCCACCATTATTTGAAATGAATAATTATCAAAGCAGAAATAATAATGATAACGTTAATTCAACAACATTTATCCTGAGATGTCTACCATTATTCGAAAATATTAGTTTTTAAGGAAAATGGAAATGATAGGTAAAATGTTCATAACGAATTTTTATAATGCAAACACGTTTAACTAACGAAACTCAAGAGCCTCAAGAGCAAACAGAAATGAAAAATCCGCTACAGAAACTGCTCGATATGACCACCTTCTCTCTCTATACATTTTCTTAGTCTGCGAAGACACCCTCTCTGTACTTGAAATAGCATTCCAGGGTCGTTTCGTATGGCTTCACAATGTAATGTTATTCTATTCAACAATGCATCTCTTGTGTGAATAGGTGTAGCGTGAACAAGGCTTTTTAGATGCCCCCACAGAAAGAAATCCAATGGATTTAAATCCGGAGACCGCGATGGCCATGAATATGGCCCACCTCTACCAATCCATCTATTGTGGAAAATATGGTTCAGATGGTCACGCACAATCAAACTAAAATGAGGAGGAGCGCCATCATGCATAAACCACATATCTCTTCGGGTTTGCAATGGAACATGTTCCAAAAGTCCATTCAAATCGTTCTGAATGAACTCCAAATAACGTTCTCCATTCAATCGGTCCTGTAGAACGAATGGTCCTATAAGATGGTTTCCTATGATACCAGCCCAAACATTCACGTTGAATTTCCGTTGGTGTTTGGTTTGCAATATCCCATGGGGATTTTCTTCGGCCCATATATGGAGATTATGAGAGTTGATAACTCCATCTCTACTGAAACCTGCTTCATCAGTGAATAAAACTCGAATAATAAAAGTCATATCCTCTCTTTGCCTATCCATGAACCAATTGGCATATTCCAGTCGTGCTGGAAAATCTTGAGGTGTCATGGCATGTACCTTCTGGATGTGAAATGGGTGGAGCAGTTGTTCCCTAATTATTCTATGAATAGTGGACTTGGATGTATGGAACTGTTCTGATAGATTTCTGATGCTCATTGAAGGATCATCAGCGAGGGCTTCCAAAATATTTTCCTCCAATACAACGGTACGTACAGTCCTAGGAGCGCCCTCACCACCTCACACGAAACGTGATTATTCCACACGTATTATGTACATACAAAATATGGAATGAATTCGATATTTCATAGTAGAGTAGCTTGTTAGTTTAAAAACACCACGAATCTACAGAACTTGATATTTCTTTTGAAAAAATATCTGCTATCACAATTGTGACTTTAACTTCCATATAGGTACTGTACTTTTTGTTTACGACTTCATTTTAGCATACTTTGTATTATTCCTGTTATAAATGTTGTTGAATTAACGTTATCATTATTATTTCTGCTTTGATAATTATTCATTTCAAATAATGGTGGACGAGCGGGTTTGATGTCGTCGAGTAGAACTACATTTTTATCAAGACTCGTTGCTCCGATCGACTTTCCACACGAGTACTTTTATTCATAAAATTGTCCAAGTAACCTTATTTTGTTGAAAAATATTGAAAAATATCTGTCATTTCAAAGTTTTGGGGTGTGGACCATCGGAGGTAGTCCGTTCCTGACTTTGTAGCAAAATACTGACTCCTGCATGAAAGCTCATCGACGGAATTCATTTGTTTAGTCAATTACCAAAATTTGGATGATTTTGAATATTCACTTGAAAAGTTATCAAAGAAAAACATTTTTCATTTTGTAACTTCGAGGGCCCGTAACTTGGTTACGAAGACTTTTAGGAAAAAAAGTTATATGAAGTACTGGTGATATTTTGACCCCATCTATACATTCCCGAGAGGAAAAGGGGAAGTCCAGGGACACCCTGTATAATGAGGATAATATCCAATTCATACAATGTGCGATAACTGGAAATCTGTTAGTCGTGTCCAAGATATATTCAACTGCTAGATTATACAAATAAACAGTCATTTCCTAGCTAACTGATAGTTTTGTTTTTCATTAAATTTTTTAGTTTCACAAATTATATAATGACAGTAAATATTTTTATATGCCATCGTTTTTCTCAATTCTATAATTGACATCATCCTGTAGAATAGGGTATGGAATGAATAAATAAATATTCATTCACTTGATATTCAAACTCCAGAAATCAGCTATACACGCCATCTTCTGCCGATTGATACATATTTCTTGGCTGAAAAAGACCTTATCATTTGAGGAGAATGACATTCGCCACACGCAAATGCTCTGCAGTATATATAGGCCAAACCGGTAGGAATTTTGACGTAAGGCTCCGTGAACACGTCTGTATGGATGAAAAATCTACGCTGTAAGACACTTATGTTAATGTTATCATTATAAATGTTATCCAATTTGGCATGTGTTACGGTGAAACATCGAGGTATACCAGTGAGGATGACAGTGTTCCATGTAAGTGCAATTTTTTATCATCCATTCAAAGTAGGACTCATGTGAATGATATCCGATTTTATTCCACAACGAATGTTTGAAATACAAACTGAGTAGAGAAAAGTATCTTCTGTATAATTCAGTGTTCATATAGAAGTATTTGTTTCTGAAGAATTTTTTCTTTCGTGTAATTCAATGTTTATATGAAAGCTGTTTATATGAAAGCTGTTTCAGGTGGACTTTCTTTCAGTTTGTGTCTGAAAGTTACTTCGTTGCATGATCTACACATCCATATGTATATAGAGTTACTTATTTTCAAATTGATTACTTCCTTCCCTTCTTTGGAAGATTTCCTCATCTCTTTTTTTGTATCAAGATGGAGTAGTTGCAAGCCGAAAACTATCTTTCCCAAAAATTAATCACTCCTAAAAATATAATTCCTGCAATTCAGAAATAAAATGTTTCTGACCTAAACAACCCTACAAAAGTGACCTCAAAATCCTACACATATGTAATGAAGTCATTGAAATTAATAAATCAATCAAAAACCCAAAATATATACTCCTAAACGAACCACTCAATCTATGTAGGACTCTCCTCTTGAATTTATGAGTTTGACAACCTCTATAATCTTCAGTGTTGAATTTTAGACTGTTCACATTTCCTTTGAGCGACGACGAGAAATATGTTGGTCAAACTAAACGGACTATATTAGCTCGCTACAAGGAACATGTTTCGCATTTTCGGTTTCACAGACCGGAAAACTCTAAAGCGTCGCTCAACATGATATAGTGGTGCATGACAACAGGTTTCTGGATGCCTTCGAAAACTTGGAAATCGAAAAGTGCGAAATGAGTTCTTCGAATAGCGACAAAGGCGCTATTTTGAACAGTCTTTTGTTTGGTCTTATACGTAATAATTCTGAATGAAAAATCGATGAATATTAGAGATAATCACCAACATAGAGGAAATACATAACAAATCAGACGTTTTGAAAACAGATAGTTTAGCATAGAAACGATAACATGCAGTATTTAGTTATTACTGATAACTGGTATAGTTAGGAACAACTAACAGGTAGTAGTTAGACCACTAGGATATAAAAACACTAACATAGAAGTGAAATTTAGTAATGATGATCTTCTGAGGATGCTGACTTGGCCAGCGAAAGGCGCATCAAGAGATCGTGTAATATCGAAGGCTTTCGTTGATGGTGTCATATATTCTTCCTAAATAATTCAGAGAATAGTCTCATTTTGAATAACTTTCTCTTCCATAAACATAAACAATAATCTACACGATAAAATCGAACTCACCGTAGAGATAGAAGAGAACAAGGAGATAATTTTTTAATCTGACAATTTTCAAAAAACAATGATGAATTCGACTTTAACATTTTCCGAACATTGACAGATTGCAAAATACCATTTGACTCTTTCAAGCCTATGTCACAGAAATTGTCTGCATTCAGGTCAATGATACATAGGGCTTCCACAATACCCCTTTCTAAGTGAAATCGCAATCATCAAACAAATAACAGTTGATAACGAAATACACATTTCTCTAGTTCAAAAATCAGTAATGAAAGAACTATATTTGATTTCCACAAAACCAGAACACAAATATGTTAGTATACAAGTAGAATCTTCGAGAATATTGAAAATTATCTTTGAAAATCCAATCTACAAATATCCTACACACCCGAAAGAAATTTAAGAAACAGATTATTCGATGATCAACCTAAATTAGACAAAGCCCCGCCATATATACAGGCCAAACTGGTAGAAATGTTGATACAAGGTACCATGAACCTGACATTTCTGATGAAAAATCATTAATGTATGGCATGGCAAAATTCGAAACATTAAATAGATAAAGATAATTCAAAAACCCTCCACACATGTGAAAAAAGAAAAATGGTGAATTTTTTTGAATCTATGGAAATAAACAAGTCAAAAAAAAATCCTCAACGAACAACTTCCGATGAACCTACAACCCAGTTTCCAAAACCTACATTTCATCGAAAACTTTTGTTATGTTCATCGATATACTGCTATTAATTGGAGTTATCCCAGGTATGGACAATGTGGGTATCAAATTATCTATGATAGGTATAGGCAATGTAGGTGTAAATACTCAGATTCGAATGTAATCTAGTCAGTTTTGAAAATGGTGTATTGACCAAAACTAGACGTGGACCTTGATAATACCCAACAGCCTCTTTCTCTGCAGAAGACCGTCTCTTTTGGAGGCATAACATCAATCGAATTCTTCGGGAAATTAAAGAACTCCGTATCGCGGATATGTAGTTCAATATTTTCTGTAACGTTTTATGAAATACAACAAATCACCTCCAAATGTTACTTCTCCTAGCTTGCACATCATGTACTTGTAGGAATTGTTAGCTTCCTCGAATTCTAGAGCTGTAGCAGCTTCACTATAAATATAATTCATAGCTCATTTGCTCATTACATTCTGGTATCAGTCAAATATTTTGAGGAAGTCATTATGTCCTCTGAAGTTCAGAGAGTTCGCTGAATCTCTGAAACCAATATTCCAGTTGAGTTAGTATTTTTTCCAGATTTCATTCTGAAGGCTAATGTCACTTCATTTCGGTTCAGATGGAGAAGTCTCCCCTTACGTTTGGCATTCTCTTTTCGAATACTTTTTGAAGTAATAGCTCATATTTTCACTATCGATTGTTAGATCTTTGAACCACAAATGTCTTCTTATTTCACGATCATTTGTTCTCCTGCTGACTACAAATATTACGTGAATCTTTAATGAGTACGAGACTTCTCAGTATACCTTTCTAGATTGACAATAAAAAAAAACATGGAAAGGAAGCCAAAATTAGTCTCTCCCATTTTAATTCAACTATAACCTGATCTGAACCGTGACCATACTCAGTGGCTACTGAAGATGACTGCTGCAGTTGCAGTTAGAGCGTTTGGAAATTGAAACCACAGAAGACCACAACAAAACCTGGAAACCAACCGAACCATTAGCACTAGTCGTGAAGGCCTACATTTCTATAAAATCGTGAAATTTTTAAAGTAATGAAGTGAATTTCAACCTACACATTATCGACCTGCCGACCAGCAAAACAGTTTCAAACTTTCATTATCCAAATTTCAATACTCACTTCATGTGTTTTCATTCTGGGATATAACACTTCACTGGTAATTCATTGTTTACAAAATTAGTTCTGAAATAGAAAAGCTCTTCGTTGCTACTCTCTCAAACTGCCAGTTCAGCCAGACTCAAAGTCTTTTGTGTCGACCCAGATTATTGCATATAAATAGGTTATTAACCCCACGCTTCTACACGTTTACAAATAAGCATGCGGCAGAAATTCTCCAGAGCATGTCCTAATTGATTTGATGGAAAAACCATAAATATTGTGTAATGCAGACTCCCACAATATTGATAATCAAGAAATTATTTATAGTTGGGAGTAGGGAATTGATATAAAAGAGCAGTAACATATATTCGGTTATGAAAATTACAACAAAATATTTTTTTTCGCTGTTATATTGAGCATATTATTTGTTGACTGCAATATTGCATCTATTGAAGTGAAAACTTTTAAATTACCTAAGAACAATTCGTTCAGACCAGTCTCAACTCTCTACATAGTAGGTTAATGGACTGACACCTCTCAGAAAACAACTACTACCCTGGCTAATACCACGAAGGGCGTTGGATTATATCCGACAGGTGTCAGTGCAGGATTCTTCACAGAAGTTATTCCTGCATATGCTGTTGGCGATACAACTGCCGCAATAGATTATCAATTATTGAAACACACTTGCAGACCGGTTTCGGGCTGTTTGGCCACTCGTCAGTGCAAGGTAGTGTGTATCCTCAACATAAAGTCGATGATTTCCGATAATTGAAAATCGAATTCCGTCAGAGTATCATTAATCTACTGTGTAGGGAGTTGAGACTGGCCTAAACGAATTGTTCTTAGATAATTTGATTTATAGCCAGTCTTCAAGTATGCCCACTGACTATATGTGAATGAAAACTTTTAACTCAACAGAACAAAACTGCTGACTCTATTAGACCGTGCTTTTGGGCTTTGTAATACGAAGGAAGGTCTCGAAAAAGAACTAGACATCATCAAAAATGATCTTCAACGAAATGGCTACTCCAAAGCGATGGTAGAAAAGACTTTGACTAGAAGACAGCAGGGGCCTGGCAAGGAAGAGAAGCCGTCACAACCAGTGCTTGCACTTCCCTACATCAGAGGATCATCGGAGAGGATAAGAAGAATTGGTTCCAAGTACAACATCAGAACCTGCCTCAGATCCGGTAACACTATTCGTAGCAGCCTCACGAAAACCAGGCCACCGAACGCGGACTGCGATTCCAAGAATTGCATTTACCGGATACCCTGTGAGTGCGGAAAATCCTATATTGGTGAAATTAAGAGGCCATTGAATGTTCGCAATGCCGAGCACAAGAAACACACACAGCGAGGGGAAACCAGCAAATCAGGAATAGCAGACCATGTTTGGACCCATCAACACAACATCGAGTGGTCCCAAGCTGAGATCTTGCACAGAGAGGAATATTGGTTTAGGAGAAAATTCAAGGAAGCCGCATACATGTTGTCCAACAACGTATTCAGCCAAGCCAGCGTAGAAATACGCAACATATGGAAACCCATCATCAAGCGAAAAATGGACAACTCACGCCAAAACGATCATCTCCCACGGAACCAGTGAAGCGGAGAATGGAAAGCGGAGATGAGTGAAAGTACTCGAACGACCTTTAAATAGTCATCTCTCGGAGGAATCAGTCCAGTCATCACCCGAAGACGATTGTAGATACTAACAATCGAAACGTCGTGAACTAACGTGACTTGGAATCTCTCCACTTTTTATTTTCTTTTTTCATTTCTTTATTTTTATTTATTCAATTGTTCTAATTTTACTTGTATTTTATTTCACTATTATTTCATTTCAGGTTTATTTTGGTTAATATAATTGTTATTTTTCAGCTATTCATTTTCAATTCTTCTTTTTTAGTTGTTTCAGGGATTTCAAATCATTTTATATAGTAGACAATGGAGGTACAAACTAGTGATAAACTGCTGTCTTTTGACGCGTGTTTGTTCTACGGATTACCAATCAGTATATGATTTAGACATGATGCTAACTTGGTTAGGAAAACGCGCGTCACAGCATTTTTGTTCTGGTAGGAAAAGAGTGTTTTCAAAGATTTCTACCCATCATGCAATATTTTATGTTTTCCAAAATGTATATTATTCATTACAAATTATGTATTTCAGAAAATATAGGTGATAACGCAATGTTTTCATAATGAATTAATCCCGTTTTTTTTGAAATATTTCCATTGAACATTTTTGAAATAAAGCCCACGTCGATATAGAACTTGAGCAATTTACTATCAAACTTGGTGATTCGATGCATTGGAGTGATTGAGAAAAAATTGACCGTCCCACGGTGAATTCGATGGAAACCACGAGATGAATTGTTACCAACAGACATATAAAGAAATATGAGAAACTAAGTGGGGGCCAGAAAATTCATCCACAAAAGTATAACAGAAAAACAGTGAAATGATCAATGGCAAGGGAATTCAATCAACAGGTTATCCTAGTTGTCATCTTTTGAAACAATTCAAATATTTTGAAGCAAGAAAGATATCAGGCGTTATATTGCTAATCAAACTTTTTCTGTATCTCAATAGTTTGGACTCCAATTGTCTAATATGATTTAAATTGATATGAAATCTCTGAAAAAAATTAAAAAAGATTAGCTGAAAAATAACAATTACATTGAGCGAAAACACTTACTGAATTTCACTAGTTCGGACTTCCATTGTCTACTATATGAAATGATTTGAAATCCCTGAAACAGGTAAAAAAGAAGAATTAAAAATGAATAGCTGAAAATAACAATTATATTTAGCAAAATAAACCTGGAATGAAATAATAATGAAATAAAATACAAGCAAAAATAGAACAAATGAATAATTAAAAAAATAAAGATAAAATAGATAAAAATAAAAAAAAAGTGGAGAGATTTCAAGTCACGTTAGTTCACGACGTTTCGATTGTTAGTATCTACAATCGTCTTCGGGTGATGACTGGACTGATTCCTTCGAGAGATGACTATTTATAGTCATCCCCGCTTTCCATTTTTCGCTTCACTGGTTCCCGTGGGAGATGACTGTTTGGCGGGAGTTGGTCATTTTTCGCTCGAGAGACAGTTTCGGTTCGGTTTGAATAAGAAAAGAAATGTTCAGAGAAGGGTAGTGAATGACGATAATGCGATTGGAGTGTTTGGTCAAGTCATCGCCAATCCCAAGTTAAATACCAGAGGTTTATCAGCAATGGCTGTAATAAGTCATATGAGCGCATGGAGAATCCTTAAAAACAACAAATTCCATCCTTACAAAATTAAACTTGTTCATGAACTCAATGAGGATGATTTTGACCGAATACAGGAGTTTTGTGAGGGCATGAGTGAGAGATTAATGCAAAATCCCGAGCTGCTTTATAACATCTGTTTTTCGGACGAAAACTCATTTGATTTAAATGGTTGCGTGAACCGTCACAACTGCCGTTATTGGTCGGATGAAAACCCAAGACAATACGCAGAAATACATACCCAACATCCTCAAAAGTTGAATGTCTGGGTCGGAAGATTAGGCAATCATATTATAGGTACATTTTTATTTGATGTAAATTCAACCGGTGAAGAGGCAATACAATCTCGTATAGTTGAAATGATTGAACAGGATCCAAGATGTCAAGATGAATTTATCGATTTTCAACAAGACGGTACACCACCCCATTATGCCCAGCAGATTCAAAATTTTTTGAATAATCATTTTGAAGGACAATGGATTGGCAGAAGAGGTTCGCTTGAATGGCCAGCACGATTACCAGATTCAACACCACTGGACTACTTTTTGTGGGGATTTTTAAAGTCTAAAGTTTATGTCAGACAGCCAGCCGATTTGGATGAATTACGTCGTAGAATTACTGATGAATGCCGAGCTATAACTCCTGAGATGTTGAATAATATAAGAGCAAAATTCGAACAAAAACTTTATTGTTGCATGGAGCAAAATGGCCCACATTTTGAACATTTACTCTGAATTTCTGGTTGTGTTTCGCATGAAAACAACAACTGTCCAACCAATATAAAAGCTGAACCGGATTCTACTCTGGGCGAGTCTGCGCCTTCGTTTACAACAGTAAAATATTGGAGTTTGAACGGGGTCGTTCGAGCTGTGGTTTGACGGCTCCAGAAACGGTGAAGAAATTCCACAAAGTGGCTCTGAATAATCATTGACAGGAGGTGTGCGAGCTAGCAGACTCACTAGGCGTTACAAATGAGGCGGATATTGTGTACTATTTGAAAATTTGGACATGAGAAAGCTGAGCGCTAGATGGGTGCCGCGTTTGCTCACACTTGAGCAAGAACAGTGTCTTGAAGAGGTTTCAAATGATTGTGTAGCGAAGTTTCACAGCAAAAAAGCAGAATTCTTTCGTCCTCTCATAACTATGGATGAAATAAAACGAGACAGAAGAACAATCAAAACAGTGGATTCAAACGAGAAAACCGGCTCCAAACAAGGCGAAGATGGTTTCATCTGCAGGCAAGGTCATGACATCGGTTTTTTGGGATGTGCTTTGGATAATTTTCATTGACTATCTTAAGAAATATGAAACTATCAACGGCGAAATTATTGCAACGTTTGGGTGAAAATATCAAGCAGAAACGGCCGCAATTGGCTAAGAAAGAAGTGTTGTTTTATCAAAACAATGCACTAGCTCACAATGACCAAAATTAACGAATAAAAGTTTGAATTGCTCATTCACCCTTTCCGCTAGATTTTGCTCCCTCGCATTATGTTTTCTTCCCAAACTTGGCTCAGTGGTTGAAGACTTCCCAAAAATGAAGAAGTAATGTTGGCAGTCAATTTGAGCAGCAAGAATGTTCTCATTATAGAAACGGTATTGAACTTATTGGACGTCACTGAAAAAAGTGTATAGAGCTGCAAGGCGATAATGTTGACGAATAATTTCATTTCCCAAATTTTTTGTGTTTGCTTTGTCGGGCCGGGTATCCACGTAATGACCTATATTCTCAACAGTATTTCGTTTGTGGTGTGTGGTCTCCATGATCACAATCTTTTTGCGAAACCACAAGATCGATTCCCAAATCCATTGAAATATCGTGAGCTCTTTCTCACCCCCATGGGTGAGAGAGAATTGTGAGATCAGAAATAATGAAAAACAAGTCATTTCCCTTTAATGAATCTTCAATGAAGATTGATTTGAAAATATATGAGATTCACGTAAAGAAATATTGGATGTTAGAACATTTCTACTTGAGCTTTGAATAGAAAACATCTTCATTATTATCGTCTTATACGCTTCCACAACATATACGCTCACAGTTCGCTTAACAACGAGACAGCCAACTGAGCAATGCAATTTGTCGGTGGCACACATCGCAAAATAAAAGTAGAACGGAATTCACGATGGGAATGAAAACGTATAAAAAGCTTTCGTTATAAATTTTTTTATAACAGTTGACAATTCGGGAATGCAAAATCCATTATATTTTTACTTTTGATGATATAATAAAATTGGAACATGGAACATGGAACTGAAGCGCTCATTTTTCAAAAATAAACATGGCGTTTCGGAAATCTAATATCAAAGTAATTAAAGAGAGCAAAATAATAGCTAATAGTTCGAATGGAATCTAAAGTACTAAACGTTTCATCTGCAGTTCTCAATGTGGCGAGTGAAGTAGTCGATAATCTCGAGAAAGGTAACCACACAGCTATTACGCTCTGCGACCTCTCTAAGGTGTTCGACTGCGTCTCTCACGACATATTATTGGAAAAACTATATTACCATGGCGTCAGGGGAGTATCTCTGTCCCTCATAAAATCATATTCGTCGAATAGATATCAAGTATTCAGTAGCAATAATAGCCTTTCGAATTTAAAACTCGTCGAACATGGTGTTCCTCAAGGATAAGTATTGGGACCACTTATAATCATAATTTACGTAAATGACATTAGTTACTTCATGCATTCATATAAATCTGTTTTGTATGCCGATAACACTAGGTTTATTTACTCCGACAAAAATTCTATTGAACTATGTAGATTATCGAAGGAATTCGATGAGAAAGCAAAAAGTTGGTTCATGAAAAATTGACTCAAACTGAATACAGAAAAAACGCAACAGTTACAGTTTTCAGCAAGCTCTGCCACTACATCAAGTGCAAACAGTGTTAAATTACTTGGGTTAGTTATCGATAGTACTCTCTCTAGGACCTGTCAAATTGACCAATTGAGTAAACAATTATCTAGAACTCTTTTTTATTGCGGCAGTTGAAAAATATAACTAGTTTCGATACACTGAAAATAACATATATCTCCCTCTTCCATTCTCACATTAGCTTTGGTGTTATACTCTTGGGAAACTCAACTGGGGCTGTAAAAATTTTCAAATTGCAGAAAAAAGCTCTCAGAATAATTAATAATTCTGGTTATAGGGAATCATTGTCTACCTCTGTTTTTGAAATTGAGAATAATGCTGTTACCCACATTATTTTTGTACAAACGTTCTCATAGAAATTCATGAAAAATCAACTTCCTTAATCAAGCAATAAGACCTTCATGACTATGATATCAGACGTAACAAATTTCGGACAAATTGCTATCGTTCGAATAAATCACAAAAGAATACACTGAATTTCAACCTCTACAATTATCTTCCCGATAGTTTCAAAATTCTTAGTAAGTCCAAATAAGAAAAAAAAACAATAAAAAATTATCTTTTGGGTTTTTGCTTCTATTCTGTCGAAGAATACGTGAATTTTAATATGTATATGTATATAATGTCAACATTTATACTCAATTTTAATCTTATATTTTTGTATTTATATTTCTCGTTTGTTTTTTTCTAATATTTTGATTGCTAACAAATATAGTAAAAAAATAGCATGAAAATAATTATTTTCATGCTATTTTTTTACTCGCTACAAACATTTTATTATGTAACGTAGTTGAATAAATTATCTCATATTATCTCGTTGACTCTTTCATCTATAACGTATTCCAAAAACACTTTATTGTGAGATTTTCACTAAATTGTTTTACAAAAACGCAACACGTGTTTCGCCATACAATGGCTTCATCTGGCGTGTCTTTCAAGTTGAAAGACACGCCAGATGAAGCCATTGTATGGCGAAACACGTGTTGCGTTTTTGTAAAACAATTTAGTGAAAATCTCACAATAAAGTGTTTTTGGAATACGTTAGTTATGGATTTTCATCAAGTATCGGCCGATTCCATCATATATCTTTCATCTATGCTGAAATTATTCTAGAAGATCACCTACAGACCACTTTCCGGGTATTACGTCCTGTCAGTGCAGGAAAGATCCGACCCAAACAGAAAAGTATCTGGAACTCGATTAGTTTTAACGCAACTCGACTGCATGTATGAAACCTTTGTCTAAGAGAAAGTTTGTTGAGTAACAATAGCTCCATCTCGTGAACCAAGCGCAGGAAAAACATCCGGTCTGTACCGGTCTGTGGGTGATCTACTCCATTGATTTCAACATGATACTGCTGCTGAAAACATCTGCAAGAATGACATCTGTGAGGTGTATTGCATAAATGTCTGTCAAATATGATTCAATGTTTTCCGGCAGGTATTTATCAGAACTTACTATGTAGGTAATTGGGAGAGATGAATATTTCTACTAATGACTGCTACTATTTTTTGCTATAAGTTTTGCAGAAATTATAAACAAAAACGTCAAAATAATCCAAATTGGAAGTATAACCGATCAAATTTGTGAAATCAATGAAATTTAATGATGAAATGAGTTAGTTCGAAACATTTCTAGCGAAACTGAAAGACACTTATTGTTTGACAAAAGTAAGTTTGGGACTATTCCTGGTCATTATTTATGCTAAAGATCGTTCTGAGTATATATTCGTGAAATTTGCTCATGATATTCATTTGTGAAACAAATGCAATTCTAACGTACGCCGTTTGCTAAAAAAAATTAATTTTCATTTTCCCAAAAAATATTCATTTATTCGTCACTTTTCGGTATCTCCTCTCATGGAAAAACATGGGGGCTAAAACCGGACATGGTATATTGGCTAGAAACGATGGTGGTCAAACCCATGATATCATACGCATCTCTGGTCTGGTGGCCCGTGCCAACAAACTAGGCAAGATGCAAATACTAGCATGTTTGGGAATGACGGGAGGAATGAGAATTACCCCAACAGCTGCATTGAAGACACTCCTGAATCTACCTCCTTTACACCTTGTGATAATGGGGGAGGCCAGGATGGGCCAATTCAGATTGGAACACTCACCGAACTACAAAAGATCGGAGCGAACAAAAATTTCGGAACAAGTGGAGGAGCACATACTGAAAATGTGCACGGACCACATGACACCGAAGTACACCTTTAACACAAACTTCACGACGAAAATCATTAGCCGTGAAAAGTGGAAGACCATTAATCATCCGGAAAACATGTTTGGAAAAAACACCTGGTATGCAGATGGATCGAAGACCAAACATGGAACGGTAGCTGGAATATACCAAGCGGATAGAAATCTAAACTACAGCTATCCGCTAGGACTATACACATCCGTATTTCAGTCGGAAGTGTACGCTATCTTGCAGTGCGCAAAGAAATGAGCGGATCAATATTTTTACAGACAGCAAGAGCGCTCTCTCTGGTCTGGGAATGCCATGAAGAACTGAATGAACTTGCAAACAGGAACAAATTAACTTTGTACTGGGTGCCAGGGCATTCAGGAATCACAGGTAATGATAAAACTGATGAATGCGCTAGACGCGGATCATCAACTTCATATATAGGTCCTGAACCAGCTCTATGGGTACGAAACTAGATTAGGACATGGACCAATAAGAAGCACAAAGAGTACTGGACGAAATTACCTGGCCACAAACACAGTAGAACCTTCATTAGGGAACCGTCCGAGAAAAGAACCGAAGAACTACTTCAATATAGTAGGGATCGGCTCAGAATAATTACAGGGTTACTAACCGGTCATTGTCCGCGTAGAGGACACCTGAATAAAATGAGGCTGTACAACAGAGACCTCAGCTGCAGATTATGCAACGAAGGGATAGAAACAGCTCTACACATCTTATGCGAATGTGAGGCACTGAATCACAGGAGGCAGGCAATATATGGACGTATGAAATTACGTCCAGAAGAATATGACGAACATCAACATGGAACCTGTACAAACTAGTACAGGGAACGAGACTGATGGAATGGCTGTCATGAGAAGATGGGAGAATAAACGCAATAAGCACAAGAGGCTGCAGTGTTTCCTGGAGACTTAGACTAAATGGACAAGTCAGACAGCTCCCAAGGCATCAAAAAAAAACGTACGCTGTTTGCTAGAAAATATTTTGAATTTTCATTTTCCCAAGAAATATTCATTTATTCATCACTTTTCGGTATCTTCTCTCATGGGTCTCTTCAATCTTGGGAACAGAAAAAATCACAGGGGGATAAATCTGATGAATACGGTGGCCGAGGCATGATTACGAACAAGCAACGACGAGTGATAAGGTGAATTATCGTGATGCAAAAGTCACGAACTGTTTTCCCACAATACCGGATGTTTTCTCCGTATTGCTCCTCGCAAGCGGCGCAAATTTAAATTCGAAGGGTATATTTTTGGGAGAGATTTTTGTTTTAGAAAAAAAGATTTTGGCTTCTTCTACTTCTCTATCTCCATATAAAAATGTGGGAATCTACCAAAGGAAGAAATCAATGTAAAAAACCAACCAAAAACACTTTTCTCTATACTATTTGGATTCCAAACATTCGTAATGGAATCATGTGAGTGGAATTTTATTTCATTCATTTATTATATTGTGTGGGAATTCTGTAAATGATATCTGACCCGATTCCATTATGAATGTTTGGAATACAAACGGAAGAGAGATGAGTGTATTTTATATAATTCAGCGTTCATATGACAGTATTTGTTTCGAGAGTATTTCTTTTTCGTGTAATTCAAGTTCATAAGCTATTTTCAGAGGGCATCTTCTTTCAGTTTGTATCTGGAATTCACATTTTTTCGCATGATCTTTGAATAGAGTTATAGTCTATTTCAAAAGAGTGTAGAGTAATAAAATCTCATTAAGTATTCAAAAGCGCTACAGGGTGATCCGTCAATAAATTCTGTCACTTCCCTAGTCCGCATTGCAAAATTATGTCGTTTCATAAAGAGCAGGTAGGTATCACCCTGTTTTAAGGGATTTGTCCATTGTTATCGACGGATAAATACTGAGCCAGAGGCGCGCTAGTGGGATAATTGCCAAAAGAATATGCATTCATAAAAATTATATTAAAGGAAATAAAAATTTAATACAGCAGAACAGTGTTATTAAAAAAATATAAAATGTAACAATAAAATATATACGAACCGAAATCGGGAAATACTCACAAACACACACGAACGAACTTTACGTATTGAAACACTTGTGGGGACTTTAAATCAATTTATTCACAAAAACGACAAGAACTTTACTGGATACGTTATTACAATTTGACACTTGAACAATACTAAAACTGTGAACTTCCCTTAACGTTTAACAACACTCTATTTATACCCTAATTGAATGTTCTAGAGATTACTAGGTACAATTTTCGAGAACCTTCCGAGAAAATAATTATTCAGACTACCCTTAATTCTAAACCCTAACCTAAGCAAAAGTGTCACTGTCACTGATACACTGGTCTCTGTCCAGATTGCTTATCCCGCTACAGTATATTTACAATTCAATTAAATTATTCTACATCAGTATAGTCTTCATCCGAAGAACTGTCATCATCCCCTGGTGTTATAATTATAGGGTCAACCACCTGATCGACCAAGTTGTCCAGTTCCCACATTTTATCTTCCTCTTTTAAAACATGCTGGATTGCTTTTTGCCAGTTTTCTGATGTGATTTCCATAATGGCTTGATCAAACAATACCTTGACATCTTTCATTTTAAATGTGGTATTGTGCCTTGCAACATATCTTTTAACTTGTGCCCATATAAGTTCTATAGGATTTAATTCGCAATGATATGGCGGTAGGCGCAGCACAGTTACTTTATACTTTTCTGCTACATCTTCTACGGCATATTTCATGAAGCGAGATTTATGTTGTTTTACTATGGCTAGTAGTTCCTTCTTCACTGAATTCGTCTCAAACTGAATACCTTTTTTTGACAGCCAGTTAATAATTTCTTGCTTTCTCCAAGCTGAAGTTGGTACCTTCTCTAAGCGCCTTGAATGGTAGCTT
This sequence comes from Leptinotarsa decemlineata, assembly GCF_025532065.1. Classification (NCBI taxonomy): domain Eukaryota; kingdom Metazoa; phylum Arthropoda; class Insecta; order Coleoptera; family Chrysomelidae; genus Leptinotarsa; species Leptinotarsa decemlineata. The sequence continues at coordinate 12,802,463 of NW_027412674.1, forward strand.
GCATTATCCATAACCACGACCGAATCAGCTGAAAGAAATTTTAACATTTCCCCGAAGTAGTCTTCGAAGACATCCGAATTCATGTCCTCATGATAATCTCCCGTCCGGCACGACTCAAAGCTTAACAAACCTTCTTTTAAAAATCCGTCTTCGCTTCCAATGTGAGCAATTATAAGCCTCTTCCCTTTTCCCGAAGGCACTTTAATACCCGTCGAAAGGCCTTCTATGAAAGCTTGGCGAGAACTTGTTATATTTTTATCTTGCCACATTTTTTTGACTATATAACCTTCGTTTATCCACGTCTCATCAAGATAAAAAATTTTCTTTTGCTCTCTGCGGTACTGCTTTATAGTTGTCAAATATTTTCGTCTCCAGCAAACAATTTCATCACTTTCCAGTAATAGTGCCTTTCGATTGTGCTTTTCCCAGGCAAAATTCATACTTTTTAAAGTTTTCCATAAAAGTTTTCTGGATATCAAAGGAATATCGTTATCTTGGCTTATCTCGATAAATATTTTTTCAAGAGTGGGTATTTCCTTTTTAAAATAAAACGAATGAACTTTTCTTCGAATGTCACATTTGGTGTCTTCATCTAAGATTTTTATTGGTCTTCCTGATTTTCTCTTGCATGGACTTACCTGGCCTGATATCTTTCTTTCTCGCAATAATTTAAAAATCGTGGACTGTCCAATTCCAGTCATTCGGGCACATCGCTCAACACTTTCTTGCACAGACAAACTAGGGTGATCGTGTTTTATGCAATCATATACATTTAAAATTATAACTTTTTCGCAAACAGATAGCGGAGAATTTTTTACACTTCTTTTCTTTGGAGTAAATGTCCCCATTTTATAACTTTTTCACTATTTCTATATCACAATATCACTGTACGTTTAATTGGTGTAGTAACAATTACTATTATAACTCGAATGTTTAAGACACCATTACAATATATTTAAACCCTTTTTCTTAATTACCTGGGTTCAATAGGTATTGCATGATTGGTGGGCAGGGTCAAAAAGGGATTATTATAATGACATGGCACCTCGGAACTAAGTGTTAACCCTTTTTTGAGAAATCATGCTCAAGTATATGAACCCAAATTGCATATTAAATAAGTTTACAAGAACCACTAAAATTAATCTTAATCTTTTTTTAAGAAATTTTACTTACCTAAATACATGTAGGTACTTAGTTTTAGACCAAATTACTTCCCAAAAATGGCCTTTTATTATTATCTATGTCTGTAATTTTTAATTTACTTTAATTATTAAGTTTAATAATCCTAAGATTCGCCTACGCCCATGGACGACAACGAAATTCAGGCAAATTTTATGACACTTCATGATTTATTACCCTACACTCTTTTGAAATAGACTATAATATTATTGGAATTGATTGCTTCCTTCCTTCTTTTGGAGGATTCCCACATTTCTTTTTTCTAGAGAATATTTCTTATTGACCATACGACCATGTGGCAAGAATTCCTGATTCACTACGAATTTGTCGGGCTTATTTTATATTGGCTCTCCTGACCTCTTCCATTGGGACGATTGGCCATTGGTTTCGATGCCATAACCGTTTACCCATGATTTCTTACCAGTTATAATCTTTCTAAACAAATCACCCTTGACGTCAGTTGATAATTCGTGAGCGATGCTCAAACATCCGGTTTTTTTTGGTCAAAATTCAGCAATTTTGGAATAAACTTCGCGGCCAATCGTTTCATGCCAAAATTTTGGTAAAAATGATGCTATGTCTAATATGCATACATCCTCAGAAACTTCCCAAATGATAACTTAGAAAAAATCTGTTTGAAATCTGTTTTTCCGTTAATCAGCTGTCGCACACATACGAACGACAACTTTCAGAAGTTGAGAAACTTGTGCGAGCTGAGGACTAACGAGGTCTCACCTTTTAACGTGTGATTCCTAACACGGATTCCTTTTAACGTGTATTTCCTCAACACATTTATCGGTTGTTGATGTGGTGGGGCGTCCAGGGCGAGCGCCTTCATTCATATCTTCTCGACCTCCTGTGAAGAGATTCCACCACTTGTAAACATTTTCTGACTCAGAGTACAATCACAGTATGCCACTGTCAACATTTCAAGTACTTTTGAGCACTCAATTCCATTCTTTAGATGAAATTTGATGCAAATTCTTTGATCCAATAGCAGAAAATGGCCGAACATACAAAGCACTTCTGTAGCTCGCGAAATGTGAAAATTTACCTTATTTTCTCAACAACCCACTTTAGAAACCGTTTCCTCCCTTTAATAATACAAAGGGGTACAATTTCTCATCATGTTTGAAAAAAAAATTGTTCAAAACTGTTTTTCCGTTAACCACCCCTCGCATTCCTACGAACAACAAACCTCAAAAGTAGAAATTCGTGCGAGCTAAGGAACAACGAGGTCTCACCTTTTGATGTGTGATTCCTAATACGGTTTCTGAGATTGATAAAATACGATTTATTTTGTATACATTCATCAATGAATACAATACCTGAATTTATAGTGTGCTTCAATTGAGGAAACACTTGTTCTTATCATCATTGAAACTAAATTTAACATAAATACATTTGCAGACTGCAAGTAAAATTCATCTAGACTAACAAAATATACAAAAATTTCATCAACATAGGAACATATTCAATGTTATAAATCCATTTATGACTGCATACTTTTATGAATGAATATAGTTTAAAAAACTGAAAAACACGCTTTTAAAGAATATCGAACTAAAAAGTTAAAAATATTTTTTTAATAAGCTTGAAACAATAACGAACGAAAAATACTACTATTATTATGGAAAAAGCGACGTGCGCTTGATATACAAAAAACATGAAACAAAGCGCCCACGATTTTTTCACAATAATATAAGTATTTTTCGTTCGTTATTGTTTCAAGCTTATTAATTTTTTTGTGTTTTTTAGTTTTTTAAACTATATTTATTTTTCATTCTTCAGTTTTGTATGCTATAAAAGCGTGTTTATTAATTTTTTTTGAACTATATTTATTTTATCTAAACTTTGGGATCAATTAGCCGTATATTGTTTAGAAAAATGGCCATTCAAAAGGAATTAACTTTAAACGTTCAAGCTAACCTTAAATATACCTACACAGTGGGTTGAATGGACTGACGAGTATCAGAAAACAACTACTCCCCTGGCTAATATCACGGAGGGCGTTGGATTATATCCGACAGGCGTCAGGAATCTTCACAGAAAATTTCCTGCATATGTAATTGGCATTTCAACTGAAAGAGTCGACCTTCAATTTTGGAACGGGCACACTTGCAGATCGGTTTCGGGCTTATTAGCCACTCATTAGTGCAAGATAGAATTCCGATTTTCAATTATATAATATCATTAACTTTAGGTCGATGATGGCCACTATCTTGCACTGGCTTGAACGTTTAAAGTTCATTTCTTTAGATTTGTTCACTGCCAGTTTTCAAGCATAGCCCACTGACTAATAAGAAAAGTTTTCTTCCTTATTCAGAGGAATCAAGCAAATTACGGATATGCAGTTGGTTTGTACCTCGTCCACTAGATGGAGTGACATTTTGTTGTTTCGCTCCAACTTAGGAAGAGGAATGAAATACTCTGAAAGAATCCCGATTTTCGATTATGGAATATCATTGTCTTCAGGTCGATGATGGTCACTATCTTGCACTGATGAGTGGCTAATGAACTCAAAACCGGTCTGCCCGTTACAAAATTGAAGGTCGACTCTTTCAATTGTATTGCCAATTGCATATGCAGGAAATTTTCTGTGAAGATTCCTGCACCGACGCCTGTCGGATATAATCCAACGACCTTCGTGGTATTAGCCAGAGGAGTACTTGTTTTCTGATAGGCGTCAGTCCATTTCACCTACTCTGTAGGTATATTCAAGACTGGCTTGAACGTTTAAAGTTCTTTACATTTGTTTACTACCAGTCTTCAAACATACTGAATAATAAGAAAAAATGACCATTGATATTTTCCGATTCCGGAGAGGGAGCCTGAAAATCAGTTACCAAGCCCAAGACAGCAGGCGCGCAAAGGAGGGTTACAAATAGGGCAGCACGCGCCCGTGTTAATAAAAAAATATGTTTTTTCAAATGAAGAAATATATGTCGAGTGAGTTCGAATTATATCAATGAGGTTACGTACAGCACCATCTGCCCGCGAATAGATCAAGCAATAATGTCGATATTTCTGTCAAATACAGATCCAGAGCATCCTAACAGAAATAAATATGAAATGAAAAGTAGGGTTACAAACAGACAAACATACATACAGGTGAAGCTAATAAAAGCGTGATAAAATAATAATAGAAATATACTTTTTTCAAATGAAGAAATACATGTAAAGTGAGTTCGAATTATATCAAGGAGGTAACGTACAGCGCCATCTGCATGCAGATAGATCAAGCAATAATGTTGATCATTCTGGAGTTACAAACTGACAAACAAACATACATACATACGATATTGCTGGGTTCATACATTTTGAGATACAGTTTCTTGTATTTGTTCCATTTCATTACATTCCTTCATTCCAAAATGGAAAAAAAAGAACATGAGAGTAATAATTTAAGAGGGTTTCTGAACTTGTTTTTTTTATTTTTTAGGTAATTAGAGGACGTAGCAGAATTCTATTGGTAGTTATATAAAGTGAATTCCATTGACAGTTCTGGATACAAGAAAGTTTCGCATGAAAACACTAAATGATCAAAACGTGTATAGCAAGCAAACAAAGCACAGATTCGCAATGTGGCTGCCTCGCGGAGCATGTATGTCATATTTCCGGCAGATGAAGTAGTATATCTGTCTTATGGTCGCCTCATATACGTGCCCTCGTCCTCTTCACCCGAAAACCATTTGAATACAGCACCTATCAGAACCAACTCCTTGGAAGAAAGCGGAATCAACCTTTCCAGCGAGCTAAGTCAGTCAAGAGTAGACTCCTATAACCCACAAAGCAACGAAAAACCTTGTACTAGTAGAACAGCTGATTTTGGAAGTTCAAAAACACACAGCAATCCAGACAAATCAAAACCGAGCCAACCGGGTTTATGTAATTCATTAGAAAGACCACCACCACATCGAGCAATAAACTCGAATAGCACCAAGTCAAGCACATCCAGTAAAAAAAGTTCTGGCTCTTCAAAATCCACCACTGCTCTTTTGGAATGCAAGGAACCAGATGCCAGCAGTAACTCAAATCCAGGAACCACCAAAAAATTGAGTGGCAACTCTTTCAAATCTTTTTTTAAATCTCGCCTCAATTCCGAGAAAACACCTGAATCGATTCCAGTGCGACCCGAAAGAAAAAAAGACAAGAAGCTTCCTACAGAAAGAAAGCTTTCATATAATGACTATCTCACTGTAGGCAGAGAGAGAACTGAAATACCTCGTAGTGACATAGTTAACACGAGAAGTGACCAAGTACAGGACGTGAAGAGTGAAAAACCTATCAAACGTGAAAAATCGCCCGTGTTTCGATTTTTTCGCGCTCAATCGTCGAGTCCGAGAACTTTAGGCTGTGACAGAACAGCTTTTGATTTCGACGGTTTGTTTCGACAAGAATCGAATCCTGGAAAATTGTCAGTGAATTCTGTGCTACGAAGACCTGGTGTGGGCTCAGAATCGAATTTGACCAACCGTCAATCATCAGGTGAAAGTTCAGAACTTTTGTGTGATTTTTCGTTCAGGTTGTTATATTTGATGATTTGAATAGCGATACTAACATTACTAATAGTGATTTGAGTGTCTGCTGTTATTTTGACAATTTGCTTTCTTAACCTTAGCACCACTCTCTAGATTCTGGAGGGAACTAACATTCTGTTTCCATATGAGTAAGTGTGTGGGGGTCTGATGAAAATACGACATCGAGTCGTCGAAAATACCTGGAGTATTTTTCGTGGCATGGCAATTGTCAATTATTTGATTCCTCAAGTCATTCACATTTAGGTGTCGAGATGCTGATAAACAAGAACATTAAAATGCATAAACCACATATTGCCTCTACAAGTACCAGCACTTCTTTCAACAAAATGGGTAAATGATCTTACAAAAAGTACGTGTAAGATTCATCTGGTAATCTTGCTGGTAAAAAAATAATGGGTCAATTAGGTAGTCACCAATCGTTTCTATTCAAGCGTTCAGCAAAAATTGTTGCTGAAAATGACTTTGACCTGGGGATTGTTGTGAAAGTTCATAGCAGCATCTTGTGAAAAAATTGCTTGGTGAAAAATTTCACTGGCCAACAAATGAGAAAAAAAATTGCAACCAATATTATAATGGCTATACATGAGAGTTTGAAGAATCCTGACTGAGACTTCAACATCAAACATTTTCCATCACGTGAATATTTTGAATTATAGTTATTTTTATTTTATACAAGAACCAGTACTATGTTGCTGTATCGCTTCTGTTTCAATGTTTTGACAGAATCAAAATCAACGAACTTAGGCGTGCGCAGCGTTATACAGTGTCACCATTAAAGTGCGCACCATATCGGAAACTTTTTTTTCGAAATGTTTCAAATTCAACTTAAAATGATGCGGCCAACTGCGACCCACTGACGTTCAGTGTTTGTCAAATTCAACTTTTTTTGTAAAAAATTGAAAAACTGCATTTCTTGATCGAATTTAACAAAAAGTTACTTGAAAAAGTTGTGCCTACGGCAATTTTATATCCATATGCCAAATTTTATGCAACTAGGATGAAGTTAACGTTTTGCTTATTTTTGACAGATAATCCCCTTTATTTTAAAAAACAAGTTCGGTTAATTGTCATCCATTCATGTATACATAACGAACTCATCATGAAGTTTAACTTTTCTGATAAATTTTTACTCATACGGACATTTTTAGAGAGAAATTAAAAATGTGCTATAAAAATTTTAACATGACTGGTGTAAAGTTTCAATCACTTTGCTATTTTCTTAAACAAACGTCAGTACCTTCAATTTTGAAAAAGTAGACACAACTCAAAAACAGCAATAAGTATTAATAAAATCACTAGAGTTGAAATTACATTGAAATTTCAATATTCAGTATTTACAGATTATTTATAAACACTAACTAGGGCGGTAAGGATGCTTAATCACGTTGAATAAAATTTTTAAGTAGGTCTTGACAAACAAAATGCATGCTATGGTAGTGTCAAGTTGTTGATTCACTTGTCAAATTTTTAACAGTAATTGTTGCAATAATGTTGTCTTTTCAGGAAAGAATAGAAATAGTTTTAATATGTGGTGAGAATACACCATACCGGCAAGTAGCTAACATTTTTAATGAACGGCATCCAGGAAAAAATTTTCAACATACTACTGTATCAAGGATAATGTCGAAATTCAGAGAAACAGGATCCGTAGCAAATCAATTCAAGAAAAAGCACACTCCAAGTAAATATGATGAGGAGGCCATACTTAACATTTGTCTAAAAGTTATTGAACACGGGCAAACGAGCATAACCGATATTATAAAAAATACCGATTACAAGAGAGAAAGTGTTAGAAAAATTTTATTAAAGAATAAATTTTGACCTTACAAGCCACAATTCATTAACACATTAAAAGAACGAGATTTTGATGTCCGTTTGGGGTTTTCATTCTGGTTTCAAGGAGAGAGAGAAGAAAATGTAAAGTTTCAATATGAAATTTTATGTACAGATGGAATGGTAAGTTCTCAAAATTGCCAATAGTGGGCCCAAGAAAATCCCAATTTCACAGTTGAATGTGATGATCAGTATTCCTTCAAAACTAATGTATGATGTGGGATACTTAACGACCAAATAATCGGGCCATTCCATTTTAGGGAAAATTTATCATCAGTCAGTTATCTCAACCTCTTAAATAATGAGGTTAGTGAAGTTTTAGATAATATGCCTTTAAATATTAAATACGACCTATTGTATCAGCTCGATGGCGCACCAATACATCACACGGTTGCTGTAAAACAGTCCCTCCAACAAATGTTTAGAGGCAAAGTTATAGGACGTAACTGGGAACATTATTGGCCACCTAGATCACCCGACTTGACGCCTTTAGACTTTTTCTTGTGGGGTTACCTGAAAAAAAAGTGTACCGAAGTAGACCATTTACTGACATACAACATCTGGAAAATACCATTCGCGAGTGCTGTACAAATATAAATCCACGATTTATTAAAAATGCATTTACAGGTGTCAGTAGAAGGACCATGATTTGTTTTGAACGTGGATAACGACATACTAAAATGTAGGCTATTGATAAAACCTCATTTAGATCAACCTCATTTAGATCAAGTAATTTTTTGTACCCATTTGTATTTTCTATAATATTATTCTTGTTTAAAATTTATAATAATAATAATAGTTCTATCGAAATTATTTGCCTTTAGTTGCCTCTGCTTTTTCGAAATCCAAGGTTTGTTTAAGAAAATAACCAATTGATTGAAAATTTGCACCAGTCATGGACAATTAACCGAACTTGTTTTTTTTTTAAATAAAGGGGATATCTGTCAAGCAAAGCAAAACGTCAAGCAAAACGTTAACTTTATCCTAGTTGCATAAAAAATAGCATATGTATATAAAATTGCCGTAGACACAAGTTTTTCAAGTAACTTTTTAATAAATTCGATCTAGAAATGCACTTTTTCATTGAAACTCGTCGAAAAAATAGTTTCCTATATGGTGCGCACTTTAATGGTGACACTGTGGAATAGTGCTTTTAAAAAATTGTTCTGCAGCGCCATCTAGTGGCGAGTTACAGAAAAATTGATAGCCTAAAAACCTTCTCTATGAAAAATTACTTAAACATGCCATGTTTGTTCACGATCAGTTGAGCGATGTAGAAGTTTATCACTCACCAACCAACCAACAAACATTCTTTTTTACATATTGGATTCAAACTTTTATTCATTCTGTTTGAAGGTGGTTGACAATGTTTCATAATGCAATTCATTAGTTCAGACTTCCATTGTCTAATGACCTCTAAATAGTCAGATCTGGGAGGAAAGTCCAGTCATCACCTGAAGACGATTGTGAATACTAACAATCGAAACGTTTTAAAGTAACTTGGCTTTAATTCTTTCAATTTTTAATTTTAATTTCTTGTTGATAGTTCAATTGTTATTTTTTAGCTGATCTTTTTGATTTTATAGATGCTTTCGGGGATTTCAAATGATTTTATATCATACTTGTACTATATTGCTGTATCGCTGCTGTTCCAATATTTCGACAAAATCAGAATCAACGAACTCAGACGTGCGCAGCGTTATAGAACAGTGCTTTCAAAAATTTCTTCTACAGTGCCATATAGTGGCGAGTTACAGAAAAATTGATAGCCTTAAAAGCTTCTCTATGAAAAATTACTCATGCATGTCAAGTTTCATCACGATCGGTTGAGCGATGTAGAAGTTTATCACTTACCAATCAACCAACCAACCAACCAACTAACATCCATTTTTATATATTAGATTTCCAAATATTATAGGGAAATATAAGATCGAAACAAGGAAAAAACAATATATTTTGAGGATAACAGACTTTATTCAAATTACACATGAGAAAACATTCGAATGGTGCTTTTTGTGCATACTCTTCTTGCAAATGTTGACTTTCGTTTATATGTTTCATCGCTTTCCCTCATAAGGAACCAGCAATAATCCCCCAACATTGCTACATCCCACCTGCCTTGGTAACGTTGCTCCATTGTCAGTAGGCTTAGGTGGAACCTTTCTCCTTGTTCGCCACTGACAGCACCCAAATTTTCTGGGAAAAAATTCAAAAAGGAGTGCAAGAAATGGATTTTGAGAGACATGCGACATCCCATTGTTGATCACTTAGTGGTTTTCTAATTTGTGGTCCAACAAATATACTTTCCTTGAGCTTTGCATCACTTAATTTCGGAAAAACATGTTCAAAATATTTGAACGCATCACCTTCTTTGTCTAATGCTTATACAAACTTTTTCATTAACCCCAGTTTAATGTGTAATGGAGGCAACAAAACGCTTTCTTGGAATTACCAAAAATTAGGTTGACCTGGAATATCTCTCGGAGGCCATTTTTTTACTTGATAATAGCTTTGTGTTGCCCCACTGTTCCAAAGACGAAGAAAACAGCAATACTTCGTAAATCCGCCCTGAAGACCTAGTAATATTGCATTTAGAATAAGTGACATACTTTCGTGTGTTTCCTTCATGATCACTGCATGTGCAAGAGAAATAGAGGGTCTTTTGTTACCATTATGGAGCAAAACGGCTTTCAAACTTGTTTTAGACGAATCTGTAAATGAACGCCATTCTTCTGGGTTATGTGCAATTTCTAATTGCACATACATTTCCAAATCTTCCTTCCAATTTGCCGGGGGTGTTGGAACTGGTAAACCTTCTCCATGAAGAACGTGCCTTCTTGCAGAAAGAATATACGGATATACAATTTTATGTTTGCTCTTTCTTTAAAAACCAGACACGTTTTTCATGCAAAAGTAAAAGTCGTTGTGATAATTTGTTTTTTCTCGCCAAATCATTGGAACTACAAAAGGCATAGAAGAGCGTTTGTCATTCAACCAGGTACTTAGATTTTCTGCACAGGTTTGGCTACATACGTGAGGAGCCCAATCCCGATCTATCCAAAATACTTATGGGAAGCTACTTTGGTCATTTGATTAATTAGCCGTTTCTGCGATTTTGGAGTAAACTGACCACATATATAGCAGAAACTATCTGCGGGATTAACGTAGCCACGTTTCTGTACTTTGGACATTTTTGTACTGTTGCGTACGTCGAGTTCAAATATGTGATGCTGCGTTTACAAAAGTCAACTTATTTTATTTACGAAGATAACACCAATATAATACTGTTAATATTCGCGTGTTTGCTCACCTCGCTTCTTTAATATTATCCCACCACTTCTCGCGTTAAACCAATATTGATGATCCAATTGTCAACCTGCTACTTATATAGCGGTTCCGTATTTCTGGTATTTTCTGGAAACTTCGAGTATCGGAAGTTCGAGAAGCGGCGTTACAAGTCTCAAATACAGCGGAAGCAGATTCAAATACTGGGCAGAGCCGCTGTGTTGCCAGATTTTAAACAATTTCCTTAATTTTGGGGAAAACCAAAGTTGGAATGTCGTGTTCATTAAATTTTTGTGACAAAAATCATATCTCAAAAATCTTACGTGTTAGGAAATACCTACTATCATTTTCACATTCAGGGACAAAAATTAACAAAGAGCTGCCTTGGGCATTACAGTCGTGAAATAGCTGTAAACTAGTGTTATTACTGTATGCCACCGTATAAATCAACCACCTGCAAAACATCAATCTTGGGTGAACATACCGAGGCAGTAGAGCTTTGACCAGCTGTATGTGATATGGATATAGGCATTTTTTTAGAACGGTCCATACGATTTTTGATCTGACAGCTGCAGTGCGATTTTCCTGGTACTATTTGAAGGATTTTTTTCTATCAGGCGTTTTTACAGTGTCTGGTCTTCCACCACTAGCATTATTATTAAAAGTCCCAGTTCCACATAATCTTGATGTAGCGTTTTGAATGTTTTGGCACATGGAATTACTTTGTTGAGATATATGCCCTGGTAAATTCGCCGCGCTTCTTCCATTTGCTAATATATTAATGAAGTTCATCTCAGCCATGCCAGCGTTAGTAAAATTCTTCATGATATTGCTAATTGACAACTTTCATTGATATGACAACACTATCACTGTCAGCTGATCTCCAAAGTAGGTGTTGATGATATTCACAGTGGCTTCATTTTCATTTTGCAAACGAACCTACTACATATGAAAAAACACAAGCGACAAAAAAGTTATATTTCCAGCGAATCAATTCAAAAAAAAATTCAAAACTGCAACAAGTCTGTGGCGTACTTTCCCAATTTTCAGGGCTGTGGTGCCCACTGCGACACCACTGGATGTGATAATCCTATTCAATTCAGGGCTAAATAGGCGCCTTATTGCTTCAAATGAGTAGCAAATTTCAACCAAATCTGTGTGAGGATATTTATGATATTTTATAGATACCGTTTTTTTTTTAATTCAACGCCCCGTCTCAGAAACGGAGCAACAAAGCGACCTAACGAATCACCTCAGAAGTTTTGTACCGTAGTTAGGAAACACTCTGTATATTGTGAATGAGTAGTTTCACTAACATATCTGTATCATTTAATTTATATTAATCAATTTGTTTATATCATTGAATTCCTTTCATTTCATATATTTCATGTTACTCACACGATTGGGATATGATCAGTTCCTATCTTTTCACGTTATTTCATCAGATTTTCATTTGAATGTCAGCTTGTTTCCAGACTTTAATTAATTTCGATGAATGGTTCGGTTTCATAATACAATTCACGACGTCGTATTTCCTTCTATACAGCCAAAATCAATAACGTCTTGACGTCTTGACTTATAATCCAATTATATTGCTACACTGAATCTTCTTCTAGCATCAGGATCTTACCGCTGTCGATGATAATGTACTCACCGAAGTATAAATTAGTTGATGATGAACTCGTGCAACTGTTCCACTTCACTCAAGTGAATATCAAACTACCTGAGATTTCAGAATATCGAAAATGATGGATCCGTTCAAACTGATCGTTCAGTCAGTTGACTTGCAAATATTTTGTCTCACATGAATTGATCAACCATTATTATAATTTATAATCAAAGAGAACTGCGACCAAGAGTTGAATTGTTATCATCAGTATGAAAAACTATCATGAAATGAAATTCTTATTTCCTTGACAGAAGTATATTTTCTCAAGATGCTGCTAACTTACCATGGGGTGATATTGTGACTATGCAAGATATTAATTGCAAAGTAAATTTTCTCAACGAATGCATGCTACAATTTGCAATGTGAACAGAAAACATAAAGCATCTCCGTATACAGGCTGATTCACGGTGGATGACACATTAGACGTTTCTGGTGAACCAGACAACGGATCACTTTGAAAATTTAATGGAGGGCATATTCGGACATTCTCTAGCCAACTAAAATATTTTCGACAATGCGGTGTTGCCGCTTCTATTAGAAAGCAGTAGCAACTTTGATTTTTCGAATGGAACACTCTGTATATAATATTATTTTTGGAATCTCCAACAATTGCCCGACAACTTTTCTTGATATTTTCCTATACCTATCTGATACCGTTTTCGAAATAAAAATTAATTTCAATTTTTTTCTTCGAAAATCATGACTTCTAAAAATGCCGATATCTTTTAGTTAAGAAGTACTATGATATCGAAATTTGGTTTGAGTTAGGTGATACTTGGACACTTCCCACACGTCAGCCTAATCTCCGTTACTTCAATACAGGGTGGTAAAAAAATACAGTTTTTTCGTTTGCTTGAAAAAGTTGCTGAAATTTGATTATTTCAAATGGAACACCCTGTATATTATTGAAAATTCGGAAAGCTGCTGAAATTTGCCTTCTTTCTTTGTATATCATACCTATACCTAACCAGTCAAGTTTCGGACTTATGAACATTTATTTGTGAAAATGTCCCTTCAGAATGGTATTTCCATTCGGTATTTGGTAAGCAGGCCATGATTACTATTTGACAGTAGCGTTGTGACATTCTCCTAATAATATCGACATTTTCGTCACTTCAGAAGTTGCAAATACCTTCAAAAAGATGGAACAAAACTATTCAAACGAAGTTCTTATGAATTTGTTTATTATTTTTGGACAGTGTGACAATATTATCAGCAGAACATGTAGAAAGTTCAATGAAATGTATCCGAATCTACCGCCAATGAACCTCAAGAAATTTATACGAATTCAGAACAATTTCAATATGTTTGGATAAACTTTAAAAAAGCACCAAGAAACTTGAAATTGGAAATATTGATATGAATAATTATAAAAAAGTAAAACAATCATGTAAAATATTTCAAGATATGTTCGAATCGCTGGCCGTTCACTTCCAAGCACTTTAAAATGCGGGTGTTGACTGCTTTCGTGGTGGCAGATCTGATTTCATTGGGATCCAAATCTTCAAATGTTTGGGCAATCCTTTCTAACAAATCATCTCTCGAACGCACGGGTATTTTGTAAACTTTTTCTTTAAACATTCCCCACAAATAAAAATCTAATGGATTAAGATCGGGTGATCTCGCTGGCCAATTCCATGGTCCCAAGCGCCTCATCCACCGATCGTCAAATAATCTATCCAGTTCTGCGCTCACTTCTCTTGTGCAATGTGCAGGAGCTCCATCTAGTTGGTACCAACAGTTCCGATAATCTTCGAGTGGCAGATTATCCACGAAACTGTCTACAGTATTCTCCAAAATATTCAGGTAGCTTCTGGATGTTAATGACTCCTCGTATATCACGTACCTCAATTTGTTGTCCATCAACATGCAGAAGACATTGAAACTAAATTTTACTTGAAATCCGGCTTCTTTTGTGACGTGAGGATTTTCACTGGACCAGTAATGACAATTTTTTCTATTGAAAATCCCTTCTCTCGAAAATTTCGATTCATCAGTCCAAATAATTTTATTTAAAAAAAGTGGATCTTCTTGAATGCGTGTCAACAACATTTCACAAAATTCTACTCTCTGTTGAGGATCTTGAGGCTTCATTGCTTGAATTTTGGTGAATTTATAATCATGCATTTTATGTCTTCGCAAGATTCTTTGAACCGATGAATATTTTATACCCAAATCTTCTCCAGCACTTCTTATCGATGACTCGGGAAATGCGTGAAAATATGCTAAGACATTAATCTGGTTGTCTTCGAAAGTTACGGGTCGAGGCAAGTTTCTTGGTGCTTTTAAAGTTGATCCAAATGAATTGAAATTGTTCTGAATTCGTATAAATTTCTTGAGGTTCATTGGCGGTAGATTCGGATACATTTCATTGAACTTTCTACATGTTCTGCTGATAATTTTGTCACACTGTCCAAAAATAATAAACAAATTCATAAGAACTTCGTTTGAATAGTTTTGTTCCATCGTTTTGAAGGTATTTGCAACTTCTGAAGTGACGAAAATGTCGACATTATTAGGAGAATGTCACAACGCTACTGTCAAATAGTAATCATGGCCTGCTTACCAAATACCGAATGGAAATACCATTCTGAAGGGACATTTTTACAAATAAATGTTCATAAGTCCGAAACTTGACTAGTTAGGTATAGGTATGATGTATATAGTAAGAAAGCAAATTTCAGCAGCTTTCCGAATTTTCAATAATATACAGGGTATTCCATTTAAAATAATCAAATTTCAGCAACTTTTTCAAGCAAACGAAAAAACTGTATTTTTTTACCACCCTGTATTGAAGTAACGGAGATTGGGCTGACGTGTGGGAAGTGTCCAAGTATCACCTAACTCCAAAGCAAATTTCGATATCATAGTACTTCTTAACTAAAAGATATTGGCATTTTTAGAAGTCATGATTTTCGAAGAAAAAAATTGAAATTAATTTTTATTTCGAAAACGGTAACAGATAGGTATAGGAAAATATCAAGAAAAGTTGTCGGGCAATTGTTGGAGATTCAAAAAATAATATTATATATAGAGTGTTCCATTTGAAAAATCAAAGTTGCTACTGCTTTCTAATAGAAGCGGCAACACCGCATTGTCGAAAATATTTTAGTTGGCTAGAGAATGTCCGAATATGCCCACCATTGAATTTTCAAAGTGATCTATTGTCTGGTTCACCAGAAACGTCTAATGTGCCTTCCACCGTGAATCAGCCTGTATACAATTTGTTTTGAACAAAAATAAAAACAATTCAAAGATGACATGGAGAAATGTGGTGTAGTAACACCCCAATCTGTAATCCTTACAGCTACTCGTATGTTCATAATCCAATATTTGGAACGAAGATTGTTGACCACTGTCTCCAAACCCACGTGTTTACATTCTTGATGATACTTATCTATGAGGAGCTCTGTGAATTTGTGCTTCGGATCTAACAGAATAGGGTTTCGCGATTCAAATGATATATCCAATTCTTTCGTATCTGGAATCCTACCGTCCAGGCGTGATATAAAATATTCATCCAAGAAGGCAGATAATTTATATAAACTACTAGATTTTGGTAGAAATAGCTTTCTTTTCAGAATGAAAATTTCTTCTCCAAACGTTATTGAAATGTAGAATCCAAGCAGAGTCGAATAAATTTCGAGAATCTGGATATATTGGGGAAGTCCATCGGAAGAACTAGACTATCATTAATATCTAAGAGTAGTATCAGATTGTCTTCATTGGAGCAACGTGGTTCTTCCGGCCAATCAGTTTCAGGCAATTTTAGAAAATGTGGTCCAGAAAACCACTCACCTCCTGTCAACAAATTGATATCTTTCCTTTCTTCCGTTGCCCGATCTGCAACATTCAATTCAAATGGTAACCAATGCCATTGCGACATATCAGAGTCTTCGTGAATTTCTCCAACTCGACAAGCTACGGAATTCGGGAATCTTCTTGATTCAGACTTGATTTGATGAATAACAACCATTGAGTCAGTCCAGAAAAAAACTTTATCAATTTCATATTCCAGTTCCTTCCGTATAGATTTTGCCATTCTACATGCAAGCACTGCTCCTTGTAACTCCAATTTTGCGATGGTTTGTTGATTCTTTGGAGCAACTTTGATTTTTCTTGCTAGAAGTGAAATGTGGACTTCGTCATTTTCAACCATCCTCAAAAAGGCGACTGCTGCATATGCCTTATCACTTGCATCGGAAAATAAATGCAAATAGCTGTTGACTAACGTAGAATTAGGAAAATATTATATCGAGTGGTCCAACGAAAAGTATGCACCTTGCTTCTCTCCTTTTTTGTAAATTAACGCAAAAATGCTCGGACAGGTCAATTTTGCTTATGAGGGGGACACATTTTAGATGTATTTTTCTATCTGTGCCTTCAAACCCCTAGCGAGGGTGAGTAACAACCCTAAAATTTTAAATGGAAAGTGGGGTCGAGTGATATATCATTCGAAAGGGCACACAATTCTCTTTCCAATGATACCTAATTTGTTGTATTTACTTGAATAGTTATAAATAAAGCAAGAACATTTACTCGATATTTTTGGTGTTATTGAAAATGCGGAAAAAACGGCATTTTTATCACTACTACATTCCTCAATTTCTTTCGTGCGTTTTTTGGTTCAAATAACAACAGCAGATGAGTTTACAAAAAGAATTTAGGAGAAGGTTCATTAATTCAGTTCGGTTGCTTTTGAAATTATTTCAACTTTACTGTAAAAATGGTTTATTCCATTCCTGAACGAGTTGATATTGTTAAACTTCATTATCAACATAATAGTTGTGCTAGACTTACTGCTCACCTCTTTAATAACAGTCATCCCGGGAAAAATGTGAATGATTCGTACGTTGCCAAGTTAGTCCAAAAGTTTGTCGATACCGGATCTGTCTGTAATGTGAAACACCAGCCTAGGAAACCGATCAGAAATGAAGCAGTGGAAGTCGCTGTTTTGGGACATGTTGAATTGGATCATACTCAAAGTACCCGTCAGCTTTCTGCAGCCTCAGGTGTCTCCCGTTCGTCCATAATACGGATGTTAAAAGCCTATAAATTTCATCCGTACAAAGTTGAATTAGTACAGGAACTCAATGAAGATGATCCTGATAGAAGGCTGCAATTTTGTGAACAACTAAGCCAGCTACTAATTGATGATCCGCACCTATCATTCAACACGTGCTTTTCCGATGAGAGTACATTTTTTTTGAATGGAGCTGTGAATAGCGTCAAAAACCAAGGGATCTTTCCAGTTTTGCTGATATTCGCAACCCCAAAGTGTGGAAGATACCAGTTGTTTTTATTATTCTGAACTTCAGATGTATGTACCTTCCTGGCGTATCCTTTTTGGAGATACTCAGTAATCTTTGCAGTATACTCTTCAGCAAATTTGGTATCCTCGTCCATTTTTCGTTTCATACAATAGAGACGATTCAGGGCATTAGTTTTACTAGGCGGTAGAGTAAGGTTGTCGCGTTTCCATAGGTGCCCTATCTGGTAATGATTACCGACTTCCTTCAGATTTCTTTCCATGATCTCCACAGCCCTTTTGTCTTCGATTGATTTGATAACATCGTCTGGAAATTGTCTGGTAAGACGAAAAGTATCCTTTACCATTTCATGCAGTTTGTCATTATTCAAATGTCTGCAACAAAGAGTTACATGGGAAAGAAAGGTTTCAGTTCCACTGGTAGAACCATGCGCCGCCCTTCCTAATTTACATTGAGACATAATGGGCTGATGCAGTTGTGGTTGGATGATATTTCTTGGTACTATGAGGCCACAATTATCCTGACCGATCAACAGCTCCGGTTTAGCATTTCTCATTGATGCCAATAGATCACGGTCTAAATAAGGATATTTTTCGTTCAAGTTATCAACATCTATTCCTTGAGATAGAAGTCGCAAATTCTGCACGGTTCTTGAACGATATTCGTGGTGGATTATTTCATTAGTCCATTGGAAACAGAGTGGAACAACCGGTCCTGGAAGTTGTAATCTGTTAGCTAAGTCTTCCTCAAGCATGATACAGGTTGATGCTTCATTAAAGAGTGCGGAATATCCCCAGCAGGTCCTCTAAGAAGCACAGGTGTGATTCGTAGTAGTACTGTTTTTGTTTCCACCTCCAACTGGGAACCTTGAAGATGAGCAGCAGGGAATAAAACGTTTATTCCTTCTTCTGTATACTCTGGCTAGACCATCATTACCAAAAATAATGAATTTCGAAGGTAACATTATTAAATTCATCTTAAAACTCAGAATTGTACACGATCATTACAAAGAAGAGGGACTATCAATATGGGAAAATGATCGGTGCATTTCTCCAGTCTATGAAATGCCCAAACTACCTGCCAGACAGGAACACCTAGAAATGGATATTCATCTTCCATTTCCGACAGATACTCAATACCGCAATTAAACTACCACGTGGATGAACCTAATATAGAATTACTGACGTGAAATTTTAATTTGATCGTCCCGAAACATAAAACCAAGCGGTAAGCGCTATTTCCCTAGAGTCGAAAATTAGGTTAGCTCGACTATAGGGAATTTCCAAGCGTATCAATTATTTATGACAGTCTTTTTTCATTCACGTAATGTTTTTCTTTTGTGGACAAGAAATTTGCATCTTTATAATATGCTTTACGATTACGATCATATGAAAATACAATACTCAAATGATTTGAAGAGAACAGTGAAATTGAATCGCTGAAGATAACTATTGATCAAAAAGACAATGCCAAGAAGTTTATTTCAAAAGAATATCGTTCTCTGAATGAAGGTTTCTAAAAGGTACCCTTCGCAGTGCATCGCTTTGTTGAACATTGAAAATCAAGCAAGCTAAGTCAATCGAACTATTTCCGCCTTCAAATAAAGATAAGCAGGAAGATCTTGTTACCCAAAATAACCAATAACTGCGGACGTCGCTTTTTCATAGTTGAAAAATTTTTCACTCCTGAGTCATTTTAGATTTTTTCAAGTTTGGGAACAGTAAATAATCCAAGAGGGTTAAATCAGGCGAATAGGGTGCATGAGGTAGCAATTTTTAACTTCAATTCGTTAATTTTGGTCAATGCTGGTGCATTATCTTGATGAAACAACAGTTTGATTCCCTCCTTCAATCTACAAACGTGTGTGATTTTAATTTTTCTTCTGATTCTTTGAATTACTCAAGTGAAAAATATTGAATTGTCGATAAAGTAATACGACCATCTGAAAAATTTATGATTATAGTCTCTAAAATGTACCTGTCTTTATAATATTAACTTTAATTCGTGAAATTACTAGAATTTACTATGATAATGCGTTGATTAGGAGAGGGGAGTATCACCATAAATACAATTGTACTAATCTAGTATACTCATTATTCCTTTCAAAGTTTAACTGGCTATTTATTCTTCTGGGAAGACATTTTGTGCTCATAGCAAGTTTACAAAATTATCACAATTTTCACAACATTGATGCGAGGGTGCCTTATAATGAAGTTTCCAAACATGGTGACTACTTCATTTCGAACCTGTATGATCATAATACAGTCGAAGGGAACTACTTGACTGGAGGCAAACATCGGTTGGAATTGGTGAACACGAAGTTTCAGAACCACGCAAGTGAACTCCAAGGAGTGTGTGCATTTTATAGAAAAGAAATCAGGAGAATTCATAAGTTTAAAGGTTCCGCAGACGTGAAAGGTGCTGAAGAATACAATAAAATTGAGTCAACTGCAGAGGAATACCGACAATTGAAGGACATGTGTACTGATTACGTTTTTGTGGAGCAACAAGATAGGCAGTATCATGAGGACATTGAAAAACTGTCTGGAGCAGAAACAATTGGAGTAATAGAATTGGGATTGGAAAATAGTCTGGCAGCTACTGTTAAACTTCTCGCTCTATGCACATGGAAACGTGTATACTTATTCGACATGGCTCTTTTAAAGAATTGGCACGTTCATCAAGCAATGAAGAATCTATTCGAATCACCACACATCTGCAAAGTCATACAACATGTCGGAAAACTAGTGGACGTTCTTCGCAGTAACTATAATATCTTCACTACAAATGTGTTTGACACTTGGATTGCTGACTCGCTTATAGACAAGGATAATGTACTGCACCTCCATGGGAAAACTTTACCTGAATGCGTAGTGAAGTACCTGAAATTTCCTTTGTTCTAATTTGAAAATAGCAATTCTACCGAATTGAATTGGGATGAGAGACCTCTGCATGATAGTAGGAAACGTTATGCTGCCCAGCTCGTGGCTTACCTCCCCGTTCTCAAAAAGCAAATGGATAAGGTGCTGTCCCATGAAATTTATGAGGCAATGAGAAGCCTGAACAAGTGATCAGTTCACTGGAGAAATGGAGATGGGATGGTCGCTTTTTGTATCCCGAAACCACTGTAGAAGGAGTTGTTTATCAGAGTCGAATTTGTTTAATGAAGTTACTTCTATATTCTGCTTTGTAGTAAAAAGTTTTATATCCCAAATTATTTTTTTTGTTAGGTGGATACACATGTGTTGCACTCCTACTTTTTTGCTTTTCGAGCATTTGGCCTTCCAAAAGACATTTGTTTCTGGTTTGGTTTATATTATGCGTTACGGTCCCACTTTCAGTTTTTTTTAAGGTGGTTGACAATGTTTCGTAGTGTAGTTCATCAGTTCGGACTTCCATTGTCAAATATAATATAAATTGATTTGAAATCCCTGAAAGAAATAGAAAGAATAACCGAAAATAACAATTTTATTAAAACAAAAAAACTGAAATTACATCCCATCATTTCGCTCAGAAGTCTTTTTGATAAGTATGGTTGAACATCTAAAATAGTTGGATGATCAGAATAAAAAATGTGTCCATATTCTTTTTCATGTTCAACGAGAGCTGTGGGATTTATCATATTCAGTTTCTTAGAGTCTCTCATGTGATCTGAAACTCGTGTTTCAAGATACCGTCCGGTTTGACCAAACTAGCATTTGTGACAGCTTCCACAGTTTAATTTGTGAACAATATTGGATTGTATTTCTTGTGGTGTTTTAGTTTTTTGTTTCGAGTTCTGTCGTTGGTGTCGTCTCGAAAATTTGTTGCTTGCAATGTGTCTATTTTTCAAATACGTATCTAATATGTTTAATATTTTTAAAATAGTATTAGCATCAACACGAAAAAACTACTTTTTGGTGAGTAATTCAAATGAGAACTCATTATTTCTTGTGAAATTGAAATAAGTTTTGTGTAAGGTATATTCATGGAAATTCATTATTACAGAGCCCTGAAGAAGAATTTAATTAAATTCGAAACGTTGGCAAGAATACAATTGTTTTCTTAAGAAAAACTGATCCTGTTACCCAACCAACCCCCCTTCTTCAGAAAAATTATTGGATCACTAAACTAGTTATTTTTGATGATGTCTAGTTGCTTTTCGAGACCTTCCTGCATATTGAAGAGCCCGAAAGCACGGTCTAATAGAGTCTAGATAATTCCTCTTTTAGTCGATTGATGGTGGTTGGATTCGTGGTTCAGATACTGTCCCATGTAAGTGGGTTTTAGATATATAGATGCTTTCCACTCAGTGTCGGTCCTTTTCACCAACACGTCTAAGAATTGCAATTCGTTGTGGACTTCCTTCTCCATTGTGAAAGTGATGGAAAGTCTTACGCTGTTGATGTATTTCAGGAAAGCTTGTAGTTCAGTATTCCCATGGTTCCATATTATGAAGGTGTCGTCAACGTATCTCAACCAGACACGAGGTTTCTTGTGGGCTTCTCTGTTCTCACTGTTATTTCATTTCAGGATTTCTTGATCAATATACTCGTTATTTTCATCTATCCTATTTTAATTTTCCTTTTTTAAGTTCTTCCAGGGATTTTTAAATTATTTCATATAATATCAGATAATGGAAGTTCAAACTAATGAAATTCATCATGTAACACCGTCAATCACCTCCAAACCTTCTACTTTTTTCTGAGAGAAGCAATAACTTCAAAAAAAAATTTTCTTTTTAATTGGAAAATTGTATGAATATTTCATAAGTATGTTAGAATGTGGCTGAATTTTCGAAATCCCCACCCTTTTCAAAAAGGATTTTTGACTATTCAATTTACAAATTCATCTCGATTTGTTTGCATATAATAATTTTTTTCGTAGAAAAGTCGCCGACAAAGAAGAGAGCGTTCTTCAGCAGCCAACGAACAAAACGATCGTCCGAAACAGAAATCAGAATGGCAGGAAATGAATCACCTCTCAGAGATCTGATACATCCAGCGTACAACGAACATCTCAAATCTCACAATGCCGTTTCCTTCAAACTTGTCCGAACCGGTAAGTACATACCAATCAATTTCCTTTCTTTGAGAGACTTCGACAATTTGATATAACTGAAATCGATGAACAATTGTGATACGGATATTTAATTGTGATATCGACGTTGATATAAACCTCTCATGAATATCAAATTATTCAATGAATATCATGAATATCAAATTATTCAATCAATATTTCGATATGATTTCTCCCTGTAGCTCTGGTATATTGATAGCTATGATTATGAATACACTGGATTATTATCATTATGTTTCTGGACTCGAATTTTGAATAATGCACACATATTAACAAATGCATGTAGTTGTACAGGGTTTCCCAGCACTATGATGAAAACAATTAATTGTTATAAAAATGGCAATTGCTCTTGATTTCAAATTCATTATAATTTTGATTTTATTTTGAAAATTATGTTTCAAAAAAGAATTCAAAAATCTCTCAGAGAAAGTTGGTTTATTATACCAGTCTACCTTCAAAATTCGGTTTTAATCTTTGATTATTTTAGTATCTAAAAATGCTAACGAATTGTTTTATTTCATTTCTAGAGTGAATTTTAGTTTTGGATGAAAACTATGGAAAATGTCTAATATTTCAGTTTGTTTATTTTTTGGAATGGAAGTAACAATATCGTCAACATATCTTTTGAAAGAAGGCAATGAAAATGACAACTTCTTAATGCATATATTTTGTAAAAAATGTATCTGTTAAACTTGGAATGCTACTCAATACCGAAGAAATAAAAGTGGCTTTTTTAAATGAAAAAATACAGTTGGAAAGCATTTTTTCTCGAAACAAAAAACTAAAACACCACAAGAAATACAATCCAATATTGTGTACAGATTGAACTGTGGAAGCTGTCACAAATGCTATGTTGGTCAAACCGGACGGTATCTTAAAACACGAGTTTCAGAACACATGAGAGAAACTGAATATGAAAAATCCCACAGCTCTCGTTGAACATGAAGAAGAATATGGAAACATTTTTTATTTTGATCATCTAACTATTTTAGATGTTCAATTATACTTATCAAAAAGAATTTTGAGCGAAATGATACATATCCTTGAATGCGATAGTGTAAACACTAGAAGAGATGTCGTTGGCCTTAATACCGTATAATTTGATTTGATACGTAAAATACCTGAATAATTTACACTTCTTTCATTCTTTTTTTTTCTGCCATTTATTAAAAAACAGACACCACCTTATCAGAATCAGAGATAAAGCAATTCGTTTGTTTCATGCCGTTTTGTGTTGGTGTTGTCTCGAAAATTTGTTGTTTGCAATGTGTTTTTTGTTTTTATTTTTCAAATACGTATCTAATATATCTGATGATTTTTAAAATAATATTTTCATCAACACGAAAAAACTACTTTTCGGTGAGTAATTTAAATGAGAACTCATTATTTCTTGTGAAATTGAAATAAGTTTTGTGGAAAGTATATTCATGAAAATTCATTGTTACAGAGCCCTGAAGAAGAATTCAATTACATTCGAAACGTCGGCAAGAATACAATTGTTTTTTTAAGAAAAAATTGATCCTGTTACCCAACCAACCCCTTGTTTAAGAAAAATTATTGGATCACTAAACTAGTTAACTGAATACTTTAGTTAATTAACTAATTTTTGAAGGTTTTGAATTTATATAAAAGTCCTGATAATTTTCAAACTTGAAACCTCAAATTTTTTCCGCTTATTAGAGTTTTTTTGGAAGGCTTCAAAAAGATTCCCGTTGGAAAAATTAAAAAAGAAAATTGGATTTTCCAATATGTTATTAGCAATCAAAGACATTGAAAAGTGAAAAATTCAATTGAAGCAATGAAATTTTTTTCAATATTCAAATTCTTGTTATTTGAAGTTACATAAAAATGATTTTTTATAATTTTCAGCTCTAGTTGTTTGGAAAATTGTTGTAAACGAATGTTTTTTTTATGAGATATTCGAAATTTTTTTGGAGGGATTTTTATCAGTGATGAATATTATGATTTTCAAAAACAAAAATTTTTTTATTGCCAGAAAACGCATTTATTGATAACCAATTTTTTTTGCCACTAAATATGAATATTGGGGAACGATTTTCTTCAAATCGTAACTTCTATTTCTCTTTGATATTCTAAAAATTTTTTTTTATTAATTTATTTTTTTATTGAAAAATTGGTTTTAAACAAATGAATCATTACGATATATATTTTTTTAAATACTATCAAACAAAACAAAAACAACTGTGTCTCACTTTTTCTGAAAAAAAAAATTATTTATTTTTTACACATTTTTCAATAATTTTCAAATTTTATTTTTGGTGAAACATGATTGTTTTTGTTTTCTCCTGGTAGTAATTGAAAAAATATTTCGTAAAAAGTAATTTGTTTCAAAAAATTGTTTATTGATTGAATAAAAAAAATATAAATTGAAAATATGGAATATCACAGAGAAAAAGAAATTATGATTTAAAAAAATAATTTCCTAATATTCACATTTAGTAGCAAAAAAAATTGTTGATCAACAAATGGTTTTCAAGCAATAAAAATTTGTTTTAAAAAACAATACAAATACAATACAATATTTACAAATAAATACAATACATTTTCGACCACCACGCCTACTATCAACTTTTCTTCCAAATACGGACCGGCATCTTCCATTACAAATATTGATCAAATCACAGAACATTGCAATATCATACTTTAGAGTTTTATAGCGTTTCATTTGTAAAAGCAAACATCATCAGTTACAACAATTTGTTATTACGGTAACGTCGTTAGTTATTTTGTGAACTGTTTTCATTTCCTCAACACGTATTCAACAAATGAAGTACCTCATCTAATAACTTAGAAAAAAAGGTACCCCAATACAACGAACATTCTTATTTTTCCTTTTTTGAAATTTCTATATTACAGTAATCTTTGTTTCAATGCTGATTTCTCCTGAATCAATTTGAATATGGAATATTTCTATAATTCCCAGTCCTGAGTAACTTTAATAGTAGTTTTTAGTCAAAATACGATTGATGGTGGCCGTGTTGTCACGAAACGTTCAGTCAAAGATTTGTCGTTACATCAGATGGGAAGTATTCTATGAAATACTTCCCATCTGATTTATTTGCGAGATGATAAATCTCCCCCGTTGGAAAAAATATTTACCCTCCATCGTGAATTTTGAGAGTGCATGTCAGTAAAACAAATAATGTTCGAATTATATTTCCAACCTTCTGAGAAAACATGGCCCTAAACCCGCCATAACCAATTATTCTACAGAAATATTTTCATTTCTGTTCAAGACTAACTGTTGGACAAACTACTACCCGATTTAGATTTACGGTAGAGGTTCATAAGTTATAATTGCCGAGTTGTTTCAAGCCAGTAATTCTACCCGAAGCTCTTTGAGGAGGTTTAATCAAAATACTCTCTTGTTTGCCACGTTGTTGTGGCAACTGAAACTTTTCTAGCAGGAGTTTTCCTGGCACAACATCATTTGTCAGGTAGAAAACTATTTGCACTTACTCGAAACCTCAATATCTCTCAAAGTTTCCAGGATTTGAGTTGAGGAAATTCAATAATTATATACAAAGTTTGATTGAGGATCATTGTCATAACCTTTTATTAATCCCTGCTTTCCTACAAATATTATAAATGCGTAATCCCTACTTCTCTACTAATATCATACCTAAATGCGTAAGTTTGTTTGTTACGGTTTCACACAAAAACGACTCAACCGATCATCATGAAATTTTGTACGCATGTCCTTGGAGGCATTAGAAGTAACAGGTTAAGTTAGGTTAGATTAGTTTAGGTTAGGTTAGGTTAAGTTAAATTAGGTTAGGTTAGGGGAGGTTAGGGTAGAATAGCGTAGCGTAGAGTAGTTTAGGTTGGGTTATAATTTTTAAAAATTGATAATTTCAGCCAAGTTTTAAAATATAGCCCTCATATTGATCCATTTCTATTGTTCTGACACTTACTTAATGACATAAATGCGAGCGATGCCGCGGATAAAAGATAGTAGCATTACATAAAAATCAATTCTCAATAACTCACTAGAACTCTGCAGTTCTCTCCTTTTGATTTATGAATTTTGACAACTAGGTTAGAATCAATTGGTAGTTGTACTATTCCAGTAGTTGGTAATTTTCTACATAGTTTTTATGTTGGTATTGATAAAATGTAGGTAGGTAACATTTTGTTATTTCAGGTACCTATTTCAGGTACCAAAAGTACATATAGCTAGCATTTCATTACATATTTTTTGTAAAAAATACCTTAGTTACCTGAAAATGGTGTAACCAACCAGGTAGATTTATCACTTAGGTAGACGAATAGGTACTAAATTGAAGAAGCTATTGTATAGCGAAACATGTGTCGCGGTTTTTGTAAAACCCTTATAGTGAAAATCATAGAGTAAACTCTATTTATTATTTTTTTTCAATAAATATAGTTCAGAAAGTCTGAAAAACGCCCTTTTATAGCATACGAAACTAAAAAATGAAAAATAAATATTGTTTAAATAGTTTGAAAAACTTAAAAATACGCTTTCAAAGAAAATCGAACTGAAAAAATCAAAATATTTTTCTCTTAAATAAGTTAAAAACAATAACTAACGAAAAATATTAGTATTATTGTTGAAAAAGCGTGGGCGCTTTGTGCCTAATTTTTGTATATCAAGCGCCCGTCGCTTTTTTCACAATAATGAAAGTATTTCACGTTCGTTATTGTTTTGAACTTATTTAAAAAATATTTTCAACTTTTTAGTTCGATGTTCTTTAAAAGCGTGTTTTTTAGTTTTTTAAACTACATTCATTCATCCTATATTCAGTGAGGATTTCTATGAAATGAATAGGTCATCAATCAAACAAACCTTACAAATATCACTTGAAATATTATTATTATTATCATCATAATTAAATTATTAACTTTGCCATTCAGTGAAAACGTTTTATAGTGATTTGGTTTCTCTGATTTTCGAAAAAACAAATTTACAAAACTTTGTCGATGTTTTCAATTGTTTGTCGAAAGGGAGCTTATTGAGATTCTGAGAAATTACTTGCAAAGAACGCTGTTTCGTTTGAATTTCAATCATATGGGTTACACAACTTCACGGTGCGAATTACGTGGTTGGTGATTCGCAGGATTTCAATATAAACACGAGCCGAGTAAATAATGGGAGAAGAAATAAATAACCGTCTTTTGACTTACCGTTCTGACATGTATGAGAAACTAGAGCGTGTATATTTCTCTAAGAGATTATCTTGTCAGAATGTTTGGGCGGAATACATTTGTACGATGTTACGAAACTCACATCCATGATAATAATCAAACAAGACGAGTGTTGATCCAACACCGTAGCTTCATTGACAGCAATGGAGTTACGGTGTTTGTAAAACACATCTGAAATGAAAAAAAAAAGTGAATATTATTCAATTATCATCATGAATGGTTTTATTAATCATCATCGAGTTGTGGGTCAGTCCATTCATAATACGAAATGTCTGTAATATTATGGACATCATGAAAATCATTCATATAAAGCTGAGTCAGTGAGCACCAAGTAAACTCATAAGTATATTTTTTCAACCAACCAGAAAAAATTGTTGGGGTCGTATGTCAAAACTAAAGAATTGTTCGTTTCCTTCAAATGGGTAGCAAGCATCGAAAAAATCAAAATCATCATCCATCATGTAGGAAATCACTTGCTTCCTGATTACCATATATATTTCTATATATATATATATATATATATATATATATATATATATATATATATATATAAAATAGAAATACGGAATAATGTTGGGGATGCAGTCAAAATTGCTGGGCTGTTGTTTAAAGAATACTCTTTGTTATATGGTCGAGCTTTCGAGAATGTTCATTCCCTTTATCAAGACAATCTACAATAAATTGATAACATTGAAGCAAAATTGTAAAACGATAGATAAAAAAGTACTTACTAACTTGAGGTTATAGTAAAAAGTCGAACGTTTCACTGAGAAAAACAAACTTAGTACTTTTCATTGTGTAGAAAAGTGTCACACATTGATTTTTTTATAGTTTAAATTGTCTTGATTTTAAGAAAAGATCAAGACAAGAAATAATTTTAGATTTCAAGACAAGACAAGAAATTTTATGTCAATACAAAGATTTCTTATCAAGAAAACAACATATCTTGAAATATCTTTAGTAACGATGAAAACTTTAAAACGTATTTATTTGTGAAAAAGATGATATTCTTTAACGTAACACAAAATATTTTAATTTATTGAAAACTTTTTATGCTAAAACTTTTTACGAAAATGTAAATTAAAAATAACAAATGATATTTACCCAATCCTAGATTTTATTTTAAATGACAAATTTAGCACTATTTTATTAAATCTCAACTAACATTCTCTTTACTCTGACTTCGATTCATCCAATCTACATTACTATTACTTCCACTTTAACTTGACGCAGAACATTGGAACTTGTTTCGATCAGGCACCCCTTGAGAAAACTCTTTGTTTTTCAAGTTTTTAAGTTTTGCTTTCAAGTTTCTTTTTAACCCAGAAGTCCCAGAATTTTTCATTTTTAGGAAAACACTTTTATTATGTTTTTGAAAACATGGTATACATTTGATTATCTTATCATTTTTGTTTTTGCCATTGGTACTGGTGTCCACCTCAATTTCAAAAAAGTCACATAATTTTTTCTGTCTGTAGTGCCAGTATCGCCTCTAGTAGGGGAGATGGGGGGAGTGAGAGCCAGTGGATAATGGGAGCCACCTTATTAATAAGGATTTTGGAACGCCTTATTGTAACTTATGAACGCCCTCTACGCTTGACCTTGAGCTGTGATGGCTCATAGATACCGCTGTTATTCAAATCAGTTCGTTTTAAACTATTGACCGGAGAGGAGTGACATTGTGAAATCTTGTTCTAGAGATTCGTGCAAGTTATTGACGCAAGTATCATTGGTTTTTGTCTAATCCATATTATTTTATCACTATAGGTTCGTAAAAGTATGAAATTTCATTGCATCTCATCTGATTTTCTGTTAAATTATGCTATTTTTGATTTCGAACATTTTAAATGAAAAATGCACCTTGGGGTAATAGGAGCCACAATGGCTCCCATTACCCCATTATCCTAATGTTTATTTCAGATGCCCAGGACGTGAAATAGAAAAACCGATAAGGGTTTGTGGACATCAAAAGACCTCCAAAGGGGTGCTAGGTTGGTGGCTAATGGAATGGGTATAAGAATAGCAGCTCTTCAATGTGATATCCTCTTCCAGAGAAGATTAAAGAAGGGCAACTTGCAGTAATCGGCGCAATTAGTCAGACGTCCTTGTTTTACAATCGAACAAGAAAAAGAAATGACGGCCCATCTAATTAAGCACTCTAACATGTTCTATGGTTTATCAAGATGCCAATTTTGTCGCCTTGCCTATAGATGCGCAGAAAATCTTAAGATAAAGCATCGATTCAATACCCAGAAGCAGCTAGCTGGAAGGTTTTTTGAAACGAAATCCTACTATTAGTGTCCGTAAGCCCGAAGCTACGAGTTTCAATCGTATCAAAGGTTTCAACAAAACAGAAGTCACACGATTCTTTGAAAATCTTGAAGCAGTTATGTTTAAATATAAATTTCAAAAGTCGAATATATATAATATGGATGAGACCGGCATAACAACGATTCAAGAACCAGGGAACATTTCAGCAAAAAATTGGCAAAAAAGAATAGATTCAGCAACTAGTTAGAACGTGGCAAAAACATTACCGTAATTTGCGCCATGAGTGCTGTTGGATCATATGTGCCGTCTTTCTTTTTGTTTCCAAGAAAACGATTTTCACCATTACTAGCTGAAGGCGGACCCGCTGATGCAGAATATCAGGTCACATTCAATGGCTGGACCAACGATGAGATGTTTCTGTTATGGCTGGAGCATTTTGTTAAATTCACAAAACCGAGTCAAGATCAACCAGTTCTGCTAGTGCTAGAGAATCATTCCAGTAATGCAACACTTGAAGCCTATAATTATTGTAGGAACAATCATATAACTATGCTTTCACTACCGCCGCATTCATCTCACCGAATCCAGCCGTTGGATGTCACGTTCTTTGGACCCCTGAAAAAGGCCATTATAAGGAATGTGATCTATACATGAGATCGAATAAATCATCCCAGCTAACACCTTATGTTGTTGCAAGTATCATTGATGAAGCATAGATTAGAGTGGCCTCAATAGACAAAGCAATATCAGGTTTTAGATGTACTGGCATTTTTCCGATTTAGCCAAATATTTTTGCTGACACAGATTTTATGTTCGATTGTCAGCCAAGATAATCTTGGGGATAACACAGATATAAACATCCCCACTCATATGACTCACTCACGAAGTGACATTATCAGAAGCCGTTCCTGATTTGCCTCAACCCGGATGTTCAAGTTGGGATGACGAAACAACAGACAGAAGCCTAAACACTTCATCAATTTCTGATATTATTTCAATGATTTTCCCCGCCCCAGAAATGCCAAAGAACCTAAAAAAGAATTCAAGACAAAAACAACATTCAATAATTTCAACTGAAACCCCAATGGAAATATTTTTCGAAGAAAAACAACAGAAAAGACAAGAACGAGAAAAAAAGGAAAATATCAAACAATTACTGAAAAGAGCAAACAAAAAAATGATAAAGCCTCTAAAGAAAAATCAAAACGGAAAGTTTTTGCTTCATCACCAGAAAATGAAAATATTCAAACGCCAAATAAAAAAATCTGCATCAGAAATAAATTAAAAACACAGCAGAAGCCGAAAAAGTCCAAACGCAAAGTGAAAAAGGCGTTTTCCGAAGAATCATCAAATTCGGAAAGTGAAACAGGATTGTGTGATGACGAAAAATTTGATGATCTTGATGATGACGGAATTCGATGTATTATTTGTGACGATATTGGAAAAAATTAATTGTAGTATCGGTGCACTAGTTGTGGAATTTGGGCACATTCTGAATGTTCGGGTGTAGAGAGTCCTGAAGGATATTTTTGTGACTTTTGCTTGGACAGGTAGAATTAGAGTTTTTTGTTTCTATTTTTGTTATTATTCTTGTTTTTACCATATCACTTATATGAAGTTTATTATATGGCTTTTCTCAGAAATTATTCTTACTTTAACTATTAAAATAACTGGTGGCTCCCATTACCCGCATGGGTAATGAGAGCCAAATGCATTTCTCAATTTTTTTTTTTATAAATTTTACTATAATTAGTTTTGTTCAAAAAATATCATATGTAACAAAAATATATATATGTAAACCTTCCTATATCAATATTTAAATTTAATTATAAGCTAGAAAGTATGATTCAAAAAGAATATCTCCTTAGGCTCCCATTCCCCCCTTTCCCCTACTTCTAATACCAGTATCCTACATTGATAAATGCTGCTGCTTTTTCCTTTTGCTGCAACTATCGAAGACAGCTTTGTCATTCTCAGTATTCACACTCGCACTAGTAGTCGCGTTAGTCTCACTGATTATTTCATATTTACTCAAACCGTAATGTATAGGTTTCTGTCTATTGTTTTTCGGTCAGAATCGAGGCCATATGACTCAGCAGACATACTATTTACTGAAGAGTCACTGCCACTCATGGTAAAAAATAAGAGATAATTTTAATATAATGTACTTCTCATCACCAAATTCACAAACTCGCATCTGAAATATAATGAAACCGGTACAGACTACCACTTTTTAATATTAACCTTACTCAACTAAACGGGATAAAGCATGCAAGTGCACATCAATTTTGCGTTCGGGAATTACCGGACCGGGTAATCACGAATTTCAGGATCTTGAAATCTCTTGATTCAAGACAACATATAAGACGTCAAGAAAACGTCCAAGACAAGATTTTTTTAAATTTCTTGATTTTTTCTCAAGACAAGACAAGAAGTTGTTATCAAGACAAGAAGTTGTTATCAAGACAAGAATTCTTGTCTTGCCGACCCCTAACCTCGATAACGTGATTCGATCACTAAGGAGTTGAAATGATGGTTTTGTGTTGGAATAAAACTCCAGTAATATTCATTACTATACCAAAGGTTCTAAACAGTGCATCCCAAGTACCTTTCATAATATTCATGGAAGAGGACGAGCCTAAAAATAAACTGCCGCCTCTAGACAGAATTCCAACTTAAACGGGACAGTATCTGAATTAGGATTTCAACCACCACCAATCTGTCAATAGTTGAATCGTTTAAACCAATTAGTTGTGCATTGGTTTTTTCAAACACGTAGAAAAGTCTTTACGAGATATTTCACTTATCGTTAACCCATTTATCGCGTCAGCAGCCGGTACTGAGTAACAGAAAAGGTCTGATTCTGTTCCACTGTCGTCATTCCATTTGGATTCCTCTCGTCCGCACGTTTCAGAAGAACCCTTCCAAAAATGGAACGAATGGAACGAAAGTTCTGCCTCAGCCACCCTCTACTCTCCTAACCTCTCGGCAATCGACTACCACTTCTTCAAGCACTTCGACAGCTTTCTCGGTAAAACTTCCGTCAGCACCAGGCAAAAACGGCAGTTGTCTACTACATTGATTTTCGGGCACGTAATTTCCATGCTGATGGAATTAATCGATCTGTGTCACGTTGACAAAAGTGCACTAAATGAAATGGCTCTAATTTTGATTGAATTGAACATTGTGACGTTGGCAAAATTGCACTGAATGAAATGGCTCTAATTTCGATTGAATTGAATAAGTACTCACTGAGATATAACAGTTCAAAGTACACTCATTAAAACGATATTTTTAAACAACCCAAGAAAGCGATTGTATAGCGAAACACGTGTCGTGGTTTTTGTAAAACCCTTTCTTGTGAAAATCATACAAAAATAGCTATTCTTGATATATGTGTTAAAAGTAACGTTTCATTTTGTGAGTGAAAAAGTTTGCGAAACGAACATGGCGAGCTGCGTAATTTTACGACACAATAAAACCTACTTCCAACACAAATATCATACAAAGTTTCATGTACAACTATCCTGTTTTCATAATGAAATAAATAAATTCAATATTTCTATAAAAACACATTTCGACATATCTTGTCAGTCAACTATTTTTATTTTGAATTTCACTAGTTCGGACTTCCATTGTCTATTATATAAAATGATTTGAAATCCCTGAAACAAGTAAAAAAGAATAATTAAAAAAGAATAGTTGAAAATAACAATTATATTAAGCAACAATAAACCTGAAAAGAAATGATAGTAAAATAACCCACAAGTAAAAATATAATAATTGAATAAATAAAAATTAAAGGAATGCAAAAAAAGAAAATAATAAAAATAAAAAAGTGTAGAGATTCCAAGTCACGTTAGTTCACGACGTTTCGATTGTTGGTATCTACAATCGTCTTCGGGTGATGACTGGACTGATTCCTCCGAGAGATGACTATTTTATAGGTCGTTGAAATACTTTCACTTTCTCTACTTTCCATTTTCCGCTTCACTGATTCCGTGAGAGATGACCGATTTGGCGGGAGTTGGTCATTTCTCGTTTGATGATTGGTTTCCATATGTTTCGTATATCTACGCTGGCCTGGCTGAATACGTTGTTGGACAACATGTATGCGGCTTCCTTAAATTTTCTCCTGAACCAATGTTCCTCTCTGTGCAAGATCTCAGCTTGGGACCACTCGATGTTGTGTTGATGGGTCCAAACATGGTCTGCTATTCCTGATTTGCTGGTTTCTCCTCGCTGTGTGTGCTTCTTGTTCTTGGCAATGCGAGTATTCAATGGCCTCTTAGTTTCACCAATATAGGTGAAAAGACTTTGGCCAAAAGACAGCAGGAGCCTCGCAAGGAAGAGAAGCCGTCACAACCAGTGCTTTCACTTCCCTACATCAGAGGATTATCGGAGAGGATAAGAAGAATTGGTTCCAAGTACAACATTAGAACCTGTTTTAGATCCGGTAACACTATCCGTAGCAGCCTCACGAAAACCAGGCCCCCAAACGCGGACTGCGATTCCAAGAATTGCATTTACCGGATACCCTGTGAGTGCGGAAAATCCTATATTGGTGAAACTAAGAGGCCATTGAATATTCGCATTGCCGAGCACAAGAAGCACACACAGCGAGGAGAAACCAGCAAATCAGGAATAGCAGACCATGTTTGGACCCATCAACACAACATCGAGTGGTCCCAAGCTGAGATCTTGCACAGAGAGGAACATTGGTTCAGGAGAAAATTTAAGGAAGCCGCATACATGTTGTCCAACAACGTATTCAGCCAGGCCAGCGTAGATATACGAAACATATGGAAACCAATCATCAAACGAGAAATGACCAACTCCCGCCAAATCGGTCATCTCTCACGGAATCAGTGAAGCGGAAAATGGAAAGTAGAGAAAGTGAAAGTATTTCAACGACCTATAAAATAGTCATCTCTCGGAGGAATCAGTCCAGTCATCACCCGAAGACGATTGTAGATACCAACAATCGAAACGTCGTGAACTAACGTGACTTGGAATCTCTTCACTTTTTTATTTTTATTATTTTCTTTTTTGCATTCCTTTAATTTTTATTTATTCAATTATTATATTTTTACTTGTAGGTTATTTTACTATCATTTCTTTTCAGGTTCATTGTTGCTTAATATAATTGTTATTTTCAACCATTCTTTTTTAATTATTCTTTTTTACTTGTTTCAGGGATTTCAAATCATTTTATATAATAGACAATGGAAGTCCGAACTAGTGAAATTCATCACGAAACATTGTCAATCACCTTCAAACAAATATTTTTATTTCATTGCATTTCATGTGAAGGGGCCGTGTTAGGTGACATCAAATCACGCGTCTATCAACATACAGTATTATTTAGAGCTCACGAGTTTCATTTAAAGTCACATTTAAAGTTCTTGCCGGTGTTTAATGTCTTGTATAATGAAGAATAATAGTGAGGAATTGTGTATTTCTGATGATATTGAAGAGGCTGCAAAAAGAGCTCATTAGAATTGTAACCAAAAAAAACGGCTCAGCAGTACGACATGGCATATTCTGATTTTCTCAGCTGGTGTAGACTCAAATATGTCGAAGAAAATGTCAGCGAAACCGTCTTCTTAGCCTATCTAGAAGAGAAATCAAAAATATGAAATCGTCAACTCTGTGGAGCAAGTTTTCAATGATAAAATTGATTGCGGTCGTTGAAAATGGTGTTAACAAAAGCAAACATTTCAAGGTAATAGCATTCTTGAAGCGGAAAAAGGAAAATTATAGGCCCAAAAATCAAAAACACTTACGTTTGAACAAGTCCAGAAGTTCATAAATGAGACGCCAGATGGAAAATATTTGATGATGAAAGTTGCTGCTAGTTTTGGAATATATGGAGCCTGCCGTGCCATTTATTGAATCATTGATTGTTCAAATTCCAAACACAAAAACAAAAATAGATCGTTCTTTTTGCATTGTTGGCATAAACATTGACTATTTTAATAAATACGTTGCATTATGCCCTTCTGTTATCAATCATCAACGTTTTCCTCTGAAATGCTCGAATTATAAATGCAGTGCCAACCCAGTTGGTATAAACACGTTTGGGAAAATACCTTCTATCATTGCTGAGTTTCTGAATCTCCCAGGACCGAAGGATTCTACAGGTCACTGTTTCAGAAGGTCTTTTGCTCCTTTGCTAGCAGAATCAGGAGCAAATATAACGGATATTGAGGAGCATGGAAGATGGAAGTCTATAACAGCAGCTTTTATAAAAAGGATATTGCTGGAAAAATAATCCGAACAGCTGGCTTCAGCGTTACAGCATCGTCCTCTTCACTTCAAGAATTAAATTTTAATATCCATGAAATTGTTAACTCAGATTAAATACATTAGATACAAGGTTCTCCAATATCGCAAAATATCGATATCAGTAGTTAATTCAATTGTACATTTCATATAAATGTTCATAATGTTCATAATTAGTAATAATAATGTAATCAATGTCGATAGCCGATCGGTTTGACGTGAGTGCTTTGTTCACTCACCCAAATCGACCAACGTGTTGGTCGGTGGCTCAAGCCTCGGGTTGAACTTGCGATTTTCACTTGCTTTCATCCAATCCTTATCAGGAATCAAAAGTTAAAAGGTAGGACCTCGTTAGTCTTTAGCTCGTACAAGGTTCAACTTCTGAGGGTTGTCGTTCGTGGGGGTGCGACAACTGGTTTATAAAAACACAGATTTTGAACAGATTCAAACAGAATACATTAGTAGCAGAATTTAATTGTGTCTATATCTATTGTTCATAATGAATCTTTCTTGAAAATTGAAGAATTATATTTTGTTTATTGCTATTTGGTCGAAAAAATCGTGTGCACGCTACTTCGTGAACATCATCTTTTAATATTCAACGAAAGTCATTTTTTTGAGGAGGAACATCAGTTTTTATCGACTTTTTTTGGGTATTTGTTACCTTCCACAATCTGAAAAATATAAAAATTGAAATGAAGAACTTCATGCAAGTGTAGAAGGGCAACCTTTTTAATTCACCCCGATAAGTTATTGCGTGAAAATCAAAGTATTTTTCACAAAGAAACATCTTCTATTTACCAGTAACTTGTCGTATTTAATAATTTTGCATATCAAAAAAGTTTTTACGAAATGATACAATACTTATCTTAACGTTTCGGAGGCCAAAATCCGCCTCCGTCTTCAGTAATGGACAAAAAAATTCTTATATATTAGCAGTTATTCCTTTTTGATTATTTATTTCTTTACTTCCTCGACAGATGTCAAAGGAGTTTTCAAATATATATTTACATGTTTCAGATTGTGGAAGGTAATAAATACCCAAAGAATGTCGACAAAAAATCTTTTGATACTCTTGACAACCATTAAAAATGTCACTTTCAATGACAGTTGTACAAAAACTGTATTGATGAGTTTTCATATTGATAAATAATTTCAAGATCACGCTGACTTGCCCTGTTATGGCTAAAACCTCAGCCAGAAAAATCATTTTGGTTCTTTAGGTCTTGTACCTCACGGTGTGGAAAGTGGTCACTGGTTGATAATGCTGGTATGCCCTTTGAATGTACCAAGCCCCGGTGAGCCAGACCAGTACATCCTTTAAAATTACAAAAATAATGTTCATTCACCCGAAATATTATGCACCTTCATAGGAGCTCAGATTCCTCAATAACTGTGAGGCTGTGGAGTTTTGTGTTTGAAGTGTCTTCATAACACAAGGATTTGGCATAAGACCCCAATTCGTCAGGAGCTCAAATCTTCTCCTCAGCAGGATCCCATCTATATCTTAATCTTCATGCAACTGGTGTTACGCAATTATTCTTAATTTCAAAGGTTCCATTAAAATTTTTCTGAAATTGAATATGAGGGGATCGCAAATAACAAAGACAATATTTTGGTTATCGTCGTATTTTTTCAATCATTGTTACTATTGTATATTTTGAAATTCAGAAAACATTCGTTTTGTACATATTTCAAAATGAATTGCGACTGAAGGAAAAATATATGTGACTAACTGCAGGAGCATTCATATTTCAATATTTATTCATATGTTTTTGGGATGATCAATAGTGGCTACGTAATGGTTTCTGGTAACTGAAACTATATTTACCCATTTTCTCCCAAGCCACAGAATATATAATATTTCGGAAAGTTCAGTATTTATAGCGACCTGCAGAGATATATTTTGCCTTCAAGAAAGGAGGCTATCTAGATAAGGAAAACCTTTTACTCCATACTTTTCTAATTTTGTTAAGAGCTTTTGATGTTTGACGCAGGCAAATACCTGACTCATATCTCATATCTTTTTCAATATAATTAATTAATTGAATTGTTGGCAGTAATTCAAAAATAGCACCACGTTTGTCAACACTCTAATGCAGATATTGTAGAAACATCCTTCATCTAATGCAGGGGTCTCCAAACTTTGAAGCCTTCGGGCCATAATGATTTTTTCAGTTTGTTCCAAGGGCCAATTTCTGCCCTCAACTATATTTCTAGACTAGGATAGTCGCAAAGTGCGAGACCTAAGCAAACCTACGCTATTTTTGCATTTCGATTATTATTGTGTATTGTGACAATTAACGACATCTAGTGGCATTAGGCGTAATTAAATACTCGGAATTACCGTGTTGGTTCGAGACAGTTCTGGTTCTAGCTAGTGTATTCCGATCACCTCGAGGTAGCAGTAATAATTGCATATAAAAAGTCTAGCGGCGCAAGTGCGAGTTAGTCTGCGTAGGAAAGGCGAAGGAAGCGAAACTGTTTATTGTGAAATAAAGTAACACCCGTCAATTAAGAGTATTTTGATTTAACTTATTGTTTTTATGTGTGATTTGTTAGTATGGAAAAGAAGCGAAAAATCGACAGTGAATGCAGAACGTTCCAAGGAAACTGGAATTTTCAGTATTTTGTGATTGAGTCCAGTAATAAGGCGCTATGTTTAATTTGTAATGAAATCATAGCTGTTCTCAAAGACTATAACATTAAACGACACTATGAATCGAAACATCTTCAAAGTAACTCCAAGTATACAGGAAGTTTGCGGAAGGAAAAATTTGAAACTCTGAAACGCGGACTCAAATCGCAGCAATCTTTGTTTACCAAAGCGAATACTGAACAAGAGTCTGCAACTCGCACCAGCTTTCGTGTGGCTCTTGAAATCGGAAAACGTGGCAAACCATTTACCGATGGAGAAATGATAAAAGAATGCTTGATTGCAGTAGCCGAAGAAATATGCCCCGAAAAGGTAAATTTATTTAAAAGTGTCAGTTTGTCAGCAAACACCGTAGCTCGGAGGGACATCATGAGTGGATATGAGGGACATCATGAGCTCATGGACATCATGAGTGGTTTTCTCTAGCATCGGATGAGTCAACGGATGTGTCAGATACTGCTCAGGTGTTGATTTTTATTCGCGGAGTAGATAAAAGCTATAAAGTGTATGAAGAACTTCTTGATATTGATAGTATTCACGTTACGATAACTGGGGCAGGTATTTTTAAGAGAGTTGAAAATGCCATTAATAAAATAAACCTTCGATGGAGAAATTTGAAATCTATAACAACTGATGGAGGCAAAAATATGTATGGTAAAAATAAAGGAGTGATTGCACTTGTGTCGAAGGCTGTAGAAAATGATGGTGGTTCAAAACCATTAGTCTTACATTGTATCATTCATCAACAGTCCTTGTGCGGAAAATGTTTGGATATGTCTGAAGTTCTAAAACCAGTAATATTAGTTGTTAACTTCATCAGATCCACTGGGCTGAATCACCGACAATTCCGCGAGTTTATTCAACAGATTGGAGAAAATGATTTACCATATCATACTGCCGTACGCTGGCTTAGTTGCGGAAAAGTCCTCAAGCGCTTTTTTGAACTCCGAGCAGAGATCGAATTTTTTTTAAATGAGAAGCAGCGCCCTTTTGGCGATTGAGAAAATAGTGAATGGATGTGGAAGTTAGCCTTCTATATCGATTTGACAAATCATATGAACGAACTGAATTTGAGATTGCAAGGAGAAAATCAGCTTCTCCCTGATTTATACACCAATATCAAATCCTTCAGGCAAAAAATAATACTATTTCTGCGGCAATTACGTAAAAAATGTTTCACACATTTTGAAACATGTGAAATATTCAGCCACACTACAGAGACTGAATTTCCCGTCAATTTTACAATCGAAACTTTGAGTGCTTTGAAGATAAATTTTGATAATCGTTTTTCAGATTTTGATGTCATTGCGAATGAAATCAATCTTTTCCAAAATCCTTTTGATTCTGACATTGAAACCCTGGCTCCGGAAGTCCAAATGGAAATTATTGATTTACAGTGCAGTGATATGCTTAAGAACAAATATCAAAATTCATCTTTGTTGGGATTTTATAAGAGTTTTACACTGGAACAATTTGATAATTTGCATAAATTTGTTCGTGGGTTGTTTTCTGTTTTTGGTACTACTTACTTGTGTGAGAAAACGTTTTCCAAGATGAAGTACACAAAGAATGTTTACAGGTCTCAATTAACCGTTGAGCATCCTAAATCTCTTTCGATAATTGGTACAAGTAAAATTGATCTACAACTACAAAGTATTGTCTGTGGAAAATCACAATTACGCAAATCTCATTAGTGTTTTTGTTTTACTGTAATTCATTTCAAATATTTGTTAGTTATTAATAAGCTTATACTCAGATACTAAAGTTAAGTT
Source organism: Leptinotarsa decemlineata (assembly GCF_025532065.1). Classification (NCBI taxonomy): domain Eukaryota; kingdom Metazoa; phylum Arthropoda; class Insecta; order Coleoptera; family Chrysomelidae; genus Leptinotarsa; species Leptinotarsa decemlineata. The sequence continues at coordinate 12,843,469 of NW_027412674.1, forward strand.
TTCTTTGTCATCATTTCTGTCGTTAAGTTTTACCTTGCAAGTAAATAAAACCGAGTAATTATCATTCTGTGTTTTCTTCTTCAACTTTTCACAGCAATAGTAACAACAATTAGGTAGTCATTGGCTGTCGCGGGCCAGATTGATGACAGTAAATCATTGGCTGTCGCGGGCCGGATTGATGACACTGGCGGGCCGGATTTGGCTCGCGGGCCGTAGTTTGGAGACCCCTGATCTAATGGATATGTCGAATGGATAACTGAAATTTAGCTTCTATGACTCAATATACGACATTCTTATCCGTTACCGACAGAACTTCCCATTAGAAAAACTTGAAACTTCATCTCAATGGATTAATTCACTGTCGAAGAGAAATCATTCTTTTTTCAAGATTCTTTTGTGAGTCATACCTGTACCTAAGGATTGCCACAGTGCGACATATCAACAAATTGAGTGAAAAACGAAATGTGAGGTGTCAAATTGTTTTAGTAATCACCAACACAAATTCATGTTATTAACGAATCAACAATATTTGATCGTGAAGTGAATTCGCTGAATTTTCACTACAGAATAATATGATTCGTGAAAAAGGAAATTTATTGTGATATTAAATTCACATCGTTATTCCCTACAAGCCTGCCATGTGAACAGAAATCCAATTTGCATAAAAACAATGAAGCCATTTCCACTAGGAAAGGAACCCACATACACATTATGTATTCTTCATAATTTCAAGCGAATATTTTCCTAAAGTACAGAATGAAAAAATTAAGTGTTAAGAGGTTGTTGGGAAAAATATAACATAACTTTTAGGAATCAAAAATTTTGATTCAAATATTCGATTTATTTCAAGAAACAGGCGATCTTCAAAGTTGTTATACTCAATTGAATGTTTTTCAATTGAAGTATAACAATTGATTGAAGTAGTCGATAGTGTAGAAACAACAATAAAATTTGAATTTGAACGAGAAAATTGACTAGTAAATAATTTTTGACGTATGTTCAGATGAGGAAATGACAGATTCACTTCTAGGAATGTACATTTGTAACCACTTTATATTTTTCATGATGAGTTTTCAATATTAAATCCGTTGTATAATGGTTGAATTTTCAATATGGTGTTGATAGATATTGATGAAGAATTATTTTCTGTTGGAAACATATGTTCAGATTTTCTGAGGTAAATGAAAATGAAATGAGTTCTTCCACATTTTCGTCACGGAAAGTATGCATAATGATAAAAACTCAAATGGAAATGACAATGGTTTTTTAATGAAATTTCGAAACTTTCCAATTAGTCAACAAAGCACTTGAAAGGCTAATTCTCATACATTGGAAGTATCGGTGTCCCACAAGGATCAGTTCTGAGCCCAATTTTTTTTGCTTGTATTTGAATCATCTGGCTTTCATTCCAATTAGATGAAATGTTATAATTTTTGCAGATGACACTACCATCCGTGATGGTATGAGCATGAAAAAAAATGCCTAGCAATTGAAATATTTTATCACTAGTGATCTTGAAATATTCAGAAAATGGTGTGATTCCAGTTAGTTATGTTTCAATACGAGAAAATTCAACATACTTACCTTCAGCATCATCTGTTGAGATTTAAGCCTAAACGGACAAACTTTAGAAAACAAAAATAATTTTAAAATTCCTGGGAATATTTATTGATGACAAACTGAAATTTGATCAGCATAGTAAAACATTGACAAAAAAACTAGCGGCTGGATTTTATGCACGTAGAGTGGTCTCAATGGAACTGGGCATATCTACAGCGAAGATGGTGTATTACTCTATGATTGAGGCTCATTTCAGATATTGAATCGACTTTTGAGAATTTTGTAGTCAACAATTACTACAATCAGTGTTCAAAAAGGGTAGTTAGATACCTATGTACAGCTCGAATGCGTGAACCCTGTAGACCATTATTTATCAGCAAGGGTGATCTAACTCTCACTTGCATTTTTAATCTAGAGTCTGCATGTCTAATACACAAAAACCTTGACACAGTTATTACCCTGAAACCAAGCAGTCAAATGGAATGTATTACATGGCAAATATCGGGAAATAAATGACCTCTCCCTATTCCAAAATCTACTTCGAGTAAGAACTCTCTAATTTATGAAAGCAAAAAAATATATTATTACGTACCCTCCAAAATCAGAAATGATAACATTTATTGAGAATTCAGAAATATAATGAAAGAAGCTCTACTCAAAAAACAATTCTATAATGTCAAGGAATTTCACAATGAAACTCTGCTGTGATCTTAGTTCATAAATGATTTTATTCTCAGTATGTATCAGTTATATTTTTTTTGCATTTTCAGGTAGTTTTTATGTGATTTTTTTAAATATCCACTCATTTTATGCATTTTTGACATATGTTTTTTTCAACATTAGTGCAGGATTTTTCTACTTTTGTAAATCTTTTTTATATTTAAAAAAACAATCTTTTTTCAATAACATGCTTTCTCAATAAGAACTTGATTTCTTGGACAATGAAGTGTATTTTTCTATCTCTATGAACAAAGCACTGCCGTCCAATAACAGTTTCATCTCTAGGTGATCATTCTGTCCTTTTCCATATCTTCTAATACCTGATTTGGCAATGTATCGTTTAACTGATTGCCTACTGATCTACAATAATGTAATGTTAGACCATCTAGCTGAAACCACGAAGACTTTTCTGGTGTATTTTGATTTTTGCTGTTTGGATGCAATGCAGTGATTTCTAGAATTTGTTATTGGGGAAGTTCGAAATTTTTGTACCATTCAAATAACTTTCCGTGAAGAAAAGTTCAAAACTTGAAATTTCAACAATTCCAGTCCTCATTTACTACTTGTAGATAGTGAAATCATCATATTTTTATAGATAGATTTATTTATTCAACAAAAAAATCTCAATACACAGACAGTACAAACATCAGATTGGTCAACAATTGAGTAGATATGAATTCTTATAAATTATGTAAAAATATGCATGTAACTTACATTGACCCACAATTTCACTTCAATGATCAGCAAAATGTTCATGACTATTTTTTTACTTCTATAATTTTTGAATTCAGATTTTCGATTCGGATCTAACAATATATTATATATATATTCACGGTGGATGGCACATTAGACGTTTCTGGTGAACCAGACAACGGATCACTTTGAAAATTTAACGGAGGGCATAGTCGGACATTCTCTAGCCGACTAAAATATTTTCGACAATGCGGTGTTGCCGCTTCTATTAGAAAGCAGTAGCAACTTTGATTTTTCAAATGGACCACTCTGTATATAATATTATTTTTGGAATCTCCAACAATTGCCCGACAACTTTTCTTGATATTTCCCTATACCTATCTGTTACCGTTTTCGAAATAAAAATTAATTTCAATTTTTTTCTTCGAAAATCATGACTTCTAAAAATGCCGATATCTTTTAGGTAAGAAGTACTATGATATCGAAATTTGGTTTGGAGTTAGGTGATACTTGGACACTTCCCACACGTCAGCCTAATCTCCGTTACTTCAATACAGGGTGGTAAAAAAATACAGTTTTTTCGTTTGCTTGAAAAAGTTGCTGAAATTTGATTATTTTGAATGGAACACCCTGTATATTATTGAAAATTCGGAAAGCTGCTGAAATTTGCTTTCTTTCTATGTATAATCATACCTATACCTAACTAGTCAAGTTTCGGACTTATGAACATTTATTTGTGAAAATGTCCCTTCAGAATGGTATTTCCATTCGGTATTTGGTAAGCAGGAAAAGCACCAAGAAACTTGCCTCGACCCGTAACTTTCGAAGACAACCAGATTAATGTCTTAGCATATTTTCACGCATTTCCCGAGTCATCGATAAGAAGTGCTGAAGAAGATTTGGGTATAAAATATTCATCGGTTCAAAGAATCTTGCGAAGACATAAAATGCATGATTAAAAATTCACCAAAATTCAAGCAATGAAGCCTCAAGATCCTCAACAGAGAGTAGAATTTTGTGAAATGTCGTTGACACGCATTCAAGAAGATCCACTTTTTTTAAATAAAATTATTTGAACTGATGAATCGAAATTTTCGAGAGAAGGGATTTTCAATAGAAAAAATCGTCATTATTGGTCCAGTGAAAAACCTCACGTCACAAAAGAAGCCGGATTTCAAGAAAAATTTAGTTTTAATGTCTTCTGCATGTTGATGGACAACAAATTGAGGTACGTGATATACGAGGAGTCATTAACATCCAGAAGCTACCTGAATATTTTGGAGAATACTGTAGACAGTTTCGTGGATAATCTGCCACTCGAAGATTATCGAAACTGTTGGTACCAACTAGACGGAGCTCCTGCACATTGCACAAGAGAAGTGAGCGCAGAACTGGATAGACTATTTGACGATCGGTGGATGAGGCGCTTGGGACCATGGAATTGGCCAGCGAGATCACCCGATCTTAATCCGTTAGATTTTTATTTGTGGGAAATGTTTAAAGAAAAAGTTAACAAAATACCCGTGCGTTCGAGAGATGAATTGTTAGAAAGTATTGCCCAAACATTTGAAGATTTGGATCCCAATGAAATCAGATCTGCCACCACGAAAGCAGTCAACACCCGCATTTTAAAGTGCTTGGAAGTGAACGGCCAGCGATTCGAACATATTTTGAAATATTCCACATGATTGTTTTACTTTTTTATAATTATTCATATCAATATTTCCAATTTCAAGTTTCTTGGTGCTTTTTTAAAGTTTATCCAAACATATTGAAATTGTTCTGAATTCGTATAAATTTTTTGAGGTTCATTGGCGGTAGATTCGGATACATTTCATTGAACTTTCTACATGTTCTGCTGATAATTTTGTCACACTGTCCAAAAATAATAAACAAATTCATAAGAACTTCGTTTGAATAGTTTTGTTCCATCATTTTGAAGGTATTTGCAACTTCTGAAGTGACGAAAATGTCGATATTATTAGGAGAATGTCACAACGCTACTGTCAAATAGTAATCATGGCCTGCTTACCAAATACCGAATGGAAATACCATTCTGAAGGGACATTTTCACAAATAAATGTTCATAAGTCCGAAACTTGACTAGTTAGGTATAAGTATGATATACATAGAAAGAAAGCAAATTTCAGCAGCTTTCCGAATTTTCAATACAGGATGTTCTATTTAAAATAATCAAATTTCAGCAACTTTTTCAAGCAAACGAAATAACTGTATTTTTTTACCACCCTGTATTGAAGTAACGGAGATTAGGCTGATGTGTTGGAAGTGTCCAAGTATCACCTAACTCCAAACCAAATTTTGATATCATAGTACTTCTTAACTAAAAGATATCGGCATTTTTAGAAGTCATGATTTTCGAAGAAAAAAATTGAAATTAATTTTTATTTAGAAAACGGTAACAGATAGGTATAGGGAAATATCAAGAAAAGTTGTCGGGCAATTGTTGGAGATTCCAAAAATAATATTATATACAGAGTGTTCCATTTGAAAAATCAAAGTTGCTACTGCTTTCTAATAGAAGCGGCAACACCGCATTGTCGAAAATATTTTAGTTGGCTAGAGAATGTCCGAATATGCCCTCCATTAAATTTTCAAAGTGATCCGTTGTCTGGTTCACCAGAAACGTCTAATGTGCCATCCACCGTGAATCAGCCTGTATACTATAACAGGTTATCTTACAGAACTATACATTACATCAATGAAGCATTGTGGCTGGCTAAGCAAACTTTCATTGTCGCCACAAATCCAATGCATTTACAAACTAAGATATACGTACTGAATATTTCTGGACTATTCCGATGTGAATTCTCAGAAGTCCAATTTTTCCAAATCAAACAGATTGAAAAAAAAGACGATTGGGAAAGAAAGGTTCTGGCTTTCTACTAATAATTTCAAAATGAAATCTATACAGACCTTGACACCAAAAAGTTGCTGGACTACAGTAGGAATGAACTACGATGTCTAACAGGCCTTCTTACAGGTCACTGTCATTTGATGAATCATCATATGCAGAGACTTGGACTGTCGGAAGACAGTGTGTGTCGCCTCTGTTTGGAAAATGATGATGCAGAGCACATACGTTGTGCCTGCCCCACTGGAGACCGAATCAGGTTTTCAGACTTTGACAGAGCCGCACTCTTACCATTTTACTTTAAAAACCACTCGCTTCGTTAAGAAGCTGGGTTTATTTGGTAGAGTGTGAATAGGTGTGAGCCATACGAAACACTTGCGGGTTTCGGGTTTCTTCAGAAGCTCTCCACAAATTCGTGGATAAAGATGGATAAGTACGAAGTTAAATCCTTTCTTTTCCAAAAATTGATTTTTTCTGAAAATATACTCCTTGCAATCTATATTTCTGATATTCACTAATTTAGGTAATGCAGAAACCTCATAACTTCGGTCATGGGATATTCTCTAATAACTCAATGGGTAGGATTCATTAACTATCTTGAAACACTTTGTTCTTTTCAAAATCATCAAGGTTTATTCAATATCAGTCTCCACGAATACTACTATTCGTTACATGCAAATATAGTTTATTCTGTTAATAACCAAATGACAAATTATGTAATAGCGTGCGTGTTTTGAATGTAACTTCGTCCCTGACAAATATTAACGTATTATCTGTGCCACTAACATCATGGAAATCGATATGTAGGACAGAAACTTCTTTATGTTTCTTTGTTCAGTGAAAGCTCCAATTTATACAATGGATTTGAATGCACATACAAGAATATAATTTTGTTCATTGAAATTATAATCATCGTGGTAAAACTAACTTGATTGATTGTTGAAATTAGTACTATGACTTAACCCTGACGTACCCCTTATCTGAGTAATATGATACTAAAATTGACCAGGTGGAAATGACTAGCTCGTAAATTTGCGGGGCAGAGGTACGGTTGAGTTTTATTTTTTGTATGAATTCAATTGAAAGTATCAAAAATAGGTCTCCATAATAATTGGTCTCATTTGGACGCTTACTACAGTAAACTACAGATAACTCACAAAAAACTCGGATTACCATTCATATCCTAAAAGAAACGCGAATGCACTTTCACTTCCAAAGTATAATTTGAAGACATTTGAAAGATCCCCAGACTAAGCAGGTATAAAGATATTTAATAAAATTTCACATAAAAAAACTGGACCATAAAAAATTTAAAAAAGAATTAAAAACATATCTGTGTACAAAAGCCTATTACACCATCAATGAATTGCTGAATGATGATTTTTGATTTACTTGTTGTCTGAGAGTTACACATGTTTGTCTGTTCTTTAGTACTATTAGTGTTTGTGACATTTTATTATATTTTGTTTAATGTAACGGTATTTGACGTGTACATCTATCCTAAGGATGGCTGATATGTAGCGAGTGCAAATAAATTATTTTCATTTTTTTTATTTTTAAATTTCATATCGTACTCACTTTTCAGTATTTGTCACTGTAGATTGACTAATTTGCACTTACACAGAAGACACTCTAATAAAACGATTCAATGAAACGATGAATAAGGTTCACCTGTTTGTTTTATCGGAATGTCAAAAAATATCAGAGGGACGAAGATGAAAAAAAATTGAACATTCTATACTTCTCATCCGTTTCTCCAATAGAAATATTCAACAATCTGATCAGTAATAAACCTAGGGGCTCACCCCAGCGTTCAATGCATTGAATTCTACAACTGCTGATCGTAATCCTGTATCCAAGAACCATCAAGGAAACAACGATTTTCTCTTTCTTACTTCTCTGTTATGCGATCCAGGATTCTGGCAGTCTTTATTGGTAGTTATGTAGAATCTAGGCTCTCCGATATTCTAGCCAGATGTTCAAAGACTGTCCCCACTTTTGGGATCTGACCTTGGTTTCTATATCTTACTGAAAAATCCATTCACAATTCCAGCTTGAATGGAATCTGACCCAAAATACGACGTCGACCACAAGTTTGATTTTGCCTTGATTTGTTTTTAATTTCCCTGTTTCTAAAATTCTGACGACTCATTTGAGAGTTCAAATTAAATTACATAAAAAATAACTACGTAATTTACTTTTATATCAACTTTCAAAGTTGGAATATTTTCTGCTTGGTTATTATCAAATTTTCCAATTGAATCATCACTAATTGTTCTCCATGTGGGGCCAAGAATAAAAAATATCCTTTCAGAATCCCATTCTTTACACATGGAATCTGTTTCAGATCAGAACCCATGCAATGATAACACCTGTTCCATGAGTCCAGTCGAACATATACATAAAAGGGGCCCACTAAGATTCTGAGTATGACATTCCCACATCCCTCTAGATTTGTGAAAATGGAAAATAAAAATTTGAATATTTGGTATATAACAATCTACAAGTTGAAATTGACAGGGAATTTTTTTTCATTTGTCGTGCAAACAGAATAAAATGAAAAGTGAGAAAATGAATGTTACAGTACGAAACCCATATTTTGATAACTAGTTTAGGATCCATTAGAAGCTGGAAAAATTTCCAAGTAGGTTTTTGGGAATCAATAGTTGGTAACTGTGATGTATTATAGTAGATAATTAGTTGTTGGTATTGATAATGTCGCAACTCATTACCCGCTCTGCTTATTATGAGAGAGATTTATCGCTGTTTCTTCCAACCCTCATTCATCAAAATAATAAAAGAACTCATTTGAAAACTTAATGAAATACTTATTATGAAAATCAGAAAAATAATTTCAGGAAATGATAAAACATTGAATAGTTGAAAAATATATATGAATGAATCACCAAAAACTCACATTATACTGCTACCCGGCAGGATCAAAAAAAAGGAGATGTGCTACATTCTACAAATGATCTGCAACCGTTTCTGAACAGTGATCAATGAATACTGAATTTTAGAGATTGTTTTATATTTCTATATCCTGTAATCGTATCAATTTTGGTGTCTATGAAGTTGGATGTGGATACTGAGTGTTTTTCTTTCAGAATATTGAAGTTCTTCATGTATTTGCTTGAATGAATTAGAATCATTTCATGACTATTTTCGATATTTGACAATATTTCAGGAAACATTTGATATTTAAGGTACCTATTACAGGTACTTGACTGGTTCATTGTATATTTGAGGACTTCTCATGACAAAATGTGTCAGTTACATGATAATGGCACAGTTATACACAAAAAAAGTTTTACCCTTTCGGAGAAAATGTTGAAAATTGGAAAAAAATATTTGATTCGAAATAAAACAAACGGGTCCTCAAAAAGGAAAAAAGAAGCGATTTATTTTCAACAGGAGTACCCAGTTACAGACAATGCTATTATTACAGACTATATATGAACAAAGGCGTTCAGAGAGTCGAAATGAATATCGCAGTGTTCACAGATTTTATTGAAGCTCCTGCAAATAAAATTCGATGGTGATCGTAGTATAACATTTGTGCGTGATGCTTCGCAATAGAATTTCGGATTGTGCTGAACTTCACGTCTTGGTACTAACAAAGTGATCTCGAGTAATTGAACCGTACTGTCAATATTGTTGTAAAGTAATTTATGCAGGAATTTTATACCAATGATACCTCTCCTATTTTTCAATGATGTCATAACAAATCGTGTCAACAAAGTGGTATGATCGATGCTTCTCGTGGGGTATTGTCCATCAACTTTTACATATAAATATTTCAGGAGCTTCCTCTGCACGCTCTCAATTGATGTTTTTTGGTAGTCGTTAACTGAATTCCATAACACAAAGCCATACTTTAACTCAGATCTGGCATTCGCAAAAAATATAAATTTTAAGGTGGCAATACTTTTGAAGTTTTTGCCATTTCTGTAAATGAATCCAAGCATCCTATTTGCATCAGCAGTCATATTCTTTATATGTGTTATACCAAGATCTTTCATCTCGTGAATAATCGTACATTTTTGTTGTAAATGATATTCTTTTTTGTTTGGATACGTTCAGTTGTGAACGATTATCATTACACCAAAAATTGATTACTTCTAATTCATTTTGTGCACGTTGTCGTCAATTTTATAATATAGTTTTATGTCGTCTGCAAATAGTAGGGTAGGAATATTCAAAGAGGTTCCCAAACCATTATTAAAAACTAAAAATAAAAGAGGTCCAAGATTTGAACCTTGTGGTATTCCAGATGTAAGTACGTCCTGAGCCGATTTGAAAGATTCATATTCGACGAATTGTTTTCTGTTAACTAGATATGATTCGATTTGAGTAAGCAGTTGGTTAGAGATTGAATATCAAGTTTGCTCAGAATCTACATGGAATAAAATTTAATTCAAAGCATATAATTATGATTATCATTCACAAAGGTCAGTTTATAGTATGAACTATAGACAATTGTTATTAATAGCCATTATAAAATGTATTCTATCCGCAAAAGTAAGGTATTTATCAAGATACTTACAGTGATACATGTTTAATTATTGTTTCTTGAAATGAGTATGGAACAATCAACAGTACCTTCCTACTCATTACAGTTATATATAAATTCTTTATATAAATAAGGAGTTAAACATGATTTATTCGTATAGAGCTTGGTATTTTCTCCAGCTGTACATATTAGCAGGGGAGCCCACGATGCAAAATGAGGATTTACTCGAGCGTCATTGAGACCTATTAGGTTGCAAGGCTTAGATGATAAGAAGAAAAAAATGTTATATAATATATACCTTTTCATCGAGCGCGTCAGATTTTCTAAGAGGGTGTTAAGTGCAACAAAAAAAATCTCTCATTCAATAATCTGACGATTCCGATCTGACGCAAACTCGTGGCCATTATTATAATTTGCAAAAAAATCGTCATTTTGAAATACTTACTCAAGCGCGTCAGATAAAGATATATATGGTTCATCTTTATATTTTAGACGTGCTGTCTCATCATCTGATGATTATCTAGAGGGATTCGCTTAAAAACAATATTTCTTCAAAAATTTTTTAATCAATTGAACTCAATCAATTGAAAAGCTCGGGAAATAGCATGCAAATAAATATGTGTATGTATGTTTTTTGCCACTTTTATTTGAAACTAACGTTACTGTAGTTTCGTCCTATAAGGACATTTTCAAACTTATATATTGTATAAGTTTGAAAATGTCCTTATACAGTGTCACCATTAAAGTGCGCACCATATGGGAAACTTTTTTTCCGAAGAGTTTCAATGAAGTTTAACTTCGGGACTTGTTTGTGCTTTGAATTTAACTTAAATTGATGCGGCCAACTGCGACCCACTGACGTTCAGTGTTTATCAAATTCAACTTTTTTTTGAAAAAAATTGAAAAAGTGCCTTTCTAGATAGAAATTAACAAAAAGTTACTCGAAAAAGTTGTGCCTACGGCAATTTTATATCCATATGCCAAATTTTATGCAACTAGGATAAAGTTAACGTTTTGCTTATTTTTGACAGATATCCCCTTTATTTTAAAAAACAAGTTCGATTAGATAGATAGATAGATATATATTTATTCAATTATGTAACTCATACATGATATGGTTTATAGCAAGTCAATCACAATTAATATATCATATTGAATGAATATATAATGACATTATCTGAAAGCCTTCAGGTATACAATATAAAATATATCACAATCACATAAATTGGGTAATACACGTCAAAATTGAATTTTTGTCTGAATAAACTCGTCTGTAGAATAAAAACAATCTTCGAGAAGATAATTTTTTACATTAATTTTGAACAATTTCTCGTTCATGGATCTAAATTCGCAGGGCAATTTATTATATAGTTTAAAATCTAATGAATTTTTCTCAGATTTGGACAACCTGTAACGTGGCAATACTAAATCATCAGCCGTATCAGCCCGGGTAGTGTAATGATGCAGGCTTTCTAGAAAATTTTGGTATATATACACACAAGGGAGTGGTAGAATCCTCATTGTTTTGAACAGTGGTTGACAGTGGTCTCTATACCTAGCCCCAGCTAATAGTCTTATTGCGCGTTTTTGTAACCTGAATATTTTTGAGGAATCAACAGCATCACCCCACAGAATCGCACCATAGCTGATCACAGAATGAAGTAATCCAAAATAAACATTTTTCAACATGCTCGAATTGAGGTAGTACCTGAGCTGTCTAAGCAAAAATAAGAGCCTGGATAGTCTCTTACTCAATATATCTATATGAGGAGTCCAGTTCAAACGATCATCTAAAACAACCCCAAGCAATTTACAATGGTTAATTATCATCAATTCATGTATACATAGCAAACTCATCATGAAGTTTAACTTTTCTGATACATTTTTACTCATACGGACATATTTAGAGAAAAATTAAAAATTTGCTATAAAAATTTTAACATGACTGGTGCAAAGTTTCGATCTCTTGGCTATTTTCTTAAACAAACCTTTGATTTCGAAAAAGCAGAGGCAACTAGAAAAAATGCAAATAATTTTGATAGAACTATTATTATTTTTATAAATTTAAAAATTACTTATTGATCTAAATGAGGTTGTCAAACACTGCATTTTAGCCTGCATTTTAGTACGTTGTCCTCCACGTTCAATACAAATTATGGCCCTTCTACTGACATCTGTAACTGCATTTTTAATAAATCGGGGATTTATATTTGCACAGCACTCGCGAATGGTATTTTCCAGATGTTGTATGTCAGTAAATGGTCTACTTCGGTACACTTTTTGTTTCAGGTAACCCCACAAAAAAAAGTCTAAAAGCGTCAAGTCGTGTGATCTAGATGGTCAATAATGTTCCCAGTTTCGTCCAATAACTTTTTCTCTGAACATTCGTTGGAGGGACTGTTTTACAACAACCGTGTGATGTATTGGTGCGCCATCAAGCTGATATCATAGATCGTATTTATTATTTAAAGGCATATTATCTAAAACTTCACTAACTTCATTATTTAAAAGGTTGAGATAACCGACGGATGATAAGTTTTCCCTGAAGAAAAATGGCCCAATTATTTGGTCGTTAAGTATCCGACACCATACATTAGTTTTAAAGGAATACTGATCACCACATTCAACTGTGAAATTGGAATTTTCTTGGGCCCACCATCGGCAATTTTGATAACTTACCGTTCCATTTAAAGAGAACGTTGCCTCATCTGTCCATAAAATTTTATACGGAAACTTAACATTTTCTTCTCTCTCTCCTTGAAACCAGAATGAAAACCCCAAACGGACATCAAAATCCCGTTCTTTAAATGTGTTAATAAATTTTGGCTTGTAAGGCCAGAATTTATTCTTTAATGAAATTTTTCTAACACTTTCTCTCTTGTAATCGGTATTTTTTATAATATCGCTTATGCTCGTTTGCCCGTGTTCAATAACTTTTAAACAAATGTTAAGTTCGGTCTCCTCATCATATTTACTTGGAGTGTGCTTTTTCTTGAATTGATTTGCTACGGATCCTGTTTCTCTGAATTTCGACATTATCCTTGACACAACTTTTTCAATTAACTTTTTGTAAAATTCGATCTAGAAATGCACTTTTTCAATAAAAAAAAGTTGAATTTGACAAACACTGAACGTCAGTGGGTCGCAGTTGCCCGCATCATTTTAAGTTGAATTTAAAACACAAATAAGTGCCGAATTTAAACTTCATTGAAACTTTTCGAAAAAAAAGTTTCCCATATGGTGCGCACTTTAATAGTGACACTGTATATTGTATAAGTTTGAAAATGTCCTTATTGGACGAAAGTGCAGTAATGTTAGTTACAAATAAAAGTGGTAAAGAACATAGAAAGTTTAATTTTCCTTTTCTTCATTATGATTTCCTACCTCGTAGTAACGGCTTCATCTATTTAAAAATCTGTTTAAAATCTGTTTTTTCGTTAATCAGCTGTCGCCCCCATACGAACGACAACTCTCAGAAGTTGAGAAACTTGTGCGAGCTATGTTGTAACGAGGCCTTACCTTTCAACGTGTGATTCCCAACACGGTTGCAGAATCATCCTCGCTTCAACCAGATAAATTCTCTCGAGAAAAATATCTGGTCGAGGCGAAAATCGAACCCACGATCTTGAGTCGGGCGCACTACCACCGCGGCCATCCATTCATCAATTAATTGATTAATTATTCATCATCTTCATCTTCATCACGAACGAGTCTCTGTGAGCAGCTGTGATGGCGTCATGGCAACAGAAATCAGAGTGGGGACGGAGTGAGAGAGTAATAGATAGAGAAAAAGTGAATAGAGAATAGAGGAATAGAAACTGTGAGAGGGAAATATAGGTATCACACAGCTGCACGCATTCAACTTTATCGATGAATTTTTGTTATTTTGGCTTGCTCCCCTATTATATTTTGTGATTTATTGAGTCGTCCATATAAACCCTAGCCGCTATATTCATTTGGAATGAACTTCCTGAAAACGTTTTTTTGAATAAATTTACTCTTCAGCGATTCAAATCCAGTGTGGATCGCTACTTTCGCACAGGCACCGCTCTCAGAGCGTCTTAAGGATTTTTTTGTAGTGCTTGTGTTTTGCCCTTTGAAAAATATAGCTCATTTCTGCTTAGTAATATACAAATCAAGCCATTCAACTCAACCAATAGAAACAAAGTTCCTACCAAAACGTAGGCTATTAAAACTTATAGACCACAGTCAACCAACTCAAAAATTTGCTTGTGACACATTTTATTTTCATCATCCTTGATATTTTATTCAGACTGGTTTCAAACAGTCATTTGTCGTTCGTAAATAGCTATTCGAAGACAGATCAGTCCTGGAATGTTTGGAATATCGATTCACAAGCCTTATTAATCATTCCATCGGTGATTGCTTCTTTATCTCCATAATTGGAGGATTTGAAGAGGTTGGTGAATATTTATGAAGTTGGGAATGAGGGGAAAACACCTAAACCTTCATCGACTTACGAATTGTTGAGGAATTTTACTAACTTTCGAGTAAGGGAAGCATGAATGATTTACTGAGTTGAACTACACACTTTTCTGAATTGTTACTGTTATACAGGGTGTTCCTTAAACACATGCTGATATTCAAGTAGGTAATTCTTAGACCCATTTTAAGGAAAAAACGTCCTATGGACGTATGTCCTGAACGCCTTAACTTTTGAGATACAGGGTGGCAAAGTTTTCAAAAATAATCAGTTTTTTAATAATAACTGAGATAAATTTGTAGACATCTTTGGCATATTTGGTACATATGTTCCATGCCTCAAGGCGCATTTGCTGATGTACAATTTTCTTAATTTTCTCTGCCAGTGGCGTACGTACGAGTTTTGAAATGTATATTTTTGGCGAAAAAAATACTACGCCACTGCTTTATCTTGAATTAAAAATTATTTTTGAAATCTACATACATTTTTGAGCACATTTGATTTGCTGGCTTTTCTTTGTCCGACGCATGGTTTTCGCTCAAAAAATTAAAAATCGCTTTACTTAAGGATAAATTCCTTAAAAATCTGATGCGGTATCGTGCATCGACTGAAAGCAAACTAAGAGATCAGATTTGTTGCAAAATAATTGAGGATCTAAAAGGTATTTGTTTGTTGTCAGATGCACTGTTCTCAATTAAAATTACGTCATAACGCAGCACCGCTTAATAATTTTTGAAAACATGAATTTAGTTATCCTGGAATAAATGACGTGTAGCAGAATTTATTTACTGCACCTCTTGGAAAAATGGAGTTTGTTGATATGTAATTTCTTTTAAAGATTAAAAGCAGAAAAAACAGCGTACCCACCATAGCAATAAAAAACGAATTCTCTGTCTGTACAAACGTCAGTAGCTAATATTGATGTTGGTTTAAAGTAAAGTGTTGGTGTTAAAAACTGTCACAGCGCGTTTTGATTGATTTTGAAGTGTCATTGAAGTTATTTTGGTAGTCCGCTGTTTTTCTGAAATATGGTGAATTATACGAATGCGAAAATGGCGCAAATGCATTACGTATATGGCCTTGCCGATGGTAATGCAACAGAAACCAGGCGCATTTATCATGAAAGATATCCTAATCGTGGCTTACCAGATAGCCGAACCTTTTCAAATATTTATCGTCGACTTGGGGAAACTGGTAGTTTCAAGAAAGGGACTCCGGAAGGTGAACCTCGTGTAGTGAGAACTCCTAAAATTGAGGAAGCGGTGCTGCAAGAAATTGAGGAACATCCTGAGACGAGTACGAGGAAAATCGCTAGAACTCTAGATATTTGTCATCAAATTGTTTGGCGTATTTTGGTCGATTTTTTGTTATACAGTGTATTACAGTGCATTACTCCCCAAAGATTTTCCCCAGCGTGTGAACTTCAGTATTGCACTAAATCCGCAGTTCGAGACACAAATTTTGTTCACAGACGAAGCAAATTTTTCTCGGAATGCCATTCAAAATTTCCATAACAATCATGTGTGGGCTGAAGAAAATCCCCATGCAATAACCGAAATCCATTTCCAATACCAATTTTCGGTTAATGTATGAGCAGGAATTATAGGTGATCATCTAATAGGCCCATTTTTTCTATAGTTACATGCACGATGGCGCCCCTGCTCATTTCAGTGTAATTGTGTGAAATCATTTAAATACAGTTTACCCTAATCGTTGGATAGGTCGCGGAGGACCTCAGCAATGGCCAGCAAGATCCCCCGATCTCAACAGTTTAGATTTTTTTTCATGGGGTCACCTTAAAACTCTTGTGTATAAAACTCTCGTTAATACTTTAGAAGATTTGAGAGAACGAATAGTTGCCTCGTGTGAAACTATACGAAATACGCCGGGAATATTTGAACGGGTGCGTGATTCCATGAGTAGAAGGGCGGAAGCATGATTACTAAGTGCAGGTAGCCACTTCCAACAATTTAATAATAAGTTTTGGTATCATTACTGATTAAAAAATTTGTGCTATTCGTTCAGACTTACTGTCACAAAATGAAATAAAACTCGTTTTTGTGAAAAATTTATTTTTTTGCAGATAGTTTTCAAATATTATCAGGGAATGGTAATGCGTTATGAAGCAATTTTCAGATTCTCATTCATCTCAGAATTGATCTAATTTCTCAATTTGCTTTCTGTCGATTTTTATTTTTTTGAGTGAAAATCATGCGTCGGACAAAGAAATACCAGGAGATCAAATTTTCTCAAAAATAAATGAGGATTCCAAAAATGATTTTATTTTGAGAAGAAAGCATTGGCGTAGTACTTTTTCCCCAAAAATATTCAATGCGAAACTTGTAAGGATGCCACTGTTTGAAAAAATACAAATTTGTGTACATCAGAAAATGCGCCTTGAGGCATGGAACATATGTACCAAATATGCCAAAGATGTCTACAAAATTATCTCAGTTATTATTAAAAAACTGATTATTTTTGAAAACTTTGCCATCCTGTATCTCAAAAGTTAAGGCGTTTAGGACATACGCCCATAGGAAGTTTTTTTCTTAAAATGGGTCTAAGAAATACCTTCTTGAATATTAGCATGTGTTTAAGGAACACCCTCTATATTGAGAAGAATTTCAAAGATTTATTCTTTGGTTTGATTTTACTGAACAATGAGTGATCTGACAAATAGTTCAGATTATTTCTCTAGTAATATAATAATTTAACGATCAAGTTAAATTCAAATGTTGATTGCAGATTTTTCTTGAAGTCAAAACCAAATTGAAAAATACCCAAATCGTGAAATTTGTATGATAGGTTGAGAAGTGATAAAAATCATCAAAATTGTTTTTGATGTTTGTGATGTTTTTGAAATTGTCTCACATAGTTTTTGGCGTGATTTTCTACAGGTCACATCCATAAAAACTCTCGGGAGAGGTTTTTTTATGAAACCACCAGTTATATGTGAACTTCCATCTCTGAAAATACAATTCACTTCACTGTCATTGAAAGTGCATTTTGACTTTCAATGAATGTTATCAAAATAAAGACTAATCCTTCAATTTTCAGCAAAAATATATTTCTCAGTTGTATACATGAGACCCAGTCGTTAAAATAACAAACTAGAGCAAACATTTGACCCATAAAATTTGATATTTTGATCACCTTTGTCTGTTTATAAGCATCAAAGTTAATAAAAACTATTTGAATGCGTATTCAGAAACTCGGGCGAAAACAGAAATATAACGACATTGACATGGATTAACGATTGGCAAATCAATTAAACCGGTAGGTTATATTATCTAGAAACTTGAAATATATGTAGGCGTAGTCCTACGGTGTTTTTTCTATTCCGTCTACAAACAAAATCTAAACAATTGCGATAAGATTTTCTTTTCAGTTTATAAAATAAACATATGATTTGTTAATGGCAGAACGATGGAAATATGATCGTGATTGAAAATTATTCATGACAAATCATTTATATTATAAACAAATTGAATATATGGATTTCAAATTATTCATAAATAAACAAGGTCCAGCGTGATTTATTAATAGATTGATGGATGTAGCCGATACTACGTGGTAGGAAATCATAATGAAGAAAACAGAAATGAAACTTTCTATGGTTTTAACCACTTTTATTTGTAATTAACGTAATTGCAGTTTCGTCCTATACGGATATTTTCAAACTTATACAATAAACTAACAATGGTCTTTCCCTGTGGCACTGCGTGATAATTCTTTTGTTAACTCTTTGCAGCTCCGCCCTCACGATCAAGTTTACGCATGTTCTTAGTGCGTAAATTTTTTTCATGGTTTTTGGGCACTTTGACCAGGAATAGCGGCAGTGTTTGCTTCGTTTTTCTGGATGTCATTCTATGACATTCCAGAACATCGAAGCC
The DNA here is from genome assembly GCF_025532065.1 of Leptinotarsa decemlineata. Taxonomy (NCBI): domain Eukaryota; kingdom Metazoa; phylum Arthropoda; class Insecta; order Coleoptera; family Chrysomelidae; genus Leptinotarsa; species Leptinotarsa decemlineata. Next base: position 12,862,164 of record NW_027412674.1, read on the forward strand.
TTGTTTCCTCAGGTCTTCTGCTACGTCTGCTCCCTCCACATTCTCCGGTATCCCCCGGATGACCGCGTGGAGTGGGATTTCTTTTTTCAGGGTAAACGTGTGGAATTCCAGGCGGAGTTCCTCCATAAACCTGGTGCATTTTTTCCACTCCAGCTCATTGTTGGTATGGATGTATATTCCGCCTCTCGTAAGTCTCGCTCTGTTGTACTGGATCCGCCTCTTTTCCAATTCTTTTGAGACTTCGTTCCACCTCTTTGAGTCATGTATGACTATCGAAGGTGGTTTTGTTGGGTCTTCGCTTGGCGTCGTATTCGAATTCGTGTTGTTCGTATTCGAATTTGAATTGTTTGGTCGGGCTGATTCTTCTTCGCTTTGTCTGGGGGTTGGCCAGACTGGAACCTCCGGGTTTTCATTTTGTTGGGTTGGTGGACCTGTCTCTGTTATGGACGCCGTATCCGTGTCCATTTTGATTTCGTCTTGGCTTTCTATTTTTTCGGATCGCTTCCTTGCCTTTCGGCTTTTTTTGGTTTCCACTAGTTGGAACCCGTCCTCCCCTGAGTCCGTCTCAGAACTCACCTCCTGGGCTCTTGGCCGTTTGGTAGTTCGCGGGTCCTCTTTGTTTTCCCTTGTCCCTGGGCTTTTGTCAGTTTTTTCGCTTGCCTTTTCTATTTTTCCTTTCCCTTGTTCAGGGTTGGTTTTCGGTTTGTCCTTCTGCGTTTCCTTTTTCTCTTTCTTCTTTTTCTCTTCTTCCTTGTCGGGGGTGTTTTTTTTCCTTGGTCCTTGTTGTTGTTTTCCTTTACCTTTTTCTGTTCCTCCTTTTCCTTCTCCTTCAGGAGTTCATCTATCCTACCGCTCATGCTTAGGATTATTTCCTTCATGGCGATGATGTCCTCCTCATACTTTTTGTCTATCGCCCATAATTGTTTGTTTCCTTCTCTAATCTCCTGGATAGTCTCCTCTAGTTTTTCGTACTCCATTTTTCAATGGGGCCGAAGTCTCTATCTGAAATATAAGGGGTTTTTTTTTCATATGTCGAATTCTTTATTGTCGTGTGCTTTCGCACACACAGTTCTGAAAAGAACTAATCTCAGTGCTTTGTATACACTCAGCACTGTGATGAACACTTTGAATAATCGCTGTGGATATAATTTCTATCACTACACTTCAGGTAACACTTCAAGCTTCCACACTTTGATGTTTACACTACGGCTCTGACAGTAGCTTTCTATAGAATATGTGTACTAACAATAGTTAATTACATTCTATTAGTACCACACCTGTAGGTACTAATAGAGGTACGTGGCTTGATCGAGTACCTGAATTTACAGTTTACAATGCGGATGTGCCAATTTAAAAACCGTTGGGTAAACTAAATCGATTTGATCATTTAACAGGTTGCACCCGCAATGTTTATGCTTGTGAATTTCCAAGGATTCTAAATAATTGAGTTCGTAACTCTTCCTTGTATAATGTAAAATTTCCGTATCGGTTAGATTCGGAAACTTGTGATTACATGCTAATAATTTTTTCCCAGTCTGAAACACCTTTTACACCTACTACACTCCGAAGACTTAAGCTTATAAACTCCAGATTTCTCCAACTTGGCATTGAAAAGAAAATGAAATAACCTGGTAGTATAATGTACTTTTCTTATTAACATTTGAGTTTGAGTTTATTTAAAGTATTTTCCGTTTCTTTTACAATAAATATTCAATTGAGTTTATAAATAGTTCTTTCATTATTTGGATGATTGAATGAATGGGTGAAACAGCAAATAAAAATCCTCTCGTTAATAGCCAAGCGAGAACTTAGTTGCGACGAATACAATAAAAAGAGGGCTGAAGACAATATGAATTCCTGGGGAACACCAGCGTTGATGCTGAAGAGCTGAATAGCCATACACAAAAATGATACGACAAGCCTTAGCATGTCACACACATTCGGAGGCCCTAGAAATGTCAAGCGCCTCTCTTGCCTCTCCATGTTTCTCGATTGCGTTATTCTAAATATGGTTGACATATGATGGAAGGTCGCCTGCAGCGATCTTTTTCTCCAGAAGCCATATTGATGATCGCTCAAGATATTGAAGCCTTCCAAATATTTGAGAATATGGTGGTTTATGGTTTCCTTCATGATTTTTGATATCACTGAGATAGCAAAGTGACTGTTTTACAGTTTTCTTGAGTTTTTTTGCTTTTTTGGGAATATGCTAAACACCAGCAATCTTTCAACAAGAAGAAAAAAAACTCTTTCTTGTAAGACAGGTTGAAAACTCTGCAAAATACTTTTTATGTACGATGACGAGCACTTCATGAGGACCAGGAAGAGTAATTTCCGGCATTGTGGATTCTAGTGTAGGAATAGAGGGTGGTGCAAATTGTTCAGCTAGTGATTGGCTTTTTCAATGACTTGATGCAATTGAACCATCTGCTTGTGTTAGTGGTGAAATTGTGGATTTGTAAAGTTCTTATCAACAGCTTCATCTACCGACTAGAAGGGTCTAGACTCGTATAATTTTTACGGATTTTTAAATAGTTCTGATGGTGTAATTAGACGTGGTACTTTTATATTCAAGCATTTATAAAAAGAGTGGAACTGAATGAAAAATATAAAATAATTTTTTTAGACAGTAATGATACAAGTAGTCTCAACAATATTTCAAAAATTCGTAAGTTTCTGTTATCCCCACAGATAGAACACATGCTTATTTTTTAAATGATTATGTATTGAGTCAGATTGGTATCTTCCTATGAGGAGAAAAAATGCTATTTCTTCTCTAAAAGATTCATTTCATGATGGAATACATACATACAACACGAAATAGACATTTATTAACTATCCCAAAACATAAAACATCGATCTTCAAGGAATCACTTGCATATAATGGCATAATATTATTTAAAACGTAGCCTCAAGATATTAAAGATTTGCATATTATACCATTTGAAAAACATATATGGGGATAAGGGATATTATAGCGAAGAAGAATCCTTAGAACCGGATACACTGTTATCATGATTATTGCTTTCACTGCATTTCTTTCATCCTAGTTAAAGATAAATTCACTTTATGTATATTTATGCATTTGTATACATATATGTTTGTATGGGTGTTTGTGTTATTTTTTATATATGTATATAGTTGAGTACCTGTATCAAGTGTCCCATCTATGTTATACTGTGGACCGTTATTATTGTTTTATATAATTTTCATATTTTCATTTATGACATGTCTTATATCATGCAAATGATAGAAAAAACGAATACAGTTATTATTATTATTATTATTATTATTATTATCATTATTTAATTTTTTCACCGTAGTGTGTGCTGGTCAGGCCCTATCCCCTGAAGCCCCGATACATTCGGGAGGGCGCACCAGCATAATCAACCAATGACCACTCCCCACACCGTGGGGTAAGTGATCATTGGGTCCGAGAATCATGTGCCCTTAGCAAACGCAGTGAGCCAAGAATGACAGCCTTCTGCATCTGTGCGGCTAAGATTTCTACCTTAGTGCGGCAAGCCGGTATGATTTTGAGATTCGAGAGTAGAGAAGACATCATTCCACCAAGGACTCCAATAATCAGAACGACCATCTTGACAGAGTGATCTGGATAGAGTCTGCGGGGTTCGAAGAGAAAATCTCGATATTTTATCCGTTTTTCCTCCTCTTTTCTGAAGATATTCGTCTCGCCATGAGCTGAAAACTCCAAGAAAAATATCGTTTTGGTCTGGTGGTCGAGAAGGACTACATCAGGCTTATTAGCTTGTATGAGCCTGAGGGTGGGGAACGAGTAGTTCCAATAACTTAGGCACTTGTCTTTCCCCACAACGGATTCAATATCCCCCGGAGCGTAGGGCAACACCGGTGTCTCGTCAATACCGTAAGAGTGCCGTAGATGGTAATATAGCACTCTAAGGGCCGCGTTATGTCGATGTATATAGGCCGAGACCGCATATGCTGGACATGCTGATAGCAAGTGCATTAGGGTCTCGGGCGCCTCACGGCAGGCCCTGCACCTTGTGTCAGGAACCTCTATACCCATCACGCGACTGCGGTAGACTAAGGTGTTGAAGACACCATCCTGGCAAGCCATGATGAACCCCTCAGTTTCCGACTTCAGTCCACTCGACCTGAGAAAAGCGAACGTCAGGCGCTTTGATAAGCCAAGGTCTTCAAAGTTATTGAAGAAGACCCCATGCATTGGCTTATCCCTGTGTCTCCGCAGAAGTAAGGTGATCTCTGCGGCTTTTATCTGAGCTTTTTGCTGAACGGGTTCCAACTCGGTGACAGAGTTGTAGTCACCTCGTTCAGAGTCGAAAACTATACCGAGTTCATCAGCTGCTCGAGCAGCTGCCCTAAGGAGAAATGCTCCAATTCCTGCTCTCTCATGGTCACGGACCATGCAGAGAAGGTGATCCAAACTCCTGACGACTTTACAGGCTGTATCCAGTACCATTCTGTCATGTAGACACTCCAAACTCAAAAGTCCACGACCTCCCTGTTGTCGGGGGAAGTACAACCGTGGAACGGACGATTTGGGATGCAAACTTCTATAGAGATGCATCATTTTTCGGGTCCTTACGTCGAGTTGATACAGCTCCTCCCGAGTCCACTTCACTACTCCAAACGAGTAGAGTAAGATTGGAACGGCAAGCATATTTGTTGCTGCAACTTTGTTCTTCCCCGACAGCTCCGATGACCAGATCTGTCGAAGTTTATGCTGATACTTGCCGCGGAGAGAGTTTTTCACTGCAGTTACCTCTTGTGAGTGGCGTTGTTCCACCCCGAGGTAAGTATACGTCTCTCCGGCATCCAGATGGTGTAGGATGCTTCCATCTACGAGCTGCACATCCTCTCCGTAGTCCCCGCATCGTCCTCTTCTGAGAAGAACCATTGCACATTTGTCTATCCCGAATTTCATATCGATAGCATGCGTGTACTCTTCCACCACCCTCAAGGACTGATGGAGATCCTTCTCTCCAGAGGCATAAAGTTTAAGATCATCCATATAAAACAGATGGGTGACCTTGTGCCTCTGGTTTCCGGGGGTGCCACAGTTATACCCTCGAGTATTTCTGAGCGCAACGGATAATGGCAATAGTGAGATGCAGAATAGAAGGGGACTGAGGGAATCACCCTGAAATACACCCCTTCTGAAAGTGACCCACCCTGTTTGGACTCTTGCTTGACCAGATGTTACGGTGAAGCGAGTTCGCCTAAGTGGTATCAGTTGTTCAATGCATCTCACTATGTTATCGGGTACCGCAAGGCATCTGAGCAAATGCAAGATGACCTCATGCGAAATTGTATCAAATGCCTTACGGTAATCGATCTAGGCCATAGAGAGGTTACGCTCATATTGTATCGAGTCCTGCGTTACACATCTATCGATGAGCAGGTTCTCTTTACATCCAGCGACTCCTCTCTTCGACCCTCTCTGCTCATATATCCGTTCGAACACTCGGTCAACTGCAGTGAGTATTCGTGTGTATAAGATGCTTGTAAACAACTTATAACACGAATTCAAGCATGTTATCGGTCTGTAATTCTTAGGAATCGACAAATCTCCGCTTTTGGGGATGAGAACGGTTCGCCCCTCGACAAACCAATCCGGAATCGGCTGCTCTCCGTCCAGCCATAAGTTGAAAACTCTGGCCAGATGGCGGTGGGTACTTGGTAGTTTTTTCCACCAATTAGTGTTCAGCCCATCTGGGCCTGGAGCAGCAAAGTTCTTGGAACCAACAAGGGCTCTTCGAACGTCATCCGGGGTTATCAGGTTGCGCAGTTCATTGTGCTCAGGCTGTCTAAGCTCTCTGTTGAAAGCTTCGAACTGCGCTAGGGCTGGAGTGTCTAAGTTGAGTGGCTGCGGGTGTTCATAGATATCTTTCCAGAAGGAATCCACCTGATCAGCAGTCGGCGGATTATCCACAACACGTGGAGGCTCTTAGAATAAGCGAGAAGGTTTCTCGCGGAACCAAAGGTTTTCCGCGATACTTCTCGCTCGCCTCACTAGTGACTTCTCAGCAGCCACTAGCATTCGTATCCTATCAAGGCAGTGCTGTTTGGTGGTCAGCAGCACGCCTTGGCTCAAAGTGTGATGGATACGTCTTAGATTGGCGGCTATTCGCCGCAGTGCGGGCGTGAAAGGCCCTTTGGCTGCCCTGTAATCCATCACACTTTGAATACGAGACGCGTGTTGTCTCGCCGACGATTATTTTTATTATTATTATACATTTCGCATGATCATCTGAAACGTTCGATAATAATAGTTGTTGTTGAAAGGTGAGAAACTACATATAGTCTATTTCTAGTACGTGAAAAAATATTGAACATTCTGAACAAATTGATACAGTTTTCTCTATCTATCTGAAAAAAAAATTATTTTCTGTGGACAGTTGATGACCAGCCCATGAAGCTGGTACGTTAGTATCACTCCTAGAAGGAAGAAATGATATTGAAATGTATATGCAAGCATGCATTTTCTACACATGCTTGCAGTTCTCCGCTAACGGAAATTCATGATATGCTTTTGCATATATAAGCACTAAGATGAAAACTTACAGTGAATCAAATATTCAATCATAAATCAGATGACAGCACTTTGCGAAATTTCAACGTTGGATGAAGTGCACTTGAAAATTGGATAGTTTTTACAAAGATAAATGTTGGAGAAATCTTGAGTGGTTTTACAAAAATAATTTTCATTTCGTTACCGGAAAATTAACACAATCGACGTGTCAAACGTGTCAGAGAATAAACACTGGAAAAGCACTCAGTAGTTACTTATTTGCAAGATCTTTAGATCTTTGTATAGAGTTAATTTTTCGAAATTGATTGATGCAATTTTGCGGGGGAAACAACTCTTTTCCGTTAAATAAAACATTCCTACACAATGATGTTGTTCCAAACGTTAGTAACTCGTATACAACATTTCTTGTTTTGAATTTACATTTCCTTCGTGACTATTTGAAAGTCAAATTGCCGCACCAACTGGATCCTACGGTGTACGACATATTAGTTTTCTCCGAGATGCTGATTCTATATTACGTTGTTCACTCAATAATCTGCGGTTTGTGTTGCTGGAACAAGGAATGTAAAATATTTGTCTGAATTTTGATTGGCTTTCAAAATTATATTCGATTATTCAGGTTATCATATGCTTTGAGTCCACAATAGTCTCTAGAATAAGAATAATAATAGCTTTATTGTCGAACAGTTACCCATTCATAGGACAATACAAAATTATATTCACAATGCCAAAATTGAAACAAATATAAATGAATGAAAAAATAAAATTTATTACCTGAATTGAGTATTTGTTTGAAACTCTAATAAGGTTATGAAGGTTCGTGAAGGAACAAATGCTATTGAAATTCATACACATGACATTTATTGAAGAATTGACTGAGATTGTGGTGTAGGACATATTAGAAATTGCTCTTGGAGCTCAAAATATGGTCTGAGACCGCGAAGCAGGCCTTGGTAAGTTAAAGTTGATTTGTTCCAGAACTCTCTTCTCCACTAATTTGGATTAGAATATGAGCGATACACAATTTCTGCGAAGTTCTAAAGTGAAAATTTTCCATCGTTCATATACTTTATCATTACTAATACCTCTCTCACGGTAAGAATCATCGATTCTAAGAATTTAAATTTGGGAAGAATTTCTTTGAACACCTTCCATGAGTAGATTATGAATTTCATAGAATGGACTCCAGACGATACTTTTATATTTGATCTTCAAACGTGCGCTGGTGTAATACAACAGCTTCAAAGCTCTAATATTATGAAAGTTTCTGTTATTTTTAACAAAGAAAGCATGAGCTCAGAAACTTTTCGTGAAATATGTGTTCCAAATGTTGATATTTGGTCAAATATAACCCCTAAGTCTTTGATACAATTGCATCTCAGTGTGTCATAAACTTGAATTACATACGAAAAGGTGTAAACCTTTTTTTCAGACTATAACTTACAAATTCACATTTTTTTTCACATCGAAAAATTCTAATTAAGATTTACACAATCACCTACGTCCTTAGTTACAGAAAATAACTTCAAGTCGCCAGCACAACATAACCGCTTATAAGCTTTCACATGAATTATTAATGAATGATGAAAACAAAAGAGAACCACGGTTGGAGCCCTGAGGCACTTCAGAAGAAGCTAGATATGTTCTAGATTTGTAGCCATTATAGGTTATAAATTGCATCAGCTGACATGCAGTATTAGAAAAACCGAAACCCATTAGTTTATTGAGCAAACCACAATGATCAACTTTATAAAATTCTTTTACAGAAATCCGTGTATATTACATGAACTTGGCTATTGTTTTCTGATGCTTAAGAAATCAATCCAGTGATAATAACTAGATTTGTAACTGCAGAACGATTAGTAACAAATCCATGTTAATTTTGATATAATAGTTGTCATTGATCGGAAATATTTATTCGATTATATGAAATTATCTCGAAAACTTTACAAAAGTTACATCGAATAGATATAGGTCTATAATTCTCTATATAGAAATAGATATACAGTGTGACCCATTTTTAATGGAAACACCCCCCTAAAATTTGAAGTTGTGAATCGATTTCAATAATTTTTTTTTGAATGTACTAAAAGGAAGTACTAAAAGGTCTACCTTGGGACAAAATTTGAAATGTTTATTAAAGTTTCAGGGCATACTACGATATTTTTTTCTTATTCGAGAATCGGGATTTTTTATTAGCGATTTTTTTTTGAAAATATCACTATGCCACTGGATTCAGAGTGCCTCTATATAGGTGTGACCAAAATTTCATGACAACTCAAAAATTCGAAAACTCACACAGCTAACAGTCACAATATATCATTTTTTTATGATTTCAACAGTAAAGTGCCGCCAGATGAAAAAAAAAAACAAATAGCGTAAATATTTTTATTGTAAATAACGGAATTACATTCACACAATTACACTAACAATGAAGCAAAAAAATTTTAATAAACCAATAACTAATTATTGAAATGTTTCGATTCAGTGCAACAAATTATTCTAACTCATATTCCAGTAGCCTCTACCAATCCACCACGTATTTCGATACATGTGTCGTAGCGCTTACGAATGTTTCTGATTACATTCCTTAGTTCTTGAGGGCTAATATCTGCACATACCTGTCGAATTCTTGCACAAAGTTCATTTCTATCTCTTGAGCGGTTTTTGTAAACCTTTTGTGTGAGAAGTCCCCAGAGGAAAAAGTCCAAAACTGTGAGGTCTGGAGAACTGGGTGGCCACTCTATAAACGGACTACCACGGCCTATCCATCGGTTTGGAAAATGCTCGTTAAGCCATTGCCTCACAGCTCTGGCATAATGAACTGAACACCCATCCAACTGAACAATTAAATTTGATCGTTCATTGATTGGCAGCTCGTGAATAGCATCCCAAAACTTTTTGTTTAAAAATTCTAGAAACCTCTGCGCATTCATGTTTTTCTCAAAAAAGAAAGGACCAATAATTCTTTCGTTCAATATCCCACACCAGACGTTGATTTTCTGGGAATACTGGCTTTTACAGTTCATTACCCAGTTAGGATTATCCGCTGCCCAATAGCGACATTTCTGCGATGACACTACTCCATTTGGAGTGAAAGTGGCTTTGTCGGTATATAAAATATTTTTTAGGAAATTTCTATCGTTTAAATATTCCCCATGGGTCCAGGCGTCTTGCTTCGTCGCCTTCTTGAAGTGTGTGTAAAAATTTTGGCTTAAAAGGTTTAATATTCCGAATAGTTTCTCGTGGAATATTCAAATCTAAAGTGGCATTCCTTATACTGGCATTAGGATTATTTCCGAAATAATCTATAATGATTTGATCATTCCTGTCATTCCTGTTTCGTCTTTGTACAGGATTACTTTTTAACATCATTTTTGATACTGCACCAGTTTCATTGAATATGTTATTTATTTTATTTGCCGTGCCGCAGCTAATACGAGGACGATCTGGATGTCTCTGATGCACTCTGAATCCAGTGGCGTAGTGATTTTTTCAATAAAAAAATCGCTAATAAAAAATCCCGATTTTCGACTAAGAAAAAATATGGTAGTATGCCCTGAAACTTTTGAAAATTTGAAATGATGATCATTTCAAATTTTGTCCCAAGGTAGACCTTTTAGTACTTGACATTTCAAAAAAAAATATTAAAATCGGTTTACAACTTCAAATTTTAGGGGGGTGGTTTCATTAAAAATGGGTCACACTGTAGATATAGATATATGGACGTTATTGAGTGTCTTGATATAGATACAGAAGTTAATATACGGACATATCCCTCAAGAAAGTGACAAATCATAGATACGTGTATATCAAGACACTTAATAACCTTCATATTGGTATTATTTTCTTAACTCGGATATCACACAGGTAGCTTATAGCTGCCTGTGGTGATTTTGATAGTTCTGTTGTGAACACAAGTTCTATTACCTGAATCCACAAATGTGCGGCTGGTGGCTCCGTGCATTTCTATTTCTTTCTTTCGCTAACCAAGTGTTGCCCATCCTTACACTTGGCTGTACCGTACTGATTATGGGCCAAAAGCCCGAAACACGTGTCTATGGTTTTCCACTTTCTTGAGTACTATGTCCGATTATCAACTTCTGTAGTTATATATATATATATATATATATATATATATATATATATATATATATATATATATATATATATATATACAGATATATGTAATGCTCTTTATGTGCTTTTTCACATTTTGTTGTATACACTTCATCTGGAAATGTTCCAGATATCAGCAGCTTTTGATGCTTTATAAAGCTTATTTCAGACCTTAAGAGACTTCTCTAAAACTCAGCAACGACTGTTCAGGAGAAGGGGTGGAGTGTCCATAAGAATAATCACTTCTGATTACTCCGCTGGATTGTTCTGATTTCTTTTTTCTAATCTATCAAAGACGTAAAAAAATAGTAATTATCAATTGAAAAGGACATTTACCTTCTAAAAAATCTGTCACTCAAATTGCTGACTCAAAAAATCACCCATGTGTAATTTTTTCTACTCAATATAAACATGTTATTTTCCTTCGAATGATATTTTTGTGAAAAGTGGGGCAAATGAGATTCGACACTCTCTCAAAAAAAAAATCCTATATAACTCTTGTACTATTTGCATCACTTTCTCCTCTCGATGTGCAAAAGTGTTAATGATCCCAAAATGATCGTCATATAACTGTAACCAATTCATTTCATTCTCTTTGTTACAGGTGAGTACGAGTTAACTCAGAGGATAAAACAAAGCCGCAGAGGTAAAAAAGTCGTTATCCATTACAATGAACAAAGATTTTTTTCCTTTCTGATCCATTCTCTCGTTCATTCGTTTTCCAATTGAAGGCAATTCAATTCCTGGTCAGGATTAAGAATTATCGGTTTTTCAATAACTTCGTTATGCTTGTCAACTGGTTCCCGATTCGAATGAAATCAAATTCAAAGTCGAATTCTAGATGGAAATTGTTTCTTCTTTCTTAACTCAGATTGTAGGCTAGAATTCAAAGTGGATTGAATTCACCAATCATTTGAAGTCATGAGCTGCAGAAAGATACAACAGGAAACAATAAGCCTCTAATGGAACTACGCCGCTACAATGACATTTTCGATGTTGATAAAAAACCTACGGAAACGTATAACGTTTTTCTAGGTTTGCCTTTTTCGTTTGTGCAATGTGTCACTTCAAAAGGAGCGTTATGTTGATGGATATTGGCTAAGACCCCACCTTCTGAAAACGCTGAGCAAATGGAAGATGAGCTAATGCGATGCCTTGCGGTAATCTTTCCAAACCACCTGAGGTTACGCTTATATATCGAGTCCTGCGGTACACATAAATTAATGAGAAGGTTTTCTTTGCATCCAGCGACTCATCTCTGCTCAACTATCCGTTCATTAGGCTTTGGCTTTCAAAGGTCTTACCTGAAAGCTTCGAATTGCGCTGGGGCTGGAGTGTCAGAGTTGAGGATGCAGATTTTCATAGATGTCTTTCCAGAAGGATTTCACCATCAACGGTGGGCGGATTCTCCACAACACGCAGAGGATCTTGGAATGGGCGAGGAGGTTACTCACAAAACTTGAGGTTCCTCGCAATTCATTTCGCTCCCCTTACTATTGCCTTCTGAGCGGCTACTGGTTTCAATGAATTCGGCACTTCTCGTTTTTTACAACGGATTCAATATCCCCCGGAGTGTAGGGCAACACCCTGTAAGGACCTGTACCTTATGTCACGGACCTCTATACTCACCCAACACACGATGGCGGGAGACTAAGACGTTGAAGACAACATCCTGACAGACCGTGATGAATCCACCATTTCTCGAATTCAACCCATTCCACCTGATGAAGGTACAGGTAAAGTATTTTGATAAGCCAAGGTCTTCAATGCTGTTTGAGAAAACCTCACGCATTGTCTTATCCTTGTGTTGCCGCAGTCGATGACAGAGTTGTGATCACCTCGTTCAGTGTCGAGAACCAAACCCAGTTCATCAGCTGCTCGGGCAGCTACTCTCAAAAGAAATGCTCCGTTGCCTGTTTCTCATGGTCGCGGATCAGGCAGAGAAGGGGTCCTGAACGCTTGATGACTTCACAGGCTCCAGTCAGTACCATTCTGTTATGTTGACATTCTAAACTCAAAAGTCCACGGCCTCTCTGTTGTCTGGGGAAGTAAAACCATGAAACGGACGATTTTGGGTGCAAAGTCTGATAGGAGTGCTTCATTTTTCAGGTCTTCACATTTAGTTGATACAGCTCCACTTAGTCCACTTCATTGCTTCAAACGAGTAGTGTAGGATTGGAACGGATTGGGTTGGAACTGAGTTCATAGTGTTTGTTGTGCTTTATGTTTTAATATTTATATCAATACGTCTTATACTTGTTTTCACGTGTCACTAAATAATATTAGCATTCCATCCTCAACAATATGGTATGTTCATGTATGCATGTATATTAATACTCTATTTTTATCAATGTGAATAATCTCCAACCCGTAAACTAGTACTTTAGGAGTATTTTTTTTTAATTGTGTGGATTTCACATTTCACCAAACACATCCAATCCATTGTATAATAGAAAAGCAGAGAAAGTTTTTCAGTGCTGTTACATCTTGTGAGTGATGTTGTTTTACCCCAAGGTAAGTATACGTGACTCCGACATCCTGATGATGTAGGTAGCTTCCATCTACGAACTGCACATCCACTTCGTAGTCCCCGCATCGTCCTCTTTTGAAATAGACCAATGCACATTTGTCTATATCGAATTTCATACTGATAACAATAGTGTACTTACTCTTCCACAACCTCCAGAGGCATGAAATTTCAGATCATTCCTAGGTTCTAGGGGTGCCACAGTTATATCCTAGAGTATTTCTGAGCACAACGGATAATGGCAATAGTGAGATGCAGAAGAAAAGGAGATTGGTGGAATCGCCTTGAAATACACCCCTTTCTGAAAGTGACCCACCCTGTTTGGACTGGGGCTTGACCAGATGGTATGGTGAAGCGAGTGTGCCAGAGTGGTATAAGGCATGTCACTGTTTTGCTCAGATACCTCAAGGTATCTGAGCTTTGTGGTTATCGATCCAGGTCATAGGAAGGTTACGCTTATACTGTATCGAGTCCCGCGTCACAAATCTATCCATGATTAGGTTCTCTTCACGTCCAGCGACTCCTCCCGTCGACTCTCTCGGCTCATATATTCGTTCGAACTTGCAATTTTGCAAGGTATGCGCTGGTCAGGCCCTATCCCCCGAATCCCGATACATTCAGGAGGGCGCGCCGGCATTATCAACCAATGACCACCCCCCACACTGTGGGGTGAGTGATCATTGGGTCCAAGGATCATGTTCCCTGAGAAAGCGCAGCGAGCCAAGAATCACAGCCTTCTGCATCTGTTCTGCTAAGATTTCTGCCTTAGTGCGGCAAGCCGGTACGATTTTTAGATTCGGGAGTGGAGAGGGCATAATTCCACCAAGGACTCCAATAATCAGAACAACCATCTTGGCAGAGTTATCTGGATAGAGCCTGCGAAGTTTGAAGAGAAAATCTCGAAATTTTTCCTCCTCTTTCCTGATAATATTCGTCTCGTCAGGAGCTGAAAACTCCACAACAAATATCGTTTTGGGCTGGTGGTCGGGAAGGACTACATCAGGTTTATTAGCTTGCATGAGCCTGAGGGTGAAAACGAATAATTCCAATAAATTCGGCACTTTTTGTTCCTCACAACGAATTCAATATCCCCCGGAGCATAGGGCAACACCGCTGTCTCGTCAATACCGTAAGAGTGCCGTAGATGGTAATATAGCACTCTTAGGGCCGTATTATGTGGATGGATATAGGCCAAGAACGCATATGCTGGACATGCTGGTAGCAAGTGCATTACGGTCTCGGGCGCCTCGCGGCAGGCCCTTCACCTTGTGTCAGGAACCTCTATACCTATCACGCGACTGAGGTAGACTGAGGCGTTGAAGACACCATCCTGGCAAGCCATGATGAATCCCTCAGTTTCCGAATTCAGCCCACTCGACCTGAGAAAAGCGAACGTCAGGCGCTTTGATAAGCCAAGGTCTTCAATGTTATTATTATTATCATCACTATTATTTTCATTATTTATGTCCTTCAAAGGGTCCTATTTGTTTCAATTCACTCAGCCAGTGGATCATAAAAATACCTTCAATGATATCCGTATGTCAAATTATGATAACTAGTTCAGAAGTTACGAGAAAACAGAACATCATCCATATCAACATACATTTGGTCAAAATTGATAATGAATCTCCTTTCGCTGCAGCGAATAACACTTTTCGTAGAAACACGAGAGATATCGTCAAGAGGATCAACCACTTCAATTTCTAATATTCTGAAACACGAAAACCAATACAATTTGTCACAGTACTAGATTTCCGGGGTTCCATTTATGTCTCTTCCTCCTTGATATGGGTTTGAAATTGAATTTTCGTAACGGTAAATGCAATTTGCGGTATCAGTTGGCTCATAGTGGAATTTCTGAATCTTTATATGAGTTGATGGTTCAGAGGAGAATGATGGCTTTTACAGTGTATAGGACAGTGGAAATTTTGTCCTTTATAGTAATGACAATTTTGTGATGAATGTTGCCTAATAGGTAAACAACAAATATTCTTATCGTTCAGAAGTGTTACTTGAATATGTATTGAACACATTGAAGCAAGATATATACGGAGTGCATACCAAACATGCATCAGGCAAATCAGGTGGTTCAAAATCAATGATCGATAGGGTTCGTATTCGAACCAATAGGTCATCATACACCTTACTAACGTTTCAATTAATCCTTGGTAATATTATGAAAATAAAGAAAATCATAATCTCAGGTTCATTCCAATCTGCTAAAATTCTCATTTTGGTATGCTGATGGTAGTCCAACAATCGCTAAGGGTTTTCTGATTATTTTTTTCTGCATTAGCCAGCGGTTGTCTCATATCATTTCTCCGGTATTTTTTGGTTTCACTTTCATTCCATTTTGAGCTACAAGTACCTACTCTTGTACCTTTTTCCTCTCTCTCCATCTATCCTTTGATTTGTTCTTTTTTGATTCCTGAGAAGAATTTACAATCCTTCTGAAAGGACATCTATGAACACCCTCAGCCACTCTACTCAGACACTCCAGCTCTAGAGCAGTTTGAAGCTCTCAGCAGAGGGCCTTTGTGGATTCCAAGAACTTTGCTGCCCCGGGCCAGAGGTTTCAACCCATAGCTGGATGGAGAGCAGCCGATTCTGGATTGGTTCGTAGAGGGGCGAATAGTTCTCATCCCCCCATGAGCAGATATTTTCCGATTCCTAAGAATTATACACAGAAATATTCAACGCAGTTGACCGAGTGTTCAAACGGATATATGAGCAGAGAGGGTCGAAGAGAGGAGTCGCTGGATGTAAAGAGAACCTGCTCATCGATAGATGTGTAGCGCAGGACTCGATACAATATAAGCGCAACCTCTCTATGGCCTGGATCGATTACCGTAAGGCATTTGATATAATATCGCATTAGCTTATCTTGCTTTTTCTCAGATGCTTTGGGGTACCCGAGATGCCTGAAATAGTTTGTATGCGACTTTTAGCAGCCGTTGATCTTGGAATTACTGGCAGTAATCATTAAAATCATTACACCTCCAAAACATCTCGAGTCATTGCGTAGATCTTTCAATGTTCGGTTGAGTGCTTCTAATGCACGTTTGTGCGCCATTGTGCATTCGTCCCATATGATGATTTTCGATGCTGATGAAACTTTGGCCATTGCGGAGTGTTTTGAAATATTACATGTTGGTTCTTCAATAGTTTGAAGAGTTAACAGCAACTTTAATGCTGAATGAGCCGTACGGCATCCTTTTAACAATGTTGCTGCTATTCCAGTAGAAGCAACTGCAAGCGCAATATTGGATCTCGCACAGTAGCTAACACTAATGAGATCAGGAATGTTGTACCAGTTCCACCAGGGGCATCCAGGAAATATAAACCACCATTTCCATCATCAATTGCCTTCATTATCCATTGACAAAATTACGTTTAGTTGTCATTTACCTTTTTTTGTTATTCCATGTCAGATGCGTTTTTGCCATACCACGTTTTATAGTGACTTTTTGGTGACTTCACGGAAACGCGGTCGAACGGGATAAAAAGTATCCTATGTCCCTCTCCTTGTTCTAAGCTACCTCTTCACCAATTTTCAGCCAAATCGGTTCATCTGTTCTTGAATTATAAATAGCGTAACTAACACCACTTTCTTTTATATATATATATATATATATATATATATATATATATATATATATATATATATATATATATATATATATATATATATATATATATATATATATATATATATAACAGAATAATTAGTGACTGGATTAACTATAAATCGATTTAATTCGTGAGGTTGCAGTCAATAGCTGGGCTGTTACAAAGAAAACTCTTTGTTATATGTCAAGCTTTCGGTATATTTCA
Source organism: Leptinotarsa decemlineata (assembly GCF_025532065.1). NCBI lineage: Eukaryota > Metazoa > Arthropoda > Insecta > Coleoptera > Chrysomelidae > Leptinotarsa > Leptinotarsa decemlineata. The sequence continues at coordinate 12,879,179 of NW_027412674.1, forward strand.
CACCTTCGTCAGGACAACTACAATAATAAGATTATATATCTTGTAAAAAATATATAAATATGGAGAACTTACTAACGTGAGAATAAAATATAAAATGGTTCAGAAACAGATAGAAAAACATTAATAAATGACAGTTGATAAAAATTTTGGCTGACAATGTCAAGTGGGAAAATTCTGAATGATACTCGAATTACTAGATTTTTTATTTTCTTTATCATATTTCAGTAGGTACGTGTAAATTTTGCAAAATTTACACAAGAGGAATTAAGCTCTTCAATTGATAATATAATATTTTTACTGTAACACAAAATCCAATTTTGTTTGTCAATCTACTTGAGTTCTCATGTTCCATTCCAGTCCTATTTTCTTTAGATATCACGTTTGTATCGATTGTAGGCTTTTGTCTGAACTGTCAGTTATTGAAGGCAATATGATTTTCCTATGAGAATACGTGAAATTCATATTTCCTTTTCATTTTCACTCAAGACATGTCGAATTTCAAAACAGGAGAAGTGTAACGCATTGGAAAATGTTCTGCGATTTTTTGATTCTTGATTGACAACATCGATTGAAAGACAGTGTGTGTCGCCTTTGTTTGAAAAATTATGGAACAGCAGAGCACATACTTTGTGCCTGCCCCGCTGGGGACCAAATCATCCATCCATCTGACCCTAAAGACCACTCACCATACAAACTTATCAGCTTTCTTGAGAATCTGGGTCTGGTTTGGTCTAATGTGTTTAATGTCTTTGTGTTTTGACTCTCCCATCATACTGACTTTTTTTACCATCTCACGCACCGTTTGTGATGCGTCCTACAGTGATTTCTTCAGTAACACTATAGATGTCGAGTGAATGGTTGTTTTTTTGGCTATAATAATAATAATAATATAGCCTTTATTATTTCATAACCGAAACAAAAACACAACATAAATACATCACAAAAAATGTTTTTCCACTTAACCCTGAAAAGGGAAAAGAAAAAAAAAACGAAAATGAAACTGTGATTGTTATATATAATGATATTATAATATAAATACGAATGAACACCTTGCATAAAGAGTTTACTCCACCTATTCTGTACAAGATATCAATACTTTGATTTAATTTCAGTCTAACAAATAGTCTTTATATTTAATTTTGTGAAATTTAATTTTTGAGGGTGTTGGGGACAGAATTATACTTTCGACAAATTTGGTACCGCCTGAACACTTCTGTTTTAAATTTTGGCATTGCAATCATATTTTTGTATCGAATATTCGGGTTATGTGATTTTGCTATGAAGATATGAAGGTTTTTTTGTTATAATTATTTTATGGAAAAAACAGACATCGTGAAGTAACTTTCTTTTCTTCATATTCAGCCATTCAACTTCTTGAAGCTTATATGCGATCTTGTTTCGCCGACCAATAACAAAAATTAACCTAAGGCACGAGTTTTGAACTGTTTAAATCTAATTTTTGTATTGATTGGTTAATTTTTGTATTGATTGGTTAATTTTTGTATTGATTGGTTGAACATGGGCCATAAATAACATCAGCATAATTGAAATGTGAAGGCACCAAAGACCCACATAAAGACTTTTTCACATAATGAGGCAGAATATATCGGTTACCATAAATAATTTTCAGTGCAGAAAAGGCACGTCATAAGAGCTTATTCACAAATTCTTCAATCAGATCTACAATCATCAAAACACCTAGATTTTTTGCTCCATTAACAATATACAATATATTGGCTCATTTCAAATGTAGATATTCACAGAGTTATTATTCACTATGGAACGGTGAAATCTTGTACCAAAGATCTTCACATTTGATTTACTGTGGTTTATAAATGAACAGTGGTCCGTTGCCAGTTCAACAAATCTATTTATATCTGCATTGATTATGTCACAAGCATTGTCTGCCATTTTTGCTCGAAAGCTGTGGTATACTTCAATATCACCAGCATATAAGTGCACCTGACAAGTGTGAAGAGCCTGTCGTAAGTTAGATGTGTATATAGGGTCGAGTATGGATCCTTGAGGTACCCCCGATTTGATATATAAGATATCTGAGTTGTATTTCTCTATACTAACCAGTTGCTGTCTACTTTTCAAATAGTCCGTCAATAATGCAACAGCGTTGGCCGAAAAATCATTATAATCCAAAATTCTTAACAAATTATTGTGATTAACAGTATCAAACACCCGCTGAAATCTAGTAGGGCTAACACCATACATTTGTATTCATCTATTGCTTTCATTATATAATCTGCAATATATAGAAGGGAGGTTGAACAGCTATGCTCTTTCCGAAATCCGAATAGAAGGTAACAGAGAAAAGCTCAAAATATGGTTTTAATTTGATACTTCATGACTCTCTCCAGGATTTTTGACAATACAGGCAGGATACTGATTTTCCTCAAATCTTTAAATTCCATTGGATTTTGTGTTTTAGGCAGAACCTTCACAAGGGTTCTTTTCCAGATAGTTGGGCAGACATTCTCAGTTGAACGGGAAATTTATGATATGTGTAATATAGGGTACAATATGAGGGCAACACAGCTTTATCAGCACAATACTCAACCCATTGCATCCTTTAACGTTTGTTATTATTTCACAAATAGTTTTGTTAACAAACAGATCTTTAATTTCGTCAAAGTTGGAACCCTCGTTTCTTATTTTTATAAAATTTCAATAAATTTTGGGGCAGTTTGTTTTGTGGAACTGATTCTACAAAATACCTATTCAATTCTTTTGATGAAGTGTTATCAAATTCGGCAGCACTTAGGTTAAAATTGTACGACAATACACCTAGCTTGAAATAGGCAAAATATTGAAATTTCAAAAAAAATTAACAGCATCAATATATACCGCGTGTCCCACATTTTATGTGACAGGCAATATCTGGTTTGTTGAAGGAGATACACAAAAATGTTTCATACAAAAGTTTTAGGAGTTCATGAGAGCTATATTTTGATATAATTTTTAAATATACAGGGTGTTTGGTGTAGGTGCTACAGACCAAAATTCCATTTTTTAAAATAGAACGCCCTGTATATTATTACATATTCAAATGATTCGTTGAATTCTGATATCATTTCATGTTTGGTTTTTGAAATTCGGTTACGGCGTTGTTGAGTTATTGCTTAAAATGTAAAGTCTTGAGAACGACTATTATTTTTAAAAATATCTCATACAATTATTCTCTCTGCATCAGATCACATGAAAATTAGTCAAAATTTTGGGTGTTCGAAGTAATGGTTTCAATTTTGAGTTGTGGAATTCAGTCAGGAATCATTTTGAATATGAAACAATTGCGAAATTGAAAGAGGTGTATTCGAAAACAAATCTTTAATTAATAACAATGTAAATAATATAACTTGATGAATCATTTCATAAGAATGGTAGGTACCTAGAAATAAGTCATAAAAATTGTTCAAAGTGATGCCCATTAGATATTATACAGGCTTCGAAACGTCGAATCACTTCTCTCGTACAAGTCGCTCTTATAATATCAGGCGTAATATCACTGCACGCTAGTCGAATTTTCATTTTCAAATCATCCACATTCAAAGGGGGAGTAGTGAAAACAATATCTTTTAAAATAGGAAAAAATCAAGCGGTGATAAATCTGGGGAACGAGCCGGCCACCGAATTGGACCCTTATTACCAATCCATCTATTTGGGTACGTTCTATCCAGATATTCGGTAACAACCTGTGAATTGTGAGGAGGAGCACCATCTTGTTGCCACCAAATTCTTTGTCGTTCTGCTATGGGAATATCTTCCATCAACTGGATCAAATCATTTTCTAGAAAATGTAAATATCGCAATCCATTGAGATTTTCATTGAAAAAGTAAGGTCCTATGATGTGGCCATTGAACAATCCACACCATACATTAATACCCCAAGTAGTTTGAAAATTACTTTCGCGGACCCAGTGGGGATTTTCTTGAGACCAATAGTGACTGTTATGTCGATTCACAACTCCATTATTGTGGAATCGCGATTCATCGCTCCACAAAATTTGACTGAATATGTTAGGACTTTCATGTAATATTACCTGAATACAAGCAATGAATTCAAGTCGTCGTTCAAAGTCCGTGGATTTCAAACCTTGTACCAACTGAATTTTGAATGAGTGGTATTTATTTTCTTTCAGAATTCTCTGTACATTAGATTTACTCACACCGACTTCTTCTGCAAGAGTACGGATAGAAACATGTGGATGAATAATAATATAAGCCAACACATTGATCTCTAAATCTTCAGTTCTAACAGATCTCGTATGATGACGATACTTTATAGTAGAAGGAAATGACCCAGTTCGCAATTTTTCTATAACTCTCGAAAAAGTAATTCGTGACGGCATGGGTCTGTCTGGAAAACGTTCTTGATATAGACGTTGTGCTTGACGTCAGTTTTTCTGACATTCCCCAAGAATTAATAACATATCAATGTAATCACTTGGACTAAACGCGAAAGGCATACTGGAGTTTTCGCACAAAGAACACAGTTACTGTTTTGCAAAGAATCACTGAATCGAACTGACAAGTAGATACAATTCAATAACATTTGTTACTATGGCATCAACAAGCATAAGCTACTTGATGAAATTGTGCAATATAAAGCAATTCACCCTCAAGTTAGTCACATTCTCAAGAATTTCAATATTATATTCAACTGATATCGATATCGTATCGTAGAGGTGAGAATAATGGTTTGTATTCAGTAGTAGTCTAGTTCAATTTAATAAAAGATATAGACTGGATTCGTGTACGAGTAAATAAGTTTTTTTTAAAATTTTATATTTAAGGAAAAGTGCAATAACTCAACAACGCCGTAACCGAATTTCAAAAACCAAACATGAAATAATATCAGAATTCAACGTAGCATCTGAATATGTAATGATATACAGGGCGTTCTATTTTTAAAAATTGAATTTTGGTCTGTAGCACCTACACCAAACACCCTGTATATTTGAAAATTATATCAAAATATAGCTCTCATGAACTCATAAAACTTTTGTATGAAACATTTTTGTGTATCTCCTTCAACAAACCTGATATTGCCTGTCACATAAAATGTGGGATAACCGGTAGAGTACAAAATTCTCTATCGACCAGTATATATCAAAACACAGTAAAATGAATATTCATTTGAATATGTAACATCAAAATGGACCAAACTACTGGAACAACCATGGTAGATTTGAAGAAAATTAAATGAAGCAACTACAAACTCATTACAACTTCATGAGTCAACAGAATTAGATGCCTTTCATCTATTAACGCTGCAAAAAGGACCAAAACTTGTACTGGGAAAATTCGGCTCTGATGGAATACATACCAAAACGTGGAGACTGATTACGCTCACCTCAATTCCTGAAGCTGGTTTAATCAGACAAAACTTGACAAAAGCCTTGAAACTAATCAGTCTCGTGTCATTGGCTTTGAAAACATTAATTAAAGAAACTTCTTGACAGGCATGGCATTGACTTTCAGGCCACTGAATTCAACATTAATTTCATCTAATGAACTAAAATATAAAAACGGCCTTTTAGACTGTCAACGACTGCAGTTCTGTGAAATATCTCACTCGTTTTCTACATAAAAATTTTCTGAATATTCTGTGGCTATCTGGTTGCTATAGCAAGATTTGAACAATCATCTATATCATCGATCCTCATGAAACTTCATATGTATATTCGGTAGGTGTGAGAATAGGTTCAAATCGATTTTTCATATCCTTAACTGATGAGGGTGCTTCACATCAAATATTTATTTTTTTGACAAAAAGTTTTGTTTTCATTATTTTATGATGTTGCATCGAAAATTTTTTGCCAAAAAAATTATCCTATCAAATTTGTCTATTTCTAGTCATGTGTGTCGAAATAACCAATGAAACCATCATCACACTGATAACTACCCATGGATAGTTTTCACGGGTAGTTATCACTTATGTCATGACATTGCTAAGCAACCAATACAATAAAGTTGTTTGACATTTCAGTAATTCAATTTATTTCGAAAATGTCACTTCCTTGCTTTGGTGTTCAAAATGGCAAATACAGCAAGATCAACGGAATATCATTATACGAATTGTTCTTTTAATAACTGTATGTTCAATAAATAATTTTGTTCGAATTGCAAAAAAATTTCTAACCGAATATCCCTCGAACATTGATAAATAACTCATAATTTTATCACAACTTCCTCAAGCACGTTATTTTAGGTAACATCCCTCCGCCTTCGGCGTCGGGATGTTACCAAATAACGTGCTTTCGAAAACTGTGATAAAATTATTTCGTTAGTTATCAATGTCCTTGGGATATTATAGCTGAAAATTTTTTGCCAAAAAAATTATCCTATCAAATTTGTCTATTTCTAGTCATGTGTGTCGAAATAACCAATGAAACCATCATTACACTGATAACTACCCATGGATAGTTTTCACGGGTAGTTATCACTTATGTCATGACATTGCTAAGCAACCAACACAATAAAGTTGTTTGATATTTCAGTAATTCAATTTATTTCGAAAATGTCACTTCCTCGCTTTGGTGTTCAAAATGATGCGGCAATTGACAAAATCATTGAAGAAAATACACCAAAAAATACTGTCAATAGTAAAAAATACACTTGGAAAATATTTATGGAGTTTTGTGACGCCAGAAAATATGAATTGGATGGAAATCGTACTCTCGAAGAGCTTGCATTAATACTCAAGGATTGGGCGATTAATATGAGAAAAAAGGATAGCACAGAGTTTAAGGAGGCTACTGTTGAAACCGTATGGAATATAACAAGCAAATTATTACAAGAAAAGTATTACAAGGAGTATAATATCATGCTAGACCCCTTTAAAAGTGTTGCATTCAAACAAGCGCGGAATGCACGCGACGCAGCACGAAGAAATTTACAAACAGATCCCACTAAACGCAAAACAAGCTCAGTACCATTAACTTCAAATGAAATGAGTAAAATTATAAACTTTTGGGATGAAAATACCCCTATAGGACTCCTACGCAAATTTTATCACATAGCAGCGGTGGAATTGGCTTGGAGAGGTAGTGAAGGTGCTGCTTGCTTAGTTGATTATTTTCATATCGAAAAGGAATATCATTATACGAATTGTTCTTTTAATAACTGTGTGTTCAATAAATAATTTTGTTCGAATTGCAAAAAATTTTCTCACCGAATATCCCTCGAACATTGATAAATAACTCATAATCTTATCACAACTTCCTCAAGCACGTTATTTTAGGTAACATCCCTCCGCCTTCGGCGTCGGGATGTTACCAAATAACGTGCTTTCGAAAACTGTGATAAAATTATTTCGTTAGTTATCAATGTCCTTGGGATATTATAGCTGAAAATTACATATCTTCTCGATTTTTACCTTCTCACCATCAACCCCTATTTTTCAATATTTATTTCAGTGATTTGATCACTTTTACCCCTGATCATAGATCAATTATTGCCACCAGGCGTCTACCGGTGTCACTTCTCACTCAGCAAACAGCACGGAGTAGGGATGAGAACGAAGCCGGCCTCCTGTCTCTCTCACACAATAAGCCTTCTCTTACTGTCTCCAAAGTTTTTGGCAAATATCATTATAAAGAAAGGAGACTTGGAAGTTTCTATGTTTTTACCACTGCAGTAACCTTAGTCACAAATTAAAAAACATAGAAATTCTCTTTTTTTCCTTATGGTTTCCTACCACGTAGTAACGGCTACTTCCATCAATTCAGATATATTTAGATAAAGTTTGCGATGCCAACGAAGCTGTGAAATATCCACCAGAGTTTTTGATCTCATTGGATACGCTAGACATGCCACGGCATAATTTGAAACTGAAGGTTGGACCGTTCCGTAATTCGAATCTACCACAACTGTGCAACGGCACGCGATTAGTCGATTAGAAATCAATGAAGAAGTTTTCCAAGCCAGCATTTTGATTGACAAGTTCCGAGGTGAAAATATATCAATAACACGAAATATACCTGCAGATGTACCAATTCATTTTAAAGTGTGCAATTTCCATTGACTATTAATGGGTCCCAAGATCAAACAATGTCCATTTGTTGCTTGGATTTGAGCATACCATGTTTTTCACACGGACAATTATACGTGGCATGATTTAGAGTGTGAAAATCATCCAGTTTGTTTCTGTTAGGTAAACATAGACTATCAAAAACTATTGAACACAATATAACACACACCTGTCTACAAGTAAATACAAAAGACTATATTACTATTTTCTTCAATTATTTCAAAAGTAACAACAATATTAGTTTCTCAAATCTATATATAGGCTCCTCCAATAGGAACTTCCGAACTTTGACAATTTGTTGAAGCTTCATCTGCCAAATTATTTCTCTGTCAATTCAGTTGTCATTCATTCACTCTTTTGTCGAATCACCATGGACAGATAGATCATTCAAAATGGCCAAGAATCCAGACCAGAGACAATCTCTTTAGTCTTTCCATCGAGGGGAGTCGTTTTGGGCAATTTGCTACCAATTTAGAAGTTGCTTGGTAGGGGCCAAGAGCTTTCAATGCCGCATGACTGTCTGAGAATATTTTATTGAGGTTGGATTCTTTCAATCTCCCCGCACACAATTCAATAACGAAAATTTTCGCTTGAAATACAGTAGCATAGGTTCTTAGGTAGATTGATATCTCTGTCCTGGGTCTGCGACTGAAAATACCTGCACCAGAATCGGGAGGTGTTTTTGATTCATCTATGCACCAAGAACTATCTTATCTTGATACTTCGTTCTCTCTCGGTGAGGGGGGGTACAGCTGCTGGGTCGCTTGGATGAAAGGAAGGCGCAATATCGCTCAACACGTTCATATAGGGTCAGCAAGAAGACGTTCCTTCATGAAATTGGTAAAACAGAACCCGTGCTTATCCAGTTGACTTGATTTCAATGAAACATGATAACTATTTGAGATCATTCTATAAAACTCTATAAATTTGTGTTCATGTTGAGAGACCCCGCGGGAAACCTCTACCGAACTGTTTCTAATATTAAACAGTATATGGGTGCATCCAGTATCTTCTAGATCCAGAGTTCCTGATAGGATCTACAAAAAATCAAAGGATCAGCTGAAAAATAACAATTAAATCGACGAAAAAAACTGAAATTACAATGAAATAAAATACAAGCAACAATCAAAAGTTGAACCATTGACCTGAGCTGAAAATGAAAAGTTACTGAGAAGAAATGACGATTTAAAAGATTTCAGGCTAAGTTACTTCACGACGTTTCGATTGTTAGTATCTACAATCTTCTTCGGGTGATAACTGGACCTATTTCTCTGATATCTGACTATTTATAGGTCATTCGAGTGCTTTCACCTATCCCCTCTTTCCTCTTTTCACTTCATCGGTTTTATCGAGAGCTGACCATTTGGCGGCAGTTAGTCATGGTCATTATATATTTCCATATGTTGCGTATATGTACGCTAGCTTGGCTACATGCGTTGTTGGACAACATATATGCGGCTTCTTTGAATTTCCTTGTAGATGATTTCATTAGATAACAATGGTCAAGTTGATGTTATATGCACGGATTTCTCTGAAGCATTTGATAAAATTGATCATGGTGTCTTGCTCAATAAACTGATGGGTTTTGGTTTTTCAAATACTGCCTGTCAGCTGATGCAATCCTATCTGACATGTAGAAAACAATAAGTGTCCTATAACGGTTATGAATCTAGAACATATATAGCTTCTTCTGGCGTGCCTCAGGGCTCCAACCTAGGTCCTCTTTTGTTTTTATTGTTTATTAATGACCGATGTGAAAGTTCAGCTTGCGAGCTGTTATGCTTCGCGGATGACTTGAAATTATTTTCTATAATTGAGGAAGTAGGTGATTGTGTAAATCTTCAATCTCAATTACAATTTCTTGTTGCTTGGTGTAGCAATAATAAATTGGAACCCAATGTAGAGAAATGTATAGTACTGAGTTATATTCGAAAAAGAGAGGTTTATACATTCCCGTATGTAAAACAGGATTCAGATCTGCTGAGATGTAATGAGATCAAAGACCTAGAGGTAATATTCGATCATAAATCAACATTTGGTAGATATATTCCACAAAAAGTTTCATAATCTTTCAGAGCTTATGGTTTCATCGTTAGAAATTGCAGAAACTTTCATAATATTGAAGCCATGAAGCTGTTGTGTGTGTCTCTTCTACGTACGTTCGAAGATAGAATATGCAAGTATCGTCTGGAATCCATTCTATGAGATTCATAACATAGCCATTGAAAGAGTTCAAAGAAAGTTTTGTATATTCCTAATTTTCAGAATAGATGGTTCTTACCCTGAGAGAGGTATCAGTATTGATGTCATATATGAACGTTTGGAACTTTTTAGTTTGAAGCATCGCAGAAAATGTGCGTCGCTCATATTTTCATTCAATCCATTCCTCGATCTCAGTCCATTTTTAAACCTCTCAGAGCAAGAACTAACATCATGCTCAATTCCCCAATACATGTTATGTGCACAAATTTGAATAGCATTTGTGCCCATGATGATTTATTCTCCACTTACCTTCATAACATTATTAGAATTGCTAACATGTACTTGAAATAGATAATTAGAATTAGTTTTTCTTTTTCTGTTCATTCCATTTTATATAGTTTATATAGTTGAGTATTGTGAATAAAATTTTATATTATCCTGTAAATGGGTTATTATTATTATTATTATCTTGAGTCTACTTGATGTTCTTTTGATCAGTACCCACTCTGCTTTCGTGAATACAAAGACCAATTCCACATTTGCAAACCAACTTTTAGCAAAATGACATGAGTCCAATCATGAATACGACGTGTAACATTCAGAAGAGAAGACTTTGAAACTCAATCTTCTGTAATATTCAGGAATCAACAGAATTGGGTAACTCCCCGTTACTGAATATTTTTTCAAATGCGGAAACTGGAATATAAGCTCAGGTAATTCAATTCATTACATACTTAGGCGAAAATCAGGTACTTGAAATGTAGGTACTTCATATTATAAAATTGGGTATATTAAGCATTGAATATGTAGAATATAGTTAGTTAAGACACGCTCGAAAAAGCCATTGTATGGCGAACCACGTGTTAGGTTTTTGTTGAATTATTCAATGAATTGTTTTTCGGATTCCTTTATTACTATTGATTGAATACTTGTTTGAATATGTATCCGGAAGCAGTAATGATTCGCTTCCCATATTTACCTAATTTCCAACAATGTTTTCATACCTTCGGAGTGAAAATCTGTGAATTCAAAGAAACACTCATTAGAACCCCCTCAAATAACCTTCTGTATATCTATCATGTGCGCTCAAATAACCCTGTTATAATGATTCAACAATCTATATACATATAACTGAGAACGGCAATGAACCACTGATGGCCAACTTTGCGCCTACGATGTCCGAGATGAAATGAAGACAAATTACTGCTCGGGCTTCTGATAGGACAATAATGGAGCGGATGGTGTTACTAGAGACGTGTTCCTTCATAAAATAAATCTGACCATTCGACACGTGATTAGAACTTCAGCCGAAGTGTTAAACTGTGAGTGCTGTATAAACATTAGCGTTACTGATTCGCCTATTTCAGAAGAATTGCCTAGGGAATACGGAAGCTTGATAACTTCTGTAAAAGTGGATGGAAATATAAAATATTTCTTGATAAAAAACGCCTTCTTCAGCACTGAAGAATTCTTGCACTTTGATATGAGTTCTTTAACCACATAGATATTTGTCGTTGCTTTTATAATACCCCATTTTAAATTTTACTGCTTTCTTTTCAAATGTGCTCATTGACATAACTCAGATGTTATTATAAGATATGAATATTCGAAAAAAATACTTTTTCTTTGAATCGTGAGCATCTATTCTTTATGAAAATAATAATATATGCCTGTGACATATGCTAATTTTATTATTATGTATGTATTGACTTGTGTAAATACTGATGAATGTATGAAACACCAAAAAATTGTCTATCTATCTATCTATCTCTGAATCTTCAAACATCAAAAATGTTTCTGCAATATTCGTGCAGAAAATCATCTGACCGCAATAACTTTCCTTGGTGGCCTCAGTAGTTTGTATGATTGAGTGTAAATAATTCCCATTTGTTTAAATTATAGACGATAATAATCTTCACAAAAATGAATCCATGAGACACTCTCAATGTTCTTATGATGTACTGTTTGGAAACTTTGGTGTAGTAATAAATATTACTGGAGATTTTTCCCAACACCAAATTGTTATTTTCAACACCAACCTAAATTCATTTTATAATTTTGCCTTATCTATTATTATACAATATATGTTTATATGAAACAATTTTCAGCTATATAAAAATTAATTTCACAGTATTGCCTATCTTAATTTATTTTTGCAATCTGTCTTTATGTAGTAATCAGTAAACCCAACAACATTTTTTATTTTAACAAGCTATACAGTATGCTCTTTGGTATAGGTCCGTCATCGTTATTCGTGATATTATTGTGTTTACTCATTTCTACACTCTCATAGGTATCTAGTTACCTGTTGTTGTTAACTTGTCTAAATAATCTTAATGAACTGAAGTCTATGGAATGGTTTTGTTGCAAAATATGATGGGCGACTGCTGATTTTTTAGGTCTTCCATATTTTAAGTGTGCTATGTGTTCCTTATATCTTACTTCAATAGATCTTTTTGTCTGTCCATAATATTTTGCATCGTAGTCCTTACAATCAATTTCGTAAATTCCAGACTTTTCCGAATTCTCGACTTTGTCTTTTGAACATTCCAAAACTACCTTGAAAATTTTTCCAGAGTTCCTCATATGTTGGTGGTATGAAACTGATAGTCGAGATTTCGTTCATTCCTAACCTGAACTTCTTCTTCCTTATTATGTCATCTACAATACCCCTCGAGAAACCTTTAGTGGCTGCTATTTTCTGTATTGTACGTCTTTCTTTTGTGAAACAATCATGTGTTAAGGGAATGTCAAAAGACGATGCACTAAAAAATTCAACCCAGCACGTTTGTGCTATCCACAGTGATGTGAACTGTCAGGAATATACCTGTACGTGCTTGTTTCTTTTCTATATATATCGTATTCCAACTCTCCATATTGGCTCCTCATTACCAAAACGTCAAAAAATGGTAGTTGTACCTTATTTTCTAACTCATACGTGAATTTTATTGATGAACATCTATTATTTAAAATGGAAACAAAGTTAATATTCGATATCATCCACATACCTTAGCCAAATCCTAGGAGAATACTTCGACCTTTCTTTGGTTTCCATGTCGAATTTGTTCATGAACAGGTCTGCCAGGTAGGGGGACAAGGGGTTTCCCATGGCCGTTCCTTTATGTTGTTAATAAAAGCAACCTTCTACCTGGAACCGATTTTGTTTCATACACAAATTAGTAAGAGAAACGAATTCATCGATTTCGTTATTATAGAAATTATTTTTCTCTAGTAATTCCCTGAGGTATTGCAAGGTCTGTGGAATTGAAACTCTAGGAAATAAGGAACTGACATCATAAGAAACCAAAATCTATCCTTCTTGCAGAACCACGTTTTCTGTATGTTGTATGAACTCTAAAGAGTCTTTTATACTAAAACTTGGCTCCGCAATAGACAAGGTTTCAAATTCCTCAGTGAGCCTCTTTGCTATTTGGTAGGTAGGAGCTCCAATAGCTGACACGATGGGGCGCATTAATTTACCCGGTTTGTGGATTTTTGAGAGGCAATATACATAGTTTCAACACCGTTGGGTTGGAAACTTGTAACTTTCGTTTCAGTTGAGGGGTAAGTATGTTGTCGCATTGAGGACGTCTTTTACTTCGGCAATCATCTTTGGCAATCGGCAGTCATCATGTCCAATCAAATCTGTCCAATCAAATGTATTTGTTATGTAGATGATTACTCCCTTAATTCTGGCAATAAACTTGATCACTTGGAAGAAACTTTGCTAGATTTTTTAAGAAAATCTGGAATATGGTTCGTTTCTAATTGCTTGAAACTCAATAAAAACAATTTCAGAATATTGTTTTTCCAACCAACAATACGATTTCCAACAATTCAGAAGTTGAACTACTTGGAATTGTTATGAATGACAAATTAAAATGGTCAGCGCATACTGAACACCTAAGTAAAAAATTGAACTCATCTCTCTTCATATTACGGAAACAGAGCAGATTTGGTAACCTAGCAGCTAGTGGAATAAGCCTACTTAGTCTAATCAACAAGCTCAATAACATGAAAAATAGATATAAAGGTCCTAAAAATATAAACGATAGCTCATTCGATTGGGAATCACCTCTAGAAAAATGTTTTCGAAGAATTTTGGTGCAAGTAAAAAATTGCAATTAACAAAATAAGTTTAAAAAAAATGGTATTTAGTTAACTCAAAAAATATAAATATTCAAGCAATTTTGAAAAAAGCTCGTTAAAGAGAAGGAAATTTTTGATGAAAAAGTTTCGACTCCTGAAACTAAATATCCATTATTTATAATTTTAATTTGACGTTGAAAATAGGGTTCCGCGCGGCTGTAACGGCATGCGCGCGCTGCCGCTAATTAGAGTTTAACAAACATAAAATGTCATTTTGAGAATTTGAAAGAAATCTAGTATCTTCTTAACACTTGAATGAATCGAGTCCTGTAGAAAAAAAAATTTATCACTATTTTTCAAAAAGTTATTCAATTATTAACTAACAATTTTTTTCCAATCTCCGTTGGCATAAATAATGAGATAAAAAATATAAATATTTGGCCTATAAATTTTAAACTTCATGGAGCCCTTTTGATATATATACTTCATACGATCCTGCGATAAAAGTTCATAAAAATAAATTAATTTGTTAATTATGATTTATATATTTATAAAATTATTATAATGTGTTAAAACAACGATAAAAATAAAATAAATACAACAATAAAAATTGATTGGCGCTCCGGGGCGACTTCATTGATTCCATTATTCATTATAACTATTGCAAAATAAAATATCTAAAAATTGTTGATGAATTTTTTTTTCAATTGATGTCTGTTTTCACATCAAACAATGGCAGTTATTATCATACGATAGGATATGAATTTTTACGTAATTTGTTTATTAAATTGTTATAAACAAATAGAGAAATTCAATATTTTTGAATTTTTTTTTGCTTTTTTGTTGTCTAGAGATAATTATGATTTATTAAAAAAAATATTTCGATTTTCAATTGTTTGAAATCGATTTTTTTATATTTCGATTGTTTAAATAATCAGTTTAAAAATAATTTTTCTTTTAAAAATCATAATTTACACTTTTAAATAGTTTGACAAAAAAATTTTTTTTATTTGTTATTCAACTGTTTATTAGTTTAAAAATTTGTTATAAACAAATATTGACCAACGTTATATTTTTTTTCTGCTTCAAAAATAATGATGACCCCTATCTTGCACTGAAGAGTGGCTAATGAGCCCGAAACCGGTCTGCAAGTGTGCCTGTTCCAAAATTGAAGGTCGACTCTTTCAGTTGTATTGCCAATTGCATATGCAGGAAATTTTCTGTGAAGATTCCTGCACTGACGCTTGTAGGGGAGTAGTTGTTTTCTGATAGGCGTCAGTCCATTCAACCAACTGTGTAGGTAAATTCTAGACTGGCTCGAACGTTTAAAGTTCATTTCTTTAGATTTGTTTACTGCCAGTCGTCAAGCATAGCCCACTGACTAATAAGAAAATTCAGAAAATCGATGAAATATAAGTTCACTATCCATCTGATATCGAAATGAATCTGAGTTTTACTATTGCTATTGGATAATTTTCAATAGATTCCAGACATGAATCTCCAGGATATGAACCGAGAAAGTGGATTATCAATCCTTCTCCGATTGAAACGGCGTGATTGGGTTATTTCTCAGTAATTTGAATCCTAATGCGACCTTGAAGAAATCTCATCTTCAGTCTCATATGGAGTAACGAACTCGAGGATGATAAAATATGATATTTCTTATATATGTTTTTTTCGTTATCTCCGTTCTAGATTTCTGATCTCAAAAGGAATAAATTTCAAAAGGAAGTACTTGTAGGAGATGCTGAAATCAAGGTATAATTCGTCTGGATGAAATCGTTTTGAAATTATGTCCCATTTTGTCAGATTCAACTGTGTCTTTATCTATTTGTCTTTATCTATTTGTCTACAACATCCCACCCAAGCAAATCATGAAATCATTTTTTGCATTCGCACAGAAAATCTAATAAAACTTCGGCCTAATTCACAAATTGAATACTGAAAGATGAACCTACTGAAACAATTATAACTGTTTACATGAACCAAACACATCAAAGGAAAGTTAGAAACATCATTTCTGTTATATATGACCAACATCCTGGAATTCAATGTACCAATTAGATTGTATCAACAACTTTCTGATACAGAAAGACTGGAGATTCAAAATGTTCATGTTCAGACAGTTGAAGTTATCATAATTATTCACTGTGAAATTTAAGTATTGAGAATAAGAAGATCTGTTCAGAAAACACATTAATTTTCATTTATGCCGAAAAATATTCATTTCTTCATTAATTTTCATTTCGTCTTCAACAAAGCCAGCTTTTTTTCCAATTCTTGAAGCAGTTTTGATATGCACTTTTTGATATGTTTTCGAGCTCTCTCAGATATTCGATTTCCATCCCCCTACTTGTAAGGTTTCTTCAATTTTGGGAACAAAAAAAGTCGCACAAGGTCAAATCTGGTGAATATGGTGACTGATGCATGATTTCTATGTTGATTTCTACGGGTTTTTTTCCAAAGAATTCACTAACAACTAGAATTGTCGAACTTTGTTTTTTGACTCTACCACCTCCATTTCGAATGATACAAAATGAGGCAGAGAAACTTTCAATGCCATATCATAATTGTTATAATGTGATATGGATCAATTTACGATGCGACGTTTCTTTCATTGGATTTCATCATCAACTTTATTTTTTTGAATACGGAACTCTAGTTTTTTCATCGATATTAGTAGTCACTGTAATGACAATATCTACTATGTATCAAAAACAGGCCTGAATTTGGAAAAAATAAATTTGATGAAGAAATGGTATCCACGAAACATCACATGGCAAATTGGTTTTTATCATATTTCAACAAATATGCAACAGTGTTGAAAATTATTCTGCCTTTTGAAGTGATTACTTCTTATAGCGCCCGTCTGCCTGGCTTCCCTTTCTCTCAAGCATACTTCAGCGGAAGGCAGGTTCCTCCACTCTCGTTGAACAGACGCTCAGTATTTAATGTGCGATAAACATATACTGTTGACAATAATACGAGAATCTAACTAGCAGGCACGTACAACTCACGAAAAATTCGAAATGAAACTATCTGTGTTTTTTAACCACTTTTATTTGGAAAAAACATAGAAAGTTTTATTTCTCACTTTCCATGACGATCTCCTACCACGTAGTAATGGCTAGAGTAAAAGTACATAATTGCGGAGTATTAAGGCGTCTATCATATTAAGGAAGATTTGCAGCTATACAAGAAAGTTGAGCGATATAGAATTGTTTTAAAAGATGAAAACGTCTTTACAGATTGGAAATATACTATATACTATATTGTATTGATTTTTTAATTTATTCTCGATATTTTTTGGAACATCCTGTTTGTCCATAATTGCGTAAAATTTATCTTTGAACTCAATTTTGTGAATAGTTGCGCCTAATTACGGGATATTTATAAATTAAGTACCTACTTCTATATCTACCAACAAAAAAATTAACTAGGTTCATGAGTAAAAATAGACAAAACGAAATGTACTTTCAAAATAATCTATTTATTCGATTTTTTTTAAGGAGTCATTTCATTTATAATACTGAGAATGTACAGTAATTTTCCTTGAAAAAATTTTATACAACTCAGTCAAAGTCAGAAAAAAAGACATCTCTTTTGTTGACAAAAACAGGACAATCAATTTTCTTCACTACTTCTTCAACATCATATGCTGAAATATCATCCTTTTCAGGCCAATACCAACTAACACGTTCATTGAAATGACCACTGATTCCACTAGTATTCAAATTCAGTTAATTTGTGGTTTCCTAAATGTTTTTCAGATACTTCAATAAATTCAATGGATTTTTTTAATGTGTGTAATGTGTAATTTTTTTAATGTGTCTGCGAAGAGACATTGACATTACTTTTTCCAGCTTATAAATCTAATGCATCAGTAGAAGACTTCAATACTTTTGCATAATCTACAGCATTTTCATAGAATGAATATAGTCCAGTCTTGCGAAAACCACTCTTGATTATAAACGGCTTTAGCCTCTCTATAATGAATTTTTCAAGAAATGACCCAAAGTCTTCTCTTTTCAGGTGATTGCCATTATTTTCCATTCGCCAAACTAAATAAATAAATAAATACTGCGAAATCCTTAGGTTGCGATATATGGGTGGCAATAGGTAGAAGTGCAACTGAAATCATTCCATTTTCTTTACAAAATTCAGTCAGGTGAAGAGATAATTGAGAGACATGGCCATCAAAAAATAACACCACTGGTTTCTTTATATTCTCCTTGATCAAAAATGGATTGTGGCGTGTCATGACACGCCCGAAGAAGCCATTGTATGGCGAAACACGTATTGCGTTTTTGTAAAAGTGTTTTGAGAATACGTTAGTTATGGATTTTCATCAAGTATCGGCCGATTCCATCATAAAAATTAATTTATTATCAGAAAATTCACGAGTTTAGGACAAAAGTTGAATATTCTGTACATTTACATGTTAAATATTTATGCTTCTTTGGAAAAATGATGTTTTCAAATGATAATAAGTACCTAATATTGAGTAACTGGATCAACTCCCATGAACAATAGTAAATCAATTCGATGGGTATATTTTGCATTTATCTAAATTATCACAACTTTCGACACTTATTCAAAATACTCAACCACTGTCACTCTTTACAAAACAAGCTAACTTTTCAATAGATTCAACTGTTGTACCTAATAAACACAACAAATTAATAATCTCGATTTTCCTTTATCGCGTGATACTCCCGGAATATGGGTCACCAATAACAAACTAATGTACATTATTCCGGGAAGCAGAATAGCAACGATATCTTACAAAATGCATCATGATAATTATCAATAACTATATATATTCAAAATAGAAAAATTTTGTTATGATATAAAAATATATAACTTCAAAAATGAAAAGGAAATTACAAATGAACGTTGATTTTAGTACAATCCCATTTGAATATATTTTCTTAGATTTTTATAAAAAAGAACAGCTTCATACAGAATATATACGTATTCGGAAAATGAAAATCATATACCTTAATTATATCTCAACGAACTACGGTTTTCCGTCATTTCAAAACAAAAAAATTCCAATTATCCTGAACGCAATTTGAAATGAATTGCAGAAATAATTCATCTCGTTTTTCTCTTATTACGGCAATGTTGTAGGAATTTGGGTCACTGGTAACAATCTGAAGTACATTATTCCGTGAGCTACAAAATCACGGTTATTTTAAAAAAAATGCATGATAATTATCTAAAATAGCTATAATATATTCCGTTCATGAAAAGTATTCAATAATATAATTCATTTGTATTGAAAATACTCACAAACAACTCACTGAAGTCTTATGAAAACCGCTTAGCCACCTTACTCGTCAACAGTACGTCTGCTCCATATAGCGGTCCACTCGACGACTGACTGATTACTATGTCGTTGCAGAAAGCAATATAAGGTTAATGTTTTCGCAATAGGGCTCTTTTGCTCCAAGGATATATATAGTTGATGTATGGTAATGAAAAGTCACATTATATTTTGTGTATTTGTTATTTTATGGCAAAAATCAAAAACTTCCATAATTACGTACTACCCTGTAGTTAATGTACGTTTACCTTACATCCATCAATTCATTAAAGGTAATATTCTTTTATCATGTGTATATGTACAATATTATTATCATTATTTAATCCTACAAAAGTAGCAATTGGCTTATGGTAGCTCATGGTAACAAAATAATCAATAAAAGATTGCATTGATAAATAACCTTTCCTTACATTATCATAATAATATATATAAAATATGATAATTTGGGCAATTTCAATATTGAATAGTTCAAATTAGATTAGTTTGAATTAGGTATCATTTCTTTCGAGCCTCCCGAGAGGCACAGGTTTTTTATTATCATTCGAAATGAAGGCGGTAGAATCAAAAAAGGGAAATTTGACAATTCTAGATTTTGGCTAATATTTCAAAAACAAACACTGATATTCACGACCTAGAAAAATATTATAGTTTCTCAAAATGAAAAACTTTCGCGGAATTCAACCGACCTTTTAGGTATTACCATTTCCGAAATAGCAACAGTGTGGTCAGCTAAAAATACGACCTGTACAACGGAGTCAAAAAGGTACTCTACGATTCGAAATTTATTAACATTGAATTTGCATTTTCATATATTTCAATCACTGCTATATTCCAGATCGATAAGAACAAGTTTCCTGGATTTAACTACAAACCTCAGACTGTCCATTATACTGAAATCCTTACAGACATATCAGACAGAGGTGCGGAATAATTTATGACTTCTCGTTTTAATCCATTCGTTGCTTAGCAACGCTGAATCCTATATGAATTCAATATGTGGAATTCTTTTCCGAAGTTCTCCTGACTCACGTTCAACAAGACAAACACGTTTTTAAACTATTCATGACTACATACATATGTAGTTATTTGAAAGCGATTGACAATATTTCATAGTGAATTATACTAGATAGGACTTCTGTCAAATATTTCTGGAGTTTTTTTCCAACACCAAACCGTTATTTCAACACCTCGACACAAATTTCGATCACCGAGTGATTATCTTCAAAAGGAAGACAGGAAACACGTGTCGAGGTGTTAAAATAACGGTTCGGTGTTGGGAAAAACTCCAGTAATTGTGAAGTTATTGTGACTGGCAACTCCACCAATTTTCATAAAATGTTATCAGTCCACCAAACTATATTCTCACACTTTCGTCAATTTGAAATCTCGTTCACCATTTCTTAAATTGTCTTCTAAGAATATATCAAAACAGGATAGGTCGAGTGCCAGATTCCCACATACAGTTATGATGTTTATTTAAAAAATTCAAATAATTTTCGGTTTGTAACTCCAATCATCAAAAGTGGTAATTGAATTTACAAGAATTTGCCAGACTCATCAAAAATGTTGAATCTTAGAAAAAAATTTAAACTAAAACTGTCTCAGTCATCAAAAGTTTTCATTATTTTCAGGACTTATCAGCTCTTCGGATTTTTTTCATTTCTCACTCGTGAGGTACCTTTCAAAATCAATTCATAGCTAACCGAAAAAACATAGAAAACATTCAATGCAGTTTACTGTAAAGCAAACCGTTCATAATGGAAGGTTCAAATCAGATTATGATCAAATATCGGCCAATTTTTAAATACGAAAGATATATTTACTTATTGCCACATCTTTGCTATATTTATATTGAACAGGTAATTCCATTTCTTTCAAGAAATTTGATGAAACACCTGAAAATTTGAACAAATGTTTCAACATAAAAAAAAAAAAATTGCCAATCGAGTGTACGTGACAGAAACTTGAACATTCACATCATTTTTTCACCAGTCCACGTATGAATAAAAACACGTCATCTCCTGATAATGTCAATAATGTCAACTTGACGGTCAAACTCACATTGAGGAAGTAATCAGTTCTGGTATGTTGAAGTAATTTTGTTGGATATCTACGCATTTACGGAGTAGTTCTGAATACGAAAAGTTGCATATTCATTCAAATTCTAGTATGAAATGGCCAACTTATGCCATTAAAATTAGATTAAATCAATGTATACATGCAGAATTCCAAAATGTTAATAGCTTTTTCGTGAAAATCAAACATTTTCTGTTACTCTTTGATTATTGGTTAATATTTTTCATCATGTGATTCCTAATCTTTGATATTTGTGCCACTACCAGTTCAATTATAAATTAACCGCCACAAGGTGGGCAAGATCTGAAAGCATTAGAATTTTGATTGACGGTATTCAAATGAATAGATAATTTGAATAACTGAATCTAGAGAAATGATCGTACCAGAGGGATATTGAGTGAATTTACGTATTGATGTTCTGAAGTGAGAGTAGAGTGGATTTTCATTGGAGTCGATGAAAAAATATGAATATTATTGAAATTATTTCAAACACAAAATTTGTGTTATGACCAAATTTAGATTCAGTTTCAGCCTACTATGAAAATAGTATAATTTATTTTATTCATAATGTACACTTTTAAGAAACTTATCACAATACATTGAACATGGAACTGAATTTACGAAATCAGTTCAATTCATTATTGGTGATATAAACATAAAACAAAGTATAATATTGAATCAACTCGTGCATAGACAATTGAATAGAGCAGTGGTCTCCAAACTACGGCCCGCGGGCCAAATCCGGTCCGCCAGTGTCATCAATCCGGCCCGCGATAGCCAAAGATTTACTGTCATCAATCTGGCCCGCGACAGCCAATGATTACCTGATTGTTGTTACTATTGCTGTGATGAGTTGAAGAAGAAAACACAGAATGATAATTACTCGGTTTTATTTAGTTGCAAGGTAAAACTTAACGACAGAAATGATGACAAAGAAAACTTAACTTATGTATATAAGTTTAAGCATATTAATAACTAACAAATATATGAAATGAATCACAGTAAAATAAAAACACTAATGAGATTTATGTAATTGTGATTTTCCACCGACAATACTTCGTAATTGTGGATCAATTTTACTTGTACCAATTATCAAAAGAGATTTAAGATGCTTATCGGTTAATTGAGATCTGTAAACATTCTTTGTGTACTTCATCTTGGAAAACGTTTTCTCACACAAGTAAGTAGTACCAAAAACAGAAAACAACCCACGACTAAATTTATGGAAATTATCAAATTGTTCCAGTGGAAGACTCTTATAAAATTCCAACAAAGATGAATTTTGATATATGTTTTAAAACATATCACTGCACCGTAAATCAATAATTTCCATTTGGACTTCCGGAGCCAGGTTTTTGATGTCAGAATCAAAAGAATTTTGAAAAAGCTTAATTTCATTCGCAATGATATCAAAATCTGAAAAACGAGTATCAAAATTTATCTTCAAAACACTCAAAGTTTCGATTGCAAAATTGACGGGAAATTCAGTCTCTGTAGTGTGGCTGAATATTTCACATGTTTCAAAATGTGTGAAATATTTTTTACGTAATTGCGATTGAAATAGTATTATTTTCTGCCTGAAGGATTTGATACTGGTGTATAAATCAGGAAGAAGCTGATTTTCTCCTTGCAATTTCAAATTCAGTTCGTTCATATGATTTGTCAAATCGACATAGAAGGCTAACTTCCACATCCATTCACTACTTTCTAAATCGGCTAAATAGCGCTGCTTCTGATTTAAAAAAAATTCGATTTCTGCTCGAAGTTCAAGAAAGCGCCTAAGGACTTTACCGCAACTAAGCCAGCGTACGGCAGTATGATATGGTAAATCATTTTCTCCAATCTGTTGAATAAACTCGCAGAATTGTCGGTGATTCAGCCCAGTGGATCTGATGAAGTTAACAACTGATATGACTGGTTTCAGAACTTCAGACATATCCAAACATTTTCCGCACAAGGACTCTTGATGAATGATACAATGTGAGACTAATGATTTTGAACCACCATCATTTTCTACAGCCTCTGACACAAGTGCAACCACTTCTTTATTTTTACCATACATATTTTTGCCTCCATCAGTTGTTATAGATTTCAAATTTCTCCATCGAATGTTCTTTTCATTAATGGCATTTTCAACTCCCTTAAAGATATCTGCCCCAGTTGTCGTGCCGTGAATACTATCAATATCAAGAAGTTCTTCATACACTTCATAGCTTTTATCTACTCCGCGAATTAAAATCAACACCTGAGCAGTATCTGACACATCTGTTGACTCATCCAATGCTAGAAAAAGACATTCATGATGTCCATTTTTGTCAGACAGTTGAGATGATATATTTTCTGCGATGTCTTGCACCCTCCGAGCCACGGTGTTTGCTGACAAACTGACACTTTTAAATAAATTTACCTTTTCGGGGCATATTTCTTCGGCTACTGCAATCAAGTATTCTTATATCAGTTCTCCATCGGTGAATGGTTTGCCACGTTTTTCGATTTCAAGAGCCACACGAAAGCTGTCGCGAGTTGCAGACTCTTATTCAGTATTCGCTTTGGTAAACAAAGATTGCTGCGATTTGAGTCCACGTTTCAAAGCTTCAAATTTTTCCTTCCGCAAACTTCCTGGAGTAACTTTGAAGATGTTTCGATTCATAGTGTCGTTTGATGTTATAGTCTTTGAGAACAGCTATGGTTTCATTACAAATTGAACATAGCGCTTTATTACTGGACTCAATCACAAAATACTGAGTGTTCCATTTTTCTTGGAACGTTCTGCATTCACTGTCGATTTTTCGCTTCTTTTCCATACTAACAAATCACACATAAAAACAATAAGTCAAATCAAAATACTTTTATTGACGGGTGTTACTTTATTCCACAATAGACAGTTTCGCTTCCCTCTTTCACGCAGACTAACTCGCAGTTGCGCCGCTAGCCTTTTTATATGCAATTATTACTGCCATCTCGAGGTGATCGGAATACACTAGCTAGAACCAGAACTTTCTCGAACCAACGCGGTAATTCTAAATATTTAATTACGCCTAATGCCACCTAGCGGGTAGCTGAAAAAGATAGTACATAGTACCACTACTCGCCACTAGATATCGTTAAGTGTCACAATACACATTAATAATTGAAATGCAAAAGAAGCGTAAGTTTGCTTTGGTCACGCACTTTGCGACTATCCTAGTCTAGAAATATAGTTAAGGGCAGAAATTGGCCCTTGGAACAAACTGAAAAAATCATTATGACTCGAAGGCTTCAAAGTTTGGAGGCCCCTGGAATAGAGGAATAGAGGAGAAAAAAAGAAGAAAACAGACAAATAACAATGTGCGGAAAAATTCAAGTTTTGAAAATTCAGTTTTGAAAATAATTGACAAGTGTAGTTTTTGTTTTCGTTCCAATTTTACTAGTTGATGGTTTCACAGAATATGATATCATTATTATAGTTTCTCAACCAGTTTTCAATCTGTTCTTTGAATTTATTCTTATTTCTCATTCTTTTTATCCTATCTGGTACCAAATCACAAATTTTCGCGCCCATGTACTTAGCTATAATGCCTTCTACCGAATAATTTACATCTTGGTACAAAGGCGATATGTTCTTTGTTCCTACTATCATATGGGTGTTGGAGTTTATTCAGTGATACTTTGCCCTCATGAATTTCGGAAATGATTTTCAAGTTAAATGACTGTTTAATATGAAAAACCCCGCTCTCCATGAACACATTTCTACTGGAATGAATCATTTTCTTACCATAAACAATTTTCAAGATATGTTTATCTATTACGTTCATACTGTTTGAGTGTTTATCGTTCACACGGCCTCATGCTATAATTCCATAATTAAATTGTGATTGTTTTAATCCATAGTAAATTGTCTTTAACGGGTGGATTTCTGGAATTTCTTTCAATAATTTGTAACGTGATAGGAATCCGCGTGATTTCCTGGTTAAATGTGACATATGTAGATCCCATTTCATTTGTCGATCTAGAATTACTCCTAAATATTTGATTGTATTGGCCTCCTCGTTTATGAGTATGAAGCCTCGAAAAAGTTGATGTCATATTTCTTTAAAGCTGGTTGATAAATGAATATCTGAAGATGAAAATTATAATAGCAGCATAACTCTGAAATGAAAAAACCTAAAACAAAAATTGAAAATCGAACAATTGGAATGAAATGAAAATCGAAAGATTCCAAGCCAAGTTACAACACGACGTTTCGATTGTTAGTTTCCACAATCAACGTATTCTAAAAATACTGTATTGTGTGATTTTCATTAGACCGTTTTACAAAAACGCAACACGTGTTTCGCCATACAATGGATTCCTCGGGCTTGTGTTTCCACAATCGTCTTCGGGTTATCGTCATCATTCATTCCACAATGAAACTTGAGAAGCAGAAATTTCCCTTCTCCTTCCCGAGATTTGATAGTCTGTCTGGAATCGTCTTAGTATATAGACTCAAATCGTTAACGATGTACCATTTTGGAGGCCATTTGAATACCACACACGTTCTTGCATTCCTTCTGATTGATTGTGTGGTTAAGAATCACTCCACGTAATGTATTCATCCTGTTTTCCCGGCGAATGAAAGCAGACGATGTAGGTTACTTTAACGAGTAACTTTATAACATTTGTTATTCTCGAGGCGTTTTCAGAATACTGTCTCAGAGGCGCATTTGAATACAAAGTGTTTCTTTTTATTTGCTTACAATTCTGTATGAAAACTTTTTTGCTATTTTTAGATTCTCAGATGGAAATTTGTTGAAGCGATATATACATGAAATTCAACTATTATCATGAGGTAGTTTGAATTAGAAATAGAATGTTTTCAGGAGAGATCAATTTCTAGGAATAATTGAGGGGTGGAAGAAAGAAAGCAATCTTCTTCATAGGAGTATTCATAGTACTGATTATTCTAGACATATTCATCATTTCATTGGTTCAAACTTCCATTGTCTAATATGATATGAATTGATTTGAAATCCCTGAAAGAATCTATAAGAAATCAAAGAGGTTAGTTGGAAAATAACAATAATATCAAGCAAGAAAAACCGAAAGCACAATGAAATAAAATACAAGCAACAATCTGAAAATTAAAAAATTGATTAATCAACATGAGATGAAAATTATTAACAAGAAATGAAAATCAAAAATTGAAACATTCCAAGCCAAGTTATGTCACGACGTTTCGATTGATAGTATCCACAATCGTATACGGGTGATAACTGGACCTATTCCGCCCCCCATGCCCCCCCCCCGGGTTGAGTGCCCTGAAGTAGGAGCTTCCCCCCTCATTTGTTAGCGAGGAGAACCTACTACCCCACTCCTTCCACCCCCGCTCTCCGAGCGGTCCTCAACTTACTGATGGGCACTTCAGCAAGATTGACATATATCCTCATTTTGGTAGAAAGTCAGCCTTTAGGTGCTTTTACCTTCTTATCGAATTATTATTTTACCTCTCTATTTCTTTACTTTACTTTACTTTTAATATCGGGCGTTCCTTATGAGAATACTAGAATCGCGGTCGAGTTGTTCTGCGGTGAACTTGCTGAAAGAAAATCTGATTAGTGCACTTACCGGAGTCGCCTTACGGCGACTCGCGGGGGCGGTCTCTGGTTCTGTTTCGTCGGCCTTGGATGTTTGTCCCTTTCTCGAAACCTGGGGTCATCCATGTTCCACGCATCGTGTAGATCGCGGAACGCTGGATTTAAGTGCGATCTGATTCTATCGAACGTGCTTTCTGCATGTTCTCTCATATACACGTCCACATATTGCGTGTCCAGGTCTAGATCTCTGTATATGAATCTATTTGGTATATAGTAAGGTGCATTTACAGCGGCCCTTACGCTCGAATTCATAAATGATTAGATCTTCTTTCTGTATGTCTGCGCACACTGGCCCCAGGCAGTGCATGCATACAGTATTATTGGCATTAGAATCGTTCTGATCATTAGTAGCTTGACTTTCAGTGCCATGTTACTACTTCTTCCTATGATCGGCGCCAGGCGTCTTCTGGTCTGTTTGGCTATTCCTATTCTCTGCTGTACGTGGTCCTGGAATGTTAGTTTCTTGTCTAGGATGACCCCGAGATATGTCGCTTTGTTTGTCCACGGAATCTCTTGTCCGTTGAAGATGACGTTGCCTTCCGGTTGTACGAACCTGCGAGTGAACAGTATCGCCTGCCTCTTGTCAGGGTTGATACTGATCTTCCACAGGTTAGCCCACTCCTCTAATCTGTTTGTCTGTTGTTGTGGGTATCTCGTAACGAGTGCTTGACTCCTAGATCTCGCCAGCAGGGCCGTGTCGTCTGCGTAGAGCGCCAATTTGTTAAAGTTGTTCTCTGGCTTGGGCACGTCTGCCGTGTATACGGAGTAGAGGTGTGGCGAAAGGACTGCACCTTGCGGGACTCCTGCCTCCAGTAGTCGAACTGTTGATAATTCGTCTCCTACTTTGCAGCGGCATCGCCTGTCAGCTAGAAAAGACTGAATTAATCTTACCATTGGTTTTGAGTATCCAAAATCGCTCATCTTGGCCAGTAGCCCATCATGCCAAACTCTGTCGAACGCCTTGGAGACGTCTGAGAAGATAGCTCCGGTGTTGTATCCTTTGCCAAGGTTGAAGCCTTCAGTCGCAAAGTCTACTACCCTCAGGACTTGTAGCTCTGTTGAGTGTTCTGATCTAAAACCGAATTGTTCGTCGGGGAGGATCCCTAACTCTCTGGTTTGTTCTTCTAGTCTCTTCAGGATGACGCGTTCCGCCACTTTGCTTACGGATGGCAGTAAGCTAATTGGCCGGTGGTTCGTTGGAAACAGATGGTTCTTCTTGGACTTTGGTATGTGGATTACCGTTGCCTCTTTGAACTAATACGGGAAGTGTTGCAGTCTGAGTATAGCATTTATGATGTTGGTTATGGCTGCTATACCCTTTCGTGGCAGCACTTTCAGTGCTCGATTTGTTATATTGTCTGGGCCTGGTGCTTTCCGAGTTGGACCTATTCCTCCTAGATCCAACTATTTATAAGCCATTCGAGTGCTTTCACCTATCCCCTCTTTCCTTTCCCCGCTTCACCGGTTTTAGCGGGAGCTGAACGTTTGGCGGGGGTTGGTCCTGTTCCGTTTGATTATAGGTTTCCATATGTAGCATATCTCTACACAAGGTTGGCTTAATGCATTGTTAGACAACATACATGCAGCTTTTTTGAATTTTCTACTAAACCAGTGTTCCTCCTTGTGGATTTCAGCTTGAGACCACTCGACGTTATGTTGATGAGTCCAAACACGCTCTGCTATTCCTGATTTGACTCTTAGTTCCATCGATGTATGATTCTCCGCACTCGCAGGGTGTACGGTAAATGCAATTTTTGGAATCGCAGTCCGCGTTTGGTGGCTTGATTTCCGTGAGGCTGTTAGGGATAGTGTTTCCGGATCTGAAACAGGTTCTGATGTTGTTGATGTTGTACTTGGAACCAATTCTTCTTATCCTCTCCGATAATTCTCTGATGTAGGGAAGTACAAGCAGTGGTTGTGGCGCCTTCTCTTCCTTGTGAGGTTCTTGCTGTTTTCTAGCCAAAGTCTGTTCCACCATCACTTTGCCTAGTTCCTTTTCAAGACGTTCCTTCATATTATAGAGCCCAAAATCATGGTCTACTAGATTTTGATGATTGCTCTCCTAGTCGATTGATGGTGGTTGGATTTCTGATTCAGATACTGTCCTGTGTGAGTGGGTTTTCGATATACAGATATACATTTAGTGTCGGTCTTTTTCACCAATATGTCTAAGAAAGGCAATTCGTTGTGGATTTTCTTCTCCATTGTGACTGTGATGGAAAGACCTACGTTGTTGATGTGCTTCAGGAAAGTTTCTAGTTCTGCATTCCCATGGTTCCATATTATGAAGGTGTCGTCTACGTATCTCAACCAGACTCGGGGCTTCTTGTGGGCTTCTTCAGTGGCCAGAGTTTCAAACCACTCCATATATATATTGGCTATAACCGGTGAAACTGGCGATCCCATTAGCAGTCCCTCATCTTGCGTAAAAAATACATCCTTCAGTTGGAAGTAGCAGTTTCGTACACAGCATCCTAGTAATTCCATGATTACTTGTATCGGTAAGTTTTTTCTATCTTTCGGGTCCCCATCTTCGGATAGCTTCTTTTTTATGATTTGCAGTGTTTCTTGGACAGGAACGTTGGTGTAAAGGCTTTCCACGTCGAAACTAATCAGTTGATCTTCCTATGTGACCTCAATTGACCCTAGTAGTTCGACAAAATGCTTTGAATCCTTCACAACCTTGCCGTGGTTTCATTATTGGTATTAGAAATCTGGAAAAGTTATGAGTAGCTGAATCTCTGGAGCTAATGATCGGTCTGAGCGGAACATCTTTCTTCATCATGATATTATCGTTAATAATAATAATAATAATAATACTATTGATAATAATAAATTGAATTTATTGGAACTATTCGTTCCCCACCCTCAGGCTCATACAAGCTAATAAGCCTGATGTAGTCCTTCTCGACCACCAGACCAAAACGATATTTGTCGTGGAGTTTTCAGCTCCTGGCGAGACGAATATCGTCAGAAAAAAGGAGGAAAAACGGATAAAATATCGAGATTTTCTCTTCGATCTCCGCAGACTCTATCCAGATCACTCTGTCAAGATGGTTGTTCTGATTATTGGAGTCCTTGGTGGAATGATGTCTTCTCTACTCTCGAATCTCAAAATCATACCGGCTTGCCGCACTAAGGCAGAAATCTTATCCGCACAGATGCAGAAGGCTGTCATTCTTGGCTCACTGCGTTTGCTCAGGGCACATGATTCTCGGACCCAATGATCACTTACCCCACGGTGTGGGGAGTGGTCATTGGTTGATTATGCTGGCGCGCCCTCCCGAATGTATTGGGGCTTCGGGGGATAGGGCCTGACCAGCGCACACTACGGTGGAAAAAAAAAATATATATAAAAACAATACAAAGATACATTTGAAAATGAAAATAGGTTACAGGAGATTCTGGTACTCTTTGGCGCAGTCTAGCTTAAAGCTACTCTAACTCAACCACCACTTCATAATGAACGCGAACATACAAAAATAAAAGCAAACAACATTGATGGTACCACGAAATGAGAAACGTAAATGAAATATTAATTTGTGATTACCTTCTGAAGAGAGTTGATGAATAATTAAATTCAATTGATCTCTTGTCCAATGAGCAATAGTTGACATTACTGACTATCATAGATATAATTTTTATATTTGTATTTCAATTTTCTGATATTGAATCTCTTCAATTGCTCGGGCAATGAATTATAGAGTTTTACAGCACAAAAAAGAAATGATCTCTGAAACTGTGCAGTGCAATATTGTGGCATAGTTAATTTGTTTTTATGTCTAATGTTTCTTGAGTGAATATTTTCACGCAGAATTAGTTTTTGTATCAAACGGACAGAATGAGGAAGGTAATCAATTCATGAACAAAACAACCCAAATGATGAGTCATACGGTTTTTCATATTGAGCCACCGGGAGTTTTTAACGGCTTCAGAAAGTCCATAAATTAGGCGGCAACAAGAATTTTGTACTTTTTGTATTCTTTTTTTATCTAAATCATATAAGTTTGGCCCATATATGAAGTCACAGTAGTTGAAATGGCTTAGCACCAAACTTAGCATTCTTTTTAGAGGTTGGCTCAAAATGAAACGATTAGAGTATAACAGTTTCAATGACATATAAGCTTCTTTCATTAAATTTTCAACATGACTAGTGAATCTGAGATCAGTGTCAAACATAACCCCTAAGTTCTTAACTGTATTGACAGGAGTCAAGAAGGTATGACCTAGTTCTAAATGGAAATTGTTTTCTGCTAATTTACGATTCTTCTCCGATCCAAATTGCATCATCATTGTTTTATTAGGATTAGGTTTCAAATCATGTTCACTTGATAGCCCATTGATCAAATCAAGATCAGTGTTGGAGAGATTTTGTGCCTCACACTCATCGATTTTGAAGTGCATGTATAATTGTATGTCATCAGCTTACGCCTGTATTCCACACGAGATAATGTCAGTAGTATAAATGATGAAAAATAAAGGTCCCAAAAAGGAACCATGTGGTACTTCTGATAGAATATCAAGAGGTAAGGAATGATGATCATCAACAACAACTTTTTGAGATCGAACAAATAAATAAGACCAGATGAGAAATAAAGCAGCACTATCGGAACCATAATATTTGAGTTTCATGCAAATCAGCTCATGATTGATGGTATCGAATGCTTTCGAAAAATCTAGTAGTACTAGAGTGCTAATCATTCCCTTATCAAATCCCTCAACCATGTCTTGTGTAACTTTGAACTTATTGATTTTCTTTTTCATTCCTACCGAGAATGCTACGGTATCAGCGAAACGCCCCTAGAAATAAAAAATTTTCGTGAAAATGGTTTAATTATTGTCATGAATAGTACTGATAATCCTCATTAAGTAACAGCTCAGTTCATGCAAGATTTGAAAATAGCTTTGACGAGGCTACTCGACCCTATTTCATGTCAAAATATTGCTACGATATACATACAATCTTTTAGATGATGAAGTACTTTTCTGGATGGAATATACCAAGCAACATGAATACAAATTTACTATATTTCAGGGTTCCAAAATCATTATTGTCAGGAAAGTACACATATTATGTAAATGAAAGGTTGACATGGAAAAAGATATGTTCTCAATTAAATGTTGTTCGATGAACTTCTCGATATATTATGGAAGAGAAAAAGAAGAGCTGATTAGTGGGTACTTACTGAAAGAACCCATTTTGTAGTTTGATGATACAACTCTCTACCTTCAGTAGCAGAATGGATGAAAATGCACGAAAATATGAAAAATGAACTGAACATAGTGGATACAAAAAAATCATTGAATACTGTGCTATACATGAATAATTATATGTAATTCCTCTGTGCAGACAAGCAATTATGTGAAAACTACCAACCGATATACAATAAAACAAGTGAGAACATGAAAAAGGGATCAATCTTCAAACCAGCAACCAAAAACTGAATTTTCAATAATTATATATAGTCAAATTTCAAAGAAGAAGTAATTTTCGTAAAAAAACACGGAACTCATCATCATTGGAAAAAAGACAAATATATTCATGATTTTTGGAGCTGATGGAAACACTTTTTAGACTGAACAGTCGATATTCTTTCCAAAATTCACAAAACTTTCGAAAACAACATATCGTCTATAAACGAAATGGAACGAGAACCATTAATGACCAGTTTGTCACCTAGTACAGTACACAAAGAGTGAAATTCTGAAAGGAAAACATACCATACCATTCAAGTCAGCAACTCCCAACATATACCAGAGGAAGATCGGTTGCTAGATATTCTCTACAATAGTACAATTCCTTAATATTAGGCACTGAATTCTGAGAAATATCATTGCAATAAAACAAAAATATTGCTGTTGAGGTTGTGGATCTATATATAGTATCAACAATTTTCCTTATCTGTTTAGTATAATTTTTGTACGCCACTGTAAGAAAGGGATTGAGGCAAAAACGTCCGTTATTTCTGAGAATTCAGTGGATTCTATTTTGGAATTATAGTATACTACATCACCAAAATACACAGTATACTCATGAGAAAAAAGTGGAGTCTGAAATATCAAGAATGTCCACTACCGTTTCTATACTGACAAAGTACATACACTTATCAAAATGACCACAGTTGAGTTCAATTGCCAGAACTTCGATGTAAATATCTTAGAAACTATCAATAGTCACAACATGAGCTCACACCAGTATTTTGCACACTTTTAAACCCGTCTTACAAGAAAGGGATTCTTTCTTTTCGCTGGAAAATTGCTCGCGTTCAGCCTATTTCCAGAAAGTGCAAAAAATCTTTCAAATAACTATCAGTGATAACAAAAATTATCGGAAAAGCCGTAAACCACCATATCTTCGAATATTTGGAAGGCTTTAACATTTTGAGCTATCATCAATATGGCTTTTGGAAACGAAGATCAACAGCCCACATAGCAATAGATATTCCAGGTATATTTCATGAATATACATCTAAGGATATTGTATTATGCTATGAATATGCCATGGATATATATATATCTTCTGGAGAATATTCCCTGGAAGTGCTCCTGGCGAACCTTTGATATATTTTAGGAATATTCCTTGGGAATATTCTTGGAATATCTAATAATATTCTTAGAATATGTAAGGTATATTCTATTAAGAATATTCCAGAAATAGAACCTGAGGAATATTCATAAAATATTCAGGATATTCTTAGTTTATTGTTGGAATATACAATAGGGAAACACCATAGAATATTCTTTATATACATTTTATGAATATTCTAGGAATATTCCAAGAATGTGACGAGTAAACGCTATTAGGCATGATTATATATTGCATTTTGATGCAAGATTCACACAAGTAATAAAACACATAATATTCATAAACAAATATATTTTAAAAACAATATACACTGAAATATTTGACGTTTCAACCAATATTAAAAATAAAAAATCTAATTCAAAATATTTATTCACTGAATAAAATATTCCTGAATACTGTCATATTACAAATATTAGAAATGTATTCAAATTAGGATATTCCGACTCTCAAACAAATGTATACTAAAAAATATACTAAAATAACAACTCTGTGAATTCATCAGCACTAATTAAAAAATAATAAATATATCATTTCATTGAAAAATAAAAAATTAATTACATCAAGAAATAGGTTAGGTTAGGTTTCTCACTTAAAAAAATGAACCCACAAATGAAGTATTCAAAATGAGTGGTATGATGGGTTCTTCAATGAATTTCACTTACTTAAAGTTATCCAGACTTTGCTCACCAGAATAGTTTTCCTTATATTTGTCCAACAATGCATCAGCCAGTGTTTCAATAGTAATACCTGGAACAAAATATACATTAACGTTCATTATCACTATTTGAAAGTGGCACAATAAAACTGGTACAGGCGCACCTGCCTGTACCAGGTACCACTCTGTTTCCTTTTGGGCAAATTGATACTATCTTGAAAACGAGTGATGAAAATTATGAAAACAAATGATACAAAAGAATGTGTCATTCACTTACTTTTCTCTATTGAAGATACACAACTGAAATCACTCTAGTTCAAATATGTACTTAGTCAAACCAACGAAGCCCACACACCAACTCTCCTCGAACCTAAAATGAGATATAGTAGGTTAATCACCATGACTTTACTATCGATACTATTGCATTTTACTTACTTTTCTTGAAGACTGAATAGATGCAACTCTCCTGTTTGGAGATCCAAAATCAAACTATTCGCTGTACTGCAAATTGGACAACCCCAAATTATAAATGGTACACTGAACGTGACAGAATTATACTTTGATAATAACACCAACACATCATGCATTACACACGCAAACCTGCCACGTCAACCGCCATGTTGAATCAAATGTCGAATTTAACGCAAACGCAAATGTACCATGCATTAAGGGACAGCCGCTTTCACAGAGCTTATTCGACTGTCGCGCGCTACACTTCAATTGACCAATGAGAAACGTTTACTCCAATTATTCACTTCCCCATTTCTCTGTTTCCAGGATTTTTAGCTTTGTAATTGAATAATTTCAAATACAAAAAGACGAATAGGATGAGAATTAACCAATTTATTGATGCAATTGGTTCATTTATTGGCCCATTCAAATTTTTTTGTCGTTTCCAACAGTTGCTGTTGGAGCAATTCATCCAGAATCTTCGCGTTGAGTTCAAAAACTGGTTAACACCATCAGGGTTATATACATTAGGTTATGCATTCGATTAAGATCTTCAAATATTTTTGTTTTTAATAATATTGAATTATTTGAATACGTTATTATAAGATAATTCAAAATTCCATTGTATCGAATGTTCCAAAATATACCGTGGGGATATATTCTAAGAATATACCATATGGTATATTCGATCGACAATATTCTTAGAATATTCAAGGGAGAATAATCCATTCATAGACATTCTAAGCACATTCTTTCGGGAATAATCCTGCCATATTCATTCATGCATATTCTATGAATTTTCTAAAGGCATGTATATATTCCAAGAATATTCTATAATTATTTGGAATATATACGTTCGTTTTATGATATACAGGGAATATTCCATGAATATCTAGTGCTGTGTGGAAGGAGATCTTCTACCGTATGTCACCCATATATTGAATAACGCAATCAAGGAACATGAAGAATCAAGAGCTGTTTGCTGGCCAAACTTCGATGCTATGGATTGTTCGATCATTCCTCTGTATTGCTCTCCTTGCAAAAGGATATCTCTCGAATATTTTTACCATCAACGCTGGTGTTTCCCAGGGATCCATATTGCCTTCAACCTACTTTTTATTGCATATCAACGACTTACTGGGAAAAGGAAGAATCCAATATATTGCTCTGCTGAGAACATCACAGTTGTCTCGTCATTTCATTTGGATTCCAGGACATCGACTCTGGATGCACATCTTCGTCAGCAGTATAAGGTTGCTTATCTTGATGAGGATCTAGAAACAATTTCGAATTTTGGTGTAAGGACAGACAATTTAGCTTTCTGCTTCGATGAGTTTGTTGGGCGATATGTTAATGCACAACCAAGCAACAAAGGTTGCTTCTCAAAAGCTTGAAACACTGTTCCGAATCTAAAAACTGTACACATCCCAGCAACTTTCAATGCTTTATGAAGCTCAGATCAGATCTTCTTTGGAGTATTGTTCTCATGTGTGGAGCTCCGCCCTCAAGCATACCCTGAAGCTGCTGGATTCCATCCAGTAGCTGTGCTAATTTTGCACAGGCACCGCTCTTAGAGCGCCTCAAAAATTTTTTTGTAGACCTTGTGTTTTGTTTCCACGAAATAAGTTGTAATCGATTGATTAGAAGTCATGCAGAAGATTCAGGAGCATTGAGAAAAGAAAAGTCTCATATTCTTCAGCACGCCCCTTGAGACATGTTAGTGCCATACTTTGAAGTCCTAGGAAGATATCCAGTGACTACCAGGTAGTTTAAAAGACGCTTTTGGATAGAGCCATCAGACACCTCCAGAGATTTTTGTCAAATTTAGCCACCACAACCAACCTTCTGATAGAACTTGATCTTTTTCAAACAAATTGAACCTGGAGAAAACCAAGAACTAGAAATCACCATTCATGAACAAAAAAATACACATAAACATGTATACATTCCACCAACAACACTACTTCAATTCAATACATGTTAGATTGTTGCTTTTCAAGAAAACTAATATCAATAGTAGACAGCTCTCAAATTTGCATTCTTCATAGTGACAGTTTCGGAGATACACCATTATGGATTCAATATCGTACCAAGACTCCTGACTCTGACGGAAACATTCTTATTACACACTTCGAAATGGAATAAAGTTGATTTATTACTCATATGCTCCAACTCTCTCTGAAATATCTAACATATCGGTGATACTCTTCCAGTGATGGATGTTACCCATTCATTTGGGACATTAAAACTTTTTCAAGAGTTTCTCTCACATGCCCATCAGCTTCCGGGAGTTTCTTATCAGAATTGAATTTCAAACTTTGTGATTACTACATAAAACTGGTTTCACACTACGTGAGAAACTTTTGGTCTGTAATGTGAAGATATTGAAGCGGAAAGAAGGAATGTAGAAACACGAACAAAGTTATATATCAAACAACAATGTAATACGTCGATTTTTCATTGTTCGCCAAGGTATCAAAAGAAAATTATCGAATTGTTCTCTCTACTTTCCGACTCTTGATTGGAATGGAGTCGCCATAATAAAGTGTGTA
This sequence comes from Leptinotarsa decemlineata, assembly GCF_025532065.1. NCBI lineage: Eukaryota > Metazoa > Arthropoda > Insecta > Coleoptera > Chrysomelidae > Leptinotarsa > Leptinotarsa decemlineata. The sequence continues at coordinate 12,916,771 of NW_027412674.1, forward strand.
CTGTGAATTGGAAGTTTTCTGCGACGTTTATGTTCGAAACCATACGGGCTTAAATAATCGTAGTTCAGAAGATCACTTTTATTAAAGTATCATCATTTGTATACTCCATACAAATGGCAAACGTTTCACTGTAAAGAAAATCACATTTGTATATGTGACAAAATTTTCTAAATGTGTGTTTCCAGTAACCAGCTGCCCCCCCTACAATCCTCAGAACTCGTAATTTGTGCGAGATGGGAATTAACGAAGTGTTACTTCCAAACCTGGGATTTCTATTATAGAAAAATAGATACATATATCGTGCTCTCATTCGATCCAAGCTAGATTATGGTTCTATCGTTTATGGTTCAGCGAAAGCAACTCTCCTGAAGTCCCTGAATGTGATCCAATATTCAGCCATGAAGATTGCCCTGGGAGCTTTTTGTACCAGCCCAGTGAAGAGCCTACTGGCTGAGGCCGGAGAACAACCCCTTGATGTTCGCAGAGACTATCTTTCCTTAAGTTATGCCGCAAGAGTAGCCGTTTCCAAAAACCATCCTTCATATCGATATACATTCTCAGATCGTTTCCAACATATCTTTGAACAGAAACAAAATTACCCCTTACCTTTTTATGTGAAAATTGCCAAAGTTTCTGATAACCATTCCAAATATTCTTCCTCTTGACTTGAAAACTCCCCCTCCCTGAACATTACCAATTACTCCCTGTAATACCTATCTCCTCAACTTTCCCAAATACGATACCCCTTCAAATTTCATGAAGAAATCCTTCGCCGAACTGGTCTCCAAATACGGCGATAGTCATCTTCATTTTAGTCAGGTTGGAAATCTTTTCCCGTACCCTTTCGACTGTCTCTCGTGAGGAGGACGAGTGGTTCATAACTTAGAGTGTTTTTGGTGACGGCATAAAGGTCAATGACATCTATGCCGCTCTGGCCTTGTGTACCCCTTCCTGACTGGGGTATTGATGAACAAACTGTTCATTTTAACAGACGTCGTGGGGCCTTCACTCAACCGAGCGACGGGGCCTTCTGAATCGAGTGGGGTCGTTTATAGTGTAATCTACAGCTTCCCTAAGTAATGAGTTATCATGAGTTTCCGCTGACTCGAGAACTCTCTGATTCCTCAACTGAATGGACTGCTGTATAGCTTCAAATCTCTGCGGATGGCTTCATTCCGCACGAACCATGGAGCATTCACCAGCATCCTGAGAAGTTTGTTTTGCAATCTCTCCAGAATGGAGAGGTTTGTCGGAGCGGTTTGTCCCCAAGCGCCTGAAGCATACATAATGACAGGCTTGAACATCGTGTTATATAGTAAAATCTTATTCCTAAGATTGAGTTTGGACTTTCAGTTGATCAGAGGATAAAGTTTGGCTATCCTCATTTGTACTCTGTCCTTGATGTAATCAACGTGATTTACCCAGGTGAGTTGGCGGTCTACCCAAAGACCTAGGTATTTGACTCGCGTTTGCAATTCGATCTTCCTGCCTGAAATCGTGACTCTTGTATCTGGAGAAACGTTGCGCCTCCCCAAATCTATCGCCTGAGCTTTTCCTGGGTTCACCCGAATCTTCCATTCCAGGTACCAGCGTTTGAGGTCGTCCAATGCGCGTTGCCTATTGACGACCGCCAACCCCCGTCCCATGGAAGAACCGAGGAGAGCCGTATCATCGGCGTATAGGGAAACCTTCACGTGATCGAACCTCGGAAGGTCGCTCACGTAAAGGCTGTACAATAGTGGAGACAGCACAGCTCCTTGAGGCACTCCAGCTTGGATTTCCCTGACGGGAGACAGGGTTCCTTCAACTCGGACCTGAAATGATCTGCCCTTCAGAAAGGACCTAATCCACCGGATCAGGCCCCGAGGCAGGTCAAAATCGAGCATTTTGTGTAATAAGCCTTCGTACCATACTCGGTCGAAGGCTTTTGAAATGTCCAGGAATACATGATGGACTGTCTTCCTATTATTTAGCTCTGAGATGGAGTTTTCGACCAGTCTCAAGGCCTGCAGCTCGGTGGAGTGTGCCCTCCTGAAACCGAATTGTTTATCAGGCAGAACATTTCGGTCTTCAACTTCTTCAGTTAACTTTTGTAGCACAACACGTTCAGCCAGCTTAGCCGTTGAGCAAAGCAGACTAATTGGACGATGATTCTGGGGAAACAGCGGGTTCTGGCCCTGATGATGTGCAACAGATATCTGATAAAGTTCTCCGGGAGCTGCTTCAGCAACCTATTGTTGATTGAATCAATTCCCGGAGCCTTCTTGGGTTTAGAGGCTCTACTGTACCCCCTCAGTTCTTCCTCCGAAGCTGGACGGATCACATCGTCATCATTCTCCCTGAGGATACGCTGAACTCGCTGTTCCAGCCGGATATTACGGTCAATATCATCATCCGGATCAACGTTAAATTGGAACTGATTTTCTATTGTATCTGCAAAGGTCAACGCCTTCTCGGCGGGGGAGTAGCAGATGCCGCGCTGTCCATGAAGAGGGGAGGGAGCAGTTTTCCTCTTCTCGAGCCTGCGGGTGACTCGCCATAGCTCATCATCCCCAGGTTCAAGAGATTTCAAACACTCACTCCACCTCTCGTTTCTATAGTCAATGATGGCCTGCTCAACTTGGTTGGCCATCCTGCTAGCAGCAGCCTTGTCCCCAGGATAGAGGGTCCGCTGATAAACTCGTCTGAGTCGGTTCCTCTCCCGGATAAGATTCTTTATCCTGGGAGGAAACTCATTATAGTTTCGCAGAGGACACTCTGTCCTAGTTGTGGCTGCGCGGAAAGCGTTGTTCACAGACAGTTCAAAATCTGCCACTGCCGCGTCGAGACCGTTGCGAGTTTGAAGTGCCTCGCGGTCTGTAGGTGTCTCCACTAGATGAGCCTTGAAGGCTTTCCAATCCGTGGATGATCTCATGCGATAGTCCCGAGGGGGGGGATCATCACCCAGCATCAGGATGACTGGATTATGATCTGAGTCTGATTCCGACAAAGTGTACACTTCGCAGGACATGGAGACACTCCTGAGTAGTGCGATATCAAGCACGTCAGGTCTGTTATCCCCACGGCAGAACGTAGGCTCACCTTGACCCATCACTCGATACTCATACCTGTCAGCATGCGCATGGAGTGCTCGGCCGTTCGCATTGGTGATTCTGCTCCACAGATTGTGCTTGGCGTTGAAGTCACCAGCAGCAATTGTGGGGGTATCTGTCGACAACAGCAGTTCATCCAGTGATTCTGGGAGTAGACGATTCCGCGGAGGGTTGTAAACTGAGATGAGTCTATGACGACCTCTTCTCAGTTGGAGTTCAACGCCCACGGCTTCCGTGCCGTGTAACTAATCCGAGTCAATGCCGAATTGTACGTGAGGAAGATTACGTTTGACAAATATGCCAACTCCTCCTCCAGCACGTCCAATTCGTTGGTCTCCAAATATCAGCACTTCAAGCATATATATACCGAATCTTCCAAAACAGTTGAAGGAGTAGGAGCCGCTGTGATAACAGATACCACCACTTACACTTATCGAGTTTTACTTACACGCCTGAGAATTGGACATACGAAATTTACCCATCTACATCTCCTGAAGCATGAAGAGCCTCGGATTTGTGATACCTGCAGTGTGACGATGAGTGTTGAACATTTCATCTCTAATTGCCCAGCTTCCAATGAAGAAAGACAATCTTTCGGATTACCAATGCATTGGATGTTACGAACTTTACTTCCCTTTATAGTTTTTTGGAAAATGTTGGCATACAGAATTTTATTTCTGACCGGGATATTATAAGCTTATATCGTCATAGTTACGCTATCAATAAAGAGGGTCATAACTCCCTTGGGACATTATAGATTTTATAATTCCCTCTACCTTTCACAAGTAAAAATAAATAGAAATGAAAACTGAACCATATTTTATTTATTCACGTCATTACAAATAATAAATGTACAATTTTGAAATGTTTCCTGAAAATTACTTCCGACACTGGAAACAATTTCTTCTTTTGTATGGCTGGAGCTTCTGTTCACTACAGTCGAGGTATCTGCCTCTTCTGATGACAAAGTAGACAACATACGCGCCGTTTTATTTCTCAATTCGATGCTATCCTCCAAATACCCCTCCGCCACCGTGGAACTTTTCCAAACTCCGTGTCTTTTTAAGTTAGTCATAGTTGCTCCTGCATTGGCTAGAGCAGTAGCAGAAGTGCGTCGAAGGCAATGTCCCGTATAGGAAGATGAGTTTGGCAATCCTAAATACATTGCGATTTTGCTGGGGATTTTCCCAAACATGTTTTTTCCAATTGGCTGAGATGTACATTTATTTTGTAGGAAGCTCAAAAAAAATCGTTCAATACCTTTAGGACGCAAAAACATATAAAGTCTTAATAAAGGCAAAGCGGAGAACTCTTTTTCATCCACAACTGTAAATTTCTTCGATACACCAGTTTTACTTTCCGGTACGTTCACTACCATAACGGAATCCCGGTCCTCTATATCCGATATCTTCATATTCAAAAGTTCCTGACTTCTGCATCCTCCAAAATAACCCATAATCAAAACAACCTATAACAAAAAAAAAGGAAATAAATACACACAAAAAGGAAAATAAGAAAAAAATTACCTTATGCAATAAATGAATATCATTAGGAGCGTCCTTTAGGAATCTGATAACATCTTTAGGAGATAAAACAGCAGACTTTTTCGGCTTATAACTCTTACTCTTCCGTTTCAAAAAAGCCTGTAGTTCATTGAACTTGGTGATATTTCATTTCTCATGTATAGTCACCATCGATTTTAGCATTGACCATTTAGTCCATAAAGAATTCGGACTATACGTTTCTGACTGAAACGAATAAACACAATCACTACCAAATCTACCGAAAAACATAGAAAATTCCTTACCCGTTCTTGAAAATATGCCAGAAATACAGTTTCAGTGACATCTTTTGGCATAACATTTTTCCGTGTCAGCCAGTCCAGATATATCTTGTATTCTTTTTGGTATACGGCTCCACTTTTCGATGGAATTGATGATTCTCTTGCTTGTTCAGCTTTTTTCAAAATATCCTCCATTATATTTGGGGTAGAAAACACGTTTTCACCGCAAACACAGCTTGATAACAAAGTTCTGTTTATAAACAAGTAACATAGCAACAACCTAGCAACAAGAAAACTCTACTATAATCAACGGTACCTGATTCAAATATACCGGGAAGGTAATGAATTGGTACATTTTTCCGTTTCAAAAATGAACAAAATTTTATTGAAATCGGTCAGAAATAAAATTATCTATGTACCACGGGAATTAATGAGCCTTAATAACCTCAGGCAATTGCTGTCCCTCGGGCCAGAGGCCCTCGGGACGCAAACTTTGCCATCGGTAATTAAGGCCCTCCTAATTCCCTCGATACATAAATAACTATAATGTACCTATTGTAACCGCTAATAACCCTAGTGGTTGATGCGGTGTTTTTCCTTTTGAATAAAAAAAAATAGATACGATTTGAATAATGATCATCCTACAGTTGAAATCCAATCAATTATCACAATTGGTCAATTGTATAAATAGCTGACCAACTGGCTGACTGAAATTTAATACATCATTGAGTCATTCGAATAAATATCTAGGAATAACAACTGATCTACGGATAACAAATGTATCCTGAAAATGATAAGAGGTGGACTGTCTGAATTTAAATTTTTCAGAAACTTCCCGAACAAGGAAAATCTGGAATTGTACTTTTGATCAGTTGTCATATCAAATGATAGGCTGGCAAGGAGTTGAAGATTGTTATATGATATTTAATGCAAAAATGGATTCACAAAATGAAATTTCGTGAAGGCCAAATATACACAAGTTGTGTTGTACTCAAGTGACAACTCCTACCAAACAAGGAACAGGAAGGAACAGTGTAAGATCATCTGCAAATGGGAAGTGAGCACGCTTCAGAACTATATTTTCATTTTCATCAACATAGAGCGAATGAAATATTGGGGCCAAAACCGAATCTTTTGGGACACCAACAGTTGTAACTGTTTCAAATATTTCACAATTATTCATCACAACACACGAATGGGCGACTATATATCCCAAAGGATTTTCTTCCACAAACTGGACAAGAACAAAATATATTCAGTTGAGAGTGTTTGATATTTCAATTTAATAGTGGCTAGATTTGAAACCTTCTTCTTCTTCTCAACAACTTTCCGCAATTTCCCTCTATATTTTTTTTGTAGAGTGGTCAATCACGTCGAATAGTAATTCTCACAATTTATTCATTCTTTTTCAGAAAATGTATTATTATTTCTTGGCTGTACCAAAAATCGGAGGCAACTTCAACAGAAGACTTTTGAACACGAAATTCGTAAAAGTATGACAAATTCGATTTTTTTTTTGTTTCCGGATCCAACACGGCTCAATAAGTCTGCATCTCTTTCAAACCGAATTCAAATCGGATGCGAAGCATTTGCCTTTGTACGCTTCTGATCAACATTCAGACAATTTGGTATCTATTTTGCAGGAAACTCTACCAAGTTCAAATTGATGTGAACTAGAATAGAATAGAATAGAAGTTTATTCGACCACATTACACTTTACATATTTGTAGCAAGTCATGACAAATTTGTTACATATGCTTACGCACAGCAAAAGTAATTTCAGATCGGATGAGTATAAAAGATAATTTAAGATAAAAAGTAGAGCAACATAAAGATTAACATTAAAAACATGAAAGAACAACATGATATAGCATATTTACGGTATGTTGATGAGTATGTTGCTTGTATGTTGAGACTTACGAGCGATTTTTAAAATACCCCAGGTAATCGATCGATCGATCTTCACTTGCTATCGTCCAACCCGTGTTAGGAATCACACGTTAAAAGGTAAGACCTCGTTAATCCTTAGCTCGCACAAGTTTCGACTTCTGAGAGTTGTCGTTCGTAGGGGTGCGACAGCTGGTTAACGGAAAAACAGATTTAAACAGAATCAGAGACAGAGTAAAGGCAGCCCTCCAATAGTAGTTGTTCGATGGATTGTTTGAATTTATTCATATCAAGAGCTTTCAGCTTGACCGGTAAACAGTTATATGATTTGTAATCCAAAGAATTTTTTTGTGATTTAGCTGGGGGATATCGATTTGTACAGATCTTTTCAGCGTTTCTCGTACGGTACTGATGAATATTAGAACGTTTAGGTAAGGTACTCGCAATTCTGTGGATTTCTAGCACAACATGAAAAATGAATATGAATAACGTTGGTACAGGCATGATACCTAGTTTTTTGAAAATCGGCTGACACGGTTCTCGAAAACCTACACCTGCCATTATTCGAATGGCTCGCTTTTGTAACCTGAAGATATTGAGAGAACTAGGTTTCCCCAAAAAACAATCCCATAACCAATGTGAGAATAAAAGAGCGAATAATAAGTATTTTTCAATATATCGAAGCTGGTAATATTTTGAAGTTGTCGTAGAACATAAATTTGCTCCTAACCTGATTTGTATGTTGATGCCAAGATAAAGTATTATCAAGTGTTATGCCAAGCAATTTCACGCTATCATTTGAGGGGCCTACAGTGGAGAATTGAAGACGTTGTGTCTTATTGGTATTTAATTTCGAATTATTTGTTAGAAACCAAGTATTAGCTTCATTTTCAATGTCTTCCGATATTTCTGTTAGTTTGTTGATACTATTTCCACTGTAGATTAAGATGGTATCATCAGCATAGAGAATTGTTTCATTTGGCGCCATAAAATTGCAAAAATCATTTACGTAGATGATAAAAAGTAAGGGCCCAAGGATAGATCTTTGAGGGACTCCATGTACTACAGGTTTGAAGCTAGAAATGGTATTATTGCAAGAAACAGCTTGATATCTATTTGTGAGGTACGATTTGATAAGTGTTAACGAAACTCCTCTCACCCCATAATATTGTAATTTTTCAAGTAACAGCGTGTATGACACGCAGTCAAAAGCCTTAGATGAATCAAAAAGTGTAATGGCAGTATGCAGTCCATCTTCAAGGCCATCAATGACATATCCAACTATATCTAAAACAGCTTGCGAGGTGGATCTTTCTTTGCGGAAACCATATTGGGAGATTGAGAAAAAATTATTTGTTTCAAAATAGGAATATAGGCGTCTTTTTGAAATGATTTCAACAATTTTACTAAAAATTGAGATAATGGAGATAGGACGGAAATTATCCAAGGAAGAAATATCTCCTTTTTTAAATATTGGGATCACTTTGGAGAACTTAAAAGAATCCGGAAATATGCCTGTTTCAAAAATCAGATTTACTAACATGGTTAACGGGTATAGTATGATGTCGAGTGTTTCCTTGATAATAATAGAACTATTCAAATCTTGGGCATCTAAACAGTTTGAATCTTTTAGAGATTTTACCGCTTCTGTGATTTCAAGCTCGGTAACGGGCTTGAGAAAAAAGGTGTTGCAGGGAGCTGGAAAATTTCTGAAGTTTTGTAAATCAGATATGGGTAATTTAGGTAAAGATTTTATGATACCTTCTGCAATATCCACAAAAAGTCGTTGAAATTTTCCGGTGAGATATGGATAGCAATTTGACAAGTTCTTTCATTTCGTTCGAAATTGATGATCTTCCAGCAAGCATTAGATTTATTTTTTGCTGAACGAATGTAATTATCATAAGCTCGTTTTTTAGCAAGTTTTATCTGCTGTTTATAGTCCCTCTTCAGGTACTTATATAGCTCAACATCAGAATAATCTCTGCTATATGATGGAAGCATTGATATGGAATATCCAGTGCTTCAGATATTGGTTCCATCTCAATTCAAAGGTTTGATAAATTCATGTCGTGAACTACATCGAAATTTATGGGAGCCAATCCGTTCGGTTACGTCTTCTATAGAAAATTCACCTCTTTTGAAGCTTTCAATATGTACAAATTAATCGCCAAAAACAGGTACTTGAAGGTGGATCGACATTTCAATTTCGTTTAATAATTTTTTTCAGATTTTAGTTAAGCAGAAGCTCAACTTATCGGCGTGAAATTTCCCACCTACATTTTGACTTTTCATCGTTGCTATGGTGACGCAATGTTTTTCCATCCACATAACCGGTCTCGGCTAAATAGATATCAATACAACCTCGTAAATCATTCGAATAATTTCAGTTTCTGTGATGGAAAAGCTGATACAGTGAACAATAAACAATTGTGCGAGTTTCAATTCATTCAATTACTATTCCTTTTGTTTCAGTATCGGATTTCACTCAGCAATTGGGCCAGATGTACGAGCAACACGCCGAGGAGTTACAACTTCTTGTTGCAAACTTCAGGAAAAGGAATGGAGAACTTAGAAAAGAGAGGTAAACAAACTTTTAATTACTTTTATTTCGAGTATCAGTGCTTCTTGATCAGACGATTGATTTCTAACAGTAACAATGGAAGTGATCCAACAAATTTCGATTTTATAAAAACCAATTCTATAGTTTTATGAAAAAACGTATAAATTATAATTTGAAAAACTGAAAAAACATGCTTCATTAGCAAAACTGAAAAATTATTCCAAATTAATTTAAGATTGTGTTCAACATCGATGACTTGATGTAACTAATGACTTCCAATAAATGTGAAAATGGAATGAATCTATTAACAAAAAAAATTATTTTATTTTGAAAAAGCGTGTGGTTTAACATCCATTGTTATAAATAATTGGTTAGGAGCTGTTTGCTAGAATTGCACCCTACACTGAATAGATTTATTCTGATTTCAGACTTCAGGATATAAATTAAAATATAAATTGGAATATATTCCGATTTATATTTTATAAATTAGAATGTAAACGAATTGAGTAACTCAGTTTCGTAAATATTTTCGATTGTCAACGCCGAACAATAAATAATAGTTTAAAAAAACTGAAACAACACGCTTCGAAAGCAGTAAATAACAATAAAGCAAAAATAGCAATAAATAATTGTTTCAAACTAGAAAAATGCGCTTTGATAAAAATAAATAACAATAAAGCAATGAAAAACAATGAATAATAGTTCATAAACTGAAAAAACATTCTTCAATAGCAACACAAACTAAAACATAAAATACATTCATTGTTATGAACACTTGGTAAGGAGCTGTTTGCCAGATTGGTACCCTAAGTTAAATAGATTTATTCTGATTTCAGACTTATTAGAATATAAATTAGAATATAAATCAGAATACGAATTAGAATGTGAATTAGAATATAAATTGATATCAATCAAAATATAAACTAATTAATAACACAGTTTCGTAAATCTTATCTACTGTCAATGCAGAATAATGAATGATAGTTTAAAAAAACTGAAACAACACGCTTTCATAGCAGTAAATAGCAATGAAACAATATATAGCAATGAATTATAGTTATGAAAACTAAAAGTACACGCTTCAAAAGCAACACAAACTAAAAAATAAAAAATGATTCAAAACTAATTCAAGATTTTGTTCAACATCTATAATAAGTCCTACGGCTTGATGTAACTATTGAGTTTCAATAAGTCTAAGATCAGAATCAATCTATTTACAGAAAATTAATTTGATTCATGAAACGTGGAATGTTAAATATATTCATTGTTATGAATAATTGGTTAGGAGCTGTTTGCCAAATTGCCACCCTAAGTTGAATAGATTCATTCTGATTTCAGACTCATTAGACTATAAATTAGAATATAAATCAGAATATGAATTAGAATATAAATTAGAATATGAATTGAATATATATCAGAATATTAACTAATTAATAACACAGTTTCGTAAATCTTATCTACTGTCAATGCAGAATAATAAATAATAGTTTAAAAAACTGAAACAACACGCTTTTATATCAGTGAATAGCAATGAATCAATAAAAAGCAATGAATTATAGTTTTGAGAACTTAAACGACACGCTTCAATAGCAACACAAACTAAAAATAAAAAAAAATTAAAAACTAATTCAAGATTTTGTTCAACATCTATAATAAGTCCTACGGCTTGATGTAACTATTGACATTCAATAAGTCTAAAATCAGAATAAATCTATCTACAGAAAATCAATTTGGTTCATAAAACGTGGGGTGTTGAATATATTCATTGTTATGAATACTTGGTTAGGAGCTGTATGCCAGATTGGTAGAATATGAATTAGAATATAAATTAGAATATGAATTGAATATATATCAGAATATAAACTATTTAATAACACGTAAATCTTATCTACTGTCAATGCAGAATAATAAATAATATTTGAATTGAAGGGGTTATATTTTTAGGAGTGATTACTTCCTTCCCTTCTTTGGAAGATTCTCTCATCCCTTTTTTTTGTATCAGATGGAGTAGTAGAAAGCCAAAAACTTTCTTTCTCAAAAAATAAATAATAGTTTGAAAACTGAAACAACACGCTTTTATAGCAGTAAATAGCAATGAATCAATATATAGCAATGAATTATAGTTTTGAAAACTGAAACGACACGCTTCAATAGCAACACAAACTAAAAAATAAAACATTATTCAAAACTAATTCAAGATTTTGTTCAACATCTATAATAAGTCCTACGGCTTGATATAGCTATTGACCTTCAATAAGTCTAAAATCAGAATGAATCTATTCACAGAAAATTAATTTGGTTCATAAAACGTGGGGTGTTAAATATATTCATTGTTATGAATACTTGGTTAGGAGCTGTTTGCCAGATTGGCACACTGAGTTGAATAGATTTATTCTGATTTCAGACTCATTAGAATATAATTCAGAATATAAACCAGAATATGAATCAGAATATAAATTAGAATATGAATTGAATATAAATTAGAATATAAACTAATTAATAACACAGGTTCGTAAATCTTATCTACTGTCAATGCAAAATAATGAATAATAGTTTAAAAAAACTGAAACAACACGCTTTTATAGTAGTAAATAGCAATGAAACAATGTATAGCAATGAATAATAGTTTTGAAAACTAAAACGACACGCTTCAATAGCAACACAAACTAGAAAATGAAAAATTATTCGAAACTAATTCAAGATTTTGTTCAACATCTATAATAAGTCATACGGCTTGAGTCTGAAATCAAAATAAATCTATTTACATAAACCTAATTTTGTTGTAAAATAGCGTGGGGTGCTAAATATTTATTGTTATAAATACTTGGTTAGGAGCTGTTTGCCAGATTGGCACCCCCACACTGAATAGATTTATTCTGATTTTAGACTTATTGGTTACATCAAGCCATAGGACTTATTATCGATCTTGAATAAAATCTCAAATCAGTTTCGAATCATATTTCAGTTTGTGTTGCTATTGGAAGTTTTTTTTTTAATTTTTGAAGTATAATTCGTTTTCCACTTTTCAGTTTGGCATTCTATTTCAAGCCCAATTATTTCAATTGCACAGACAGTGTGGCGATCCTGATCAGAATAATGAGATGTACTTATGGAATTATTGTTTTGTTATTGATTCTTGATGAGTGTACAAATATTAAAATAAATATGTCCGTTTGAAGTTAGTCAAAATCGAGTCCAAAGCAGTCGGATCCGAACAAACAAACATACGGGTGAAGCTGATATAAGCGTGTTAAAAAAGGTATACTAGTAGTACTGATGATGGTAGTAGGATAATGCTCGAGAGAAAACACAATCCTGGAAAATTTCAATTATAAAGAAGTAATTCAAAAACTATAAATATTTCAATGAAGAAATGCTTTAATATTATTATATTGAAAACACTGCATTATGTGATTTTCACATGAACTATTCAAACAACTGTGATAGGTGTCTGTCTAAGATTATAAATTTTCATAACCAGAGAAGACTGCGTCAAAGCTATTCACCTTGTTTCTTGGCAGTGGTCTGCAGAATTTCATAGCCAATGTTTTGTTTACAATTACAGCAGAATCGTATTCAGGAAACACTTCACTATGAGATTTCCACTAAACAGTTTGAAAATAACGCAAAACGTGCTTCGTTATATAGTATTTTTTCCAGAATGTCTCTAATTAACCCACTCACCATACAAACTAATCGGCTTCGTTTCAAGAATCTGGGTTTATTTGGTCGAGTGTTAATAGTTGTGAGCCATAATGAACCCTTGCGGGTTGCGGTGAAGGGTCGAGTAGACCCACTGACTTTGGACCCAACCTAATCTAATCAACCCAAATCTATCTCATAAGTGGACTGTTCAATTTCTGCTATCGAAAAGAATTTTCATCAGATTTTGTGTAAAAAAAGAATTGAGTGCTCAAAAACGTTCGAAATGTTGACAGTGGCATATGGTGATTGTACTGTGAGTCAGAAAAATGTTTACAAGTGGTACAGACTTTTCACAGAAGGTCGAAAAGATGTGAATGACGAAGCCTGTCCTGGACGCCTCAGCACATCAACAACCAGTGAAAATGTTGAGAAGGTGGGAAACATTGTTATGGAGAATCTTTGAATAACTATAGTGAGGAATCATGGGTATACAGCGTGACTCACGGTCGATGGTAGGTTAGACGTTTCTGGAAAACGCAAAGCATGGTTTTTCTGAAAATTTCACCTCTCACATGTCCTTACCTGTTCTATCGATCTAAAATATTTTCAGCACTGCGGCGTTGCCACTTCCATCAAAAAGTCCTAGCAACTTTATATTTTTAAACGGAACACCCCGTATATTAATACATTTTTGGAATCGCTCTAGTATTTTAATACTTTTTTGTTGATAGTGTCCTATACCTATCTATATCTGTTTTCGAGATGAAAAATAAATTGTGCTAAATATGGTCCAAAACATAGCCTTAATTGAAATTACGTACATCAGTATTCTCAATTCATGAAAAATTGATATTTTGATGATAGTTTGGACAAACTCGAAATATTCAAATACTCCATATCATACAGGGCGTGCTAAAATTACTATTATTTCCATTGTGCATAAAAGTAGTCAAAAGTAGTTTCAAATGGAACCCCCTGTATATTACTCGGTAAATTGAAAGATGGTGAAAAATGCTTCAAAATGATATATCATATCCCTATACCTGAATCGTCAAGTTTTCTCAATAAAGTCGCTTCTTCTAGAAACATTATTTTTTTTAGAATTTTAGATTTAGATAGCAGTGGAATTATCAAGCTTATAGCAGTTTGGTTACTTTTATAAGTAATTTTCAAAGAGTTATCGAAATGGGTTTTCAAGAAAAATTTGAACTGAATGTTTTCTGTATTCTGAAGAACAATAAAATTAGCTTTTTTATTTATGAAGACACACTGAATGTAGAGAGATATCTCCAAATATTGAAGGCGACTGTAACCGATTTTTTTGAAAATTCACCTTTAGAGGAATATAGGAATTCGTGGTTAAAACTGGATGGAGCGCCAGCTCATTCCACGCAGGAAGTTTCCAGAAAACTTGACGAACTCTTCGACGATAGTTAGTTTAGGCGTTTAGGGCCGTGGGATTGGCCACCGAGATCACCCGATCTCACGCCACTTGACTTTTTTATGAGATGTTTTGAAAGAAAGGGTATACAGTACTCCAGTGCTTACCAAAGAAGAATTGAGACGGCGAATAGTGCGGAGTATTGAAGATCTGGATCCCCAGGAAATTGAAAAAGCAACCACAAGTCGCGTACAAAAAACATTTTAAAGTGTTTAGAATGTAATGTATAACTTTTTCAGCATTTATTGTGAAAATGTGATATTTTGTTTACAATTTTGTTATTTTGAATAATCCTATTCTGTTATTGTCTGTACTTTCACATGTTTTAGCATACAAAATCTTACTTTTTACCTAGAAATTACTGTTGTTCCCTGGAAACTTTGAGCCATAGTTACGAAAATTATTTTGTAACCTTACAAACTTCCTCTCGTTCATTGGTGTAAATTCAGGATACATTTGGTTGAATTTTTTACACGTTCTGACAATGATTTGATCACTTTGTTCATGTGTATAATAAACAATTTCATAAGAACTTCATTTGAATAATCGATATTTGCATTCATTTTGGAAGATGATTCGAAACACCGTCGATAACTCTTTGTGAATTACTGATAAAAGTAACCGAACTGCTATAAGCTTGATAATTCCACTGCTATCTAAATCCAAATTCTATAAAAATAATGTTTTTAGAAGAAGCGACTTCATTGAGAAAACTTGACGATTTAGGTATAGGGACATGATATATCATCTTGAAGCATTTTTCACCATCTTTCAATTTATCGAGTAATATACAGGGGATTTCATTTGAAAAAAATTAATTCTTGACTATTTTTCTGTACAATGGAAATAAGAGTAATTTTAGGACGCCCTGTTTGATATGAAGTCGATTTCTTGGTGTTATTTGAATATTTCGAGTTTGTATAAACTATCATCAAAATATCAACTTTTCATGAATTGAGAGTACTGATGTACTTAATTTCAATTAAGGCTATGTTTTGGACCATATTTAGCACAATTTATTTTTTATCTCGAAAACAGAGAGAGATAGGTATAGAACATTTTCGACAGAAAAGATTTAAAATCCTAGAGCAAAACCAGAAATGTATTAATATACGAGGTGTTCCATTTAAAAAAATAAAATTACTAGGACCTTTTGATAGAAGTGGCAACGCCGCAATGCTGAAAATATTTTAGATCGATAGAACAGGTAAGGAAATATGAGAGGTGGAATTTTCAGAAAAATCATGCTTTGCCTTTTCCAGAAACGTCTAACCTACCATCGACCGTGAGTCACGATGAATAGTTATGACATTGGAACCAAAGTCCAATTGTCCCGTGGCGTAGAGCATCAGGATTTCCTGCCAATACCGTAATCATGCCTCAGCCAACGTATGTACCAGAATTGGCCCCCTGTGACTTTTTCCTGTTCTACAGATTCGAGATACCCATGGAACGACGGATTTTGTCGACGATTAAGGAGATAAAAATCGAATCGCAGAGAGATATCAAGGACAGACACATTGTCTGGCACACACACACTGGCCAAGTTGAAAAAGTCATCAAACTCATTTCTTGTCCTCTCTTCGCTTGAGAGTACTCATGATATTTCGCCGATAAACATATTTTTGATGGAAAGTATCTGAATAGTCGTTCTCAAAGTGCCCCACTAATGTTGTCTATCATTCAGAATCAGGTTTCAGGAGTTTCAGTTTCAATTTCCGCGACTGAAAACTTGTCCTCAATTGAAATGAGTTAATTTCATGGGATGCAATTTTCTCATCAAACAATTTTCAGAAGCTTGGGCACGGAATAATGTTGAATTGCAAAACGAGGATTCTTGCAAATATTTATGTTAGATAATTAAAAATCCCGTGCTATAATCAATGTACCATGTCTGAAGAAAGTTTGTTTCACTGGAGAAATGAATATTTTAATATAGACCACCACAAGGAATTGAGGAAAAAGCTGGATAGACTGGCTGAGAAAATAAGGAGGTGCATCTTGCGGAATATTGGACTGAAGACAGATGGGATGATATATGAAAGGGTAGTGAAACCTGTGGTTTTGTATGGTGTGTGAATAGGGCGCATGAAAGCAGGGTGAGGAGCTTAGGAATGGCCCTACTTCAAGTAAAAGCATAGGTCAAATACCAAGAATAGAGGGTGGAACAGATTGAGGACCTGGCGGAAGGAAATATAGGATATTCCCCTGATAGCAAGGCATGTTGCTGAAGGTTATGAATGACGAGGAAATGACTGAAGAGCATGTGGATGACGGAGAGAGACTAGATGATAAAATAATGGGAATAGACTGGATGTATAAAAGTGGAAAAAGTGAATGAATAACAGGAAATGAAAGGATCACTAGACAGGGCAGCTTGAATGAGGCAAAGTTGATAGCAATTGAAAGATGCAACGCAGATCACATGGCGGAGGGAACATAACGACAACAGCGTAGACAACAGAAAAGCTACCGAAGCTACCGAGGGTATGGACCGAAGGAATGTTACATGAAATGTGAAAAAAATGGATGATAAGAATGAGGAGAGAAAGAGGATTGTAGCGAATGGCAAAGGGAATGAGAACAAGGCACGATTGGGCGACTGTTCTACAGATTCTGTAGAACAGGCAGATATGAATCATTGGATCTGTCATGAAAGGCTGTTCAGCTAGTCACAGGGATGGCAATTTTCCGGGATACTTGGCGAAATGTAACCTGGGATTGGAGGTGCCTTGCCCCTGTAACTATGGGAAGCCCGAAACGGCAGAGTATGTGATTGACAGATGCATTGGCAGAGACAGGATGACAGGGCGTGAATGGAAAGAAACGATGGAGTGGACGAATGGTCCTGAGGGACTTTATCGAAAGAAGAAATGAATGGATACAAACCGTAGAGGAATCGACTGATAATGTAATGAGGGATGAAAATGAAGATTAAATGATGATCTGCCAGCTCATTAGCGTAAGAATATCACGTGGAATCTAATGTAGAGCTGCTACTAAGGAGGGGTCGTGGTCTCTTCAATTAGGCCAGGTCATGGAATTGGTGATTATGTAATTGACTCCGTCAATCTATGTTTTTATATTGAGGGGTATGGGTTGGTTTCATCGAGTTTGGGGACACTATATTTTATAATTTTCTTCGTGTTTTCAACTCTCCTGAGTAGCAAGAGCGAAAGATATATTAGACAAGTTTTAGTTTTTCCATTATTATTTGTCTGTGTACTCGATCATCGTAAAATGAGATTGTAGAAAATGTATATTGATAAAGGTAATGTGTCTTCTACCTCGCTGATTCTTTCCTGCGCGCTGGTTGCGTCTCTTAACAGTGGTGGCTTTAGTTAGAAGAAAGATGCTCAGTTGCAAGACTAGATTCAACGTAGGCAAAGGCATTATCAATAGCAGCGGCCATATCAATTCCTCTGGGGAAACAGGTGAGACTGACAACATACAAAACTGTGCATATTGCCTAATGCATGCAACAGTTCAATTCATAGCTTAGCAGACACACACAGCGAGAGAAAACCATCAAATCAGGAATAGCAGAGTATGTTTGGACCCATCAAGATAACATCGAGTGGTCCCCGACACAGGGAGGAATATTGGTTAGGCGGAAATTAAAAGCAGCCGTATACATATTGTCCAACAGAGTGTTCAGGCAAGCTAGCGTAGAGATACGCAACATATGGAAACCCATAATCAAGCAAAAAATGGCCAACACTCGCCAAAAGGTTATCTCCCACTAAACTGGTGAAGCGGAAAAAAAACGCAGATAATTGAAAGTACTCAAATGACCTATAAATAGTCAACTCACGGAGGAATTGATCCAGTAATCACCCGAAGACGATTGTGGATACTAACAATCGGAACGTCGTGACGTAACTTGGTTTGGAATCTCTTAACTTTTCAGTGTTTAATTCCATTTTGTCAAGTTTTTTACTTATTATAATTGTTATTTTCAGCTATTCATTTTCAATTCTTCATTTTTCATTAGTTCTTTCAGGGGTTTCAAATGAATTTATATAATATTAGACAATGAGAAACCAAACTAATGAAATTAACTAATGAAAACTAATGAAAATAGTTCGGTTAGTTCGATCAGAAAATACTTTCGAAACATATACTTTTATATGAACACTGAATTATACGCAAACACTTTCCTCTATACAGTTTGTATTCCAAACATTCGTTCTGGAAATGAATCAGATATCATTCACAGGATTCCTACACAACATATCAACTGAAAGAGGTAGAATTTCACTTATTATTTTCAATATAACTGGACATATACAGTGAAACCTCATTTATATTTTAAAATTCACTGTTGAACAATTTTCAACATTTCATATTACAGAGGATGAAACCTATATAGGAGTTCTGTGGATCCATTCAATCAACAGTTCATATCGAATCATTTTTCAAAAAGCATTGTCTCACCAAAAAGTTTAGAAGGAAATTCAACATCGCAAACCTAATATATGAGATTGAAACTGTAATTGTCATATTTGTTCGTTATTTGTATCAATAGAAAAGGTGATGCATTCGTTTTTTACACTCTTCAGTTCATTTTTCATTAGATATCAGGTATGAAAGAACTGGTACTCATATTCGTATTCTATATCCCGATATTCAATTCAATTTTAGATCCTTCAATAGTAGAAATTCCGTTCGGAATTCCAATAATTCACTTTGCGATCTGACCGGTCATCTTCTATACCCGTCATCCTTTGGATTTCACTTAGAATTGGAACTGGAGATTGTTTGGTAGGAGCTCACAATCGATTAGAGATGAATGATATTTTTTCAACTTGATGAATTACAAATACTTCAAAATATTTAAGCCCATTTTTATGTTCCAATGAATACCGCTATATAAAACTCGATGAACAAGACAGAAACATTTCACATATAGTCAGTGTGCATACTTGAAGACTGACTATAAATCGAATCATCTAGAGTAGAACAATTCGTTCAGGTCAGTCTCAACTCTCTACACTGTAGGTTGATGGACTGACACCTATCAGAAAACAACTACTCCCCTGGCTAATACTATGAAAGGTGTTGGATTATATTCGACAAACTTATTGTTTGTTGTCCGCTTCAGTCTAGTTCGTGGAATGATACTCTGAAGGAATTTGTTTTTCAATTATCGGAAATCATCGACCATGTTGAAGATAGATACTATCTTGCACTGACGAGTGGCTAAACATCCCGGAACTGGTCTGCAGTTCCAATACCAAGAAACTCAACCATTTTCCGCACAAGAACTGTTGATGAATGATACAATGTAAGACTAATGGTTTTGAACCACCATCATTTTCTACAGCCTTTGACACAACCACTCCTTTATCGTCACCATACATATTTTTCCTCCATCAGTTGTTATAGATTCCAAATTTCTCCATCGAAGGTTCTTTTTATCAATGGATGATATATATTTTCTGCGATGTCCTGCACCCTCCAAGCCACGATGTTTGCTGACAAACTGACACTTTTAAATAAATTTACCTTTTCGGGGCATATTTCTTCGGCTACTGCAATCAAGCATTCTTTCATCATTTCTCCATCGGTGAATGGTTTGCCACGTTTTCCGATTTGAAGAGCCACACGAAAGCTGGCTCGAGTTGCAGACTCTTGTTCAGTATTCGCTTTGGTAAACAAAGATTGCTGCGATTTAAGTCCGCGTTTCAAAGCTTCAAATTTTTCCTTCCGCAAACTTCCTGTATACTTGGAGTACCTTTGAAGATGTTTCGATTCATAGTGTTGTTTAACAGAACAGCTATGGTTTCATTGCCAATTAAACATAGCGCCTTATTACTGGACTCAATCACAAAATACTGAAAGTTACATTTTTCTTGGAACGTTCTGCATTCACTATCGATTTTGCGCTTCTTTTCCATACTAACAAATCACACATGAAAACAATAAGTCGAATCAAAATACTTTTATTGACGGATGTTACTTTATTTCACAATAGACACTTTCGCTTCCTTTGCCTTTCCTACGCAGACTAACTCGCAGTTGCGCCGCTAGCATTTTTATATATGCAATCATTACTGCCATCTCAAAGTTATCAAAATACACTAGCTAGAACCAGAACTTTCTCGAACCAACGCGGTAATTCCAAATATTAAATTACGCCTAATGCCACCTAGCGGGTTTCTGAAAAAGATAGTACATAGTACCACTACTCGCCACTAGATGTCGCTAAGTGTCACAATACACTATAATAATTGAAATGCCAAAAAAGCGTAAGTTTTCTTAGATCACGCACTTTGCGACTATCCTAGTCTTGAAATATAGTTGAGGGCAGAAATTGTCCCTTGGAACAAACTGAAAAAAATCATTATGGCCCGAAGGCTTCAAAGTTTGGAGACCCCTGATCTAGAGGAACAACTACTCCCCTGGCTAATACTAGGAAGGGTGTTGGATTATATCCGACAAACTTATTGTTTGTTGTCCGCTTCAGTCTAGTTCGTGGAATGATACTCTAAAGGAATTTGATTTTCAATTATCGGAAATCATCGACCATGTTGAAGATAGACACTACCTTGCACTGACGAGTGGCTAAACATCCCGAAACCGGTCTGCAAGTGTGTTCCAACAATTGAAAATCTATTGCGGCAGTTGTATCGCCAACAGCATATGCAGGAATAACTTCAGTGAAGAATCCTGGATTCCTGGAAGAAACCTGTCGGATATAATCCAGCGCCCTTCGTGATATTACCCAGGGGAGTAGTTGTTTCCTGATATGTGTCAGTTGATTAACCTACAGTGTGGGGAATTGCACGAATTGTTCCTCTAGATGATTTGAAGACAGAAACATTATACTTTCTGAATAGAGATGACTTGAAATGGATGTTAATATTTGTATTTGAATTTGATATTGAATCTATTCTTTATCAGGACAACAATTAAGTCTTCCACTAATAAAGGACGACGATTTGAGGAGTGGCACTAGATCCAATTGTCGCCGAGACGCGTACATTTTTTAGCTTATGCTCCTCAAAAAAGACAAGGCAGAGATGAAGGTTGAAGCAATACCTCAGTCGGTGATTTTTCGAGAGAAACGCAGTTGACATTCTGGGACCACATCCAATAACCACATATGGTAAAAAGTATTTTATTGTTGTGATGGGCTATTTCTCCAAATGGCCTGAAGTAGTAGCCTCAGCTAACCAAGAGGCTAAAACTGTGGCAGAGGCCTGTTGCAGAAAATAATTGCCCCAGTTACACTTGGATCAGGACCCCAACTTTGAATCAGATTGATGAACGGAAATGATGACTCTGTTGAGAATGAAGAAGACGAGAGTAACTGCTCTTTCACCATAATCCAATGGAATAGTCGTAGAGGTATAATTGCACCATAAATAACTACTTCTCGATGTTCATCTACGAGAACCAAAGAAACTGATTTCTTTTCCACTGTTGGCATACAGGAGCTCCCATCATGACACCATCCATGTTGTTAACTGGTCGTATACTGAAGCTTCCGTATCTGTAGAGTAGAGAGGTTGAGGGTAGACTCACATCACTTAGGCCACATATGACCCATTGTACATCCTTCCGAGGAGTTGTCCTCCTAGTTCATCGTCCATCCTGTCCTTTCCAGGTAGGTGAACAGGTCACTAGAAGACATCTTCTTAATATTTACAGGTGTAGGCTAAGACCGAACACACACTCTCTTTGGCAACCTCGAGGTGTCTCACGGTGGCTTCCGCGAAGTTTTTGGAAGATGCAGCGATATTACTATCGTTGCGCGGCTTTTTCAACCTTCTTGGGGTTCCCTTCGTAGAGGTGCACAAATGCTTCTCATTTCTGCCACTGACCAGGAGCCTGGCGACCCCGTCCGTAAGGCCACATTGGCTTTCTGGACAGGGCACGCAGTCTCCTGGCTGTTTTCCTATTCGCCACCTGGGGATGCGCCCGGTAGGTAGCCCAACCCACGAGGAATACTAAAGCTTACGATAGACCTAATAGTCTAGTTCACATGTAACATTTTTCAGCCCTGTTCAAAAATTACGACCAAGGTGTCGTGTCATTCGATTCGTATTTCTGCCTAGAAAGTTCAAGGAAAGGTCCGAAAATGCGCCGATGAAAATTACAAAAGTTATAAAAAATCAAGTGAAAAAAAAATGGGGCTTTAGTTTTTTTTAATATCTCGAGTTTTTTTAAAAATTTTGGAAATTTGAAAAAAGATTTGAAAAGATCAATGAATTTGCATAAAAAAAATCCCGACTCCCGAAACTGTATCTCGATTATTTATAATTTTTGCAGAGCCCTGAAAATAGAGCCAAAAGCGGGTAGTCTGCCTTCCGCGCGCCTTTCGTCACTCTGACATAAAAACAAAAAAAATTATTTAAACATATTGAATGTGAATATTAAGGAATGGAAAAATTCATGTGATGTTGGGATAATAAACAATAATCCGCAGTCAAAAAATTTTTATCGCAATTTTAACGTTAATTATAAATTTGGTAAATAATAACTTTTTCTGAATTGAAAGTTAATATAAAAATCCATATAATTATAATAAACTTCCTATCAACATTAAAAAAAGCAATTCACTCCAACAAGTTAAACACTCCCTTATGGAATATATACGATCACAGAATTATTAGATTAAGATCTGCATCTATTGTTTTCTTTTCATTGTCCATTTTCCCACTAGTACATTTTCTTATTTTCGCATGTTATATCTAATACTATATCTAACATCTAATAATATCATATATTTCGTCTGAAATTTTATTTAATATTCACAATCATATTACCATTTGTATATTAGGATGTCTATTTTGAATAAAGATTATTATTATTATAATTATTAAACTAAAACCCTGACATCGTTTTCTTTTGGTGAAGTTATCCTTAATAGGCCAAAAAATAGATTACTGTTGCCAAAATGAAAAAATTCTTATTTTCTATTTTTTTATCGACAACTGAAAATTATAATTTTATAAAAAATACATTACAAATTTTTTTTTTCCAATTTTTCATTGTTCCAATGTCTCATGGCTGAAAACTAATCAACAATATCATTTTTTTAAATTTTTTACAGCTATTGTTAATACATTTATTATAAACAAATACATTGTTTATAAGCAATTCAAAAATTTTTTTTGCATTATGTTAATGGAAAAAAATTATGATTTAAAAAAAAATTGTTTTTTAAAAAAAATTCTTTGTTGATAACAATGCGTTTGTTAATTAACAATCGTTTTTTGCAACTAAATATTAAAATTGAGGAACCGTTTTTTTTCAATCATAAATTCTTTCGTTTTTTAAAGTTTTTAAAAAACTTTTTTTTAATTTTTTTCCAATACTTCGTTCTATAATAGAAGTAACTATGTGTTTCTTTCATTTATTTTATTTTTTATAAAACTTTTAATATTGTGATACCTTGATACTTGTCTTTTTTATTCGCTCCTTCGCTTTTATAATTATAATTACTTTCAAACTATTGTAGTTATGATAAATATGCTTCGAGTCTTTTTTGTTCATTATCAATTTATTACCAATATAAACCTTTAACTGAAGTTGTAGTCCTATTATTTATTTAATTATTGATCTTTATTTATTAAAAGGAAAAAAGTCTTTTCAACATAAACTTCGTATCATATAACAATGAATCATAAGGATTTTATTACTTGCACTTTTAGTAGTTGTAGGATCATTTACATTCACTTATTGTCATATTTGTATGGAGTCATTCTGTTAATTCAATTTTAATGAGTTTACTCGTTGACCTTCTTCAAATTTCCGATGCTCACAACTTTAGTAAAAGGCTTAAATTGTTAATAAATTCATAATGAACAAAAAAGACTTGAAGCATATTTGTCATAACTGTAATAGTTTAAAAGTTATTATAATTATATAATCATTAAAGCGAAGGAGCGAATGAAAAAGACAAGTATCATTGTATCACAATATTAAAAGTTTTATAAAAAATAGAATGTATTAAAAAACACATAGTTACTTTTATTATAGAACAAAGTATTGAAAAAAAATAAATAAAAAAAATAATTTGTTTTTAACATTTTTTTTATAAACAATTGAAAAAAGAAGTAAAAAAAAAGGTTTTTCCAAAACCTTAAAGAACAATAGAATTTATGATTTGAAAAAAAAACAGTTACTCAATTTTAATATTTCGTTGCAAAAAACGATTGTTACTTAACAAACGCATTTTTAATCAACAAAGAAATTTTTTCAAGAAACCATTTTTTTTTTCATGATTTTTTCAATTAACATAATGCAAAAAAAAATTCGAATTGCTTATAAACAATGTATTTGTTTATAATAAATTTATTACCAATAGCTGTGAAATATTAAAAAAAAAATATCAATGAGTTTTCAGCCATGAGACATTGAAAAAATAAAAAAATTAGAAAAAAAAATTTTGTAATATATTTTTTATAAAATTATAATTTTCAATTGTCAATAAAAAAATTGAAAATAACAATTTTTTTTATTTTGGCAACAGTAATCTACTTCACCAGAGGGAAAAAATTCCAGGGTTTCAGTTTATTAATTATAAGGAATTTTATATTAACTTTCAGTTCAGAAAAAGTTATTAATTAACAAATTTATAATTAACGTTAAAATTGGGATAAAATTTTTTTGACTGCGGATTATTGTTTATTGATGTATCCCAACATTATGTGAATTTTTTCATTCCTCACTATTTACATTTAATATGTTTAAATAATTTTTTTTTGTTTTCATGTCACAGTGACGAAAGGCGCGCGGAAGCCAGACTAGCCGCTTTTGGCTCTATTTTCAGGACCCTATAAAGATTATAAATAATCGAGATACAGTTTCGGGAGTCGGGACTTTTTTGATCTTTTCAAATCTTTTTTCAAATTTCCAAAATTTTGAAAATTTTCCGAGATATTGAGAAAAAACTAAAGCCCCATTTTTTTTCACTTAATTGTTTATAACTTTTGTAATTTTTATCGGCGCGTTTTCGGACCTGACCTTGAACTCTCTAGGCAAAAATACGAATCGAATGACACCTTGGTAGTAATTTTTGGACAGGACTGAAAAATGTCACCAAAAAGAGCTGAATCGAGTACATGTGAACCAGACTATAATGTATGGCAGTCCATCTGATGAATCCCAAGAGGTACCCCTTTCGAAGTATGTGAATTATCTGAAGGAGAAACAGGAAATTATAGAAAAATTTGCCAGATCCAAATTACAGCTGAAGATAAGATTTGACAAAATGTCGCTTCCGGTGAGCTTCAAGGGTGGCGATGCACCTTTGCTCTATCAACCCCAACGTCGGAAAGATTTGCCTCCCAAATCATAGAGACCATGGCAAGGAACTCACTTGGTTCCCAAAAAAATCAACTATCTGATGTACAGAATCCAATAGTCAACCACAAGCAAGTCCAAAGTTTTCCACATAGAGCGACTGAATCCTCACATTGGTCGTGATGATATTCCTTGAAATATTGTTCGTGGTGAACAACCTCAGGAAAGGGGGTAGTGTTGCAAATCATCTCCTGGAATAAAATTACGCCGACCGCCGCTGGTTACCCTATCAACTTCGAGAGACTTCGATTACCATATATAAACACTACCCACACGCATATCGAGAAAGCGCCGTAGACAGTGTGGTACGGTGTGGTCCAATGAAGCGATAGACATTTGAACATTAGTTTTAGAAGTATTTGGTTATATTTTCAGTGTAGCAATGAAATGACGTTGAGTTCAATTACACAGTGTGAA
The DNA here is from genome assembly GCF_025532065.1 of Leptinotarsa decemlineata. Classification (NCBI taxonomy): domain Eukaryota; kingdom Metazoa; phylum Arthropoda; class Insecta; order Coleoptera; family Chrysomelidae; genus Leptinotarsa; species Leptinotarsa decemlineata. The sequence continues at coordinate 12,942,915 of NW_027412674.1, forward strand.
GAATTATTGTCAAACCACGAGAAAAAAGTAACAATATCTTATAAAATTTTATCTGCGATGTCTCGCAGATGCTTCAGTTCCATCTTCAGTATATCTAGTAAAAGCAATTTCAATAATTATTACGGAAATATCTACTGTACTATTGTTGCATTAAGAACGAAGGTAATTTTTATATGTTTTTTTTATCGCACCTAATGAAAATAAATTAAAATAATGAAGACATCATTCTGAAACATATTTCTAAGGGCTTTCTCGAAATAGATTTCGTTGATTCGACTATATATGCGAGCCGTGGTAGACTGTCTTATAATTGATCATAAATTGAAACCGAGCTACTGCCTTTTGCAGCAACTCATCAGATATTAATCGCGGTTGTTCCACTCCAATTCCGAACGGAACAAAGGAATTTACGCTGATACAGCCTTTCAGGAAATAATAATCATATCTTCCATCATCCTAATTATTTCTTTCTGTTCTAGGCCAGCATGTCCCAGCTCTTTATTCCATACCTGGGAAACCCTCCTTCAAGAAGTCGAGATCGACTCTCAAGCTCTCGGAGACATCGCCTCCATTCTGGGTAGACAAGTGTCAAGGCCGTTGCTCGAGAGGTCTTTTCACAGAAAAATTCAGTCTAGGAAAGTTTTTACACATAGAGAGAGTTACGAGACGATCATTGCCAAAACGGAAGAGAAGCTTGCCAAGGTAAGAATGATGTTATTTGAATTTTCAGTTGATGCTCACGACTCACATAATTATTATTTGATTTGTTATTCAATAGTCTGTGGGTCACAAGATCCTTTTTTTGGAACTTCTGTCCAACGGCACCGAAAAATATGATTCAGGGTTCATTCGATTCAATGAATGACCTCTAGCAACTCTTTGGAAAATTTCAAGAGGGATTCGAAAAAAGTTCAAAAGTTATGAAAAATTAGAAAAAAAGGGGTTTTAGTTTTTTGCAAATATCTCGGAAAATATTGAATATATCCGAAATTTGAAAAAATATCTTTAAAGAGCAGGAAATGTACTGAAAAAAAATTTCCTCCCGAAACTCCATCACCTTCATTTATAATTTTAATTTAGAGGCGAAAATAGCGCTAAAAGCAGGCGTTCCCCACTCGCACACGCTGATCGATATGCACCTTCGAACAATAAACATTATTTCAACCCATTGAATATCATTATTAGAAAAAAAATTCACATACCTTCCAGACACCTGAATGAACGAAAATTCATGATTAGTTTAGCAGATATACTTTAGTTAATTACCTAATTTTGTATTGACAATTGCATATGCACTGCACTGACGCCTGTCGGATATAATTCAACGCCCTTTGTAGTATTAGCCAGGGGAGTAGTTGTTTTCTAATAGGCGCCAATCCATTCAACCTACTGTGTAGGTATATCCGAGACTGGCTTGAACGTTTGAAGTTAATTTCTTAAGATTTGTTTACTGACAGTTTTCAAGCATAGCCCACTGACTAATAAGAAAGTTTTTCTTCCTTATTCAGAGGAAACGGGCAAATTACGGATATGCAGTTGTTAAGTACATCGTCCACTAGATGGAGTGACATTTTGTTGTTTCGCTTCAACTTAGGAAGAGGAATGAAATACTCTGAAAGAATTCCGATTTTCAATTATGGAATATCATTGACTTTAGGTCGATGATGACCACTATCTTACACTGATGAGTGGATAATGAGCCCGAAACCGGTCTGCAAGTGTGCCCGTTCGAAAATTGAAGGTCGACTCTTTCAGTGGTATTGCCAATTGCATATGCAGGAAATTTTCTCCTGCACTGACGTCTGTCGGATATGATCCAACGCCTTTCGTGGTATTAGCCAGGGGAATAGTTGTTTCCTGATTGGCGTCAGTCCATTCAACCTACTGTGTAGGTATATTCGAGACTGGCTTGAACGTTTAAAGTTCATTTCCTTAGATTTGTTTACTGCCAGTCTTCAAGCATAGCATGGAAGCCTTTAAAACAGATTCCTGTTGGAAAAATTAAAAAACATTAACTTTTCCACTCTGTTATTGATAATCAAAGACGATAAAAAGAAAAAATTCAATGAAAGCAATGAAAAAAAAAATTCAATATATAAATTTATTCGTATTCTTATTACTCGAAGTTACATGAAAATGAATTTTCATAATTTTCAACTCTATTTGTTCAAAAAATTGTTATAAACAAATGTATTGTTTATGAGATATTATGATTTAAAAAAAATGGTTTTTCAAAAACAAGTGTCATTGCTTGAAAACGCATTTCTTAATTACCAATTTTTTTGCTACTTAATAATGAATATTGAGGAACGACTTTTCTTTCAAATCATAATTTCTATTTCTCTTTGATATTCTGAAAAAAAAACTTTTCTCATTTATGTTTTCTTTGTTCATTTGTTTCAAACAAAATAATTCTTGTGATATATTTTTGTGTGAAAAAATAAAAAACTTGAAAAATATGTAAAAAATAGATTTTTTTTTGTACAAAAGTGACACATGGTTGTTTTTTTTGTAGTATTTGAAAAAATATATCGTAAAGGGTAATTCGTTCAAAACAAATTGTTTATTAAATAAATAAAGGAAATATAAATTGATTTTTTTTCCAGAATATCAGAAAGAAATAAAAATTATGATTTAAAAAAAATCGTTTCCCAATATTCATATTTAGTAGCAAAACAAATTGTTAATCAACATAGGCGTTTTCAAGCAATAAACAATTTTTTTTAAGAAAAGTTTTTATTTAAAAAAATCATTATATTCATCACTGAATAAAATTCCTCCAATAAAATTTCAAATATCTCATAAACAATACATACGTTTATAACAATTTTTCAAACAAATAGAGCAAAAGGTCATAAAAAATCATTTTTATGTAACTTCAAATGATAAGAATACGAATAAATATTGAAAAAAAAAATCACAACACAACAAAGTTTTTGTTTCGGGGTTGAAATTAGATGATTTTAATGTATTTCCACGTGTTAAAACCGAAAGTGACCATAAAAATTATATATTAGCTCTTGTTTCCAAGATATAGTATCATTATATTATATATATGTATATTGAGTTTTCAACAAATGAAATATTTCATCACCATCAGTTGGTACACATGTTTGTTTACATAACACCCCTCTCATCAGCTGTTCTTAAGTAGTAAACATAATCTATGTGAGTTTGTCAATTGTACGCACGTGGTTGCTATTGAAATTATCGTGTGAAGTTGATTTTTAAATTAATTTAAGTGCTGATCTGAAATGCCTCAAAAGTGTGTGAATTCTGTCGATAGCTTTTGCTATATATGTGGTGAAATAACATTTAAGGCTCAGAAACGTAAAATGACACCTATCGTTAAGACAGCCTATGAACATTATATTGGTGTGAAAGTTGGGGACCAAGATAAATCATGGGCTCCTCATATATGTTGTAATTCTTGTTCCGTCATATTGCGAGAGTGGCTGAAAAATAAAAACCGGGCAATGGCTTTTGCAGTACCTATGGTTTGGCGTGAGCCTACCAATCATACAGACGACTGTTATTTCTGCTTAACTCCTCCCATTAAGCAAGGTTTATCTATGAAGAAAAGAGGAACGGTTAAATACCCTAATCTCCCATCTGCTCTTCGGCCTGTACCACACTCAGACAATTTGCCAGTTCCTTCTCCACCCCAAAACTATGAAATTTCAGAGGAAGGTGATGAAGACTGTTTAGAAGGAGCAACCCATCCTTCAACATCCTATGACCCTGATTTTGAGGTAAGCGATAGGTCTAGTGATCCGCACAGAATTAGTCAAGCAGAGTTGAGTGACCTTATAAGAGATCTTCGCTTGTCTAAGGAAAAGGCTGAGCTGTTAGGGTCAAGACTACAACAGTGGAATCTTCTAAAATATGATGTGAAAATATCTCAGTACAGACAGCGTCAAAAAAATTTGCTTCCTTTTTTTGAGAAAAAAGAAAACCTCGCAGTTTGTTCTGATGTTAATGGTTTCATGGACTGCTTGAATTTGGATCACACTCCATCTGAATGGAGACTGTTTATAGACTCTTCAAAACTAAGCTTAAAAGCTGTACTTCTGCATAATGGAAATCAGCTACCCTCTATTCCTATAGGTCATGCAGTTCACATGAAGGAAACACTTCTCCAATCAATCAAATATGAACAACACAAGTGGCACATCTGTGGTGATCTGAAAGTCATTGCTATACTCCTAGGAATGCAATTAGGGTTCACCAAGTACTGTTGTTTTTTGTGTCTGCGGGACAGTCGGGATAGAAAATCTCACTATAAAAAAATGAACTGGCCTACACGAGACCTAAACCCTAATGAGAAAAATGTAGTTTACGAGCCTCTTGTAGATCCTAAGGATGTTCTCCTTCCCCCATTACATATTAAGTTGGGACTAATGAAAAACTTAGGCCATGGACCAGGAAGGACAAGCTTTTAAGTACTTGAGAGCAAAGTGTCCCAGGTTGAGTGATGCTAAAGTCAAGGAAGGCATCTTTATTGGGCCTCAAATCCGTGAAATCGTAAATGATCCTGCTTTTGACATGATTTTAACAGGAAATGAAAAAAGAGCCTGGGAAGCCTTTAAGGGGGTTGTACATGGGTTTTTAGGTAACAAAAGAGATGATAACTTCACAGCATTGGTTAAAGAGCTTCTTCAAGCTTACCACCAACTTGGATGCAACATGTCCTTGAAAATTCATTTTCTTCACTCTCATCTTAATTTCTTCCCACAAAACTGTGGAGCTTTGAGTGACGAACATGGAGAAAGATTCCATCAAGACATTGCCTTAATGGAACAGAGATATCAGGGCCGTTGGAATGAAGCAATGCTTGCAGACTACTGCTGGTCTGTGTGTAGGGATGCTCCAGAAGTGTTTTATAAAAGACAAGCTAAACGACAGCGATCTTACAATGAATCGGATGGACTTAATTGAAATTTGGTGGTACAAACTTCTTTTATTTGTCAAAACACTAAGAATAATGTTTTTTTTATTAATTTTGTACTTGAAATATTCTAAATGAAACATAACAATATTGTTTTATGTACTTTCACTTTTCACGTATAGTATAACTACTCTTTAAGATTAAGTACTGTGTATCTCAAAAACCAGAGCTAATAAAAATTTTTCATTATTATTTTCGTTTTTATCACCCCAAAATTAGTAGAAATTGACTAATTTAGTGTAGGAAACATTCAAAAAATATTTTTTGTTGTGTTGTGAAATTATTGCCACAAATGAATTTTTCACTCTTTAACGTTTTTGATTATTAATAACAAAGTGTAAAATGGAAATTCTTCAGTTTTTTCAATGGAAATCTTTCTTGAAAGCTTTCAAGAAGAGCTCCAAGAAGTAAACAGAATTCAAAGTTTTTAGTTTAAAAATTATCACGGTTTTTATGTAAATTCAAAACTTATTGGAATTAGTTAATCAACTGAAGTATATCTAATAAAATAATCGCGGAAAAATTTTTTTCTATGGATTTCCGTTTATTCAAGTGTCTGGAAGATAAGTGAATTTTTTTTCTCAATAATGATATTTAGTGGTTTAAAATAATTTTTATTGTTCAAAGATCCGTATTGGTTAGTGCGTGCGGGACGCGCATCGCCCGCTTTTAGTGCTGTTTTTGCCTCTGAATCAAAATTATAACTATTGGTGATAGAGTTCCGGGAGGTGAATTTTCTTTTTCAGAAAATTTCCTCCTCTTTAAGGATCTTCTTTCGAATCTAGCATATCTTCAAATTTTCCGAAATATTGGGAAATAACCAAACCCCCCTTTCTTTACTAAATTGTTCATAACTTTTGCAATTTTTACGAGCCCCTCTTGGAATTTTTCAAAATGTTGCTGGAGATTATTCCGAATCGAATGAGTCTTCGATCATAATTTTCGGCGCCCTTGAACAAAAGTTCCAAAAAAAGGATCTTGTGACCCAGACTATTGAGTCGTATTATTCATAACTTCGACTTTTATGTTTTGGAATAACCTGAGAATGATGAAGCATACAATTGTGTCTTTCATAAAATGTATAAATATTCGAAAAAACTTATCGATTTCACTATAAATGGGGAGGCGATTATTTCGTGAGACTATCAATCGACGAGAACATTAGATGATGGAAAAATGCCCGCACTTTTGGAACTGTAAGAGACATGAGCTTTTATTTCAAAATAAATCCTCAAGAAATAATTTTTTTCGAAATTGACAGAGATCTAACGTCATCAGTATTATACTGTCTAACATTATTGGGAAGATTGAGAATTATTGTCTTCCTGATAGAAAATATTAATTGAATTTTATCCAAGCTATAGTGAATGAAATGTAAAGGTTTATAGCGTTGAAAAATTCATTTTCACGATTTTCATGTTGACCTCCCATTGAAAAAATTAATGGAACTCTATGTAATATAGATATATGCAACATTCCTGTGAGTCATTTTGGATCAAAATTCTAAAGAAAGATCTCAGTAATAAGTTTCCTCATTTTCGAATTCGCCGATTACTCTCATCGGCAGATCATCAAGATGAATAAATCTCTGAAGAAGCCAGCCTCTTGTACTGGCGAAACGTTACGATACAGTTCCAAACTACGACGGCCTTCAAACCCGAATAAAGATAGTACCATTGAACCTATTATCAGTTTCAGTATTTCCTCCAGTTCCCTTCTATTTTTTCGATCCAATTGTTGAAGGCTATTTTGAAAACACAAATAAAAGTCTTAACCACTGCCAAGGACCAGGAAACAGAGTCGATGAAATTAATAATAGAAATATTTCGACAAGTATTCAATGCCAGCGGCGAATAACAAGTTCGCCAAGAGATGTTTCTAATTTCATCTGAATGTTTGTAATTATAATGAGATGCAGATTAACTCCGGAACAATTAATTCCATTTCGAAAAAGTCTGAAAAATAATATTCACATTTTCCTTGGTTGTATGCCAAACTCGATAGATTGTTTGTTTCCTGATATTTGCTTGATTACTCAGATTTCCTTAATATAGGTGTGATAGAAGGAGAATTATGTCACTCCAAAAATATAGTTTGGTGACGTTCGTTGAAAGTGAATCCGAATATTCGGTTGAAACCTCAGAGATGTTGGCAAGTTCTCAATTTTGAAGTGTTGCAAATATGATGACTGTTGGATTGATGTGAAAAAAACCAATACACTTTATTGTATGATTTTCACTATAAAGAGTTTTACAAAAACCGCAACACATGTTTCGCTATATAATTACTTCCTCAAGCGCTTGAGAAAAAAGCTATTGTATAGCGAAACACGTATCGTTATTTTTGTAAAACCCTTTATAGTGTGTTAATCAGTTTCAATATAGATTTTCGTCAAGTATCGGCCAATTCAATTCAATTCAATTTCTTATCATTTGATAATTTGGACAGGCACGAGATGATTTTGCTGTCTGTCTACCAGCAAATTTAACATGCATCTACAAATTTTCCAAGGTTTCCTAATGTACATTATAGAGAGGATATCAAATCAAAGTAGCATTCTCTAACTGAGACATTGAAGAAAATGTATTAGTGAGGTATCTATATCAAAAAAAATATTTACCTTCAAAAGTAGCTATATACGTCGTGCAAAAAATTGCACAGGTTGTCATTGACCAACTTTTGAGGTGACATTGATCATTGACAAAGTACTTCTACGATCAGCATTACAGTGACAATCCAATTTCAGTGTGAAAATTCTTAACCGATTTGTCAATCTTCATTCCCTGTTACATAAGTATTATTTCAAAGCTGTGCCACGAGAAAATTACAGTGGTGATATATTGGAAACAGTTTCAAAGCTGATCGTTAAAGGAACGTTGAGTGCACAAGGTGCTTCGAGCGAGTTTAAAATACAATATGGAACTTTGATCACTGAATTCAAAGACAGTAAAACTTTCGGCACTACTGAAAAAGACTTGAGGGTACAGCCAAATGCTCTGATTGGATTTATCCACTAACCAAATGAGTCTTCGACACAAAAAAAGACAAAGAAATTCGTTTTGTAGTAGCTATACAATATTCAAATAATGTCCTTGAACATGATGAATATTATACAGCGTGACTCACGGTCGATGGTAGGTTAGACGTTTCTGGAAAACGCAAAGCATGATTTTTCTGAAAATTCCACCTCTCATATTTCCTTACCTGTTCTATCGATCTGAAATATCTTCAGCATTGCGGCGTTGCCACTTCCATCAAAAAGTCCTAGCAACTTTATTTTTTTAAATAGAACACCCCGTATATTAATATATATATATATTGGAATTGCTCTGGTATTTCAATACTTCTTTGTTGATAATGTCCGATACCTATCTCTATCTGTTTTCGAGATAAAAAATGAATTGTGCTAAATATGGTCCAAAACATAGCCTTAATTGAAATTAAGTACATCAGTACTCTTAATTCGTGAAAAGTTGATATTTTGATGATAGTTTTGACAAACTCGAAATATTCAAATAACACCAAGAAATCGACTCCATATCATACAGGGCGTGCTAAAATTACTATTATTTCCATTGTGCATAAAAGTAGTCAAAAGTTCATTTTTTCAGATGAAACCCCCTGTATATTACTCGGTAAATTGGAAGATGGTGAAAAATGCTTCAAGATGATATATCATGTCCCTATACCTGAATTCTAAAAACATTTTTTTTTAGAATTTGGATTCAGGTAGCAGTGAAATTATCAAGCTCATAGCAGTTCGGTTACTTCTATAAGTAATTTACAAAGAGTTATCGACGGTGTTTCGAATCATCTTCCAATATGAATGCAAATATCGATTATTCAAACGAAGTTCTTATGAAATTATTTATTATACACATGAACAAAGTGATCAAATCATTGTCATAACGTGTAAAAAATACAACCAAATGTATCCTGAATTAACACCAATGAAAGAGAGGAAGTTTGTAAGGTTACAAAATAATTTCCTTAACTATGGCTCAAAGTTTCCAGGAAACAACTGTATCAAAAATCAGTCATTTCTAGGTAAAAAGCTGAAACATTTGAAAGTACAGACAATAACATAATAGGATGATTCAAAATAACAAAATTGTAAACAAAATATCACATTTTCACAATAAATGCTGAAAATGTTGTCATTACATTCTAAACACTTTGAAATGTTTTTTTGTACGCGACTTGTGGTTGCTTTTTCAATTTCCTGGAATTTCCAGATTTTCAATACTCCGCACTATTCGCCGTCGCAATTCTTCTTTGGTAGGCACTGGAGTACTGTATACCCTTCCTTTCAAAAGACCTCATAAAAAAAGTCAAGTGGCGTGAGATCGGGTGATCTCGGTGGCCAATCCCACGGCCCTAAACGCCTAAACCAACAATCGTCGGAGAGTTCGTCAAGTTTCCTGGAAACTTCCTGGGTGGAATGAGCTGGCGCTCCGTCCAGTTGAAACCACGAATTCCTATATTCGTCTAGAGGCAAATTTTTAGGAAAATTGGTTACAGTCGTCTTTAATATTTGGAGATATCTCTCTGCATTCAGTGTGTCTTCATAAATAAAAAAGCTGATTTTATTGTTCTTCAGAATACAGAAAACATTCAGGTCAAATTTTTCTTGAAAACCCATTTCTTTTGTAACATGAGGATTATGATTAGCCCAAAAATGTTCATTCCTCCTATTGAAAATACCATCCCTCGTAAGTTTTGATTCGTTGCTCCAAATTATTTTTGACAAAAATTCCCGATCTTCTTGTGTATGAATCAAACGAGATTCACAAAAATGCATTCTACGTTCGAAGTCTTCTGCTTTTAGAGCTTGAACTTTGGTAAATTCATACGGATGCATTCCGTGATTTTTCAAAATTCGTTGTACTGAAGCATGTGATACACCTAAATCTTTTTCTGCACTGCGAATGGAAGCTTCTGGATATGCATGAAAATATACTAAAACGTTAACAGTATTGTCCTCATTTGAAGTAACAGGTTTTGGTAATGTTGATTAATTGTTCATTGTTGTTAATTCAGGATACATTTGGTTGAATTTTCTACAAGTTCTGGCAATGATTTAATCACACTGTCCGTGTATAATGAATAATTTCATAAGAACTTCGTTTAAATATTCAATATTTGCATTCATTTTTGAAGATTTTTTGAAACACCGTCAATAACCATTTATCAATTACTTATAAAAGTCACCAATCTGTCATAAGCTTGATATTTCCACGGCTACCTAGAAATCAAATTCTTTAAAAATTATGTTTGTACAACTGTAATTGAAAATCTCTTTGATAGAAACACTTCAATCAGAACACACACCAAAATATCATTTAGAAAAGTTCACACATGCATTTCGTGCTATTGGTAATATTAAATCTCTGTGAAGTTACTGACGATGACGAAGTAGTATTCAGTCCAACTGTAGAAAATCCTTCATGACTAACCAATAATACTCCTTAAAATAACGTGAGTTGGCGTATGTAGTTGTAACATATGCCTTGTAATCCAAAGATCGTGTGTTCAAATCCCATGGACCCTATAAATCTTTTTATTATCAGCAGTAACGTTATACAAAAAAATTTGTATGATACATTGGTTAAAAGTGATTTTATTTTGCTCGTGAGTTTGCTCCATTTGCTGACGCTCGTTTTGCAATAATCTCCACTCACAAAATAAAATGCCACTTTCAACACTTGTACGTAAAACGTGAATAACTATTTTTCCACAAAAACGACTTTATACAGGGGGTTTCATTTGAAAAAATGAACTTTCGACTACTTTTATACACAATGGAAATAATAGTAATTTTAGGTAGGAAAGGAAACGTGATAGGTGGAATTTTCAGAAAAATCATACTTTGCGTTTTTCAGAAACGTCTAACCTACCATCGACCGTGAGTCACGCTGTTTATTGTGGGAATCTCAGAATACGTTTATCATGAATTTCCATCAAGCATCGGCCAATTCCAGTATATGAATCCTTCCCAATTCTATATTCCCTTCAGTTTCATTAATTCGTTGAATGAGATTTTTGCATGAATACATAGAAAAACAATTTTGAGTATTATACCATCCCTAAAAATCTATCTGTATGCATACAAGTTTATCCAATCTGAATCAATTGAAGAATATTTCACATGGATAAGTATACTCATAATCGAGTTTTCCACTTGTTCATATTTCCATTTGCTCTGTTGAATTTGTTTTGAATTTGTTGTCTGGTGTCCGCGGATTTGGACAACTCTTGTTTTTCTTACTCATGCAGCTTTAAATAAAGTGACGCATGAACCGACGTCAGTGACATAAAATTAGATTTTGTCCAGATTATTTTCATAACTGCTTCGATTCAGTCTCATTTCACGTCATCTGATCAAACCTGCCGTGGGTCAGCGTTCTGTATTGAAATTTTAATTCAGTGAAAATATCCCTCTCTGAGAAAATTATTCTCTCAACTACTGTGATTATTTCTTCAAAAACTACTAGCATTTTCAAGCTAATGTCTTAGCGAAACATGTTGTGATATATTTTTCAAATAAAGTTTGTGGATATCAAATCGTCAGGTGTAGTTTTTGAAATTACTATGGATCTTCATCAAGTAACGGTTGGCCGAATCAATCAGAAAACACATTTCGGACATTGGCAGATTAAGATTTCCAGAAGATGTGGTGCTGCAAGTTTTTCCGGGTTTTCCTGTAGCTGAAAAAGCAAATGTGCCACTGGAATCAATGGAGCCGCCCCAGAACGCCAATTGATTTTTTTTGTTCCATTATTTCATGATTTTTGTTACTTTCTTGTTTAATAGTGAATAGTGAATAGTCTGAAAAATAAATCAAATTCAATTCCAGAACACGTCAATATAAATCCGGAAACACTCAATAACTTTTACTGCACAATTGCTCAAAAACTAACTTCATCCCTTGTTCCTACTTCAAATCCTATGGATTATTTGAATAATGTAAATATGCCCAACAACTTTCACTTTGAAGACAAAAATTTATTAGAGCTGAAAGAAATCTTGCAAGAGAATAAAAACAAAAATGCAACAGGCATTGATGAAATTTCAGTAGAAATTTTAAATAACCTCTACGATTCCCCTTTGACTACACTAAAGATGGCTATAAATAAATCATTTTTTCTTGGAAATTTCCCTACGTGTCTAAAAACAGCTCTTGTAATTCCTATTTTCAAAGGTGGTAATGCAGAAGATCCAAATAACTTCAGACCTATCTCCATGCTCTCAAAACTCTCAAATTTATAGAAAAAATAGTGAAAAGAAGGGTATTAGCTTTTCTTTATAAATACAATATATTAACCAACTGTCAATTTGGCTTTCAGAAGGCAAAAGGCACAAATGATGCAATCTTTTCCTTTTTTGAACATGTCTACACACATCTCATCAATGGCGAGATCGTAGCTGCAGTATTCTGCGATTACTCCAAAGCTTTTGATTGTGTAAATCACGAACTTCTTTTGCAAAAGTTGAACTACTATGGCTTGAGAGGAGTGTGTAATGACTGGTTCAGGTCTTACTTAAGTGATAGAAAACAGTTAGTAGGATCAAACGAAAAACTAACAGACACGAAGGATATCTTATGGGGCGTACCACAAGGATCAGTACTAGACCCGATTCTTTTCCTTATTTATGTAAATGACCTGGTGACTCTCTCAATTCAAGAAAGTTTTACCATGTTTGCGGATGACACCACGCTTCTTTGGCATGGAAAAAATACAACTAATATAAAAGAAACTATCTCTAGCGATTTAGAAGTTGTGAAAAAATGGTGTGACGCAAACTACTTGTGCTTTAATATTAAAAAAACAAATCTACTCACCTTCAGCTGTAATATCAACAATGTATACTTGAATGGACACATTCTTGAGAATAAAAAGCAATCCAAATTCCTGGGAATCTTCATGGATAACAAATTATAATCTGATCAACATATTTTAGCTTTGAATAACAAATTGTCATCAGGATGTTATGCACTTCGAATAGTTTCAAATGAACTGAGTTCATCCACATCAAAAATGGTATATCATTCCCTGATTGAGTCCCACCTGAGATATGGTTTTGCCTTATGGAGATTTTGCAGTCAACAACTTTTTCATTCAGTGTTGAAGCTGCGGCAGTTCCATTTTCTGTTTTTGAAGCATCTGTGTATATGTGATTATATTCTTGGAAGTGACTCATCATTTGATGGAAGTTTTTCTTGATGACTGTTTGGTTTGTTTCGGTTTTATTGAAACGAATTAATGATTTGTTACAATCTGGTAGCTTTACTGTCCAAGGCGGAGGTGTAATAGTTTCACTTGGGTAGGTGTCTGGAAATTGGAATTGAAGTGTATGAAGGTATCTATTCAGTCTTTCATAGAATGGAAGATCTGTATTTATCTTCTGGTTATACACCATTTTAAATCGGTCAGTAAATACATTTTGATAAACAGGGTTCTTTTCATTGGTTGATATCGTGTACGCATAAATGAGACTAAAATATTGCCTTCTGTAATATAATGAGGGTTCACCGGTCTCGCAGTGCAGGCTGGTTACGGGACTGGAGCAGAATGCTCCGGTGGCGATTCTGATAACTGTTATGAATGACATCAAGTTCTCTCTAAACTGATTTTTTAGCTGAATTATAAACTATACACCCATAGTCAATTATGGCTCGTATCAGTGCATTATATATTCTCATCAGGCATATGTAATCTGCTCCCCAACTTTTGTTTGCCAGCGTTTTCATGAGGTTGAGCCCGTTTTGGCAGGATGATTTCAGATTTCTGATATGTGTTTTCCAATTTAATTTGCGGTCAAAAGTCATACCTAAGAATTTTAGATTGTCAACATATTCCAGCAAGCTTGCATATAGTTTCAGTTCTGGCTCATGCTCAGTTTTCCTTTTGGAAAAAAACAAACATTTAGTTTTTTGTGGAGAAAATTGTAGTCCCACTGAGTCCGACCAATCTTTAATGGAGTTTAGCGCTCTCTGTAGGTTGTATTGCATCGAGCGGGTGTTCTTACCTTTCATAAACATAACAAGGTCGTCTGCGTAGAGTCTTGCTTTTACTGGTTGTTTGCAGTTGTTTAGTATTTGGTTGATCGCTACAAGAAAAAGTGTTACGCTGAGAACAGATCCTTGTGGTAATGCGTTCGGCTGGGTTTTCATAGATGAATTGGCACCGTTAACGCGTACTCTGAAATATCGATTTTTGAGGAAATTTTCAATGAATATCAACATATTTCCTTTAATATCCCATTTATGTAGAGTTATGATAATATCATAGCGCCAGGCTGTGTAATATACTTTCGATATATCGAAGAAGACAGCTATACAGTCTTGCCCGTTTTCAAAACCTTCATGGATGTAGGATTCTACATCCACTAGGTTGTCAAGTGTGGATCTGTTTTTGCGAAATCCACTCTGTTCAGGTATGAGTAAATTATTCATTTCTAGATACCACATAAGTCTATTATTAATTATTTTTTCGAGGATTTTGCACATAACACACGTGAGAGAAATTGGTCGATAATGATCATTGCTTCAGACCAATTGCGTGGGAACGTGTTTGTAGTCCATATGAAGTTGTAAATCTCTAGTAGATGGAGTTTAGCATTTTCTGGTAGATTACGTATGAAAATCAAAAGTATATTGTCTGGGCCTGGACTTGTGTTTTTACTGCAGTTCAGAGACTCATTGAGTTCATCCATGGTTAAGGGAAGGTTCAGGGGGGATTCCTTATTTTCTCCACGGTCAATCGGGATTCTTTCTTCGGCAATTTTCAGATATCTGAAGGTATCTGTATAGTTTAGATCACTTGAGTGCAGTTCATAGTTCTCCGCTAATATTTCTGCTATATCTTCATTAGACGAGAAGGTTTTATTATCGTGTACAAGAGCATTTATATTCTTTTGTGGTTTAATTCCAGACATTTGTCGTACCTTTTTCCACATAGTGCTCATAGGTGTTGAGCTATTGATATCTGAAGTGAACCTTTTCCACGCTTCCTTTCTGCTATGCCTTGTTACGTGTCGCATTCTGGCCCGCTTTTGCCTGAAGTCCAGAAGATTTTCTGTAGTTTTTTGCCTTTTCAACTTTTTAAATGCCTCTTTAGTGGATGTCATTGCTTCTTCGCACTCCTTGTTCCATTATGGTAAGGGTTTGTGATTTTTCAGGAGTTTTGTTTTACCTATGCATGTTTCTGCTACTTCGATGATAATTTTTGAGAATTTCTCAACAGTATCATCTATGCTTGCATTGTTGTGTAATGTTTGCAGTTCATTCATACTTTTCTGTATTGTATCGAAGTATGTTTGCCAATTTGCGTGTTTCAGGTTCCATTTCAGGAAAGGTGTACTCTTAGATACTTCATTATTGTCCTCAATTTTTATTATAATGGAATGGAACTTTGCTGTGATTTGATATAGGAGTTTTTTTTGTTGTTTATATTGACACCTATACTTCAAATTATATTTTATACTGGGATATATATTATTTTATTGCCATGGCACGTGAACTTATGTTCAAATTGTATATATTTGTTATTTACATCTTTTGAAAAGGACTATACAAACTATTTTGTCCACAATTTGTTGAATTTTATTTTCTATTGTTATATTTTATCTATTAGATATGTGAATTTAGTTTTGCTCAAATTGTGTTTCTGTGTATTTGTGTTTTTGAATTGTTTCTTTTCTCTTATTCGTTGAAGTGCTATATATACCAGAATTTTCAACAAGCTCTGTCAATAA
This sequence comes from Leptinotarsa decemlineata, assembly GCF_025532065.1. NCBI lineage: Eukaryota > Metazoa > Arthropoda > Insecta > Coleoptera > Chrysomelidae > Leptinotarsa > Leptinotarsa decemlineata. The sequence continues at coordinate 12,958,621 of NW_027412674.1, forward strand.
GATTGTATTTTCTTGGACAATAAAGTATATGTCTATTCTATTCTATGTAAAAGAAATAACGATTCGTTTCGATTTGTCGAATGATTTTCACAATCATTTCCGAAAACTGAAAATTTTTCCCCACGAAGTTGATGCGGCATATAAACCTTTGAAAAATGTAATCAGTCAGCAAAATTCATGATCTGGATGAACGCCTACTAGTTGTGATCGTATTCACTTGAGGAAAAACTATCGAAAATATTTGATAATGTTCTCATCCCTAACTTATACGATATTAATAATATTTCTCAATAATTCTTCCTCATTTCCGGAATCATCGGAAAATTTTTCAATGCACAAAGCATCATCTTGTGAAAATTCTTCCTTTATATCAATGTTCTATGGTCCATTTCTCATTAACCCGTATCGTCTGCGTCTTTGATAATTCAAAATTCGCTGAAATGCAATGTTTCTAAGCCATATAAAAATAAATAACGTTTTGATATTCCAGAGATCAAAAGCAAATTTTTTTCCATTTTCTCTCCAGCGAAATATTTTTACGTGAAATATAAATAAGAAATATGAGTTATGGGAAGTAGAATGATGAACTGAATGTGAGAAATACTTGATGGAATGTAAACTTATAGTTGTTTACCGTTGGAATAAATATAATATTTTCTTGAAACAGATATTTTTCATTTACTGTTATGTTCATTTCAGGGTCGTCTGAAACTTTTCAGAATGCTGCAGATACTGTATCATATTTCACCCTTTTTTCATTCAATCTCTCTGTTGATATAATTGCTTAAATAAATCCGTAACAGTTTCTCATTTATATTTGCTCACTGAATAATGTTTATTCAGTTTTTATTGGGAAATATCGTTTTCTTAAAAAATAAATAACGTTTTGAAATTTCAGGCATCAAAGGTAGTTGTTTTTCTCTCCAGTTAAATACTTCTCCTGTCTTATAGAAATGAAAAATATAAGTTATGAGACATCAAGAGATGAACTGACGATGAGAATTACTCGATGAAATATAAATTCATGGGATTGAATGTTGTTTATTGCGAATACGCGCCAAATGGTTTCATTGAGAGGGATAATATAGTTTAGTGGAGTTTGCAGAAATGAAGACAGACTAATGAACGTCTGTGAGGATTATTGGAGACATAATTCAGAGCTTTTGCTTTCCAGTATGATTCAAATTAGTTTTTTTTTGGATGACTGAACGGAAGTTTGCGTATCAGTATCCTGATTATGCTAAGATTCTATCAGAAATTGAAATGAATAATTTTGTTTTTCCGGTATAAATAGCACAGTTGATCATATTCATGGTATAAGTGGACTGATCAGAGAATTTTAATCAAATTTGGCGTGAAAAATGAGATTACCTGCTCAAAAATACTTGAAATAGTAACATTGGCATACGGCGATTGTGCTCTAATTCAGAAAAATATTTACAAGTTGTACAAGCTTTCCAATGAATGAATAGAACAGGCCGATAGTTGATGAAAATCCATATTGTATGATTTTCACTAAAAAGGGTTTCACAAAAACCGTGGGGCTTTACAATAGATTTCTCAAACGTAAAACAGAGAGTTACTTCTTGATCATAACTATTTTACATTTCAGGGGTCTCCAAATTTCTAAGCCTTCGGGCCATAATGATTTTGTCAGTTTGTTCCAAGGGCTAATTTCTGCCCTAAGAAAACTTACGCTTTTTTGCATGTCAATTATTATTGTGTATTGTGACACTTAACGACATCTAGTGGCGAGTAGTGGTACTATGTACTTTCTTTTTCAGCTATTCGCTAGGTGGCATTAGGCGTAATTAAATATTTGGAATAACCGCGTTGGTTCAGGAAAGTTCTGGTTCAAGCTAGTGTATTCCGATCATCTCGAGATGGCAGTAATAATTGCATATAAAAAGGCTAGCGGCGCAACTGCGAGTTAGTCTGCGTAGGAAAGGCGAAGGAAGCGAAACTGTCTATTGTGGAATAAAATAACACCCGTCAGTAAAAGTATTTTGATTTGACTCATTGTTTTCATGTGTGATTTGTTAGTATGGAAAGAAGCAAAAAATCGACAGTGAATGCAGAACGTTCCAAGGAAAATGGAACTTTGAGTATTTTGTGATTGAGTCCAGTAATAAGGCGCTATGTTTAATTTGTAATGGAACCATAGCTGTTCTCAAAGACTATACCATTAAACATGTATCGAAACATCTTCAAAGTTACTCCAAGTATACAGGAAGTTTGCAGTAGGAAAAATTTGAAGCTTTGAAACGCGGACTCAAATCGCAGCAATCTTTGTTTACCAAAGCGAATACTGAACAAGAGTCTGCAACTCGCGCCAGCTTTCGTGTGGCTCTTGAAATCGGAAAACGTGGCAAACCATTCACCTATGCAGAAATTATAAAAGAATGCTTGATTGCAGTAGCCGAAGAAATATGCCCCGGAAAGGTAAATTTATTTAAAAGTGTCAGTTTGTCAGCAAACACCGTGACTCGAAGACATCGCAGAAAATATATCATCTCAACTGTCTGACAAAAATGGACATCATGAGTGGTTTTCTTCAGCATTGGATGAGTCAACGGATGTGTCAGATACTGCTCAGGTGTTGATTTTTATTCGCGGAGTAGATAAAAGCTATGAAGTGTATGAAGAACTTCTTGATATTGATAGTATTCACGGCACGACAACTGGGGCAGATATTTTCAAGGGCGTTGAAAATGCCATTAATAAAAAGAACCTTCGATGGAGAAATTTGAAATTTATAACAACTGATAGAGGCAAAAATATTTATGGTAAAAATAAAGGAGTGGTTGCACTTGTGTCAAAGGCTGTAGAAAATGATGGTGGTTCAAAACATTAGTCTTACATTGTATCATTCATCAACAGTCCTTGTGCGGAAAATGTTTGGATATGTCTGAAGTTCTAAAACAAGTCATATCAGTTGTTAACTTCATCAGATCCACTGGGCTGAATCACTGAGTTTATTCAACAGATTGGAGAAAATGATTTACCATATCATACTGCCGTACGCTGGCTTAATTGCGGAAAAGTCCTTAAGCGCTTTTATGAATTTCGAGCAGAGATCGATTTTTTTTTAAATGAGAAGCAGCGCCCTTTTGCCGATTTGGAAAATAGTAAATGGATGTGGAAGTTATTCTTCTATGTCGATTCGACAAATCATATGAACGAACTGAATTTGAGATTGCAAGGAGAAAAACAGCTTCCCCCTGATTTATACAACAATATCAAATCCTTCAGGCAGAAAATAATACTATTTCAGTTGCAATTACGTAAAAAATGTTCCACACATTTTGGAACATGTGAAATATTCAGCCCCGCTACAGAGACTGAATTTCCCGTCGAATCTGCAATCGAAACTTTGAGTGCTTTGAAGATAAATTTCGATACTCGTTTTTTCAGATTTTGATGTCATTGCGAATGAAATTGAGCTTTTTCGAAATCCTTTCGATTCTGACATTGAAACCCTGGCTCCGGAAGTCCAAATGAAAATTATTGATTTACGGTGCAGTGATATGCTTAAGAACAAATATCAAAATTCATCTTTGTTGGAATTTCATAAGAGTCTTCCACTGGAACAATTTCATAATTTGCATAAATTTGCTCGTGGGTTGTTTTCTGTTTTTGGTACTACTTACTTCTGTGAGAAAACGTTTTCCAAGATGAAGTACACAAAGAATGTTTACAGATCTCAATTAATCGATGCGCATCTTAAATCTCTTTTGGTAATTGATACAAGTAAAATTGATCCACAACTACAAAGTATTGTCGGTGGAAAATCACAATTACATAAATCTCATTAGTGTTTTTGTTTTACTGTGATTCATTTCAATTATTTGTTAGTTATTAATATGCTTAAACTTAGATACTTAAGTTAAGTTTTCTTTGTCATCATTTCTGTCGTTAAGTTCTACCTTGCAAGTAAATAAAGCCGTGTAATTATCATTCTGTGTTTTCTTCTTCAACTTATCATAGCAATAGTAACAACGATTAGGTAATCATTGGCTGTCACGGGCCAGATTGATGACACTGGCGGGCCGGATTTGGCCCGCGGGCCGTATACAATGGCATCTTCAGGCGTGCCTATGCTCAATGTTTGGCCTTCAACGCCTCCGTTTGTTAATATCTCTATTTTTGGTTAGAGCAGACCCATCTCATTCACCTTATCAAACAAAAAAAACTTCATGTTTATCAATTTCATGATTCCTGTACATTTCTTCACCCTCGTTTGTTATCCCGAACTTCCAGACCTAAATATTTCCGTTCACCATAACAAAAATTCCACACACAAAACAACCCGTTGGACTGCGCCAGTTTTGCTCGAATAATAATTCCCGACGTTTCTACCCTCTCATAAATCATATTTAACTCTTGTTACAGTGCCGGCAGGAGTACAAGAACGCCTACTTATCTTACTTATCAGCACCATCCACTGAAAGTCTGAGTGCGTATTTCAACACGCACAACGCTTACATACAACAGTTGCATGCAACGAATGGAATGATGGAAGAATTTGGGAAGCATACTTTGCCGTCTTTATTACAGGTAAGAGAGTGTAATGCATGACGGATTTCTCTAACCGGGGTTTGGCCGCGGGTTGTAGAAACTGGGTCGTCGAGTTTCTCTACAAAGGGGTGTGTCGATGTCAATGTTTGAAATGCTTTTACATTATTCACGCGAAGGAAATTTTCGATTCCATAACCAGACGACAGGTTCCATTTCCATATTGTCGAAGTATGGAAATCAAAGAGGCAAGCTCACTTCTGCAGTAAATGGAACTACAAAACATACTTGAATATTTTACGATTGAGTATGAATCTGAAAAGATGATACAACTATAGATACGACAGATTTTCGCCGTTAGAGCGCGTGAAATTTCGTTTAGGCTAGAGCGTTGATCGCTCTAGCCAGATTGGTAATTATAATTCATCTAAACTCTTCTTGTGGAGGAAGTTTCAATTCTTTTGCTATCAACGAAAATTAACTGAAAATTATTTAGACGGGCCAACTCATCCGTATTGCAAATGTGGATTTCAGCGTAAATGAAAATCTCCATAAAAAAAATCTAACATAGATCTTTGTTCTACTCTTGATTTAACGCGACTTTTCCTCAATGATGTGGTCATTCCATTTGGAACGGAGGTGAAATGTGTTGGCACTGTCCTTGATGAAAAACTCACCTGGAACGTTCACTTGGAAGAAGTTTCAGACAAAGCCAGACTGTTCCTATAGACATGTCGAAAGATTTGTGAAACTTGGAGTTAAGGTCCCTAACAAATCAATTGGATTCATGAGATGATTATCAGACCATCACTTATGGAGCAATTGCCTGGTGACCGAAGGCTTTACAGAAAACGGCTCAGGCAAAGCTCTCTGGCTTACAGAGACATCAAATCAAATCAAGTCAAAATGTACTTTATTGTCGAAGATGGAATCTCATTGACAAAGTGTTACTAATCTAAGAAATATAAGATAAACAACTTGAAAGATATTGTCGAAGATAAAATATCATTGTCAAAACTGTTATTATTTTAAAGAATATAAGTTATACAAATTGAAAGTAATATTTGAACATTTGGTGATTTCAGCATTTTGGGGTAAGAAAGTAGTCAGAAAGTAATGATATATATGCTACATATTGAAATAAATAATAATAATAATGAATATTCTCATGCAACACATAAATGTAAGTATGAGAATATAAAAACTCTAAAGCATAAAAATATAAAAGTGAATGCATAGAAAATAACAATAAGTATCAACTTCGTGAACATTTTCAACTATACAGTTCAGAGCTAAATGTAAACATTAAACAAAAAGTTAAAAAAGTCACATAGTTTAACTACCAGTAGGTACTGAAACACAAATAATTAAAATTAATTGTTTACATAATTTAAATTTCTGTCTAGATAGAATTCGTCTAAAGAATAAAAAGCCTTTGAAATCAGAAGCTTTTTTAGAGACTTTCTAAATTTAGTGGTACATGTTATGCCTTTGATCTCAATTGGCATATGGTTAAACATTTTTTTCTATTATATATGAAAGACCTCTCAATTTTTGATGATATTCGAATCGGTAAACCTATATTGAGCTTATTTCTGCTATTTCGTCGTGGTGAAATGAAAATTTCCGTCCTGTATTTTTTTGCACCAGACATAACATTTCCAATATAAGTATGGAAGGCAAGGTCAAGATTTAATGCTTTCTGAATGAAGGTCGACAGGAATCCCTGAATCCAACTCTACTCATATTTCTAATTCCTCTTTTTTGTAGTACAAACACCCTATCAAACATGTATTGGCAACACGTTTCCCAAAAACAGATACCGTATCTCATTAACTTTTTGTATCACTTTGAATCTTTTACTTACTTTTTTTTTCTAAAATTATCATCCAATCCCTGTTGGAATGAGGTGTTTGTTTTAAATTAACCAAATAAAGATTTCTTTGAAAGATTTTTGTGTTATTTTAATAATATACAGAACAAATCTAACCTAGATGGGATATAATAATAATAATAATGCCATTATGCAACCATACGGCTTTCGTTATGTTACCACAGGTTTTGCAGTCAAATTTCAAATCAAACCAAATAATTGAAGACTGGACTGGATTGAAACATTTTTCTTGTTCGATTGATTACCTATTTATTTCGTAAAAATTTATATTGAATATAGGATAGGGAAAATAACTTTTGTCTGATTTCCAGTGGTTATTTTGTCTGATTTTATTTGTTAAGACCGATTTCGGTTTTCAAAACCATTCTCAAGTAAACTTGAGGATATTCAATAAAAATTTTTTGCTGCTGTCACACTCAAAAACTTTTGAAATTTTCCAAGAAGAATATAAATTTGTGCAATAATATTATATGATATATTTAAGAAATAGTCCATAGCTCAAATTGGAAGTATTTATCATAATGAGAATCAAAACAATGTCGTCTTCACACTTAGTGATTTTGACAAAGTAGTACTTACCTTATAAAAATTATTTAATTAACCTAGGTTGAACCAATTGAATAATAACGAAGTCATACGTGGTATTTATAATCAGTAACATTAAAATTTGTAAAAATTCGTCAGCTGTGAATCAAACCGTCATACAATACACACTATTCGATAAAATGGCGTAAATATTTCATGAAGGATCATAAAATCGATTGAAATAAAATAAACCAACAACGACCTCTTCTAGGTAATTTTGAAATTTTGAAGAGAAGAAGGGAGAGGAAACTGCGGCGAGGAAATTAAGTTGGATTATAAAGGTTATTTCTACCCAGATAGGGGGAGTAGGAAATAAATTACGAAACTGGGATTTAAATATTGAGAAAATTGATAAAATTCAAACAATCATAATGAATTTGGCGTGGGTATTGTATTCTTTCCTAGAGGAACACAAGAAAGGAAATAGCGTTATTTTCTTGCTTCCTATCGCAATAATAGGAGTTAACAGCTGCTCTAACGTTATTTTTGTCTTTCCCTACTTGATCTTATGCGGCGTGTGATTTCAGTTCAAGGACTCGCTTTTTATATTCGAGTAGAAAAGAGTTTATTGATTACTCCAGTTGTACCCAGAACGAATGAACATATTCAAACTATTTCCAATATATATTTCTGAAATCTTTTTGAATTTTCTGCAGTTTTTATCTAATTTTCAGCAGATCCTTGAAACTTTCGTTACAATTCATTTCATTTCACTTCTCTTTCGTTGTGCCAGCATTCGTTTTCATTGTGCTACTTCAGATTGTAGTGTTAACAACCGCATAAAATTATTTTCATTAAATAAACGACAAAATCATAATAACAGTTGGATAATCCTGAGGTGAACACAATCAATTGACTATCAAAATAATCTCCTGTTGTTTTCATGAAATAATTTGGTTCGTTTCCAGACGGCCATTTGCACTTGCTAATGGAATTCCAATCCCTCTAGAGGCAGACAGCTCGATGAACATTTCCAATTCATCAGATGCCATTAACAATCCTCTTTTCATGACAAAGCTGTCGTAATACGAATTGACATTCTCTTTGTTCGAAATCGGCCAGAATAGAATATGAAGGGTATTTTCATTAAATGTCATGCAAATTGGTATAACGGATAAATAAATCGTAAAAGGAATTCGCTGGTGATGGAGCCTTCGGTGTGGAATGGATCTGATGAAAATAACCTTCTGTAGGCTCATCAGGTTTTTATGGAGCATTTTCTGCTGAAATTAAATAATTGAAACGTTAATAGTCGACTTGGTTTTATTTCGTTCATTGACGATCATGATCATTTCCAAATTACACCATTATGTGATTAGGGACTGTCATTTTCCTTGAAATAAAGGGAGAGTCTTGAAATAAACGGAGAGACAATTACAAAGTATGAAGTGATAACTCTGGAATCAACACAGATTTTGACAAAAACATAACACGATAGAGTTCAGTATTGAAAAACACTTCGACGGGACAGGAAAACCTGCGTATAATACCATAATGAAAATTGAAATGAGTTGAAAATATTATTTTTCAATAAGAAAAATCCAAATGAAATTCGGTTTATACAGACCGTTTCTTTTATCATGTGGTAACATTGCTATATTCTGAACCGTAACAAATACGAAGACGATTGAATGAGAAAAAAGGTGGCTGTCATCGGGAATAATACAATGGTCGAAGAAAATTTACTGGAGCTCTCGCTTTTCTCGAGTTATACGGGGAAAACCAAAAATGTTGTTTTTCGTGTTTTTTTCGATTGGAATTTTTATTTCGGAGAATATCAAAAATGGAAAAGAAAAATATGTTCTATGACGATATGATGATATATATTCAATAAAACATTTCGTGTCAACATGGCCACCATCAACTTTTTTTTAAAATACGGACCTGTCTTTTCTATTACAGATATCGATAAAGCAATGAATTCACAATCCAGGGGTATATCACATTTCATATTTTTATAGCGTTTCATTTGAAATAACTACCATCATCAGTGACAACAATTTTAAATTACGGTACTATCGTTACTTCTTTTGTAAATTGTTTCGATTTCTTCAAAATATAATTCAGACAACCTTATAAATTCGACAGGAAGGTATCCTAACACGATGAAAATTTCATTTTGGAAATTTTTGTATTGCCGCGTAATCCTTCTTACAAGGCTTATTTCTCCCTAATCAATTATAATTCATAATATTTTTATAATTCTCCATTCTGAATGTAACAAAAATATCAGTTTTTGGTCAATTTTTCGATTGTTTGTAAAATTTTATATGATCAAATAGCATCTCAATTCATTTACCATTTCTAACGGCGGCGGCGTATGGTTTGCTTCGTTTACATGGCAGGAAAAATACACGGAAAAGTCTAGGGATATTTTTAAAAATGGCAATACTTTTTTTTAAGATCGCTTTAGGGAAAAAAAGTTGACGGGTGATTATTAAACGAATGTAACTTACAAAAAATTTTATTAAATGGTCAAAAATACTGAGTGCGCATATAAGCAAAACTAAAAAAAAAATATGGCTCTTCTTTGGCACCCCGAAAAAAAAATCATGATACAAAAAAATTGGAATCAGCACAAATTATGGCCTCCACGCTGGTTTATTACGGCCCTACATCTATTTCACTAGTTCGGACTTCCATTGTCTACTATATAAAATGATTTGAAATCCCTGAAACAAGTAAAAAAGAATAATTGAAAAAGAATAGTTGAAAATAACAATTATATTAAGCAACAATAAACCTGAAATGAAATGATAGTGGAATAACCTACAAGTAAAAATATAATAACTGAATAAATAAAAATTAAAGGAATGAAAAAAGGAAATAATAAAAAATATAAAAAATAAAAAAATGTAGAGATTCCAAGTCACGTTAGTTCACGACGTTTCGATTGTTGGTATCTACAATCGTCTTCGGGTGATGACTGGGTGATCCCAGTCATCACCCAGTCATCAAAATAAAAAATCTATTTTAAGAATTATAAGTGTTAGCGGAATTTTGTACTACAGATGAAATATGTAAATATTTACAATTACCCTTGATTCAGTACAGAAAAAAGTTTTGAATGCAACGGAAGATACATTCCAAAATATAATTCGATAATTTGAAAGCAAACCAGATTATGAATTTCAACAATGAAAACTTTATCGTAAATAGTACGCCTAAAAAATTCAATTACTCAAATATTTCAAAAAATCGAAAAATTAGAATCAAGGTGCTCGACATACATATCAAATCAAAAGATTGATTTGAAAAATAAAATTATTCACTGAAAAAATATTTTTAGTCCATTAATATTTTGAATAAAACTTCAAATCAAAACATCAAGACTGAATTGTTTTTTGAAATTATTACTGGAAATTTTCTCTTCACTTCGAAACAAATTTTACAACTGTCCGCCTTCTGTTGGAGACTTACTGCATCTCAGTATTACTATAGAATTTGAGACCTCAAACTTTATTTAGTTGTTTGAGAGGAATTTTACATTCGTGCGCCGTTAAAGATTTATAATACTAGTGACTAGAACTTAAAAAAAATATTTTTGACAATAAATCGGACTAAAAAGTTAAAAATAAATATAGTTTAAAAAAACTAAAAAAACACGCTTTTACAAAACATCGAACTAAAAAGTAAAAATATTTTTTTTGAATAAGCTTAAAACAATAACCAACGATTATATTATTATTGTGAAAAAAGCGTAAGCGCTTTGTGCCATATTTTTGTATATCAGGCGCTCGTCTCTTTTTTCACAATAATACTAATATTTTTCGTTCGTTATTGTTTTAAGCTTGTTTAAAAAAAATATTTTCAACTTTTCAGTTCGATGTTCTTTGAAAGCGTGTTTTTGTGTTGTTTCAAACTGAGTATATTTATTTGAAGGAGTATACTGATTTTCACAATCAAACCATCAGTAGGTAGAGAATCGAAAGCCCTATTGAATTGGTCCCCGACTGCTATAAAAAAAATTACACGGTGACACCCCTGCTTCATTTGAAACTTGTCCCTCTCATGAACAAATTCACATGAAAAGTTCCTTTTCTGGCAATTCTGTTCTGTGGTACGTTCTCGACAGTTCACTCTGTATATTATTTTCAGGAACAATGTCATGTAACTTTTCCTCCACCTCAAACGAATCTTCATCAGGGTCGTTCATCTCTGCCATCCCTGATATTATAAGATTCCTTTCACGTTCACCTTTCATGCAGCAAATTCTTGCACTAATTCAGTGCTCAAAGCTCGGATTTCTGATTCCAAGCACGTTACTTTTGGGAAGAGCTCTGCATTTTTCACGGAATCGATATCTGAGATACAGGATGCAACGGTGCTTGATATTTAAGATATTTTTTTAATTCGCTCTGGCAATCTTGGCGTGATAAAATCGAGCCATGGACTTAATTGAATTTTTCACAATTATATTGAGAAGTTGAGTTGTACATTCTCAAACTAGAAATCATTCAAATTCAAATTCAAATTCAAATTTTTTATTGACCTGTTGAGTACAAAATTGTATATATAGCAAGTCATGATTTTGAAAGTAAAAAATACACTTACAATATAGCATATACATTATATTCTGTATATCAGACATACACGTAACCCACAATATAAAGACATTTAAATCAAAATCAAAATCAAAAAATCTTTATTTCCGTAGGCCTAGGGAAGGCATGGAAAAAGTCACATTACTCAGTACAATTACAATAAGGTCACAATCATAAAACAACATAATTATAAGACATACTATATAACATTTAGACCATAAAAGGGATACAAAAATTAAAATTTAAAATTCCAAATCAGACTGAAAAAATTCATCAAGCAAATAAAATACCTTTTCACATAATAGTTTCCGAACTTTTTGTTTAAAGAGCTTTACAATAGTTATTTTTTTAATAGATATTGGGAGCTTGTTGTACAGTTTTATTGACATGATATGAGGTCCATTAGTGACCTTGGCTAACTTATGACTAGGAATTGAAATGTTATAGTTTCTTCTCAGGGTGAAGCCCAAAAGAAGACATGTATCATCTCTGTTCTGAAACTTGGAGCAATTTGATTTAACGTAGATTACGCAATTAAGAATATACATGCAAGTAACAGTTAATATATTCAATTTTGCAAAAAGTGGTTTACAGGAATCGAGTGGTTTTTTAAAACAAATTGTTTTAATAATCTTTTTCTGAAAAATTAATAAGTCACTGATTCTATTGCAGTTGCCAAAACAAATAATACAGTAATTGAGGGCAGAGTAAACATATGCATAATAGTAACTTTTAAGAATTTCAATAGACACAAAATTACGCAGATTCCATATAACGAAACAGTGTGTCGCTAATTTCTTCAGGATGAAATCAACATGATGATTCCAATTGAGTTGGGAATCAATAAGAACTCCTAAAAATTTTTTATAGTTTACCTGTTCAATACTTTTAATCTCAGACCTAATCAATACACTACAATCAGTTTCCTGAATTGTAAAGAGGATGGTGTTGGTTTTAAGATTATTTAGAATCAAGCCATTCTCAGAACAATAATTTTGCATGTTGGATACAGCATCATTTGCTCTTACTGACAATGTTTCACATTCCGAACCACTGAAAGATGTGTCATCAGCAAATTGTATAGAGCACTGTGGATGATTAATTTTTGAAAGGTCATTAACAAATAAAATAAATAGTGTAGGCCCCAAAACACTACCTTGGGGCACACCTGTAACAACGTTTCGAGATTCAGAGACAAATGACCCAGTCTGAAGCCTAACTTCAACAACCTGTGTACGACCAGTTAAATAGGTTTCAATCCATTGCAGACTTGGACCACGGACGCCCATGTCAAACAGTTTATCAAGAAGAAGACCATGATGTATAGTAGCAAACGCCTGTGTCAAGTCGAAAAGAACACTAAGTGATTTTTCACCGTTGTCGAAGTTTGATAATACATGATTATGTAGAGAAAGGATGGCATCCTGGGTTGACAAGCCCACTTGAAACCCATATTGGTTGTCAGATACGATATTGTATTTATCTAAAAGGGACACAAGTCTGTTTTGATATGATTTTTCAAATATTTTCGAAAATGGAGATAGTAAAGCAATACCTCTATAGTTCGACATTACATGCTTATCGCTTTTTTTATGGACTGGGACGACCATTGCTTGCTTTAGCCGGGAAGGAAAAATACCTTCAGAGAAAGATAAATTGATTAGATAAATCAGAGGTTCCATTATTTTCGAAGCAGCCTTTAATAAAACATTGCCTGGCAATTCATCAACCTCACTGGAATTTTTCGAACATGCGAATTTAATTATTTCCAAGAGTTCAGTTTCATCTATTGGATAGAGGAAAAGACTCTCAGTTTTTACACAACGATTTTCAATGCCACCAGGTGCAGTATTTTTTACTAATGACTCCACTGAATCGACAAAATAACTACTAAATGCTTGAGATATACCGGGACCATCGTCAACAAGTACACCATCGCCAATGTCAAAATAGCTGGGTAAACATTTAGATGAATCGTTGATAATAGTATTTTTTCTGATGGTAGACCAGGCAGCATTAGATTTATGTTGAGCCTTGAGGAATTGATTATTGAAGTATTGACTTTTTGAGAGCACAATTTTTTGTCTATGATTTTTTAAGAGTTGCTTATATTGACCCAACAAATGTACATTGGTTTGGCTCTTGTTCAAATTATAAATATCTCTGAGTAATATACCTTCTTCAACGATATCCTTAGTAATCCAGTAAAAATCATTCAGGAATTCTTCGCAACTGTAGTAACATTTGTCTAGTGAGTGTTTTTTAATACTCCTGTAAAGGCTGACTGCATTATACAGAGTGTAACACATGTACGTTAAAATATTCGAGTGAGGTATTCCTTAGAGAATTTTAAGAAAAATAGTATATATAAACTTGTGTCCGAAAATGCTTCGTTTCGGAGATACGGGGTGTTGGAATTGATATTTTTCCGGAGGAAATTCGGTACCCGGCGTTTTTTTAACGTGGGAAATCATAATTTCGTATTAATTTTCATGTAACATCTAGATGGCACTGCGTACGCTGTCATTATTTAATTCAAATTGCCCTAACTTTTTTGACAGTAAACTTTTGGTACTTTTCATGAGAAAACCTAATTCCCACACCTTTTCCAAGTAAAAAAGGTTCACTTCCTCAACAACGCTGGAGGTGATCGTTTTCGAGATATTTACAATTTTCTATATCGATGCATATTACTTTATAGCCAAATTTGATTTCAATAATTTTTGTCACTCTCCGCTTGCAAATTAAGTTAATTGAATCGAGTAGGCTATGGAAGTTTGTTTATAAAAATAGATGTTCACTGTCACATTTTCAACTATTAATCAACAAATTTGCAGTTCGGAGTTTATAAAGTGATTTTTTGGTACCATGCCCGACTTTACGAATGCTGAAATGACTGATATGGTTTTTGCATATGGCTTGACTGACAGAAATTCAAGCGAAGCCAGACGCATCTATCAGGAAATATATCTCCAAAGCGTGACTCCTTGTGCAGCGACATTTGCGAATCTTTTCTGGCGACTTTCCGAATCTGGAAGCTTTAAAACAAATTTTGCAGTAGTACGGCCACGGACTGCAAGAACTGTAGAATTGGAAAAGGCGGTTCTCGAAGAAATTAGTGAACAAGTATGAGGAAAATTAATCAAACTTCAAATGTGAGTCACATGACAGTTTACAGAATTTTAAAGAAACATAAATTATATCCTTTTCACATTCAGCGTGTCCAGGCACTTACGCTACGTGATTTCCAACCACTCTTGGTTTATGCACGATGGAGCTGCTCATTTCAGTGTGATAGCAAGAAATTTTTCAGACGTAGCATATCCCCAACGAGGGATAGGAAGAGGAGGCACTGATTATTGGTCCCCGAGTTCACCGGACCTCAATCCCGTCGACTTTTCCTTTTGGGGACACCTAAAATCACTGGTTCATGCTAGCCCCATTAAAAACGAGGAAATGTTGAGAGCATTTTTCAACAGGTGCGGAATTCTTTGATGAGGAGAGCAGAAGCTTGTATTACTGTTGGGGGTCGTCACTTTGAACAGTTGTTGTAATAGTTGTTTCGTTCAATCTTCAAATGTTTATTTTCATAATAAATAACATAGTACTTCTTCCATTTTTTTTTACAAACTTCGAAATGTAGCACTTTCCAATTGTATAATTAAATCTGGCAATTTTTTTTATTTGGATTGTATAAGCAGTTCGATGATGCCCAGTTCAGAAGAAATGGCAAAAAACTCATTAATTTCCTATATTGCTACAACCACAAAAAATCACAATATTAAGTTCTACTATGTAAGAAAATAACAGAAAAAAAATAATAATTGCACAAAGAAACTTTCCCTTGGTTATCTTAAAGGTGCGATTTTGTTCCATCCTTCACATAAAAGAGGACGTTTGCTTCTCCACTCACAAGCGACTTTGGTGAAATTTGTGACACGTGTGAATCGTTGTTATTATGCCACGCGCCAGTATACGGGTGTCTGCAGTATGCTGTATAATGTCCTCTGTTAGTAGTCCCACTGTGATTTAAAAGTGTATATAGATTATAACAAGTAGCCACATTTTCTCCTGCAAAATTTTCCATATACAATCCTTCAAGAGGAAATTCGATGTTATCATTCAATTTGCCTCTACTTTCCGTTGGAGAGAATCTTTTTAAATGTATTATTAAAATATAGGGAAACTTGTGGATTGATAGGGACTTCATGCATTTTCTCCTTTCCTTGCATTTCGAACACGTCGGTTTTTCAATTCCTTCCAAAGTTTCTTCTCTTGTAAAATAATCTTAGCATTGCCACAAACTCAATTGGTCGGTTCTTTGTGGTATGGAGAGAGACAAATCCCAGAAAGGATCAAATGTTACTGAAGAGTATCCACAGTGTGTGCATTTCATCGTGGATTTCAATTGGCCAACGAAATTATCTACAATCTTAGAGTTATGCATCCTCAAATATGTGAGCCATGACTCTTGTGCATTTTCGCTGTCTCTCAATTTTTCGTCAATCTCCGTTAAGATTGGTTTAGGTTTCTCATTAATTATATTAACCTCTTCATGTAATCCTTCTAAAAGATAACGGAGAAACTCCTGGGCGTCTTGATGGAAATTACCTATGAATCGAGGAGCAAAACTTTGAATCTGATTTTTTAAGGAGGCTGTATTTACTACTTTATCAAATGAATCTTCTGACCACAACTCCTTGATGACTTCTGCAAACGATTTTATTAAAGCACCCTCCATACTAGAAATACTAGTATTAATATCTTTCATGAATTCATCCTTTTTCAAATATTCCAATAACCATCTCGTATTTGATAAACATTGAATTACGCTGTTTATGAAACAGGTGTTAGCAATAGTTTTTAAACCATTTAACTCAAAGGTTTTGACTGAAGAATTTATCACTGAACAATCCGAAATATCTTTGAAACCCATTTGAGAATTTTGCTGAGAGAAAGTATTTTTTTCATTTGCTTTTATTTTAATTTCATAAAGTGGTTTCTTATTACCTCTCTTTTCTTTATAAAATTGATTTTCAGGAAACCAATTTTATAAATTTTTTTTAAATTTCATCAAGTTTTTTGGAATCAGGGAGAGTACCGAAAAACGAAGCTGCATTTCCTCTTTGGATGGCAATACTAATTTTCTGAATGAGAAAAGATGTGGCTCTTGATTCGTGGGTTTCATCGGTTACTTTTTTCCAATTTCATTGATGAAAGATAAGGCTTCAGGGCCAAAAACACCAAACGTTTCAATAGCTTTGGGCGAAAGATATAATTATTTCCCAAATTCTGATATTTCCGTAGTTTCGAACTTTCTCCTAAAGAAGCAGCAGCACCGCCTTTCGCAGAAGAAGCAGCAAGATCGCAAGTTGCTAATGTATCTACACAAGTGAAGTCCCAAACAATAGATTCACCATTTTTCCATGGAACAAGTGTCATACCATCCGGCTGTTTTCCGTCGTCTCGACTTGTGCCTATGGGTTTTAAAATCGCAGGATTTTTTGCTGAAGTTGAAGCCCTTTTGATTAGATCATTAATTGCATAATGGCGAGATAAACGACCAGCGCTAAAACGGCAGCTCAACCCATGAGTACCCGATTCATCCAAAAATGCACCACATTTACAAAAGTGTTGAACACACAGTGGTGTACCAAGTCGAAATCCGATGGTAAGTCTGAAAGAGTCGTCATCCAATAGAGTCCCAAGTGATGCTATAGGAACAGCATTTAACCAATCACCAGATTCTTTCACAGTTACTGCGAGGAGACGAGCCTTATTTTTTGAAGTGTCGGAAGCTGTCTTCAGTAAAATACTAGTTGCTTGATCTAGTAATGGTTTATCCCATGCCCTCTTGTTTTTCATGTCTTCAATTTTCTTCGTTTGGCCAGTTCTAGATTCCCAAAGAGATTTTCCCCGATCAAAAACACAATCAGATATTGGCTTTGGGTATTGTAAGATAATTTCTATCAGATCGAAAACACTGCAAAATGAAAACAGAAATGATGGCAAAGCGAGTAAAGTGGCTGAACGAATTCCTAATCCTCCTCTAGAAACTGGAAGTTATGCCTGTAACCAAGTTTCGTCTTCGATACGGTTATTAGTAATGAGTTCCAGCATCCTTCTTAATTCGTCATCGATATTTTGTAATCCATGTTCGTCATGCTCAGAATATACGATGATTTTGGAATGGCTAATGAATTCTTCAATAAATGGAATGCGACATGTGTTGGTAAAATAGATAAACGTCCTGACATGATACGAAGTGATTGTAATTTTTCTTCCAAACAAAATTTTAAGGCATCATCGGATAATGGGGCACCAAGAAGAAACCAATTGGGTTTTTCAATCACTCGTATATCAGGAGCTATTAGGTTAAATTGATCGATGATGTTAGGGTCCTGTTTATCCAGGAAAATGAGTTCACATTTCTCGAAATTTAGTTCAAGTCATGACAAAAACCTACCATATTTTGAAAAATTTCATCAATCTGTAAATGTTCTCAGCAACTTTACTTAACGCCCTAGGAGCTAAGTGATATGCATCGATATATAAAATTGAAAATATCTCGAAAACGATCACCTCCAGCGTTGTTGAGGAGGTGTACCTTGGAAAAGGTGTGAGAATTAGGGTTTTTTCCATGAGAAGTACCAAAAGTTTACTGTCAAAAAAGTTAAGGAAATTTGAATAATAAAATAAAGACAGTGTACGCAGCGCCATCTAGATGTTACATGAAAATTAATACGAAATTATGAATTTTCACGTTGAAAAACCCCCGGGTACCAAATTTCGTGCATAGATATATTCTATATGTTTGCCGCTAACAGCTACGGTTGATTTTTCTAACAGAAAACAGACCTCGAAACTTGAAAATTTCAGTCGATTGTTCGAGTCGTGGGGCATCTACTGTCAAAGCTTTTTGACTCATCCAATAAGTTTTGAGCCATCAAAAACAGCACGAGAGCTGACGCCTGGTGCCTCCACCATCTTATACACCGTTTGTGATAGGTCAGTCTCCACCGAGGTCATCAAATCCTCCTCCTGGATTATTGCAGGTGGCCCACTTCGGGGCTCACCTTCGAGGTGGAAATCTCCGTAACATAATTTTGCAAACCAACGTCGAAAAGAGCGTTCATCAACACTATTGTTGCCAAATGCCTGGTTTATATTTCGGGCTGTTTCGGCAGCGCTCCGGTTCAATTCGAATTCGTAGAAAAAAATTGGCTGAAAATTGTATAGTAGTGAGGTGAAAAAAAAGGAAAAGTTCTAATTTGGAAAAAAAAAATATCGAGTACAAAATTCTCCATCGACCAGTATAAACCACGACACACTACAATGGATATTTATTGAGATATGGAGCTTCAAAAACACTTGACATTAAAACTGACAAAACTTTTATAATAACCTGAATATTTTATGATTCAGGTATTTTTGCTTACCCTGTAGCAATGGAAATCAACTTGAGATACATTTTTGAAATCAGCTCTGCAAGGTTACGCCGAAAATTAGATGTTACATGTGAAATTAACAGGGATGCAGTCGTTACTCGAAAATAGGCCAGTCAGTATATTTGATCATTATTTTAAAAAAATAGATCACAATGTTTGGAAAATTCTTGATAATATTGTTCATACAACTCTCATAATGAGTTGTTTATGTGTCACTCTACAAACGCACCATATATATATATATATATATATATATATATATATATATATATATATATATATATATATATATATCGGGTGTCCCACATTTTATGTGACAGGCAATATCTGGTTTGTTGAAGGAGATACACAAAAATGTTTCATACAAAAGTTTTAGGAGTTCATGAGAGCTATATTTTGATATAATTTTTAAATATACAGGGTGTTTGGTGTAGGTGCTACAGACCAAAATTCCATTTTTTAAAATAAAACGCCCTATATATCATTACATATTCAGATGCTACGTTAAATTCTGATATCATTTCATGTTTGGTTTTTGAAATTCGGTTACGGCGTTGTTGAGTTATTGCACTTTTCCTTAAATATAAAGTTTCAAAAAACTTATTTACTCGTACACGAATCCAGTCTATATCTTTTATTAAATTGAACTAGACTACTACTGAATACAAACCATTATTCTCACCTCTACGATACGATATCGATATCAGTTGAATATAATATTGAAATTCTTGAGAATGTGACTAACTTGAGGGTGAATTGCTTTAAATTGCACAATTTCATCAAGTAGCTTATGCTTGTTGATGCCATAGTAACAAACGTTGTTGAATTGTATCTACTTGTCAGTTCGATTCAGTGATTCTTTGCAAAACAGTAACTGTGTTCTTTGTGCGAAAACTCCAGTATGCCTTTCGCGTTTAGTCCAAGTGATTGCATTGATATGTTATTAATTTTTGGGAAATGTCAGAAAAACTGCCGTCAAGCACAACGTCTATACCAAGAACGTTTTCCAGACAGACCCATTCCGTCACGATTGACTTTTTCGAGAGTTGTAGAAAAATTGCGAACTGGATCATTTCCTTCTACTATAAAGCATCGTCATCATACGAGATCTGTTAGAACTGAAGATTTAGAGATCAATATGTTGGCTTATATTATTATTCATCCACATGTTTCTATCCGTACTCTTGCAGAAGAAGTCGGTGTGAGTAAATCTAATGTACAGAGAATTCTGAAAGAAAATAAATACCACCCATTCAAAATTCAGTTGGTACAAGGTTTGAAACCCATGGACTTTGAACGACGACTTGAATTCATTGCTTGTATTCAGGTAATATTACATCGCAATGGATTGCGATATTTACATTTTCTAGAAAATGATTTGATCCAGTTGATGGAAGATATTCCCATAGCAGAATGACAAGGAATTTGGTGGCAACAAGATGGTGCTCCTCCTCACAATTCACAATTTGTTACTGAATATCTTGATAGAACGTACCCAAATAGATAGATTGGTAATAAGGGTCCAATTCGGTGGCCGGCTCGTTCCCCAGATTTATCACCGCTTGATTTTTTCCTATGGGGTTATTTAAAAGATATTGTTTTCACTACTCCCCCTTTGAATGTGGATGATCTGAAAATGAAAATTCGACTAGCGTGCAGTGATATTACGCCTGATATTATAAGAGCGACTTGCACGAGAGAAGTGATTCGACTTTTCGAAGCCTGTATAATATCTAATGGGCATCACTTTGAACAATTTTTATGACTCATTTCTAGGTACCTACTATTCTTATGAAATGATTTATCAAGTTATATTATTTACATTGTTATTAATTAAAGATTTGTTTTCGAATACACCTCTTTCAATTTCGCAATTGTTTCATATTCAAAATGATTCCTGACTGAATTCCACAACTCAAAATTGAAACCATTACTTCGAACACCCAAAATTTTGACTAATTTTCATGTGATCTGATGCAGAGAGAATCATTGTATGAGATATTTTTAAAAATAATAGTCGTTCTCAAGACTTTACATTTTAAGCAATAACTCAACAACGCCGTAACCGAATTTCAAAAACCAAACATGAAATGATATCAGAATTTAACGTAGCATCTGAATATGTGATGATATACAGGGCGTTCTATTTTAAAAAATGGAATTTTGGTCTGTAGCACCTACACCAAACACCCTGTATATTTAAAAATAATATCAAAATATAGCTCTCATGAACTCCTGAAACTTTTGTATGAAACATTTTTGTGTATCTCCTTCAACAAACCAGATATTGCCTGTCACATAAAATGTGGGACACCCGGTATATATATATATATATATATATATATATATATATATATATATATATATATATATATATATATATATATATATATATATATATATATGTATATATATATATATATAGATATAGAGATATATATATATATATATATTATTGAGTGTGTATGATATAAATCAAAAGGAGGAAATCGTGGACATGACACTCAAGAAATATGGAGGCAAACCGCGGACACGTGTTTCTGGCTATTGGCCTCATCAGCGCGGTGCAGCCAATTGCAAAGGTGGACAACAACTGGTTACCAAAAATGGAAAAAAAAAAAAAAAAACATCACATATACACGGTGTCACCAACAGGAGCCAACCGCACATTTGTGGTTTCAATTAGAAGACCCAGCATTCCCAGGCATCATCTAACATCACCACGTAGGCAGCTATAGCTACCTGCGTGACTTCCGAGTCCAGAATATAGATACAGAGATATATATATTATTGAGTGTGTATGATATAAATCAAAAGGAGGAAATCGTGGACATGACACTCAAGAAATATGGAGGCAAACCGCGGACACGTGTTTCTGGCTATTGGCCTCATCAGCGCGGTGCAGCCAATTGCAAAGGTGGACAACAACTGGTTACCAAAAATGGAAAAAAAAAAAAAAAAACATCACATATACACGGTGTCACCAACAGGAGCCAACCGCACATTTGTGGTTTCAATTAGAAGACCCAGCATTCCCAGGCATCATCTAACATCACCACGTAGGCAGCTATAGCTACCTGCGTGACTTCCGAGTCCAGAATATAGATACAGAGATATATATATTATTGAGTGTGTATGATATAAATCAAAAGGAGGAAATCGTGGACATGACACTCAAGAAATATGGAGGCAAACCGCGGACACGTGTTTCTGGCTATTGGCCTCATCAGCGCGGTGCAGCCAATTGCAAAGGTGGACAACAACTGGTTACCAAAAATGGAAAAAAAAAACATCACATATACACGGTGTCACCAACAGGAGCCAACCGCACATTTGTGGTTTCAATTAGAAGACCCAGCATTCCCAGGCATCATCTAACATCACCACGTAGGCAGCTATAGCTACCTGCGTGACTTCCGAGTCCAGAATATAGATACAGAGATATATATATATTATTGAGTGTGTATGATATAAATCAAAAGGAGGAAATCGTGGACATGACACTCAAGAAATATGGAGGCAAACCGCGGACACGTGTTTCTGGCTATTGGCCTCATCAGCGCGGGAATGCTGGGTCTTCTAATTGAAACCACAAATGTGCGGTTGGCTCCTGTTGGTGACACCGTGTATATGTGATGTTTTTTTTTTTCCATTTTTGGTAACCAGTTGTTGTCCACCTTTGCAATTGGCAGCACCGCGCTGATGAGGCCAATAGCCAGAAACACGTGTCCGCGGTTTGCCTCCATATTTCTTGAGTGTCATGTCCACGATTTCCTCCTTTTGATTTATATATATATATATATATATATATATATATATATATATATATATATATATATATATATATATATATATATATATATATCATCTTAGCACAATTTATTAACACTACGGTTGTCATAAAACTTTAAGGTTGTTTCAATTGCAGTTTGCACTACCTACAGCAAATTTTTTTAGCAAAAATGCTGAGAGTAATTTTTATTCATTTTATCGGTGTTCCGCCTGGAAATAGAAGTGGCTGTAAACGAAAGGAATTCGTGGAAAAATTGAACTGATAATATTTACATTTCGTATTCGCTCAATTATTCTTCTGCTTACTCCTTCATGCAGAAAGCAATCAGGGAAATTGAAAATCGATATGAATGAAAATTCCATTCCCCGTTGGATGTGATGGAATGAAGCGTAACGTCAAAAAATACATTTGAACGGTCATGTTATATTTTTATTTCGTTCTTATATTCTGCATGAATGATAAAAAATTTGAAAATCGATATGAAAAATTTTGCTTTTCATTATAAACCGAGTCATTTGAGGTGAATGGGGTCCTTGAATATATGTCCCACTTATTGATGCATATTTGAGAAACTATAACACATTACAAAAATATTTATAAAAGTTCCAAAAATAATGACAATTCCACCGTTCGGAATATGGAGTGAGTATGATGTTGAAAAAATCACTTGATGGTTTTTCAAATGGCATAGGGAGACCGGGGTAAGAGGGCTTACTCTTTCGATTTTGATTTTTTATAATTAAATGAAACTAGATTTTTTTTTGTGAGAAATCATACAACTTGATACGGAGTTCAATTCATGAGTTTTTCAATAGAAAAACGTGAGAGAAAGTTACCTGTTACCGATTAACCTCTTCATTAAATAATATATATTCGTCGTATAATCCATGATTCTCATAAAACAGAAAATTGTCGAGCGGGTGTCAAAAAATAACAGCAAAAGATTAAAGAGGATTTGTATATTATCAGCATCCGAGATGTCACTACGTAGAATTCTTTGAAAAATGTAGTTTCGTTGAAGGAGAATAGAGGTGAATGGAAAATCAACTCTGACGATTGGAAAAAACGGTGTCAACATTGATTTTGAGAGACCAAACTGTTGATCACTTAGTAGTTTTCTAATTTGTGGTCTAACAAATATACCTTCCTTGAGCTTTGCATCACTAAATTTCAAAAAAACGTGTTCAAGATATTTGAACAAATCACCTTCTTTGTCCGATGCTTTTATGAAATTTTTCAGTAACACCAGTTTAACGTGTAATGGAGGTAACAGAACGTTTTTGGGATCGTTAACTTGACCTGTTATATATTCGTCTTTCGGAGGCCATTGTTTCACTTGATAATGGCTTTGTGTTGCCCTACCATACCAAAGACGAAAGAAAACAACAAAACTTCGTAAATCCGCCCTGAAGACATAGTAATAGTCCTATGACTTTCAGGTTACCACATATTTGCCACTTATATTCATTTCAACTTATAATTTAGAATAAGACATACTTTCTTGTGTTTCCTTCATGGCAACTGCAAGAGGAATAGAGGGCCTTTTGTTACCATTATGGAGCAGAACGGCTTTAAAACTTCTTTTAAACAAATCTATAAATAAAAGCCATTCGTCCGGGTTATGTGCAAATCCTAATTTTTCCAACATCCCATTTGGATTTACACAAACACACATTTTATCCTGCATAGTAAAAAACGAGGGTAGTTCATGGTTACGGTTCCTAATATTGTAACTTTGGTTTTAGGGGCTAGTGAATTCCATTGTTACAATCTAGACCAGGGGTCTCCAAACTCTGAAGCCTTCGGGCCATAATAATTTTTTCAGTTTATTCCAAGGGCCAATTTCTGCCCTCAACTATATTTCGAGACTAGGATAGTCGCAAAATGCGTGACCTAAGCAAACTTACGCTTTTTTTGCATTCCAATTATTATTGTGTATTGTGACACTTAACGACATCTAGTGGCGAGTAGTGATACTATGTACTATCTTTTTCAGCTACCCGCTAGGTGGTACAGGCGTAATTAAATATTTGGAATTACCGCGTTGGTTCGAGAAAGTTCTGGTTCTAGCTAGTGTATTTTGATAACCTCGAGATGGCAGTAATAATTGCATACAAAAAGGCTAGCGGCACAACTACGAGTTAGTCTGTGTATAAAAGGCGAAGGAAGCGAAACTGTCTAATGTGAAATAAAGTCAATAAAAGTATTTTGATTTGACTTATTGTTTTTATGTGTGATTTGTTAGTATGGAAAAGAAGCGAAAAATCGACAGTGAATGCAAAACGTTCCAAGAAAAATGGAACTTTCAGTATTTTGTGATTGAGTCCAGTGATAAGGCGCTATGTTTAATTTGTAATGGAACCATAGCTGATCTCGAAGACTTTAACATTAAACGACACTATGAATCGAAACATCTTCAAAGTTACTCCAAGTATTCAGGAAGTTTGCGAAAGGAAAAATTTGAAGCTTTGAAACACGGACTCAAATCGCAGCAATCTTTGTATAGCAAAGCGATTATTGAACAAGAGTCTGCAACTCGCGCCAGCATTCGTGTGGCTCTTGGAATCGAAAAACGTGGCAAACCATTCACCGATGGAGAAATGATAAAAAAATGCTTGATTGCAGTAGCCGAAGAAATATGCCCCGAAAAGGTAAATTTATTTAAAAGTGTTAGTTTGTCAGCAAACACCGTGGCTGGGAGGGTGCAAGACGTCGCAGAAAATATATCATCTCAACTGTTTGACAAAAATGGACATCATGAGTGGTTTTCTCTAGCATTGGATGAGTCAACGGATGTGTCAGATACTGTTAAGGTGTTGATTTTTATTCGCAGAGTAGATAAAAGCTATGAAGTGTATGAAGAACTTCTTGATATTGATTGTATTCACGGCACGATAACTGGGGCAGATATTTTTAAGGGAGTTGAAAATGCAATTAATATAAAGAACCTTCGATGGAGAAATTTGAAATCTATACCAACTGATGGAGGCAAAAATATGTATGTTGAAAATAAAGGAGTAGTTGCACTTGTGTCAAAGGCTGTAGAAAATGATGGTGGTTCAAAACCATTATTCTTACATTGTATCATTCATCAACAGTCCTTGTGCAGAAAATGTTTGGATATGTTTGAAGTTCTGAAACCAGTCATATCAGTTGTTAACTTCATCAGATCAACTGGGCTGAATCACCGACAATTCCGCGAGTTTTTTCAACAGATTGGAGAAGATGATTTACCATATCATACTGCCGTACGCTGGCTTAGTTGCGGAAAAGTCCTTAAGCGCTTTTTTGAACTTCGAGCAGAGATCGAAATTTTTTAAGTGAGAAGCAGAGCCCTTTCGCCGATTTAGAAAATAGTGAATGGATGTGAAAGTGAGCCTTCTATGTCGATTTGACAAATCATATGAACGAACTGAATTTGAGATTGCCAGGAGAAAATCAGCTTCTCCCTGATTTATACACCAATATCAAATCCTTCCGGCAAAAAATAATACTATTCCAATCGCAATTACGTAAAAAATATTTCACACATTTTGAAACATGTTATATTTTCAGCCACACTACAGAGACTAAATTTGCCGTCAATTTTGCAATAGAAACTTTGAGTGCTTTGAAGATAAATTTTGATACTCGTTCTTCAGATTTTGATGTCAATGCGAATGAAATTAAGCTTTTTCAAAATCTTTTTGATTCTGACATTGAAAACCTGGCTCCGGAAGTCCAAATGGAAATTATTGATTTACGGTGCAGTGATATGCTTACGAACAAATATCAAAATTCATCTTTGTTGGAATAAGAGTCTTCCACTGGAACAATTTGATAGTTTGCATAAATTTGCTCGTGGGTTGTTTTCTGTTTTTGGTACTACTCACTTGTGTGAGGAAACGTTATCCAAGATGAAGTACACAAAGAATGTTTACAGATCTCAATTAACCGATGAGCATCTTGAATCTCTTCTGATAATTGGTACAAGTAAAATTGATCCACATCTACAAAGTATAGTCGGTGGAAAATCATAATTACATAAATCTCATCAGTGTTTTTGTTTTACTGTGATACATTTCAATTATTTGTTAGTTATTAAAATGCTTAAACTTAGATACTTAAGTTAAGTTTTCTTTGTCATCATTTCTGTCGTTAAGTTTTACCTTGCAAGTAAATAAAACCGAGTAATTATCATTCTGTGTTTTCTTCTTCAACTTATCACAGCAATAGTAACAACAATTAGGTAATCATTGGCTGTCGCAGGCCGGATTGATGACACTAGCGGACCGGATTTGGCCCGCGGGCCGTAGTTTGGAGACCCCTGATCTAGACCCTGATAGTTCAGCATTCTCTTTAAGTGGAGGTCCCAAACTAGGCCTTCTGCCTTCACTTTCGGAAAAATGGTAATCTGCCTGGTCAGATTTTGAACAATTTACTTAATATAGGGGAAAAGCAGATTTGGAATAACGTAATCTTCAAATTTTTGTGAAAAAATCATAACTTAAAAATCTTACGTGTTATGAAATTTTTACCATCATTTTCGCATTTAGGGATCAAAAATATTAACAAAGATCCGCATTTTTCATTACAGTCGTAAATTGGCTGTAAACTAGTGTAATCTGTTCCTTGTTAAAGTGATTTTCGATTCATTTTCCCCATTATTGAAGAAGTGTCATATGTATGATTTTTTTTTTTCAGGAATTAGAAGAGATATATACTGACTTGTGTTCAACAGTGACTGAAGCGGTACTACAGGGTGCAGAAGTAGTATCTAATAGGGTGAGTAATTAAAGTTACATGAAGACACTGCCTGTTTGCATTAAGCTTTCCTCCCTGCAGATATAGAATGTCTATGAGGTTCATCATCTGAAAAGGATGTGTTCATTGTATCTAAGATTCAAAAAATCGTTTTCGTTAATTATAACAAAAAATAAATGTCCGTTGGAACCACTCAAATTGTCACATATATAACAAAAGGTATATACCATTAATAATAGTACCGAAATGAAAAGAATCAAGAGGTTTATTCCCTACATCAATGATAGCATCCCTAGCAGATCTTACGGATGAGGGGTTGTGGGTTGACTGATTGAAAGACGACGATCGGTTTGACAAATCTCATAATGAGCTTTCCACAAATGGTTAGTGACGATAGCAATCTTCAAGAATTTATAATATCGTCGAAGATGTGGAAAAATTGAGTTCCACACATCTACGAAAATGAAACAAGGGACAAGCTGAAGCGCCGCAATGGTCGTTGTGCTCTCGGAGAGGGCAGACGTTGAGCAGACAGTCCTCGGCCGCCTGCCTGTCCTCATCGATAGCGAGGCTAGAGCGATGCGTTACGTCACAGCCTTCACTGTATCGAGAGAGGTGAGGGCACACCGATGAATACGCATTACTGAGCCACACGTCGTGAAGTGAACATCTTGCACCACTACTAACTTGGTGGGCTCACACCGAAGGAACATTCATTACTTGAAGGATCTTCGAAGTATGCAGACGTATGTTTGTGCATAGACAAGCACATGATGAAACCCTGTACCGTGCATTCCCACACACACACACACCCACACACCAATCAAATGTAATTACGTCACTATATCACACACATACACACACACACAAAATCTTATATGGAAAAAATTCTGAACGATCCATGCACCAGACCCTTCAAGGTCACATCGTCTTGATGTTACTAAACAACAACAAAAAAAGCAATTGATATGTCATAGTGGTGGGGGGAGGCCTAGAACCGGCTGTAATCTACTACTACTACACCAACCAAAGAAAACCCGATTTGCTCCGTGGCGAGAATGCTAACGAAATGATCGAATGCCGGCTCGAAAAACCAATCCGGGTTTTTGTATCATTTGAACTGGACATTCTCTGATACGATGCGCCACCGCCAAAGGTTCCCAAGTTGATGAATTACTGGTTACCTGAATAATCTGCCAAAATTTAATTTTCGCAAGTAACTATCAGTCACATATACCACCTACACGCAGAAATGATATAGACACGTGGATTCCAGTCGAACAGTAAACGGAAATGATTGCAAAGAAGTATGAAACTAGTAAATTCATCAAAACTGGTAAATTTGTCGAAACTGACACGAAATATTCAATGTGGAAACTTTTCTTTCAACGTGCTAGAAATCGCACGTTGAAAAAGTAAAACCTCGTTGATTCTCAACTTGCACGAGTTTCGATTTCCGAGGGTTGTCGTATGTAGGGAAGC
The DNA here is from genome assembly GCF_025532065.1 of Leptinotarsa decemlineata. NCBI lineage: Eukaryota > Metazoa > Arthropoda > Insecta > Coleoptera > Chrysomelidae > Leptinotarsa > Leptinotarsa decemlineata. The sequence continues at coordinate 12,987,625 of NW_027412674.1, forward strand.
GACTGCTGGTTAACGAAAAAGCAGATTTTTACGAAAAACAGATTCGCAATCTCATTAAAATATCAAATACTACTTCAATACGTTACGATATTGATCTAATAATATAAATGATAGTTAAAATATTTCAAATGAATAAACAGCTATTGAATCAATCATTTTCAAGAAAATATACATGGCAAATGGAGAATGATTGCTATGTCTAATAGGATAAATAATCGAGAGTATCGTTAATAATAAACGTGTCATGAAAATCGTGTATTCGTTATGATTTTGACAAGCTACTGACACATATAAAATAGAATGAATAACAATTTCATTTCGATGAATATCGAAATATTGGTTTCAGCTAAATGTCGAATATTCCATTGTGCATATGAAATAGTTTTTATTATAATGAATTGGCTTGTTAATGAAATGGAATTGTTTATACGAGTATTCAAAAATATCACCTCCATACTGACGAATCTTGAAATGTACGTATATACAGTGTGTGTTACATCGAGATTCTATTAGAATTTTGAGATGAAAAAGTGGAATTCTCAAAAAATAGTTTCTATGACATTTTTCAATATCATTGCATTAAAAAGCATAGCATATAGATGTTAGGTTTTTAAAATGTTTTTAGGTATATTGATTTCGATATTTGTATTGAGTCGGGGAAGACCTTGAAAAGTATTGTTTGAGTATTTACCAAGCAGTTCACAAGTTATGTGGAAATTGAGGTCGAGAACTTTTTTCTTCTTCTACCAAAAAAGTGTTTTCGAAAGATTCAGGATTAAGTCCGTTATTTGATGAATATATTCTGAAAAGCTATTGAAAATCTTCGTAGGAAAACAATCTACAAAATGGTTCACGTCACAATATAATAATAATAATAATAATAATAATAATAGGTCTTTATTCCCATAATGATACATTAAATAAACGGGAAAGGCTGAAGATCAGTTGGTTGCACCAAAAGATGCAACCTCTGTTTTTCATCTTAGGCCAAAAAAAAAGAACTATATATACATGTATACACAATACATATACACATATATGTACCCATATACACACATACACATATGTAATGCAAAAAAACGAAAAAAAAAATCGGCAGAAAAAATAACAGAGACAAATATTCAAAACTATTTACAAATTGTAGAGTGAAAGTACTAAATATATAATTGACACAATAGTATATTAGACATAATTATAAACGGTTAGAAAAAAGAAGGTAGTAATGTTACGAACCACCATTCTTATTGACAATGGGTGTACATTAGATTTCGTTCAAATATTTCCGTTTCAATGCTCTTTTGTATTTTTTCAAACACATCAGTTTAAATTCATCAGAGATTGAGTTGTACACTCGTGCGATCTGGTATGAAAAAGATTTTTTGAATAATTCTGTACGGTGTATGGGGGGTGTTAGTCTTCCCCTGTAACGAATGTTGATATTGTGGACATCTGAACGGTATGACAATTTCTTGTATAAATATTTGGGAGCTTTTTTAGTGATAATTTTATGATATAGACAAGCAGCATGTAATGATTACCGTTTTGCCATATTAAGCCAGTTGGTATCTTTGAGTTTATGAGATATATGTTGGCCACGTTTGATGCCGTGTATTAGACGTAGACAATTGTTTTGAACAACCTGAATTCTACGTTTATCTTCATAATCAATGCATGGTCCATAGACTGTGCTTCCAAAATTAAATCTGGATAATACAAGAGATTCACAGAGTATGGTTTTTACTTTTTTTGTTGAGACATTGTCTGTTGGTATGAATTTGTTTGATGTTCATATAGACAATTGTGATGCAGTTATTGATGTGATGTTTGAATTTCAAGTTTGAATCAAGGATGATACCTAAATTTTTTGCATGTTCAGTCGGTGCAACCACATCCTTGTCTACAGTTAATTGAAAGCCATTCAGTTCTCTCTTAGCCCCAAAGACCAAAACTGAACTTTTACTAGCATTGATTTGAAGACAATGCTGCGCAGAGGTAGAAATCAATGAGGCTATGTCTTCATTTAGCATCTGCATTGCAGTAATCATTCCACGAAGGGTGGAATGAAAGATGTAATTGTGTATCTACAGCGTATAGGTTTATTTTGGAGTATTTGATTACGTTCACAAAGTTTGAGGTATGAAATATAAATAGAAGAGGACCTACAATCGAGCCTTGTAGAACACCACAATTTATCTTCAATGGACTGGATACTATATTATCTAGTTTGATTCTTTGCACTCGCTCGCTCAAATAGTTTTCAAAAAGTTGAACCGCGATATTTGACAAACCAATGGATTCGAGGATAGTGAGGAGAATAACGTGATTTATCGTATCGAAAGCTTTCGAAAAATCAAGCATAACAAGTGCTGTAGCTTTTTTATGGTCAAGTGCGCTGACAACATCATCTGTAATGTTCAAAATTGTCGTTTCACAGCTATGAGATGGGCGGAAGCCCGATTGTGTTTCTGGTAGAAGGTTTTTAGTTGAAACAAATTCAGAAAGTTGGTTGTAAATCACTCTTTCAAGTAACTTAGAAACAGCTGGCAGAATGCTAATTGGACGCAAATCTTTGAAGCCTTCTGGATTATTTTTTTTTGGAAGAGGTATTACCAGGGCTTTCTTCCAACAATTTGGATAATCACCTGTTTGGATGCAGACATTTATTATGTGTGTTATGTAAGGTACTATGAAAGGACAACACATAATCAATAATCTGATATTTATGCCATCGGAGCCTTGAGCATTACTTTTTATAGTGTATATAATTTTTTTGTATATCAATTTCGCTTATTTGTTGGAAGGAAAACTCAAGACTCTTCTGCCTTTTATCATTTTTATAAAATTCCAGAATTTCAGGATGCATTACCAAGTTGGGATTTGAATTCACGAAACAGTTATTAAGTTCATCAGGCTTCTTAAGTTCTTCTGGAATATCAGTAGGTTTTTTTTTATTTATATTGAGTAAATCTAGTTCTTTCCAGACTTTGTTCACACCATTTGTTCGCATCGTATGTTGAAAGTAAGCTCTTTTTTCATTTTTACATGCTAGAGTGGTATAATTTCTCAAAGATTCATAATACTCATAATGACCTACATTATGTAGGTCATTATGGATTAGTACCAGCTATTGTACAGCGAAACACGTGTCGCGGGTTTTGTGAAACTCTTTATAGTGAAAATTATACAGTTAACTGTAATAATTAGTTTTTTTATATGAATTTTCATCAAGTATCGGTCAGCCCTATTCAATCATAAATAGTTATCACTTATTGAATATTTTCAATGTCACATTTTTATATAAGATTCTTCCTTCAGGCAACGGAACGAAGTCGCCGATATGAAAGCCTCATATCTCAATGTAAAGCAGTGTCGGGGCCTGTGGACCTCACACATTTGGCCCGGTCCTTACCAGCACCTACAGGCCGAGGTCCCATCATGAAGAGGATATTCGTACCCCCTCAGCCGCCTCCACCTCCTGATCCAATCGATGGGGAACCTCAAGATATACAGGTTAATGTAAGTATGCAAGTATTCTTATGAAACTCCATCTATACGAAACATTTCTGAATCTCAAACTAGACCAAGGAAAATGGGTGGACATCAACATGCTTTTCAAATGTTTGTGATTGACTACAATTTCCTTGATACGAAACTGAAGTGAGGTTGGAAAGAAAATCTGAATATCAGAGTTTTTCTCTGATAGACACCTGTCAAGTGATGGCTTTGAAATTTGAAAATGAAACGGGCAACTCTTCGAAGCGTTAATTTTTAAGAGAAAAGTCGATATCAATGATTTTGTTATCACTTATTTCTGCTTGAGTCATATAATTATGTTTATGAGCGTGTTTGTGATTTTGATCCGTTATCATAAATGTGTAAAAACTCCCGATGAGTTCTACCAAAGGAAAATGATGTGAGAATTATTTGGGAAATGAATAGCTCAGAGGGAAAAATGATACATGGTTTCTGTTCAAATTTGGTTTTTTGTTGCCATTTATATCAATCAATCAATCAATCGAAATATGCTTATTTGCTTATACTTATTTGAAATTCAAAATATAGAAGGTGTATAGTGTATAGAAAGTGTATATAAGTGTATAGAAAGTGTATGGTTTTGGTCTACAAATCATTCCATTCTATCCACGTAATATTCTTCCAAACTGTAATATCGGATAAAACTATTTTCACTGCTTTTCTGAAGCTGGCGTGGGACGTATATCTTTAATACTATTTGGAAGGTGATTGTACATTTTGCAGACGTTACTTATATAATCCTTAGAGAGAGTGGAAGATGGTAATGGTAGTTTGAGATGGTTACTTTAATGGGTGCGGTATCTACTCCTCATAATGAAATTTTGTTTGTGTTTAAGAAAGGAGAAATGAAACTTTCTATGTTTTTTACCACTTTTATATGTAACTAACATTACGGCAGTTTCCTTCTATAAGGACATTTTCAAATGTATACGTTAAACTTATACATTAATGTATAAGTTTGAAAATCCATCAATTTATTGTTTATTTTCATTTAAGAGATACACTGTTTCAAGTATAAATATAGAAACTACCGTGAGTATTTTGTGTTTCTTGAAGTGAAATCTGCACGAATCGCGAAATTTCAGTTTACAGAGGTATCTCAGGTCTCTTGTTTATAAGACAAAAAACACTTTGAAGAACATTACCACTGCACACTTTCCAGAATGGGATACGTATCCAGGAATAGTATACTGTCTATGCGGTTGGGTATCCTAGTTCGTTTGCAGCAATTTTCACAGCATAACAACCAGAGGACAATTTTTCTTCTAAGTTTTTGACATGTTCATTAAATTTAAGGCCGTTGTCGACGTATAGCCCTAAAAATTTAGAAAATACTCTGTTTTCAATAATCTGGTGGTTTGAAGAAATATCAGCAACTGCACTATCTTAGTGTTTTCAATAGGCTGAAGGATGAGAGATTCGTGTCGCACCAATCTTTGACCTTTGATTATATCTGAATTAATAATATGATGAATATCAGCTTGCTTATCATTATGCCATAATATGATGTTATCATCGGCGAACAGAGTGACATTTCCTGTAATATCAACCGTCGTCAGATCATTAACATTTAGAAAAAACAAAATTGGACTCAAGACTGGCATGCCCGGCGCCTCCTCCACATGACCGGCGCCTCCACCACATGACCGGCGCCTCCACCGCATGTACTTTTGGCAGCATTACACCAGCTGTCTTGCGCAGGATAGAACAGTCCTTCAAACATAGCATTCAAGAAAATGGAAGACATGTCGAACATATTGTCGCGGCCCAAATGGCTCGCAAGTAGGGGGTAAACTCAGATGGAGGTATTTATATAAAAATAATAATCATAGAGATACAAAATAATGAAGTTTATTAAAATAAAGGTACAACATATCCTTCAACAATGTTACGCTTAATCAAAATTATATACTTCAACAAATCAATAATACAAATAAAAAAATAATACACTTATCGAAGCTACATTTTCAGGGGTGATGGATGTGTTATCTTCAGAAGGTGGCAAACTAATCCTCATACTCAAAACATTCTTGTTCCCGATTCTGGGTCGAAGTCTAATAATGCCAATCAGCATTATTGCATTATTGCATTAGCCCTAATTGCCGAATATCATAACTTTTATTTAGGTAAATGAACTTTTACTAGATCGACCCATACAGTGCGGTGCACTGATGCCATAAATTTGTAAAATTTATTATTTTCGATAATTAATATGTTTGACAATTTGGCTTTTGACACAATAAAGAAATAAAAATGAAAATAAAAATAAAAAGGTAAGAGATTCCAAGCCACGTTAGTTCACGACGTTTCGATTGTTAGTATCTACAATCGTCTTCGGGTGATGACTGGACTGATTCCTCCGAGAGATGACTATTTATAGGTCGTTCGAGTATTTTCACTTATCCCCGCTTTCCATTTTTTTCGCTTCACTGGTTTAGTGGGAGATGACCTTATGGCGGGAGTTGGCCATTTTTCGCTTGATGATGGGTTTCCACACATTGCGTATCTCTACGCTAGATTGGCTGAATATGTTGTTGGACAACATGTATGCGGCTTCCTTGAATTTTCTCCTGAACCAATGTTCCTCTCTGTGTATGATCTCAGCTGGGGACCACTCGATGCTGTGTTGATGGGTCCAAATATGGTCTGCTATTCCTGATTTGCTGGTTTCCCCTCGCTGTGTGTGCTTCTTGTGCTCGGCAATGCGAACATTCAATGGCCTCTTCGTTTCACCAATATAGGATTTTCCGCACTCACAGGGTATCCGGTAAATGCAATTTTTGGAATCGCAGTCCGCGTTCGGTGGCCTGGTTTTCGTGAGGCTGCTACGGATAGTGTTACAGGATCTGAAGCAGGTTCTAATGTTGTACTTGAAACCAATTCTTCTTATCCTCTCCGATAATCCTCTGATGTAGGGAAGTCCAAGCACTGGTTGTGACGGGTTCCCTTCTTTGCGAGGCTCCTGCTGTCAACCAAAGTCTTTTCTACCATCGCTTTGGAGTAGCCATTCCGTTGAAAATCATTTTTGATGATGTCTAGTTCCTTCTCGAGACCTTCCTTCGTATTGCAAAGCCCAAAAAGCACGGTCTAATAGAGTCTTGATGATTTTTCTTTTAGTCGATTGATGGTGGTTGGATTCGTGGTTCAGATACTGTCCCGTATGAGTGGGTTTTCGGTATACATTTGTTTCCCACTTAGTGTCGGTCCTCTTCACCAACACGTCTAAGAATGGCAATTCGTTGTGGATTTCCTTTTCCATTATGAAAGGTCTCACGCTGTTGGTGTCTTTCAGGAAGGCGTCTAGTTCAGTATTTCCATAGTTCCATATTATGAAGGTGTCGTCATCATATCTCAACCACACTCGAGGTTTCTTGTGGGCTTCTTCAATCTGTCTGTTAACTTTGTATTTTCATTTTCTTTTTTCATATCTTCATTTTGATTTAATTTTTGTTAAATTTGCTATTTTTACTTGTATATTATTTTACTGTTATTTCATTTCAGGTTTTTGCTCAATATAAAAAAAGAAAGAGGGAATCTTCCAAAGAAAGGAAGGAAGTAATCAATTTGAAAATGAGTAACTCTATACATGGATGTGTGGATCATGCAAAAATTAATCACTCCTAAAAATATAACCCCTTCAGTTTGAATAATTTATATTTTCAGCTATTCATTTTTTAATTCTTCTCTTTTAGGTGTCTCAGGGATTTCAAATCACTTTATAGATTAGACAATGGAAGTCCGAACTGGTGAAATTCATCATGAAATATGGTCAATCACTTTCAAACAAACGTATCATATTGTATGTTACCTAAACTTGAGATTGATTTTGTCTTAACTACTTGTGTGCGGCTGGATAAATATGTCGTGAACCATAAATGTGCTTCATTTCGAAATCCGTAACGGTGAAGCTTCCGCAGCAGTATCTCATGATTCACGCAGTCGGAAGCCTACGATAAATCACAAAATACAGCCGCGGCAACTCCCCCATCATTGATCCCATTGATAAGTAAGAAGTAAGTTGGGTCAAACTGAAAAAATGCAATTCCTCACCATCACTCCTAGACTAGACGTCACTCCTAGACAGAACATTAGGAAGAAACCAATAACTCAACCCTGGCGTAGTGTTCCGACAATAAATTCCAATACTAATATGGTCGTACAGAAAAAAATGAGTCAGAGGACACTTTGGCTCATATCGCACATTCCAATTATATCCTTTCCGTATAGAGGAGAGAAATAATAATCAATTTTCAATGTATCCGACATGTGAAAGTTAATTCGGTGTTGATTCGGAAAGCACGCAAGAATTAGGGTATGTTTTGCTAAAGTAATGAAATTGTTGGAGAAGACATCAGAAACTTTGGATACTGTTTATCATTATGAATGATTGATCTGAGTGACCTTCATTCAGTTTGTTATGAGTCATATTTATTTTCCAAAAATAAATGTGGAAACTCACTCTGATATTTCAGGTGTCTCTTATATTTTAAGTCTTTCAATCGAAATTGGATATATTTATCTAAAAAAGTTTATATCTCTATTCATCATTTCTTTCTCGAATATTATTCATGATCATCCTAATCAACGCACAAAATTCTTCAAGTGGGGAAAAAGACTTCAAGTGATATTAATTTAATTCAGGAATGAACATTTTCAGTCCTGAAGCTCTACTATCTTATTCTCAAAACTACGAAACGTTGGAGTTTCAAGAGACCATGAATTAGGTCCTCTTATAGGAATATATGCACTACGGTTTATGGAGAGTCGAAACTTTTGTCAGAAGTTGGATTTCTGAATGAAATATATTCATAGTTATGTTGTTTGTCTACCATCTCTTTGGTGGATTACAGTAGAACATGCATCAAATGGTAGCTGCGGCAATTTACATCACTCAAAAATGATGTTGGTCAGAAGTTACTATTTCATTGCGATTGTTTTTCAAAATTGATTTATTATACGCCTGGAAAATTGATGACGAATTGGTGGAAACTGAATTGCTTCGAAATAAAAAAAGCCAGAAGTTGAACATCTGGGCTGATATTTTTGACAATTTCTTTCTGAAAATTCAAAAGATGATAAGCACCTGGATATACTCCAAAATTTTATCGACCCATCTCTTACTGATGTCAAGAAAAGTATCCTCTTTGTACTGAAAAGAAGATGGTGCTCATCTATATTATTCACAAAACGTGTGTAATTTTTTAGGCTGCAGGTTTCAATATCGCTTGGTAGGACTAAGGGGGATACAAATGAATGATCTCTTCGATCACCCGACTCAAGTCATTTGGATTTTTGAAATCTCGAAAAAGCGAAGAGTATCACATTTCACATGACTCATTGGATGACCTACGAGAACGAATAATGTATGTATGTAAAATGTATGTCGCGAAATGACACCCAAATTGATTCAATATGTACAATGGCGGTTTGAAAATAATCAATCGAGTGATCACCTTCAAAATATTTTCGAAGGTATTACTCCTCGTCAGTGCAAGACGTATCCAACCGAGTTCCGACTGACTTCATCGTTGATTCACCGCAAACATGAAACCTAACTGAAAAATGAAAACTTCACTGAAGTTATGGAAAGAACAAAAACTGAACATTTACCCGAGTTGATAAATAATAATATAATATGTAACTTGATCTTAACAGATACATTAAAATTGGACAGAACTTTCCATGGGCGAAAAAGTTGATTTAGAGGCCTCCCAAGGAAGTATACTTGGACCTCTTTGTTTTCTATTGTACATAAATGACTTGCCTAACTTTATCAAAGAAGGTAGGTTATTCATATATGTAATTCTAATAGTAGTAGTAACCCCAATAGTAAATACAGGGGTTACTTTCCAAGTAGTTTCCAAAAAAACTGACAATGTTATTGGAGATTTTGTACTCTGGTGTAATATCAACCAGTTAATAATTCAGAGAAAACAAAATACTTGCAATTTCAATGGCCGGTGAAGAAATTAATATCGAAATAGAAGATTTTGAAGTATTTATAAGCCTGAACTATACATTTCTTGGCACTATGATTGATAAAATTTCACTTGGTTTGAACAAATCAACTATGTGTGCAAAAAATTAAACCAGGCATTTTTTGCTACTTTGCTATTTACAGACTAAAGTATAAGTCTGTTAAAAAAAAGGTGATTGTTTCTCAGAAATTCATCATCAATTTTCATTTTGTCCTCTTCAAAGTAGCCCCCTCAGATATACAACACTTGTGCCCGCGTTTTTTCAATCCTCAAAGCAGTTCTGATATGTATTTTTTGATATGTTCTTGAGCTCTGTCAGATATTCGGTGTCTATCTCCTCAATCGTCGCAAAATGCCGTCCTTTCATGGGTCTCTTCAATATTGGTAACAAGAAAAATTCGCAGGAGGCCAAATCTGGTGGATACGGTGGCTGGAGTATGATAACGGTGTTGTTTTTGGCTAGAAAATCACGAATAAGCAATGCCAAGTGATCAGATGAATTATCATCATGCAAAACACATGAATGGTTCTTCCACAATCTGTTTAAAATCTGTTTTTCCGTTAACCAGCTGTCGCACCCCTACGAACGACAATCCTCAAAATTCGAAACTTGTGCGAGCTAAGGATTACCGAGGTCTTACCTTTTAACGTGTGATTCCTAACACGGGTTGGACGATAGCTAGTGAAGATCGATCGTTCAGACTAGGGCTTGAACCACCGACCAACACGGCAGTCAATTCGAGTGAGTGAACAAAACACTCACGCCGAACAGCTTGGCTACCGACCGACCAATCAATACTACAGGACATTTTGTTCGTTCGTATTGCTCCTCGCTCGTCATTGACCGTATGACTCTGTAGCAAGAACTTGTAATGCACTACGCCATGGTAAATTAAGGAAACAGTGAGCAAAACTTCTTCATTTGATCAAACTTGGCGTGCTTTTTTGGTCTCAGCCCTCCTGGGTTTTTCTATTGGGACGATTGAACTTTGATTTCGATGTCATTACCATATACCTATGATTCGTTTTAGTTTTTAGCAAATCTGGATCGCCGTTGATGTCATTCAACAATTCCGCGATTCATGCGATGGTTGTTTTGGTTAAAATTCAACAATTTTGAAAGTAACTTTGCTGCCACACGCTTCATGCCCAAAATTTACATAAAAATTGCATAGCATGAGCCAAGCGAAATGTTGATATCCTCAGCAACTTCTCCAATTGTGATTCGACGATTCTCTATAAGAATTTTCTTCACTTTCTTGACATTTTCATGGGTTGTTGATATGCTGGAACTGGGGCCGTTGCCATGGGGGGATGAGGGGAGCCCCCCCTGATTTTTCGACTTGGGAAAAAGTTAGGAAATTTTGGGCCGTGAAGATAGAAAAAAATAACAGTAAAAAAATAAAAAAAAAACAAAAAATAAAAATGAGAGAAAAGGAAGGGAGAGGTGATGAGAAAAGGGAAAGAACCAGGAGCAAGCTGGGATTCCCCAACATGCATAACTTGGAGATCCCATACTTTGAAAGGCTGAGTTGTTTGAAAACTTCAAAAAAGTTAAATTTCTCCCAAGTAACAGAACAGTCCTGAACAATCCACAAATTTTGAATTGACAATTTTAGAAAATTCCCAACTTTTCGCTGTTTTTTCCACTTGGAAAAGTTGAGAAATTTCGGGCCGTGAAGATAGAAGAAATAATAGTAGAAAACAATAAGCACAATATTATTTAAGTGTTGTTTCCTTTCATTTGTATTGAATATTCCTATACATGGTAGATATGGTGGAAGAATAAGCACCTTGGTCCAAAGAAGAATAATTCCCATTATTATTTTTATAAATACCAAAATTCATTTCTGTTTGTGCATACCCTAACGGGCATAAGCATTTAGCCAGCCCTATCAGGCTAGCAAGGCGAATCCAGCAAAATTGCAAAAAAAATACATCAATTTGTATTGGTAATTAGTTGCTAATTATTTACCAAAATAACGATTTTGTTGCTCGAGCCTATCCTTAGAAATCGCAAATAATACTATCGTGATATCAAGGTAGCAAGGTAACTAAATGAATTATATACTTTTCCTTTGATCTTAAGAGAATATTTAGTTGCTATTCAGTTGCTAAACCTTGAATATAGCGAAAAAATTTTAAATAATTTTTTTTCAATTTTTTATGATCTTGCTATCTTTGAACTGTTTTTCCCTGGAATTAAAGGTGTTCTAAATTTGTTGCTCACCAAGAGTACACTTAAATACACCTTGAGTAACAGCAACAAAATAGTTGAAACCGATAGACCAATTTTCAATTTCTTTTATTTTCCATGTTCTTGCTATCTTGAAACTAGTTTTCCTCAGAATAAAAAGTGTTTCAAATTTGTTGCTCATCAGGAGTATACTCAAATACACCTTGAGTATCAGTAACAAAATAGTTGAAACCGATCGGCCGATTTTAATTTTTTTTTCAGTTTCCTCATTCTTACTACCTTGAAACTGCTTTTATGGAATGGAAAGTATTTTAAATTTATTGCTCATCAGGAGGGTACTTAAATATACCTTGAGTATCAGCAACAAAATAGTTGAAACCGATCGACCGATTTTTTTTTCTCGTTCTTGCTATTTGAGTATACTCCTGGTGGGCAACAAAATTGAAACACTTTTTATTATGAGGAAAACAAGTTTCAAAATAACAAGAACGAGGAAAATGAAAAAAATTATTTAAAATCGGCCGATCGGTTTCAATTATTTTGTTGCTGACACTCAAGGTTTATTTGAGTATACTCCTGATGAGCAACACATTTGAAACACTTTTCATTTTAAGGAAAACCAGTTTCGAAAAAGCAAGAACGTGGAAAATGAAAAAAAAAATTTAGAAAATCAGCCGATCGGTTTCAACTATTTTGTTGCTGTTACTCAAGGTGTATTCAAGTTCACTTTTGATGAGCAACAAATTTAGAACATCTTTAATTCCAGGAAAAAACAGTTTCAAGATAGCAAGAGCATGAAAAATAAATAAATATATATATATGTATATATATATATATATATATATATATATATATATATATATATATATATATATATATATTGCAATTTTGCTGGATTCGCCGTTGAAAATGAACACTGGGCTACAGCTTCTACTGTACGGAGTGTATTTTTTTAATTTTCGTACACTCTACAGACAATCTGTTTTTTTTCTAACGACATAAACTTCCGCTTTCTTTGTACATTTTGGACCTGCTACGGTATCCATCTTAATAATATAAAAATATAAAATATCGGTCATATTATTCAGCTATTTGTCAGTTGTTCACATACCTCAAAAACTATTTCGAGGTTGATGTATTTTGAAAAACACTTTATTGTGAGATTTTCACTAGAACAGATTAACAAATCCGCAACACGTGTTTCGCTCCACAGTAGCTTTTTCAAGCGTGTTCACTAACAAAGTGAATTCTACATACATTGTGATTTATACAGATACAATTACCCTAGTGAACAATTGAAAATAATTGAAAACAATAAATGAAAAGGACGCAAATATAATAGACCTGCGAAGTGTTGATCAGTTTACCGATGTTTCAAAGTATTTAATGAACTGGTTTCCCTTATTCGCTCGTACATCTTATCGATATGCAGAAGCTATCTTGTTACGGGGGGCAAATTTTCTTGAATCATTTTATTTTTCAATTATTCACAATGGCGATGCATAGACAATAAAAATGTTGTTGCCGTTAGCTCTCAGTTCAATTTGTATATGAGTTACCTTCAATTGAAAATTGTTATACTATAGACCCTCATGGTATGAAATATTTGCATTAAATTTTGAACAACACTCGTATGATGATTTTGATCACCTTACACAACAAAATAATCAGAAGCATTCATGAATGTTGATTTCAAATATGGTAATTAATAAAACTAACAGATTCATGATTTACGATGTTTGGAACCACCATTAAACTTATATGAACCAAACCATTTTTTGGACATGGATTTACTCTATAAACTCACTCAAAATCAGCTGTTTTATTCATTCTGTTGAAAATAATAGAATGAAATCAAACTTGAATTCAATTTGAATTGGACATTTTCACAGTCATACCCTAAGACTAACCGAATGAGTGACAAAAATCAAGTTACAAACAAATCACGATAGGCTCATTATATATAATTCAATTCCAGAGAAGATAAAAAAGCACTGTTTCATTACAAAATTTAAATATCAATTGGAAGAAATCCAATTTTCATAGTTTGCATTTTTTTTTCTTTCACACTCGAATTCATTTTCAACATGTACTCTCTGAAAACAATTTCATATTTGACTGCATTTCATTGTTATTTTTTCTCAAGATATGTTATGTGTCTATAGAAGAGTATCAAATTTCTGTTATTTCCTTATATTCTGTAGTTATTTATAATCCCTAATTATAAGCATTCATTGTGTCTTGGGACACTAAACTGAATCGAATTGAAATTTAATTGAAAATCAATGATGATGCTGATGAATTGTTCCTTTGTGCAGGACAACGTACCGCCCCCATTGAGGGATGAACTAGTCATAGACAGGCTATCAGCGGTTCAAATTAAACCGTCCCATGATGCTTTGAAGAAGGAGTCCCAAGATCTGGAAGCACAGATACGCCAAATTCAAGACGCTCTGGATACATTAGTCCGTATTCAGCAGAGATCGGTGGAGGCATCGCTATACAATAAAGCGAATGAACTTCAGGAGGATATCTCTATGAAGAGGTTCGATTTAAGGGTAGCTCAAATCCATCTCAGTGCTATCAACTCCCAAGTAAGTTATGTCGGAAACTATTTGAATAATGATGTGATGAATGATAGATACTGAAGTTTCTCACGGTTCAATGAATCGAGATTATATTAATGGGGAAATTTCTAGGTGAAACTGATACTTGTTATAGATTTACAGAAATAGCTTATTTGAGAAAATAAATAGTTGGCGTTCAGAAATTTAACGAATCATTTCACATCATTTTGATCATTTTTGTAAGTGTTTTGTAACACCTTGTTCACACCACTGTTTGATATTCATCTAGAAATACTCCAGATTTCAACTGCAACTAGAAAAACTCAGGACACTGCTCATTCCTGAATACAAGTCTTCTATTTTGAATCGCATCTTCTCATACAAAGCAACTGAATTCTATGATCTCCTGCCCATTGAATTCAGATCTTACACGTTGAAAAACATTAAAAAACGACTCAAAGAGCATTTATTTGAGTAGTTCACATTCCTTATGCTGACCGTGGCTCATGCGTTTACACAAAAGATTTGGTAATTGAATAATAATCATTTCTTGAAAATGTATGTCTGTACTATAATTTTCATTATATTCCATCATATTCCAAGTCCGATATTGAGTTATTTAAATTGTTCAGTGGGGGAAATATTAGACAGAATTAAAATTTATATTAACTATATAAAATTTACTTACTATGAAATGTAAAATACCGGCAGTTTATTAGAATAGAATAGACATATACTTTATTGTCCAAGAAAATACAATCTTATTGACAAAGCTTGTTAAAAAATCTGGTATATATAGCACTTCAAAGAATAAGAGAAAAGAAACAATTCAAAAACACAAATACACAGAAATACAATTTGAGCAAAACTAAATTCACATATCTAATAGATATTTCGAAATTTTTATTAAAACAACGATAAAAATAAAATAATAACAACAATAAAAATTAATTGGCGCTCCGGGGCGACTTCATTGATTCCAGTGGCGCATTTGCTTTTTCAGCTGCAGGAAAACCCGGAAAAACCTGCAGCACCACATCATCTGAAGATCTTGATCTAACAATGTCCTCTCTTTCATAAAACAAAATGTAGGGTGTCTCCAGAGGCTCCAATAAATTCAATGCATCGCCAGAACACTTCGTGACACGACTATCGTCAAACTTAAACCAGTCCGTTTCTTCTTTGACCAAGGCGTAATAATGACCAAATTCAACGCCAGAACCACAGCGAACAATGACTGCATGAATATTATAACAGTGGTCTGCTAGGTTAGAATGTTCATCTATTTCGAACTTTCCAAAGAGTTTCTTGCTTCCGTTAGAGGTTGAGTCTTGTTTGAAAATCATCAGTGTTATTATTAGATTGACTGGTGCCTCAGCTATACTTGTTTCCTTATGAAAGTCAGTTAGTTTGGCGCATGTTTGACAATACAGTCGATCATCACCTGTTGAAAATTCCATTTTCAGATGATTTAACAATAAGCTTTGCACGGACTGGTTATTAGTCGTATTAGGAAAAGCTAGATGAAGTTCCAGAAATTCACATAAGTTTTCAGTACTTCTTGAACATTCACCACAAAGTAAACAAGTGAGGATTTTTCCAGCAAAAGATTTACAAACACAAGACGAGATGGGTTGTACGGAATCATTCAGTCCAGAGCGGTCAGGAGTATTGATTTTGCTATTGTTTTGCTCACGAAGAGTATTCAACAAGAACCCCAAGAATTCGGAACAATCCTCTTGTTGTCCTAACAAGTATCTAGTGGGCTTCAAAGACTCCAGGAAATCGGTTGGAGGGAAAGATGATAACTTTTCACGAAACTGCAGCTGCATGAACAGTTGTTTGAGTTCGAGGAATAAACAGGAAACATTCTCGTTCTCGTTCATCATTAAAACTTCTTTCTTGAAATTCTTCGTCATGAACAACACTTGTAAAATGCTATTCATGCAGCAAGTGTTTCCTAAATTATCCAATCCAGTTTTCTTCTTTAGATTTTCAGGACAACTCTCTACTGATTCGTAAGGAAGAACACGTTTCACAGAATCTCCATAAGAACCATTTCTCAAGCTGCTATCGATCCTTCCAAGTGAAGAAGGGTTTCGTAGAGGGATCGATTCGGCTCTTGCTTCAAGAAGCTCTTCCACTGAAAGGGTACCAGTTCTGCGAGGACTGCAACTCATTTTTTGGGGCCAAGAATGACCTGAGTCCACTGACCGCACTGAAAAAGAAGAAGGTGGATCAATCACTTGTGAATTAACCTTGATAGGAGACTGATAAATATCCACATATCTAAATAATATTTAAATAACTCAATATCGGACTTGGAATATGATGGAATATAATGAAAATTACAGTACATACATACATTTTCAAGAAATGACTATTATTCAATTACCAAATCTTTGGTGTAAATGCATGATCCACGGTCAGCATGAGGAATGTGAAAAAATATAAAAATAGAAAATAGAATTTAACAAATTGTAGACGAAATAGTTTGTATAGTCCCTTTTAAAAGATGTAAATAACAAATATGAACATAAGTTTACGTGCCATGGCAATAAAATAATATATATCCCAGTATAAAATATAATTTAAAGTATAGGTGTCAATATAAACAACAACAAAAACACCTTTATTGAATCACAGCAAAGTTCCATTGTAATATTCATCAAGATTGTAGAACGCTTTAGTTGCAAGGGCATCTTTAACAAGATTTCTGAACTTTTTATAGCTTTTTTCCTTTCTAATTTCGTAAGGTATGTGATTATACAGCTTTTTACTTTCATAAATTGAAGAATACTTTGTCTGGCTTGTTTTTGGAACAGGAATATGTATTTTATTTCCAGTTACTTGCCGGGTTTTGTAATTTGTAGGTTCCGGAGTTTCAACCATGTTATGTTTTTTGTAAATCAGGCAAACAGTTTCAAGTATGGAAATACAAGTAACAGTGAGAATTTTTTTTCTCTAAAATAACGGTCTGCACGACTCACGTACTCCCACCTTACATAAGTATCTAACCGCTCGCTTTTGCAAAACAAACACTGAATGAAAAAGTTGTTGACTGCAAAATCCCCAGAAGGCAACACCATATCTCAGGTTGAACTCAATCAAGGAATGATATACCATTTTTGTTGTGGATGAACCCAGTTCATTTGAAACTATTCGATGCTAATTTTTTATTTCAAGCTGAAATATGTTGATCAAATTTTAATTTGTTATCCATGAAGGTTCCCAGGAATTTATATTGCTTTTTATTCTCAAGAATTTGTCCATTCAAGTATACATTGTTAATATTACAGCTGAAAGTGGGAAGATTTTTTTTTTTTATTAAAGCACAAGTAGTTTGCGTCACACCATTTTTTCACAACTTTTAAATCACTAGAGATAGTTTCTTTCATATTAGAAGTATTTTTTCCATGCCAAAGGAGCGTGGTGTCATCCGCAAAGATGGTAAAATTTCCTTGAATTGAGAGAGTCACCAGGTCATTTACATAAATAAGGAAAAGAATCGGGCCTGGTACTGATCCTTGTGGTACGCCCTATAAGATATCCTTCGTGTGTGATAGTTTTTCGTTTGATCTATCACTTAAGTAAGACCTGAACCAGTCAATAATTACACACTCCTCTCAAGCCATAGTAGTTCAACTTTTGCAAAAGAAGTTCATGATTTACACAATCAAAAGCTTTGGAGAAATCGCAGAATACTGCAGCTACGACCTCACCATTGTTGAGATGTGTGTAGACATGTTCAAGAAAGGAAAAGATTGCATCATTTGTGCCTTTTTCCTTCTGAAAGCCAAATTGACAGTTGGTTAATATAGTGTATTTATAAAGAAAAGCAAATACCCTTTTTCTCACCATTTTTTCTATGATTTTTGAGAGTGTTGAGAGCATGGAGATAGTTCTGAAGTTATTTGGATCTTCTGCATTACTACCTTTGAAAATAGGAATTACAAGAGATATATATATATATATATATATATATATATATATATATATATATATATATATATATATATATATATATATATATATATATATATATATATATATCTATAGTTGTGAATGTATTGAGAGAAAGCTATCTTTTAAACAAAAGCTGTTTCTGATTCAATGCAAACGTTGACTGGTTTGTTTTCGTTTTTCACTTCAAAAGTAAAGAGATACTGTGTAAAAGTGAAGAGATACTGTGTAAAAGTAAATACTATGGCGACAGATATTGATGACTCATGTATCAACATGGTCATTTTACTTGTCACAAGATTCACCTATTTTCATTGAAAGTTAAACCTTTACTAATTTTCATATAATCACTTACCTCGCTATCAAATTTCGTATTATATATAATCGCTTTCATTCATCAACATAATAAAAATGAAATACAAAAATGCAGAACAAAAATTGAGTGTCGACGAAAAGATACAGTGCATTTCTTCAATGTCCCCCGCTTTTATTTTTAACTAAAAAATTGAGAATTGGGATAATGAAATAAATGCATGAATACTTTATTTTGAAGTGAAATTGACAGATGAAACTTTCAAAATGGCGATTGGGCGCCATCTGGAAAAGAAAATCAATTAATTGATTATATATGAAATTATATAAAGAGAAGTTCCAAAACTCCATGGGAGGAGTGTTGAAACATTTGGCTGCTGGATATGAAAAAAAAGTTGGTACAGTGCACTTGAGTGTTTGGGAATAAATAGCATATTATTTTTCTTGTGTTCCCCCTTTTGGGGTTTTGAAACACAATAAGTTCATTGAGGATATACGTAGGTTTGCCAGATGTTAAAACTCTGATCAAGTTAAGTAAATGGAGTTTTCTGAAGTTATTTAATTTAGCCCATTCTGTTTCTTCTTCAAATTTCATACTAATATCATCAAATTTCCTTATTCCATGAAAAAAACGTGAACATTGATTTGCCAGGAATGAAACTCAAAGTCGTCTCCACAATTGAATCTACTGCACTCCATTTTGAGATACAATAGACTTTCACCAGAGGAATTTTTAATTTTTTGTAATTTAGCTGCATCAGCCTGTAGAAGTGCTGGACCATATATATCACCAACGGTTCGCACAACTCAAGTTTTATTTCAATAGATAACAAATCATAACTAGGATACAGCTGTTGTCTCAGAATATTGAACGAGCTCCGGCAGAGGTAGCTGACATGCTTGATTAATCTTAGGTCAACGGCATTCCTGCTAACCTGATTTGAAAACCTTGAGTTAGCTGATCACGTTTTGATTTAATTCCGAAGAGCATCGCTACTGAATCTGAAATATAGATGGAGAAATAATAAGTCTCAAAATTGATCCCTGAGGCACTCTTAAATTCACTGTTTGTACATCTGACTTGAATTAACTACATCAATTTGGTATTGAATCATCATACATCCAATACATTGGTCTTAATAGCATAAGGAGGCTATTATCTGGATTCAAACTTGACATACTGTTATTCTAGGGTGAAATTCCTATATTTTTCGGAAAACTTCATTCATACATGCAATTTTTTTTGTAATATTGTAATATTCCATGATGAAATGTGTGAAATCTATCGAAAACAAAACAACTCATTCGTATTCTCAATTAGAAAAACTCTGTATCGCAAAATTAAATTATTCAAATATCAGAGTGAAACTCATTTGCATTCAGATTCACATCGCTGAAAGACTACCGACAGACACGAACACCTGGAACATGGTAAACAAAGATTAATCTCTCGTGGTTGAACTTATGAATACACGATGCAACACAATTTCACTTCAGTTGCGTTTCGGTGTCAGCAACATTGGAATTCATAATTCATAACCAAGAGTCTATATATTTCAGTATACAAAAATCTTCTTCAAGCAATAGTCTCGTTGAGGAAATCAAATATTTTTCACTACCACTTATGGATATGATATTATATTTCCATCAATATGTAGGTATAAAAAACATAGGTCCAGAGTGACTGGCTGTATTTAACCCTCTACTGCAATCTGAGAGGTTCAATTTTGGCGCATGTCTATTCAATCTCAACTAGAAGAATCCAGCTTCTCAAGGAAACCGATCACTTTCTATTGTGAGTGATTTATCAAAATTGGGAATCTGCCTAACGTTGAAAACTTGTGAATGTATATGAAAATAGAACATGTACTGTACTTCAAACAGCTATAAAGGAGTTTTTCGGTTCTCCTACAACATTGCCTTTTTCTGTAGTGAACCCTGGCCAAAAATTTTCATTTTTTTGTCAGGAACTAGTTATTTTGCGGACGCAGAATCATGCAGCTGCTGTTTCGTAAGAATATATTATCTTTCCCTCCAACCGATTTCGTAGAGTCTTTGAAGTCCACTAGATACTCGTTACATAGATACAAGTCTTTCTTGTCTATCTCGTCTTGTGTTTGTAAGTCTTTCGTGCGAAGCTTATTGTTAAATCATCTGAAAATGGAATTTTCAACAGATGATGATCGGCTGTTTTGCCAAACATGTGCCAAACTAACTGAGTGTTATAAGGAAACAAGTATAGCTGAGGCACCAGTCAATCTAATAATAACACTGATGATTTTCAAACAAGACTCAACCTCTAACGGAAGCAAGAAACTCTTTGGAAGGTTCGAAATAGATGAACATTTCAATCTAGCAGATCACTATTATAATATTCATGCAGTCATTGTTCACTGTGGTTCTGGCGTTGAATTTGGTCTTTATCAAGCCTTGGTCAAAGACGAAACGGACTGGTTTAAGTTTGACAATAGTCGTGTCACTAAGTATTCTGGCGATGTATTGCATCTATTGGAGAATCTGGAGACACTCTACATTTTGTTTTATAAAAGAGAGGACATTGTTAAATCAAGATCTTCAGATGATGTGGTGCTTCAAGTTTTTCCGGGGTTTCCTGCAGCTGAGAAAACAAATGCACCACTGGAATCAATGAAGTCACCCCAGAGCGTCAATTGATTTTTATTGTTGTTTTTATTTCCATTGCTGTTTTATAGATGAAGGATATAACTTTTCAGAATTATATCTTCAAATTATTTTAAAAGTTTTAACTCACGTGTTTTCATTATGTAGGCAAGTGGGAAATTATACAAAGGTTCCAAATATGAACAAACTGCACGTGATTGCCATGAGTTCTTTGTTTGTTTTCTTTATTGGACATTCACGTGGCATTTTTCTTTGTCACGCTATTTTATATAGGTTACGTGCGTTATCACGTTATTAAACATTCGGTAACGTGCCATATCATATTTTCGATGAAACAATTCGAAATTATGGGTAATGAGTTTTCGATGAAATGGTATGATATAATGCCGAGTATTTGATAACTCACTTTCTTTTTTATCCATTAGCAGATTTTTGTGCAGGAGTATTATAATTCTGCAATGAGAAACGTACATCACAAAAATATCACCATAGATACGGTATTTTAATCTCATTAACGATTAGACTGGAACCTTTGGTGTAAAAGTTGAATAACTTTTTTCGAGATCAATTGCCCTAACACCAAACTGATATTTTTACACTCGACGCGCGTTTCTTCAACAAAGTTAGCATCCTCAGGAGAAGAAAATTGATACCTAGTCTAGTCTGGTTGATCGTTATGTACTGAAATTTGTTACCTGAGGTTGTATACCTGAAGTTCAATATGGAATTTCTCGGTAATTAACTACCTGCAAGTTCTTAGTAATTATTCTCTTCCTAACAAAAGATTAAAAAGCGGGCTAAACGGGATGGGTCCCTTATCGCCATTCATGCTGTTCTTATATTTTGCTATTTCTAGACTCTCACATGCATCGAGTAGCCTGGTGTCATGCACATGCTTAATCAGTTTCAGATTGTTTTCACCAATTCTGTGCTCCTTGTCTAGAGAATGTTGGGCGACACTGGATTTTTCTATCCTTCCGTATTTCATGTGTGCACAATGCTCCTTGAAGCGGGTTCGTTCTAATCGCTCGTCGGCTCTGGCCGATGTATTTGCTGTTGCAATCTTGACAACTGATTTCGTAAATCCCCGACCTTTCTGTGTTTTCCAGTCGATCTTTTGGATTATCGAGAAGCTGTTGCAATTTATAAGAAGTTTTATATGCAACTTTCATATTTACTTTATCGAATTACTGTTGAATCCCTCTCGTGTATTGGGGTTCATATGGGATTACTATAAACTTGTTATTACTCTCCTCTCTTTGAAAAGTCGAAGATTTACGAAGTGCTCTCCTTAACTTGCATTTTCTAATTATCTTGTCAACTATATCTGGGTTGAAACCGTTTGCTTCAGCTACATACTGAATCACTCCCTTTTCATTGTCGTACTCATCTTTCTTTAAAGGAAAAGTTATTAACCTGTGTACCAGAAATTGCAGTGCCGCCATTTTGTGTTGTGGACAATGATTCGAGTCATTGGGAATGTATCTGAAAGTGCCCACGTCTTTCCTGTAAATTCTATTTCGTTCTGTTAGTTCCTTATGACCAATACATAAAAAACGGCAACTTTCGTTCTTTTTCTACTTCATATGTGAATTTCATACCCTTACACCTGTTGTTTAGTGCTGAAAGGACATTCTCAATTCTGGTTATCCTTGTATCCACTACAGCGAATATGTCATCAACATACCTGATCCAGACCCTAGGGAAGTAACTGAGTTCTTTCCCAGCTTCCGTCTCAAACCTACCTATAAATAGGTTCGCAATAAATGGAGACAATGGGTTACCCATAGCCGTTCCTTCACGCTTTTCACAATATATTATATTGAAAACAATATTGATCCATGCAAAGCTTGGTGAGTTGAATGTATCTTCAACAGCTTCATTTGCTAGGTTGTTCGATTTCAGAAGATCCCTCAAACACTCTAGAGCTTGTGATATTGGGACGCCTGGAAATAAGGAACTCACATCGAACGATACCAATAATTCGCCTTCTCCTAATTTAATATCTTTTATTTTCTCTATGAATTCTTGTAAGTTTTTAACACTCGCATCGGTTGGGCCGATCGGGAGATTTTCAAATTCTTTTGTTAACCATTCAGCGATATTATACGAAGGCGAATTAATTGCTGAGACTATTGGTCGCATCGATTTTCCAGGTTTGTGTATTTTTGGTAAACAACATATCTTTGGTACTATGGGATTTGCAAGTTGTAGCCTCCTGTTCAAAATCGGTGTGATCAGTGTCTTACATTTTTTCAATGTGGCTTTTACGTTAGCGGTCATCTTGGATAATGGATTTCGTGGTAATTTCTGATATGGACCATTTTCAATTAAGCTGTCAACTCTCTCAAAATAATCTTCTTCATCCAAAATCATCACTTTGTTACCTTTGTCCGCTTTTAAATAAAAACAGTCCTTTTCTTTCAATATTTTGATAATTTTCTACTCTGTTTTCGATGAAATGTGTGGCTCTTTGCTCATATTTTTGGAAATTTGTTGTTTACATGCTTCGCGAACAAATCCTTTTGAAGTTCCCGGTAGTTGTTGAATAGAGGTTTCGATACGTACGACTGCTCCTTCCAAATCCTTTAAGGGAGATCTGATGCCGTATTTCAAACCTTTATTCGATAAAGCTTGTTCCTCTTCATCAAAAGATTGACAAGAGTGGTTTTCTATAATGTTAATGGTTTTCGAAGCCATACGCTTATGCTTTTTTGAACTCAGTTTTTTCAATTTATTATTCAATGAATGCATTTCCTTTATAAATTTTCTTTCGATCATCCTGAACATCATCCCATTGCTCGTTTTCGACTAATTTAAATGTTAGTTTCTTATTTGAATCATATGCTTCCAGTTCAAGCATACTTCGTTTGCTGTACCGATTCTTGATTTCTAGTGACAAATACTTTTGTTTAGCAAATAGTAGTACTTTTTCTGCAACTGGTGAATCGTTCCTAATGCTGACTTAAGCAAATTTTGGAAAAACTGACCTCCGTAAACATGGTTTTAGAAACCAAATATCGGCATTCATCAATTCAATTCTAGTTTTGTACCCACCACGCCAACTTTGTTGGCGAAACGCGCGTCGAGTGCCAAAATATCAGTTTGGTGTTAGGGCAATTGATCTCGAATAAAGTTATTCATTTTAATCTTAGTTTTCCAACATGAGATACGTGATTGAATCATCCGGTACTTGATGTTAATACATACTATATTCCTGAGATTTTCACTGGTAACTTTACAAAAGAGCAACACGTGTTTTCGAATATCCCTGCTCGGAAAGGTGTCATTTGTGGAGGTTAGAGTCCTAATAGATGTCGCATCCTCCGAGACACCAAGTGCCATCTCATGGTGGCTGCTCTTCCGTAATAGACCTCCATTTTCTTTTAGTCACTCACGAGACCATTCATGGATCAAGAAGCGAACAAAGAATCGGACACTGAGTCATAGGACATCGATTGAACGACTCCAATTGTCCTCCCTTTAACATCGAACCTGAGAGGCTAGTTGGTGCAGCGTCATCATGAGCAGGTTGTTTTACAGTTTCATAAAAATTTCATGTGCTTTTAGATTTGTTGAAAATAGTACAAATCAGCACAAATGTTGCCAGTTTCTATTTCTTTTCTTCCTATTATTTTGAAAGTAATAGAAGAAAGAAAGGGCGGAAATGATTTTTTGAGAGTCAGGGTGTTGATGGTCATCTTCAGTAAGAAGATCCGATTCATAAGCAGACTTTTTTGTGCAATGATACTTCTTAATTTGTATCTAACACAAGCATATCAGCGTAGCCGGTTTCTTCTATTAGTTTCTATATGCCACAAGTTCCTATGAAACCGTAGAGCTCGCTTTATTGGAAATTCAAAATAAGCAACACTTTCTGTAGTGGCGTTCTGATGAACTCATAGTTGTACATTGGTTAATTCGAAAGTGAATGATATTTCTTTATTTTCTTCATGAAGTTTATTGATCATTTTTATGTTGGCAACAAGTCACAAAGCCATTTGTATGGAATATCAGCGTTCTTAATAAGGTTACAATGTGATGCATACAAGGTAAGACGTAATTAGTGATGTCGAATGTGAGAAACATCCGAACGGAACCCTGTGAAACACTCAATTTCGGAGTTTCAGATTATCGCCTGGATGTATCGATACCGTTGTGTATAAAAACAATTGAAACTTAATGAATTAGCTAGTATTCAACAACGCTCAGCTTTCTAATACATCTACATTGAAATCCGAATCTTCAACATTCAATGAACAAAATTGACACTTTCGTAGTAGTCCGATTTATCTAGAATTACTACTTTGTTACCTTCGTCGAGTTTTAAATTAAGAACGTCGTATTTCACATTTCCTCTGAGGATAGCTCGTAAACACTTTTCTGATTCAAAGTATACCTAATAACCGTATGTTTTTGAACAGTTAGGAATCACACGTTAGAAGATAAAACCTCTTTAATCCTTAGCTCGCAAGTTTTGACTTCTGAGGGTTATCGTTAGCAGGGGTGTGACAGCAGGTTAACGGAAAAACAGATTTTGAACAGAACAGAACACTTGATTTCATTTTTCACACGAAATTTGATTCAGAAAATCGCCGCACACGCGACATACTTCAAATTTTTATGCCACTCACCAACTGAATGAGATGCGAATCAAACATTTTGGTGAATGAATGTGACACTTCGTGATGACAACATAATTATCATCTGTATCAAATAATTCACCATTCTTGATTCTCTCTTTCTCATCCCCCGTTTCCGTTCGTCAATCGCATTCATAGAAAAGTCACATTTTCACCATTGGAGTAGAATAGACTTAATCTGCACACTGCTTGAATCCACTTCAATCAAAAATTCCAAAACTCAGACGCTACAAAAATTATCTTTTTCTACACCCGTACTCTAACAATACACTTATATGACCATAATCCGTTACATAATGATATCCATTATGATACAGATTTTTCATAACGATACAGATCATCAACCAATAGAAACCCATAATTTTTCAATCAAGAATCCTGTTCCTTTGTTTGTCCTAGATTCTAACCTAAGTAACTAATTGCTTTATTTGTCTAAATCAGTTTTCATATTACCTACCTATATTATCAAAATGTCTGAAAACAGCGATATAGAAGGAATACCATCGACTCCAATATTTTTAAAAGATCAAGATTGATTACAGTTGTTATATTCAATATAAATATAATAAGAATCTTTATAGTTTTCATATATCCATGATAATACCATTAAGTTTGTGTTTTTTTTAAAAAAATATGAGTTAATTACTGTAAATGTGTTCAATACAAATATAATATTTATAGTTTTTCATTATTTATCGGGTTTAGAAAAAATAGCGTATGCAACTCTCATGTAATGGTTATTAATACACTCTCATATACCATACAATCGTATCCCGGTTAATGCTCGTGTCTTAATAACCATCATTACATGATCGTTGCATAATATACTAATTCTTCCCTTCAACAATTACAATTGCAGGTTATGACGGTCACAGATGATTTCGAAATAAATATTACGATCTTTTATATAATACCTGTTTGTTTCGTTCTGAAAACGTTTCCCTAGCGAGTTTTCCATGCTCTTTTTGTTTCATCTTGTAGAATGTGTTTCAAAGGTTCAAGAAGTGAAAATTCCAACCGGATAATATTATTGAAATTTCATAATACATGCATTGAGGTGATTGAACGTATCATGTTATTCAAAGAGATACCAAACGGGGTAAGTTAATTACAAGAGAAGTCGGTGTATAATACATCCTTGAACTTCTTGAACAATCCTGCCCTGAGGCAAATGTGTAAAACCTCATCGAAGCCTCCTAAGCTGTTCGTAACTCTTGTGCAAAGCTGATTCAAACTATGAAGCAAACTAGTTAAACAACAATTTTGTCACTTCACCAAGCATGTTATCCATTATGAACGCGCCAAGCGTCTTCCAGGAACAGCAATTATAGACAATGGGGAATTTTGTGATGAGAGTTTGAGAGTTGGATTGATAATTCGAAAATTTGACAACAAATCATCGAATATAGCTTTTTGGGAAAGAATGTTTTTGGCTTTCTACTACTCTATCTTGGTACAAACAATGTGGGAATCTTCCAAAGAAAGGAAGAAAGTAATCAATTTGGAAATAAGTAACTCTACACATGGATGTGTAGATCATGCAAAGAAATAACAACAAATAATAACTATACATCCATGTTTAGAGTTACTTATTTTCAAATTGATTACTTCCTTCTTTTCTTTGGAAGATTCCCACATTTATTTGTATCAAGATGGAGTAGTAGAAAGCCAAAAACTTTCTTTCCCAAAAATGAAACACTCCTAAAAATATAACCCCTTCAATTCAAATAACTTTTTGGTCCCGAGAATATAAAAAAAAAGTTTTATTGTATCTTGCACCATAGAGTTGAAATCAGAATATATATTATTTTTATTTCTACTCTTTGTAGCCTGAAAGTTCTGATTTGGTTATAGTAATCAAAATATTTGTGAAGACTGCATCCAAATGTAATGTAATGTCTCACTGAAAACGAATCTGACATTACACAACTACGTCAGAAACAATCAAGTTCTGGAGCTTCCTGACACACTCACTGATCTAGATGTTACTTTTGATTAATTCCTCTCTTTCAGTAAATATTGACACTATTCTGACAGCTACTTATCGCATGTATGGATTCTTAATTAGAAATATAAGAGACTTCGAAAAAGTTTGAACATTGAAATTACTTTCTTTCATTTTTGCATCTGTTGTGTGGAGTCCCTACTATCAGGTTCATATAAATCAACTAGAAGCCCTACAGAGGCGCTCCCTAAAATATATGTCTTGCTCACAATTTTTGTAGTCCCGAGGTAAGGCGTGAATATTATTCATTTCTTTATTCATTCAAGGTCATAAGCAATATCATTACCTACTCTCAATTGTTACATATGTTGAATTCTTGGGTTCTTAAACCGACATCTAGGAATATTGTCACATTTTATCTCAACACTCCACGTACAAATATAATAGTCCAAGAGCCAGTGTTGCATGTTTCATGAAGTGTTTGATGCATCCTGAAATTTTGTAAGGCTAGTATCTATGGAATAAGAAGTACGAATATCTGTTTTTGTCTGACTCTGCCCGAGACACCAGGTACTGCGCATAATAGAAAGGTGTGAAAAAATATAAGCCAAAATAAGTTTTTGATTCACAGGCCAACAAACTTCAATCGAAAGATTAGTTGATTTTTATTATAATTTAAGATTGCAGACACTTTGGAGAGGGCTTACATATAATTAATTTCTCTCGAAGTTATTTTTTTTCAACAAAATGAAATGTTCGATTCATTATGAAATTTCAACAGCTCCTTAATCAAATATTTAGGAAGTTAATTGCAAAAAGCCAGACAGTTTTGTCTGGCTTACGAATCACACGTTGAAAAGTAAGACCTCGTTAGTCCTCAGCTCGCACAAGTTTCTCAACTTCTGAGAGTTGTCGTTCGTATGGGGTCGACAGCTGATTAACGGAAAAACAGATTTTAAACAGATTTTTTTAAACAACTTTTAGACCCTCAAGGCAACCAAAATACCCAAGGATGAGTGCTTTTAATAGGTCACGAATGGATGCCTATAATACCATCGAATTATCTCTAACAACCGAAGCAGCCATGGAAAAATTTGAGGATAACAACTCTCTTTCATGGTTCATACAAGAGCTAACAAAAACCTCATCAAAGCGGCCGTAAAAAAATTGTATGACATCAATGTTGCTAAAGTAAACACTTTAATAAGGCCTGATGGTAAGAAAAAGGCTTATGTTAGGTTAGGTTAGGTTAGATGATACCTATTTAATTTTTTTAACGAAAAAGTATCTGCACTGTATTATCCAGGACGGGAGCTAAGTTTAAATGAGTCTATGGTATTATGGCGAGGCAGACTTCAGTTTCGCCAATATATCAAAAATAAAAAGCATAAGTACGGCATTAAATTATACATGCTGACAAACCCAACTGGTATGGTTCTAAAATTTGCCGTTTATGCAGGAAAACTGGTCGATCTGGAAGGTAAAGATCATGCGTCAAAAGTGGTAATGTACTTATTGGACGGTTTTTTGGAAGTAGGACATAGCGTTTATATGGACAATTACTATAATAGTTTTTTATTAGCTAGGACATTATTGACTCATAAAACACACTGTACAGGAACTTTAATACAGGACAGAAAGCATGTACCGAAGGAAATAAAAGACAGTAAGTTAAAGAAAGGTGAAGTTATAGGAAAGTATGCAGATGGAGTGCTCATAGGAAAGTGGAGAGATAGGAGGAATGTGTCCTATATTTCTAATGAATACCCAAACATAATGGTGGATGTAACAAATGAAAGATAACAAATTGTATCGAAGCCCTTACCGATAGTTCAATACAGTATGTACATGTCCGGTATCGACAGGCATGACCACATGCTCTCCTATTACCCGGCAGAGAGAAAGATATGGAGATGGCCTACAACAATGTTCATCCACGTGTTACAATTGATGCTTATTTATCCACACCATTTGTATAACAAATACTCTACCAAAAAAATAAGTCTTTATGATTTTCGTATGGAAGTCATAAAAAGCTTATTAGCCTCGGCTAAGAAGAGAGCAGAATAGGACGAAGCACACCAATGACTTCCAGAAAACAGTCACATCATGTCAAAAAGAGTGGCACCACCAGGTACTAAAAAACAACCAGGAAACATTGCAAATGGAAACAGAACGAAAATGGAAACAGAAAAGACACTATCTATATATACACTGTGTCCGTAAAGTATGGAACAAATTCATGTTTAGCTAAACAGGTCATTTTAAGAAATAATCCTGAAACACGTCGATTTTTGATGTTAATTTACCGTATTTCAAAATTATAATCTAATATACAGGGTGAATTACGTTCGAGTAATGACGCCACCGTCATTTTTTTTAATGGAACACCCCCATTTTGTCTCAATTTTCGGATTACTCTAGCTGAGCTGATTCCAAAAATGAATCACATGTTGATCCCAATTGGTACAGGGTGGACAAAAATACAGTAGTTGTGTGTGTGCTAATAAAGTAACGCGTAACATTCTTTATTAGGTAAATTAATAATATTACCAAAAATACTCATTTTCTAGCGGACAGAATATGCTGGAATACATGACTTTATATCAAATGTTCGAACTGCAGCCCTTGCTGTATTTGACAGTAACTCAAACGGTGTACAAATTCTTGTTAACCTTGTGTATGTTTTCTTGCGTAATATTGTTTATGTCTGTTCGAATTTTCACTTGTACATCTTCAATATTTGCTGGTTTCGTTTTATAAATAACATTCTTCAGATGGCCCCAGAGAAATTATTCCAAAGGATTTAAATCTGGTGACCTCGCTGGCCATTCAGTGGGTCCACGTCTACCAATCCACCTGTTCAGAAAATTTTCATCTACGTACCTTCTAACATCTACAGCATAATGTGGAGGTGCACCATCCTGTTGAAACCATAAACTTTCATCAAAACCTCTAGGATTACGTCTGCTGGAAAATAAATTACGTAAAGTAGGTACGAGATACCCCCTTAAAAACTCAAGGTACTTTGCCCCGTTTAAATTACCTTCGATAAAGTAGGGTCCAATGATTCGATTTCGTACAATTTCAGCCCATACATTTACCTTTTGAGGGTATTGTGTATGATGCTCACGCATCCAGTGGGGGTTTTCTTTTGCCCAGTATCTACAATTCTGACGGTTAACCTCACCATTTAACGTGAAAGTGGACTCATCAGAAAAAATAATGTTTTGTATCAAGAGAGGGTCTCGGTGACATTTATCCATCATTTCTTCGCAAAATTGGAGTCGTCTATCGGGATCATCTTTGTTTAATTCTTGCACAAGTTTGATTTTATAAGGATGCCATTTTTCAAGCTTCAATAGTTTGTGTACCGTTGTTTTGCCAACACCGATTTCGCGACTAACTTTACGAACAGAAGTGTGCGCATCTTCTTCAAAACTCAGTAAAACATCTAATGCTGTATCAGCATTTGCAACCGTACCAGTTTCTCGAAATTTCGTTTCCAGCTTACTGACTGTTGAACGCGTTATATGTCTTTCCGGATATTTATCATTAAACAAATTGCACACTTCCATCTGAGTTCGCGATCTGTCTCCATACCCAATCATCATAAGTATTTCAATTCTTTGTTTCACACTCAACTCCATTTCTACTTCCAATTAAATCTAAGCAATCATTCGAATATTCACGAATACCAAAAATATTGTAGTACTGAACTGTCACTGAACATCAATAAATTACTAGACAATAAGTATTTTTGATAATATTGTTAATTTACCTAAAAAAAGAATGTTACGCGTTACTTTATTAGCACACACACAACTACTGTATTTTTGTCCACCCTGTACCAATTGGAATCAAGATGTGATACATTTTTGGAATCAGCTCAGCTAGAGTAATCCGAAAATTGAGACAAAATGGGGGTGTTCTATTTAAAAAAATAACGGTGACGTCATTACTCGAACGTAATTCACCCTGTATATTAGATTATTATTTTAAAATACGGTAAATTAACATCAAAAATCGACGTGTTTCACGATTATTTCTTAAAATGACCTGTTCAGCTAAAAATGAATTTGTTCCATATTTTACGTACACAGTGTATGTAAGTCGTGTCCCGGTGATTCAGGATATTGCCTAAATTGCTGTACCATTATTCATAAATAGGTTACAAATTTTCATCCACACGGACATTTGTGGTTTGAACAATTAATATTTTTTTTATTTGTTTTGTTATTTTGATCCAAGTAATATTTTTGTCAATAGTATGAGTATAGTTTGTGTTTTCGTATTATAATAACGTTGTTTCATTTCATTTATCACAATTTTAATATATATTTCTCAAATTAGCCAAGTGTTTATTGTCCCGCTCTATCGCGTGATACGGCTAATCGAGATGAAATTCCTTAGACCAGGCCGATCACGCTATGGCGCATGATATTACAAAGTGTGTCTAATGCCAAAAAAATTAGTTTACATGGCTTCAGTGCGACTATTCTAGAAACTTTTTTAAATACCATTTTAGCGAAAAACTATTATGATGCATTTGATGTAGCTAATAAACTTGGAATAATATGAATTTTTTGTATTCCTTTTCGTTATAATTGACATTGAAAAATGATATATTGAACCAAAGTCCAATCGTCCCAATGAAAGAGCCAAGACCAAAAAAAGCACACCAAGTTTGGTCAAATATCAAGGTTTTGCTGAATGTTTTCTTCAATTACCGCGGTGTAGTGCATCATGAGTTTTTGTCACATGATCGCACCGTCAATGAGCAATATTATCTTGGATTTATGTGCCGTTTGCATGAAAAAATACAGAGAAAATGTCGGAAATAACAATTCATGCCTTTCACATCACAAGAAGTACTGCCTGATGATCAATCCCTCCAAAACAGTAGTAATGCTATTTGATCGAACATCAATGAGGAAAAGATGTGAGAGAAATATCGATATCGTTCTGGACGACCATCAGTTGCCTTTGACAGAATCCCAAATTACAAAGCGTAGCTGTAGTAATTTGAAGTCAATATACCCAAATAGAAAGGTATTGAATCAAAAGTTGAAGAAAATATTATGCGATGCCCTAGTTCTCTCTCTCACACCAACTATGCAGATATAGTATATGGCCTAACGTTACGTTCATCTGATAAAAAGAGAATGGAGATCCTACAAAACGCATGCCTCGGACTCATTATAGAAACTAGGGAGACAACACGTGTCTCATCAATTAATTGGAGAGACTGGAATGGCTAAAAATGGAAGCCCGTTGCATATTTCATGCTTGTGGAGGGTCAAATACACCCACTTACTTTGGACCTAACCTATTACCCACCATAAGATCATAACAACAAAAGTGCCCAGTTATCTTCACGACTAAATAAGATATAAAACAGACATCCATAATTTGTATCTGAGATTCAGAAATCAACTAACTACACCCCGCCACAGAATCACTTTATTTCGTGGATCCTTCTCTTGTAATGTGGCCTAGATCCATAATGGAATTCCCAAATCACTGGAATCACTATTCGCTCTAGATTATAGAAATGAACTCAATATTCACTTACTGGAACACAAAGTGCCTCAACTCCTCTGTCAATAAAATAGTTTTGATGTGAATGAGCATTTCATACAGTTTGACTTCAATTAGTTTTTTATTGTTGTTAGTACTAACAGAAATGATTCTGGTGCATTTGGCACTGAAATATATCTAGGATTTACGTATGTTGTGCATGTAAAATATTTTTCTGATTGAGTCATTCGTGACAAGATCAGAAATTGAATTCTGCCTTTTGATAGGTACGTAGGTGGGTTGTATATTATATTGTATTCCATACATTGTGTTTTTTTCCTACCTATCGATAAAAACAATTATTATCATTATTATCAATACACCTGCTCACCAGTCACTGCTTGTTAGTAATTTTTAGTCAAAAAATAACCCAGTGATGTCTTAGCCACCGTATTCACCAGATTTGATCCTTTGCGACTTTTTTATGTTCCTAAAATTGAAAAGAATCAGGGAAGAACGGGGTTTTGCTTCGTGGATTGGAAAAAAACTCTGGCACGAGTGTGTTATATCTGAGGGAGACAACTTTGAAAGGAATAAAATGGAAATTGATGAATAATTGAATATTTTTTGAGAAAAATGAGATTCTAACAGACAGTATTTACAAAAATACAACGGGAATTAGTGTTTCAATCATTCGAATTACGAAAAGAATAACAATCCCATAAATCACCCTCAAAAAATGCCATAAAACAGTATCCACACCTATGTTTTTGGCACATCTGTGATTCCCTTGATGTTCGTAAATTCTCGTCAGTCGTCGACGTGAACTCCAAAAGCAAATTGCGCTGGCGTAGTCTGCGCAACCTGGATCATCAATAAATTGTTGTCCTAGCTCCTGTACATGTCCTGGAACGTGAATATTTCTGTCGATTCTTGAGTATTACAAAATTATCAGAACGGTGCTGTGATATAAACGAGTACCTATTCCTCTTGTGATAAAGTTGTGTACGAATATTGTTGAATTGCTTATATTGGATATTGCCTATATTGAATACGTGAGTGAGGTTAGGGTGCATTTGAAATACCGGAATTTACAGACTGAGTGCTCAATATTTGAACTGAAAATGGGTTGGGTGACCTTAAAAACGCACCTGGTAAGTTCAAAGTTCATTGTTACGCTTGAAAGACCTCCAGTCCTCTATAATACGATGTTCATTCTCTTAGTAACATCATCAAGTTCAAGGGTCAAGGTTCACAAAAAAAATTATGTAAAAGTTTTGTCCCTGTTTATGAGTCTACTTCATACTGTATCATTTCAGTAACTCAATTTGATCAAAATGAGCACCATTTGAATTAGTGCATTTTTGCAAACGTAGATTCGATGGAGTTAACAAAAGCCTTTTTTGTCTGGATGGAGTCAACAAAAGCCTTTCTTGTCTGGTCCTGATTGGCAAACGTTCTACTGGAGAGAGAGTTATCGCAGTGTCGTAGTCTGTTGGCGAAAGGTTTGGAGAGTATGGTGAGTGAGGCGGGCAGTGATTTGTAAAACGTGCAGACGGGTGCTGCTGACGCAAATTTTGGTACATTTCGTCTATTGGCTGACAATACGACTCTGCTGTGATGATTTTGGATCAGTTGCACAAAGTTATAGTGAATCACACCAGCCGCTGTGACCATGTCCCGTTTTTGGTGGGTTTTTGCCTTTGGGTGGCTGTCTCATCGGGGTTAAACTACTGTCCTGAACGACTCCTGTTGTCGTAGAGGATCCATAATTCATAAGACGCAGGAGATGATGCTCGTAGATAGAAGCATCCTACACCATTTGGATGCCGAAGAGACGTATACTTACCTCGGGGTGGAACAACGCCACTCACAAGAGGTAACAGCAGTGAAGAACTCTTTCCGCGGCAAATATCAGCACAAACTTCGACAGATCTGGTCATCGGAACTGTCGGGGAAGAACACAGTTGCTGCAACAAATATGCTTGCAGTTCCAATCTTACTCTACTCGTTTGGAATAGTGAAGTGGGCTCGGGAGGAGCTGTATCAACTCGATGTAAAGACCCGAAAAATGATGCATCTCTATTGGAGTTTTCATCCCAAATCATCCGTTCCACGACTGTACTTCCCCCGACAACAAGGAGGCGCTGGAATTTTGAGTTTGGAGTGTCTACATGACAGAATGGTACTGGATATGGCCTGTAAAGTCGTCAGGAGTCCGGATTTCATTCTCTTCATGATCCGTGACAATGGGAGAGCAGGAATTGGAGCATTTCCCTTTAGGGCAGCTGCTCGAGCAGCTGATGATCCTTTAAAAGTCGCACCTCACTTCTGCGGAAACACAAGGATGAGCCAATGCATGGGGTCTTCTTCAATAACATTAGAAACCTTGGCTTATCAAAGCGCCTGACGTTCGCTTTTCTCAGGTTGAGTGGGCTGAAGTAGGAAACTGAGGGGTTCATCATGGCTTGCCAGGATGGTGTCTTCAACACCTTAGTCTACCGCAGTCGGGTCATGGGTATAGCGGTTCCTGACACAAGGTGCAGGGCCTGCCGCGAGGCGCCCGAGATCCTAATGCACTTGCTATAAGCATGTTCAGCATTCGTGTTCTCGGCCTATATTCATCGACATAACGCGGCCTTTAGAGTGCTATATTACCATCTACAGCACTCTTACGGTATTGACGAGACACCGGTGTTGCCCTACGCTCCGGAGGATATTGAATCCATTGTAGGAAACGGGAAGTACCAAAATTTATTGGAACTATTCGTTCCCCACCCTCAGGCTCATACAAGCTAATAAGCCTGATGTAGTCCTTCTCGACCACCAGAGCAAGATGATATTTGTCGTGGAGATTTCAGCTCCAGGCGAGACGAATATCTCCGCAAAGAGGAGGAAAAACGGATTAAATATCGAGATTTTCTCTCTCTTCGAACTCCGCAGTCTTTATCCAGACCACTCTGTCAAGATAATTGTTCTGATTATTGAAGTCCGTGGTGAAATGATGCCCTTTCTAATCGTGAATCGGTAAATTTTCGTTTTGAGAGCACCCGACGATTTTGAAAAAATGTTTGAGTGCACTTACGTATTTGATGCGTAGATTACAAATCCGAAAGAAAAAAGTGGCGCTCTCCCTTATTTACAAAGTTACGGCCCTTCAAAGTTCAGAAAAGGGCGACTTTTCAGCCTTCTTTTTTGCAAAATGAACTATTCAAAAACAGAAGCATTTACTCACTAGGTCACCTTATTCCTCATTCTTTGACACTTTTCACTTCAATAATCAACATTTTTCTTAAAAAAAAAACTTAATTTGAAAACGAATGCTTCTCCTGATGACATTTTTCTATTTCTAGGTTAGTTACTAGTGACATTTCGAAAAAAAGCGGTTGGTATTTACCGCCGCCTACTATTTCTAATATTAATCTTATCCTAATAGGTACACCACAAAAAATCAATTTACGATCTAAAAAATGAAGGTAAAAAACATCTGAATTACTTTAGGAATATTGACTGCATCAGTCGTACCAACCACGTCATTAACCTTAAAAACGTGAAATATATGTAACCAAAAAGCAGCTCCGTACATTTTTAACATTTTTATTGGCAAGTGCACTCGAACATTTTACAAAATCGCTGGGTGCCCTCAAAACGAAAATTCAAAATCATACCGACCTGCCGCACCAAGGCAGATATCTTAGCCGGACAGATGCAAAAGGCTGTCGGTCTAGGCTCACTGCGCTTGCTCAGGGCACATGATTCTCGGACCCAATGATCACTTACCCCAGGGTGTGGGGAGTGGTTATTGGTTAATAATGCTGGCGTGCTCTTCCGAATGTATCGGGGCTTAGGGAAATAGGGTCTGATCAACGCAAACTACGGTTGGAAAAAATAATAATAATGATGATAATATACTTTATTGTCACCCAGGAGTAAATCTTGTGGACAAAGCTTGTGAAAAATGAATATAATTGTAAAGAAATAAATATAAAATGTGAATATAAAAACACCTACAAAAAAGTTAAGTTAGAACATACAGTTCAACGTAGAAATTTTGTATCAACATGGTTGTGTGCAGATTTGTTTAAAAATATTATCAACACTTATATAATACACATCTAAACATATATACTCATATATGATATTACATTGTCCTAAATGAAATTCCTGGCCAAATTTGTTGAAGGAATTGGCAATTTCAACGCGGTGGAACGGGTGCTATAAGAATTGTATGAAGCCTCAAATGGGGACATATTTTTGTAAATGAGGCAAACCGATTCCAAAATGAACAAAGCAATCACTGTTAAATTCTTTGGCTCAACGAATTTGTGTCTGCATGAATCACGTTAATCTTACACATATATCTGATGGCCCGTTTCTGCAATACTAATACAGTATAACACTGTATACCTGCATAACATCCAGAACAAATTTTACTTTTGAGTTGTTTGATATGTTCAATAAATTTGAGCGTAATGTCAATGTGAATACCTAGAAATTCAGATTGAGTCTCGTTCTTGATCACTAAGTTATTACCAAATGACATGTTATCAAGAGCACATCTGAATGATAAATTGGACTTTTTGGAGTTTTCGCATGCATATTCGAATAAGCTACAAAAAACAGCGGTCCTCAAAGCCAACATTACCCATGACATCGGTCAAATTCAGCCTGATTAATGCACCAGAGTTAAGGAAAATTGGACTTTTTAGATGCGTTCTACCTATAGAAGCCGTGGAGAATATTTGAACGATATTATATTCGACACATAATGGCAGCAATAGGTCTTTAAAACGAATGAAAAATTGTGATGATATCTCACACAAACTTTGTTTTATTCAAATTGGAAGTGCTTAATGAAAGTCCCTATCCCCATATAAATCAAAAACTCAATACAATTCATTCACTGCAGGTGTATTTTCATATTTACCTTTCTTTTGTCGAACTGACTTTTTCAAAGTTTGGAACTTTTTTTATACAGATATCGCGACATCGAGCTTTTCCACTCTCTCATCCGCTTTCTGATGAGATTAGTTTTTTATGGAACCGCAATCCCAACACAAATTTTGATATGCTTCCTGAAGAAAAATAAAAAGTTACTGCTTGGAAATCACGTATTTCTCAGCTTGAAATGGGACGATTTCCTGAGTAATCGGATTTCTAGATTGACGTTTACTCTTCATGAAATATATTCTCTGGGATGAGTTCGTCCAAAACCATTTTTCTGTTATATATTTCGTTTGAGGGATACTTTTTCCAGGCTATTTTGTGTTACCACTTTGACGGTTCCGATCTATTTCTTGGAGGGATAAAGTTAATGTGGAGATGATTCTGCATAAATTTTGCATGCAATTTTGTTGAAGTAAGCAATTACAGAAATTGGTATGTAATCAACTTGAGTATCTTGAAAACAAAATATATTAACAAGTACAGTTTGATCGAATTATGAGCATTCTAGAATGAGTTTTAGGATCGAGCACACCTGTTCGTTTGAAAAAATAGATTCTTCATCTAGTTTCTAGTTGAACGTTTCTTCATCTTTTATTATACTTATACTTAGTTGTAGATTACTACGAAATGTGGGAAATGCTAAATGTTTGTCATTTTCGGTTAGAATTGTCGAAACAAAACATTATTCAAAATTTTCCCATGCAATATTCATTCAAATAAATGAAGTTTTTATAGACGAATAGTTTCACAAGAGGCTTGATGTTCACATATAGCGCAAATAGACTATTGAATGTATGATAATCTATTGGATACTGATCAATCTTCAAAAGGTGTTATTGTTTATATGTGATAACAATCGTTCATTTGATGCCAAAATAAAGCCCGCTCATTATTCGTACAATAAACAACCACCACAAAGATAATTTTCTTGGTTATGTGCAAATATTTGGGATGAAAATTAAATATAATGATTACACTTCCGAAATACAAATCATAAAATTATAGAACAACAACAAAAATTAATTGGCGCTCCGGGGCGACTTCATTGATTCCAGTAGCGCATTTGCTTTTTCAGCTGCAGGAAAACTCGGAAAAACCTGCAGCACCACATTATCTGAAGAACTTGATCTGCCATTGTCCTCTCTCTCATAAAACAAAATGTAGGGTATCTCCAGAGGCTTCAATAAATGCAATACATCGCCAGAACACTATCATGACGTAATAATGACCAGATTCAACACCAGAACCACAGTGAACAATGACTGCATGGAGATTATATTTTAACAGTGATATGCTTGATTGAAGTGTTCATCAATTTTGAACCTTCGTAAGAGTTTGGTGCTTCCGTCAGAAGTTGAGTCATGTTTGAAGATAATCAGCGTTATTATTAGATTGACTGGTGCCTCAGCTATACTTGTTTTCTATAACAGTCAGTTGGCGCATGTTTGGCAATACAGTCGCTCATCAGTTCCATTATCAGATGATTTAATAGTAAGCTTTGCACGGACTAGTTCCAGAAATTCACATACATTTTCGCTACCTCTTGAACATTCACTACAAAGTAAACAAGTTATGATTTTTCCAGGAAAAAATTTACAAACACAAGTCGAGATAGATTGTACGGAATAATTCAATCCAGAGCGGTCAGTAGTATTGATTCTGCTTTTGTTTTGCTCACGAGTAGTATTCAACAAGAATCTCAACAATTAGGAACAATCCTCTTGTATTTGTGGACTTCAAAGACTCCAGGAAATCGTTTGGAGGAAAAGATGACACATTCTTATGAAACTGCAGCTGCATGAACATGTGTTTGAGAGGTGAATAAGTAGGAAACATTTTCGTTCTCGTTCATCATTAAAACTTTGTTTTTGAAATTCTTCTTCATGAACAACACTTGTAAAATGCTATGCTATGCTAATCCAATTTTATTCTCAAGATTTCCTGGACAACTCTCTACTGATTCGTAAGTCTTCAATCCAACGAAAGTGACTGTTACCAGAATCGTGCATCATATTCAGCAGATTTACATGACTGTTAAAGTCTTCGTGTTGAATAGTTTAACAGGCCTTCAACTTAAAATTCGATTATACTTTGTTTGGAATTGTTTACCAAACCAATAACATTGATGAGCAATCATTCATAACGTAATATTTGGGAATATTTTTCAACTTGACTGGAAAATTTATACCTGCTACATTCAACACGGTGGAGAAGTGAGGGTATGATGAAATTTCACACAGTCACGTTGGCAGGATACAAAGCTAGAATTACAGTCCTTGCAAATTAGTACTGATCCTGATTGACAACATTCACAACACTGCTCTTCAACTCGATGAATTTGGGTGACCTTATATAAGATAACCATCGTAGGGCTATACCCATTAACATTCACCTCCATATATAGAATTTCTCCAACAGTTCAACCTGAAAATATATTCCCTTCATTTTCTTCAATCAATCATGTTTTTGGTACATCACATTCCTGAATATTGACCTAGAAAGTGCTTTAAACCAGATTTGTCCTCCTACGACTTTGGGTACTACTTTGGAGGGTACAAATTAGAAATTGATGAACAAATGAGTATTCTTTGAGAAAAATGAGAATTCACGTTATTCTTTGAACAGACAGCTGTGTAATGCTCGCTGTAAGTAGGCCCACAGTGATTGGAAAGTGCATATAGATTGAAACGACAAGGAGCCACATCGTCTGCTGCATAATTGTTTATATCTAATCCTTGTGGAGCAAATTTGATGGCATCATTGAGTTTGCCTCTGAATCTGTACGTTAAAGAGACTCCAGTTTTTTCTGGTATAGGGAGAGATGAACACAGAAGAATCAAAGGTTACTGATGACTGTCCACAGTATGTGCACTTCATCTTGGATTTCAGTTCACCAACGAAGTTATCCACAATCTAAGAGTTATACATCCTCAAATATCTCAACTATGAGATTTGTGCTTTTCTTGTTGTTCTGAATATTCTTGAATTGAGGGTTCATTCAATTAAGATATAGATAGATAGATAGACATTTATTGCTAATACACCAATTTACATTGGATTGATAAGTCAAAACAGAACAATGTTAAGATAATAAAACAATAAAAACACTTCAAAAACATTTTCAAACCAAGCAACACTGAAAGTAGGAAGTTCACAGTACATTGTTCATTGACAGTCTGAAATGAATTCTGAAGTACTATAAAATGCTCTAGATAACAGATAACCATTCAATTTTGTTTTGAATCTGAACAGGTTTGGCTGGTACTTCAAGTCATTATGTAGCATGTTGAAAAAAGTTTGCTTCAGAATATTTTGGGGATTTTTTAAAAGTTGAGTAGTTGACAATTTCCAATCTGAATTGGTTTCTTTGACGGGTTGGGTAATGGTGGAAATCCGCATTTTGAATAAATTGGTTCTTATGAATGTAGGCAATATTAATAATTTACACAAATAGATACTCGTGAATGTCAATTTTCTCTTTTCTTCGAAAACATCTCTGCAAGATTTTCAAAAACCCAACTGGAATATCAATCGTATGATTCTTTTCTGTGCTATGAAGACTCTGCTGCTGCCAGTAGCGAGACGATAAATTATAATATTATGATTGATAGAAGAATATACCGATGCATAGTAAACGTTCATGAGACCTTCTTCATTTCTGTTTGAAAATCTGTTCCTCATTTAAACAGCTCTTCAAATTTCTCAACACAAAGTACTTATTCAAGGTGAAACATAGTGATCCAAGGCATTTGTTTCATTTGGGGTTTTCATCAAGGATTGTACCCAAAAACCTGGAACTACTTTGAAATGTGATTGATAAACTGTTTATCTACAGGTTTTCACCGACAGCTCTTTCCATAGTCGATATATAGAATTGAATAGCAACAGTCTTCAAGTAGTTTATTATCAAATTGCTCTTTTGACACCACTGGTCAAATTGATTTGATACGTTTTTCATTCAAGCTACTAGTTCACCTCTGTTAGGGCCCGATATCAACATTGAAGAATCATCTGCGAACAAGAAAACCTTTACATCTTCCATATGTTCGAAAAGGTCATTTATAAATAACATAAAAATCAGTGGACCCAGGATGCTACCCTGAGGGACTCCTGAGAACACTATGAATTCATCAAATGTTTTATCATTCACTCTAACTATCAGTTTCCTCCTTCCTAGAAATGAATGGAACCAGTCCTCAATTTTTCCACATATACCGAGTGCATACATTTTTGTCAAGATGAAATTGAAGTTAGGACTATCAAAGACACGAAAAACAATCCAATGAAAAACAATCCAATCCAAACAATGCCTTCATCTTATCCTGTATCAGCTGAATCAAATCTCTAGTTGCAGTTTCAGTTGAATGTCGTTCTCTGAAACCATGTTGGTTTAGGCTAAGTATATTGAACTTTTTTTTGGTTCAGCCTGTGTGCCATCCCTTTCTCCAATACCTTTGACAATATACTCAATGATGCAACAGGCCTATAGTTGAGCAAGTAATGTCTGTTATTTTTTCGTAGATAGGTGATACTAAGGATTTTCAGCCGACTTGGGAATTGACCCAGTCTAACTGATTTATTCAAAGTATA
The DNA here is from genome assembly GCF_025532065.1 of Leptinotarsa decemlineata. Lineage (NCBI taxonomy): Eukaryota > Metazoa > Arthropoda > Insecta > Coleoptera > Chrysomelidae > Leptinotarsa > Leptinotarsa decemlineata. Next base: position 13,030,461 of record NW_027412674.1, read on the forward strand.
CACCAAACATGGTGCAATTTTTGTAGGACACTTTTTCATCAGGTAAACTGGAATTCCATCTATTCCAGTAGATTTTTTATTCTTCTTTAGGTTTTTATTATAACTTCGATTTCTGGCGACAAAAAAGGCTGAAAAGAAAAAGAATTCATTTTTGTTATAGATGATGTGCAGTTAATTGACAGACCGTTACAGAAATTGGCTTTGAGTTGTTCATCTACTACCATCACGATAAAGTTACCAAATACCTAATATATTTGCAAGCTCCTGTTTGTCCGAGATTGGTTGAGAGCAATCAGACATAACTTATTTCAAATAGATGAAACGTCAGGTTCTCAGTGGCTGATTCTTATATATGTTATTCTAAAACAGTATCATAAGTGTCAGACACTTTCCATTGACCAAAACTTTTGTTAGACGCTTGAGAGCTCCACAAAAAAGTAATAATCTTTACTGATTTTCACATGTCTGATCTTTAAATTTATTATCAAGGTAACTATCACAAAGTATATTTCATTTGTCAGACAAATTTTAGTGATTAACATTTCCTAAACACAAAAAATATTCAACCGAGATAATAAAATTCCAATCTTGGTAAATCTGATACTCTTAGGGAGCTCTTATTGAAACCTTCGGCTCTGGCTAGCTCTATCTCGACTCCTAAAGGCTCATCTGCTACTACAACACCAACGAAACCTGAAGAAAGCACTACCTTCAAGAAGTTCTCCTTCCCTCTTGGACACTCCAATACTACAGCAGCTTCGCCGAGTATTTTCGAGCAGTCCGTCACAACTACCTCGAGCACAGGCCTTTTCAGTTCTACTGGTACCAGCGGCTTATTTAGCAGTACCTCTAGTACGAATATGTTCAGCACTCCCACGCCTAGCGTTTTCGGATCTAAGAGCTCGATTGGCGGCAGTTTGTTTGGGAGCGGCACCAGTACAAGTTCTGTTTTCGGTAGTGAAAGTGCCACACCGGTTTTTGGAAGCGTGGAAGCGCATTTTCGGAGGTGTGACAACAGCTACAACTTCGGCATCTATATTCGGCGGTTCTGGAAGTATTTTTGGTGGCACAACACCTTGGTCTTTGGGACGACTTCAACCGCTACTAATTTGTTTGGAGGAAGTGCTACCAATACTGGATTCAGCTTATTTGGCACTAAGCAAGAGCCTTCATCAGAAATAACACCTAACGCAACTACTGTCAAAAGCACTACCGGTTTGAAAGAAGACGACGAAGTGATACTCAAGTGTAGCTCTGACATTTCGTTTGCCTCTTCAGCAGCAAACACTTCTGCAGATTCGAAGCCTGCTTTCAGCAAAACTGGTGATGGAACTTTTGCATTTTTGGGAGCAGGAGCGCCCGTCTTTGGCTCCACCGACTCAAAGAGGAAAGCAGATACATCTAAGAATCAGTCGAATGATGAAGGAGGCGATACCCAAGGCGATGAAGTTTATGATCCCCACTATGAGCCAATAAATCCACTGCCAGATGACATAGTTTGGACCACAGGTGAAGAAAATGAGACTATATTGTTCAACGAAAAAGCAAAATTGTTCAGATTCGATACTAGCACAAAGGAGTGGAAAGAACGGGGTGTAGGGCAAATGAAAGTGTTGCACCATCCTGAGAATAATACATACAGGCTGCTATTACGACGAGAACAAGCTCACAAAGTAGTATTGAACCAATTGATAATTCCGTTTCTGGAACTACAACCAATGTTCACTTCGGAAAAAGCTTGGATGTGGGCAGGATATAATTACACAGATGAAGGAAGTTCTCTTGAACAGTGTGGTGGAAGACGTTATCAATAAATTGACTGAAGCTCCAAGTCTCAGCCAGTGTCTGTACAGAATTATGGAATTGAAGATGTAAGCATCGATGATCAAAACACGTTGTATACAGCTGAAGAAGAATATGAAGACGAGGATGAAGATGATGAAGAAGATCAATCCGTAATGTTCATGAAGCATTGTACTTTGAGCGAATCAATACAGCCTGGCTCTTGGAATCAAGTTACCATCGGGGATTTACAGGTGTATTATGATCCACAATTGTATGCAGCAAGGATATCAATCAATGACGACAGTGATAATGTTGTGAGCAACACTCTGACAGGAGTCAATACTATAATGGATATTGAGAAAAATGAATGCGAGTAGAAGGCTGTAGAGTGGGCTGAAGGTGCAATAACCTGGTGAACTCTGAAAGCTTCCTTTAGTTCTGTGGCTGCGGCCCAGAAATTCTACTCCAACTATCTGGAAGGGTTGAATTATGCACAGCAAGTTGGTATAGTTGACGAGATACCTTTTGAGCATGATGCAGAGACTGAAGATTAGTTTTTTCCAATTAAGAACAGGGACAAACGTGAAGAGATTGCAATTTACATCCTGTTGTATTTTGTAGTTTTAATAGACATGTGTTATTTTTTATATTTGCCTCAATTAAATTATATTCCAAAAATCATATATAAAAATCTGCCATATGAGTAACCCTTATTTTAGTACCGGTCCCGGTTTCACGAGGCGAGCTCCGCAAGCATACAGGTATTCAAAGAACATACGCTATTGATAAACTAAGGTTTCATCTCTATGAGAAAATGAGATATGTCTGATTACTCTGGGATCTTACTCCGAAATTAATAGACATTGAATTTGGGATTGAGCTGCTCCAATTAGTGTCTGAGAATATAATCTTTCCCTAATTCAGGTGACTCCCAACTAGGTGGATCCTATTCAATTTCAATCTTGTCGTCCTATCACTTGGAAACATAGAATTGTAATGTATCACAAACTCAATTCAGTTCAGCCACTTTGGATAACGAGAGATGTCAAACTTTGAAGGAGTTATTCATTATGAATTCTGTACGTGATTTTGGTACAGTTTTGCGAAAGTTATTTATCTTCTTAATTAACGGGTGGATGATATCAAAGGGTAGATAAGTCCCTGAATCAGTCAGTTGAGTTGGAATGAGTTGAGTGTTATGAAATGAGTTGGTTGGTTAACCATTGTATCTGAATTTTTTGTTTTGCAGAATATACTCGGTCTCAGAATATTCTCATCTAATCTAGCGGTTAGTGTTGAAACTTGGTTTCGAAGTCTTCTGTTGAGTCCATTGGTGGCGTTTTCGTACAGAGATGATCATAAAATTTTTCACGCCATTTCTCACATTCAGAGGCATGAAGAACAAGATCATCCATATAAAACAAATGTGTGACCTTGTGCCTTCGGTTTCCAGGGGTGCCACAATTATACCCGCGAGTGTTTCTGAGCGCAACGGATAATGACAATAGTAAGATGCAGAAGAGAAGGTGACTCACCATGTTTGGACTCTAGCTTGACCAGATGTTATGGTGAAGCGAGTCCTCCAAAGTATTTTCGGTTGTTCGAAGCATCTTGATATTTTGTCGGATACCGCATGGCATCTGAGCAATTACAGGATGAATCTGAGCATATGCGAGATAATATCATGCGATGTTGTATCAAATGCCTTGCGATAGTCGATCTGAGTCATAGAGAGGTCACGCTCATACTGTATCGAGTCATGCATTACGCATCTACGATAAGTAATCCCTAACGTTGCGGCCGAAAAAACGGTATGCTCCGGCATGCATTTTTGACATGTATTCTCTTCGCGTGGGCTCACTACACTCGTAGCAATACATAAGGCTATCTATTAGCTCATACGTCCACTGAAAGCGTACTTTGTTATTGACAGGGTGACCAGCGGTAGCCAAGTCATCGTTATGGACCCTAACAACTTGCCTCGGACCCCTCCGAGCGGGTCGATTATGTTGTGCATTGATATTTCTGAGGCTTTTGACCGTGTGGGGCTATGGCTATGGCTTGTCGGATCATTTTTTGTGTATGGCTCTTCAGCTTCCTGAAAGATCGTTTCCTGCAAGTGGCCATCGATGGATATCTCTCAAATACTTCCACCATAAACGCTGGTGTTTCCTAGGGATCCATATTGTCTCCAAACCCCTTTCAATTGTATATCAACGCCTTATTGGAAAAAACCAAGAAACCAATATGTTGCTTTGCTGACGAAAGCACACTTGTCTCGTCATTCCATTTGGATTCCAGGACATCGTCTACAAAGGCACATTTTCACCAGCAGCAGGACTTTGAATATCTTGATGAGGATCTATAAGTGATTTCGAACTGAGCACAAAAACCCAGGCATTATTTTTCTTCTAAGAAAATAAATGTCGCTGAATCGGATATAATAATGTCAGATCAGAAAATTTCGCTTTCTGCTTCGAAAAGTTTGTTGGGGGTTGAAATGGACACCAATATTTCTTGGCACAATCATGCCAATTACAAACGTTGCCCCTCAAGAGCTTTGAACACTGTTCCGAACCAGAAAACTGTCGATACTTCAGCAACCTTTGAAGTTGCTGAATTCCATTCGGAAAAGAGCCATCCGCTTGACTGGAGACGTGAACATCACGTGCAATCTTGACAGCCCGGAACATCGAAGAAAAGTTAGAGATTTGTCTCTCTTCTATTGATACTTTCACCGGAAGTGTTCAAGTGACTTTATAGGAATGGTCAATATATAATGCATGAGCACTAAAACACAGTACAGTGATTCAAGAATGAAGATATATAATAATAATAATACATTTATTACCCATCAAAGAAAAAAACAGAAGAATATACTGTAGTGGTGGTACTATTGAATGATATTCTGATGGATAAATGGCTGGACTGGTTCAGATAACAGTTGAAAACCCTTTCTGTTCTTCCACCAATACCAAAGAGATATATACAGTTTCAACAGATAGCAATACATTAACGAAACTAAATGAGTAAAGATAAGTAAATAAAGAGAAGGAGAGGAAAGGAAAGCATAAGAAAGTAAGGGTTAGAGAGAGAGAGCAGAGCAATTTTTGAGAACTTCACAGAGTACTTAGTAGGTAGTTCTTAAATTTGGATTTGAATACCAACGGCGATAGTTGTAGGTATGATCCATCCGGTTTATGCAAATTATTTATGCAGACTGTCATATTGTAGGAGAAGTACCGTTTGTATATTTCTTTACAGTGTGATGGTATAGTAAAAATGATTTATTTACGAATATTCACATTATGGATGTCCGTTCTATAAGAGAGTTTTTCAGTAAATGAGGTGGAGCCTTTGATTTAAATATATTATGTAACTGGCAAGCTATATGATGACGTCGCCTGTTGTGCATATTTAGACATTTAAGCTCTTTTAGTTTATCAGTAATTGATATACGACTGACTTTTGTGATACCATAAATTAGGCGAACACATGAGTTCTGTACTCTCTGTAGACGGCGAATTTCGACTTGATTAAGACAAGGACTCTAAACAACATCGCAATAATTAAAATGAGAAAGAACCAAGGTGTCACATAATATTTTTTGAGGTCTTTTGATAAAAAGTGTCTTTGAGGAAAAATCAGCTTTAGAGAAGCGTATGCGATTCTCAATTTATTAGTAGCGAAGTAGCGTGTTCTTTGAAGCGAAGTGTTGTATCAACTGTAAGTCCCAAATTTTTACAAGAAGTTTTAATAGGTATTTTTTTGTCTCCAATTTTGAATACAACGTTATCAGACAAAAAATCTGAGGCATTATCTTTTCCAAAAAGTAGAGCCATCGACTAGTTAGGATTGATTTTCAGTCCATGATCAACAGATACCTTGTGTAAGGAAATCAAATCGTGATTGATCGACCCCGTAGCAGCTACCAAATCCGAGTATCTAAAAGAGAAGTAGATCTGCGTATCGTCCGCATAGAGATGATATTTACAAAATTTGAGTACGTCAACGAAGGTTGAGGTATTATACAGTGAACATTAGGGGTCCTAAAATACTTCCTTGAGGAACACCTGATATAACTTTCAGCGGTTTAGAAAGCTCGTTATTAAGTTTAACAATTTGTAATCTATCACTCAAGTACGATCTCATAAGAGCAGGAGCTGAAATATTGAATCTGAAATAATGTAGCATTGACAACAACATATCATGATTTATCAAGTCGAAGGCTTTTGAATAGTCGAGAAGATTGAGCGCTCTCATTTAACTTTTGTTAATAGCCCCAATTAAGTCGTCAACTACATCAGTAAGAGCAGTTGCACAGCTATACCCCCTTCTGAATCCAGATTGTTTGATGGGTGAAATATTGTTTTCAGGCATAAAAGTTAAAATAAAAATACATATACACACATACACTCACACTTGAATACATATATGATATATCTAGCTATTAAAGTATTCTTCCAACGAGTAGAAACATTTTTCAGTCAGGAGTTGTTTGAGGAAGCAGCTGAATTTTTTCAAATATTTGGCTTCTTTTATACTTTCAGGTAAATGATTGTGAATAGACAGACCCATAACTTTAGGTGCTTTGTCAGAGACCTTATATTTTGTGAATGGAATGTGGTCTCCCATCGAGACAAATTTTTGTCTTTTTTTAAAAATGAAGACAGATAATTTATAGGGACATGAGGGTCAAAATTCTAAAATGTTTGAAAAGATCCCTACAGGAATATGTACTAGGAACTCTAGCTATTATTTTTACTATTTCTTTTTTGTATAGAAGAAACATTTTTTGCCAAAGTGGAATTTTCCCACAAACATATTCCATACCTAATTCGTAACACAACCTGTGCATGGTATAGAGCCACTAGCTGAGGTATTTCAAGTATATGTTTGAGATTCCTGAACATGAAACATACAGAATTCAATCTTTCACTTAAGTTTGTACAGTGACCTTTCCAGCTGACATTTTCATCAACAAAAAGTCTAACGAAATTGGTTTCATCTCTACTGTCAATGGATACATCAACACTCATCTTAGATCTGAGAGGATCGCATTTTCTCTGGTAGTTATGAAATCGTTTAATTTGGGTTTTATGAGCGTTCAAATCCGGAAAATTTGTATTGCACCAGTCCTGCATCAGTTCTAGACCTGTATCTTTTTGCATATTAAATTCGTATTTTTGTGAAATTATCAGTGATGTGTCGTCTGCATACATTGTTACATGAACGCCTTTCAAGAATTAATCCAGATTGTTAGAGTACAATATGAATAAAATAGGTCCTAGGATCGATCCTTGTGATACACAAATATTAATGACTTCAATCTTTGAAATAACGAAACCAACTCTTTCAGATTGGATATTTGGAATACATACGTTCTGATGAAGGTGTTTCAAGAAAGAGAAAATCCATTCTAATGTTACACCTCGTAATCCATATTTATACAATTTCGATATTAACTGATTATGATTGATTCGGAACATATCAGAAATACGTGACGGACTGTGGCTGCTCATTGTTTTGAGGTTCAACTCAGTACACCTTAAACTTCACTGTTTAAAAATTCTGGAGAATGAGAATGTTTCCTGAGAATGTTTTTCCAAATGGACTTAATCTCGAGCAACTCAAATCCAATGTGAATCGCTACTTTCGCACAGGCACAGCTCTTAGGGTGACTTGAAGATTTTTCTGTAGAGCTGATTTTTCGTCCTTAAAAAAACAGGAACCGAATTTTGGGTCTACCAGACAGCATCGGGTAAACAAAACTGAAGAATATATATATTCTCGACCGTAAGCATTATTGAAATATTTTCTGTGGTTTCGTGAATTTGACTGACTAGAGAAAAATCACTGAATTGTTCATCAATTATCGGCCAACTATCAAATCAGTTCTCAACTACGTTGGTGAACTAAAAAAATATTGAAATTCGATTCATATTCAAATATTACTCCTGTACCAATAGAAAAAAATTGAACCATTTGAACATATTTATATTTTTTGTTGCAGAAAGAGTTATTCTCGAATAAAATGGATGGCGAAACCGTCGGTCGCGAAAGAAAAATGTCATCTGCATCGACAGGAAGCATGAAAACTAAGTGGTTGAAGGCTTTCAAAAGCCTGAAAACTCCACCACCGGAACCTGAAAAGTAAGTACATTTTCATCTTTGATGTTTAATTTTTCCACACTCATATAATTCGAGCCTGTTAGATGATTTTTATATATCTATTGATTCAACTTCCATTTTCAGAAGCAAAAATATTCTAACGGTTATGTTATTGCTTAATGACGAGTTGAAGAACGTTTCAAAACAGCCAGCAGAATATTTTTGTTCAAAACTTGGTAGATTTTTTGATACGTAATAAATGTTTGTTTGTATTTTCGACTACAGAAAAAACCAAATGTTCCAAGCGGTTTCGACGATAATGTCTATGAGGTAATGAAGTGTCGCCATTTATCATGTACCTTCTTTCTGTTAGACCACTTTTTGTTGTTCACTGTTTCCTTCACCAAGCTTCATACTTGTACATGCACCAACATATCATTATACACTTTGAATTAAAGCATAGCTACAGTAAGTCGTAGTCGGAATATAGTCTTATACAAAACTTCACTTTTCACTATATATTTCAATTAATCTTAACTTTGATGAACACACAAGGTCAAATGTTATGTTTCTTAATTGGGGTCTTGGCACCCCAATAGTGAGAAACTAGGCGAATTCAACAAAATTTTCATCTGGACAACTTTTGGGAGCCTAAAAACCTCAAAATTTTAGGACTTTCTTCAGTGTTTCGCTTACAACTCGCTAAGGAAGCCTCCCACAGAAAAAATGATTGTTTCCTACATTAAAGAGCATTGAATTCTGCGTCAAATGAGTTTAAAACCCTTTCTAGGTTCAACAACCACTGTGAAAACTACTTGATGATAGTTGGAGGGTTGTTTAGGTCAGCAACAATAGAAATGTTTTTGAAATATGTAGTTTGGTATTGAAAATTATTTACATGTTCGTAAGTGATTGAAAATTTATGTACAATCGAGAATTATGTTAGTATACTACTATTGTATTATACTCCGGTGTGTATTTCATCAGTTCGGACTTCCATTGTCTAATATAATATAAATTGATTTGGAATTCCTGAAAAAATATCAAGAATATTAACCGAAAATAACAATTTTATTTGAACAAAAAAACTGAAATTACAAAGAAATGACATAAAACCAAACAACAACCAAAAAAATAAAAATTGAAATAATAATAAAAGCTGAAAATTAAAAATCATCATTAACAAAAAATTAAAAACAAAAATTGAGAGATTCCAAACCAAGTTATGTCACGACGTTCCGATTGTTAGTTATATCTTAATGATATTAACTTATTTGTGGACTGTGAATTCATAAATCTGTTCGCAGATGATACATTATTAGCATGTAGTGATACAGACTTGGATAGAGCTATTCACAAAATGAATTCCATCTTAGTCAGTGTTAAAAGATATCTCGATATCAATAAATTGAAATTAAATGTAACTAAAACCAAAGCCATGATAATTACTAATAAATTTAAATACAACAAAATTGGGATAAATAATTTAGACATAAATATTGATAACAAGAAAATTGAGATCGTCACAAATATAAAATACTTAGGAGTCCAACTCGACAATACACTTTCTTTTGATAGCCATTTCGACTATGTTCATAAAAAAATTTCAAAAAAATTATAATTTTTTTCAAGAATTGTTAGTAATTTATCAACAGCCACTAAAATAACAGTTTATAAAGCAATTATTCTGCCTCATTTTGACTATTATGCATCAATCATATACTCTATGAACTTAAATAAAATTAATCAACTGCAGAAATTGCAAAATAGAGGCATGAGAATTATTCTGAGATGTAATAGATACACACCAATAAATTCAATGTTATCCACCCTTCAGTGGCTGCCCGTATTACAAAGGTTACTGTACTTCGCAATGATATTTATTTATAAGATAATAAATAATTTGTCTCCTTCTTATTTCATGAATATGGTCAACTACAATTATGAAATCCATGAACACTATACTCGCAATAACTGCAATCTACATATTGTCAGAACAAATTTTAAAAGTAGTATGAATTCAGTATTTTTTAAAGGCTTCATTAAATTTAATGACCTACCAACTGACGTAAAAGACTGTTTATCAATAAATGTCTTCAAAAGACATTTGTTAAAATATATAAAAGAAACATAACTTACATTTGGATAAAGTTGTAAATCTATGTTTTATATGTTAGTTTTGATTGTGAAATATTTGTATTGTTTCGGTATAAATCTTCTAATGTTACATATATAACTAGCATTAATAAGTAGAAATAATGAATATTATTTGTAAAACAATAGCACGGAGCGATAGAACTATTTATTGTTACTTGTAATAGTTTTAAAATTACTAATAGCATATATTAGTTACTTCTTCTGTTCTATCTTTTCCTATTTTTTTTTATTGTATATTAGGGAAACCTATTTCTGAAATAAAGAAAGATTATTATTATTAACTGGACTTATTCCTCCGAGATACAACTATTTATAAGCCATTCGAGTGCTTTCACCTATCCCCTCTTCTCTCTCTCCGCTTCATTGGTTTTGGCGGGAGTTGACCGTTTGGCGGGAGTTGGTCGTTTTTTCTTTGATTAGAGGTTTACATATGTTGCGTGTCTCTACGCTAGCTTGGCTAAATACGTTGTTGGACAACATATATGCGGCTTCTTTGAATTGTCTCCTAAACCAGTATTCCTCTGTGTGGCTGATTTCAGCTTGAGCCCACTTGATATTATATTGATGAGACCAAACATGCTCTGCTATTCTGGATTTGATAGTTTCTCCTCGTTGTGTGTGTTTCTTGTACTCAGCAATGCTAACTTTCAATGGCCTCTTAATTTCACCGATGTATGCTTGTCCGCACTCTCGGAATCGCAGCCCGCTTTTGGTGGCCTGGTCCTAATGTTATACTTGGACCCAATCCTTCGTACCCTTTCCGATAATCCTCTGATGTAGGGAAATACAAGTACTGGTCGTGGAGGTCTCTCTTCCTTGTGGAGCTCTTGCTGTCTTCTAGCTGAAGACTGTTCTACCATCGCTCTGAAGTAACCATTCCGTTGAAGGCCGTTTTTTGATGATGCCTAGTTCCCTTCCGAGACCTTCCTTTGTATTACAGAGCCCGAAGGCACGGTCTAGTAGAGTCTTGATGATTCTTCTTAGTCGATTGATGGTGGTTGGATTTCTGGTTCAGATATTGTCCTGTGTGAGTGGGTTTAAGATATAAAGATGCTTCCCATTTAGTGTCGCTCCTCTTCACCAGACTTCTAAGAAAGGCAATTCGTTGTGGATTTCCTTTTCTATTGTGAGAGTGATGGAAGGACTCACGTTGTTGATGTGCTTCAGGAAAGTGTCTAAATATGCATTCCCATGGTTCCAGATTATGAAGGTATCGTCTACGTATCTCAACCAGACTCGGGGCTTCTTGTGGGCTTCTTCAATGGCCAGAGTTTCAAACCACTCCATATATGTATATATTAGCTATATCTGGTGAAAGTGGCGATCCCATTGGAAGTCCCTCATCTTGCGTGAAGAATTCGTCCTTCAGTTGGAAGTAGCAGTTTCTTATACAGCATCCTAGTAATTCCATGATTACTTGCATCGGTAAGTTTGTTCTATCATTCAGGTCCCCATCTTCGGATAGCTTCTTCTGTATGATTTGAAGTGCTTCTTCGACAGAAACGTTGGTATAGAGGCTTTCCACGTCGAAACTGATCAGTTGTTTCTGCTCTTTGACTTCAATTTCCCTCAATAGTTCAACGAAATGCCTTGAATTTTTCACAAAAGATGATGTTTCACCTTGCAATGGTTTAATTATTGGTAGTAAAAATCTGGACAAGTTCTGAGTGGCTGAATCTCTGGAGCTAATGATTGGTCTGAGCGGAACATCCTTTTTGTGGATTTTGGGTAGTCCATACAAGTGAGGGGGCTTACTGAGATGCGGTGTTAGCGATGATCTCTCTTTCTCCGAAAAATAGACTTTGTTTTTTTTTCAAAGTCTGGTACAACTTCCTTTCAATTGATGCAGTAGGGTCTTTTACGATCTTCGTGTATTTTTCTTTCTGAAACACCTCGACCTTCTGTTCGTAGAGATCAGTATCCATCACAACATAGCGTTTCTCTTATCTGCAGGTAAGATCTTGATGGTGTTGTCTCTACGTAGCCCGTTCAGGGCTCTTCGTTCTTCATTGCTGACCAAACTGGGTCCTGACCAAAGTGACCCAGAATTGAATGCAAATCTGGCATTTCTGCAAACGTATGAACCATTTTAACAGAAAATTAAATTTTTCTCAACACTCTTAAATTGCGCAATAGAGGAAATCTTCAATTGACAGTTATGTGATTGATGAAGCAATTGTTTGTTATTAATCTGTAGGAACTTCTAGTTTTGAACAGCCAACTAAAGAAATTTCGAAGGATGATGAAAAAGAGCTCACACCTCAATAAAAACTGGCTTTTCGAAAAAGTGCTGCGAGGTAAAAAGAAAATGAAAATAATGGTGCAAAAATATTAATTCGAATCTAACGCCCAGTAATGTTTAAGGGGTTTTAGGGGTTAACAGATTACTTGGTTTTATATGCTCTTACGATAAGAAAGCCATGGATTCATATTCACTGAAACATGTTAAACAGTTCATGAAACATTGAAAAAAATCAATTTTCATTTTGTAGTCGTACTTTGCAAAGGCTACAACTTTTTCTGTGTGAACATCTGCTTCAAGTTGTTTCCAATCGAGTTATTTTTGAGCCCAGAATATATGACCCTTTCCGTTGAACCTTGTATGAGATATTTGAAATAAATGTCAAAATTCATGGAAAGGAAGCATGATAGAATTTTTTCAAATAGTTCATGAATGAAAATTATTGAAGTATAATGAGTATTAAAATGCACTTTTTTGCGATTGTAGATTACTCTCACCCATTTCACTACTTTTGTTTGATTGAAGACTAATGGAACATCCTGTAAAAAATATGAAAATGAGTTCTGGTTTCCGTTGAGAGCCAGTAATCCGTCGAAAGCTTTTTCTCGATCTATTCGTATGATAAATTCAGCAGACCAGAAAATTGAATAACTTCCATCAATCTCGTTGACCCAAATAATCCGGTTCCGTCGAATAAATCAATCTTTGAACGAAAACGAAAGTCAATGGTCCATATAGCAATGTTTGACTAAAGATATATACCTTTACTTTCATTCAGAAGGATCTTGACGGAGTGATTCGGATACTGAAGGTTTCTGAAGTTTGCACGTGCATATTAAAAATTTTGAAAGCTGGTGAAAATTTGAGTTGTTTGCCATAGTTTTTTCACTTCTTGGTGTCCTTTTTGATCGCCTTGTTATCAGAGGCACGCTCTTGAAGCTTACTACAAGGGTTCAAAAGCTTCGGGCCTAACATATAGATGGTGATAGTTTTATTGCATTCACCGCTTTTTCCGTTAGTACTGACCTTCAAAAGGAAGCCGTTGAAATTCCATGGTATTCTACTTATAAGTTTGTGAGTTTTTCTATTTTCGAAACAATGGATCAAAAATAATTCCGTGTCTTAATTCAATGATGCTTCCTTATGTAGAAAAATAATGTCCAAGCAAAACAATGGCTTAGAAAGTGGTATAAGGACTCTGCTACATCAGACCATTTGAGAAACATATCACAATATCTGTTGAAGATTAGCAGAGCCAACTGAGAACTAAACCATTTTCTGATTTATAACGACTTATCAGTATGACGTTTATGAAGAAAATTGAAGATTAGGATCTAATGAACAATCGACAAGAATCGAAAAATCATCCTGTTTCACAGATGAAAGATTTCAACACCAAACCGTTATCTCCAAAACCTCGACATGTGTTTTGATCACAAAACTCATCACATGATGATCACTTGGTGATCGAAACACGTGTCAAAGTGTCAAAAGAACGGTTTGGTGTTCGAATAGAACTCCAGCAATATTCATTACAACACGAAAGATTCCGAACAGTACATCACAAGTTGAAGATTTCAGGATTTTCATTTGTAACTAATTTTACTGCTGTTTCTTCCTATAAGGATAATGTCGAACTCATACGTTAATGTATACATAATACAGTTATGTAAGGGTTCGAAAATGTCCTTATAGGACGAAATTGCAATAACGTTAGTTACAAATGAAAGTGGTGAAAACATAAACTTTTCAAACGTATACATTTTTATTTTTAACTAGCGTTACTGCAGTTTCGTCCTATAAGGACATTTCAAAGTTATACATTATTGTATAAGTTTAAAAACTTTCTCTGTTTTCGCCACTTTTATTTATAACCAACATTACTGCAGTTTTGTCCTATAAGGACGTCCTATAAATTTGAAAATGTCCTTATAGGACGAAATTGCAATAACGTTAGTTACAAATGAAAGTGGTGAAAACATATAAACTTTTTAAACGTATACACTTTTATTTGTAACAAACGTTACTACAGTTTTGTCCTATAAGGACATTTTAAAAGTTATACATTATTGTATAAGTTTAAAAACTTTCTCTGTTTTCGCCACTTTTATTTATAACCAACATTACTGCAGTTTTGTCCTATAAGGACGTCCTATAAATTTGAAAATGTCCTTATAGGACGAAATTGCAATAACGTTAGTTACAAATGAAAGTGGTGAAAACATATAAACTTTTCAAACGTATACACTTTCATTTGTAACAAACGTTACTACAGTTTTGTCCTATAAGGACATTTTGAAAGTTATACATTATTGTATAAGTTTAAAAACTTTCTCTGTTTTCGCCACTTTTATTTATAACTAACATTACTGCAGTTTTGTCCTATAAGGACTTCCTATAAGTTTGAAAATGTCCTTATAGGACGAAATTGCAATAACGTTAGTTACAAATAAAAGTGGTGAAAACAGATACACTTTTCAAATTTATACAATAATGTATAAGTTTTGTCCTATAAGGACATTTTCAAAGTTATTAATGAATTAGTTTAATGTGCATTAGTTACATACATTACATTAATTAGTTTGATGTATACGTTTGAAAATGTCCTTATAGGACGAAACTGCAGTAACGTTAGTTTCAAATGGAAGTGGTGAAAACATAGAAACTTTTCAAACTTATACTCTTTCATTCACTTTTATTTGTAACTGACGTTACTATA
This sequence comes from Leptinotarsa decemlineata, assembly GCF_025532065.1. Lineage (NCBI taxonomy): Eukaryota > Metazoa > Arthropoda > Insecta > Coleoptera > Chrysomelidae > Leptinotarsa > Leptinotarsa decemlineata. The sequence goes on from NW_027412674.1 coordinate 13,045,475, forward strand.
GTTTCCTCCTATGAGGGCATAGTCGAACTCATACATAATTGTAACATATATACATTAACGTATGAGTTGGAAATTGTCCTTATAGGACGAAACAGCGGTGAACAGAAAGTTTCATTTCTCATTTTCCTACATGAGATATTCCTTATTCAAGGACTGGATTATCCAAATGGAATTAAGGAATGAAGGATTGGTGGGAAATACAAAAGTGTGAAAACTGTAATCCGCGAAGGAGACGATTAATTGTGACAAATGAGTTGAACACAAAATGTCAATACTATATATACAATAAACATTGATTAACAATAAAAATATCATAGTAAATCATAGTAAAAACATTCATGAAGCATAAACATTACTTAGTTTTCTCATAGTTCTACATTCCATACTCATTTTTCATTTCTGTAGATTTGGTGATTGTTGTGGCATTTATATGATACATAACTTGCAAAACTTCATCATCTACTATAACTTAATCGTCGATGATCAACCACCCTGAGATTTCTGAGAATTCTTCACTCAGACCAATGACCTTCCGCTAAGACCCCAGAATCTGGTAATCCATTGAAGGATGAGTATAACTCGTACTCAGAAGAAGTATTTATATCAGATTGATGATAATGCCTAAGAGTTAGTTGTGGAACATAAAGAAACATTAATATCATGATAGTTTTTTCCAAACCGTTATTTTAACACCCCGACATGTGTTTCGATCTCCAAGAGAGATATACAAGAGAAAGATCAAACTGAACATACTATCAATGTTATCGTTATTCATACCATAGATACCTCTTCAAGGTACCTGAGTCTTTCACAATAGTGCCTTATCTACCAGTCATTAAGTAATTTTACAATGTCAATAGTCACGTAAATCTAATAATAAAAATAATATTTTAACGAGCTATATGGTATACTATTAGGTATTGCTCCACCATCGTTATCCATAATATTATTATGTTTACTTATTTCTACACTCTCATAAGCATCTAGATGCCTGTTGTTGATAACTTGTATAACTAATCTTAGTGAAATAAAGTCTGTGGAATGGTTTTGTTGCAAAATATGATGGGGAACTGCTGATTTCTCAGGTCTTCCATATTTCAAGTGTGCTAAGTATTTCTTATATCTTATTTTAATAGATCTTTTTGCCTGTCCATTATATTTTGCATCGCAGTCCTTACATTTAATTTCGTAAATTCCAGATTTTTCCAAATTCTCGAGAATCCGGAATTGTTGATGGTAGACCAATACCTACTAGTATAATATAGAGCTTGGTAAAATATTATTTTAACTGACTATTACATAAGGACACATTGTGAAATTAATTTAGACTAGTAGATAAGCCAATATTGTGGAATTGTTGTTCGTTCTGTTCATTTATATGTATTCATTCAACACAATTCACTTTCAATTACATTCGCACCTGTGCTAGCTGATCACCCTGTACACGACCAATGTTACCCGTACGTATGCTTACTTTGTGTGTTAGTTATTGTGATCCTAGTCATAGTCATATAGAACCTTGCGAAAAACTTATTCAAGTTGTCTGGTCAACACGTCTGTAGCTGTGATTATTTTTGCTCCGTTTTGAGAATGCTTTTCCAATTCTTTTCCCAGATGATCCTTCAGGATGAGTAGAAAACGTTGTTTTTCTCAGGCGGAAATCAGTGTGGAAGCGCCAAATATAAAACTGTCAACAAGACTGGAGAATTTCAGGTTGTATATAGAATTTGAAGCTGTTTATTAGAAACGAGTTGTGAGGAAAATCAATACAACTTTTATTTCCAGTAAAACAATGTAATATATCTGAAGTTACTCTTCAATTGTTTAATAAATGAACTACTTTTTTTGTCATACCAATAAATACCGTGCAGTTAGGCGATCAAATTATGACGAAGTGATCTAAATTTGTTTTTTTTTCTGATTGATTCGTCCGTTACTTGATGAAAATCCATAGTAATTTCAAAAACTACACCTCACTATTTGATCTTCACGAACTTCATTTTGAAAAATATATCACAACATGTTTCGCTAGCACAGCAAATGATTTATATATCACTTGAATCACTTGAACCACTTGAAAATATACTGTGCTAGAAAATCAAATCGTGAGGTGTAGTTTTTGAAACTACATTTGTTTTCCTTCAAACTCCATAGTGAATCCACTTTCAAGAATCATTTTGAGGACAGAAGCTAACTCATATTCTTAATTTTGTCAGTCAAAGAATAAGTGTTTTTTTTTCTGAAAATAACCTGATGAAACATATCGTTATTAGCAGCGGAAGATATTTTTTCACATACAAACGATGCATCATGTAAATGTTCTGAATGTGTTTCTTCTGAAACATATACATGACAGTTACTCATGAGTGAACTCTAAAGTAATCAATTATCATGTTGTTTCAAAAGTTTCGCCCGTTTTAATGAGTTTTCTTTGAACAGCCCTGATTTCAATATTTATTAGTTAATAATTTTTTTGAGCCGAAAGCAATGCAACGTTCATGCTATATCTTCACAAAACTCAATATAATTGATATCAGTAGTACACAGCGTGACTCACGGTCGATGGTAGGATAGACGTTTCTGGAAAACGCAAAGCATGATTTTTCTGAAAATTTCACCTCTCACATTTCCTCACCTGTTCTATCGATCTGAAATATTTTTAGCATTGCGGCGTTGCCAATTCTATCAAAAAGTCCAAGCAATTATATTTTTTTTAATGAAACACCCCGTATATTAATACATTTTTGGAATCACTCTAGTATTTTAATACTTTTTGTTAATAATGTCCTATACCTATCTCTATCTGTTTTCGAGTTAAAAAATAAATTGTGCTAAATATGGTCCAAAACATAGCCTTAATTGAAATTAAGTACATCAGTACTCTCAATTCATGAAAAGATGATATTTTGATGATAGTTTGGATGAACTCGAAATATTCAAATAACCCCCTGAAACCCCCTGTATATTACTCAATAAATTGAAAGATGGTAAAAAATGCTTCAAGATGATATACATGTCCCTATACCCAAAATGGTCAAGTTTTCTTAATAAAGCCGTTTTTGTGGAAAAATAGTTATTCGCGTTTTACCTACAAGTGTTGAAAGTGGCATTTTATTTTGTGAGTGCACGAGCAAAATAAAATCACTTTTAACAAATGTATCATACAAATTTTTTTGTGTAACGTTACTGCTGATAATAAAAAAAATTATAGGGTCCATGAGATTTGAACACACGATCTTTGGATTACAAGGCATTATAAAGATTACATACGCCAACTCACGTTATTTTAAGGAGAATTATTGGTTAGTCATGAAAGACTTTCTAAAGTTGGACTGAATACTACTTCGTCATCGTCAGTAACTTCACAGGGATTTAATATTACCAATAGCACGAACTGCATGTGTGAACTTTTCTAAATGATTTTTTGGTAGGTGTTCTGATTGAAGTGTTTCTATCAAAGAAATTTTCAATAACAGTTGTACAGAAAATAATTTTTAAAGAATTTTATTTCTAGGTAGCCGTGGAAATATCAAGCTTATGACAGTTTGGTGACTTTTATAAGTAATTGATAAATGGTTATTGACGGTGTTTCAAAAAATCGCCAAAAATGAATGCAAACATTGATTATTCAAACGAAGTTCTTATGAAATTATTTATTATACACGGACAGTGTGATCAAATCATTGCCAGAAGTTGTAGAAAATTAACACCAATGAACGAGGGGAAGTTTGTAAGATTACAAAATAATTTCCTTAACTATGGCTCCATGTTGAAAGCCCCTTCATCATTACCAAAACCTGTTACTTCAAATGAGGACAATACTGTTAACGTTTTGGAATATTTTCATGCATATCCAGAAGCTTCCATTCGCAGTGCAGACAAAGATTCAGGTGTATCACATGCTTCAGTACAACGAATTTTGAAAGATCACGGAATGCATCCGTATGAATTTACCAAAGTTCAAGCTCTGAAAGCAGAAGACTTCGAACGTAGAATGCATTTTTGGAAATCCCTTCTGATTCATACACATTAAGATCGGGAATTTTTGTCAAAAATAATGTGGAGCGACGAATCAAAATTTACAAGGGATGGTGTTTTCAATAGAAGGAATAAACATTTTTGGACTGATCATAATCCTCATGTTACAATAGAAATGGTTTTTTAAGAAAAATTTGACTTGAATGTTTTCTGTATTCTGCAGAACAATAAAATTAGATTTTTTATTTATGAAGACTCACTGAATGCAGAAATGTATCTTCAAATATTGAGGACGACTGTAACCGATTTTCTTGAAAATTTGCCTTTAGAGGAATATAGGAATCCGTGGTTTCAACTGGACGGAGCGCCAGCTCATTCCACCCAGGAAGTTTCCAGGAAACTTGACGAACTCTTCGACGGTCGTTGGTTTAGGCGTTTAGGGCCGTTGGATCGGCCACCGAGATCACCCGATCTCACGTCACTTGACTTTTTTTTATGGGGTGTTTCGAGAGAAAGGGTATACAGTACTCCAGTGCCTACCAAAGAAGAATTGTGACGGCGAATAGTGCAGAGTATTGAAGATCTGAATCCCTAGGAAATTGAAGAAGCAACACCACAAGTCGCGTACAAAAAAACATTTCAAAGTGTTCAGAATGTAATGGACAACATTTTCAGCATTTATTGTGAAAATGTGATATTTTGTTTACAATTTTGTTATTGTGAATCATCCTATTATTGCCTGTACTTTCACATGTTTTAGCCCACAAAATCTGACTTTTCACCAGTAATGACTGATTTTTGGTACAGTTGTTCCCTGGAAACTTTGAGCAATAGTTAAGGAAATTATTTTGTAACCTTACAAACTTCCTCTCGTTCATTGGTGTTAATTCAGGATACATTTGGTTGAATTTTTTACACGTTCTGACAATGATTTGATCACTTTGTTCATGTGTATAATAAATAATTTCATAAGAACTTCGTTTGAATAATCGATATTTGCGTTCATTTTGGAAGATGATGCGAAACACCGTCGATAACTCTTTACAAATTACTTATAAAAGTTACCGAACTGCTATAAGCTTGATAATTTCACTGCTACCAAAATCCAAATTTTTAAAAAAATAATGTTTCCAGAAGAAGCGACTTTATTGAGAAAACTTGACGATTTAGGTATAGGGACATGATATATCATCTTGAAGCATTTTTCACCATCTTTCAATTTACCGAGTAATATACAGGGAATTTCATTTGAAAAAATGAACTTTTTACTACTTTTATGCACAATGGAAATAATAGTAATTTTAGCACGCCCTGTTAGATATGGAGTCGATTTCTTGGTGTTATTTGAATATTTCGAGTTTATCCAAACTATCATCAGAATATCAACTTTTCGTGAATTGAGAGTACTGATGTACTTAATTTCAATTAAGGCTATGTTTTGGACCATATTTAGCACAATTTATTTTTTATCTCGAAAACAGATAGAGATAAGTATAGGACATTATCAACAAAGAAGTAATAAAATACCAGAGCGATTCCAAAAATGTATTAATATACGGGGTGTTCTATTTAAAAAAATAAAGTTGCTAGGACTTTTTGATGGAAGTGGCAACGCTGCAATGCTGAAAATATTTCAGATCAATAGAACAGGTAAGGAAATGTGGGAGGAAAAATTTTCAGAAAAATCATGCTTTGTGTTTCCCAGAAACGTCCAACCTACCATCGACCGTGAGTCACGCTGTATATATATTTTGAGTTATGCTGCATGTCAGATCTCTTAAAAATAATATTCGAGACCTCAATCTTGATTATCGGAAGATATGACGTTGAAAAATATATTTCAAATATAAAATACCATCGATGTGGATTCTCAATATGCTTTAGAAGGTTCAAATTCAGTCAATGTCAAATATACTCCTCAAATTATGTTGAAAACTGGTTTTTCTGCACTGCAGAAACAGGAGAAACTGAACAAAATAATTTCCATGTTCAAAAATGAAGTTTTCCAGTTACTGATGAAAATTAATATAACGGTTGCGATTTCAATTAGGCACTGAACCACTACATGATTAGATCTTCCATTGAATCATGAATATGAGAGCACTAATGATCATTAGTCTAGTCGATATTCTCTCATGCATAAACAAACAAAGCTCAGTAGTTACAGGCGTGAAGGTCATATCCTGAAAATTAATTGGTGATTACACTAGGTGAGAATCGATATAATATCATATTCATGATCTGAAGAAAACATTTACATCTCTCAATTGAGTACAACAAGCAGCATGCCATTTGAGCGAAGTGAGTACCTTGAGAACATTTAGATAGATATACAGAAATATCTTTATTGGCCAAAATGTAATACACTTTGTCGACACAGGGTGTCATGATTATAAATACGTTAATGTTGATAATACACAAAATGTTGTTTTTTTTAAAGACTATATAGTATTCACAAAAATACAGTGAAGATTATAAATAACAGATAACAAAAAACAATAAAAAGATGTCAAAGATATGAAAAAATGTAAAAATATGTTATTAATGAAACAACACAATTTTATAATTTCTTTCATCGTGGTATACCGTGGTATACATCGTGGTATATCAAGAGACTAGAATTTGTATGGTTTAGAAATTGTTTTGAATGGAAAATAAAAATAAAACACTTTCCACAAGTGTGGATAGGCATTATCGTGGAGCAGTATAGGACTCCTTTTGACCACTTCCTGCTGCTACTGATCCAATTTTCGGTATATTACGACTCATGATAGGCTCTGCTGTGACGTTTTGTTCCGGTTGCAGGAAACTATAGTGAATCACACTAACTGCTGATCACCACACAGTAACCATGGTCTTTTTTTTGTTGGGTATTGAACAGCTCATGTTCCACACATCTTGGATTACTATAGTTTGACCACTTCGGGGCTCATCTTCGAGGCTGAAGTCTCTGGAACAAAATTTCGCAAACCAACGTCTTACAGTGCTTCCATTAATACTGTTGTGAATTATGCCATGAAGAAAACAACGCCAGCCGCCACTGGTAGCCATAAACCAATTGTGACGTAGCTAAGAGCGCGCGAGTGTTCGATGTTCGCTGCCTTTCTAGATGTAGCGAGAATAATGCTACCGGCTTCGATGGAATTCCGAGGAATGTTCCAGCGGTTTCGATTGCCAAATATAAGTGCCATCCACTCGTCCATCGAGACAGTCAAGTGGAAGTTACAGTGCGGTATGCGGAGCGATTTGATAATGCGATAGACATTTGAATAATAGTTGAAGTTTAGGTTGAAGTGTTTTGTTTCATTGACAGTAAAATAAAGTTGAGTTTGAATATTATACCGCGTAGTCAATAATGGTAAAATCATATAGTGAAACCGTAAGAATAGTAACATTGCCAGTTGCCAGGTTGAATTTTCGGGTTGTGTCGGCTGTGCTTTGGCTCAATTTGAATTTATAGAGGTCAGTCGGTAGCCAAGCGGTTCGGCGTGGGTGATTTGTTCACTCACTCGAATTGACTGCCGTGTTGGTCGGTGGTTCAAGCCCTAGTCTGAACGATCGATCTTCACTTGCTATCGTCCAACCCGTGTTAGGAATCACACGTTAAAAGGTAAGACCTCGTTAATCCTTAGCTCGCACAAGTTTCGACTTCTGAGGGTTGTCGTTCGTAGGGGTGCGACAGCTGGTTAACGGAAAAACAGATTTTAAAACAGATTTTTAAAACAGAAATCGGTGGAAAACCGCTCAACGACATCATATAGCTGAAAAAAAGTTAAAAATTGAAATTTGGAAAAATCAACAGCATCAATACATAGAGTACAAATTTCCTTGTCGATCAGTATACTCCTGTAGCACGACACAGTAGAATAAATATTCAATGAGATGACATCAAAATGAACAAAACTCTTGAAACAACCCGATATAACATGATTAATTTCTTTAATGCATCATAATTGCAAGTTACTTGCATGACCACGTTATTTCTAATGTTTTATTTTTATTTTCCAGTCAAACCCATTTCTAAACCATACAAATTCTATTCTTTCGGTATACCACGATGTATACCACGGTAAACCACGATGAAAGTAATTTTAAAATTGTGTTGTTTCATTAATAACATATTTTTACATTTTTTCATATCTTTGACATCTTTTTATTGATTTTGTTGTCCGTTATTTCTTTATATTGAGTTTTGTGCAGATATTGCATGAACGTTGCATTGCTTTTGGCTCAAAAAAATAATTAACTAATAAATATTGAAATTATCTTCAAGTTTTGTGAAACAACTTGAACAGCGATTCTCGGATCTATCGTCAAAAACAGTTTAGGTTGTAGATCTTCATCCGAGAAGCACTTTTTTTGACATAATCTACTAGGAATATCACCAATCCGTTATTTTCGACACCTCGACACTCGTTTCGATCACCAAGTGATCATCTTCAAGAGGAAGATTAAACTAAATAAATATACAATGTTGTCCTTATTTATACCATAGATACTTCTGCTGGGTACCTGCGTCTAAATTGTTTTTAATTAATGTTGCAATATTGCCTTTTGTACTAGTCTTGAATTGATTTTACAATATTGCCTTATCTAATAGTCAGGTAAATCTGATAAATTAAATACTATTTCAACAAGCTATATAGTATACTATTAGGTATTGGTCCACCATCGTTATTCATAATATTATTATGTTCACTCATTTATTTGATGGTGTTTGACAATGTTTCATGGTTCATTTCATCAGTTCGGACTTCCATTTACATCATTTATGTCATATTAGATAATGTTTACTTATATCTACACTCTCCTAGGCATCTAGATGCCTTTTTTTCTGATTGATTCGGCCGTTACTTGATGAAGATCCATAGTAATTTCACAAACTACACCTAAACGATTTGATCTCCACAAACTTTATTGAAAAAATATATCACAACATGTTTCGCTAAACATTAGTTTTTTCAAGTGATCAATACATCAAATTATCCTTACATTCATATTTATATACTACAGGTAACCATAATTGGGACTACCTGTAAGAAATTATCTGAACCTCTACATCTCGTACCTGCTCAATTATGATTATCTAAAGCATATTTCTTCCAAATGATTCAGTTTCAAACCTTTATTTTTTGAATGTGGAAAATTTCGAACTCTTCATTAAAGATGTGATTTTTTTCTAGAAGATGATTTGATTATGTTGAATTTGTTTTCTTATTGACATAGCTCTTACGATGTTCCTGGATTCGATTCCTAAATGTCCTGCCAGTTTGACCAATAAATACCTTAGGGCACGTTCACACTTTAATTTATATACTCCTGATTTCTCGAATTTGGATGTTTCATCCTTATTATTTTTAACTAGCCAACTGATATGTCGAAATCCTGTCACTTTTCTAATAGTAATTCAACGATTTTCCATAACAATTCTCTTCACTTTCTCTTCACATTTTCATCGATTGTGCTGATACGTCAAGGGCGATTGTCGTCATCCATATCTTCTCGACCGTCTGTGGAAATCTTGTACCACTTGTAAACATTGTTATAACTTAAAGTACAATCACCGTATGCCACTATCAACATTTCAAGTGTTTCCAAGCAAAAAAGTTCTAACTTTCATGCCTGTCACCCACAAACTAAACAGCTGAAACTGTGAAAATATGTTCGATTCGAGTGTTCCAACATAAAAATGATCGCTAATGTATGCAGCCCCTGAAATTTGAATATTTACCTTGTTCTTTTCAACATACCTCGTATTCGTGATCACTTTGATAACCAAATCACTGAAAGTTGTTGCTTGTGCCGGTTTTCAACTTTAGATTCGTGCTCAGCGGACAGAAATATCCTGATCGCCGCTGTTGATATATTTCCTTTCATTCAAAATTGGAAGTTTTGAAAATAGCCCGAAATTTCCAGATGGATTTTCCTCAGAAAACTGAATTGATGGAATTAATAGAGTCAAGAAGTTCTGTGCTAGATAGAAATTGAAATGTTCCAAAGATTTCATGAAAATTGAAATATGATGAAAGCTCAACAAAGACGTACTGAAGAATAAAGACAATCAGTTCAAAAGTATCTTTTTGAAAAACAGATTCTCACAAATGAAACATTCGTTTTCGCTGTAACGATAAATTATTGACGACATGCGATATGAGCATTCGTAACGTGACAGAAATACTACTTAGTTTTGAGCCTTGTCTCGCATATTGACCTGTCGCGCAAAATTGAATGTCATACCGTATCAACCCTACTCAAACAAATTAAATTTCTGGCAACAGACGTGTTAGTGAGACAAACTGCTCCCATTTGCCCATTCCACTGTTTTTTGTCTTCATTTGGGTCTTTTATGTGTAGGAAAAATGGTGCCGCTGCGACTAGAGAATTGCTCAAGGGCGACCCCGACGCTCACAATTTTCAGGAATATACGTATAAGAAGATAACTCCATGTGATATATGTTCACAAGTTCTTAGAGGTGAGGAATGTATTGAATATGTTTATTTCTGAAAAAAATAGTGAAACTTAATCGAATAGGTTGTGTTAGGTCCAAAGTGAGTGGGTCTATTCGACCCGCAACCCGTAAGGGTTTATTGTGGCTTACAATTATTCACACTCGACCAAATGAACTCAGATGGTAAGAGTACGGTTCTGCCGAACTTAAAAAGTCTGATTCAGTCCCCAACGGGGCAGGCATAAATTATGTGCTTTGCTGTTTCATCATTTTCCAATTAGAGATGATACACACTGTCTTCCGACAGTGGCCAGGAATCTAAATCGAATAACAATTTTCAAATACAGGTTAGTAATTTTGAAAGTACCTACACCCAATATCATTCTATAAGAAAACAATCTGATGAATCAAAGACCTCGGGTGTATTTGTCCCTATTTAAGCCAAGGGAAGCCAAGAAAGGGATCAATATGAGACCAAGAAATGAGATACACTGTTTGATAAACCTCAAAAATGCAAATTGAAATGTATCCATGTTCTGGAGTCGTATCTACTTATGTATCGTTTGGTATTTGATGTATGTACCTACATATATAAAATTGTGATTTAATTATTATTAAGTTATCATCGTGACTGAAATTATAAATTCCAATCAGCATATCAATTATATATATATGTGACTGTGCTTCAATTAGTATTATCGATTTTCTTCACTTTTTCCTCATTAGTATTTTAATATTATGTGATTGTGTTTGTATTTGTTTACTATCGTGAAATCATTTCATATATTTTATTTATTAATTAATTGCTTTCAGATATTTCATCAATATTTTATAAATTTACCATATATTTACGATTAACTAGTTACTTTTTTTAGAATTTATTATACAGTGCAGTCCATATGTATGGAATAAATTCATTTTTAGCGTTATTATGTACTATGTGAAAAAAATCTGAAACAGGTCGATTTTTATTCTCAAATTGACAATTTACAGTATGAAAATATTATACCCCACCACCACCCCTTCTGAATTATAAGCACCCCCTCGAAAATTTTAAATAGCAAAGGGGGTCGTGTGGCACCTTGTAGAAAAGGGATTTCAGTCCTCTCTTCAGCAATATAAAGTTTTTAAGTTTGGAGCAATCATAACTGAGGAAATTAATTTTTACAATTGAATTAAATGTTCAAAATGACCACCATTATTCACTTCTTGACAATAACCTGATCTATTAAACAAACCATCCCTGTAACACGCTCCTTACTGACCTTGAATCCTGGAAAAAATCTTTGAAGATACTAAAATATTAGACAAAAAGCCAAATAAATTATACGTCAGTATAATATTTGTGGGCGTATCAAATTTAATTATGGCTCATTTGTCCGAGACTCAAAGAATAGACATTTTAATGATTGTGGTAATAAAACATGAACTCAAAAGGAGGTTTGTAAAATTTTCAGTAATAAATACCCTGGTCAACACGTGCCGCAGTCTTCAGTTAGCAAAATTGAAAAAAAGTTTCGTGAAACTGGACATGTAAAAAATATTGAAAAACCAGTTAGAAATGTTCAATTTACTGATGAAAAAAAGTAAGATGTACTTCTAGAGATTAAGGAAAATCCGCATAAGACAACTCGAGAACTTGCCACCGACAATGATGTAAGTAAATCATCTATTCTGAGAGTTTTGCATAAAGAAAAATACCACCCTTACAAAGTTCAGTTGGTTCAGGAGTTAAATGAAGATGATCCTGATAGAAGGCAAGAATTCTGTGAATTGATGATGGACAGAATGAACGCAGACTTGCAATTCATAAACAAAATAGTGTTTTCTGATGAAGCGACGTTTCATTCAAACGGAACAGTTAACAGACAGAACTGTAAATATTGGACCAGAGAAAATCCTCACTGGATGTGTGCGACTCACACTCAATATGCTGAAAAAGTTAATGTTTGGGTTGATATCATTAACAATAAAAATATCGGCCCTTATCTTTTCGAGGGCACTGTTAATGGTGAGGTTTATCTAGATTTTTTGATTAAGTTTTCAGTGCCTACATTACAAATACATTTTCCTGATGTTAATCATCCAAATGAGATAGATCGAACTATTTACTACCAACAAGACGGAGCTCCACCGCATTTTGCACGTACAGTTAGAAATTATTTAAACAAGGTTTTCCCCAATAGGTGGTTTGGAAGACGTGGAACGATTGAATGGCCGGCTAGATCCCCCGATTTGACTTCTCTCGATTACTTCTTATGGGGTTATTTGAAATCTAATGTATATTTCGATAGACCAAACAATATTGCTGATTTGAAAGTTAGGATAACGGAAGAAATTAACAAAATAACCCCCGAGGTCATACTAAATGTTGTACGAGAATTCCAAAATCGCCTCGGTTATTGTCAAGAAGTTAATGGTAGTAATTTTGAACATTTAATTCAATTGTAAATTACATTGAAAAATACATTCTAAATATTATTTGGCATTATTATCTTCATTCTACGTAAAGTTTTGTGATACCTAGAGACATTATCAAAATTTTACATCCTAAAAATCAATTTTCTCAGTTATGATTACATCAAACTTAAAAAACTTTATATTGCTGAACAGAGGACTAAAATCCCTTTCCAACAAGGTGCCACACGACCCCCGTTGCTATTTAAAATTTTCGAGGGGGTGCTTATAATTCAGAAGGGATGCTGGAGGGGGATACTATTTTCATACTGTGAATTGTCAATTCAAGAATAAAAATCGACCTCTTTCAGGTTTTTTTCATATAGTACATAATATCGCTAAAAATGAATTTATTCCAAACATATGGACCGCACTTTATAATAACCTTAGTGATCCACGGGCATGTTAGCTTTTGTGGATTTTCTCTGTGTTTGTTTACTTGCATTCTTCAATAATGACTTGAAAGTGCATGTATTGATTCTTTGATAAATGAATCATCTGTATTTGTTGCAGATAAAGATGGCTAATTTCATTATCATTGTTCATGAAATCATATCCAGAGGCTCACGTAATTGAGTATGTTAATGAGTGGATTTGTTTTCCAGGACACACTAGACAAGGACTCAAATGTAGAATATGCAAGATGAACGTTCACGTTGATTGTCAAGACAAAGCCTCTAAATGTCAAACAAAAGCGCGGCTACTCAGGAGACAGAAATCTACTTCAGAAATTGAAACTAGAGTACCGGAACTGAATCCTGACGATGAAAGTGAGTTTGTCAGTAATTGGTAGTTAGACTCAGCCTATTGGAATTTGATATGATTGTCAAAGTTCAGGAAGTGTAGGGTATGAGGTTTCTGTTACTCTATTGAAGACCTTACTTTGAATATTTTTTCCGATTTGGTTTCATAGGAAAAGATCGATCTTTCCTAAATTATCTTCCTTGTCTCGTTCGATTATTACGAGAATATAGCGCCAATAATACCATGAAATCAACGGTCGTCATGCAAACCATTCCTTTTTTTTATAGCATATACAGTGCGGATGTAAGAAGTCCTCCACTCAACTTTTGAACTTTTAGAATATACTGATGAAAATCAGTACTTTCCGTAGAATCAAAATATTCTTCTGGTAATAGAAACCTCGCCTTGTAATTTCTGACAGGTTCAAATGAAATGATACAATAACATAAATGATTACGATTTGTCATGATTTTTTTATTTCCTCACTTGTTTCCGACAATAATAATCATTATATTTTCATACTTTCTTCGTTAACCTTTCTGAATTACAGTTTCACAAGCATATATGGGCTGTTGAACAACTGGGTTGTCTCTTGGAGGTTTTAGATACGATGAACCACAGCGGTATAGAAAGCAAATGACGTATTCGAGAGTTTCATAATATACTCCTATCATTTTTCAATATTAAGGATATTGAAAGATATTTTGCACTTTTTTTTTCAAGGCAAGTATCCTCAACCGTATTCAGATTACCTACAGGAAAGGTTCTCGAACACTCAACATTTTTTACACATTTTAGACTTGGAAAGTTTTTGTGAGACTCCAGTACCAATGATCTATTTTGAAACACCCCAAAATCGTTCCAAATTCGAAGTCGAATATGCTTATTTTTATTTTAAAAATTGATATGCCATATATTTATTTGGTGTGGAACCATAATTTCCACCTAGCGAAACATCAGTTTCTCAGCAGTATAATATTTTGGAATTATTCTCTACAATATTCATATTTTCCTTGATTATTTCCAAATCACTGAAAATGTCGATGATTCTGATCCCAATAGTCCATGCAGCTTGTGTTTTTTTTTTGCGGAAAGTTTTGCAAGAGTTTTGAAAATGGCTTCTAAATCGTATTTTGGGCTGTTAAACACGAATCTGAGGTTTGCTAACAAAATTTATCCGGGAAATATGTTTTTTGTGCAAAAATTGTTAAAAAAATTCGACTTAGTTTTGGTTTTTTGCGAATAACTCGAAAACTATGCAATTGGTGTAGAAAGGTAACCCATAAAAAAAGATAGAGAATAAAATTTCCTATATTTTATATTGATGTTAATCGTTAAGCCACGGGAGAACGCTAAAAGTGGGGTGAAAACACCAAAATTCCTAAAGTAGGGATATATATATATATATATATATATATATATATATATATATATATAAAACAAAGGAACTTTCTTTGGGTTATCAGCAGAACGGAAGTGTACTCTTATAACACAAGTTATTCCAATATTTCGATAAAGTTCATTATCATTATCAAGGAAAAGCTATATATATATATATATATATATATATATATATATATATATATATATATATATATATACATATATATATATATATATATATATATATATATATATATATATATATATATATGTATATATATATATATATATATATATATATATATGATGAGCTGTTTTCTCGGTATATATATATATATATATATATATATAAAAACAAAGGAACTTTCTTTGGGTTATCAGCAGAACGGAAGTGTACTCTTAAACACAAGTTATTCCAATATTTCGATGAAGTTCATTATCATTATCAAGGAAAAGCTACAAAAAATGTGATGCAATAACATAAAATTTGTTACAAAAAGGCTCAAACTTACTGTTGGTGAGGATGGCCGTGTCGAAAAAAATGTTACGTTTGAATAGTTGAAACATGTCATGTAAAAACAAGTTATCAGATTAAAATAAAGTTTTGACTCCTCACTGATACAAGGAAGATTATTTAAATTTACATAATAAAATCGTTATGGTTTGAAATTATAATTTCACTGGTGAAATCCAAGTGGTTGCAGACCACAGAGAGAGATAAAAACAGTTGACTCTGACAGTTGTTCTGTGATTCGATTTGAAAGATCGTTCGTTTGTAAGTTTATGTTTCAGAGTGGAAAAAAAGAGAAAAGTTATGGTGCAAGTGTGATCAGAGTCAACTGCTGTTTTGTGAGATTATTAATGAGAAAACCAAATGTCAAAAGCATACAATTATTTAATAGAGTGAAGTAAAAGTCTGGCTTTGGGAAGTTGTGTTGTGTTTTGATTTGACAAATCAAACTTCAAATCCTTTTTGTGAAATTTAACATATATATATATATATATATATATATATATATATATATATATATATATATATATATATATATATCGTTTATATGTACGAAATGATATTTATGTGTGTTTGTGTATAGTGTATATTAATAGTAATATGAATGTTAAAATTGTCACCATCTTCATTCTTCAATCTTCGAATTCTTCGAATGGGTTAGTGAGGACTTTGAGAACTCTAGAAAATTTAGAAAGTTGTGACTGTCAAAATACTGCTTCTCTGCAATCCTCAAATGATTGTATCTTCGATTTTCTTACGTCCTCAACTTTTTCGAGGGCCGTTCACTAGGATCTGGATCATCTGTGAAAGAAAAAAATAAAAGCAAAGAATCAGTGGAGGGAGTTAAATTTCAATAACGGATTGAGTAGTATTGAAATATTGCAAGCATTTACCTTTTGAGTTTTCTCCTTGTGGAATATCCAACGGTAACAAATCGTCCATCTCAGCCTCGGCTTCCTCCTTGTCCTGCCCCTCATCTTGCACTGTTTCCCCACCCATAATTTCGCTGGCAATTTGTGGTGCACTTGCACGAAATCAGGTTCAGAAGCGCAGGGGGAGCTGGAGAAGCAAGCATGATCACTGGCTCTAAGCCTGAGATGGCTTTTTTCCAACTCCACTCCTCTGGGTCTTTTTCCTCACCAAGCCAGTGCTACCTGGTGGTAGACCCTGAGAGAGCGCTCCTTCGCTGCAGCAGCACTAGGTGATAAAGCTGCTACGTTTGAGCTGAGCGTGAAGGAGATGAACCTCAGGTGGTTGCGGGTGGATGTGGTTTTTCTTGTGTAACCGTACCGGGAAACCAGAAAACGTGCTTCTGTGGCGGTTACTGATTCTTGGGAGGCGTTGGGGTTTTTGAAGATGTGGATCACGTTTCCTAGGCTGGGGTTCTTCAAAAGCGTATTTGAAAATTTCGTCTTTCTTTGCCTGAAGAGGGCAGACGTGGTATCACACCCGCTCATCGCGTATAAAAAGAGGATGTGGTGAGTCCAATCAAAATGACCACTGTCTCGTTAGAAGGAGCCAATGACAGTGCTGTGGTGACAATGAGGGTGTCAGCATTTTCTTTTGCCTGTTTGTACTGCAATCTAGCAGATGCGAATAACGACGAAAGCATGGCTATAAGCTGCGCTGCTTATGACTGCTAGCGGTTTGACTCAAGTCATTTCTTCAATGTTGCATTCCCGTGTCGAATCACCGAAAATCCCGATTTTTGGATTTTTGAGGGTTTTCCCCCACTTTTAGCGTTTCCCATGCCTCAATGGTTGACCGTGGAAAAAAAAATTCAATAACATAAAATGTAGGAAATTTTATCTTCTTCCTTTTTGTGTGAGTGATCTTCCTACACAAAATTTGTAGTTTTCGAGTTATTCACAAGAAACCAAAACGAAGTCAATTTTTTTCACAAGTTTTGCAAAAAAAACATAAGTATTTCCCGTGAAAAATTTTGTTGTCAAACCACAGATTTGTGTTCAGTAGCCCAAAATACCATATAGAACCAAATTTCAAAACTCTTGCAAAACTTCCGGCAAACTGCCCTTTTTTGACACAAGCTGCCTAGAGTACAATGTCAATCCATCAGCAAGAGAAAATTACACTGCCAGGAAATTTAAGATAATAAAATATTTCAATTTCATTATTCACTAGACCTACTTCAATGTACCTACAATACTGAAAAATGGTAACACAAAAAATTATTCAAAATCTTGAATTTCTATTCAGAAGATTTTTTTTCCATTTGATGATGAACAAAAAGTTTGACTAGAATTACGAAAACAGGATATAATCGAATGCTCAGAAGCAAAACAAGATGAATTTATTTTGTTTACTTCATCAACCTCTCAAAGAGTGTGAAAGCTATTTTCTGGGTTTTTTTGGCCGTGGTTTTTATGCATGACGTTTTTTCTACTACTGTGGTAGACAATATCAAAGGCGATGTGGTAACGATACCACTGCCCGAGTTGGTGCTTGAGTTGTTTCCATTGTTTTGACCGCATCAACAACATTGTTCGCTGCTGATCAAGTTCTTACATTCATGTATAAGTTGGGGCCCTGCTATAGGATTGTGCCTCATCAGGGTTACAGTTATTTAATCTTATCTATTTATGATGCACTGTTTGGAACCTTTGGTGTAGTAATGAATATTACTGGAGTTGATCACTTGGTGATTGAAACACGTGTCGAACTGTTAAAAATAACGATTCGGTGTTGGGAAAGAACTCCAGTAATAATCTTTAATCTTATCTATGTTAGTGTTCGTGTGTTTTTCCTTTGTTTTGTTATGGTGTCCTGGTCCATAGCTGTGGACGTTGTTTGAGGAGTATTGGTTTGTGTTAAGTCAAGGGTGGTATGGTTGAGTCTTCACGGTGTTCCAGGCCGTGTACTGTTCGCCATTTGATATCCAATGGATATCCCTCTAGGATGTTCCGGATCTGCTCCGTAGGGTCTTCCACTAACCCCAGGAGCCTGGCTAGGAGGAACGAGAGCTTTTTTCCTGGTATCCTTTTGGCGTCTCCACGGTGCCTCCACGGGGCCTCCAGGGGGTGGACAGGTTGCTGATAGCCGTGGTGTTGTGATTCCTCATGGTTCTCGATGCGTATCGGCTTTGGAGTTCTTGAAATCTCAAGCTGATTGGGGTAAAAATCTATTCAGTTAAATAAGTCTTGGGGGGATATCGGTATGGAAGGTTATGGATATTTCTTAGGATATTTAGTATGTGGAGGATTTGTTTCTGGGAGAAAGTGCAGTAGAGGGTGGTTTCATGGTCCACGATCGGTCTCATAAACATTTTGTTGCATCTAACGAGCTTGCCTATCAGCGTTTTTAGGAGACTTGCCCTTTTTCGGACTTTGTCCAGGGTTTCTCAAAGGTCGGTCTCCCAGTTGAGGGTACTTGTGAAAGTAACCTCCAAGTAGGACACCAAGTTTTGGAGGTGGAGGTTCTGTCCCAACAGTCTAAAGTTCGAGTTATTAGTATTCTGTTTGGAGCGGGTAGTGGTATTATGGTGTCTAAATGGAACGGTTTGAGTTTTAAGGGGGTTTATTTCGATGCACTACTTGTTGCACCAGTGCTCAAAGTGGTTTATCATTGTTTGGGATTGTGTTTGTAGGATATGAATGCTGGTGGCAGGAAAGTAAAGAATTGTGTCATCTGCGTATTGTAGGATATTTTGAGTGGAGGGAGAGTCGTGCACATAGATCAGGAATAGAGAGTGTGCTAGGACTGAGCCATAGAATCTCTGGTTTTGGGGGTGGGAGCATAGGAGAGGGCTTCGCCGACTTTGACGCGGATTTGTCGGTTGGTAAGATTGGAGGCCACTAGCTCAATGAAATGGAGAGGAAGTCGGATTTAACTACGTTTCCAGATCACGCCCGCTGCCACACCTTATCGAATGCTTTTTCGATGTCTAGAAGGAAAAATTAATGTTTTGGGCATTTACTTCGACTAGTGCGCTTTGGATGGAGTGTTTGGGTCCGAAGCCATATTGGTGGGGAGGGATGATATTGTTGTCATGAATGAAGTCATCCAATCTGTTAGTGATTAGTCTTTCTAGAAGATTTCCGAGAACAGTAAGGAGACTGATGGGTCTATAGGAGTCGTGTTTGGTGAGGTCTTTTTGACGTTTGGAGATCAGGATAGTATTTGCCTGTTTCCAGGCTGATGGGAAGTATGTAGGTCTTGAACATGCGTCTAGGACGTGTTTGAGGTGTATCAGGGCGGGGTCGGGAGGATTTTTCAGGATTCGGCGTTTCATTGAGTCAGGGCTGTATATCTACCAATGTTGATGGCTTGGAGGATGTCTCTCTCGCTGAAGAAGGATCTTACGGAACAGGTCAAGGGGGATTTGACCGGCATGTCTGCTCAGAGGAGCGGAGGCTTGCTGTTGGACGTAGTTTAAATGACGGTTTACGGTGGTACGTAAAATACGTACGTATTTGACTCTAGTTTTATATTATTTAACAGATGACCCGTATATAATTGAGGACACATAACGTTCATTGCCTCTTTTCTCTTTTGAAATTATTTTTGTATTTTTTATTTCTCTTGCCTCCGTATATAATCTTGGATGTTGATTTCGAGTTTTATCGAGTATTACTGTATTTTTTAATGAGATAATGTGAGTACCTTCTTTGTTGAGAGCATCTTCAGCTGCAGCTGATTTGTCGGTTTGTATAATTCGATAATTCCTCTTGTATTCAGAGAAACGGATACTTACACTTTTCTACGTGGTACCAATGTGAACCGATACACAGCTACAAGTGATATCTTGAAGAAACACAACGTGAGACAAATATTTAGATCAACAGAAACTATAAGACAAAGTCTGAGGTCAACTAAGGATCTTAGAGATTCTTTAGCAACATCTGTGGCATACCTTGTAGCTGCGAGTCGGTCTACATTGGAACCACAAAAAAACGTGTGGGAACCCATATCACTAAACGCTTTGATAATATCTACCGCAAAAAGATACGAAACGTCAGGCATCAAAACCTTCAGACCACGGTCAATAAACTCGGAAATAACTCTCACACAGTCATCTCCGGCCGTGAAAGCTCAGATTTTCTAAAATAGTCTTCTGCCTCCTAATGATTACATTCAAAATTCTTGAATTCAACAGCCTGTATATGTCGGGATCCTTGAATTCATAGAATACACAGAGGATTGAAACCGCACAAGCGAGTTTCTTGAACTTAACACTTTTCATTGGATCGTTTTCTGTAGGGATAGCAGAGGTATACTCAATGCCAACAATTAACAGGCGGTTATCGATAAGGAACAACAACCGACTGTGTCCACCTCCCAACAATAATATTGATTTAGGTATTGTCACAGAAGCTGTGTATGTTTCCATGTTGACTGTATGATTTTTAACCACTTGTTTTTATATTACTACTAATTTTTCAGAAAGCTGGTTCGCTAAAAATTTCTGACATTATTGTTACTCAGCCTCATTATTTCCTGTTCATTCCTAAAAATTGTTGAAATAAATGAAACTGTTACCAAATCATAGCTCAACTTCTCATGATCAATTTGTATTTTTCCTAGAGTAGACCCGACAGACATGTGACTCTTTCAATTTGAAATTTCAATTCAAATATTAAAAAAATATTGTTTTTGACATTCTCTTTCAGGCTTCTAGCCAACCAGCTTTTAGTCGTATCACTTCCATATGTATAACAACTGTCATCTTCAGGCTTCACGCGCATTTCGGGCAATTTTGGTTACAAAATTCACCCACTATAAGTACCCTAAAAGATTTTTTTAGCGGTGAGGTTTTTAACTTCATTTGTCTATTGAAAAGTATATTCAAACTTTCTGGATCCAGAAAAAGCAGAGTATTATAACGACGCGGCGTTGCTGCTATTTGCTAAAAACTAAAACTGTGAGTATGGTACTGCTTTCTTGGTTTCAAGTCTATTGGTTTTTTTGAATAATGTTCATTCGAAATAAAATTCATCCTCATCATCGATGAGTTGCCAAAGAGTTCTCTTAATGAGTGAACGATACTGCGAAAGAACTTATGCACCTAATAATATTACTGGAGTTATATCCCAACACCAATCCGTTATTTTCAACACCTCGACACGTGTTTCGATCACCAAACGATCATATTCAAGAGAAAGAATTAACTAAATCTATATATAATGTTGTCCTCATTTATATCATAGATACCTTACCTAGGTACCTGCGTCTAAATTATTGAATTATTATTATTATCAATTCGTCTTGAAATTGATTTCACAATGTTGCCTCATCTACTAGTCAAGTAAATCTGGTTACTGAAAATGTTATTTCAACAAGCTATATAGTAAAGTATATTGGTGCATCATCGTTAATTATAATATCATTTTGTTCATAGTATTTTCAATACCAATTGGAACAGTACAGAGAAGGAATTCCCGCCTCGACATGGTCGGCATATTAGTTTTCAGCGGTAGTTTTTCAGTTACTTATTCCTACAATCATAGCAATTGATCACACCATGAAAAAGTAATCTCAACTGAATTTTTCCACCATGGGTAATTATGAAAAACTTCGAAATTTAAGGTAGTCGATTTCCGAGTCGAAAACTCTAAAATACAATGAAAACACAAATAATCACACCGAATTCTCGTCAAACATATATCTACAAAATAATAAAGGCCAACAGAATTGCTAAAAAAATCAAAATTCTTCTACGCTATATTCGGATGAGGTGGAATCATCATCGGGTTGAATAACGATCGGATTTGTGGAACTTTGCACATAATATTTGTTCTCCTCTTTTATAACGTGTACCACATAAATCTTCCACACATCACTATTACCTACTTCGTTCACCACTCGCCTTATATTGTCAAGAGCCACAGCATCCAAAGTCGGTGACTCATTACATTTCCGCAAGCTTTCTTTCATTGTGGCCCAAACCATTTCAATTGGATTGAACACACAATAGTATGGAGGCAAACGTGAGAGAATATGACCACGTGTTTCACACATCGAATCAATAATATACTCTTTTTTTAAATTACGTTGTTTTATGGTCGCCAGTAATACCTTTTTCGTTGGAATCTTTTCGGGTATTTCCATGTCATGATTTCGCATGAAATCAACAATATCTGCTTTTTTTATGTTATTGTTTGGTCCAGATTTTCCTATTGTAAATAGAACTAACAATATCTACTTAAAAAGTTTTAAATTTATTAACAGAGATACTTTAAAGGAAATTATTTTTGAAATGGCAAATAAAGGAAGTCCTGATGATATAAATGCAGAATTTTTAAAAAATTGTTTTGATAATGTTGCAATGCCCTTAATTAATGTCATAAATACTTCTATAGAAACCAGTACCATTCCATCAATCTTAAAAATTTCAACTATAACACCAATTGCTAAAGTTGCTAATTCGAATAAGGCATCTGATCTTAGACCAATCAATATGCTCTGTACTATTGAGAAAGTATTGGAAAAAGTAGTCTATAGGCAACTTGTTGAATATTTAGAAGAAAATAGTTTGTTAAATAGTGTACAGTCAGGATTTAGGAGCAAACACAGTTGCGAAACAGCACTGCAGTATGTTTTAGATGAGTGGAAACTAAACCAAAATAATAAATTAATCACAGGTGCTGTTTTCTTAGATCTTCAGAGGGCATTTGAAACTGTTAACCGCTCTTTACTTATTAGAAAACTAGAAAGCTTTGGTATTATTGATGATGCTTTAAAATGGATGATGGAATATTTAGATAATAGAAAACAGAAATTAAAATTAAATAACATTTTATCTTCAGAAATTATAAAGGAGTGTGGTGTACCGCAAGGTAGCGTGTTAGGTCCTCTTCTATATTTATTGTATACCGATGATATTTCATTTATAATTGATAGATGCTTTGTTCATCTGTTTGCAGATGATACTTTAATATATTATGCATCAAATGATCTGCTTGATATAATTAATGTAATAAATGAGATACTAAAATCTGTATATAACTGGTGCTGCTTCAACTCGTTAAAAATTAATAAAAATAAAACAAAATTCATGATTATAGGAAATGACAAGCAGTACCATGACTTCAAAAAATATAATTACAATATTAAAATATCAAATGATAAAATTGAGTTAGTAAGAAAAATTAAATATTTGGGTGTAATTGTAGATAATAGAATGTTTTTTAAGGAACATGCTTCATATATTATTAAAACAATAGCATTTAAAATTAATTACTTAAGTAGGCAATCTAAGCACTTAAACCAATGGTCGCTTTTACTTTTGTATAATAGCTTGATTTTACCTCATTTTACTTATTGTGGAACCATCTTGTACTTACTAAACCAAAATGAAATTGGAAGACTTCAGAAACTTCAAAATAGAGAAATGAGAGTAATATTATCTTGTGATAGAAGAACACATATAACATTAATGTTGAATACATTAAAATGGTTATCAGTAAAAAATTACTTTCGTTATTTAGCATTAATATTTATTTTTAAAATTAAAACTGGTAATGTTTCTGTATATCTACGTGACAAATTAAAGTATAACTTTGAATATCATGAATACAATACAAGAAGTCGCAATAACTTTCATATACGTCAGACTAGTAATGTTAATTCAAATAATACAGTTTTCATTAAAGGAGTTCAAGCATTCAACGAACTACCGGAGGATATTAAGAATGCTACCTCTCTAAATATATTTAAAAGAAAATTAAAAGTGCACCTTTTAGACCTACAAAGTGTTTAGTATAGGAACCTGCTAATACAGTTTTTTTTTCTTTTTATTTCATTTATTGTGCTGTTTTTATTTATATGTTTCAATGTACATGATTTTAAATTTTAAATTTCAATTGTGACATTTAAATTTTTAACCTAGACCAAGACTAATATTGTAACTGCATTGGCTTGTGCTAAATAAACGATACATATATATTGTTTGGTGTCGTAGTCAATAACCGAGAATGATACGAAGCGTTCTCCATAACAATAACCGAGTTTGGGGGAATATTTGGGAAAAGCTGCTCACTGGACCAGGTTTTGAATTAGGCCGCAGTCATATCCTCGTGGTAATCAGCAGACGAATCTTTTATATTTTTGGCCAACAGAAGCAAAGCGTTAGTTACGAAACCATTTTCATTCACGGCCCTTGAAGAAGGTGTGTTCAAAGCACAATACTTGGTTTCGTCTACCCAGCCATATTTGTCAACATCATGACATTATATGTCATGACATTATATGTCTGCTGGATTCTCGGTAGCTTTTCATTCGCCTCAAATATTATTGTCGATACAATGCGTGTAGATTCCATTATGACCATCCGATTGTTCAATTTTTAATATTTGAAACCACAAGACAATAAGACACCTCGTAGAGTTTCTAAATATTTGTAATTGTAATCGGGATAATCGGATAATTTATACCAAAGCATTTTCAAGGTTGATACTTCATTTTTTTGGTATATACCATAAATTGTTCGCCCAATCATATCTTTCATAGCACCATCAACGTTTGCAAATTTTTTATTCCTTTGTTTTCGTTTCATTGCATGGTCAATGACATCCCCTATTTCAATGACTCGAAGAACTGTCGAATGAGATAGTTTCGTTAAGTCGCATATTCTGTCCACAATAGCATTCTGTAAAGTGTGACAGTTTTCCTTCTTCAATCATTCATGAATATTTAAAATTACTCGCTGAACTTGAACATGTAAATCCTTATTTACAAATTCTGGATCCCTGTCGATTGACACAGACTCCTCAAACGTAATGTTATCTTTTGTTTCAAAAGGTCTCCAGAAAGTCATACTGATGAAAGTACCCAAAAACACTCAGATTTTCACAAAAATCGGTTTGAACTATGAGATTGGAACCTTTGGTGTAAAAGTTGAAAACTTTTTCTAGAGATTAATTACCCTAATATCAAACTGATATTTTTGCACTCGGCGCGCGTTTCGCTAACAAGGTTATCATCTTCTGGAGAAGCAAATTGATACTCAATCTAAAGACAACGGTTAGCTGTTTATATGCCTAAAATTTTTGGACAGATGTGGACTTTGTTTGTAAAATGATGATTATTCTAATTGATTTTTTGGTAATTAACTAGTGGAACCACTACCTGCAAATTAATTTGTCCGCTTTTTAATCTATTTCTTAAATCAATTAGGATAATCATCATTTAACAAACAAAGTCCACATCGGACCAAAAAACTTTAGGTATATAAACAGCTAACCCTTGTCTTTAGATTCAGTATCAATTTGCTTCTCCTGAAGATGCTAACCTTGTTAGCGAAACGCGCCTCGAGTGCAGAAATATCAGTTTGGTGTTAGGGTAATTGATCTCTAAAAAAAGTTTTCGAAAATCGGTTTGCAAAACCACTCACTACCTCACCTAACCCCACGAACACATGGCACTGATAAAGAAATATTGTGAAACGGCAAAATAATTAGTATTCAGACAGTCCAGCTAACCGAGCTTTTATTCCTCAACTACATTTGATAGCACGTTTACTAACTATCTGGGCGACTAGAGGCCACAGGCAAGAAATGTTTATGACTATACCAGGGACGCTTTGAACATAAAAGAACTGGTAGTATATACATTTACCATTTGCCGGGCAGTGATTATGAACACCCCTCGTATTGCTCTTATTTTTTTCCGTTCCAATTGGGAATGGATAGACTATACTTATTTCCTAGCTCTGATAGGCATCTAGATGCCTGTTGTTAACTTATCTAACTAATCTCAATGAACCAAAGTCTATCGAATGGTTTGGTTGTGAAACATAATAGGCGACTGCTGATTTTTCTGGTCGTCCATATTTAAGGTTTGCTAAGAGTTCCTTAGATCTCATTTTGAGAGATCTTTCAGATCTATTAATGGATATATTAAGACAATCAAGACGCAGGTACCTAGCAGAGGTATCTATGGTACAAATAAAGACAACATCGTATGTAAATTTACTTTGTTTTAGTTTGAACAAGTTTTACTTTGAAGGATAGCTAGATCGTGGTAAAATGAATCAAAAGGAGATAATGCATCATTCAACCCTCTTCTACCCGTGAAGACTCTCCTCACAACATTGTTCAATTCATTTCTCTTCAAAGTATCACAATTTCGTGGAAAACTATAAACTTTCATGAAACCCAGGTTTTTCATTGAATCGAGTTATATACATGCAAAGCGATCAAAACTGTTGAAAAAGTTATTGAGTAATTAATTTCCCTCAAAAACATACCGTCTTTTACAGCTGGAGCCTGCGGGCGTCAAACTCAATAAAGTGGTAATACAAAAAGGTAATTTCCATTTTCGCAGTGGGATGAATCGATTAAACGTCGAATCCAAACTCAATCAAACTTTTGGTTGAAAATACCATAAAAAATCACAATTTCAATTGATAATATACATGCTGTTCCTTATGCTCTCATATAACATCTGGATTAATCTAACTAAAGAAATAAATATTTCGAAATTTGAGAAAACCATATAACTGTAGGTGAGTGGTTGAAGTTTCTTGTTGATTTGTGAACAAGAATTGAGTGTACAGAATTTCAAAAAGTTGTTGAAAATAATGACAAATGGTCAAATGCTGAGGTTTCTGATATAGTTGATTAGCTTTTTGAAGGTTATGTCTAAGACTTTAGAGTGCAGAAATGTCAAATGTTATTGAAGCTTTCACAATACTATTACAAACAAGTTTCCTATCCTACTTGAAGCTTCAAGAGAGCCTACAGAAGTGTTTTTATTCCATCAAAGTAGAATTCGGATTTCAATTTTTAATTCTTGTCATTTGAGATTTCTCCACACTCTGTTCAGGCAGAGCTGGTATATTCAGGCACATGTTCGGCTAGCGTAGATTCAAAAAACTTATTTGACTCAAGTTTTGTCTCTTTCCAACTGATACAGTCAATCCAGATACGGAGAAGAAGGAATGAGCTTCAAATAATCAAATAACTGAGAATTGGAAATGTTGGTGATTATCGTCAATAAATTTTTCTTCATTTCTATACACCAAAGGGTTAGAATTCTTCAAAAAAAACCTCATAGCCTCAATAAATATTTTCTGAACTCAAGTTGTTGCGAACGTTCATTTGATATTTATCTAAATATGTTCATATTCTGTGTTGGAAAGGAAGGGGTCCGGTATAGAAAAATCGGAAACCATGGGAGATACAGAGTCGAGATACGAAAAAAATTATGTAAAAAAACAGCCTGCGATTTATGGATGTCATAAAATGTGTCTTACCTGATGGTTTGGCAATTTATTCGTATTCTTGAACGCTAGGAGAGAAATCAAATATCACCATAAACAGGTAGTGAAATTCTAACCTCACACTCTCAATGGAAACACATTTCAAACTGAAATCAGGGCCGTTCAGGGGCTTTTTGAGGTACGAAATTCCGTACCAGACATTGTTGCAGATATGTTACAACGTGCGCGAACACTTCTGCTTATTGGAATAGAAACTTACAACTGATTGAACGGTATGTTGCATTTCTGCAACATAATGCAATGAAGGATTCATGCATTAATTTCATTATCTCAAATTTCAGTTTTTTGAGTTGACTCGTTTAAAAAATAAGAGGGGGGACATTAAAGGCATGCACCTTTCAATTCAGATATAAGAGATTGTAGTGAGACCACTTCTCTCTCTCCCACAACGCCACTGCTTGGTACATCTGGAACTTTTTTCTTCTTTCTTGTAAAACCACCAAACACATCTAATACAACAATAGTAGCTGAACTCTTCGAAAAACTCATCCCAACTGCTAGAATGAAACTGATGAAATGGCAAACCGTTCTTCACATTTCCCTCCACCAGGCATATACACATGGAAACCAGGTTCTAATGTGTGTTTGCCGCTTTACTCTTCTGCTTCTTCAGCAACTGAGTTACCATTTGTAAAACATCTTCAGTAATTCAATTTTTCAATGCCTTCAATATTGTTTGAAGAAATATATCAACTCACAAGTTTTAGATTTTAGTAAATAGCCACCTCTTGTTGATCAGGAAGAATCCATAGACCACTATATGATAAATAATACATTCACATAAACCAGTTCTGCAGTAACAAACAATTGTGTTTACCTACCCAGTGAGAAACATAACCTCACAAATTGTTTTTAATCCCAGAGAGCCCTGAGGTGGACCAAATCTATCAAGTTCTGAAACAAGCAACGGAAATATCGAACAGCAAACTGCGGGTTAACGTGGAGATTGTTACTCCCGTTGATAAAAGTGCTCCGGGTTCAAATGCCGGCAGCTCTGGGAGTTCAGGTCAAAGTTTGAACCGTAGGGGACCTCCTCCCCAACCAAGAGCTGCAGGCTCAATGCTAGCTGTTATTAATCCCGCTCCTTGCTCCACCAGCTCAGGTTTGTAGGGAATGACTCAGTTTCTGTTTATTTCACATTACGAAAAGTTGAAGATGCAAAGATGTATCAAATGCCTTAGATTTTGTTCGATCAAGGTTACTGTTTGTTCCTCCATATTGTTCATTATATAATTCAATAATTGGTGACGGGATTTTCTATAAGGCCCTGACTTTTGTCGTCCTCATGCAGTGTAATTACTATCATCACTTGCCATCAACTTGAGCTTTGATGGGCTTTCATTATCACCAAGTATAATGATAAAACACAATCTACCGACAGTATGCTTCACGACTAGAACAACCTCAACAGCAATACTATATTTTATATCAGTCCATTAGTCATTGGACCCCAACTAGGGTCCAATGATACACACAATGACACAAGATGTCCCTCTGGATGCTTTTGTCTGCCAGATCAATATAATTCTCTCAGGGTCGTTAGGGGGGCTATGAGGGGTCATATTTAATATTATTTTTTCACCACAAATGAACTCATTCATTGATTGGTAAATGGAAATGTTAGTCATAAAGTACCACAAATTATACCTTCTGCTGCTGGATAATAATAAATTCTGCATAAATCACAAAAAAAGTGTTGAGTTAATTTTTGTGTAGTGTGTATTATAAATGGTCCTATTAGAGAAACTAAATGAAGAAAACAAAGTATGAATTATTATGCCTTGTTATGTAGTGAGATGAACTCAACAAAAAAGCAGAAAGCCTCATTCGCAGAAATTTTGTAATTTTGGAGCAGTCTAAGAGTTATTTTGATTATATTAAAAATGACGACTTATATACAGGGGTTTTCATGATGAGCGTTAATTAGCCGTTTCTGGCAAACTATTCAACGGATCAACCTGAAAATTCCACTGTATGCATAAGTCAATATGACCTACACGCCTAAAATATTATAGACGAAGCGGCGTTGTCGCTTCTACTATAAAGTAGCGGCTTCTTTGATTTTTCAAATAGAATCATGATTCATTATCACTTCGTCAACAAATTCATATACTATTTTCCTATACCTATCTATTACCGTTTAGAAGATATAAATCAATTTCGATATTTTTTTACCAAACATGAACTTTTATAAATGCTGGTAATCTTGAACTCTCTTGCACTAAAACGATCAAATTTGAAATGGAGTGGAGTGATACTATGAGGATCTTCACTACGAGTCATATTTTCATTTGCCTCATACAGGGTCTTCAAAAAATGCAGATAGTTTGATCTCATGAAAAAATGAGTGGAACTCAATTTTTTCAAATGTATAGTTCAACAGTTTTGAGCTCTACATCCAATTTCAGATTAACTTTGTTCAGATAATACTATTTCTATTTTGAACCGTTTTCGAGATAAACTGTTTCAAACGGAAATTGACATGGTTTCCTTGTTCATCACTCATTTCTGTAAAACAGATTTTGTTTGATGTTTCTCAATTAGTCACAGTTAATACAATGAAAAGATAATTATTAAAATACTCCTCAACCATCGAATGAAACTTCTCTTCAAACAATAGTTTTATTAACGCTAAAACACGAACTGAAAATAATGAACCCATAAATTAATGAGTTGATTTATTCGTCATAGTATTTCAGAATATGTTCAAACACATCTCCACCTCTACTTAAACAAACATGTAATCTCTTCAAAAGATTGTCATATGTAGCGCTTCTGATCAAGTCTGGAGTCAAACTATTGAAAGCAGTTGTAACTCTCGATTTCATATCTTCCATTGTTGTTATTGGAGTAGAGTAAACCATATTTTTTATGAAACTCCACACGAAATAATCTAATGGGTTGCCATCTGGTGTTCTAGGAGGTTAACGAAAAGGTCCATTATTACCAATCCATCTGTCTTCGAAGATTTCGGTTAAAGCTTCGCTGACTGAATGAGAATTATGGGGTGGAGCACCATCCATTTGGTACCATACACGTTCTCTTCCTGGTCTATTATTTAAAATCATTTGAATTCCATTCCTCAGTAAATCTTCATATTTTGATGCATTCAAATTATCATCATAAAACTCGATATAAAAAATTGACTCATTCTTTATGGCACAAAATACATTGAATTGCCATCTATCTTGAAAACCCCTTTGGCGGACAACATGGGGATTTTCTGGCGCCCAATAATGACTGTTGTGTCTATTGAAAACTCCATTTTTTGTGAACTTGGCCTCATTTGTCCATATGATATTGTCAAGGAAATGTTCATCCTCTTGAGTCTTGATAAGTAACCATTCAAAGAATTCCACTCTACGAGGTAAATCAGTCTCTTTCAAATTTTGGACACAGTAGAACTTATAGGGATGCCATTTATGCTTATTAAGAATTTGACAAATTGTCACGTAGGGTATACATATCTCCCTTTCAGCCTCGTGCAGAGAAGCATTTGGAAATGCATGAAAGTATCCCAAAACTGTTATACCATTGTCATCATCATCCACTTTAGTCTTCTTACGAATGATTTTTGGACGGAAGGTTCCATTCAACCTACAGTTTTTTAGTAGGCGATTTATCACATTATTATTCGGCTTCGGAAGTTGTGGATATCTTTCATGAAATACTCGGCATGTTCTACTTGCAATTCTATTGCACTCACCATAAATTATTAATAACTTCAAGAAATCTTCATTACTGTAACCTAATCTTGACATTATTCTAATAATTGGTAGCTATCACAATCAGTCAAAACCACCAACGAAAGTCTGACGTTAAATAATTGGTTTATTTATTTTTCCAAAGCACACTAATGTTAATGTGTACTGTTGTACGTTAGAGACCAATACCTCAATGTATACAAATTGTAACTTTTTCTAAGGTAGGTACATACCAATTTCGAATTGACTGATCTGAGACAGTTATAAAACTGGATCAAAAAGAAATATTACCGAGTATAAAAAAAAAATGTTGAATATCCAAAATAAGTGATGAATTCAAAAAACGAGCAAGAAAACCACGTCAGTTTCCGTTTGAAACAGTTAATCTCGAAAACGGTTCAAAATAGAAATAGTATTATCTGAACAAAGTTAATCTGAAATTGGATGTAGAGCTCGAAAATCCGTTCGAAAAGAAATTTTTCTATGAAGATAGGCATTCTTTCTGGCAGGAATAATTTTATGGAATATATTGGCGGCATGAAAGATTCTTCTGTTATTCATATTTCACTCAAAGGCATCTTTGAGCTTATGAGAGATTCTCTGAGAACGTCTTATTCCATAAATTAGGCTCTAGCACGAGTTTTGTACTTTTTAAATTTTACGTTAATACTGCTTACTCAAATGTGGTCCATAGACAGTATTAGCATAGTTAAAATGTGATAAAACTAGTGTTTCACATAATACTGATTTAAATTTTTTGGTCTAAATAATAGAACATTTGGTTTTTGAGAATTCAGCAGTAAACACAAATCTGCCCAGAAATCGCGTTTGAACAAAATTTGGTTAGTTGACTTAGATGATTTGTGTATTTTTTTCTCAAGCGCATTAACATTCCTAAGAGATTTTAGTATTTTTCCCCAATATCTTTTTCATTTCATAGACTGTCTTCGATTAAAATGGATTGAATTTTCTGGAATTCAAAGATTAATTGAGTTAGCTGTCATGTAATGCCAGGTGATGAAAATCTAAGACATTTGATATATTCAAAAAGAATAAGTATTGGTTGATTCGACTGACGTATGATTCAATTCGATGCCCTGAATCAATCATCCTTTTTTCGAAAAATATCTTTGCATCATTCCATTTTTCATGTGTGACAAAACACAATGGGGTTGTGTAGACTCGTTGAAGAAGTCATCAGTTGATGAAAAGTTCAGATTCAGTTCGAAAATAGAAGAACAGGCGATTCACTCACATAAAAAAAGCATTGTATTTTTAAGCATACTTTCAAGTAAATGATTGGCAGATACTCCATTTACTGAAAAAAAAAAAATTAAACGGATGTAACCTGAAGGATTATGAAAATTCAACTTGACTGGAAAAATAACTCGTATTAACTGAATTTCAGCACATAATAAGCAAGGTACTCGCTTTTCAATTAATGGTAATTTTTGAGATATTTTCAAAAAACTAAAATTGCTGAATTTCGTTTTTTAGCACTAAATACGTTATTTGAAAATAAGGCAGTCCCACATTTTGTATTGTTTAATGGTTGCCTCTCTGCGAAAGAACTTATAGATGTGGTGTGACTGAAAACGGCTTCCTTTTATGTAATTGGATCAACTTAGATTGTCCTGGTGATGTCTGTTTTCAATTATATTTGATAATCTATCAAATTATTATTCACAATATAGTAAATATTTGGAAAATAACTAGCAGTTTTTCCTTTCATTTTTTTTGATGAGTCATCACAGACACAAATAATAATTTATTCAAAATCTAAATCATATACTTTGCGTCATATAGAATTTCTGCACCACCTGTCAATATTTATTATATTGGCAACCATCCAGTCAGTAAGTTTGAAATTTGAAAATCTTGGCTAATTTTTTTTCAAAATAAGTGTTCCCACATAATAGTTTTGGTACTTTTGAAACTTCAAGAATGAATGAAACAATTATACTCAAAGTAGGTATATAACTTTAATCGTTAAATCAGTTTCGTTGAGGGTATCGCATGTTTTTCATACTGGTCAAAATTTGCTCAAAAATATATTTTTTCATCAACTGATCATTTTAATTTTTTCATAACTTTCATTACTCCTAGGTCTTGCATGCTCTTTCAACATACTTTCTATTAGAATAAATTTCCTACTCCTATCAGCACCTTTCCTTATAACTGAAATGAAGAATATCTTTCCGGAAGTCGAAGAGATTTCCTCTAGTCAGTGATAAAAATGAATACCTTCGACAGTATATTCCAATCACTTCACATCAGCTTCATTACAACCGGTTACAAATGTTCAATCTGGATCAGATTACGAAAGTTCGTTGACGACAGTTCCTTAGCTTTACCCGGAATTGAGTTTCGTGTCTCTCGGATTCATGCCTTGTATTATTGGGAAAACTTGATAATGGGAACATTTGAAATTACGGGCGATAGGAAAGATTTTCAATCATAATGTCAAACCATACCTTTACCTCATGGGAAATCATTTTGACGACTATCGATTGACTTCAGTGACAAAACTCTATGGTTGTTGATTCGATCGATTTGAAAACTGCTCTGTAAAGAAATGCAGTTGTCATTTCCATCAATATTCATTATGGCAACTGAGATATCATTTCGATTAAACAAAATTATTGAAATTGTGAAGGTAAGTATATGGTTATCAGCCGCTTCTCTGCAATCATTTCGTAGCGTCACTAACACATCAGTTCTTTTAACGATTTTTGTGTTATTACCCGAAGAAAATGAATGACCAAGGCGTTTACTAACTTCGTTTGTGGTGGTATGTTTTTATATTCAAGAGTTATTAGTGCACTCAACCTCAACATACTTATTTGAATTTGTTTTCTTTTTTTTTGGCTATGTTCTCCATGATGAATGTCATGATGAATCGGCATTTCGATGCAAATAGTTCAAGAAACACATCAGACTCCATCGTAGAATTAATTCCATTGAATATCCTTTATATACGGCAAGTCTTTTTTCATTCGGGAAATGTAAAATTCCATAATATAATTTCAAAATAGTAGGCACTAAATTCTCAGAAATGACTGACGTTTTTGCCTCAATCTGTCTCGTGCAGTAGTGTACGAAGTCCATACTAAACAGATGAGGAAAAGTAATAATAAAATATATAGAATCACGACCTTGACAACAATAATTTCATTTTAATGCAATACTTTTTCTGAGAATTCAGTGCCTACCACTTAGTCTAATCAACAAGTTCAAAAACATGAAAAAAAGAGATGAAGATTCTGAAAATACAAGTGATAGCTCATTTGATACGGAATCACCTCTAGAAGAATGTTTTTGAAGGATTTTGGTGCAGGTAAAAAATTACAATTGTTATTAACAAAATAAAATTGAAAAAAATGGTATTTGGTTTTTCGTTAATAACTCAAAAAATATTAATATTTAAGTAATTTCGAAAAAAGTTCGTTGAAGAGGGGGAAATTTCCGATAAAAAAGTACCGACTCCCAAAACTCTATCTCTATTATTTATAATTATAATTTGACGTTGAAAATAGGGTTCCGCGCAGCTGTTACGGCATGCGTGCACTACCGCTAAAGAGAGTTTATCAAAAGAAATATTTTTTTTTATGACATAAAATTTCATTTAGAAAATTTGAAAAAAATCAAGTATCTTTTCAACACTTGAATGAATCGAGTCCCGTAGAAAAAAAATTTCATCACCATTTTTCAAAAAGTTATTCAATTGTTAACTAACAATTTTTGTCCCAATCTCCGTTGGCATAAATAATGGGATAAAAGGTATAAATAACTGGCCTATAAATTTTAAACTTTATGGAGCCCTTTTGATATATATACTTCATACGATCCTGTGATGAAAGTTCATAAAAATCAATTGATTTGTTAATTATAATTTTTTATAACTATTGCAAAATGAAATATCTAAAAATTTTTGATAAAAACTTTTTCTCCAATTGATATTCAGCTATGTCTGTTTCCACATTAAACAATGGCAGTTAATAACATAGGATATGAATTTTTTACGTAATTTGTTTATTAAATTGTTATCACCGAATAGAGAAATTCAATATTTTTGAAAAAATTTTTTCAGCTATTTTGTTGTATAGAGATAATTATAATTGGATTTTTTTTTTCCTAATTTCAATTTTTCATTGTTTAAAATCGATTTTTTTATATTTCTATTATTTAAATAATTAGTTAAGAAATAATGTTGCTTTTAAAAATCATAATTTACACTTTTAAATAGTTTGGCAAAAAAAATTCATTTATCATTTAATTGTTCATTAGTTAACCAATTTGTTATAAACAAATATTGACCAACGTTATATTTTTTTTTTCTGAAGCAGAAAAAAATTATGAAAACAGCTACATATGAAATTATATATGAAATTAAAAAGATTATTTTATCAAAACAACGATAAAAATAAAATAAAAACAACAATAAAAATTAATTGGCGCTCCGGGGCGACTTTATTGATTCCAGTGGCGTATTTGCTTTTGCAGCTGCAGGAAAACTCGGAAAAACCTGCAGCACCACATTAGAAAGTATTATAATGAATAAAAATTAATTATGGCACTTTTTTATATATAGCTGTTTTTATAATTTGTTTCTGCTTCAGAGAAAAAATATAAAGTTGGTCAATAGTTGTTTATAACAAATTGGTAAACTAATTAACAATTGAATAATAAATATTTTTTTTGACAAACTATTTAAAAGTGTAAATTATGATTTTTAAAAGTATAATTATTTCCTAAGTAATTATTCAAACAATCGAAATATAAAAAAATCGATTTTAAACAATTAAAAATTGAAATTGAGATTTTTTTTCCAATTATGATCATCTCTAGACAACAAAAAAACAAAAAAAAAATTGAATTTCTCTATTTGTTTGAAACAATTTAATAAACAAATTACGTAAAAAATCCATATCCTATGTTAGTAACCGCCATTGTTTAATGTGAAAACAGTTATAGCTGAATATCAATTGAAAATAAAATTATCAACAATTTTTAGAGATTTCATTTTGCAATAGTTATAAAAATTGAAATTAACAAATTGATAAATTGTTATGAACTTCCATCGTAGGATCGTATGAAGTATATTTATCAAAAGCTCCACGAAGTTTAAAATTTATAGGCCAATTATTTATACCTTTCATCCCATTATTTATACCAACGGAGATTGGGAAAAAATTTGTTACTTAATTTTTCAAAAAGTTATTCAATTACTTTTTGAAAAATGGTGATAAAACTTTTTTTTCTACGGGACTCGATTCATTCAAGTGTCAAGAAGATACTTGAGTTTTTCCAAATTTTTTAAATGAAATTTTATGCTATAAAAAAATATTTATTTTGATAAACTCTCTTTAGTGGCAGCGCGCGCATGCCGTAACAGCCACGCGGAATCCTATTTTCAACGTCAAATTAAAAGTATAAATAATGGAGATAGAGTTTTGGGGTCGGGACTTTTTTATCGGAAATTTCCTCCTCTTCAACGAGCTTTTTTCAAAATTGCTTCAATAATAAAATTTTTTGAGTTATTGACGAAAAACTAAACACCATTTTTTTCAAATCTTATTTTGTTAATAACAATTGCAATTTTCCACCTAAACCAAAATCTTTCAAAAACATGTTTCTAGAGGTGAATCGAATGAGGTATCGCTCATATTTTTAGGACCTTCAACTCTATTTTTCATATTTTTGAACGTGTTGATTAGACTAATTATGGAGTTGTGCTATAGAAGCGATTATGAGAAGTGCAATGTTTTTTCCGTAGACGATATTTCAACATTTATCTTTCACAAAAATTGTGGTTTTCGTAATCTTATCAACAGTTACGACAATTAAGAAACAAGTTCTCCAGATGGAAAAAGGCACAGTAAAAATACGGTCGGCTGTAAAATTTTTTGAATTTTGGCCCTCATCTAGTGACAAATAGTTTTCTACTTTCGCGAAGTCAATTTTCAGAATTATCATTGTGCACTATAACTCAACATTGAATAACTCATGTATTACTATTACATCAGACTAAAACTGATCGTAGCTAACCATTTTGATAGTTAAAATGTAACACTACAATCCAACTGTGCAAACATAATTTGTACAGCTTCAACTTGATCATATCATATCATGTTTATTCTGTTTGACAAATTGGAACTGAATTTTCTGTTAATGACACCAGCATTGAACCATTTTGTAGTTAGTCAACAATAAGTCAGAATGTACTCCTCTGTGAGGTGAAATTGTTGTGGTTCACACCAGAAACGATTTTAAAATCAGGAAAATACATTTTTCGATAAAAAAGTTGAAAAACTTCATCTCGCCCAACGACCAACAACAGTTGGTTCTGGTAAATATGAATATCCCTGTACCGGATATAATAATTTCGGGACAGACAATTCCGCTCTCTGCTTCGATAAGTATAATGGGCGTTAAAATGGACATCAATATGTCTTAGCACAATCATGTCGCTGGAATTGCAAAAGCCGCTTCTCAAAAGATTGGAACACTGTTTCTAACCACAAAACTGTAGACACCTCAGCAACTTTTGATGCTTTATAAAGCTCTGATCAGACCTTCTTTGAAGCTTCGCCCTAAGCATACCCTGAAGCTGTTGGATTCCATCCAGAAAAGAGTCATCCATCTGATTGGAGACGCGAACATCATGTGCTCTCTTTTATAAAAACTTTCACGGGAAGTGTTCAAGTGACTTGGCACATTTCATTCCACCA
This sequence comes from Leptinotarsa decemlineata, assembly GCF_025532065.1. NCBI lineage: Eukaryota > Metazoa > Arthropoda > Insecta > Coleoptera > Chrysomelidae > Leptinotarsa > Leptinotarsa decemlineata. The sequence goes on from NW_027412674.1 coordinate 13,083,670, forward strand.
AGAGCGGTACATATCAGGAATACGCGACCAACTGTGACCGCTCAGCGTTCTGAGGTTCAACTCAGTACACCTCGACCTTTACTGTTCATAAACTCTTCCAATTGGAACTACGTTTATGTGGAATATACTTCCTTATAACGTTTTTCGAAATGAATTATATCTCCAGCGTTTCAAATTCAACGTGAATCGCTACTTTCTTGGATAATACCACACTGGGTATTGAATTATGTTCGACAAACATTCATGCAAGATACCTCACGAAGGTTAGTCTTGCAGATGTCTCCCGCTGCTGGATAATCGTCAAACATCTGGCGAGACTAACCTCACAGGTTGCATAAATATCTGTCGGATATAATTCAATATCCAGCGTGGTATTAGCCGGGCAAGTAGTTGTTTTCTGGCAGGTATTTACCAGAACATAATGTGTAGGTATGTTGAGGGACAAGAATGTTTCACAATATTTATTTTTTGTTCTTATGTATCACTTTTCGATACAGTTTTCATGATTTTGATATACAAATCAGTTCACGAATTGATTCAATAGGCGTCTGGGCAAGTGTTTTTCACACTAAGAGGGACTTATTTCTCACCAGCATTAGATGATAGATGCGTAGGCGGAAAAAATGAATTGATGTTTCGTAGGCACATGCTAATAGTTTTGTAAAAACATGAGAGGATCAATCGCGCTGAGCACATTAGTTTCTAACGCCCTGTACTAATGTACTAGGATTTGTTTTATAGTACTGTAGTAATCTTAGGAAAGTTGCTAGAGAATTATTTATGTTCCAGAAATTCGTATCGGCATACTGGTTGCCTTTTATTTCGGTGTTGGAAGGAATCTAGATGTATTCGATGCGCTTTGTTCCTTCAGCTAGCATAGGTAACTCATATTTCATGTGGGAAGGTCTAGACTAGAGCTAGACTTGTTGTATATCGCTAATGTAATACAAATCGATCGATTACATCAGCATAAAAATTGTGTGCTCGGGATTCGATGGAGTCGACGAAGGCCGTTTTTGCCTTGGGAAGGTTCTACTAGTGAGAAAGTTATCAAAGTCAAGAGTTACAATACAACAACAAATTGGGAAAGAGGTTTTGGCTTTCAACTCTTCCATTTCCATACAAGAAAATGTGGGAGTATTTCAAAGATCTTCCAAAAATTGATCTACCACTATTAAAAATGAACTCAATGTAATGTACTGAATTCATCAACATCGTGTGAAGTAATAATTCCTCTAGAGGTATATGAAAGCTCTAACATATATGTACAATGTTGTTCTAGTCATATCCTGATGTCATAAAGGATTGGAATAGCTTCAACTATTACTTTCACTTAACAAAGGTACGATATTGGATTCAAGACACATCTTGAGTGATATAGTTGGCGATATTAGGAATTTCCAAAAACTCCTAATGCTTCTCAAGTGGTGAGAGTTTGCTTCGCAACCCAATATAAGATACACTCTCTGGTTGAGGCAATGATCCACTAGTACCTCCATTTCTCTGGTTGGTGATAGGGATGATACATCTGAAGGGAAGTACTCCGATGCCGTATATTTGCCCTTTCCATTTGGACATTCCAATTCAACCACAGCTAGGTCTGAGGTTTTGAATTTTGCCATCGGAATTACACTGTAATTCCTAGGTACATAAACAGATTTCCTAGGTTGCTGATTGCTTGATAAGCTGAAAATTCGACAAGTTAGGCTACTGAAACCAGTAATTTGGGTCTTCATTAGCCTGGGCTCCTGGATCATAGCTATTGCATCCTCCAATACATCAAGGGAGCGACATAGTATTGCCGTTGTTGCCTTTTGGTGTTGGAGGTTGCATTGTATTATATTAATCTTTTTTCCAACATCCTTGTCTATGAGAGTGTTGAATTTGGAATTACTTTAGAGGTGCATCTGAACCCCCGCTAGGAAAAGACGGCCTTGCTGTATTTAGTTGTCTTCTTCATCAGGTCATCGACGGTCATCTGTTCAAATTCTTCCACTTCCATTTTGGGACCCATGGTGGCCTTGGGGTCAATGACCACTCGACTTCCGAAGACCTAGGGTCTCCAGAGGTACCCCCTGCTACTTTCCTCGTTGCCATTATAGTCAATGAGGTAGACGCGTAGCTTATTCCCATCGACTTCTTCTTGAGGACAACCATATAGTCGTCTCCGAACCCAAAGACGAAGAGGTGTCCTTGTGGGTTCACCTCCACCTCATTGTGGAAAGTGCACCATATTGCTACCATCAAGTCAGGATTCTGCGCCTTCAGCCGACCCAGCATCCTCTTCTTTCCACCGGGTATCGTCTTGTGGACGTCCTCCGGGATCCAGAGCGGGGCTTTGGTAATCTTTGGGAGCTTATCCACACTGACGATCGCAAGTTATGCCTCCTCCCACGGCTTAAGGTCATTGTGGCTTTTTTAAGCTACTCTAGCATCACGTCGTCTTCGCAAACCACTCTGATGAATCCACCGGAGTATGTCCACGACTTGAACGTAGGCGGTTTGCTGTTGCTGCTGGAGGCGGAGAAGATGATCTTGTCCAGCTTCTCCAGCAGTTGATTTTTGAGGAGACTTTTCCGTTCTACGGTAACCTCACCGTACGGATCAGTCTCATTTATGAAGGCAACCTTGTGGTGTCGCACGGCGGCCTCCGCGACGGTTTTGTGAGGTACAGTGTAAGGTACCGCAGTCGGTAGCCAAGCGGTTCGGCGTGGGTGCTTTGTTCACTCACTCGAATTGACTGCCGTGTTGGTCGGTGGTTCAAGCCCTAGTCTGAACGATCGATCTTCACTTGCTACCGTCCAACCCGTGTTAGAAATCACACGTTAAAAGGTAAGACCTCGTTAATCCTTAGCTCGCACAAGTTTCGACTTCTGAGGGTTGTCGTTTGTAGGGGTGCGATAGCTGGTTAACGGAAAAACATATTTTGAACATATTTTGAACATATTACTGTCGTTGCGTTGCTTCTTCAACCTTCTTGGGGTTCCTCCGCGGAGGTGCTCAAGCGAGGGCGCTTTCCTGCAGGGGCAACCTGAGGGGTGGTTGAATAACGAGCAGACCGGTTCTTTCCATAATACATTTTACAGTACATTCTGATTTGTTTAATCACTGACACTTTAACACTGGTGTCATTGACAGAAAGTTATGTTCCACTCAAAAATCAATCTTTTGAGTTACTTCATCGGCTCATTTTCGATTAGAGTAAACAAATGATATCTATGCGTGATGAATTCAGACCACAGGCAAGGACCGACCATGAACAACATACCTGAATCTTCCTCGATGCGTCGAAGAATTTTCGCTGGGATGAAGAGCCTCACAGGATTTGGATCGCGTTCCCGACACGGCTCTCCAGGACATCGCTCCATCTCACTTCCAGAAAGTACGATATCGTGATAGTGTTGCATTGCTAGCTGTTATAGTTTGTTTCGATGTTGAAGGATGAACCGGTTGTGAGTTTAGTTGTGAAAGTTACCATAGTGTGCTTGATAGCGTAATAGTGAGAAAGCGTAACACATTCTGTTGTATCAAATTATCTAACAGAACAATTCGTTCAGGCCAGTATCAGCTTACCCACACTGTAGGTTGATAGACTGACACCTATAAAAAAACAACTACTTCCTTTATGGATACTACGAAGGTCGTTGAATTATATCTGACATGTGTCAAGCCAGGATTCTTCCGGCAGTTGGCGATACAACTACCGAAATCGATTTTCAATTATTGAAACACACCTGCAGATTGGTTTTTATCTATTTGGCCATCAACAGCCACCATCAGTTCACACAGGTTGAAGCCTAGCTCCCTTACCCTTGCGGCTGATTTTCCTCAGAAGGACAAATAGGTTCATGACTGAGGGATGGTGGCGGTATGAAAGTCCTTAGACATCAGTACCGCCCTTCATGATGTACCCCTACCTGGCTGGGGTGGATTGGATGAAAAATCGTTCATCCATTAACGGAGGACATGAGGGCCTCATTCGACAGAGTGTGAGGGCCTTCTATATCGGGAGGGGTCGTCTACAGTATAATCAACAGCTTTCCTAACTAACGGGTTTTCGTGAGTTTCAGCACAATCAAAAACTCGCTGATTCCTCGACTGAATGGACTGCCGAATGAAAGGCAGCTACGAATATCTGCGGATGGCTTCATTCCGCATGAGGTGTTAGACGTAGCCGTTTGTTCCCAAACACCTGGAGCGAAAATGATGACAGGCTTGAACATCGTTTTATAGATCGTAATTTTGTTTTTTAGGCTCAGTTTGGATCGTCTGTTGATCAGAAGGTATATACTTTTGATCCGACCCTCGATCTTTGCCTTCACGGTTGTGATGTGCGGGTTCCAGGTGAGCCTACGGTCTATTAGGAGACCGGGGTACTTTACCCGCGCTTGCCAGTTGATCTCCCTTCTAGAGATCCTCACTTTTCTGGCCGGAGAAGATATCATTCTTCCCATGGTTATCGCCTGATTATTTTCCGGGTTCACTTGGATCTTCCATTCGAGGTACCAGCGCTCGAGGTCGTCCAATACACGTTGCATGTAGACGATCCCTAACTCCCAACCCATGACAGATGAGTGCAGAGCCGTATTGTAGGCGTAGAGGATATCTTCACACGCTCGGACCTCGGATGGTCACTGGTGTAAAGTGAGTACAGCGTGGGAGAGAGCACATCCCCAGCGAGGATCTCTTTGTTGTCAGAAAGAGAGCCCTCTACTCTAACCTGAAATGTTCTGTCTTTCAGAAAAGACCCAATCCACCGGATCAGGCCCCGAGGCTTATGCAGAACTACATGAACTTTTCAATAATGATTTAGCTCTGCGATGGTGTTTTCAACCAGTCTCAGTGCCTGTAGCTCAGTGGAGTGTTCTCTTCTAAAGCCGAATTGTTCGTCAAGCAGAACATTTCGGTCCTCAACTTCTTCGTTGAGTCTTTGCAGAACGACCCTTTCAGCCAGCTTAGCCGCCGACAAGAGCAGACTGATTGGGCGATAGTTCTATGGGCAGGTTCTGACCCTGTTTTGGGATCATGACAACGATCGCAAGCTTCCACCTTCTGGGAAACTATCTGAGAGCCAACGAGCTGTTTATGACCTGAAGTAGACTTTCGACGAAGTTGTCTGGGAGCCTCGTGGTAATTGAATCGACTCCGAAGCTTTCTTGGCTTTTGCGGCCCTGATGTAACCCTTCAGCTCTTCCACAGAAGCTGAAGTCATCTTTCCTCAGGATACGGTGAACCCGATCTTCCAGCAGAATATCGCGGTCAATGTCATCATTGTCGTCAACGTTAAGTTCAAACTGACGTTCCATCGTGACAGCCAACGCTTCGTCGTCTATTTGGCAACTCGTCAATAGCAGAGTATCATTCCTCGAACTAGGCTGAAGCGACCGACAGACAACATAATTGTCATCGCTCCATCTGCCCGTGAACGAAGTGACCAACCGTATATCCGAATCGTCCAATTCCTTGTATGAGAAAAAATTTCACTTGTGGTAAATTATATTGTAATATAGTCGGATATAATCCAGCACCCTGTGTGGTATTTGCCAGGAGAGTAGTTGTTTTCTGAACGCTGTCAGCCTATTAACCTACAGTGTAGTTGAGTTGAGCCCAGCTTGAACGAATTGGTCTTTTAGATAATTTGATTCACAGCCAGTTTTCGAATATGTTCTTTACTATGTGTGAAATATAAGTGAAATTCTGTTGTATGTGAAACGCTTATGAGTTCCCTTAGTGTTTTGTGTACATACTTAAGTTATTTTCGTCAAAATCAAAGAAACAACAACAATGCTCAATTTTTTGCTCAACTTGAAATGCAGATTCAAAGTTGTAGAAAAGTGGGAGATCGAATTTCATTTTATTCTATGCATTTGAATGTGTCAAATTTCAAGACTTTTCAACATATTTATCATATTGCTTATCAATTTCAAGTTACCAGAAGACATATTTAGAGAATGAAAACGATACGAACATGGGTTTGTGATACCTGTTCGGAAAAACAAGAGGAGTATATGAACACATTTTTGAGCATATAGTTCAAAACAATAGCTAGTTCAAAAATTTGAACACAGTAATTTCGCTGTCTTCTATTAATGAAGTAAATTTGCCTTTCAAAAGTTTTCAAATTACAAAATACACACTTCAAATATATACAAACACGGCAAGATTAAGATTTAACGAGTATAAACAAAATTTTCACAACTGGAGGTATGAGAGACGTCAGTGGTACAACGTATCAATGTTTTCTGTGATAAAAACACATCTCTGAAACAAGTAGATGACCCCCAAAAGCATATTCTGTATCTGAGTTGGTATTCGACATGTGTATAATATAACATGTTCAGTTGTTTTTTCGCCAGAACGTATCTCTTGTTTCTGAATAGATAGCTGTCGAGTAAAGTTTCGAAATTACTGACTCACAGTGCCTCCTTCAGTCAGGACACTTGATATATAGGCCAAGAAACTTTCCAAAACTCCATTATAGATATTTACATGAATGGTAAGCACTTGTTTTGGCTTGTCATTATAATACCGTGTGTCTCACGTCTCATGGATACACCCCCGTATCTTCCGTAATATTCCAGGTAGAACGATGAAACTCTCAGGACTGATGGAAATGCTCAAAATACTCCTACCACCTGAATGGAATTGGCCAAAGTGATATACACTGTCCGCCATTCGCGATGGAACACCCCATTTTTACGATAAAACATATTAGGGGGAAAAATAGGTTCAAAATTCCTTCAGATTCGTGATCCTAACTACCAACTCACTACGAATATACTTTTCTCCTGAAAAAATTTCAGTCCTGAAAATTTCGAATTTGTTTCACTTCTCATGGAAACACCCCCGTATCTTCCGTAATATTCGAGGTGAAACGATGAAACTCTCAGGACTGATGGAAATGCTCAAAATGCACCTACCACCTAAATGGGGTTGGCCAAAGTGATATACACTATCCGCCACTTGTGATGAAACACCGCATTTTTAGGTAAAACATATTACGGCGCAAAATAATTCTCTTCTGAAACCTGAACCCCTTCATTCTATTTCTAGAATTTAGATTATTTTACCTACTTGTTGAATTGTTATCTGAAATCATTTGAAGGGATTGAATTACATCAGTTTCATTGAATTATGCGGTGCCCTGAAATCACCATGGAAAACAGTTGCTCATTGATATTTGCTGTCAACCTGACAATAATGTTGAAAGATCTTGTATTAACCCCCAGACCAGTTTTCATTGCATTTGTTGTTTCTAGTATTGTTGTTCTTTGAATCACCGTTGTTCCTGTTGTTTCTGCCGTGTTTTGTTCCCATTGTGTTTATTGTTCCTGTATTTGTGTTGGATATAGTTCCTGTGTTCCAGTTGTTTTCTGTTCGTGAGTTCATGTTTATATTTCAATATTTCTGAAGTTCCCTTTTTAACTGACATCAGCTCATTTTGATTGACAAAGTTTAACATAGCACGAGTACTTCCATCAGTCCTGAGAGTTTCATCGTTCCACCTCAAATATTACGGAAGATACGGGGGTGTTTCCATAAGAAGTGAGACAAATTCGGATTTTTCAGGACTCAAATTTTTTCAGGAAAAAAGTGTAATCGTAGTAGGTTGGTGGTCCTGATCACGAATTTGAAGGAATTTTGAGCCTATTTTGCCCCCTTATATGTTTTACCGTAAAAATGGGGTGTTCCATCGCGAGTGACGGACAGTGTATATCACTTTGGCCAACCCCATTCAGGTGATAGGTGCATTTTGAGCATTTCCATCAGTCCTGAGAGTTTCATCGTTGCACCTCAAATATTACGGAAGATACGGGGGTGTTTCCATAAGAAGTGAGACAAATTCGGATTTTTCATGACTGAAATTTTTCCAGGAAAAAAGTGTAATCGTAGTAAGTTGGTAGTCCTGATCACGAATCTGAAAGAATTTTGAGCCTATTTTGCCCCCTAATATGTTTTACCGTAAAAATGGGGTGTTCCATCGCGAATGGCGGACAGTGTATATCACTTTGGCCAACCCCATTCAGGTGGTAGGTGCATTTCGAGTACTTCCATCAGTCCTGAGAGTTTCATCGTTCCACCTCGAATATTACGGAAGATACGGGGGTATTTCCATGAGAAGTGAGACACTCTGTATATTGACTGGGTTTTTTCTGCATTTAGATGCAATGAATTCATGCAAAACCAGTCATAGAGATCAGAAAGTACTTCATTACATCTTTTTCCTAGAGAATAATTAGAGTGTTCGGAAATGAGTATGGACTTATCAGCTATTGTATAGCGAAACACGTGTCGCGGTTTTTGTAAAACCCTTTTGTAGTTAAAATCATACAATAAACTGTTTTTTATATCAGAAGGAGTGAATAAAATTGTTTATTCATTATTTGCCGCAAGTAAAAACGTTATTAGAATTCCAGTACTGATACGAAATGGAACCCGAACTTATCGATAGATACTTATACTTCGAAGTGGATGTTGGTGAAAAAATAATTTCGACAAATCGCAGGTTGTTGTGACATAATTGAACTTGAATTCAAAAAAATTATGATAAATTTCCTCTTCAATAAGAAAAGTTCATGCAAGTATTCGAAGTCGTCAAACCTGAATAACGATCATTGGAATAATGTTCCGTGAAAAATGTAAAAACATAATGAACTTTCCAGTTCTAGCTGAATGGAGCGTAGCAACATCAATCAAGTTTTGAATTTTTATGAAAATGAGTCAGAATTGATCCGTTTATAACGAGTTTCAAGTTTGTTCAATGTGATCCAAACATCAAAATGAATGATGAGAGTCGTTAATTTCTCAAATTTATGTTCGTCAACAATTCCTCAGTGAAAGGAAATAAATTTTATTCATTGCGCAAAGGAAAAAGTATTATATCGAAATTGTCTTGTTTGCTGTTGTGCTTTGAGTTATTCGAATGAGATGGATTCAAATTCGAAACAGTTGAAAGCGATTTGTTGAAGTGGAATTGCTGAGAAACTCTCAATATCTCTTCTGGTACAGAAACTCAAATATCAGTTAGGAATCGTTTTCAATTCAGAAATTTTTGTTCAGTGATGAAATTATACGAATGAAAATGAAGTTTTGAGATAGTTATTACACACAACACTTACTTGACTCTTGGAATTTTCTGTATCCCCAATAGTATCTAACTGCAAAAAAATGTTTCGAATATATTTGAAAGATATCGTTTTGCATTCACAGATTTACAGTTATTAACATGTGATTGTCCATTTAATTAGTTTTCTTCAATTCAATTTTGATTATCAATCAAGGAACGATGTACTTTGCGGAAGTTTTCATTGACTTGAATGTTTTGCATAGTATTGAGCATAAATAGTTGCATTCCAATTCTAGTCTGGTTCACATGTACTCGATTTAGCTTTTTTTGTGACATTTTTAAGCCCTGTCCAAAAATTACGACCAAGGTGTCATTCGATTCGTATTTTCGCCTAGAAAGTTTAAGGAGAGTTCCGAAAAAGCGCCGATAAAATTTGCAAAAGTTATAAACAATTAAGTGAAAAAAAACTGGGGCTTTAGTTTTTTCCTAATATCTCGGAAAATTTTCAAAATTTTGGAAATTTGAAAAAAGATTTGGAAAGATCAATGAATTTGCGTAAAAAAAGTCCCGACTCCCGAAACTGTAACTCGATCATTTATAATTTTTACAGAGCCCTGAAAATAGAGCCAAAAGCGGGTAGTCTGGCTTCCGCGCGCCTTTCGTCACTCTGACATAAAAACAAAAAAAATTATTTAAACATATCAAATGTAAATATTAAGGAATGAAAGAATTCATGTGATGTTGGGATACATCAATGAACAATAATCCGCAGTCAAAAAATTTTTATTCCAATTTTAACGTTAATTATGAATTTGTTAATCAATAACTTTTTCTGAATTGAAAGTTAATATAAAAATCCCTATAATTATTAAACTAAAACCCTGGCATTTTTTCCTTTGCTGAAGTTATCCTTAATAGGCAAAAAAATAGATCACCGTTGCCAAAATAAAAAAAAAATTATTTTCTATTTTTTATTAACAATTGAAAATTATAATTTAATAAAAAATATTTTACAATTTTTTTTACATTTTTTATTGTTTCAATGTCTCATGACTAAAAACTAATTAATAATATTTTTTTTAAATTTTTTACAGCTATTGTTAATATATTTATTATAAACAAATACGTTGTTTATAAGCAATTCGATTTTTTTTTGCATTATGTTAATGGAAAAAAAAAATATTTTCAGAAAATAAATGGTTTCTTGAAAAAACCGTTTTTTTTTAAATCATAAAGTCAATCAATAATTAAATAAATGATAGGACTACAACTTCAGTAAAAGGCTTAAATTGTTAATAAATTCATAATGAACAAAAAAGACTTGAAGCATATTTGTTATAACTGCAATAGTTTGAAAGTTATTATAATTACAAAAGCGAAGGAGCGAATGAAAAAGACAAGTATCAAGGTATCACAATATTAAAAGTTTTATAAAAAATAGAATAAATTTAAAAAAAACATAGTTAGTTTCATTATAGAATAAAGTATTGGAAAAAATGAGATAAAAAAAAATTGTTTATAACAAAATTTTTTTAAATAAACAATCAAAAAAAGAATAAAAAAAGTTTTTTCAAAACCTCAAAGAACAATAGAAATGATGATTTGAAAAAAACGGTTCCTCAATTTTAATATTTAGTTGCAAAAAACGATTGTTAAGTAACAAACGCATTTTTTAGCAATAAAGAAATTTTTTTAAGAAACCATTTTTTTTTCTAAAAATCATGATTTTTTTCCATTTTTTCCAAATTTTCGAATTGCTTATAAACAATGTTTGTGTTTATAATGAATTTATTAACAATAGCTGTATAAAAAAAAATATTAATAATTAGTTTTTAGCCATGAGACATTGAAACAATGAAAAATTAGAAAAAAAAATTGTAATGTATTTTTCATAAAATTATAATTTTCAATTTTCAATAAAAAAATAGAAAATAACAATTTTTTTATTTTGGCAAGGGTAATCTATTTTTTTGCCTATTGAGGATAACTTCACTGAAGGAAAAGAATGCCAGGGTTTTAGTTTAATGATTATAGGGATTTTTATATTAACTTTCAATTCAGAAAAAGTTATTAATTATCAAATTTATAATTAACGTTAAAATCGGGATAAAAAATTTTTGACTACGGATTATTGTTTATTGATGTATCCCAACATTACATGAATTTTTTCATTCCTTAATATCTACATTTAATATGTTTAAATATTTTTTTTTGTTTTTATGACAGAGTGACGAAAGACGCGCGGAAGCCAGACTACCCGCTTTTGGCTCTATTTTCAGGGCTCTGTAAAAATTATAAATAATCGAGATACACTTTCGGGAGTTGGAACTTTTCTACCCCAATTCATTGATCTTTTCAAATCTTCTTTCAAATTTCCAAAATTTTGAAAATTTTCCAAGATATTAAGAAAAAACCAAAGCCCCATTTTTTTTCACCTGATTGCTTATAACTTTTGTAAATTTTATCGGCGCGTTTTCGGACCTTTCCTTAAACTTTCTAGGCAAAAATAAGAATCGAATGACACCTTGGTCGTAAATTTTGGACAGGGCTGAAAAATGTTACAAAAAAAAAAATACATGTGAACTAGACTATTCATCTAATCAGTACCTATGAATAACATCCAATTTCCTCACTTCAACTTTGCTCTTCTGATACATTTTATAGTCATTTCCAGTTGAAAGACGATTCAATTTTTCTCATCACTGGTTCATCATTCAAATACGTTGCGCCTCTGTATGAAGTTGGAGACTCTAACATCGCTTGTTCACTGTGTTCATTTGAGAAGTATTCATGGTCTAAATTTCACTAATAAACTATTCATTTTACAGAAGAAATGATATTTTCATTATTAATCAGTTTACCAGTTCAGTGATCCAATAATTTTTCTGACGAAAAGTTGCTTGGGTAACAGGACCAATTTTCACTTAAAAAAAATTGTTTTGTTACCGACGTTTCTAACTTATTGAAACTCTTCTTCGTCCGAGCCCTGGAGAAAGATTCAATTGAATTCGAAACAATTGTTTTTTAAGAAAAAATTGATCCTGTAACCAAACCAACCTATGAATTGGGTATTGATCTCAACATACTCAAGATTTTCATATCAGTAACTATCTACTGGCAAAGCCAACTTTTTTTAACAATAATTTTGATTTATTATACAGCCTGTGGAAGCTAAATGGAATACACGCATTATTTCGGTTACGGTACATATTAAAAAAAATCTCGAAACACGTCAAATGTAAATCATAATTTGACATTCTTCAACGTAAAATTGCCACCCCTACCTACAACCCCCTTCGAATGACAAGTACAACCCCCAATTTTTCGAATGGGAAGTATAGGTTGGTGTTATATTGTTTGAAATGTCTCTCCATCATTCATTGAAAAATGTTATGGCTTTCAAGTTTATTGCAACACTTGAGATAAAATAAATCAAAATCATGTTGATACGGGAATTCGATAAAACACATTCAAAAATTAAAATATAATGCAAAACGTAATGAAATGATACGAAAAAGAACTATGGATTAACAAAGTAAATATTTAAAATGTTCACCGCGAACGTCTTGTAATAGGGGAACCCAAGCGGGGATTTCGGGATTTACTAAAGCGCGGCAGATTAATATACAGGGGGATACCTTGTACCCAGTTGAGTACCTCCACCAAATATGAGCCCCATATATAAGGCCACCGGTGAAGGATAAAGGATCAGATTAGTAAAACAAAATTGATCATCAGAAATTCTCGAGCGCATCAGATTAAGGTAGGGTGAGGTAATTACCTGCTAAAAAGTGTATATTCCAGTAATCTGACAATTTGAGAGAGACGTAAAGAAAGGGGAGGGCAGCAAAGTTGTAAAAAAATAATGTCATTTCGACATTCTCGAGCGTAGCTGATTTTTTTCATTTTGAAGGAAATAATTCAAGGATAACAAAAAATATATAATCTGACGATTTCTACAGGCCAAAATAACAAAAATTTGTCGATGAAGTTCAATGCGTGCAGCTGAGTGATACCTTTATTTCCCTCTCCGAGTTTCTATTTCTCTATTCACTTTTTCTCTATCTATTACTCTCTCACTCCGTCCCCACTCTGAATTCTGTTGCCATGACGCCATCACAGCTGATCACATAGACTCGTTCATGATGAAGATTAATTAATCAATTAATTGATGGATGTAGCCGGTACTACGTGGTAGGAAATCATAATGAAGAAAAGTGAAATTGTACGTTCTGTTTTTTACCACTTTTATTGTATACTGTATAAGTTCGAAAATGTCCTTATATATTGTATGAGTTTGAAAATGTCTTTATAGGACAAAACTGCAGTAACGTTGGTTACAAATAAAAGTGGTAAAAAACATAGAAAGTTTCATTTTTCTTTTCTCCATCAATTAATCACTTGATTATAAAAAATTAAATTTTTTTGAGCATTTAAAAAAAAAATTTCTCATATATACAAGTATTCTACTTAAAAAACATACACTTATTCATTTGAATGCTATCATCGAAGCTTTTCAATCAATTAAGTTCAAAGAATTGAAAAAAATTAAAAAAATTATTGTTTTTGTCAGATTAAGCGAATCCCTCTAGATAATCGTCAGATTATGAGACAGCACGTCTAAAACATGAAGATAAGCCATATATATCTTAATCTGACGCGCTTGAGTATTTCAAAATGGCGAATTTTTTTGCACATTATAATAATGGCCGCGAGTTTGCGTTTGCGAGATTACATTTTTTTCCACTTTTAACCCTTACAACCACCCACATCATGCAAAGATCAGATTAACATACAAAAGTTATTAAAAATACGTAGGACATTGATGCTATCAATATCTGACGCGCTCGAGTATGTCCATACAACAGTATTTTTTTACATATTTGAAAATCTATAGCCGCTTTTCCCACCGATGAAAAGGTATACATTTTATAACATTTTTTTATTCTCATCATCTGAGCTTTGCAACCCTATATGTCTCAATGACGCTCGAGTTGATCCCCATTTTGCATCGTGGCCTCCCCTGCTACTGGAAAAATCCTAACCTCAAATAGAACTGTCTTCTAACATTATTTAAGATATCAAGCGTGACCGACCTAATCGCAAGCGTTAGTCGTTCTTTAAAGTCATTCGAATTTGAAGGTTTAGTTTTGTACACATTGCTCTTTACATATTCCCATAAAAATAAATCTAATGATGAAAGATCAGGCGATCGCGCTGGCCATTCAAAAGATCCTCGCCTTTGTATCCACCGATTGGGAAATGTTGTATCGAGGTATTGCCAGACATTAACTTGGTAATGTGGTGGTGCTTCATCCTGCTGAAACCATATCGTATTTTTTGGAACTTGAGGGTTCCCTGGATCAGGATATGAATTTGCTAAACTTGGAATGACATCATTTTGAAGAAGTGCCAAACAATTATCGCCATTCAAGTTGCCCTCAATGAAAAAAGGACCAATAACATGGTTTTCTACAATCTTTTAACAAACATTAACCTTTTGAAGGTATTACGTGTGTGCTTTTCTCATCCAGTGAGAATTTTCCGTTGACCAGTAGCGGCAATTTTTCCGATTATTATGTCCGTTAAGACACAAAGTACACTCTAATTGGATGATATTGTTATCCAACATCATCATTTGCTCACGAAAATAAGTTCTTCCATCAAAATCGTCTTCCATGAGCTCCTGAGTAGGTATCATTTTATTTTCTTTTAATATGTTAACTATCAACGTATGGTTAACATCGAATGTAGTGGATGCCTTTCTAGTCGGTTTGTGTGGGTTTTCCTCAAACTCAAGCATCAGCAGCTTTTTTTATCTGCCCCACATGACCAATCTCGCGAACCTGCTTTTCTATTTTGCTCATTGTTCCTTGAGATATGGACGGTGGATTATAAAATTTCTTATGAAATAGGCAAGCTATTTCCTGTTGCCCTCAGGTTTCATCTCCGTAACCAATCATTTGTAAAACTGTTATTTTATGCATTTCCGTTAATCTAACCATTTGTCAGACTTGGAGTTAACGAACTTCAAACTTGAATTGAAATACCGACAACTAATGTTGTAACATACAAAACAAGTTGACAAGACGTTTTAAACTAACGTTGCCACGGAAATTCAAAACAATTTCAAAAGATACCATCTAAAAAGAACATTGCTATGGTTTTTGCTTACTTTATTGTTATGAATACCTCAAAATGAAATAAGTTTCGAGTATATTTCAATAAGTTTTGAGTATATTTTATCGAATTTCGGTAGCCACATGATTTATATTCATTTTATCTTAATTGTTGCAATAAACTTAAAAGCAATAACATTTTTGAATTGAGAATAAAGAAACCTTTCAAAAGATATATCACATGCCTATACTTTCCATTGGGGGTTGTATCTGTTATTCGTAGGGGGTTGAACGTAGGGGTGGCACTTTTACGTTGTAGAATGTCAAATTATGATTTACTTTTAACGTGATTCAGGATTTTCTTAAAATATGTACCGTAACCGAAACAATGAATTTATTACATTTGGATTTTACACACTGTATATACACACTGTTGTTTCAGAAGTTTTGTCCGTTTCTTTGAGTCTACTCGACCTATAATATCTTAGTAAATACTCATTCAAATGTGAAATAAGCGCCATTCGAATCAGTGCACTTTTGCCAACTCAACACAAGTCAAATAATTCCGCCAGCATAAGAATACTGTGCTCGGGATTCAATAAAGTTAACGAAGGCCGTTTTCACCTAGTCCTGATTGGTGAAGGTGAGAAAGTTATCGGAGTGCTTGAAAAGATGGCAGTCCGTTGGCGAGAGGTCTGGGGAGTATGGTGGGTGAAGCCGAACTTAGACGCTCAATTCGTTTAATCTTCGACCGGTGATTTGTGAAACGTGCGGACGGGCGTTGTCGTGAAGCAGAAACGGACCTCTTGTGTCGACCAGTGCCAGCTCATGCTAACGCAATTTGCGGTACAATGTGTTCATTAGCACTATCATTGTCAAATGCTTGGTTGCTTTTGTTGACTATTTTGGCAGCGCTTTGATTCAGTTTCAATTCGTAGAGAAAATTATCTCGTAATACAAAATTCTCCACTGATCAGTATATACTACAACATAGTAAAATAAATATTCACTGAAATACGGAGCAACAAAAACACATTTCATTAAAATGGACAAAACATTTGAAAAAACCTTATATTAAAAAGGAGGTTTTGTTAACAGTATTTCCTTGTAAATAAAACTTTCGAACTGTATCAACTCGTCTTCAAAACCCTTATGGTTTTTTTGACTTATTCAGCATCAGCAAATACATATTTTCTGTTTGACAAATAATGATATGTTTATGATTCTATAGCATAGACTAGAGTAAAATAAGTTGTATATTGAAATCATCAAGTAATTTTAAAAAATGGTGTTATCAACTCTTTTTGTATATTCTTGACGAATAAGTAATGATCTTGTATAGAAATTACGGTCAATTAAGTTTTGTCATTATTTCAATGTTGATAATAATTTTTCTCAAATGAACATGGACTAGTGATAACTTAAGTTGATTTGTAGACCCTTTTCAATACCTATCGAAAATAATTTCAAGTCGTTTTTGTATCGGTTCAATTTGAGAAGAATTTCTCATTAGGAGCCTGCATCGGATGTGAAAATAATTGGATCATTATTCGATGAATATAAATCAGATAACCGCAATGATAACCTCAAATAGTCGGTATATAAATATTATTGTTCTTTTTATCTGTGAGAACACCAACAAATTGTTGTTTCAGTGATTTAAAGAATCAGATAGCTTTTTTCAAAATTGCTCGATTGTTTGGTAAAAAATGACTTCCGAAAAATTTCTGAAATTCAGCATAATTGAGAAATCGTTATGAATGACACTGATGCATTTGCCGGCTTCTACTATATTTGTCACAATCATATGTGTTCTTCCAATGTCGACAGTTTTCAATTATCTCCGATATTTCGAAATTTATGTAGATCTCATGATATCAAAATGAAGTTTCTACTGTTTCGTTGATTTATTTTCAGTTCCATAGAGACAGATACATTCTTACTTCCTTCATATACTTTTTTATATCAAGCCTACAAGCTTGATTTGTATAAGTTCAACAAGATTTATTGAAACATTTCTACATCTATATTCATCATTAGTAACTTTCAGAAACTACTCTACGAAAAATAACGTCTTTCGAAGAAGAAATTACACAATTTGAGTTGAGGGCTTTCCATTTTGTATTAACTGAAATTAACTAGCAATATTTTGAATTCAAATTTGGAGATTCTTGCGATGTGGCAACAACGAAATGAATCCATACAATACTATTGAAACTTATGGTGAATAATAATTTTTTCAGATAAAGATTTTTTTTAATCGATAACACCAGTCCAAGTAATGAAGCTACTGTTTAGCGAACGAGTCCTAAATAAATTTTATCGTGAAAATTGTATAATTATTGCCATAGATGAAGAGTTTTATACTGTTCCCTTTGTTAGAACAAACTCAATAACTAAGAATGAGCAACATAAACAAGAGTTAAAGTCATTATATCAAAATATTTCAAGAAAAATCCGAGTATTTGATTTCTTTTCCTGCACGAGTCACCAATTGTATTTCAAATTGTTGAATTTCTGAAATTCATCGGTACCCATGTGAAATAGTGTGAATAATACATAATACACATTTTTTTATATCCATCGAATATACCCATACAAATTCCAAATGAATGATATACAGCGTGGGACCAATAATTGCGTGTGGTGTTGATTTCGAACCAAAATTATATGGAAAACAGTATTTTGGGGTTGCAGTCAGGTTTTGAGGGTTATTCAAAGAAAACTATTTGTTTTTGTCAACCTTGCTAACCAACTTCCTCAGCACTACAAACCAATCTACCTAATAACGTTGAGATATAAAAAGAAAATAAGTTTCTCTACGAAACAACAAACATTTTTCCAAGAAAGTGACTATCAGTGATAATAATTTCAAACAAGAAAATATTGATTAGAAGTTCTCTTATTGATGAATCTATCGTCATTGGTGATGTTTTTTTCATGGACCAAACACAAACACTACAGAAAAATCATTGAGACGCTCTGAGAGCGGGGCCTATGCGAAAGTAGCGATTCACGTCGGATTCGAATCGCTGGAGAATGAATTCATTTATAAAAACGTTCTTAGGAAGTTTATTTCACATAAAAACTCAGTTATCCAAATGGAACGCAGTTCTCAAGCAATAAAGTTCGAGGTGTGCTAAGTTGAACACCGAAACTATGAGCAGCCACAGTTCATCGCGTACTTCTAATATGTACCGCTCCTGGTGGAATCAAATGTGCCAAGTCACTTGAACACTTCCCGTCAAAGTAACAATAAAAGAAAGACAAATTTCCAACCTTTCTTCGATGTTACAGTCTATTATTTACCTGTACAGTAGGGATGGTGAGTGTAAGCCACAGCACTTAGGCTATATGTGACCTATTATATATCTTTCCGAGGAGTTGTCCTCCTGGGTTATCCTCCATTCTGTCCTTTCCAGGAAGGTGGACAGGTCATTTGGAGACATCTCCTTTATATCGGCAGGTTGAGGCCAAGACTGGCCGAACACACACTCTCTTATTGACGATAACTCCGGGCACTCGCTTGAGAAGAACATGCCTCATCCCATCTCATCTCATCTTCCTGTTCACACATAGAGGTGTGTCGAGGCATGAATGTGTGTCCACTGGCCCCATATTATGGATGTGTTTCCTTAGTTGACAGTGGCCAGTTAGAAATTCTACTGTTAAGCGTAGATTTATCGTGGTCATCGTCAGATATTTCTTAGGCGCCAGCTTCCCAGGCTCGCCCAGCGTGATCCTGGTAATCCTGCATCCTTTGATTCCATCCCGTCTCTTTAGGTAGTGAGCAGTAAAATTTGGCTGGTTCCGCAATTGTAGGCTAGTTGCTTCCTTGGCTAAAGAGTCGGCAATGCGATTATCTTCACTCCTGTCGTGCTCTTTAACCCACCTTAGGATAATGTTATCATCTACCGAGGCTTTGGCTAAATCTTGGTGGCACTCTAGTACCAGCCCTAAGATAATACGTTGTCTGTTCGGATTGTTAAGTTTTTGCCAGAATTTCTTTCCTGGTTATTTCTTTGGTGGCGATTGAGATACCAGCGAGTTCTGTTCGGACCACGCTGGTATTTTTTCCCATTCCCCACGTAATCCTTAGGCTTGGTGATCTGGAGTACACTCCAAATACTGAGCCTTCATTGGTTATTGAGCCATCTGTATATATGTGTATTGCATTTGTAGCATCTGACTCTGTGTTCTGTTTCATTTGTATTTTGTAGGGTTCATTGAACACAAAACTGGGTTCAATTGCGTCAGTGGTTGCCTGCAGCATAGGTTGCTCAGTAAGGGCTTCTCGCCATAGGCTCAGCCTCAATTGATCCATCCTACTTCGAGGTTTATACCAGCCGTGCGAAATCGTAACATGGCCAGAGGGGTCAGACCCGTAATTAGTTCCATTGACGCGGTTGGTGTTGTTCTCATGGCTCCTTTGATGTTTAAACAAGCCAGTCGCTGTATTTGATATAATTTTTGGAAGTTCGTTGCTTGTAGAACTTTCGGTCCCCATGCAAAGGCTCCGTACGTTAACATAGGTCTTATTATTGCAGTGTAGATCCAGGCGACTACACGGGGTGAAAGACCCCATGCGCGTCCCACTGTCCTTCGATATTGTTCATAAGTCACATATGCTCTTTTTGCTCTACTCTGTAGGTGAGAGTTTCATGTTAGCTTCCTGTTAGGGATAGTACCAAGATATTTCACCTCTTCAGAAAAGTTCAGTTTTTATTATAGGAGATTTCCGGAGGTTTTGAGCCCGATAAACTTTTTTTCCTGGTGAAAAGATCTTCTTGGGATTGTTCAGCAGCGAGTGTTTCTTACACCATGTTTCTATTAATTTGAGACCATCCTGCACTCTATCGCACAGTGTGTTCACAAATTTGCCGGTCTGCAAGATAAATATGTCATCTGCGTATGCAATTGTGTAGAATTCATTTTTGTTAAAGTGATTAATGAGTGATATCCAGAACTATGTTCCAGAGAAGGGGTGATGAGATTCCTCGCCAGGCTATTAAGGTTGTACGTGATGTTTTCTGGATGGAATCCAGCAGCTTCGGGGTGTAGCTCCATACAAGTGAACAATACTCCAAAGAAAGTCTGATCTGAGCTTCATAAGGCATCAAAAGATGCTGAGGTTTGTACAGTATTCTAGTTCGGAACAGTGTTCCATGCTATTGAGAAGAAGCCTTTGCAATTCAAGCGACATGATTGTGCCAAGACATATTGGTGTCCATTTCAACTCTCAACAAACTTATCGAAGCAAAAATTGGAATTGTATATTTTGATTCTATTATATCCGGTTCGGAGATATTAATATTTTTTAAGAAAACACCAATTAGAAATCACCTCTATATGCTCATTAAGATATGTATGCTGACAAGTGTGCTGTCGTCAGCTGAGCTATATATTGGATTCTTGTTTTTTTCCAAATGTGTACCATTTGCAGAAAAACTCTTTACAATTGGTTTGATTCTGTACAAAGAACAGTGGAATTGTTATAATCCATTTTATGGTGATTATCGTTACCATATTGTGATAATTTTGTGGTAGATAAAACATATTGTTGATTAATAAATTTCAGTTGTCCTGAAGAAGGTGACAAGCATCGCTAAAAGATTGTCAAAAACAAACACTTTTCTCCAAATAGCTCTCAAAACCAGTCACAATTCATCCTTACTTTTGGTGGAATAACAGTTTCAAGCATGATACATTTGGGACTGGAACCTAATGAACATTATTCTTCATGAAATGAGACTGAAAACAACACCTAATTAATACAGATAGAGATGCAGTGAACTCAGTCGCTAGAGTTCATATAAACATTTTTAGTTTTTGAATATTACGGTCCCTCTCCGTATACCCACAACCAAAAGCTTGAATCGTCTGCTGGAATGTGGTGTTTCGGTATGATTGTTTTGGACATCGCACATTACAGAAGTCACATTTTCATTTTTGACGGGAATAATTAGAATATTCCAAATGACGTTCTGTGAGAAATCATTAGGCTTTCGAATAAGTCCGAGAATACTTGTGATAGATGAACTTCCAGAAAAATTCATGGTAGTTGAGAAACCCAAAGGTTTTTTTCCATTTCTGAAGTTTGCAAATTATTTACTCTTTAATGTATATATAACAAAAAAATCCACATTTCCAGATACGTCACAAATATATTATTATTACTAAACGAACAAGTATATTCTAGCTTTTGACACATGTTCTGGTTTCGACCCGTTTCTGACAAAATGTCTTTTTAGATTGACATCAACTTTTCGAAATTTTTCATCAAGACCGTGAGGTTTCTGGCTTTGCTATCATGTGAATTGTGAACATAGTTATGTTCTTATCTCCACATAGTCAACACCAAAGAAAAGGAAGGATATAAGATCAAAGTTAGAGATCTAAAATGTTCTTACCTATCTCCAAAATGGTGTTAATTTTGATCAGCAACTTCAAATTTCGCATTGTTTTTCATAAGTTTTCGATACAGTGGTGGTTTTCTCTATTTCTACGTCATAGGCTGCTGTATCAAGAGTAGACAATCTAGGTTCAAATACAGTGCAATGATCGATCTCATCAAGAGCACATGTGAAAAATCTGCTACAATAATTCATAGAAGTAGAGCAGGAAATTTTGCAAACACTTCCTGTGGAACTTTTTCCAGTGACTGAAAAATGACAACAGTTACTTGATTGTATGAACTTTTTTCTGGACGGTCTGAAGGTGTTTCGAACAAGAACCTAATAAGTTAGCCGAGGCGTTCCTCAAACATATTTGTTGAATAAATTGTGTACATGGAACTGTATTCCTGACTATAGCAAGAATTCATGTTAAAATTGGAGATCTACACGACTCACATTCGCTAGAAAAGGAAGAAAAAGGCTTTCTTGTGGAAAATAGTTTTCCTGCCGAAAGAAGTGCTAGCCAGGTAGCAAACGTACATAACTTACTACTTGGTTTACTACCCTGTAACACAAACTATAAAATTTAATTTTCTTATTAGTCAATGGGATATGCTATGCTTGAACAAATTTGAAAAAATGAACTTTAAACGTTTAAGCCAGTCTCGAATATACCTATAGAGTAGGTTGAATGGACTGACGCCTATCAGAAAACAACTACTTCCCTGGCTAATACCGCGAAGGGCGTTGGATTATATCCGACAGGCGTCAGTGCAAGAATCTTCACGAAAAATTTCCACCATATGCAATTGGCAATACAACTGAAAGAGTCAATCCTCAATTTTGGAACGGGCACACTTGCAGACCGGTTTCGAGCTCATTATCCACTCATCAGTGCAAGATAGATATTCCATAATTGAAAATCCCCCATTCCCCCTCCCGGGTTGAGTGCCCTGAAGTAGGAGCTTCCCCCCTCATTTCTCAGCGAGGAGATCCTATTACCCCACTCCTTCCACCCCCGCTCTCCGAGCGGTCCTCAACTTACTGATGGACACTTCAGCAAGATTGATATCTATCCTCATTTTGGTTGAAAGTCAGCCTTTAGGTGATTTCACTTTCTTATCGAATCTTTGTTTAATCTGACTATTCCTAACTGAATTTGAGCATGGTGGCCCCCAAAAACTAACCGGCGGCTTTGTGTTATGCATCGAACGTTTCTCAGTACATCCAAGAAAAAATTTTTGTCGCGATCGCGGTCGAAGTGTTTTTCGCTGAACCTACCTGGAAGAGAGTGTATCTGATTAGTGTTATACTTACCTGAGCCGCCTGACGGCGACTAATGGGGGCGGTTTGTTATTTTGTTTGGTCGGCCTGGGATGTTTGTCCCTTTCTCAGAATCTGGGGTCATCTATATTTAACGCATCGTGTAGATCGCGGAACGCTGGATTTGAATGCGATCCGATTCTACCGAACGTGCTTTCTGCATGTTCTCTCATATACACGTCCACATATCGCGTGTCCAGGTCTAGATCTCTGTATATAAATCTATTTGGTATATAGTAAGGTGCATTTACAGCGGCCCTTACGCTCGCATTCATAAATGATTGGATCTTCTTTCTGTATGTCTGCGCACACTGGCCCCAGGCAGTGCATGCATACAGTATTATTGGCATTAGAATCGTTCTGATCATTAGTACCTTGACTTTCAGTGCCATGTTACTACTTCTTCCTATGATCGGCTCCAGGCGTCTTCTGGTCTGTTTGGCTATTCCTATTCTCTGCTGTACGTGGTCCTGGAATGTTAGTTTCTTGTCTAGGATGACCCCGAAATATGTCGCTTTGTTTGTCCACGGAATTTCTTGTCCGTTGAAGATGACGTTGCCTTCCGGTTGTACGAACCTGCGAGTGAACAGTATCGCCTGACTCTTGTCAGGGTTGATACTGATCTTCCACAGGTTAGCCCACTCCTCCAATCTGTTTGTCTGTTGTTGTGGGTATCTCGTAACGAGTGCTTGACTCCTAGATCTCGCCAGCAGGGCCGTGTCGTTCGCGTAGAGTGCCAACTTGTTAAAGTTGTTCTCTGGCTTGGGCACGTCTGCCGTGTATACGGAGTAGAGGTGTGGTGAAAGGACTGCACCTTTCGGGACTCCTGCCTCCAGTAGTCGAAGTGTTGATAATTCGTCCCCTACTTTGCAGCGGCATCGCCTGTCAGCTAGGAAAGACTGAATTAATCTTACCATTGGTTTTGAGTATCCAAAATCGCTCATCTTGGTCAGTAGCCCGTCATGCCAAACTCTGTCGAACGCCTTGGAGACGTCTAAGAAGATAGCTCCGGTGTTGTATCCTTTGCCAAGGTTGAAGCCTTCAGTCGCAAAGTCTACTACCCTCAGGACTTGTAGCTCTGTTGAGTGTTTTGATCTAAAACCGAATTGTTCGTCGGGGAGGATCCCTAACTCTCTGGTTTGTTCTTCTAGTCTCTTCAGGATGATCCGTTCCGCCACTTTGCTTACGGATGGCAGTAAGCTAATTGGCCGGTGGTTCGCTGGAAACAGGTGGTTCTTCTTGGGCTTCGGTATGTAGATTACCGTTGCCTCTTTGAACTGGTACGGGAAGTGTTGCAGTCTGAGTATAGCATTTATGATGTTGGTTATGGCTGTATACCCTTTCGTGGCAGCACTTTCAGTGCTCGATTTGTTATATTGTCTGGGCCTGGTGCTTTCCGAGTGGCAAGACGTCTCAGTATGTCCTTCAATTGAAAATCGGAATGCTTTCAGAGTATTTCATTTCTCTTCCAGAATTGAAGCGAACAACACAATGTCACTCCATCTAGTGGACGAGGTACTAACCAACTGCATATCCGAATTTTACCCGATTCCTCTGTATAAGGAAGAAAAACTTTCTTATTAGTCATTGGGCTATGCTTAAAGACTGGCAGTAAACAAATCAAAAGAGAATAACTTCAAATGTTGAAGCCAGTTTCAAATATACCTACACAGTAGTTTGAATGGACTGACGTCTATCAGAAAACAACTACTACCTTGGCTAATACCACGAAGGGCGTTCCTGCATATACAATTGCAATGGTATTAGCCAGGGGAGTAGTTGTTTTCTGATAACCGTCAGTACATTCAACCTACTGTGTAGGTATTTTCGAGACTGGCTTGAACGTTTAAAGTTCGTTTCTATAGATTCATAAAATTTAAGAAAGAGTTGTTACGACTTTAAGTGATTCTATGATGAATGACACGATGAATGCGCACTGACACAGTTCCGAATCCCTATCAATCAATTTTTTTTTTTATTTTGGCGAAGTTTCCTAGGTAATCAGTTACAGAAAGCAACGTAACAGCTGAAAAAGTAATTTAGTGTATAGAGTTACATTACATTGGGTTGATTCTTTCATCAATTTTATATGAGACGTGTACCGTTAGAGTCCCTTTAGAGCTATGATAAACTACATGCTTCCTCACTCAATTATGTCTGAATTAAGTTGTCATGATTATTAAATATGTCAGTCACTCTTATTCGAGTTTGAAACCATTTATGCATACATATACTACTACTTTGTTCCAAGAATGAAGTGAATTTTCATTTTCTCAAAAAAAAAATTATTTTTTGATGTCACTGATCTAAAGTTTTACTAAAACAACAATAAAAATTAATTGGCGCTCCGGGGCGACTTCATTGATTCCAGTGGCGCATTTGCTTTTCCAGCGACAGGAAAACCCGGAAAAACCTGCAGCACCACATCATCTGAAGATCTTGATCTAACAATGTCCTCTCTCTTATAAAGCAAAATATTGGGTGTCTCCAGAGGCTCCAATAGATTCAATGCATCGCCAGAACACTTCGTGACACGACTATCGTCAAACTAAAACCAGTCCCTTTCTTCTTTGACCAAGTCGTAATAATGACCAAATTCAACGCCAGAACCACAGTGAACAATGACTGCATGAATTTGATCAATTTCTATTTTGTTCCTTTCGAAGTAGCCCTTCTGACATCCAGAGGTGATTTCGGATTGTGGTTGAAGTATCCAAGTTCAATTCAAAGCCACAAAAACCCAGGCATCGGTTTTCTCCAGAAAAATCAATGTCTCCAAACAAAATAATATAATGTTAGGACAGACAATTGCGCTTTCTGCTTCGATAAGTTTGTTGGGGATTGAAATGGACACCAATATATCTTGGTATGATCATGCCGCTGGAATTGCAAAGTCTGCTTCTCAAAATCTTGGAACACTGTTCCAAACCAGAAAACTGTACACACTTTGACAACTTTTGATGCTTTATGGAGCTCACAACAGACCTTCTTCGGAGTGTTGTTCTCATGTATGGAGCTCCACCCCTAAGCATATCCTGAAGATGCTGGATTTCATCCAGAAAAGAGCCATCTGCCTGATTGGAGACGCAAACATCACGTGGAACCTGATAGTCTGGAAAATCGCAGAAAGGTTGAAGATTTGTGTCTCTTTCGAAGTTCACTGTTCAAAAACTCTTCCATTTGGAGAACTACGTTCATGTGGAGCCAGCGATTCAAATCCAACGTAAATCATCACTTTCGCACAGGCATCGCTCTCAGAGCGCTCTTGAGGATTTTTCTGTAGTGCTTGTATTTTGTCCTTGAAAAATAATGTACTCGTGCCCCTTGTTCACTTTTTGGTACTTCCTTGAGCTCTCTCTGCGACTGAAGTTTTCATCTAAAAAACTGAATCTGTTCGAGATGAATGTACTAACATGAAATAAATAAAAAGTCGCTAATCGTTTGTACGTATGCAGCGTAATTTGTACATACACCTTATTTTTTCACTAGTCCACGTACATATATCTATGTAACGAACAGAATTCTGAAATAACTACCTCTTAAAGCAATAATTGAATAAAAAAGTACTTGAAACATCTCTATAAAGTCATTCACTATCAAAGTTACTAGCAATTCATCAGAAAAATAATCACTTACTGGTAATAATATATCGAACAAATAGTCAATAAATCCGTTATATGTTTTAGGAGAAGAGATAAACTTTATGTTCTCCTCTTGTAAACCAACATCTATGAAATTTTATGATCAATTTTTCGACTTCAAGTTGTGTTTCAGCAAGGGTGGATAATACTTGTGAAAACAATAATTCCAACATTTATAATGTTTCAAACAATAAAAAGTTCATTAATGAAAGGAACCTAAAATAGTTAAAAGAAGTTTCATCACTTTTCATACGATTCAGTTTGCCAGATTCATTGAACACTGAAAAATAGATGAATTGATGGATGAACCTTCGGAAATATTATTAACGATTGTGAATTATTTGACAAAGGAATTCATGAAATCTCCACCAAGTACTAACTTATTATTAATGAGTTCCTGATTTTTACACTGCCTGATCTCGCTTATTCGAAATTTATATATGTTACCTACATGTTGTGGTGCAATATCACATATCAGATAAAACATGTAATTGTTCAGCACACCTAAAAACATCTTGATTGTGAAATTGAGACTCTGTAATGTGAGATGAATATGGAATGTGCAAGATCCTTCCAGAAGTTGAAAAAACCTTTATATGTAGTTACTTCATGAATATGTGTTGTAAACAGTGTGTGTTTAGCTCTCGTTGATGTTCATTCTCTTTTGAAATATCCATAACTCAAAATCCTTCATGCAAACCAATAACATAATGAAAATTCCAGATCATTTAATGTCAATTTTATGCTGCAAATATTTTATAGCTTTGCAATTGAATACTCAATAATTTCAAAAATCTAAAAATATGGAAAAATAATTCATGAAGGACTTTTTGTTAACTCAATTTTTTTCCTCACAACAAATTAGTCAGATCAGTTCTGAACTTTTGCCATTTTCAAACACAAGTTTGGAACATTGACTGCATTTGATTCATTTGAAAGCGCTTTGTACAATTTTTGCGATTGCTTTGTTTACTTTATTTTTTTGTTGAGAAGAGTGGAAATACTTCCTTCCATTGCAGCTGTCATCCGAAATCTTTCACTTTCCTTTCAGCTACTCTATATTTTTTCCTTTCGATACGTCTATTGTTGTGTTGTTCTTCATTTTATATAAGTTTGTTGAATTGTTTTTCAGTTTTTCACAGCAATCAAGTATGCAATCAAGTATTTGCAGAACTGTTATAGTATAGACTTTTGAAAAATGCAGTTTGGCTTGTTGTAGTTTTTATGTTTTACTCAATCGCTCGTTTTGCTAGTCACTACTAGTATTTCAATGAAAATATTTACACAACCTATTTTTCATGGTCGTAAATATCAATTTCAAATGCATATAGGTAATTGCCGCTATTTGGTGATATGTTGATGTTGATTCACTTTTTCTCATAGTCCAGTCATTTAGGGTTTTATCTGCGGAAAAATTCCTACCGAGCTGAATTTTGGTATACACCTTCATTATGACATTTTAATGAAGATGTGAAAAATCGACATTGATATCGTGCCGGATAAAAAAGTTATAAGGGCCAAAAGTCACGAAAATCAGTTTTTCATGAACATCTCGCGACCTATGGCTCGAAGGGCAATAAAGGTAATCATAAAAATTACTTCTCATACGGTTATCTACAAAAAATAACCCCTGCATTTTTCTCGTTTTCGGACTAGAGCGTTTCCGCATCACCTTTGAGATAGAATGCGCGTTTTTTTCACATGGTTTCCCCCGTAGGCATTCGTTGTCTATATCCTCAATTTCAACTTCATCAAAACTTGCTGACAATCAACATCTTCATCATTTTCTTCGTCGGTGGACTCTGCGTTCAAGCATGACTGACCACGACAATGTTCACAAGCTTTAGAACATCTCAAATCAATTTTTTACATCCACATTTGCCGCCACAAACTTTTGTATAATTACAAAGGATAGTGTTTAGTAGATCATCGGGTGCTGGTGGCAATAAAGTTGTTATTGGTTGTAATATATTATTTTTCAACTCCCAACCCCACTGTCCCAATTTCTTTTCCTAGCCAGGTTTGTATTTGATAATAGACTCGAAAAATATGCTGTTGAGCTGCTGAATAAGTACCTGGTAATAATTGAAATTTCACAGCTGTGCTTATGTCAACTGATGAGGTTTTCTGTGCCTTGTCTTGTTAATTTAGCAAAGCTGCAGTACATGTAATTGTCAATTGAATTTTCCGATTTTGGAGCACCGTTCATTGCTAGTTGAAAATGTATTCCAGCATTGACAAGGGCATCTAGAGCGCAAACCACTCTATAAGTTTTTCAATGTCATTATCTCTTTCAATGCGTGAATTCTTCATTTTCTTCAATTTCAATATCACTAATAATGATGAGTCAACAATTCAATGAAAACTAGTTAAATAAATCTACATCAGAAATAACTTCATTGAAATATCTAAAATTCTAGTCCATTTTCCAAAAAATTGTTGATTTTGGTAGATTTCTTTCAAATTGTACACTTTCTGTTAAAAAAATACGGAGAATTTTCATTTTTCTCGAGATATTTTCATTTATTCAACAATTTCAATTTCGTCCCCTCCAAAGTTACTTCCCTCAGATTTAACACACGCATGCCAGCGTTTTTCCTTATTCTTGAAGCAGTCCTGATATGCAGTTTCTGGTATGTCCTTGAGATCTCTCAGTGATTTATTCTTCATCTCAATCGTCGCAAATATCCGTTCCTTTATGGATCTCAAATCTGGTGGATACAGTAGTTGTGGCATGATTACTGTGTTGTTTTTGGCCAAAATATTACGAACGAGCAATGACGAGTGAGCAAGTACATTGTCGTCATGTAAAAGCCATGAATTGTTTTTCTACAAAACCAAACGTTGTCTCCGTATTGCTCCTCGCAAGCGGCGAATAACTTCAAAATAATACTCCTTATTGATCTAAGATAACAGTGAGCAAAAAAATTACATTCAATTTGCGATGCGATGCGAACTTGGCGTCCTTTATTGGTCTTTACTCTCTTGGGCTCTTTCATTGAGACGCTGGGACTTTGGTTTCGATGTCACATCGTGATTCGTTACAAGTTATGACCCTTTCAAGGAAATCTGGATCACCATTCACGTCCCTAAACATTTCCAGAACGATGCTCATGCGACGGTTTTAAAGTCAAAATTCAGCAATTTTGGAACGAACTTTGCTGCCACACGCTTCATGCCCAAAATTCACGAAAAAAATGCATAGCATCAGCCAACCGATATGTCGAAATCCTAGGAAACTTCCCTATTAATTATTAAACGAGTCTTCATATAGTGTTTCTTCACTTTCTCAATATATTCATCAGTTGTAATGGTGCCCAGGGAAAGCGTCGTCATTGACATCTTCTTGACCTTTTGTGAAATCTTGTTCCACTCGTAACTTTTTTTGACTCAGTGTACAATCGTCGTATGCCACTATCATCATTTATAACGTTTTTGAGCCCTCAATTCTATTTCTCACACATAATTTGATGCAAATTCTTCGATCCATTTTCATTTCGATAGTAGAAAACTGACAAATACACAAAACACTTCTAAATTTTATACCTCTCAGCAACAAACTGATCACACTGGAAAGGTGAAACTGTGAAATTTGTACATTCACCTTATTTTTGGATAAAAATGCTCATATGTGCTTATATTCTTTTGAATTGGCACTGAGAAAATAAACAAACCGTTGGCAAATGTTGACACCTTTCATTGACACCTGTTTGCAATTGATCGTACAATAGTCACAACAGAAAGCAGTTGCACAATCCTGTTCTGACTGGAAAATTTTGCGTCCACAAAACAACTGGCTTTTGTTAATAACTCCCTGCGTTCAAAACGGAACTTTAACATCTCCATGATCGACTGTGGAACCCAGGTCAACTTTGGTAGATAATAATGGCAAATGATAACGGCTTTTGTTGGATCGAATAGAGAGGCAGGTTTTCAAGACCATAAACTTGTTTCGAATTCATTCATAATTGCTGGGCCAATGCTTCTAATTCCAAGAGGAAATGTTGAAATTGCACCGTGCAGAGCCTAGGATAAAAATGCTGGAGGTTGAACAGCTCCCCAAATAAATATTTTAATGTCATTCAGAGAGTGACATTTTAACAATTGGAGCTCAGTGTCACTACAGGACACACCGCTCAGCTGCAACAAGTTAATTGAAGAGTCTCTACTGATGTATATGTGAACTTTGCTGATGATTCGAATGTACTCTTTACTATCAACAGGGTTTTCTAAGGAAAACTTGACCACCCCTGTAAGTTTGACACGGGCGTGTAATCGAACATTTTAATTTTTATTTCTAGGGGAAGTAATTCTGATATGGATATCATACCCGAAACTTTACCCCCCTGCGGTTAGCAACTACCTTCCCTATTTTTTTAATAGCATCATTTGAAACGTCTTCAGTTCCTCTATTACTTCTGAAATTTCTTTCAAATTCAGTTCATTCGTTATTGTTAAACTGAATGTTGAACGTTTCATTTAAGAAGAAAGAGAAAATTTGCTATCGCTCATTTCATTGAAGATATCAACGAAAGTATTATCAATGGGAACATAATCAACGGATAAAGTGTTCAAAATTGCCTCCATCTAGTTCCATACGATAATACAGTCTAAATTGAAGGGGTTATATTTTTAGGACTGATCAATTTTTGGGAAAGAAAGTTTTTGGCTTTCTACTACTCCGTCTTGATACAAAAAACAAGGATGAGAAAATCTTCCAAGGAAAAGAAGGAAGTAATCAATTTTAAAATAAGTAATTCTATACATGGATGTGTAGATCATGCAAAGAAGTAACTTTCAGACACAAACTGAAAGAAAGTCCTCCTGAAACAGCTAATGAATTATACAGAAGATACTTTTCTCTACTCAGTTTGTATTTCAAGCATTCGTTGTGGAATAAAAATCAGATATCATTCACATGAGTTCTATTTTAAATGAATGGTAATGAATTGCACTTAGATGGAACACTGTCACCCTCACTGGTATACACCGATATTTCGCCTTAAGACACTCGCCACAAGGCTCTTCAGTACCAAATTGGATAACATTATAGAAAATACACACAGTTCGTAATTCATGAATGAACTGTGAACTTCTTTTCCTCGGAAGATTTTCTCATCCTTGTTTCTTTGTATCAAGATGGAGTAGTAGAAAGCCATAAACTTTCTTTCCCAAAAATACAGTCTACTTTCGAAAGCGTTTCTTTCATTACTGAAGATATCCGGAGTCAGAAATCGGCATTCTCGAACAATTATCTGTCACAGATTTGTAGAATTTATTCAATAAGTGGTAAACATTTGGAAATGGACGACACTGTTAGTTTTTTCTGCACTGGTAGTTTTTGTTGAATCTTGTCGTCGCAGAACAAAAAGTAGATAGTTGGCCTCTGTCACTTCTTCACGATTTATTATTCAGTCATCCTTGTTCACTGTGTTCCAACATGGTTATTTTCATTAAAGAAAAAATAGAAATTGTTGCAACCAGACCACAACGTGAGCCTTCAATACGTTAAACAGTTAATGGATAAGTTTCAGGTTCTGTTCATAACAGAAAACATGTAGTATCCCATCCTGTTAGAAAGGAGTTGAAGTTCCAGTTTCAGTACATGTAGAAATGGATAATCGACAATATATCAGACAAGTAGCTAGAGCGTCTGGTGTATCAGCTGCTAGTCTTTTTCGGATTTTGAAAGCTTACAGATTCCATCTTTCCAAAATACGGCTAGTTCAGGAATTAAACGAAGATGATCCTGATCGTCGACTTCAGTTTTGTGAGGTGTTCAGCAAGAAATTGAGCAATAACCCAAACCTATAATAATAATAATAATAATAATGTTTATTCATAAATAGCGGAAAAAAAATACAGACCTTCTATATTGTTACAAAATCAAATGTCTAATAAAAAAAAACTTAGTAATATGAAGCTTAAAATGAACAAAAATCCACCGAAGCTGATATTATCAGCTTGTGTGTGGTGACATATTATTCTGGTGTGATGTTGACGAATCAAATGTAATAGTCAAATTAATGGAAAAGAAAACAAGAGTAAAAATGAGATTATAGGTTAACCAAAAGAATGTGTTTTCAACTAGCTTGAGAGTTTCGGATATAGCTTAATTATAAAAAAAGCAGTAAATGAAAGTTGGAATAAAAATGACTTAAGAAAAGTGTAAACAATATAATTTTTTTTTCAAGGAAATAATACTATATAATAATACCAGAAATTTCATGAAAATAAAATTACTATTCAGGATATCATAACGATAAGATTGAGACTATTCACAGAATATATGAATTGTAACTATAATTTGTTGTGAAATAAGGATAACTAGTATAAAAGAATCGTTTTAGACGTTATATTTACGTCATAAATTAATCATTAAATATGGGGCAAGCGCGATCATCAAAATCAGGAAAGTATAACTTGTGTTGATATGAAAATGGCATGCCTCAGATTTCCACAGAAAAATCTGACAGAACGAATGTGTGAAAGAAATTATTTTAAATAACCTTAACCTAATATCAATCATAGTATGTATTTTTTATATCGACTGATCGATGTGTTGAAATTCTTGATTTTGAAGTCAGCCATAATTTCAGCTTCTTCTTGAACCGAGATAATGAGTTTAGTTGTTTCAGTTCATTTGGTAGATCGTTGTATATCTTTGGCCCAAGAAACATGCTAGATCTCTGGGATATAGTTTTGGTCACATGTGGAACTAAAATGTTGAATTTTTTTGACCTTGTGGAGTAGGAATAATCTAGAAATATTTTGCTCCGATTTTTTTTCTGGTCATGTATTATACAATACATGTTTTTCAGACGAAAGTTCTTTCGTGTTGAATCGTGAACTGAATAGTCGTAATTGTCGTTTTTTTTCGAAAAAAAATACAGAGGTGGTAGACGGACCAAAGACTTTTTCATATATCACTCGACCCCCATGCCATTGAAAAACATAGGAGGATTGTTGTTGGCCGCAGTGGGTGAAGTTTCGGGTATGATTTTCAAATCAGAATTAGTCACCTAGAAATAAACATTCTTTGAAATTTTCGATTGCATGTTCGTTTCTGACTCACAAGGAAGGTCAAGTTTTCGTTAGAATGCCCTGTGTATTCTGAACTATTGAACTGTTATTTTCCTACAAGATATAACCAATTCAAGAAATATAGTGGAATCCATAACGCCTGAAGAAGCCCGAAAGAGCCACTGTACGGCAAAGCACGTGTTGAGTTTTATTAAAATTGTTTAATGAAAATCTCAAAATAAAGTGGTTTTTGAACGCGATTTAAGTAATTCTGCCGATGACAGGCAAATGTAAAGCAATAACAAAGAAATTCCAAAATGATTAAAATCTTCCTGGTGTAAGTCAAAAGTGTCGATCGCAGAATGAAACCCCTAAAATTGTAGTACAATTTGCATCCACTATAACACCCTATTGCAAGAAGATGGTCCTTCATAAAGCTTTTATAGAATGCTGATATTGATTTTTTCTAATGTTTCAGTTATTGAATATGAAGCTGTTAGTTTTATGTAATTATTTGCGTTTTCTGAATTCTGATAATTTTATTCGCTATTTTGACACGTTCAGCACGTTATCTGCGTTGGAATCACTTTTGTTATCTGTTGTACAGCAGTAAATGGAAAAAAGTATTATATTCTCTAAATTAGGTAATTTCAGAAAAGCATAAATTGAGTTAATTGTTGGAAAATAAGTTGTGTAAATAGTAATGCGTTGAAGTTTTGCACTGCTCTGCCTGATTTTTGTAGTTGATATTTGATTTGAGTACGGACTGGAAGTGATGGAGTGATAGAGTAAAACAAAGAAACTGTGTGTCATCATTCGTGAAGTAAATATGTACTTGTTTGATCAAAATACTATTCAATAAATACTCGTATTTTTGAGAGTTCAGGGTGAAACATCAATTGTATAAACGATTATAGAAATTTTGAACTTTGAATGTTTAACCACAGGATGTTTTTGATGTCGGAAAAAATACTGTCTAAAATGATAATGGATGATGAATCAAAATATGTTCAAGGAAATGTTTTGTTTCATTCATCTATTGAACTCTTCCCTGGTAATATGAAGTGCCTTTCGAACGAATGGAATTTTTGGCAAATTTCAGTTTGAAAATATGGAATTTATTGAAGGCAAGATCTGATGTTAATTGTTAACGTTTTGAAAGTTCGTAGTTCATCGAAACGCCATATTTTACTATCGGAAAGTTTTTCTGCACTTTCCCATTCAAAAATATTCGATATTGGAAAATTGTTTACATTATCGAGATGAACACGAAGTAGTCTAGTAGTACGTATATTATTGAAATGAAATTAAAGCCATAAAGAGTGAAATTACACTATTCTTTTTGTGGCAGTCTTCCAGAAGTCTCAGCAACCCGTCGATTATACAGCGCATTCCATTTAAAATGAGCCACCCTGAATCATTTTTGGTAGAATGATTTGCAGGAAAAATAAAAAACACGTCAACCATAGTATACAGGGGGACACATTCTGACATATTCACATCTGATGTTACTTACCCTATCGCACCCCCGGAGCATGCCACCAGTTTTTTTTATTGGATCACCCTGTATTATCTTGCATTATCAGATGCTCCATGATGAACATATTTCAACAAAGTTGAATACATTATGGTCTGAAGCTCATAGTTTGGAAGCTGAAAAATATTTGAATTGAAAACAATCCATCCTGAATGAACTTCTGTAGAATACGTTACTTAGGTTTCATACAGTGTGACCCATTTTTAATGGAAAAACCCCCCTAAAATTTGAAGTTGTAAACCGATTTAATATTTTTTTTTTGAAATGTCAAGTACTAAAAGGTCTACCTTGGGACACAATTTGAAATGTTTATTGAAGTTTCAGGGCATACTACGATATTTTTTCTTAGTCGAAAATCGGGATTTTTTATTGACGATTTTTATTGAAAAAATCACTACGCCACTGGATTCAGAGTGCCTCCAAACAGGTTTGACCAAAATTTCATGAAAAAATATTCATTATTAACAAAGTTATGACAACTCAAAAATTCGAAAACTCACACAGCTAACAGTTACAAAAAACACCCTATATCAACAGATATAGCCATGAGAATATTTTTTTATGATTTCAACAATAAAGTGTCACCAGATGAAAAAAAAAC
The DNA here is from genome assembly GCF_025532065.1 of Leptinotarsa decemlineata. Classification (NCBI taxonomy): domain Eukaryota; kingdom Metazoa; phylum Arthropoda; class Insecta; order Coleoptera; family Chrysomelidae; genus Leptinotarsa; species Leptinotarsa decemlineata. The sequence goes on from NW_027412674.1 coordinate 13,119,376, forward strand.
AAGTAGCGTAAATATTTTTAATGAAAATAACGGAATTACATTCAAGTTTTCACGCAAATTAACTAAAACTAAGCCCTAATATTTCAATTTAAATTTTAGTTGCCATGGAAATAATATTACAATTTGACACTTGTGAAAGATTCAAGTGTACTATTGTCAACAATATTCACCTTACAGTTCTTCGAATTATTTTGTATCATGGCTGCAAGATTGAGCGTAAGAGAGAAAATTGAAATTGTACGCCTTTCGGGAGATGACGTTAGAAGTGCTAGAGAGGTTTTTAGAGTATTTAATGAGAGACATACAGATCGTCCTCGTATTAGCTGCGGTACGGTAAATAAAATAGATAAAATATTAAATGAAACTGGTGCAGTATCCAAAATGATGTTAAAAAGTAATCCTGTACAAAGACGAAACAGGAATGACAGGAATGATCAAATCATTTTAGATTATTTCGGAAATAATCCTAATGCCAATATGAGGAATGCCACTTTGAATTTGAATATTCCACGAGAAACTATTCGGAGATGTCTCAAAGCGAAGAATATTAAACCTTTCAAGCCAAAATTTTTACACACACTTCAAGAAGGCGACGAAGCAAGACGCCTGGAATATTGTTTATGGGCCCAAGGGGAATATTCAAACAATAGAAATTTACTAAAATAGTTATTTATGTATCAAGGGAATTAGGAGGGCCTTAATTACCGATGGCAAAGTTTGCGTCCCGAGGGCCTCTGGCCCGAGGGATAGCAATTGCCTGAGGTTATTAAGGCTCATTAATTCCCGTGGTACATAGATAATTTTATTTCTGACCGATTTCAATAAAATTTTGTTCATTTTTGAAACGGAAAAATGTACCAATTCATTACCTTCCCGGTATATTTGGTACCGTTGGTACCGTTGATTATAGTAGAGTTTTCTTGTTGCTAGGTTGTTGCTATGTTACTTGTCTATAAACAGAACTTTGTTATCAAGCTGTGTTTGCGGTGAAAACGTGTTTTCTACCCCAAATATAATGGAGGATATTTTGAAAAAAGCTGAACAAGCAAGAGAATCATTAATTCCATCGAAAAGTGAAGCCGTATACCAAAAAGAATACAAGATATATCTGGACTGGCTGACACGGAAAAATGTTATGCCAAAAGATGTCACTGAAACTGTATTTCTGGCATATTTTCAAGAACTGGTAAGGAATTTTCTATGAGAAATAAAACAGCGCGTATGTTGTCTACTTTGTCATCAGAAGAGGCAGGTACCTCGACTGTAGTGAACAGAAGCTCCAGCCATACAAAAGAAGAAATTGTTTCCAGTGGCGGAAGTAATTTTCAGGGAACATTTCAAAATTGTACATTTATTATTTGTAATGACGTGAATAAATAAAATATGGTTCAGTTTTCATTTCTATTTATTTTTACTTGTGAAAGGTAGAGGGAATTATAAAATCTATAATGTCCCAAGGGAGTTATGACCCTCTTCATTGATAGCGTAACTATGACGATATAAGCTTATAATATCCCGGTCAGAAATAAAATATTTTATTTCTGACCGGGATATTATAAGCTTATATCGTCATAGTTACGCTATCAATAAAGAGGGTCATAACTCCCTTGGGACATTATAGATTTTATAATTCCCTCTACCTTTCACAAGTAAAAATAAATAGAAATGAAAACTGAACCATATTTTATTTATTCACGTCATTACAAATAATAAATGTACAATTTTGAAATGTTCCCTGAAAATTACTTCCGCCACTGGAAACAATTTCTTCTTTTGTATGGCTGGAGCTTCTGTTCACTACAGTCGAAGTACCTGCCTCTTCTGATGACAAAGTAGACAACATACGCGCCGTTTTATTTCTCAATTCGATGCTATCCTCCAAATACCCCTCCGCCACCGTGGAACTTTTTCAACCTCCGTGTCTTTTTAAGTTAGTCATAGTTGCTCCTGCATTGGCTAGAGCAGTAGCAGAAGTGCGACGATGGCAATGTCCCTTATAGGAAGATGAGTTTGGCAATCCTAAATACATTGCGATTTTGCTGGGGATTTTCCCAAACATGTTTTTTCCAATTGGCTGAGATGTACATTTATTTTGTCGTAAGCTCAAAAAAAATCGTTCAATACCTTTAGGACGCAAAGACATATAAAGTCTTAATAAAGGCAAAGCGGAGAACTCTTTTTCATCCACAACTGTAAATTTCTTCGATACACCAGTTTTACTTTCCGGTACGTTCACTACCATAACGGAATCCCGGTCCTCTATATCCGATATCTTCATATTCAAAAGTTCCCGACTTCTGCATCCTCCAAAATAACCCATAATCAAAACAACCTATAACAAAAAAAAGGAAATAAATACACACAAAAAGGAAAATAAGAAAAGAATTACCTTATTCAATAAATGAATATCATTAGGAGCGTCCTTTAGGAATCTGATAACATCTTTAGGAGATAAAACAGCAGACTTTTTCGGCTTATAACTCTTACTCTTCCGTTTCAAAAAAGCCTGTAGTTCATTGAACTTGGTGATATCTCGTTCCTCATGTATAGTCACCATCGATTTTAGCATTGACCATTTAGTCCATAAAGAATTCGGACTATACGTTTCTGACTGAAACGAATAAACACAATTACTACCAAATCTACCGAAAAACAAAGAAAATTCCTTACCAGTTCTTGAAAATATGCCAGAAATACAGTTTCAGTGACATCTTTTGGCATAACATTTTTCCGTGTCAGCCAGTCCAGATATATCTTGTATTCTTTTTGGTATACGGCTTCACTTTTCGATGGAATTAATGATTCTCTTGCTTGTTCAGCTTTTTTCAAAATATCCTCCATTATATTTGGGGTAGAAAACACGTTTTCACCGCAAACACAGATTGATAACAAAGTTCTGTTTATAAACAAGTAACATAGCAACAACCTAGCAACAAGAAAACTCTACTATAATCAACGGTACCTGATTCAAATATACCGGGAAGGTAATGAATTGGTACATTTTTCCGTTTCAAAAATGAACAAAATTTTATTGAAATCGGTCAGAAATAAAATTATCTATGTACCACGGGAATTAATGAGCCTTAATAACCTCAGGCAATTGCTGTCCCTCGGGCCAGAGGCCCTCGGGACGCAAACTTTGCCATCGGTAATTAAGGCCCTCCTAATTCCCTTGATACATAAATAACTATTATATACCGACGAAGCCACTTTCACTACAAATGGAGTAGTGTCATCACAGAATTGTCCTTATTGGGCAGCGGATAATCCTAACTGGGTATTAAACTGTAAAAGCCAGTATCCCAAAAAAATCGACGTCTGGTGTGGGATATTGAACGAACGAATTATTGGTCCTTTCTTTTTTGAGGAAAACATTAATGCGCAGAAGTTTCTAGAATTTTTAAACACAGAGTTTTGGGATGCTATTCACGAGCTGCCAATCAATGATCGATCAAATTTAATTGTCCAGTTAGATGGGTGTTCAGTTCATTATGCCAGAGCTGTGAGGCAATGGCTTAACGAACATTTTCCAAACCGATGGATAGGCCTTGGTAGTCCGTTTATAGAGTGGCCACCCTGATCTCCAGACCTCACAGTTTTTTCTCTGGGGACTTCTCACACAAAAGGTTTACAAAAACAGCCCAAGAGATAGAAATGAACTTTGTACAAGAATTCGACAGGTATATGCAGATATTAGCCCTCAAGAACTAAGGAACGTAATCAGAAACATTCGTAAGCGCTACGACACATGTATCGAAATACGTGGTGGATTAGTAGAGGCTACTGGAATATGAGTTTGAATTCATTGTTGCACTGAATCGAAACATTTCAATAATTAGTTATTAGTTACGTTTATTAAAATTTTTTGCTTCATTGTTAGTTGAATTGTGTGAATGTAATTCCGTTATTTTCATTAAAAATATTTACGCTATTAGTTTTTTTTTTATCTGGTGGCACTTTATTGCTAAAATCATAAAAAAATGATACATTGTGACTGTTAGCTGTGTGAGTTTTCTAATTTTTGAGTTGTCATGACTTTGTTAATAATGAATATTTTTTCATGAAATTTTGGTCGCACCTATTTAGAGGCACTCTAAATCCAGTGGCGTAGTGATTTTTTCAAAAAAAAAATCGCTAATAAAAAATCCCGATTTTCGACTAAGAAAAAATATCGTAGTATGCCCTGAAACTTTGATAAACATTTCAAATTTTGTCCCAAGGTAGACCTTTTAGTACTTGTCATTTGAAAAAAAAATATTGAATTCGATTTACAACTTAAAATTGGGTCACACTGTGGGTGTTTTTTTGTCAAGTATATTTCAAAAATGTCTTATTTTTCCTAGTTAAGTTTGAATTCGACATTCTCTTCATTTTGTATTTGTCTCATTCTCTACCAGGTGAAGTTATAATTGATGTTTCTGTTCTGGTGAATTCTTGAGAAGCAACAGTTCATACGCTTCGAGAACGGATTGAAATAGTGAGTTTGTACTACCAGAATGGAAATAGTTCTAGAGCTGCTACCCGTATGTTCAATAATAATCATCCAGCAAGAAATGTACGACACAAATATGTTTCAGAATTATTGAACAAATTTATGGAAACTGGATCTGTTAACCATCAAAAACATAACCGTTTAGGAGTTGTCAGCGATGAAACTATTTGTACTGCAGTTTTAGGGCACGTTGGACTAATGGAAAATTCGCAATCTCCAACTAAGATTTCCCGAGAGTCAGAAATCAGTCGTAGAAATGTTTTCAGGATCCTTCATAAGTACAAATTTCATCCATTTTAGATTACACTAGTTCATGAATTAAACGAATATGATTTCGATAGACGTATCGAGCTTTGTGAAAGTCTCACTGCACGGATCAACTTGCATCAGAATTTCTTGTATTAAATTTCTTTTTCGGATGAATGTACGTTTAGTTTGAATAGAGAGGTGAATCGGCAAAATTGACGATATTGGAGTGATACGAATCCTTATTTATACCGTCAAGTTCATATCCAACGACCTTAAAAACTGAATGTTTGGGCAGGAATTTTAGGTGAACACATCATAGGACCTTTTTTCATCGTTGATAATTTGCCTGGTAATGAATATTTGGATATGTTGGACAATCGAAAGATACCGTGCATCAATAGGACAATTGAAGAGGATATAAATTTATTCGAAAACGAAATAGTTTTTCAGCAAGATGGTGCACATTCTCATTATGCAGCTCCAGTGCGACAATTTTTAGATGATCATTTTGTTGGTCGCTGTATTGGCAGAAGAGGTCCTACAGAATGGCCATCGAGATATCCAGAGATCTATGGGGTCATTTGAAGTGTATGAGATAGAATCAACAACATTATAAAATTCAACAGAGGTAATCATGAGGAATTGCAGAGAAATAACTCCCGAGATTTTCAACCATGTGAGGGCTGTAATGGAAGCTCGTTGGTACCATTGGATGGAAGTTGATTGGAATGTTTTTGAACTTTTACTATAGAAATTTTTCTTCTTCTCATTGTCCCGTCATCAGATTTTTATTCAAGAATTGTTAAAAAATTTCTGTCTATGATTTATTGCTTTCATATTTGTCTCTCCTGTGTAATTGTTGACCTGTTTTTTTATTTTTCCTACAAATCATTGTGGCTCATTTCCCAATCAAATAATTTGTTTCTCCCGAACAATTTGAAAAAAATTGGTGACATGCTCTTGGGGGTACGATAGGGTAAGTAACATCAAATGTGAATATGCCAAAACGTGTCTCCCTGTATACTATTATTGACGTATCTTTTTATTTTTCCCGAAAATCATTGTACCAAAATTTATTCAAGGTGACTCGTTTTAAAGGGAGTGCACTGTATATGATTCATATTCACATCTTTCCCTTCTCATTTCATCCATTCAATAATTTCTTGTTGAGAGTTTTATAACTTGTATTTTACAATCAGCCAACCTTTTATTTCGTTATTTAAGATATTCGAAACGGATCGCCAACTTGATTTAGAATGGTGATATATCTTCCCGGAAATATGACGATTTACGAGGTTCCTTCAAAAATTGAAGTGAATTCTTATTGTTCTCAAAAAATAATTATTTATCCATCAATTTTTTTGTCCTCTCCGAAGCAGCCCTCTTTAGGGTTTTTTCCAATCCTCGAAGAATTTTTGGTATGCGCCAAAGATTCCAAACAGTACATCACAACTGTATTCACCTTATTTTTCGAACGGACCTCGTATCTCCCCCAAAATATTGGTTCATTCCAGCATTTCATCTCTTTAGGTTCAAATATCGAGAAAAGAAACCAAACCTAAACTTCTTATATGCCCTGCGAGTTTGCAGTTATTTCTCTTTGGATTCACGTCTCAAGCGTTTGTTATAATAAATGTTCGGTTGTTAGTGGTCCTTCAGTTCCCCAGCAGCCCCATACGACTGATGAGGATGAGATTTGGACTGCTAAACCAGAAACCTTTGTTGAAAATACAGGGTGCTATAACTAGAAGGTCCAATAAATAATGGACTAATGAACATTAGTCCATTAGTTTTGGTCCAATAATTAATGGACATTAGTCCATTATTTATTGGACCAAGGAAGGTCCAATAAATAATGGACTAATGAACATTAGTCCATTAGTTTTGGTCCAATAATTACTGGACATCAGTCCATTATTTATTGGACCTTCTGGTCATAGCACCGTGTACTTTCAACAAAGGTTTTTGGTCCAGCAGTCCAAGTCGCATTCTCATTAGTCTCAGAGGGCTTCTGGGGAACTGGAGGACCACTAACACTGAACCAGAAAAAAAAATAGTCCGGACTACGTCAGGAAATATTATATCAAAAGTATCAAAATGACTTCTATCGTAAAAATATACATCGCAATCATCATCAGATTATGCCAACAATGAAATATTTTCTGAACTTGAATAAAAACAAATACTTGGATGAATGAGTTTTATATTCAAATATGGTTTTCGTTATGTTCTTTACTAGAAATTGTACAACGATGAAAAATAATTTCCTGCCTTGGGAAATGCCCTACCTTGATACATATGTTTTATCTTTGAAAGTTTTGGTCAAACAAGTTTCCGTCATCAGTGTCGTTTACTTTTCATATAGAATATTTCCACTTCGGCCATTCTTTTGGTGGAAATTGCTTAGCAGAAAGGCCGAACATGATGAGTTACTTGAAATTATACTAAACTGCATTTTCAATTACATTTTCAGAAAGAAATTCACAAGATGCGTCAGGTACCCGTCCATTCGGACAACCTCTATGTTTAGGTCCTCAGATAGAAAATGGAAATGGCGTAAATAATTCCCCAATTTCTTCTCCAACACCTTCTAAAGGAAAAACTGCGCCCGTTTATAAAAAAAGCACAAAATCCAGAAACAAATGAACACGAACACTTTTCCTACTCTGTTGTTATATAGTTATTAGTTATTGCAATTCGTTGCTGAAGTCATTCTTTGATATTGTTAACTATTTCCAACTGTGATAAATAAAAATAGTTCAGGAAAAGTTTGTTTGTCATTTGAAGAATAATTATCTGACGTGAGTTGGTTTGTTTGGAAATTTAACCGTGTGATTTTGACTATTTTTCTCACCTCAGGAGTATATATGAAATCATATATCATTGGGAGTTGACTCAAAACCCGTGGATATTCATGCATGTTTCTATTGAAGTACGCCTTATTCATCTTCAATCATATTTCAAAGGATACCTACAACAGAAATGTCTAGAAAAAGCTTTCCTCATTTCAGAAAACAGTTAGAAAGACATGTTTCTCGCATAGAGTTTCGTTCAACATTATTCATGACTTGTATATTGGAGATCTGAATTTCCTCTTTTCGAAATGAAAATTTCAATTTCGAGTAGTATTTGAAATAAAATGTGTTATATGAAGTAGACTTCTCCTTGAGACTATGCGAAACATATTCCTGATGAATTTTCATTGCGAGACCTTTCAAGTTAATTCACGCTCTTTTTACTTTCTTGTGATTTTCTGATTTGTTTATTCATAACAAAATGATTGTAGTTTACCATACTTTCTAAATGGATCCCTCAATGAAATAACAGAAGATGATAAAGAAGTTTCATGAGCAATTTTTCAAAACGAAGCTGAGTTTTTTTTTTAATATAACAATATAATTAACTCACTGATAAAATACAAATCATGGAAGTATAAAACTAATTGGCGCTACGGAGCGACTTCATTGATTCCAGTGGCGCATTTGCTTTTTCAGCTGCAGGAAAACCCGGAAAAACCTGCAGCAACACATCATCTGAAGATCTTGATCTACCAATGTCCTCTCTCTTATAAAACAAAATATAGGGTGTCTCCAGAGGCTCCAATGGATCCAACGCATTGCCAGAACACTTTGTGACACGACTATCATCAAACTCAAATCAGTCCGTTTCGTCTCTGACCAAGACGTAATGATGACCAGATTCAACGCCAGAACCACAGTTAACAATGACTGCATGAAGATTATAATAGTGGTCTGCTAGGTTGAAGTGTTCATCTATTTGGATACTTCGTAAGCGTTTGGTGCTTCCGTCAGTGGTTGAGTCATGTTTGCAGATCATCAGTGTTATTATTAGATTGACTAGTGCCTCAGATCTACTTTTTTTTCATAATAGTCGGTTAGTTTGGCACATGTTTGGCAATAAAGCTGATCATCACCAGGTAAAAGTTCCATTTTCAGATGTATCTACATCAAGCTTTGCACGGTTTGGTTATCAGGCATAATAGGAAACGCTAGTTCAAGTTCTAGAAAGTCACATACGTTTTTGCAACCTCTACAAAGTAAACAAGTGAGGATTTTTCCAGCAAAAGATCTACAAACACAAGACGAGATAGAGTGTACGGAATCAGGTCAGGTCAGGAGTATTGATTCTGCTATATTTTTGCTCACGAAGTGTATTCAACAAGGACCCCCAAGAATTCGGAGCAATCCACTTGTCAAAGACTCCAGGAAATCGGTTGGTGGGGAACATGATACATTCTTACGGAACTGCAACTGCATAAACAATTGTTTGAGTTTGGTGAATAACTAGCTAACTAATTACTCGTTCTCGTTCATCGTTAAAACCTCTTACTCGAAATTTTTCGTCATGAACAATACTTGTAGAATGCTATTCATTTAGCAAGAGTTTCCTTGCTACATTTCCTACATTGGTTTCTTTTCAGTTTCCACTGAAAGGGAACCAAAACCACTAGGACTCATAGCTCATATTTGAGGGGCAAGAATGACCTACTGACCGCACTGAAAAGGAAAAAGGTAGATCAATCACTCGCGAATTAACCTTGATAGGAGACTGATGAATATACACATATCTCGGCTTGTTTCGAAGAGATTTCAGTTCCGTACTGAAATGAGGGCAATGCATGATCTCATCAAAATTATGTGAAGGAGAATTATTTCCGAGGACCAAAGCAGCATTACTACGATGAATAGCAATAATTATTCTCTCTATCGAAAAAGAAGTACAACTGTAATCTTTTGTTACTTGACCTATTCTCTTTCTGAGTTCATGAAAGAATAACAGAGACTCCAGGCCATAAACATCAAAAGTTTCAACCACTACTGGAACAGATAGTGGAATTTTGCATTTTCTTTCTTCAACATTCTATCAAATGTGTTAGAAATATTTGCTATGGTTTCGATAAAGCATTCATTTTTCACAATTGAGAACTAACTAACTGAATTGTTCCATCTGTTGATACAGATCATTCCTATATCTTCTGAAATTGGACATTTTCGACTGAATATCTTTTATAAACAGTAAGAATGAACTGTAAAGAGTACTGCCTATTCTACAATCTTCTGACATGTTTCATATGATTGCATAACAATATTCCAGCCAAATCGAGTTCAGCGACCTGACTATCTTTGAATATGCGATTTTCACCGAACACTGATTTTTCAAAAAACCAGAAATAAGAAAGAAGCGCACGTAGGTATAGACAACTTCTCTGAAAGAGTTTTTACAATGCCCTCTAAAATTGATGCACGAAATAGAAAAAACACTACATTTCTCTGAAAAACACTATACATTTTTTAATTACTATGAATTGATAGTATGTGTAACTAACATAGTGATGTGATGAAAAATTACCAGGAATATGTTTTGCCTATTCTCGAGGACTGTTTCAAGACTTATCCTCTATGTTGTGTTGACTCACCTCGTTTATATAATATGTTTGTTCCAATAGCTCACAACAAAGGAAAATGTAACATAAGTAAAATTGTTCATTTTAAATATTTAACTATTTCAAAATGACTGTGAATCTACTTGAACTTGAGGTTGTAACTGAACTCATTTTGAAGGATCCAACTGAACACAGCGTAAAATAATAACTGTCTACTTTAAGTTAATGATAATTTACCGAAAACAGTATGTAGTAACAAAAAAAAAACGGTTTCATGACGTTTCACAAGATACATCTGATAATATTTTGAAAGCATTTTAGATTATCTTGTCAAAAACTTAATGAGTTAGATCGCAAAATATATTCGTATTTCCTTTGAAAAAAATTGGTCAACTCCCAAGTTTTCGATTTCATTTCGTTACACGTGACAGGTCATTATCATTTAAAAACATCCATTTGCCATCAAGGAGTTTACAGGGATACTTGGAACAGCTAAAAACTGTAATTAACCCAATCCTGTACCCCACTACCGAAACCCTGTAGTTACCGACTAACCCTAACACTTTTAGAAATATATGAACTTCTAGTAGCTTACCGCCTCAATAACTGTTTGTCGCCGTCTTGGATTTAGCTTGATTTTCGCTACTCCATTTGGTCGTTATAGTACATTTTTTCAATGTTATTTGTCAGGAACAAGCATGAAGTCTTCTACCAGTGCTGTGAACGTTTGTCCAATGTTTGGGACCCACTATGTTGGTCTGTATAAAACGACCCCTAGTGAAATGATCCAATAATTGATTTTGTTTGAACACTTTCATTTCTTTTTCTTCCTTAGATAAAATAGAAAGTTGTTAATGCGAGAATTTCGAATTTATGTATAATTGAAATTGATAAATTACAATAAACGTAATGAATATCACTGGAATGTTATTCCGACACCAAACCGTTACTTCAACACCCCAACACATGTTTCGACCACCTAGTGATCATCTTCAAGATCAATGTTCCTCTTGAAAAGGATCACTTGGTGATCGAAACACGTGCCGAGGTGTTAATATAACGGTTTGGTGTCGGGTTAAAACCCCAGTAATATTCATTACTATACCAAAGGTTCCAAACGAGTACAATATATATAGTATATTTACTACATACTCGTTCCTTTCAGAGAAAAGGATTGAATCCATGAGTTGTTTCCTCAAACTCAAGGTTTTCTTATAGTACATTGTCGACAATTATGATGATGAACAACACAATGTGTTGGTTCGTTTTGAAAGGACCTATAATCGCTCTCAGTAGTTACAGTTCAAGTGTTAGCACTGATGAAAACCCTGCAAAGTGACCATATGAATATAAATTCTTGCAGATCGAAAAAGAAAGAGAAAGGTCCTTTTTGGACTCCCCAGATTTTCATCGTACTCGGCAATATGCTTTCCATTGAAAACAAGCCCTCTTGAAAGTCATCAAATTTTTCGTGAGTCTCATCGAAAGTCATATGAGGTTAGAAACAAAACCTTCAACACCAGTAAATGTTGTTTCAGTAAAATCTAATCATTCGTAACAGCATCACCACATACGTTTCATTCTCCTTCGATACTCACCAACTTCCTTCGCCAGTGTAGAATGTTGGCACACAATTCAAAAAATTTCGTGTGTATTTCCAGAAATGAAGTATTCCTGCCACACATAGATGAAGCCAATAACGGTTTCTCAGAAGAAAACCCGGTTAGGTTAGGTCTAAAGTGAGTGGGTCTCTTCGCCCCTCCACCGCAATCCGCAAGGGTTTATTGTGACTCACACCTAAACACACTCAGCCAAATAAACCCAGCTTCTTGACGAAGCCGATTAGTTTGTATGGTGAGTGATCTTTCAGGTCAAATGGTAAGAGTACGGCTCTGCCGAACTCTGAGAACCTGATTCGGTCCCCAGGGGGGCAGGCACAGAGTATATGCTCTGCTGTTTCATCATTTTCCAAATAGAGGCGACACACACTGTCTTCCGACAGTCCAAATCTCTGCAAATGATGATTCAAATGACAGTGACTTGTATAAAGTCCTGTTAGACAGCGTAGTTCATTCCTACTGTAGCCCAACAACTATTTGGTATCAAGCATCGAAGGGTGAATAAACGCCTCGGAGTGAGCCAATCCTGGAAGGTTCTGCCAGAAGTCCATAAATCTTCTTGTCAACCAGGTGTTCAAAGTTTGTTTGGCAAAGCCTGAAGCGGTGCCAATGACAGGTTCTGGTCCGATGAATCTGCTTGCAGGACCCTCCTTTGCAAGGGAGTCAGCAGCTTCGTTGCCTTCCAGGTTAGTATGGCTAGAAATCCAGACCAGATTCCTGGACAGTGAAAGGCTCATTCGTATTTTTCATGTAGGCTATTGAATCTTCCTCATCCAGTCAAATTAGATAAAGAAATATGAGTGGAGGTACAGAAATTTGCACTCAGCTCAATTCGGTACCTGAAAAAAATTAACTAGGGGCAAAGGTCACAACAATGGCTTCTTCGCGATTTTCAGCAAAACGGTCAGTTTTATCTTAAAATCAGTTCTGATAAAACTTGAAGATCACATAATTATCTATGTGATCTTCAAGTTATTTTTTTCTAACCGCCACCATTTCTGAGATATAACGATACAAAAAGTTGAAAGAGTTGTTATAGTCATAATATGCACACATTTCCTCGCCACCTTTGAGGTAGGTAGTATACTCAGCGCGTTTTTTCCAACGTAGTTTCTTCTTTAGGCCTGTTCCACAGATCTGTTGTGGTTCTGTTCAGTTTGAAGCTATTGAATAAAAAAAAATATATTAGCAAGGGTTGAAAATGATACAAATGATGTTAATTGAGAAAACAATCATCTGATTCATAACTCTCCAATATTTCTGCTTCATCTCCTCCTTGTTATTTTTCTTCTTCTCCTTGTTCTTCTTCATCCTGAGTGCACGTAAATTACCTCAATAGTGATTCATCGCATGTCTTCTCGTTGGTATCAAACAAATCCTCAACTGTTGGTGATTCATTATTGGAGCAGGACTGACACTACACCACTTTCAACAGTTGCAAAAAAATGTGTCTAGTAGTTTCTCCAGCGCTAGTGGGAGTAAAGTTTGAACTGGTTCTAATATATCTTCGACCAACTTCCAACCCCAGTCTTTTGGGTCTAGCCACACTTGAACTTGGTAATATACCCGTAAAAGACGTTGATGAGCAGCCGCTGAGGTTGGAGGAAGACAACTTAATTGCACTCGTTCTTCATTTCCAGTATTTTCAGCGAAACATGCATATCGAAACTTACCTGAGCCCGTAGTTTTTCAGAAGCTCCATGCATAGAAGGGAGAAAGGGAGTTCTGTTGGTGAGAACTTCTTGTGGAGTTGAATCATCCTTTTTTAAAACTTCAGCACATTGAACTTGATCTTGTTTTAGAAACATTTCGAAAATTGCTGCTTTACCCCTCCTGAAGAATATAGATGTCGTATCACAGCCAGTTATGGCGTGTGAAAACAGTTAATGATACTTCCCAAAAGTAGGTACACTTCTTGATGAATATATTTCCGGTTGATGTTGAGCTTTTCCAAATTTTGAAAAAGTAGTTTTTTCGTTTGGAATTCGAGCAGTGAGTAATACGAGTAAGTTTACATCTTCACCTATAACAATAGTTGTATTTGTTGAAAAGAATTGCTCTTTTGGTGTTTTAATTATCATTACATCAGCATCATTATTAGAATAAATACGTGTTTCCACCCCAAAGTTGATGTGCATGTATTCCGCATTTCATAAAGCAGGTAAACGACGACCCTAGCCACGCAATGCTAGAAAAAAATCATTCGAACATGTTTTATAAATAATTATCCCATCTACAATTTTTGTCTGAAATAATTTTATAATGAAACCGTTTTGCTGAACATCGCGAGAAACCCGTTTTTGTGACCTTTGAAATCGAGTTAATTCTTTTCCAGATATCGGATCGATGGAGATTTTTCAGATTTCATTTACGATGGTGTTTTGAACAATTTTACCAACTTTGAGCTGGATGCGAATTTGTGTATCCTCTAAACTGATCGAATAATTCTGTGAATGAGTACAGTCACAGCAGACTGAAAAATGACAAATGATTCATTTGGTCACCATCGTCACGCTACAAATACTTGTATAATCGCCTATGTTGCTGATGCCTTCACAAAGGCTGCTCTAGATGACAGTTCTCGTGATCATGTGGCTACCTTCTTACTTCTGCAGCTGCCGAACGTTTGGGAACTGAAGGTGTGAAAATTGAGTTCATGGAACACAAGTCAAATTTGATGACATAATCAGCAGGTATGATGACGATGATATTCATTTGGAATTCCCGAAAAACTGCAGAGAACACATTCTAAGTATTCAACGAAAGTTTTTTTTGTGGAGGAAAAAATCAGTATTTTTATCGACCTTTTTTTGGGTAATTGTTACCTTCCACAATCTGAAAAAATATAAAAATTATAATGAAGAACTTTATACAAGTGTAGAAGGGCAAACTTTTTAGTTTACCCCGATAAGTTACTGCGTACAAATCAAAGTATTTTTCACAAAGAAAAATCTTCTATTTATCAGTAACTTGTCGTATTCAACAATTTTGCCTATCAAAAAAATAATTGAGAAATAATACTTATCTTTTACGTTTCGGAGGCCAAAATCTGCCTCCGTCTTCAGAAATGGATAAAAAATTCGAATATATACGCAGTTATTCCTTTTTTGAGAGCTTATTTCTTTACTCCTTCGACAGATGTCAAAGAAGTTTTGAAATATGAAATTATGTCAATGTTGTTGATTGACAACTGAAACATTCGATGTAATACAAGGTACTCTCCGATATCAGTTTGTTGCCATTTCGCCACTATCCAAAGTTTTCTTCAAGATGGGTAGCCAAGTACGGTCTATTTCTAAGGAGCTATTCGAGATACAGTTCTCTCCAGACATGAGAATATACGCTGATTCTTTTAGCTTACGTCTCTTAGAATGAGGCTCATTGGTAATCTTTCTTGTCCTATTCCATTCCACCCGATGTTCACCGTCTGATTTTAAAATGTGTTCTGATGATTTTGATCCTGTCAACTGTCTATTTTTTATATAATCTCGATGTTCATTCTCACGCACTTTCAATGGTCTTGAGGTTTCACCAATGTAACTTTTACCACAAGAACAAGGTATTTTATAAATACAATTTTTTGTTTTTTCTTCAGTGTTGTTGGGTTTTGTATGTGTGAGTATAGATCTCAGTGTATTTTTTGTTTTGAAAGTAGTTCTAACATCATATCTATTTCCAATTCGTCTTATTTTTTCAGATAGTCTTGGGATGTAAGGTATAACGTTAGTTGTAAAAGGTGTCGTTGGATGTTGAGTCGGTAATTGTTTAGTTGGATGTTGTTGAATTTGTGAAGCTGTTTGTATGTTCGTTTGGTTTTTAATTGACTCTTTATTTTCTAGTATTTTCTAGTATAAATTGCCTTCACAAAAGAGCTAAAATGATATGCAATTCAACTGAGAATCTCAATAAAGAAATATCATTAATCAAATCTGTTTTGAAAGATAACGCTTATTCAGATGCTTTCATAAATTCAACGATAAATTCAATAGAAAATAAAGAGTCAATTAAAAACCAAACGAACATACAAACAGCTTCACAAATTCAACAACATCCAACTAAACAATTACCGACTCAACATCCAACGACACCTTACATTCCAAGACTATCTGAAAAAATAAGACGAATTGGAAATAGATATGATGTTAGAACTACTTTCAAAACAAAAAATACACTGAGATCTATACTCACACATACAAAACCCAACAACACTGAAAAAAAAACAAAAAATTGTATTTATAAAATACCTTGTTCTTGTGGTAAAAGTTACATTGGTGAAACCTCAAGACCATTGAAAGTGCGTGAGAATGAACATCGAGATTATATAAAAAATAGACAATTGACAGGATCAAAATTATCAGAACACATTTCAAAATCAGACGGTAAATCGGGTGGAATGGAATTGGACAAGAAAGATTACCAATGAGCCTCATTCTAAGAGACGTAAGCTAAAAGAATCAGCGTATATTCTCATGTCTGGAGAGAACTGTATCTCGAATAGCTCCTTAGAAATAAACCGTACTTCGCTACCCATCTTGAAGAAAACTTTGGATAGTGGCGAAATGGCAACAAACTGATATCGGAGAGTACCTTGTATTACATCGAATGTTTCAGTTGTCAATCAACAACATGGACATAATTTCATATTTTAAAACTTCTGTCGAAGAAGTAAAGAAGTAAGCTCTCAAAAAAGAAATAACTGCGTATATATTCGAATTTTTTATCCATTTCTGAAGACGGAGGCAGATTTTGGCCTCCGAAACGTTAAAGATAAGTATTATTTCTTAATAATTTTTTTGATTGGCAAAATTGTTAAATACGACAAGTTACTGATAAATAGAAGATTTTTCTTTGTGAAAAATACTTTGATTTTTACGCAGTAACTTATCGGGGTAAACTAAAAAGTTTGCCCTTCTACACTTGTATAAAGTTCTCCATTATAGTTTTATATTTTTTCAGATTGTGGAAGGTTACAATTACCCAAAAAAAAAAGGTCGATAAAAGAACATTCTAAGTGTAAGCTTAGACGGAAGCCATTCCACTGACTTTCAGATATGACAAGATATGATATTTGAGTCTCGTATTTAATAAAAGTTTGAAACTTGAATCATGTTGGAAAGAGTTCAAATTTCGAGCGAAGGTATAAAATTGGAACCTGAAAATGATTTTATTGAGGATTTTCGAAATACATTTCAAATTTGACAGGTTTAGAATGGCACATCACAAAAGGAAACATACAATTTTTCATTAATTTTTCAAGCACAAACCAACTGCGAAATAAAATTTCCATTATATCTAATAATAAAAAAAGAATTTCATTTGCCGCGAACTTTATGTGTGACACTGTATATAAAATAGTGCCCTTGTTGAACGTACGGCTGCTCAGAGTTGATATAGGGTCAAACAGTACCCATGAAATGTCGATTCAATCTTTTTTTGTGAAGCCTAGTCGTATAAAGACATTTCATTCAAATACAGACACACAACCTTCGGAAACCAGTTTATTCGGTTCATGATCTGTTTCTAGTCCCTTCACTTATTCAAGCGTTTCTCATAAGTTTCAACTTCCTCTGAATTCTCGCATGAACAACAACCTAGTCTCTAAAAATAAAGTAGTGGTGCAGCACAAAACTACATCTAGTGCATGGTGTTACAATTCATCAACTATGTCGAACATGTTTATAACATATTTGAATATTCTGACTGTTGACAGCTCCACATTCACCTCGTCGACAGAAGCTGAATTTGCGTATGAAGAGCTTATCACTGGATTCGCCTGAAAGTACCGAGCATGTGAGGAGAGGCAGGCATCATGGAGCCAACGCTGCCAGTGATCCACATTCCAACCAAAGTTCTTCTTCTAGGATTCAGTGTATGAATAAACAGTTTCAAATGATTTGCTTCCTATGTGTTTTGTTGGGCACTTTGGTATTCAACGTGAGAACAAATGAAATCAGTTTCTGATCCATTCAGAAACACAATTTGGGATAATCAATCAGAACAAAATTGTTCTTCGCAAAACATTCGAAACAAATTCAGAAATGAGGTCACTGCAATTGTTGAATAGAATTCACTCTCACTTTGAAATCAATCGGCCCAATTTTCAAACAAGCTTTCCAATAATCACCGCATTTCTCTACTATATTCACTCATTTATTTTTATTCACTAATTATTGCATGATTTTTCACAGTTCCTCAGTTATCTTCCAGGCCTGTTTTGAATCGCAAATCACGAAGAGACGTGAAAGCAAAATCAAGTATGCATTTTGCCGTTTTGTTAGGAACTTTATTTAATTTTTGGGTACTGAAAATAACATATCAATATATCATATCACGAAATAACCAATGACCTAGTGTCAATATAATTTTAGTAACATTAATTTGAGTAATTTCTCTCACGTGAGCTACGTCACAAAACTAATAAACATTACCCTGTTGATATCTTCCTCACAAGTTGAAAGTCATAATTGATCAATTGCTTATTGTTTGAACAGTTATTGCAGTCATCGAAGTTAATTGCGCAATTCCAAATTCAATTTAAATGTTCAAATTATTACACAGATGGCTTCAAAATAATTTAAATCGATTTTTTCAAAAAGTAGAAATATCTAATCGAGTTCATGATATTCCTATCTTATTTTCAGGAACCATTAACTATCAGTCATTTCGTTTGAGTTGCAGGATACTTTTGAACTGTTTCATTGTGATTCAAGATTTGTTTATATACGTGGGAGATTCTAATAAAACAAACATCAGACATTTTGATTGAAAGAGTATATTGTTAGGAGAGATTAATTTTTGTTTTTGGCCTTCAACTTTTTCATTTGGACACAAAACATGTGTGATTCTTTCAAAGGAAGGAAGGAGTCATTACCCAAAAATTTGATTCCTTCCTTTCGTTGAAATACTCCCAAATTTGTTGTATCCAAATGGAGAAATAGAAGGCCTCATCCTCATCCTATGAAACAACTTATACATAGAAATCTATAGATATAACACGGAGTATGTGTGACTTCTGAACAGCATGGCATGTAGATCTATCATTTCATGTACTAACTAGTTGCCGTATTCTCACAGTATCTACTCAACATCCTAACTCAACATCCTAACGCAGTATTTCTCAATCTGTGGTCCGCGGAATCCTTAGGGTCTGCGAGTATGTGTGTGGAGGTCCGCTGGGCTTAGAGATGAGATTCCAATCCATATGAGATCCAAGAGCGTCCAACGCACCCAAAAAAAGTCTACCCACAACTGCGGTAGCAGAAATTTGGGAAGCTCACCATCAATAGGAGGTTCAACTTATGTCTCGCTTGCGTTTACGCAGTTATTTTTATCGAGTACTATTCTTGGTTATCCACATTTTATCTCTACTCTCTTCAGTGGTTAAGTTGCCTGGAAGAGTTGTCCTGCAAAGGCTCAACGAAGAAGTTGAGGACCGAAATGTTCTGCCTGATGAACAATTTGGCTTCAGGAGAGACCACTCCACTGAGTTACAGGTTCTAAGGCTGGTCGAAAACACCATCCGCGAGTTGAACACAAACAAAAAAGTACACATTGTCCTATTAGACATCTCGAAGGCCTTCGACCGTGTTTGGCACGAAGGTCTTCCGTACAAATCAAATGCGTTCGACCTGCCTCGGGGCCTCGTCCGATGGATCGGGTCCTTCCTGAAAGACAGGACATTTCAGGTTAGAGTAGAGGGATCTCTGTCTGATAACAGAGAGATCCTTGCTAGAGTGCCACAGGAGGCCGTGCTCTCTCCGACGTTGTACTCACTTTACACCAGTGACCTTCCAAGGCCCGAGCGTGTGAAGATATCTCTTTACGCCGATGACACGGCTCTCCTCTCATCTTTCATGGGTCGAGAGCTCGGAATCGTCTAAATGCAACGTGCATTGGACGACCTCGAGCGCTGGTACCTTGATTGGAAGATCCGACTGAACCCGGATAAGACTCAGGCAATAACCATGGGAAGACTGAAATCTAGAAAAGTGAGAATGTCTGGAAGGGAGATTAAGTGGTAAGCGCGGGTTAGGTACCTCGGCCTTCTAATAGACCGTAGGCTCACTTGGAACCTGCACATAACGTGCGTTAAATCCAAGATCGAGGGTCGAATAGCACGTCTGTACCCTCTGATAAACAGAAAATCAAAAATGAGTCTAAAAAATAAAATTACCATCTATAATACGATGTTCAAACCTGTCATCATGTATGCTTCAGGCGTCTGGGGACAAGCGGCTCCGTCCAACATTTCCATTCTGGAAAGATTGCAAAACAAGCTAATGAGGATGATTGTGAATGCTCCTTGGTTCGTGCGGAATGAAGCCATCCGCAGAGATTTGCAGCTGTCTTCCATTCGGCAGTCCATCCAGTCGAGAAATCAGAAAGTTTTCGATGATGCAGAAACTCATGAAAACCCATTAGTCAGGGAAGCTATGGATTATACTGTAGACGACCCCTCTCGATATAGAAGGCCCCGACACTCTGTCGAATGAGGCCCCTATATATTCCGATGGAAGATAAACAACGTTTTCATCCAATTCACCCCAGCCAGGCAGGGGTACACCTGCCTGATGTATGAGGACATTCATGCCGCCATACCATTAATACCCACATCAGTCATGATCCGTTTGTCCTTCTGGCAAACATCAGTTCAAAGGGTAAGGGAGCCAGGCTCCAACCTGACTAAATTCAAGATGACTTTCACATCACATTTTATCTTCAATCGAGGACCGCCTGTCCGGTACTGACATGCCCAATAGGCTGAAACAGCTGTCTACCGGTGGCTCTTGAATTAAAATCAATATGGGAATGAATTGATGGATGTAGCCGTTACTACGTGGTAGGAAATCATAATGAAGAAAAGAGAATTGAAACTTCATGTTTAAGCACTTTTATTTGTAACTAACGTTACTGCAGTTGCGTCTTGTAAGGACATTTTCAAACTTATACATTAAGTTTGAAAATATCTCTTTTTTTTAATATGGGAAGGATAAGAATACTACTCATCTATTTATCTTTTGATTTTCATTGAATTATATTCCAGCAGCTTGACTGTATTATCCTTTCTCGATTTCATATCATTTCTAGAAACATGTGAATTCGTTTTCTGAGGGTATTCCAGATCAGCTTCTTCTTTCTTTTCTATTAGTTTTTTCAGGGATTCAAAATAATTTCATATAATATCAGTCAATGGAAGTCCGAACTAATGAAATTCATCATAAAACATTGTCAATCACCTTCAACTAAACGTTGAATCTTGGATCGAGTAAGGCGACAACTTTCTCACTATAATCATTGGTGATCATCATCACGACGGTGGCGTTTCCTTCTTCAGCAGACAATACCAAGATATTTACATCTGAATTGAGATTTCCCAGCATCTCTCGTTTCCATCGTTGTGTTGGCCTTGGGTGGTTTCACGAGCATCAAAATCCATGACGTTCCTATGCGAAATGCAGTGTCGTCAGATGTGAAGTACGAATATCTGATTCAATATTGGAATGATCCCCTAATGGGGTTCTTTGCATAGAGCTTTGGCGAAGGTCCCACCTTTGGTGAGTATGCCGAACTCGTCTTCTGACAGTGTCCGATTGGAGAGATTGACCACTGTTTGTCTATTGTACTGTGAATTTTCCTAGCCCTCATTCAGACACTCGTATTTCTTTATATGTCTCTTATTCATGGCTAATCTTGTGGTTTCCATTGTGACCATAGTGAGATGGACAATTTCGTCCCATTCACCCCAGTGCATCAAATTACCAAGTTTGATAATCAGTTCCATGGGCTACCTTCTTTCTATTCTGATAGATCCTTTCACGTAATGACGCTTGTTTGGGGAGTTTGTGGATTCTATCGGCATACATTATGAACAACAAATATGGTCAATAATTTTTCTGAAGAATTATTAGTTGGGTAGGTTAGGTTAGGTCGGTTTGTGATGGATCTGTGGTGTGGAGGTGTTAACGATTTCGTTTGAGCTCTCAGGGCGTTCCAGGCTGTGATTTCCGCTATCTGATGGCTAATGGAAATTCCTCAAGGATATTCTGGATTTGCTCCGTGGGGTCCTCCATTAACCCCAGGAGTCTGGCTGGGGGGAACGGTAGCTTTCTCCGAGGTATCCTTTTGGCGCCTCCGCGGGGCGTCCATGGCGTGGTCAGGGTGTTAATGACCGCGGTGTTATGGCTCCTCATAGTTCTTGTAGTGTATCTGCCTACGCTACAAGAACTATGAGCAAGAACAAGAACTAATGCGAGCTAACCTTATTTATACTATAAAGGTAACACATACAGGTAAACCATTCAGGCGTACCAACCTATATTAATTATACAATTTTGCCTTATCTATTATTTTACAATATTTTTATATAAAACAATTTTCAGCTATATAAAAATCAATTTCACAATATTGCCTATCCAAATTTATTTTTGCAATGTGTCCTTATGTAGTAATCAGTAAACCCAACAACATTATTTTATTTTAACAAGCTATATAGTATGCTCTTTGGTATATGTCTCTCATCGTTATTCATAATATTATTGTGTTTACTTATTTCTACACTCTCATAGGCATCTAGTTGCCTGTTGTTTGTTACCGTAAATATTCCCATTAAGTCTTCAGTTGCTGATAAAGTCCAAAAATTCGCCAAAGAAAAATGGCTTGATTTAGAAATAGATCATCTGTACACTAACCGTACGTAGTCTCTTAGAATTAGATAGTTATAGTCTATATAAAAACCTAACATATAGATTAGACAAAAATGATTACGTACAATGGAATGACTTTCAGAGAGGAATGTTTCGGATGATTGAATCAAAATATATCTGAAAAGTGTATACGCTGAATAAGAAACTCAAAACCCTCATATCTAAGCATAAACCGAAAGAAACCACTCCGAAAGTCATAAATATTTTCGAAAATCATTCATCACAATCGTTTGACAAGGAAGAGATCAACCTTTTAAACAACGGTTTGAAATTTGCTATTGTTGAAAGTTCGATTCAATATATGCCCGATTCGTCGAAGGGACTAGTTCGATAAAAGGTCAGGAATCAAATCTCCAAGAACAAGATAACAGATAAACGAAAGCATTCAATAAACAACAATAAAAACCGAAAGAAACTTATCAAACGATTGAGAGAAAACGACGTTTTTTATTTAAAAGCCGACAAAGGTAACAAAGTAGTAATTCTGGATAAATCGGACTACTACGAAAGGGTCAATACTCTCATGTGAAATTGTTCAGGTACCCGTTACCAAAGATGACTGCCGAAGTAAATGACGTCCTCAAGAAATGCGACAACATACTCACCCCTCAACTGAAACTGAAGTTACAAGTTTCCAACCCAACGGTGTCGAAACTATATTGCTTCCCAAAAATCCACCAACCGGGAAAATCAATGCGCCCCATCGTGTCAGCTATTGGAGCTCCTACCTACCAAATAGCACCGAGAAATTGGAAACCTTGTCTATTGCGGAACCATATTATAGTATAAAAAAATCTTTAGAGTTCATACAACATACAAAAAACGTGGTTCTGCAAGAAGGTGATATTTTGCTTTCTTTTGATGTTAGTTCCTTATTTCCTAGTGTCCCAATTCCACAGACTTCGCAATACCTCAGGGAATTACTACAGAAAAATAATTTCAATAACAACAAAATCGATGAATTTGTTTCTCTTACTAATTTTTGTATGAAACAAAATCGGTTCCAGGTAGAAGGTTGCTTTTATGAACAACAGGAAGGAACGGCCAAGGGAAACCCCTTGTCCCCCTACCCGGCAGAACTGTTCATGAGCAGATTCAAAATGGAAACCAAAGAAAAGTCGAAGTATTTTTCTAGGATCTGGCTAAGGTATGTGGATGATATTTTCGCGATATTCGATACCAAAAAATCGAATATTGACGACTTTGTTTCCATTTTAAATAATAGATGTCCGTCAATAAAATTCACGTATGAGTTAGAAAATAAGAGACAACTACCATTTCTTGACGTTTCGGAAATGAGGAGCCAATATGGAAGGTTAGAATATGATATATTTAGAAAAGAAACATGCACGTACAGGTATATTCCTGACAGTTCACATCACTGTGGACAGCACAAACGTGCTAGGTCGAATTTTTTAGTGCATCGTCTTTTGACTTTCCCTCTAACACATGATAGGTTCAAAAAAGAAAGACGTACAATACAGGAAATAGCCACTAACGGTTTCTCGAGGGGTATTGTAGATGACATAATAAGGAAGAAGAAATTTAGGTTAAGAATGAACGAAATCTCGACTTTCAGAAAGGACAAAAACCAAGATAAATACATCTCAATTCCATACTACCAATATACGAGGAACTTTGGAAATATTTTCAAGAAACTAGGTATGAAGGTGGTTTTTTAAACAAGTCATACACTACAGAGCCTTTTGGGAAGTCCAAAAGACAAAGTCGAGAATTCGGAAAAGTCTGGAATTTACGAAATTGAATGTAAGGACTGCGATGCAAAACATTATGGACAGACAAAAAGATCTATTAAAGTAATATATAAGGAACACATAGCATACTTAAGATATGGAAGACCTAAAAAATCAGCAGTCGCCCATCATATTTTGCAACAAAATTATTCCATAGACTTCAGTTCATTAAGATTAGTTAGACAAGTTAACAATAACAGGCAACTAGATACCTATGAGAGTGTAGAAATAAGTAAATACAATAGTATTATGAATAACGATGACGGACCTATACCAATGAGCATACTATATAGCTTGTTAAAATGAAATAAAATAATGTGGTTGGGTTTACTGATTACTACATGATGACACATTGCAAAAATAAATTTGGACAGGCAATATTGTGAAATTGATTTTTATATAGCTGAAAATTGTTTTATATAAACATATATTGTAAAATAATAGATAAGGCAAAATTGTATAATTGATATAGGTTGGTGTATCTGTATGGTTGGTACACCTGAATGGTTTACCTGTAAGGGTTACCTTTATCACTTGGTGATCTAAACACGTGTCGAGGTGTTAAAAATAACGATTTGATGTTGGGAAAACACTCCAGTAATTTTTTTTTCTGTTGATCAATCTTGAGTTAGTTTCTTGTTTACATTATCGCACGTCAGGATTACTAATGGGCACTTTTTTTCTGTGAATCTACCAATTATAATTGAAAGTATGGAAAACATGTGATTAGGTTTGCCTCCTGTATGTGTTTTCTTTATTCTAAATAATTTAATAAATCTCTTCGAAAATTATGATTTTTTTTTGGAAGTACGTCTCTCGAAGATATCCCTGATGTACAGAAAATTTAATTTGCCTTGTCGCAAAAACGATATAAGTGCAGTGTGAACTACAGATTCACTTCATTATAAATATTTCAGTTCTGAAAATTGGTTAGTTTTTCCAGGCATACTTTCTATTTCATTTTTTTCATCTCATTGTTCAGTATTCTGGTATAGAAAACAAATGTTTCAGGGGAAACTTTGGCTTACAGAGCATCCTGATTTCTAATTGATCAGAAATTCATAGCATTTTTGTGTATACAGGATCGTTTCTTCCTCATATCTACCAGTGATATTGAAAGAATTGAAATTGTTTCTTATCTTGTCTGATTTGTTCATATGAAACAGTTCAAAAGTTTTTTTTTCAGTTAGAGAATATCTAAGAATCACATATTCTACTACCCAAAAAATTAAAAAACGTAATTTGATTTACAGCACCCTCTAGCCCTGTTCACAATCGTCGATTGCTTTCAGCCAAAAACATTCGGATGTCCTCGGTCGAACTTCCAGACGATAACGATAAGAGTCCTTCGTCCGCGAGCACATCTCCTTGTCCTAGTCCTGTGGGAGCGAAAGTAAGTATTTCCAACTGAACATTTCGCAAACTTTCCAGATGAACTTTTAAGTTATTTAAGCGCGGAGGTCGAGTTTGATGGCCCGATCTCAAAGTAGTTGGCCAACTTATTAAAAAATCATTCCGTTGGCATTCTTTCCAGAATATAAACGAGTTTTCTCATCTTGTTATCCCAATTGAAAAACTTGGGAAGGAAATATATTTGGAACATTTCCTTAAAGGCTCGATGTACAGAAAAAGTGGTGTTGCCTGAATTGAAAATGAGTGAATTATCGATATTATGTGGTTAGCAATTTGAATATGTTGAGACTGTCTCACCACTAAAGAGGGAGGTACCACAACCCTTCAGAAGTTTCAGTGCTAATAACGTGAATAGATTCATTCAATCATTAGTAGTCCAGTCATTATAGTAAGTTCAC
Organism: Leptinotarsa decemlineata; assembly: GCF_025532065.1. Classification (NCBI taxonomy): domain Eukaryota; kingdom Metazoa; phylum Arthropoda; class Insecta; order Coleoptera; family Chrysomelidae; genus Leptinotarsa; species Leptinotarsa decemlineata. The sequence continues at coordinate 13,145,408 of NW_027412674.1, forward strand.
CTCGGAATTCGAGATACCCAGCTGTAAGTCTGTGAATACTTGTATATTGACACCCTAAAAGTTGTCTCAAAACCTACATATGGTAGGGTGTGAGCAACTATTAAATTTCAAGGTCAAAGGTCACAAAAATCGTTTTTTTTGCGCTTTTTTTGGAAATATCTCATTTCCTATGGGTTTTTTGCTATTTGAATTTATTATCAATATTGTAGAATACAAAATTCTCTACAAATTTTGTTAAAAAAATTTTTTTATACGTTGAACCGTTTTCGAGATAGAGGGCGGAGAGCACGCGGTCACAGCATAACTTCAGGTCAACCGGTGCCTCCGGTCGAAAACGCGCCATATATAGTTGATGAACTATCGATAAATCAATGATTATAAATATTTGTCAATTTTTATCAACTATTATATTATATTTTATCATTTTTTTCCTAACCTATCCACTTTTTATTCAGTATCAATTTATTTAACAACACTGACTTGCCCATGTAATTGCAGAATTGTTAATGAAAATATCGGAATTATATTTGAATTTCAACCTAATTAATATTTGTAACTTCTTACATGATGAAAAAAAAAACAAATAAATTATGAAATAATCTTTTTATAAAAAAATATCATTGAATACATTTATTTTTATTGAAAGTAAAGAAATGGAATGAAGGGTACAAAAACTACAATTTATAATTTTAATCATCTTCTTCCTCTTCATCGTCGTCTTCAACGACATTTGTCTCAAGTTCTTCCATGATTTCGGGGTCAAAGGTTCCATCTACGTTAATGTCGCTCTGATATGGTAGAGCATTGCAAGCCCGCTTTCCTGCATCCGCATCGCGAACCACAACCACTCTTGCAGTTGCAGAAAATTGTATATAGCAAATCTTCTGGAGCAGGTGGTGAAATTGTCATGATAGGCTCCAGAAAATCGTTTCGCATTGCCCAACCCCATACCTGGGGTTCCAAATCATGTCCTAACCAAGTTTGAACTTGATAATATACACGGTTGAAATGTTGATGAGCAGCTGCACTTGTTGGTGAAATATTTGAAAGCTGCACAGGTTTATTAAGTTTTGTAGACTTGACGTAATGCATATAACGAAGATGATCGAGACTTTTCACAGATTTCGGAGCATTATAGACTGCCAATAAGGTTTGAGTTCCACTGTCTAATAATCTCTGGGCCGAACATTTTTCTTCCTCAAATGCTGCAGCTAGTTCATCCAGATTTTAAAGAGGCACTAAATTATTTTCTATTTAAAATATCATTAGTGTAAATGGGAATGCAATTATATTATGATTTAAGTTTTTCTCTAAATTATTTTTTAATTTTAGTAAACGGTTATCAGTATTATTGAATAGATATAGATTTAATGCATAAAGAAAATGATAAAATATAATATAATAGTTAATAAAAATTGACAAATATTTATAATCATTGATTTATCGATAGTTCATCAACTATATATGGCGCGTTTTCGACCGGAGGCACCGGTTGACCTGAAGTGATGCTGTGACCGCGCGCTCTCCGCCCTCTATCTCGAAAACGGTTCACCGTATAAAAAAATTTTTCAAACAAAATTTGTAGAGAATTTTGTATTCTACAATATTAATTATAAATACAAATAGCAAAAAACCGATAGGAAATGAGATATTTCCAAAAAAAGCGCAAAAAACCGATTTTTGTGACCTTTGACCTTGAAATTTAATAGTTGCTTACACCCTACCATATGTAGGTTTTGAGACAACTTCTAGGGTGTCAATATACAAGTATTAACAGACTTATAGCTGGGTATCTCGAATTCCGAGATTCTTACCTAATATAAGCTTAAATGACTGGATTATGGAGAGAGTCTTGGAATGACGTGTATAATTTTTCCAATGTCGAAGCCATTTTTGTTTACCACTTCAACATCTGTTTTCCACTCAGAAGGCATTAAGGTTCGAAAAATTCAAATAAATTGTGGATTGATGATAATGTTAGGAAGTCGAGCAATGAACTGAAGGATTTATTTCTATCAAAATGTACTTTTCCCGTCCAGAACGAAGCTTATGCATCTGCAAAGAAGCAACATGAATTGTTACTAACAGAAAGTAAGCGATCCTACTATCAAAGTAAAATATTTAATGCAAACAATCCTGCAAAATGGCTTGGAATGTTCATTCTTTTAATAATATCTCTATCTCGCATGAAAATGAACCTGTTGAAGACCCAGAGAGAATCAGTAATTTATTTAATGGATTTTTCATAAATATGCCAATCAAACTTCTCAGTGAACATAGGCCTCAAAGGACAGCTCAACTTCCCGAACCTGAAATAATTGGGTTCAATGAGTCCCTGTTTCTAGCACTCTTTTCAGAACCTGAATTTTTACAGTTGATGTCGAATAAATTGAAGAATAAAGCCTCGTCGGGGCCAGATGAGATTCCGTCATTTATTTTGAAGAAGATGTTACGTCACATTATTTCGCCTCTATCTTATCTAGTTAATCTTTCTTTCACTTTATTGAAAATCGGCAAAGTCATCCCAGTACACAAAAAGCAAAATCCAGCAACTCTTGAAAATTATAGGCCCATTACTGTCACATCCTGTTTTTCTAAGGTTTTTGAATATTCTTATCTCCAAAGACTTATGAATTTTGTATCAAGTCATAGCATCTTCTCAGATAACCAACATGGTTTTCTGCCAGGACGCTCAACTTCAGAGTGCGGTGTTGTCTTTTTATGAAAAATTGATTAAAGCAATCGAATCAGGTGAGTGCCCTTTTGGGATCTTCTGTGATCTCAGCAGGGCATTTGACTGCGTTCAGCATGAGGTACTCTTGTCTAAATTGTCGAGTTTCACTCGACTGGATACGGAGTTTCTTAACACAAAGAAAACAATTTGTTAGTATATCTTCCACTAAATCTGCATATCAAAATATCTCTATGGGCGTTCTCCAAGGCTCTGTTTTGGGGCCAATTTTATTTTTATTCTACACGAATGACATGGATAATATCGAATCTTCTGCCAGCTTTATTAGATATGCAGATGAGACCAATATATTTGTCTCTGACAAATGTGAAAATACCTTGAAACAAAAGTGTACAACCGCGGTTGGTAACCTCATTTCATGGTGTGATCAGAAGTGTCTCTATTTTAATAGTAGTAAGACAAATATAATACGATTCTTCAACTACCAAAAACAATGTGAAACGGTAACAATAAAAACTGATGAAATCTTGATTGAGCCTACTTTATCAGTTAAATTTCTTGGAATTACTATATACTCTGGTTTAAACTGGAAAGAACATTGTACCAACTTGATCTCAAAATTGAACTCATTATGTTTTATGTTCCGAAATCTTCAGGACATTTTGTTACGTGAACAATTAATCGTATTATATCATGCACAAGTAGCCTCCCGATTACGATATGGCATATGTTTCTGGGGTGTGTCCACTCGAGCACCAGACGTATTTATTGTACAAAAACGCATTTTAAAAATCATTTGCGATACCTCGAGTAAAGCATCCTATAAATCAATTTTTAAAGCATCGAAAATTTTGACAATGACGATTATTTCAATTTTAGAAATGTGTGTATACGTTTACACAAATAAAAGAAATTGCGCTGATTTCCACATTCCCTACTGTAAATATGTTGTATCTTCGAAATCTTCTGAATATTTGAGTATGAGGATTTTTAATAAACTGCCTAAAGAAATAGTTAGTTGCGCCAATATTTCTATTTTTAAAACTCGCTTGAGGAAATATTTACTCGACAATGCTTTTTATACATTGGATGAATATTTTATTTTTTAGATCTTTAGATTATAAGTGACTATTCCTATATGTTTTATCATCTTTGGGAAAATAAATGTATTATTATTATAATAGCATTTCAAAAAAAGGGTTAGAACACTGGGAATTGAGATGAATTGTTGTGTTTCAAACAGCTGTGTTATTTCAGTACGTATAATTCCTATTTAACCTTTAAAAATTTCAATAAAGAAATATTTCACTCAACAAACAATAACTTCATTCATTTACTCGAAAATATAACAAAAAGTACGTATTTTTTTAGGACAAAACACAAGCACCACAGGAGAATCCTTGAGGCGTTCTAAGAGCGGCGCCTATGCGAAAGTAGCGATTCACATTGGATCTAAAGCAAATGAACTTCAAACGTTCAAGCCAGTCTCGATATACCTACACAGTAGGTTTAATGGACTGACGCCTATCAGAAAACAACTACTTCTCTGGCTGATACCACGAAGGGCGTTGGATTATATCCGACAGGCGTCAGTGCAGGAATCTTTACAGAAAATTTCCTGCATATGAAATTGGCAATACAACTGAAAGAGTCGACCTTCAATTCTGGAACGGGCACACTTGCAGACCGGTTCCGGGCTTATTAGCCACTCATCAGTGCAAGATAGTGTCCATCATCGACCTAAAGTCAATGATATTGCACAATTGAAAATCGGAATCCTTTCAGAGTATTTCATTCCTCTTCCGAAGTTGAAGCGAACATCACAAAATGTCACTCCATCTACTGGACGAGGTACCAACCAACTGCATATCCGTAATTTGCCCGATTCTTCTGAATAAGGAAGAAAAACTTTCTTATTAGTCAGTGGGCCCTGCTTGAAAACTGGCAGTAAACAAATCTAAAGCAAATGAACTCTAAACGTTCAAGCCAGGATATAATCCAATGCCCTTCGTATTAGCCAGGGCAGTAGTTATTTTCTGATAGGCGTCAGTCCATTAAACCTACTGTGTAGGTATATCGAGACTGGCTTGAACGTTTGAAGTTCGTTTGCTTTAGATTTATTCACTGCCAGTGTTCAAGCATAGGCCACTGACTGAAAAGAAAGTTTTCCTTCCTTATTCAGAGGAATCAGGAGTGATATTTTGTGATGTTCGCTCAAACTTCGGAAGAGGAATGAAATACTCTGAAAAAATTCCGATTTTCAATTGTGGAATATCATTGACTTTAGATCGATGATGGCCACTATTTTGCACTGATGAGTGGCTAATGAACCCGAAACCGGTCTGCAAGTGTGCATGTTCCAGAATTGTACGTCGACTCTTTCAGTAGTTGTATTTTCAATTGCATATGCAGGAATTTTTATGTGAAGATTCCTGCAATGACGCCTGTTGGAGTAGTTGTTTTCTGATAGACGTCAGTCCATTCAACCTACTCTGTAGGTATCCTCTATCAACTTGTAATCATGAAGGATTTAATAAATTACTATTCAATAAATTATCATATTCGAGACTTGCTTGAACGTTTATCGTTCATTTCTTTAGATTTATTCATTTACTGTTTGCATTCATTTCTTATGCATTCAATTCTTATGAAACAAGCCTTGGAATCAAATCAAGTCACTGGACTCGATTATTTATACATAATCAAGGCTAAAAATATCTTTTCATCATTGAAACTACCATTGCCAAATCTCACCAAAATTGAATGAGGAATAGTCACGATATAAATTAAAAAAGAAATTTTCAAATAAGTTCAACACCCTGTATCTCGGAAACAATGCATTTCCGGACCTGTTTTCATAAAGTCAGTGCCTGAACAAGCCATTGCATTTTTACACCCTAATCAGGAAAAATTTCGAAATTTTTAGAACGTTCCACATATATCTATGTCAACGCTTATTATACGAGTAATATTATTTGCCATGTTTATTCTCTCAACAGAAATCTCATAGATTACTCCCGACCAATCTGTATGTGGTTTTATACAACTTCAAGTCCCGTCATCAGGATGAACTCGATCTGAAAGCTGGTTACAAGGTCACAGTTATTGATACTTCAGACTCAGATTGGTGGAAAGGAAAATGTTTGGGTCGCGTCGGATTCTTTCCTTCGAAGTATGTTTCCAAGTTGTCGTCTGGAGAGAAGCCTCTTCAGGTAAGATAGTTGTCAATGGTACAATCACTTCTCTGAAAAAAATCTTGAACGAGAGATCAAGTTTTTACATACATTTTTCATGCTAAACGGAGTTTGATTTTATATATCGTCTATTTGGAAATACGTTTTTCTATCAGTATCAACAGCAGCGGCTACTATCGTTATCAGCAATATCAAGGCACCTCAAAAGGATAAATATTATTCGCAGTCTCACCAACAGTATAACGTAACAGAATTCAACTACGTAAATTTTTATTGATAGCTTTATTATTGAGGGAAAAAAAATCTGTCAACTGTTATTAAAACATGTAACAGTGTTACTATTTTTAAATGCCATCGACGTCACTATGCATTATCCGCTTTTGCATTGACATTGTTCTGAAATTCATAAAGCAACAGTTTCGGAGACAACATGGTTCAACAATAATAAATATAGTTTGAAGAAACTTAAAAATACGCTTTTATAGCATATGAAACTGAAAAGTAAAATAAATATAGTTTTAAAAAACTAAAATACACACTTTTGAAAAATATCGAACTGAAAAGTTAAAAACATTTTTTAAATAAGCTTGAAACAATAACGAACGGAAAATATCAGTATTATTGTAAAAAAAAGCGACGGGCGTTTGATATACAAAAAATATGGCACAGAGCGCCCACGCTTTTTCCACAATAATAGTATTTTTCGTTCGCTATTGTTTTAAGCTTATTTACAAAAAAATTATTTTCAACTTTTCAGTTTCTAGTCACTAGTATTATAAATCTTTAACAGACATAATAAAGTTGGAGGTCTTCAACAGAAGGCGGACAGTTGTAAAATTTGATTCGAAGTCAAGAGAAAATTTGCAGTAATAATCTCAAAAAACAATGCAGTCTTGGTCTTTTGATTTGAAGTTTCATTCAAAATATTAATGGACTCAAAATATTTTTTCGTTGAATAATTTTATTTTTCAATTTAATCTTTTGATTTGATATGTATGTCAAGCATGTTAATTCTAATTTTCCGATTTGTTTAAATATTTGAGTAACTGAATTTTTTAAGTGTACAATTTACGATAACGTTTTCATTGTTGAAATCCATATTCTGGTTTGCTTTCAAATAATCGAATTAGATTTTAAAATGTATCTTCCGTTTCGTTCAAAACTTTTTTCTGTACTAAATCACGAGTAATTCAAAATATTTAAATATCTAAATATTTCATCTGTAGTACAAAATTTCGCTAACAATTTTAATTTTCAAAATCCATTTTTCATTTTGATTTTCTTTTGAACAACCTATCAAGGAGGTTGCGTACAGCGCCATCTGCCCGCCAATAGATCAATCAATAATAATGTCGATAATTCTGTCAATACAGATCCCGAGCTTGTGAGTTACAAGCAAACAAACATACATACATACATACAGGTGAAGCTAATATAGAGCGTTTAAAAATGTAAAATGCTTTTTTTATATTAAGGAGTACCCAGCAATATGTTTCGTGTCATCAAAAAACTACCAAGAGCATTTTATCGACTGCACGTGGACCGTTCAAAGAACAGAGTGGATGTTTAATTTTCGTACGCTACGTACATTTCATTAGTTATCTTGTCATGTTGCTATACTCGTCTTGAATAATGTTCACAGTTTAGCATGTTCAGTTTGTTAGTGAGAGTTCATTTTTGCATAAGAATTAATGGATTCGAAAAATGAAATTTTCTGTAGGAAATGGAATTAGGTGCTCAAAAACACTTGAAATGTTGACAGTGGCACACTGTCTCTCTCACGAACTGTCTTATAAAGTAGTGTTCCCGAGTAGAGAGGACTGGATCCTCCGGGAGAAGAAAATGTTAAGAGCAGATAGTTTTTGGTTCACAGATGGATCAAAAACAACTTCCGGTTCTGGTGCAGGTGTTTTCAATCGCAGACCCATGACAGAGATATCAGCCTGCCTAGGAACCTATGCGACTGTGTTTCAATCGAAAATTTACGCTATTCCAAGAAGAAGACTTTTAATCTTCCTCTTGAAGATGATCACTTGGTTATTGAAACACCTATCGAAGTGCTGAAATTATCCATTAATTTCAACTACTCGACACGTGTTTCAATTACCAAGTAATCATCTTCAAGAGGAAGGAAAATTTTCTTCTTCTTCCTTCGCTTGAAGATGATCACTTGGTCATTGAAACACGTGTCGAGTTGTTAAAAATAACGGTTTGGTGTTGGGATAAAATACCAGTACTATTCATTTGGAAATATTATTCAAAAAACCTCAAAGAGTACTCTACCGAATGTCTGTATAAGGAAACGAAATTACTAGAAAAGAGAAAACTCTATAGATAGGGCATTCCAACGAAAACTTAACCCTCCTGTGAGTCAGAAACGGAGTGTAATCGCAAATTTCGAAGAACACGTCAATTTTTTTTTTCAAGGGGACTAATTCTGATAAGGATATCATACCCGAAACTTCACTCATCTGCGGTCATCAACTACCCACCCTATGTTTTTCTTTGGCATGGGGTCGAGTGATACATCATTTGAAAGGTATTTTGTCCCTCTATAAACTCTGTATTTTTGTTTTCATTCGTTATGAAATAGGATGTTAATTTCAATTTTAATGAGGAAATCAACAACAAATAATATCAGTGGAAACAAAATCAACGAATGAATTGTTCTAAATGACCTCCGCCTATAGTCCGTTCATAATTTGTCGATAGCACAAAATGAGGGCCCAAGTCATAAAACGGTCGTAAAACTCGTAAAATCATAGGCGGAGGTTCCTGAGGTATTTATTCATTAAATATAAAGCTTCAGTTTATATTCGAAACTTGCCTTGAAAGGGTGAAGTTGTTACGAACAAAAATAATTTTTGGTTTAGTACATTTTTTAATCGCATTTAATTTACGGCTCGTTGGTGTTTCGGCGTCTACGGCAGTAATTAACGTCTCTAATATTTATTTTGCGAATTTTGTGCAGTGCGTGAGTAACTTTTTTTCATATTCCTACAAACATATACGTACCTTTCGTTCCTGCTTGTTTTGTTTGATTGCTTGCGATGGCTTCGTCATCATCATCATCATCATCAAGTTTTACACCGGTACTGTTGCGTAGAGTCAGTAAGTCTGTCTATTCACCAAGAGAGAAGACTATTGTTTTGAACGTTCACGATGCTCTGGTTTCTCAGAATCCCACAAACACTGTTCAGAACATAATCAAGAGTTGTGCCAACATGACGGGCGTAGGGGAGTCAACAATATATAGGTTCCTATCAGAAAGAAAAAAAAAAGGTATAGCTAACCCACATACAAACGAATACTTAAAGAGGGGGAGAAAACCTATTGAAATTGATGAATTTGCCAAAAATGGTATTCGAAGGAAAATTCACGAATTTTATTACAAAAAAGAAATACCCAACTTAAACAAAATTTTACAAGAAGTTAGAGACGACCCGGATTTGCCTCATGTCGGACGAACCAAATTGTGGCAAGTTTTAAAAGAATTAAATTTCCGGTGGAAGAAATCAGACCGAAAATCACTTTTGATTGACCGAGAAGAGATAATATGTTGGAGAAGAAAGTATCTAAGATCTATACGAAAATTTCGGGCTGAAGGAAGGCCAATTTACTATCAGGACGAAACGTGGGTAAACGCAGGTCATACTCTCACAAAAATTTGGACAGATAAAAATATATCAAGCTCCAGGCAAGCCTTTATGGAAGGTTGGTCTACTGGTATTTCCCCACCCTCTGGTAAAGGCAGTAGATTAATAGTTTCTCACATTGGCAGTGAAAAAGGATTTGCTAAGCATGTTTTGTTGGAATTTGAATCCAAAAGCACAAAAGACTATCACGAGGAGATGACAGCTGATGTTTTCGAAGAGTATTTTGAGCAGATGATTGAACATATACCACCAAACTCAATTATAGTATTAGATAATGCACCTTATCATTCACGACTAGTTGAAAGACTTCCAACGACTGCGTGGAAGAAACAGGATATCATTGACTGGCTGCGGAATAAGTCCCTGCCTTACGAAGATGGAATGGTTAAAGCAGAACCTTTAAAAATTGCCCGGCAACACAAATCTAAGTTCAAGAAATACGTAGTTGACAAAATGGCGGAAAGACGAAACATCACAGTCCTTAGACTTCCACCCTACCACTGCGAATTAAATCCAATTGAACTCATTTGGGCACAAATGAAAAGCTATGTGGCTAGAAAAAATACGTCATATAAAATACAAGCTGTACGTGAATTGTTATATGAGTCTTCACAACATATTACAGAACAAAATTGGCGAGATGCAGTAAGACATGCAATAGAAGAAGAACAAAAAATGTGGGATCTTGACAATATAATTGATGCGACTGTAGAGACACAACCGCTAATTATTTATCTGCAAGACGACTCGGATTCCGAAGATGATCCTGTTTATTTTGAATTTGAATAGTTTTGTAAGTAATCGTAGTTTATATCATTTAAAAATAGGTATTAATTAAATAAATGTGTCTTTTACAAATTGTAAGTAACTTATTATTTTTGAATAAAATAAAGAAATTTTTTAAAAATAAAAATACAGTTTACAGTACCTACAGTTTAAGAATATTAATATATTTATTTATTTAAAGTAACTAATGTTTTAATCATATACTCTACGACACTGGTCACTCATTTCCACTCAAAATACCTACATAATCGGATTAAAAGTTTTATAGTTGTATTGTATTTCTACAGATACAAGGTGGGTTAGTCGAAAACATTTTAAACTGCCAGTTTTAGTTTGATTTTTGTTATTATATCATATTAGCTGTCCTCTCTGTATTTCAGTTCTCTAATGAGGGTCAAACTTGCAGTGAGCTATCAACAAATTATGAACGGACTATAGTACAATAGAATAATACAGTCTACTCTCGAAAGCGTTCCGTACATTATTATTATTCATTTCAATGAAATGTCATTTCATTTTCTACTAAATTGTCATCATTTTCTAAAATTTGTGTAATCATAGGATCTACAGAATCTTGTAATAGATTCAAGTGTGAGTCTTCATTGAGATTACCTTCAATGAAGAATGACCCAACAATATGTATACCAAGAATGCCGGCCCAGACATTAAATTTTTGTGGAGTTTGTGAATGTTTCCATCACTGAATGAGGGATCACATCGCTCAAATAACGGCAATTATGTCTACTCAATTCACCATTCAACATGAAAGAATTTTCGTCTGAAAAACATGTATTGTTTAATAGGTTTGGGTTATTACCCAATTTTTCACTGAACACCTCACAAAACTGAAGTCGTCGATCAGGATCATTTTCGTTTGATTCCTGAACTAGCCTTATTTTGAAGAATGGAGTTTGTAGGCTTTAGAAATCCGAAAACCAATAGCATCTGATACAACAGACGCTCTAGCTACTTGTCCGATAGATTGTCGATTATTCATTTGTACATGTCCTAAAACTGCAACTTCAACTTCGTTATTTCTGACAGGACGGGATACTTCATATTTTCTGTTGTAAATAGAACCGTTCGAAACTCATTCATTAACTGTTCAACGTATTGATGGCTCACGTTGTGGTCTGAATGATTGGTGTTATAAATTCTTGCAGCAGCTTTAGCACATTCATTATTATTACTTCTTCAGTAGAATACACCATGTTGGAACACAGTGAACAAAATGACTGAATAATAATTCGTGAAGAAGTGACAGTGGCCAACTTTCTACTTTTTGTTCTGCGACAACTAGATTCAACAAAAACTACCACTGCAGAAAAAAAGCAACAGTGTCGTCCATTTCAGAACGTTTACTACTAATAAGATACATTTTTCAAATCTAGACCTGCACAGAAGTAATAGAGAAACAAAAGATCTTTCAAATGATGTATAACTCGACCTCTCATGGCATTGGGGGGGTAGTTTCTGATATCAGAATTAGACCTCCTTGAAATAAAAATTGATGTGTTTTCTGAAATTTTCGATTACACTTCCATTTCTAACTTACAGGAAGAGTCAAGTTTTCGTTGGGTGTTTAACTTGGGTGTACACAAACAAATTTACATTTCGATCAACAAACAAAGAAAATTAAACAAGATTTCTCACTGATTCATCCCAAAACGTACCAGCATTCAACAAAAGTTACACACAGAGATGTATTTTTATCATGGTCCAGAATTATTTCATCTTCTGATAGTCAGAGTACAAAAAATTTCCAACCCCAATGGATTAAAAAATCAATTAGAACATTCGTTATGTTCAATACTGAACTTCTTCATTTATTCGGATAAACAGAAACAATGTTCAGTAAAGTCTTCATCATTTCCAATATTCATCAATTCAGTTAATACATCAATCGAAATGTATGTATCCAGACAGAGGATAGTTAATAACCTGAATGGTGGATGAAGAGCACAACACCAGTAATTCACTGAGGGTAATAAACCTGTATGTAAACTGAAAATGATGTTCAAAATAAATTTGCCAACTGGTACTATCACTAATGTAACTAAAAATAATTGAATTGTATTTTCTGTTTTCTAGTTAAGCGATATGTCTTATCTAATTCTGAACATGAGGGTTTTCGTTTGTTACATCCAAAAAACCTTGAAACCTCACATAATTGGGTGAATCTCTGATTTCAGGTGACTCACAACCTACAAGTATCTGATGGGGAGAACGGTCTCATGCTTCTGAGGGACCAAATCGTTATCCAAATTGGGGAAGAACTCGACGGTATGGTAATGATTCGTTCCGGCGACAACCGTCAGGGAATATGCCCGTTGAAGTTTCTTCAGGAAGTGTGACACCGCAACGAAGTAGCTTGTCAAGCAACTACCCTATGCGCTTGTTTAGTAAAACCTCAAAATGCACCATCAAATACCCTCAAAAAAATCTACTACCCCAACCCCACTCCCAGAATTATGATCCAAAACAATGTTTCGAACAAACCGAATAACAAAAGAAACAGTAGTAATTCTGGAGGTATATTACAGTATTATTATAATAATTTCGGTAAAAGCAGCAAGGAAACGAATGTTTACAATAACGTATTGAACAGAAGAAAGAATGAACTTGCATTTCTGCATGGTAAAGCTCCATTTTCCTCCACCAAGCGACCTCTGTCCATCAGACTCTCCACTCCTAAGCACATGGCAAATTTTTTCAGTCGATCTAAATCCGATTCTCAAAAAAGACCGTTGCTCTTACAGGGTTCTAGTAATTTGAACAATCATAAACCTAGCTTTCAGATTATACCAAACAGAAACGGTTTGAAAATATCTTCTATATACACAATAAGCGAAGACGTTGAAAAATTCAGTCTGTATAGGAATAATTTATATATTTCATCGAACAGCAGGCCTCTGTTTGTCAGGATTTAAACATTGTTTGGTACTTCAGACGATTGCAGCAGAATATTGAAAAATCTACAGAGTTTCAAAATGATAATTTCCAATAATCAAAACGTATTACCTTGGATATGTTCATCACTCTCATAAAAACCAAACCTTCTGTTTTGTTCCTTCCTTTACTTGTTTGAAAACATGTTTTTTTCTAGGAGCAAAGAAACAATTAGCTCTTCCACTGACATTTTTTCCAAATAATATGATAGTTTATATATATATATGTTTGATAAATTTTTCTCTGGATTACTTTTCATTTCTTAAGAAATATCATGAGTGGAAAATATTGAAAAATATCCTTTTTGTTTCAAAACTTGTTCAAAAATGAATGAAGGAGAAGTAATTATTGAGTCGTGAATTGATATTTTCAAAAAATATTTACATGGCATATCAATATTTGATAGTTTTTGCAACTGCAAAGTAAATTCACAATAACAATTTAATGAAAAAGGTAAATACTAAGATGAAGATAATACTAACAAAGTATCAGATCAGTAACTGTAGGAGCCACAAAAAAGAAGAGATATCGATGTATGATTTCCACCTTAATTAATCTTACTTTTATCGATTTTCAATTATACGAATATCTGACATTCAATCTTAAAATTAAATCTGTTTGAGAATCCAGTGCGAAATTTTTATGTCAAAAACCATTCGAATATTGTTAGTAATTAATCAAGTTTAGCATCTGTAGTTACTTTCGAAAATATCAAAATGATTTCATAAATACAAGGATGGCCAAGAATAACCCGGCCTTACAAAGAAAACTGAAATTTTGGGGGATAATTCATTTTTTTTTAACATGATACCCTTGCAACTCTTCTTCTTGCGACGTTCGATACTGTTTTCATAATAAGAACTGTTTTGCTCTTCAAAATCGCGTGTATTGCCAACATCACTTCCTCATGGTTGGAAAATCTACGACTACTGAGCTATTTCTTCAAGTTTAGAACAGAAAATGATCCGACGGGGCTAAATCCGGGTGCATGAGGTAGCAATTCAAACTCAAATTTATTAACTTTGGTCATTGCAATGATGAAATTGTTAGTTGGTGATTTGGCTTGACAAAACGACATTTCTTAGCCAAATGCGGCCGTTTTTGATTGATCTGTTCACTCAAACGTTGCAATAAGTTTACTTGATACTCGCAGTTGATGATTTTTCCTTTTTCAAGATAGTCAATCAAAATCGTTCCACACGTATCCCAAAAAGCTGATGCAATGACCTGGCCGACAGATGAAATGGTTTTTTCCTTCTTTGGGGTCGGTTCTCATTTTCAAGTCCACATTTTGATTGTTCTTTTGTCTCGGGTGTTAAGTGATGGCCCCGTGTTCCATCCATTGTTGTGAAACGACGCAAGAATTCTGCTTTGTTGCTGTGTAACTTCGCTAAAAGCCTAATTGAAACATCTTTACTGCACTGTTTTTGCTCGAGTGTGGGAAAACGCGGCATCCATCTTGTACACATCTTTCTCATGTCCAAATTTTCAGATAATATACGATGTGCCGCACTTTCTGAAATGCCTACTGAGTCTGCTAGCTCAAGCACTTTCAGTAGACAGATCATTCAGAACCGATTTGTGGATTTTCTTCCCCGTTTCTGAAGTCGTCACTTCGTTCGTTCGACCACTGCGATGCTTGACTTGGTAGCTCGTACGGCTCGTTTATAGTCTGCTACCCAATATTGAACGGTTGTAAACGAAAGATCATACTCATCCAGAGTGGAATCCATTCAGGTTCCATGCTAGTTGAGCGGAGGCCTTCGAATAAAAATATTGTACCACATGATGATGACCAATTTCCTCCATTTTCACAAATTCACCAAAAATTTTCACTATTGATGGCAGCTAAACAAATACTGAACAACGCAGCGTATTAAAACACATGCTTTAAAGATTGTGCACTATCTAATACAGCATTATTTTTCAAACATCTGTCGCCATCTCTAGGTCAGGCCAGATACTTCTGAGACTATCCTGGTATATGAGTGAATTCAGTTCGATAAAACGATTCATAAATATGTTCAATCATATTGGAAAAAAATGACTCCTATGTCATCTATTGCCAGTTGAAGATATAGCTGGCACTCCATTCTTAGTCATGTTCCTAATACAACTGTATTCATTCATATTTGAAAATCAAGATATTTTTCCAGTTTTTTTTTCTATTAAAAAAATTAAAATTTCTCAAATTCTCATTTCTTCTTGAAATCTTTATTAATTTTCATTTTTATGAGTATCTGCCGTGATACTTTCGCTTCTTTTCAATAAAAAAAAAATAAAAAAATTCTCCAAATTCTTATCTCTTCTCAGAATCCCTATTAATTTTCAATTTTATGTGTATCCCACTTGATATTTTCAGTTTTTTTCAGTTTTTTCAGAAAAATCAAAATTTTTAATTTTTAATTTTATGAGTATCT
Source organism: Leptinotarsa decemlineata (assembly GCF_025532065.1). Lineage (NCBI taxonomy): Eukaryota > Metazoa > Arthropoda > Insecta > Coleoptera > Chrysomelidae > Leptinotarsa > Leptinotarsa decemlineata. Next base: position 13,161,105 of record NW_027412674.1, read on the forward strand.
TCCCTGATACTTTCACTTATTTTCATTCAAAAAAAAAAAGTTCCCCAAATTCTTATCTCTTCTTGAAATCCCTGATGATTTTCAATTTCATAAGTACCTATCTCTCCTGATATTTTCAGTTTTTTTCTAAAAAAAAATAAAAATATCCTCAAATTCTTATCTCTTCTTAAAATCCCTATCAATTTCCAATTTCATGAGTATCCCTCCTGATATTTTAAGTTTTTTTCGATAAAAAAATAAAAATTTTCAATTTTTAATTTTATGAGTATCTTCCATGATACTTTCAGTTTTTTCTATAAAAAAAAATCAAATTTTCTCAAACTATTATCTCTTTTTAAAATTCCTATAAATTTTCAATTTTATGTCTATCTCTCCTGATATTTTCAGTTTTTTTTCTAAAAAAAATAAAAACTTCCTCAAATTCTTATCTCTTCTCAAAATCCCTATCAATTTTCAATTTCATGAGTATCCCTTCTGATATTTTCAGTTTTTTTCTATAAAACAAATAAAAATATTCAATTTTCAATTTTATAAGTATATTTCCTGATACTTCCAGTTTTTTTCAAAAAAAAAATTAAATTTCCCCAAACTCTCATCAGTTTTCAAAATTTCTATCAATTTTCAATTTTATGAGTATCTCCCCTGATTCTTTCAGTTTTTCTCAATCGAAAAAATTAAAAATTTTTTCAAATTGTCATCTTTCCTCAAAATCCTCTCATCAATTTTCAATTTTATGAGTTTTTCTCCTGATATTTTCAGTTTTTTCTATGAAAACAAAAAATCAATTTTTAATTTTATGAGTATCTTCCCTGATACTTTCACTTCTTTTCAATAAAAAAAAGTTCCTCAAATTCTTATCTCTTCTTGAAATCCCTATCAATTTTCAATTTCTTAAGTACCTATCTCTCCTGATATTTTCAGTTTTTTTCTAAAAAAAAAAATAAAAATATTCTTAAATTCTCATCTCTTCTCAAAATCCCTATCGATTTTCAATTTTATGAGTACCCCTCCTGATATTTTCAGTTTTTTTCTTTGAAAAAAATTATAAAATTCAATTTTCAATTTTATCTTCTCTGACACTTCCATTTTTTTCCATAAAAAAAAGAAAAATTTTCCCAAACTATTATCTCTCCTTAAAATCCCTATTAATTTTCAGTTTTTTTCTATAAAAAAATTAAAATTTCCCCAAATTCGGATCTGTTTTCAGAATTTCTATAAATTTTCAATTTTATGAGTATTTCCCCTGATACTTTTAATTTTTTTTTTAATTGAATGTGATTTTTTAATTTTCTCAGTTGCATTCAACTGAAGTGGAATCGCGTCATCAGAAAATTCAGAAGTAGTTCGACCTATTTTTGTAAATGTTAGAGTACGACCTTACATATAGCTAGTTCATATGAACGCACTCACCTTATATCATTAGCACTTAGTTCATCAAATATATACTGTTCATTCGAATAACCTGCTTTCCATCCTCAAACCCTATTTTCATTCATTTTCCACCTTCACTTTTTTTTCTATCCGAGCATCAGGATTCTTTGTGAAATTGCCAGATGCTTCACATCGTTGGACTATCCTTTCCATAAAATTATTTCCATGAGAATAATTAAACAATTCCCACAATCCATGATAACACCGTAGGTTCCTTCCTTATTACACACTGAGCTACAAATCTTATAAACAGTAGTAATATATTCCTAACTCAATTGGTTAATAGTAGAAGCGATAACAGGTGGTATTTCTAAACCGATTACAATCTCGGTTCTTGAACAGTAGATAAATCTTGAGATAGCAGGTTGAATTTGTGAAACAATTGCAATATGAGATCTTGAATATACAATGCTTTTTTTGTGGAAAAACTTTTCTTTCAAGGAATGTTATGAAAGAGCATAACAGAACCAATTACCAAAAAGCAGCATATGATAAATTTCACATAGATTAAGCAATAATGCCGATAATTCTGTCATACAGATCCAGATCTTGAGAGTTACACACAAACATGCATACAAACAATCATAGATACAGGTGAAGCTAATATAAAGTCTGTTAAAATTCGGAGACAGAATCAACAATGAAACTTTGATAAATGAGGTGTGTATGAGGTAAATTAGATATTGTGTCCTTCTCAATGAAAATAGAAGTTTGAACAAATAACAATAATCAACTAAAATGTAAAGACAAAAGTAAATCACAGCAAATGCTCAAAATGCTGGCCTTGTTCATGATAACACAACTGTGCCCTTCTTCGAATATCATTCACTGCACGATTAATTTCCCTCCTCCTCAATCTTCCAAACTCTCTAACAATGCTTCGTTGAAGGTCCTCAATATTTTGATATTCCCTCTGAATATAAACTCTATTTTCCAGTGTACATCATAAGAATGTATCCATAACACTTAAGTCTGGAGGACTTGCTGGCCACCTCACCGGCCCATTATTCCCTATCCATTTATCACCAAACCTTTCAGTCAGGTAATTAGATACCCATCTGGTAGTGTGAGGTGGAGCACCATCATGTTGAAACCAGATATTGTTATAGTTAGCCAAAGGTAGATCAGCCGAATAGTCTTCGAAAATCGACTGGTGATAGGTTTCTCCATTCAGGATTCCGACAAATAAATGAGGGCCCATGAAGTTGAATTTTTCGGAAATGCCTGGAGTTGTTTATGCTCCAAATGTGTTCATTATTTCGGTTGAATATCCCACAATTCGTAAAAGTGATTTCATCTGTCCAAATGATATTTTCCATGAAAACACGAAAATCGGGTCTCCTTATGAGTCAATTACAAAATTGTAATCGCCTTTCATGATCACCTGGATACAATTTTTGTATTTTAGACACATCAAAGTCAAAGCCTATCATTATGATAAGAATTAATTATTTTCGATATCTCCAATTTTTCGAAAAAGAATAATAACTCATGAAACATCATTGAAAAGGTAAAATCGGGTTCTTTTCAAAACAGAAAATGTCCAATGTAGCGCCTATAAAAAAATAAAGTTGATGATGGTGGCCAGAAGACGAAACGTTGTTGAGCAAATCTGAAAACACTATTATGTAGCGGGGAAGAAGTGGTAATGTGAAACTGCAATTTATTTTTGAATCCTCTTCGTATCTCTCATAATTTCTGAGATCCCAATGGTGAGGATCGAATTTGAAACACCCTGTATAAGAATGGCAGTCCAGTGTGTACTATTTATCATGACCGATGAAGCTACGGTGTTAGTTGAAAGTGTTGAGAATTTAAAAAAATGTATCATTATTATTTAATTATTATCATGGATAGTGTTGTAGATTTCCATCAAGAAACGGGTCAGTACATTCATAATTATTCAACAATTAGCATGCTTTCATTATTCATTTTTTTCACATTTACATTTCATTTGGTTTTGATTCTTAAAGAAGAATCACTGAGAATGACTCGAGAACAAACAATATTCTTCAGTGGAGAATTTAAAAACTATATCATTAAAGCATTCCAAAGTTTATCTTTCTGCTTTACCTATTTATTTATGACTAGAACGTCAGCTCTTATTTTTTGAAAAAATGGTTATGAAAATGATTTTATTGAGGAATTGATTATCGGTACTTTTTATGAAAATTGACCGGAATTGTGGTAAACTTGTGAGAAAGTAGCACTGAACATTTTTGTCATCTATGCTAATCACACAGAATGAAATTTTCAACATATCACTGCATTCGAACAAGTTTATTGTATTTTCGTTCATCTACTGTTATATACAGGCCGTTTTTTTAGTTAATCCCAACATTGATATCTCGGAAATAAGATCTACTAAGTCGGGCGCAGGGTGAAAAGAGAATATTCTAGTTTCTCAAAATAGTAAACTTTTGTCCATTTCAACCGAACTTGTGAATCTTACCGTGTCCGAAAGAGGAGATACTAGTGGAATCAGCTAAAAAAATCGTTCTGTATAATGAAATATTGATTAAATTTTATGGATTTATCATTGTTACCAGTTGATGAATATCAAAAAAAGTATAATTCTGCAATAAGTGTAACACATATTCATTCCTAAAAGACTGTTCTGAATTTGCATTGTTTCATAGGATCTTTGTCTATATACGAGGATAAGTACTGCTATAAAATAAAATTCAATTTCCAACTTGTTTTGAGTGAAATGAATTTCAGAAGTAATGGAAGTTATATTTTCAAATAATCGTTCACAAAATTACTATTACATCAATATGTATTAGATAGATACATAGCTAGCACCCAGGTGTATACCCGATTACAGAAAATGTTAAAGATATTAGGCTAAAAAAATAACATACTTAGATTCAATTGACATAGTATAAAAGAATTATTATTTACAACGTGTATATAAAACAATGACAGTATAAAAGAATTATTATTGACAACGTTTATATTAAACAATTTAAAATTATAAGAAAAATCTATAAATTGAAGGTTTAATGTAAGATGCAATCCTTGATAGAGAAAATATGCTGAAAAAATAACATACTTAAATTCAATTGACATAATATAAAAGAATTAGTCTTCACAACGTTTACATAAAACAATTGAAAACTATAAAAAAATAAATATAAATTAAAGGCTTAATGTAAGATGCAATACTTAATTAAGGAAATATGTCGAAAACATAGCATACTTAGATTCAACTGACATATAAAAGAATTAGTCTTCGCAACGTTTATATAAAACAATTGAAAATTATAACAAAAATCTATGAATAAAAGGTTTTATGTAAGATACAATCTTTGATGAAAAAAATATGCTGAAAAATACTCTGATTCAATCGAAATTATATAAAAGAATAATTCTTCTCAGCGTTTATATAAAACAATTGAAAATTATAAGAAAAATCTATAGTTGAAAGGTTTTATTTAAGATGCAATCATTGATAAAGAAAATATGCTGACAAAATAATATATTTAGATTCAATATAAAAGAATTAGTCTCCACAATGTTTATATAAAACAATTGAAATATGTAAGAAAAATTTATAAATGAAAGGTTTTATGTAAGATACAATCTCTGGTGGAAAAAATATGCTAAAAAATACTCTGATTCAATCGACATTATATAAAAGAATAATTCTTCTCAACGTTTATATAAAACAATTGAAAATTATAAGAAAAATCTATGAATGAAAGGTTTCATTCATTGATAAAGAAAATATGCTGACAAAATAATATACTTAGATTCAATAGACATAATATAAATGAATTATTTTTTTTTTGGGAAAGAAAGTTTTTGGCTTTCTACTACTCCATCTGATGCAAAAAAAGGGGTGAGAGAATCTTCCAAAGAAGGGAAGGAAGTAATCAATTTGAAACTCTATACATGAATGTGTAGATCATGCAAAGAAGTAACTTTCATTCACAAACTGAAAGAAAGTCCTCCTGAAACAGCTACTTTCATATAAACATTGAATTACACGAGAAAAGTATCTTCTGTATAATCAGTGTTCATATAGAAGTATTTGTTTCGAAAGAATTATTTTCTTTCGTGTAATTCAATGTTTATATGAAAGTAGCTGTTTCAGGAGGACTTTCTTTCAGTTTGTGTCTGAAAGTTACTTCTTTGCATGATCTACACATTCATGTATAGAGTTTCAAATTGATTACTTCCTTCCTTTCTTTGGAAGATTCTCTCATCCTTTTTTTTGTATCAGATGGAGTAGTAGAAAGTCAAAATCTTTCTTTCCCAAAAAATTAATCACTCCTAAAAATATAACCCCTTCAATTCAAATAAGATTCCTCTTGGCTGGGATTAAATCAAATAGGTGAATGAATGTCATTACGATGTCATCGATGACATAAGCAGATCAAGCTTATTCCGTGACATTCAAAATCGTAATTCATGAATGGAGTGTGTGTATTTTCTATAATGTCATCCAATTTGGTACTGAAGAGCCTTGGGGCAAGTGTCTTAAGGCGAAACATCGGTGTATACCAGTGACGGTGACAGTGTTCCATGTGAGTACAATTTATTACCATTCATTCAAAGTAGAACTCATGTGAATGATATCTGATTCTTATTCCACAACAAATGTTTGAAATACAAGTAGAGAAAAGTATCTTCTGTATAATTCAGTGTTCATATAGAAGTATTTGTTTCGAAAGAATTATTTTCTTTCGTGTAATTCAATGTTTATATGAAAGTAGCTGTTTCAGGAGGACTTTCTTTCAGTTTGTGTCTGAAAGTTACTTCTTTGCATGATTTACACATTTATGTATAGAGTTTCAAATTGATTACTTCCTTCCTTTCTTTGGAAGATTCTCTCATCCTTTTTTTTATATCAGATGGAGTAGTAGAAAGCCAAAAACTTTCTTTCCCAAAAAATTAATCACTCCTAAAAATATAACCCCTTCAATTCAAATAAAAGAATTAGTCTTCACAATGTTTATATAAAACAATTGAAATATGTAAGAAAAATCTATAAATGAAAGGTTTTATGTAAGATACAATTCTTGATGAAGAAAATATATTGAAAAAATAACATACATAGATTCAATCGACATAACATAAAAGAATTAGTCTTCGCATCGTTTATATAAAATAATTGAAAATTATAAGAAAATGCGCCACTGGAATTGAAGAAGTCTCCCCAAAGCGCCAATTAATTTTTGTTTCATAATTTCATGATTTGATAATCTATAAATGCAAGTTTTTTTGTAAGAGGCAATCCTTATTAAAGAAAATATTCTGAAGAAATAACATACTTGCATTCAATCGACATAATATAACGCAACGTTTATATAAAACAATTGAAAATTATAAGGAAAATCTATAAATGAAAAGTTTTATGTAAGATGCAATCCTTTATAAATTTTGAAGAATATTGTTAGAGTTTCATTCCAACATCAACAAGTGATCATCTTCAAGGGGATGATTAAAGTTCAATCTTCCTCTTTAAGATGATCACTTGGTGATCGAAACGCCTGTCGAAGTTTTGAAATAACGATTTGGTGTTGGAGAAGGCTCCAGTGATATTTATTACTGCACCAAACGTTCCAAACAAACAATATCACGTATGTCACATAATAAATTAAAATTATATTTACTGGTGCTCTGAAATTCACATTTGTTCTATCACTTTAGTCATCTTTAGAAATCAAATAAGTACTGGGTCCTGATGGTTACATTGAAATATAGAATACAGTGCAGTTACAGTATAAAAATGATAATCAGTGATATTAGTTCAATTTTTCATAATAAGTTACACTGAATAAGATGTTTCATAACGATCTCAGATGACAAACCTTCATTGAGACTGACATTGTCAATTATTCATAAATTTCATCAGTAATATTTTGTCGAAAAACGTTATTCCGTAAACTTGATGGAGTGTATCCGCCTAAAATTGAGTTTTGAAAATTCAAGAGAAATAAGACATCGAATGATTATTTCGATATTCCATCCTTCCAAAAAAAGATGAGTGTGTGAATTATAGATGAGATTTATCAGGAATGAAGGATGAGATATAGGATTTCCAGTTTTAATTCATGTGCAATATTTAAAATAAAACTAATTCACGCATTAGTTGCTCTGTTCAATTATGGCATAGCAATCAAGATCAAATAACAATGCAATTTCAGTTTAACTTTATGCACACGACCAACATTTAACAATTAAGTATTATGCATTACCAAATTTTTGTACATGAAAACCTTCATCTTCTCTCATCTTGTAATGCATTTTTTTTTTCTACAAATAGGAAAATATTTTCGTTCTAGAAATATCCCAGTAAGGAGATCACTAGTGATATCAATGAATGTTAGTAGTAAGTACACTCTTGCGTTGAATTTAAATTAAATTGAAAGCACCTTGTTGAAATTGTAATGTGTATTAATATATGACATCAAATTTAGTGTCTGTATTCATTCCTAACACTCCGCTCGCTTACTATCAGTCAGGCTTTCCAGTGGACAATTGAGTGAGTTCAATAATACATAGTCCGGTGGTTGAGCCTACCATCACTGATGATAACTATGGCGGGCCGAAATAGGGCTGTCTGGTGCTGGATCAACTAGTTGTCTTGATTCAATTAGAAAATTTTGGAAATGTTGCGATAGAAAAAAAAATTCAGATTGTTTTAGTTCAATTGTTGAGTCGCAAAAGACGTACTACGAAGTTGAATATTTTTGGAGGAGAACGCATCTGAAACAAACTATATTCAGTTCATCAATAACCATTAAATAATAATTTCTACCTCAGTGCAGCAAGCCGGTATGATTTTAAGATTCGAGAGTAGGGAGGGCATAATTCCACCAAGGACTCCAATAATCAGAACATCCATCTTGACAGAGTGATCTGGATAGAGTCTGCGGAGTTCAAAGAGAAAATATCAATATTTTATCCGTTTTTCCTCTTCTTTTCTGACGATATTCGTCTTGCCAGGAGCTGAAAATTCCACGACAAATATCGTTTTGCTCTGGTGGTCGAGAAGGACTACATCAGGCTTATTAGCTTGTATAAGTCTCAGGGTGGGGAACGAATAGTTCCAATAAATTTGGCACTTCTCGTTCCCCACAACGGATTCAATATCCCCTGGAGCGTAGAGCAACACCGGTGTCTCGTCAAAACCGTATGAGTGCCGTAAAAGGTAATATAGCACTATTAGGGCCGCGTCATGTCGATGGATATAGGCCAAGAATGAATATGCTGGACATGCTGATAGCAAGTGCAGTAGAGTCTCAGGTGCCTCGCGGCAGGCCCTGCACCTTGTTTCAGGAACCTCTATACACATCACGCGACTGCGGTAAACGAAGTTGTTGAAGACACCATCCTGGCAAGCCATGATGAACCCCTCAGTTTTCGACTTCCCCACTTATTTTTATTATTATTATTATTATTATACAAAATCATTATATCGAAACTATTCCAATTACATTCCAAGAGTTCGAATTATTCCATTTGTTTTAGTACCGAAACCTGTGCCACTCGAAGAAAGACAAAAGACATTCTTTGGAATCGTTCGTGCATACCATGCTGGGCTTTGATATGCAAATTCACATTTTTTAAAACATGCGGACGCATCAGTTTAAGGATGTCCACTTGACGAAGCAAGCCTTGGAAGCTGGAAGATGAGCACAATGCACGTGAATTCATGTCAGAAACAGTTGTTGCATGCGTGCGTTAATTAAGCAGAAAATTGTAATTTCTCAATGGAGTTTATGGTTGAAGAATTTGAGATGTTGCCAGTCTTCCAATCGTCCCAGAATTGGTTTGTTGATAGTATTGGCTTGTTTTAAAAGTTTTGCCCATGTCATTGTCATGCATTTTTGTAGCTGCATATCTCAATAAACATTTATTCTACTGTGGCGTGGTATACAGGCCGTTTCTTTTCCGAATTGTTATTTTAGAGAATATCAAAAAATGAAAGAATAAAATTTTAATTTTCGAAGTGTACTATAACGATCCAATCATAAAAATTCGATAAAACGTTCCGTGTTAACATGGCCACAATCAACTTTTTTTTTTTTAAATACGGACCTGTCTTTTTCATTACAGATATCGATGAAGCGATAAATTCACAATCCAAGGTTATATCACTTTTGATATTTTCATAGTGTTTCATTTGAAATAACCATCATCAGTGACAACAATCAAACAGAAAAACATTTTCTTCATCATAGATTTTTGGGAAAAATGAAACAAATACGGAAAACCAAAACTACATGTCAGCAAAGTATTTAGCTGAAAGTTAACATTCCTAGAGCGGAAGCGGATTAATTCAACGTCGCAGATTAATGGAACGTGATATATATCATAAATTACACAAGGTGAGCTTGCCGCTACACCATTCCTATAGTTTTCAAACGTTATGAACTGTGGGAATTACAAACATGGAGTGTGCACAGTAAATAACTCTTATGTGCCTTCTTCAGATAACAACTCGCACTTATGACTTGTGTTCTTGATTCATGGGAACACCGCTGTAGGCGAAATAAATTATTGTAAACGTATCGAGTCAGTGCTGTGCGAAAATGAACGTTCTCTCAGTGTCATGCGAACTGTTACATGAAAAATTGAAGGTGAGTTTTGTAACACCGATGATATCAGCATTTTCAACAATTCATATTTTATTTCGGGATTCAAAAACTATCCTACAGAAAATGACAAAAACATAAAGCAGAATTCAAATTAATTTTAATTCAAAAAAGTAACTGTATCAAATAATAACTCAGTTTGATGATCGCTTGTATTTATGTCTAGTTAGGGAAGCCACGGATTATGCTGTAGACGACCCCTCCCGATATAGAAGGCCCCGACACTCTGTCGAATGAGGCCCTCATGTCCCCCGTTAACGGACGAATAACTTTTTCATCCATCCCACCCCAGCCAGGTAGGGGTTTCCCGTGAAGGGCGGCACTGATGTCTAAAGACTTCATGCCGTCACCAATCAGTCATGAACCCATTGGTCCCTCTCAAGACCAACAATCAGCCAAAACGGTAGGGGAGCTGGTCTCCAAACCTGGATGAAATGACGATGACATTCTGGTTGTATTTATGTCAGAAAGAGTTTAGGCTGTTTTGAAATTTTTGTCCGTAGCTTGACTAAATGCGTTGTTGGACAATATATATGTGGCTTCTTTGAATTTTCTCCTAAACCAGTGTTCCTCTTTGTGGATGATTTCAGCTTGAGCCCACTTGATGTTATGTTGATGAGTCCAAACATGCTCTGCTATTTCGGATTTACTGGTTTTTCCTCGCTGTGTGTATTTCTCGTGCTCAGCAATGCGAACTTTTGATGGCCTCTTAGTTTCACCAATGTATGATTCTCCGCACTCGCAGGGTATCCGGTAAATGCAATTCTTGGAATCGCAGTCCGCGTTTGGTGGCCTGGTTTTCGTGAGGCTGCTACGGATAGTGTTCCCAGATCTGAAGCAGGTCCTGATGTTATACTTGGACCCAATCTATCTTATCCTTTCCGATAATCCTCTGATGTAGGGAAGTACAAGTACTGGTTGTGGTGGCTTCTCTTCCTTGTGGAGTTCTTGCTGTCTTCTAGCTAAGGCCTGGAGTAACCATTTCGTTGAAGGTCATTTTTGATGATGCCTAGTTCCTTTTCGAGACCTTCCTTTGTATTACAGAGCCAAAAAGCACGGTCTAGTAGAGTCCTGATGATTCCTCTCTTAGTCGATTGATGGTGGTTGGATTTCTAGTTCAGATACTGTCCTGTGTGAGTGGGTTTTCGATATACAGATGTTTTCCATTTAGTGCCGGTCCTGTTCACCAATACGTCTAAGAAAGGCAATTCGTTGTGGATTTCCTTCTCCATTGTGAAAGTGATGGAAATACTTACGTTGTTGATGTGCTTCAGGAAAGTGTCTAGTTCTGCATTCCCATGGTTCCATATTATGAAGGTTCGTCTACGTATCTCAACCACAGGTCTCTCTGTAGAATTTGAGTATAAAAAATCACCATTTTGGAAAATTAAATAAAACTTGATAAAAATACATATTAAAAAACTAATCAACACAGTTTATTGTATGATTTCCACTATAAAAGGGTTTTACAAAAACCGCGACACGTGTTTTGCTATTCAATAGCTTCCTCAAGCATAAACTGAGAGTTACTTCTAAATTACAACCATTTTATACTCTAACCTAGTATCTACTCGTCTACCTAAATAATGAATCTACCTGAAAAAGTCAGTATTCCTCCGAATGAAACGATTACTCTGGTGGAGAATCCATTGGACGAAAACTTTATGAATCCGGAAGTGAAAAATGAAATATTAGAATTGCTTACAGTGTGTTTGTTACAGAATTACTTTCAATTCAATGGAACTTTTTACTCGTCCTGCAAAGGTCTCATAAAGGGAAACCCACTTCGTCCTATTCCGACAGAAATTTTCATGGACGATTTGGAGAGAACAATATACAGTAACCCACTGGTTAGAAGTTTCATGTATTGGTATAGATATGTGGATGATATCCTAGTATGTTTCACAGGAACGTACAGACAGTTGACAAACTTTTTGAAGCTCATCAATTCTCTACACCCTTCTATCACATTCCCAATGGAGATGGAACAGGACGAGTCTATAAATTTTTTTGGACTTGACAATATCAAAAGTTAACAACAAACAAGATTTTTCAACTTATCATTAACCGGCACATACAGATATTATCATTCATAATTCGTCCACTCACCCATATCAGCATAAGGTAGCAGCTTTCAAGAGTATTATCTACAGACTGATGAATGTGCCCGTGTCAGATGCGAATTTCAATAAAGAACTGAATATAATAAAGCAAATATCCGGCAACAATGATTACAATAGCGGTCTAATACATTCTATATTATCAAAAAAGTTATACAGTCAAGCTTTGAAAGAAGTTTACCCAAGTCGAAGAGAATAGGATAAACGTTATAAAACATTTACCTACTTAGACCAACCCACTACAAATATTTCAGATTTTCTGCACAGCAAAGGTGTAAATACTGCTTTCAAAACTAACAACAACTTAGGCAAGCACATTGAGAATAACAAAGATAAAAGTTCAGTTTCAGAAAAATCAGAAGTGTATAAATTACCGTGTAGGTCATGTCCGATGTTTTATATAGGTCAAACTGGAAGAAAGTTCAAAACCCGCATAAAGGAACACAAATATAGTTTTCAGAATGGAAAAATAAATTTCACACATGCCAGTCATTTATTCTCAGAGGGACATGAGTTCAACCATGAATACAAACCCCTTCATTTCCAAAATGAAGGTTTGGAGAGTATGGAAATTAAAATCCAAAAACTCTCAACATCTCATGAACAATCAAACTGAATTGAATAATTCGCCGTTATTGGATAAGTTCATTAGCAGGTAATACAAGTAAAAATAGTTGGGTATATTTACAGGTATACTTTCGAAAAATTTATTGACATTGTTAATGAATTCATATCTGGCATTTTCAGGTGGATTCATTATTTGGGTAGACTAGTAGCTACTAGGTTACAGTATAAAATGGTTGTGACTCTCAGTTCATGCGGAAAACGGAAAACCGACAGTCACCTGGTGATTGACGGTAACATCATTTCCACCTCTCCCGACAAAGCCGAAGCCTTCCGTGAAAATCTCGAAAAAACCTTCCGTCTTCCTAAAGACCCACAATTCGATAACCTATTTCTTAACCTCATTCACCAACAGGTGCCGGCGCAGTTGGGCAGGCACCCAGGTCAAATCCCCCTCGACGCCAACTGTCCCTTAAGATCCCCATTCAGCGAGGAAGACATCCTCAACTCTATCCACAGTGGTAGAAATACCGCTCTTGGACCAGACTCGGTTAACCGCTGTGTTCTGAAAAACCTCCCCCACAAGGATCCTACTAATCCCGACAAGTACAGACCCATCAGCTTGCTTAGCTGCCTTGGAAAACTGCTGGAACGATTGATCACTAACCTTTTGAACGACTTCCTCACACTCCACAACATTATCCCTCCCTATCAACATGGTTTCAGGACCGAACATTCTACCCAGAACGCACTAGTCGAACTTCACACCCACATATCCCAAAATATCAACGCTTCTTTTTGCACCATTGCAATCTCCCTAGACATCCAAAAGGCTTTCGACAAGTTCTGGCACGCGGGCCTGATCTGGAAGCTTATCCAAATCAATCTGCCTCATCACTTTATCCGACTAGTTGCATCCTATTTATCCAACCGACTTATCCGCGTCAAAGTTGGTGAAGCTCTATCCACCCCTTTCTCCCCAAAAGCCGGAGTCCCCCAGGGATCAGTCTTCGCCCCTTCCCTATTCCTCATATATGCACATGATGTTCCCACAACCCACAAAATCCTCCAATACGCTGACGACACCATCCTATACTCCTCCGCCCCCAACACCCGCCGCTTGCAAATTCAAGCCCAAAATATGATCGACCATTTCAAGCAGTGGTGCAACAAATGGCGTATCAAAATCAACCCCACAAAAACCCAAACAATCCTCTTCCGACATCCTAACACCTCTACCCGTCCCAAACTAAATCCGGACAACTTGAATCTCAGACTTTTGGGGGACAACCTCTTACTCCAGAACTCGGTTTCCTACTTGGGGGTCACCTTCACGAGGACCCTCAACTGGGAAATCGACCTGAGAGAGACACTGGACAAAGTCCGGAGGAGAGCTAACCTTCCAAAGGCTCTGAGAGGAAAGATTGGGGGATGCGACAGTAGAACTCTGTTTCACACCTATAATACCTTTATAAGACCAGTCCTCGACTACAAAGCAATGATATACTGTACGCTTCCTCCGAGACTGTCCCACCGCATCCTTACGACTGAACGACGAATACTACGCAACATACACAACCTGCACTACCGATACCCTTCCCTGAACTTATACAACCTCATAAATACTACACCAATCGACCAAAGATTTCAGGAACTCCGAGGACGATATGCGACCAGGACGATGAGCAGCAACAACACCGGTGCCATCGATACGCTCACATCGCCATGGATCACCCGTGGAGGATCCCGAAGGAAACCTAGGAAAAAGCTCCCCTTTCCCCCAGCCAGACTCCTGGGAGCGATGGAAGACCCACCGGAGCCGATCCAGGACATCCTAGAGGATTTCCCACTGGGATACAGATAGCGGACACCTGACAGCAGCGCCCCGGAAAGTACCGAAATCCTAAACACGCTAAACCCCGGCCCAAAAACCCGTACCAAGTCACAACATCTGGACCACCGACCACCGCAATGAACCCGGACTACCACATGGATCAACATAAAAACCAACTAAGAAAACTGGAACACAAAAACAACACAACACAAACACCAACATAAAACACAAAACACACACACAACTCACTCACCCTGAAGAGGCATAAGCCTATACCAAGGCCCTACACAAACAGATACATACACAAAATTGTAAAAACTGTAAATAACTTGTAATATACGATTTTCATTCATTCATTCATTCATTCAGTTCATGCTTGAGGAAGCTATTGGGTAGCGAAACACGTATCGCGGTTTTTGTAAAACCCTTTTATAGTGAAAATCATACGATAAACTGTACTGATTAGTTTTTTTTTATTTTGGAAAACAACCTATAAGGGGTAAAACTGCTACATCCAGAACAATTCCACTTTATTCAACATGAGTACTTGAACATAATCATAACATTTCAAATGTTAATATTAATGGAGAGTATTCACAATCAGAGTTATTTCTAAATATTTTTCATGTCTTCCAAACTGAAAATAGAATATATTTGAATGAACTATTGTGTTTCCATCATCTGAAAAATCGGTATTGATTGCTATTTCTTACTTGACATCAATCGACGATGACGAGAAATCAGAGTTCCTAATGCCATCACTTCATTTTTCATTCCGTATAAATACTTTCGAAAATACTGAGCACCAAATTTATAAAAAGTCATTGAGTAATCTCAAAATCTAATCATTTTCAATGACAAATTCATTTAAAAACTCTTTAAACAGTTTTATATGTGTGTTTGAGTTTGTTCCTTCAATTGACTACATATTTTGTGTAGTATTGAGAAAACTCGCTTTTTTCTACTGTAACACCCCATATCAATCACATCATTTCTGGAATTGCATCAACCAATTTTCCACACCAATCGTGGGAAAAACATCAGTCCCTTTTCTGGAACGTTTGAAAATGAATGGAAAGCAGCAAATATATCTAGAAATTCAGTTTGGAAAAATTCCAACATATTTAATCTGGAACAAGAATCGTAAGGAATTATTTGTTACTGCAGTACCATAATTAATTATTGCATATTCTCAAAGTCGGGTAAAAACTGCTGCTGAGCAACCGATGATAACTCCATATCGATAGGTTTAGTATCATCGTACAGAGCTGGTGCTTCACATAAAATAGAGATTGTCCCTGCTATCGATGCTATGATGAAAATCCAGAGAAAAAGGCGATCTAAAACCATAGCTACAAAACCCCAGTCTTGGTCCTCCTGAAAACGAAAAAAATCAAAATACAAGTGAGCAGTTCACGTCATTACAATGATATTCTCAACTGAGTTGGTAAGAAGCAATACAGGGTGACTTTTTTTACTCAATACTCCCTCGAAAAGTCTAAATATTTTTATCCACATCAGATGAAATTATTGGGTAAACTGTGACTGCATTTTATTCTATTCAATCTTTCTTGTTTGTAATTTTTTCGTCAATATAAGATTCCAATAATGCATTCACGGTGATAGATCAATATTATTCATTTATATGAAAAAATCTGTCGTGCATACGATTTTTGCAAGCATTGATGGCATTGCCTTGTCTCCAGGACGTTCATGCTGGAGCTGGAGGTAACCGCTAAAATAACCGTTGCATCCACTGGTGAAAGACAATAAAAGGTTTTGTTTTTGCCAATTTTCAGGAACTTCGAAATGCATATACCTAACCTACACACAGAATGTGGTGGTGTACCTGTATCCCTTGAACCAGAGTCCTGCGAAAATAGTCTTGATGAACCGTCAACATCGAAGACACCTTCAACATCAAAGACTTTGCCCCAGAGAGATGATGTGGAACCACCACATAAGAGACACAAAATGGACTTCCACAATGAATGTTATTCTGAATGCAGCTCAAAGCCCCCAAAATGAGAAAGAAAAATAATATATGAAAAATATTCCGTACAGAGAAGCTATAGGACGTCTCATGTTTTTAGCGGTTGTCACTCGTCCAGATATATCATTCTCAGTGAGCAGAGTTAGCAGATATTTGGAAAATCCAGGAAAGCAGCACTGGGAAGCAGTCAAACGTATTTTCATATACCTAAAGGGTACTAAAAGTTATGGAATTCTATACAATGGTGGGAGCAACGAATGTTTAAAAGCGTATTCAGATGCAGATTTTGCAGCAGATATTGATACTAGATATTCAACAACTGGCTATGTTACTTTATTATCAGGTTGTCCAGTTACATGGACATCTCAACGACAAAAGTGTTTCAACATCCACGACAGAATCTGAATATATTGCAGCTTGGGATGCCGCACAAGAAATAATATGGTTGAGAAGGTTGCTTAAAGAAATTGATGTTGACGTTTCAAATCCAACGGAACTTTTTGTTGATAATAGAAGTGCTATAAACTTGGTGAGCAATAATGATCATCACAAACGAAAAAAATATCACTGTTGTTTACACCCATCCAGTGAAGTGCTTATTATAATAAGCACTTTACTGGAAATCTCAGAAACATCAGTGACTTGATCAAGTTGAATGATACGGCTTTGCTATCCGTTATCCCGGTTTCAAGAAAGTCTATCAATATTGAAGTCGTCTGAAAATGTACCAAATGTCTCAGTATTGAATTTTTTCTTCGGATGCTATACAATGTCCCACTTCTCTCATCGCTTTCATACGTTCAAAACGATAGATTTCTCACGCAGTGAAAAATATCCGCCATTACAGTGGGAAATGATTTCTCACCGTTATCACGATGGCCCAAGTCAGTCATGAATTGTTATATGTCAGATTGATATGACACGTTTTCCATGTTGACAACGCTACGCCGAGGATTCGCGTGCAATATCCAAGTAGCCCATTGTCGGCGTTTCCATAACATAAAATTTACAATCATCTGCCAGTCGATGTAAGATCCTCTAATTTTACAGGCAAGCGTTTTAGAAAGGCTGTAAAGAAATTTTTAGTAGATAGGCTCTATTACAGTCTACAAGAATACTTTGTAGACACCTTTTAGCATGTTTATTGTATATGTTATGATATGACCATGTATCATGTGTGGATTTTAGACGAAAAGTTATATTATAACTTGATTATTTTTTAAGTTCATTCGCTAAATTTCTTTTTAACTTGATTTTTATTTAAATTGATTAGTTATATTTAATTGTCCTTATTGCTTAAGCTCATGTTCGTATTTTACTAGTTAAACGAAATTCTTTTATTATCTACTATGACTTGCGATTTTACTTATTAATAATTTATATGAATTGTCCTATTGCTCAAGCTTTGTCAACAAATTGCCCTTAAGACAATAAATTATTATTATAACAATAAAATCGAAGCACTGCATAATTATTGCTTACCCAACGAAAATAGTTTTATTGTTGATTATTATAGTATAAACAGTTCAGATTTACTTAATATTGAATATAATGGAATACGAAGATTTAGAGTTGGAAAATACAGCTCCAGAAATTGTTCAGAACGCAATAGATGTTTGCAATAATTTGCTACCAAGCACATCAAGAGAAAAATATGAAATTGCTCACAGAAATTTTACGGAGTGAAAAATGAAAGCCAAGGTAAATTCTTGTTCCGAAAATACCTTGTTGATTCATTTTGAAGAGTTGTTAAAAAGATTGAAATCATCTACATTATGGCATCAGTAATCGATCATGAGGATGCACGTAGTAAAACTACGTGCCGTTGTAATGAACATCAAAAATTAAAAATTGTTGACATGGAAGGTCCTAATTCAGCCCTTTCAATAAAATTACCCGATACTAAAACCAAGGTTCCTAGAAATTTCACAGTCACAGGAGAATTCTACCAAAATTACAAAAAATATGTGAAACTTCGACGATGCACAAATGAAACACGTTTTTTTTTAAATTACAAAAATAGCAAATGTACGAAACATCCTGTGGGGATAAATACATTTGGCACCATGGCGAAAGAAATAGCAAAATTTTTGCAATTACCGAACCCTGAATTATATACTGACCCACTGTTTCCGAAGATCATTTGCGACTATTTAGTTAATGCAGGGGCAGATCTTTCAACTTTAAAACGCCATGGGGGTTGGAAATCCAGCAATGTTGCTGAATCTTCATAGCTAACAAAATGAAAAGTTCAAAAAGTATAGTTGAATCCATTCAGCCTCCAGCGCCATTAGAACCTAAACACATCAATGCTGTGGAAGCTCAGTACGTTTCCCCATCAACTTCAACTTTGACCGCAGCTAATATTTCAATTACCGAAAACATGTGGAAACAAAACAACCTAGCAGGAATTACTTTACAAAATCGTTCAAATATAACTGTTAATTACTATTTTCAATAAAATATAAAAATGAGTTAATGACATACAAATATTATCATATATGTATTTTAATTTTCAATACTTGAAAACAACGCAACCGTAGAAAAAGAACAGGGAACAATGCGTGAGAAAATGACATATTTCTCCCTCGCTTGATTTGCGCTCGTCAGAAATATGTCATTTTTCTCACTTGTTGTGCAGTATGCTATTCTCTATCAACTTGAAAAACTACATTATAACGTTCAATGTTTCCTTAACTCCTCTATTATTATTTCTATCAGATGTTTTTTATCCATTCCTTATTTTCCCCGAAGTGAAAAATTATTCAAATAACAATTTTCAGATATTTCCTATCTGTTTTCAGGTTATTTCAAAAGTTTTGTCCCTTCTAATGTTTCTGTAGCTTCATATCTCAATCAATATGAATTTTGCTGTATCGCGACATATACTGATCGCTAGAGAATTTTTCACATTACACCTTGATGCTGTTGAATTTTTTTGCTCCTTTTCAGCTTGTGACTATATAATGTCGTTAAGCGATTTTCGGCTAGTTTTTCACTACGAATTCAAATTGAACCAAATCGCCAATGAGGTATTTGGCAGTGAAAGTGTTAATAAACGCACTGTTCGATATTGGTTTGCAGAAATTTTAGCTTCGAAGACGATCTACAAAGTGGTCGACCTACACTAATCTAAGACAAAGATTTGAGGGCACTGGTGGAGACTGACCTATCACAAGCGGTGCGTAGGATGGCGGAAGAACTGGGCGTCAGCTCCCATGCGGTTTTTGATGGTTTGAAATGTGACTACAACAGGTGACGTTCAGGACAGTGGTTGGACACTGATGAACAACCCAGGCACTTCCCAAAAACGAAAACACACCAAAAAAGAACATGGTTACTGTACAGTGGTCTGTACTGTACTAATGAGCAACTCAGGCAATTTTCAAATGCGCCAAAAAAGACCATGGTTACTGTACGGTGGTCTGTACTGTACCGATGAGCAACCCAAGTACTTCCCAAAAGCGAAAGCACACCAAAAAAGAACATGGTTACTGTACAGTAGTCTCTACTGTACTAATGAGCAACCCACGCGATTTTCAAAAGCGAAAACACACCAAAAAAACCATGGTTACTGTACATTGGTCTGTACTGTACCGATGAGCAACCCAAGTACTTTCCAAAAGCGGAAACACGCCAAAATAAACATGGTTACTGTACGGTGGTCTGTACTGTACCGATGAGCAACCCAGGCAATTTCCGAAAGCGAAAACACGCCAAAAAAGACCATGGTTACTGTACATTGGTCTGTACTGTACCGATGACCAATCCAGGCACTTCCCGAAAGCGAAAACACGCCAAAAAAGACCATGGTTACTGTACAGTGGTCTGTACTGTACTAATGAGCAACCCACGCGATTTTCAAAAGCGAAAACACACCAAAAAAACCATGGTTACTGTACATTGGTCTGTACTGTACCGATGAGCAACCCAAGTACTTTCCAAAAGCGGAAACACGCCAAAATAAACATGGTTACTGTACGGTGGTCTGTACTGTACCGATGAGCAACCCAGGCAATTTCCGAAAGCGAAAACACGCCAAAAAAACCATGGTTACTGTACGATGGTCTGTACTGTACCGATGAGCAACCCAAGTACTTCCCAAAAGCGAAAACACACCAAAAAAGACCATGATAACTGTACGGTGGTCTGTATTGTACCGATGAGCAAACCAGGCACTTCCCAGAAGCGGAATCACGCCAAGAAAGACCATGGTTACTGTACAGTGGTCTCTACTGTACCGATGAGCAACCCAGGCACTTTCCAAAAGCGAAAAGGCGTCAAAAAAGACCATGATAACTGTACGGTGGTCTGTATTGTACCGATGAGCAAACCAGGCACTTCCCAAAAGCGAAATCACGCCAAGAAAGACCATGGTTACTGTACAGTGGTCTCTACTGTACCGATGAGCAACCCAGGCACTTGCCAAAAGTGAAAACACGCCAAAAAAGAACATGATTATTTTACCGCAGTCTGTACTATACCGATGAGCAACCCAGGCACTTACCAAAAGCGAAAACACGTCAAAAAAGACCATGGTTTCTGTACGGTGGTCTGTACTGTACCGATGAGCAACCCAGGCAATTTCCGAAAGCGAAAACACGCCAAAAAAGACCATGGTTACTGTACATTGGTCTGTACTGTACCGATGACCAATCCAGGCACTTCCCGAAAGCGAAAACACGCCAAAAAAGACCATGGTTACTGTACAGTGGTCTGTACTGTACTAATGAGCAACCCACGCGATTTTCAAAAGCGAAAACACACCAAAAAAACCATGGTTACTGTACATTGGTCTGTACTGTACCGATGAGCAACCCAAGTACTTTCCAAAAGCGGAAACACGCCAAAATAAACATGGTTACTGTACGGTGGTCTGTACTGTACCGATGAGCAACCCAGGCAATTTCCGAAAGCGAAAACACGCCAAAAAAACCATGGTTACTGTACGATGGTCTGTACTGTACCGATGAGCAACCCAAGTACTTCCCAAAAGCGAAAACACACCAAAAAAGACCATGATAACTGTACGGTGGTCTGTATTGTACCGATGAGCAAACCAGGCACTTCCCAGAAGCGGAATCACGCCAAGAAAGACCATGGTTACTGTACAGTGGTCTCTACTGTACCGATGAGCAACCCAGGCACTTTCCAAAAGCGAAAAGGCGTCAAAAAAGACCATGGTTACTGTACGGTGGTCTGAACTGTACCGATGAGAAACCCAGGCACTTTCCAAAAGCGAAAACACGTCAAAAAAGAACAGGGTTACTGTACGGTGGTCTGTACTGTACCGATGACCAATTCTGGCACTTTCCAAAAGCGGAAACACGCCATGAAGACCATGGTTACTGTACGGTGGTCTGTACTGTACCAATGAGTAACCCAGGCAGTTTCCAAAAGCGAAAACACACCAAAAAAGACCATGATAACTGTACGGTGGTCTGTATTGTACCGATGAGCAAACCAGGCACTTCCCAAAAGCGAAATCACGCCAAGAAAGACCATGGTTACTGTACAGTGGTCTCTACTGTACCGATGAGCAACCCAGGCACTTGCCAAAAGTGAAAACACGCCAAAAAAGAACATGATTATTTTACCGCAGTCTGTACTATACTGATGAGCAACCCAGGCACTTACCAAAAGCGAAAACACGTCAAAAAAGACCATGGTTTCTGTACGGTGGTCTGTACTGTACCGATGACCAATCCCGTCACTTTCCAAAAGCGAAAACACGCCAGAAAGACCATGGTTACTGTACGGTGGTCTCTACTGTACCGATGAGCAACCCAGGCACTTTCCAAAAGCGAAAACACGTCAAAAAAGAACATGGTTACTTTACGGTGGTCTGTACTGTACCGATGACCAATTCTGGCACTTTCCAAAAGCGGAAACACGCCAAAAAGACCATGTTTACGGTACGGTGGTCTCTACTATACCGATGAGCAACCCAGGCACTTTCCAAAAGCGAAAATATGTCAAAAAAGACCATGGTTACTGTACGGTGGTCTGAACTGTACCGATGAGCAACCCAGGCACTTCCCAAAAGCGAAAACACGCCAAAAAAGAACATGGTATCTGTACGGTGGTCTGTACTGTACCGATGAGCAACCCAGGCAATTTCCGAAAGCGAAAACACGTCAAAAAAGACCATGGTTACTGTACAGCAGTCGTACTATACCGATGAGCAACCCAGGCACTTCCCAAACGCAAAAACACATCAAAAAAAAACATGGTTACTGTACGGTGATCTGTACTGTACCGAATAGCAACCTAGGTACTTCCCAAAAGCGAAAACATGCCAAAAAAGATCAGGGGTAATGTACGGTGGTCTGTACTTCATCGATCAGCAACCCAAGCACTTCTCAAAAGCGAAAACCCAAAAAAAATGACCATGGTTACTGTACGGTGGTCAGCGTCAGGGGTGATTTACTATAATTCACAGCAGAACCCTATTGTAAGGAAATCGACGAAATGTACCGAGAATTGCGTCAACAGCAGCCGGCTGTACTCAACAGAAGAGGTCCAATCTTGCACCAAGACTTGCAACTTGCAACGAATTATCATTCTGCGTCACCCACCATACTTTTCAGACCTCTGGCCAGCCGACTACCATCTTTCCAAGCACTTCAAAAACTTTTTCACCGATAGAACCAAGCACTTCAATAATTTTCTCACCAACAGAACCTCTGCCAATCAGGACCAGCCAAAAACGGCCTTGGTCGACTTCATCGAACCCTGAGCACATAATGTTCATGCTGATGAAAATAATCGATTTGTGTTACATTACCAAAAGTACACTCATTCAAATTGCACTTATTTTTGTCGAATTGAATAAGTTTTGAATGGAATATCACAGTTTAAAACAGACTTATACAAACGGACAAATCTAATAAAAATACAACCAAAAGAGCTTACCGCATTGAATTGATCTTGTCTTTGAATATGATGCTGTATGAACATAACATTATGAATCGCTTTCTCCAACTCAAACGGATATTTTTTCCTTGTTCCCGAGTCGCTTTCATCAAGTCCAGAAAATACTGATGGTAATCCATTGTATCCCAGCCTCTCACTCAGTGTTCCAGCGAATCCTCTCAATCTGAAAAGTTGAATCTTTCATTAAGCTTTGCTATGCTCTTCGAAGAAACAAATTGAATAAAACAACATTTCACTTTAGACGGTTCACAAATATACTATAATAGCTGCGAAACACGCGGCGCGGTTTTGTAAACCTTTCACAGTAAAAATCAGAGTAAACTGTATTATAGTATATCCAGAAATGTCTAAGAGGAAATAATTTCAAAGGAAGCAACATAGTCGTCTCAAGCAAGTGGCACTGCAATTCATCCACAAAGTCACTGAGATATTTCTACCCACTATGCCCCTTGAGGACGATGCTAACGAGTCATTAAAATAGGGACTAGCGGCAAATAACATGAAAAGAGGCGGCCGACATTGTTCATCTCATTGAGTTAATTATAGTATTAATAGGCGTCGGCCCGAAGTATTAATATAAATTTCGTAATGATGTATTCTGTATGATGCCAAGATAATTAAAATATCGTGAAAACTAATTTTCTTCAAATATTTTATTTTAAGAAGAACAATTTATATTTGTAATAGTTTTTTATTGAGGATTATTACCTTCCACAGATCTATAAAATAATCAGAATATTAAATTTGAAAATAAATACATATGTAGAAAGGGCAGAAAAATAAAGCAGTTGATTACTGCATTTGTCAGTAATTTGAATTTATGAAATTTTGCATATAAAAATAAATATGTATCATCTAGTGACGTTTTAAAGACCATCCATTTTCTTTATCCAACCTATTTGAATGAAAACATTATAATTCGTAGTTTCAGTTCGCGGTTTTGTCGCTAAAAGGAGTTTGCCCTGAACAAGGCATCGACAACAGAATACTACTGAATAAATTTATTCTATTATCCCTTCAAAACCGAAGAACCTACTACTCTATAATTTTCATTCATAAACTAATGAATAATCTGATTGACTGTCCCGAACTACTCTCCCACTTCAACTTTCATGTTCCACGAATCAATTCTAGAAATGAACTGACTTTTTATCTACCAAATTCTAGAACAAACATATTACTCAAGTCACCAGTTGTTGCAATGAGCAAACTTTACAATAAACTCTGTGAAAATCTCAACATTTATTATGAACCTATTGGTCAAGTTAAGAACCACGTTAACAAACTTTTACACTCTGTCAAAATACATGAGCCCAAATTGAAAGTTATTTTATCATGTGAACTCATTACTACTACTGTATTATTGCTGAACTATGTTCTTTTTGTAATACACCTGAACTATGTTTTTACTTGTTAGCTCTATATCTGACTTATGTTTTTTGTTTCATTTACTCTCCTAGCTTGCTGCACACAAGTGTTCCACTTAATTTTTTGCTCAACTCTCCTAAATGTTTACTTTATTTAATTTTTTGTTTACTCGCTTCAGGTGTTTGTAGTTGATACAATTAGTATTGTATTCATGTATATGTGTATGTATGTATATAGGGCTTTTCATGATAAGCGTTAATTAGCCGTTTCTGACAAACTATTCAACGGATCAACCTAAAAATTCCACAGTATGCATAAGTCAATATGACCACAACGCCTAAAATATTTTAGACGAAGCGACGTTGTCGCTTCTACTATAAAGTAGCGGCTTCTTCGATTTTTCAAATGAAACACCCTGTATATAATATCATATTATGATTCATTATCACTTTGTCAACAAATTCATATACTATTTCCCTATACCTATCTATTACCGTTTGGAAGATATAAATTAATTTCGATATTTTTTTTACCAAACATGATCTTTTATAAATGCTGATAATCTTGAACTCTCTTGCACTAAAACGATCAAATTTGAAATGGAGTGGAGTGATACCATGAGGATCTTCACTCCGAGTCATATTTTCATTTGCCTCATACAGGGTCTTCAAAAAATGCAGATACTTTGATCTCATGAAAAAATGAGTGGAACTCAATTTTTTCAAATGGAACATCCTGTATATTCTAACATTTTGAGCTCTACATCCAATTTAAGATCAACTTTGTTCAGATAATACTGTTTCTATTTTGAACCGTTTTCGAGATAAACTGTTTCAAACGGAAATTGACATGTTTTCCTTGTTCATCACTCATTTTTGTCTAACAGATTTCGTTTGATGTTTCCCAATTAGTCACAGATAATACAATGAAAAGATAATTATCAAAATACTCCTCAACCATCGAATGAAACTTCTCTTCAAACGATAGTTTTATTAACGCTGAAACACGAACTGAAAATAATAAACTTATAAATTAATGAGTTAATTTAATCGTCAGTGTATTTCAGAATATGTTCAAAAACATCTCCACCTCTACTTAAACAAACATGTAATCTCTTCAAAAGATTGTCATGTGTAGCGTTTCTGATCAGGTCTGTAGTCAAACTATTGAAAGCAGTTGTAACTCTCAATTTCATATCTTTCATTGTTGTTATTGGAGTAGAGTAAACCATATTTTTAATGAAACCCCACACGGAATAATCTAATGGATTGCCATCTGGTGTTCTAGGAGGCCAACGAAAAGGTCCATTATCACCAATCCATCTGTCTTCGAAGATTTCGGTTGAAGCTTCGCTAACTGAATGATAATTATGGGGTGGAGCACCATCCATTTGGTACCATACACGTTCTCTTCCTGGTCTATTATTAAAAATCATTTGAATTCCATTCCTCAGTAAATCTTCATATTTCGATGCATTCAAATTATCATCATAAAACTCGATATGAAAAATTGACTCATTCTTTATGGCACAAAATACATTGAATTGCCATCTTTCTTGAAAACCCCTTTG
The DNA here is from genome assembly GCF_025532065.1 of Leptinotarsa decemlineata. Taxonomy (NCBI): domain Eukaryota; kingdom Metazoa; phylum Arthropoda; class Insecta; order Coleoptera; family Chrysomelidae; genus Leptinotarsa; species Leptinotarsa decemlineata. The sequence goes on from NW_027412674.1 coordinate 13,187,530, forward strand.
GCGGACAACATGGGGATTTTCTGGCGCCCAATAATGACTGTTGTGTCTATTGAAAACTCCATTTTTTGTGAACTTGGCCTCATCTGTCCATATGATATTGTCAAGGAAATGTTCATCCTCTTGAGTCTTGACAAGTAACCATTCAAAGAATTCCACTCTACGCGGTAAATCAGTCTCTTTCAAATGTTGGACACAGTGAAACTTATAGGGATGCCATTTATGCTTATTAAGAATTCGACAAATTGTCACGTAGGGTATACCTATCTCCCTTTCAGCCTCGTGCAGAGAAGCATTTGGAAATGCATAAAAATATCCCAAAACTGTTATACCATTGTCATCATCATCCACTTCAGTCTTCCTACGAATGATTTTTGGACGGAAGGTTCCATTCAACCTACAGTTTTTTAGTAGTCGATTTATCACATTATTATTCGGCTTCGGAAGTTGTGGATACCTTTCATGAAATACTCGGCATGTTCTACTTGCAATTCTATTGCACTCACCATAAATTATTAATAAATTCAAGAAATCTTCATTACTGTAATCTAATCTTGACATTATTCTATTATAATTGGTATCTATCACAATCAGTCAAAACCACCAACGAAAGTCTGATCCGTTAAATAATTGGTTTATTTATTTTTCCAAAGCACACTATTAAAAAATATTAATGTGTACTGTTGTACGTTAGAGACCAATACCTCAATGTATACAAATTGTAACTTTTTCTATGGTAGGTACATACCAATTTCGAATCGACTGATCTGAGACAGTTAAAAAACTGGATCAAAAAGAAATATTACTAAGTATGAAAAAAAAATGTTGAATATCCAAAATAAGTGATGAATTCAAAAAAACGAGCAAGAAAACCACGTCAGTTTCCGTTTGAAACAGTTTATCTCGAAAACGGTTCAAAATAGAAATAATATTATCTGAACAAAGTTGATCTAAAATTGGATGTAGAGCTCAAAAATATTGTAATATACAGGGTATTCCATTTGAAAAAATTGAGTTACACTCATTTTTTCATGAGATCAAAGTATCTGCATTTTTTGAAGACCCTGTATGAGGCAAATGAAAATATGACTCGGAATGAAGATCCTCATAGTATCACTCCACTCCATTTCAAATTTGATTGTTTAAGTGCAAGAGAGTTCAAGATTATCAGCATTTATAAAAGTTCATTTTTGGTAAAAAAGATATCGAAATTAATTTATATCTTCTAAACGGTAATAGATAGGTATAGGGAGATAGTATATGAATTTGTTGACAAAGTGATAATGAATCATAATATGATATTATATACGGGGTGTTCCATCTGAAAAATCAAAGAAGCCGTTACTTTATAGTAGAAGCGAAAACGCCGCTTCGTCTGAAATAGATTAGGCGTGTAGGTCATATTGATATATGCATACTGTGGAATTTTCAGGTTGATCCGTTGAATAGTTTGTCAGAAACGGCTAATTAACGCTCATGATGAAAAGCCCTGTATATGTATGTGTATTATGTGTATATAAGCAGATATAAACTGTAACATGCTTGTTAATAATATTAATATGTCTTGTTATTGGAATTCATTCCTGTTTATACAGTAAACAAAATATTTTTTTCAAATACTGATTCGTTGAAGAATGTCTTGGTTAAAACTGAAGATATTTCCACATTTGTCGTAGTTGATTTGTTATTTTATTTGTTGTGAATATGATTTTTCAAGAAAAAATTCTATATATTCATTTATTAGACATACTGCTGTAGTTTCTCTCATTTCTGGACAGGCTATAGTGTGTTTTGATGTGGATTTTTGTCAAGTATCTGTTAGTTCCCTTCAGCTTTAAAAATGTATTTGTGAAAATATCTCAGACACACATGAAAACATACCTAGTGCTTGTTGTGGAGTGTAAGCCATTACACCCACTAGGTCTGTTCATAGATGAGCTGGACGTACTGGAAGACGACGATCTACTAGAAGGCATGGTATCCATATTTCTCTTCTTCATGGACAATCTGTTCATTGAAATCTTATTGGCGGCTAATTCAGTCAAAAGGTCTTTTGGCACTCGCATCAGTAACAACTTCGGCACGCTCTTGATGAAGAAACTTCTGACCCAAGGCGCCATCTTGTGGGTGCTAGGTTTTCTGTAATGCACGTTCAGTATTATGATCGTGATCACAACCGAGAACCCTACCATGACCATGGTGAAGAGGATATATTTTCCCAGAAGCGGTAGAGCTAAAGATGTTGATGGAATGATTTCCGATATCAGTAGAAAAAACATTGTTTGTGAGAGCAGTATGTTGATACACAGGGCGATCTTTTCCCCAGAGTCAGCAGGAAGATAGAACACAAGGACTGACAGGTACGAAATACCGACGCAAGGTACTATGAGATTTACTGTGTAGAAGAGAGTCTTTCTTCTCAATGTGATGTTGAAGAAGATATCTGAAAATAGAAGGAAGTTATATCATTTGATGTTTGTGTTCGAAGAAAATTATTTCCAATAGAAGAAAGAAAAACGTATGCAAATAAAAAATCGTATAAACAAAAACGGGTTTTACTGGTGAATAAATGGAATATTCTCGAATAAAATGTGAGGAAAATGAATCAGCGAAATATCATCCGTGTGTTGCTTCGACTTGTGGTGAAATGCAAAGAAAAACATGTCGCACTAGTATTTCTAAAGGGACACAACTCAAAAATCGATATGAAAAAAATCGATAAATATTTTTTTATCGATCATATAAACTGTATCAAGTTGATACAGTATCATCTGAACTATATCAAGTTGATACAGTTTGGATGTTAATACAACTTGATACAGTTCAGATAAAGAAATATTTACCAATTTTTCCATAGTCTCAACTCAAATATACCGATTTTTGAGTTGTGGCATTTTAGAAATACTAGTGCGATGTGTGTGTTGTGTGAGGCTCCACGGATTACTTCAACTTTTCTTCTATATTTCACCACCACAACTATGAGATTAGTTTTTAGCATTCTTTGTTCATTTTCGAAAAATAAAAACTTTTTTTTTCGCCGTTGAGGTAGTGGAGGTTAACAAAATTATGAAAGTATTTTACTGGATGTATGAAAACGGCTTTCACTTTGTCGACATACTAAAATTCACTTGGAATATATGAAGCCTACTTACACAAGTGCTAACCTGTTACTTGTCTAATGTCGAAAGTAATTTCTAGGGTGATACCTTCAGTAGGTATAGGACACTTCAAGTGAAATTCGTAACTATGACACATTCTAAGTACCAATAGCTCCAGGGTTCAGAAATGTATACTGGAAAAATGTATTGGTCAGAGTTAGATGCTACAAATGCGATACGCATATATACAGACGGCTCAAAAACCAAAGAAGGCTCAGGATATGGAGTGTAGTTCAGATCACTAGGCCTAAGGATTGAGTGGAGGATGGAAAAAAATTACCAGTGTGGTTCAAACAGAACTGGCTGGTATCTTAGTTGCAACAAAAGAAATAGCCAGGAAAGGAATTTCTGGCAAAAACATAACAATCTGCACTGATAGCAGACATGCCATATTAGTAAATTGATGGATGTAGCCGTTACTACGTGGTAGGAGATCATAATGAAAAGAGAAATGGAAATGTTCATAACGTATTCCAAAAACACTTTATTGTGAGATTTTCACTAAATTGTTTTACAAAAACGCAACACGTGTTTCGCCATACAATGGCTTCATCTGGCGTGTCTTTCAACTAATTCTTCACATTTAATACTAAATATATATGTATATAGTTCATGGAGTACCTGAAATCAAAGTACCTGTAAACGAAGTACCTGAATTTTAAGTAGCTGATATTTTACTTGAGTTTCTAACGAATTAAATTACCTGCACTTATGTTCCATTTTCACATTTGAAAAAATATATTCAGTAACGGAGAGTTATTGAGTTCTAATTGATCATTCAGTAAATTACCCGAATTCCTGAATCTATTGATTTCTAAACATTCTAGAAGATTAAGTTTCAAACTCTTCTCTTCTAAATGTAACACCTCGTACTCATGATTGAACTCATGTCCTTCTGCTAAAAGATGGTTTGCAAATGTGGAATTGGTCTTTCTATTTACAAAACTACTCCTATGTTCTTTAATTCGTTGGGAAAATGTTCTTCCTGTTTGACCAATATACAGTTTTGGACAAGAGCCACAAGTCAGCTTATATACTCCTGATCTATCCGACACCAAAGTTTTGTCCTTATTGTTTTTAATAAATGTACTTAGGTTATTATTCGTTCTATAAGCTACGTTTATGCCTTCTTTCTTCAAAAAACGGGCAATATTCCTGTTTGGTTCCCCCACATATGTCAATGTCTTATAACTACCGTTATCGCATCTTGAATATGGGTAGACCAGATCCGTGGCTTGCTTTTGTCGTTTTTTGGAAAGAATGGAGCTTACAATATCTATCTTATAACCGTTATTGATCGCGATTTGTTTGATCAAATTCAGCTCTTTCTGGAAATCCCTATCGGACAGTGGAATATTCAATAATCTGTGAAGCATACTATTGAATGCAGCAACTTTATGCTGGTACGGGTGTGTGGAGGAATTATGTATGATAATGTCCGTGTACGATGGTTTGTGGAAAATTGCAAACTCATGTTTATTGTTATTTTTCGTAATGGTTAAGTCCAGGTAATTCATTGAATTATTTACCTCCCTCTCAGTGGTGAATTTTATTGACGGGTGGATGGAATTGGCATATTCAATGAACTTGCCTAATTGCCTATCTGTACCAGTACAAGAAATTGTTGGCTAACTGATTATTATGGATTTCATACTCTATGTTATCCATGAAAATTTCCGCCAGTAGGGGACCCAAAGGATTCCCCATTATTAGTCATTCATTGCATGAAAAGAATTCTCCGTCAAACTGGAAATAATTTTGAGACACACACACAACTGAAACAATTGGACTAGTGGAGTGTCTCTTAGACAAAAACCACGTGAATCCACTGATGAAATAGGAGATTGTTGATTTACTCACCATTTGTGTGTCTCAAAATTATTTCCAGTTTGACGGAGAATTCTTTTCATGCAATGAAGGACTAATAATGGGGAATCCTTTGAGTCCTTTACTGGCGGAAATTTTCATGGATAACATAGAGTATGAAATCCATAATAATCAGTTAGCCAACAATTTTTTGTACTGGTACAGATACGTAGATGATATCTTAGTATGTTTTACTGGTACAGATAGGCAATTAGGCAAGTTCATTGAATATGCCAATTCCATCCAACCGTCAATAAAATTCACCAATGAGAGGGAGGTAAATAATTCAATAAATTACCTGGACTTAACCATTACGAAAAATAACAATAAACATGAGTTTGCAATTTTCCACAATCCATCGTACACGGACATTATCATACATAATTCCTCCACACACCCGTACCAGCATAAAGTTGCTGCATTCAATAGTATGCTTCACAGATTATTGAATACTCAACTGTCTGATAGGGATTTCCAGAAAGAGCTGAATTTGATCAAACAAATCGCGATTAATAACGGTTATAAGGTAGATATTGTAAGCTCCATTTTTTCCAAAAAAACGACAAAAGCAAGCTATGGATCTGGTCTACCCATATTCAAGATGCAATAACGGTAGTTATAAGACATTGTCATATGTGGGGGAACCAAACAGGAATATTGCCCGTTTTCTGAAGAAAGAAGGCATAAACGTAGCTTATAGAACGAATAATAACCTAAGTAAATTTATTAAAAACAATAAGGACAAAACTTTGGTGTCGGATAGATCAGGATTATATAAGCTGACTTGTGGCTCTTGTCCAAAACTGTATATTGGCCAAACAGGAAGAACATTTTTCCAACGAATTAAAGAACATAGGAGTAGTTTTGTAAATAGAAAGACCAATTCCACATTTGCAAACCATCTTTTAGCAGAAGGACATGAGTTCAATAATGAGTACGAGGTGTTACATTTAGAAGAGAAGAGTTTGAAACTTAATCTTCTAGAATGTTTAGAAATCAATAGATTCAGGAATTCGGGTAATTTACTGAATGATCAATTAGAACTCAATAACTCTCCGTCACTGAATATATTTGTTTCAAATGTGAAAATGAACATAAGTGCAGGTAATTCCATTCGTTAGAAACTCAAGTAAAATATCAGCTACTTAAAATTCAGGTACTCCATAAACTATATATATATATTTAGTATTGAATGTGTAGAATTAGTTGAAAGACACGCCAGATGAAGCCATTGTATTGTTGCGTTTTTGTAAAACAATTTAGTGAAAATCTCACAATAAAGTGTTTTTGGAATACGTTTTCAGAAAACATAGCTATACAGACATCACCATCCCAAGCGATTATTACCATCCAGACAGTCATAAGTTAGCAGGCTACAATTCAGTGATGCACAGAGCATTCTCACTGCCTTTGTCTGCAGACAATCTAGCTAGGGAAATTGATACAATTACACAGATAGGTCATAATAATGGATTCAACGCAGATACTATCCAGAAATTAGTCAGGAAACAAATCCGGAAATTCACTCACAGATTAATATAACCTCAAGTCAAACAACGAGAAATCAAGAAATGGGTAACGCTAACATATTTTGAAAAAGAAACAGAAATAATCGCAGGTTTCTTCAATGTAGAAGTAGCATTCAGACCACATGCCAAGTTATCCCATTTTCTTTTCAATGCCAAAGATAAGGTCGACAAGTTGGAAAAATCTGGAGTTTATAAGCTTAAGTGTCCGGAGTGTAATAGTGTTTATGTGGGACAATGCGGACGAAATTTCCAAAAACGGTATGCTGAACATGAAAGGTCCTTCAGACTAGGAAAAAATGATTCGACGTTTTCTAACCATTCCTTGGTATGCAACCGCAAGTTTCCGAATCTAAACGATACGGAAATTCTGCACTATGCAAGGAAGGGTTGCAAACTCAGTTATTTAGAATCCTTGGAAATTTACACGCATCAACATTGCGAATGCAATCTGTTAAATGATCAAATCGATTTAATCTACTCGTAAATTTACTTACGTAAATTTTGTTCTTCTCAAACACAAATTTGGACAACCTCAATGTTTCATAGCGTTTTAGTTTCTAGTTTGCATAATAGTCTCTAAATTTTCAATAGAGATCAAATAATCGATAATATTATAAAGATCTACTTCAATGAAATGGAAAAAATATTTTAAATTCAATTCCGATCCATCAATTGTACTAAATCAACTAATTATTGATCAATAACAAAGGCCAAGTAAAGAGTTTATGGAAAAACACCCAGGACATCAGTAAGTAAAAAACGTTGGGATTTGTTCATTATCAAATAAAATACCAAATATTTCCTAATATCCTCATCCATTTTCTCTTTCATAATAACCCAATGATTCTATCGGGATCATAGTTTGAATACTCCTCACAATAAAGGTGGTTGGTGCTAAAAAGACGCTCCACCATATCGAAAAATTATCTATATCTCCATGAATTTGACTTTGAATTCCTCATAATTCTACTTGTCACCACGAATATATCGAATTCCTTCCTTCAGGATGAAAATAAAAAAAATCAAGTGCAGAACTGAAGTAACAAAATCAAATTGGATAAAAATAACCGATACATACCAGGATAGGGTTCAGCACAACAAGGATAATATTTTTCGTGCCTCTCCGCCGGTACTCCTAGGATATCCCATTCGACGCTTGGGTAATACTCTCTCAAGTCGATTCCAACTTCAACTTTATCTTCTCCCACTTTTTGATTGATATGTTTTAAATCGATCTACAAATATTTACAGAAATTGCCCCCAGTTATTCAAATATGAGAGAACAAGAAAATCTGTAAATTATATTTGATCTAGTTTTTCAAAATTTTGCGAATATAATTATTCGATTAGTATATTACTCTGTTCAAAAAATAAGATGAACTTGTTTTATTTCCTACTCAATCGTTGCAAAACGCCGCCCTTTTATGTATCTCTTCAATCTTGGACACAGGAAACAGTTTCAGGGGGGGGGGAATCTGGTAAATACGGTGTCAGGGGCACGTGTTCCTGGCCAAAAATTCGCGACCAAGCAATAACAAGTGAGCAGGTACTTTATCGTGATACAAAAGCCATGAATTGTTTTTCCACGATGCAAGACGCTTTCTTTGTATTACTCAACGCAAGCGGCGCATAACTCCAAAATGATACTCCTTATTGAACGTACAACCATTTGGTGAAAATTCCTGATGCACTACGCCGCGGTAATCTGAGAAAACAGTGAGCAGAACTTCGACATTTGATCGAACTTGGCGTGCTTTTTTTGGTTTAGATTGTTCGATGACGTAACCATATGGATTGCCGTTGACGTCATTCAACAATTTCTGAGTGATGCTCATGCGACTTTTTTCAGTCAAATTTCACCAATTTTGGAACGAACTTTGCTGCCCAAAATTTACAAAAAAACTGCCTGGCATGAGTCAACTGATATGCCGACATTCTCAGCACCTTTATTTAATATAAATTGATTTGAAATCCCTGAACAAATCTGTAAAAAATTAAAAAGATTGATGTAGGGAAGTACAAGTACTGGTTGTGGCGGCCTCTCTTCCTTGTGGAGCTCCTGCTGTCTTCTAGCTGAAGCCTATTCTACCATCGCTCTGGAGTAACCATTCCATTGAAGGTCATTTTTGACGATGCCTAGTTCCTTTTCAAGACCTTCCTTTGTATTACAGAGCCCGAAAGCACGGTCTAGTAGAGTCTTGATGATTCCTCCCTTAGTCGGTTAATGGTGGTTGGATTTCTGTTTCAGATAGTTTCCTGTGTGAGTGTGTTTTCAATATACAGATGTTTTCTGTTTAGTGTCGGTCCTCTTCACCAATACGTCTGAGAAAGGCAATTCTTTGTGGACTTCCTTCTCCATTGTAAAAGTCATGGAAGGACCTACGTTGTTGATATGCTTCAGGAAAGTGTCTAGTTCTACATTCCCATGGTTACATATTATGAAGGTATCGTCTACGTATTTCATCCAGACTCGGGGCCTCTTATATATATATATATATACACAGAACACGGAGCGAAACCCGAGAAAACAGCTCATCATACTTTATCCGTGAGAATCTTCGAGTTAACATATATATATATATATATATATATATATATATATATATATATATATATATATATATATATATATATATATATATATATAATATATATATATATATATCAAGAATGAAATAATTCGTGGCCACAACACTCAAAAAAAATGGGGGCAAACCGCGGTGCAGCCAATTGTAAAGGTGGGCAACACTTGTTTGCCGAAAGCAGGAAACAAAACATACGCACGGAGTCAACAACAGAAGCCAACCGCACATTTGTGGTTCCAGTTAGAAGACCTAGAATTCCTAGGCTACATCTAACATGACCAGGTAGGCAGCTATAGCTACCTGCGTGACATCCGGGTCCAGGATATAAATACAGATAGAGATTTTATCGAGTGTGTATGATACACTCGATAAAATCTATATATATATATATATATATATATATATATATATATATATATATATATATATATATATATATATATATATATATATATATAGAAATAAAAATTTTATTGAACACACAAGAAACACACACACAGCGAGGAGAAACCAGCAAATCCGGAATAGTAGAGCATGTTTGGACTCATCAACATAACATCAAGTGGGCTCAAGCTGAAAATATTCACAAGGAGGAACACTGGTTCAGGAGAAAATTCAAAGAAGCCACATATATGTTGTCCAACAACGCATTTAGTCAAGCTAGCGTAGAGATACCTACCATATGGAAACCTCTTATCAAGCGGAAAACTACCAACTCCCGCCAAACTGTCATCTACCGCTAAAACCAATGAAGCGGGGGGAGGGAAGAGGGGATAGGTGAAAGCACTCGAATGGCCTATAAATAGTCGGATCTTGGAGGAATCAGTCCAGTTATCACCCGAAGACGATTGTGGATACTAACAATCGAAACGTTGTGACATAACTTGCTTTGGAATCTTTTAATTCTTATTTTTCATTTCTTGTTGATAATTTTTTGATTTTTTCATTTTCAGCTTATATTAATATTTAAATTTTTTTATTTCTTTGGTTGCTGCTTGTATGTTTTTTATAATTTCAGTTTTTCTTCGATAAAATTGTTATTTTTCGGTTAATATTTTTAATTTTTTACAGATTCTGTCAGGGATTTCAAATCAATTTATATTAAATTAGACAATGGTAGTCTGAACTGATGAAATACAACTTCTATAATAATGACTCGACGATTCTTTGTAACAATTTTCTTCACTTTAGCAACATTTTCATCAGCTGTTGATGTGCTGTGTCGTCCAGCGTGAGCGTCGTCATTCATATCTTCTCGACCTTCTGTAATGAGCTTGTACCACTTTTAAACATTTTTTCGGCTCAGAGAACAATCACCGTATGCCACTGTCAACATTTCAAGTATTTTTGAGCACTTGTTTTTATTTTTTTACACAAAATTTGATGCAAATTCCTGGACCCATTTTTTCGGTAGCAGAAAATTGCCGAACACTTTTTTTTATGTGTCTCACCAACAAACTAAACATGCTAAACAGTTGGAACTGTGAAACATATTCGAGACGAGTGTACCGACATAAAAAAATGAGAGAAATGATCAGTCAAATGAGCATAGCCCGCAAAATTTAAACATTCACCTTATTTTTCGAACAGACCATTTATAGTGAATTTATCTTGCGGTTTTCTCGACTGAAACACAATCTGAGAAACAGCTGAATGAAGAGAGAATCTGCTGAATTGTAATAAAAGTTCAATCCGAAGTTCACTCTGAAAAGTTACTGTGTATTATGAACCACTGGAGGGTCCAATTAGTCTGAAACTTGTCGTAATCATGAATTTTATCTTCGAATTGAATGATCTGTTGAACACAATGAGGTTATACATACGAAAAACCAATGAGAAACGTTATATTCAAAAGAAATTCATTATGAAAATTCTCTATACAAGTATTATCATAGATAAAGTTTACTCGAAATTATACAAATGGTAGGTGCTCAAAATTATTATTGATAGAGATATAATAAAGAAGGATTTTTCTGAAAATAGTCCACTCCGGAATCGAATCCTAATTATAATAAATAATTAATTGAATGAGAAATCACCGCAGTGCAGCCGAGTGCAGAGATGGACAACAACTGGTTACTGAAATGGGAAATATCACACATGAGTGTGAGATTTCCATTCAGATCAAACTCACTCGTTAACACCTTTGAGTATTCAGGGGATTTTTAGAAATTCTATGTCTTCTAACTGTAACCACAAATGTGCGTATGACACTGTTGGTGATTTCATGCATATGTATGTTTTCTATCTTTGATAACAAGGTGATGTCCATCTTCAATTTGGACTGCGATGATGAGGCCAATAGCCAGAAACACAGTTGGGTAATTTTCTCCAATTTCTGATGTAAGCTGGTCCGCGCGCTCCCTCCCTTTCGAATTATATCGAACACCAAGACACGTGTTGACACATGTTTCTTGCTCATTCGTTATCATCAGTACGGTACAGTAAACGATATAATGCAACCTACCTTCCAACAGCTCCCGTACAATAATAATACAATCGATCGCTTCAAAAACACTTCACTAACTTTCATCGAAAGTGTCTGATAATTCCTCTTCCATATTCTCCGTTTCACTATCACTGTCGTCATATAAATCAATAATGATTTTATTTCCACCATTGATAGTGTCCAATTTCCATACAGAGTGGTCAAACGAAAAGTATGCACCTTGCTTTTCTCCTTTTTTTGTAACTTAACGCAAAAATGCACAGACAGGTCAATTTTGCTTTTGAGGGGGACACATTTTAGATGTATTTTTCTACCTGTGCCTTCAACCCCCTAGCGAGGGTGAGTAACAACCCTGAAATTTCGAAAGGAAAGTGGGATCGAGTGATATATCATTTGAAAGGGTACAAAATTATCTTTCCAATGATACCTAATTTGTTGTATTTCACTCAAACATGTAGGTATTATGAAGAAAAACAACTACAACCCAGTACTTTGAAATGTGTAATTGACTTAGTAGAATCCTACTTCAGCAAGTGCTGAAAATGTGACCCATTTGCTTTCATACAATAATACAGATTTTGTTCAAATCTATTCCTAACTTTCTGTAGCATATCAGGTGTTATACTTCTGCACTCTGCTGTAATTCCTTGGCGAAGATCTTCTATGGACTCGGGCTGCGTAGCAAAACATTTATTTTTCAAGTGTCCCCAAAGGAAAAAGTCTAAAGGCGATAAATCAGGGAACCTGGCAGGCCATTCGTGGATGCCTCTCCTTCCAATCCACCGTCCAGGAAACCGGCCATCTAAAAACTCTCTTACCGGAGCAACATAGTGAGGAGGTGCTCTATCTTGCTGGAAATGAAGCCGATCATCATTATGATTTTGGTCATTTTCAATTATTTCTGTTATGAGAGGATCAATTGTATCTTCAAGCATGTTCAGGTAGACCTCACCAGTTGAATTCCCAGGAATAAAAAGTGGCCCTACGATATGAATACCTAATATGCCACACCAGACATTGATTTTTTGAGGGTATTGGGTATGAACCTCTCGGAATAAGTGTGGGTTACTGTCATCCTAGTAACGGCAATTATGCCTATTCACAGCTCCATTAAAAAAAATGTACTCTCATCGGAAAAGCACGTGTTGAATGATAGGTGCGGATCATCAATTAGTAGCTGGCTCAGTTGTTCACAAAATTGCAGCCTTCTATCAGGATCATCTTCATTGAGTTCCTGTACTAATTTAATTTTGTACGTATGAAATTTATAGGCTTTTGATATCCGTATTATGGACGAACGGGATACACCTGAGGCTGCAGCAAGCTGCAGCCTCAGTATGATCCAATTCAACATGTCCCAAAACAGCGACTTCCACTGCTTCATTTCTGAAAGGTTTCCGTGGCTGGTGTTTCACATTAGAGACAGATCCGGTATCGACAAACTTTTGGACTAACGTGGCAACGTACGAATCATTCACATTTTTCCCGGGATGACTGTTACTAAAGAGGCGAGCAGTAAGTCTAGCACAACTATTATATTGATAATGAAGTCTAACAATTTCAACTCGTTCAGGAATGGAATAAACCATTTTTACAGTAAAGTTGAAATAATTTCAAAAGCAACCGAACTGAATCAATGAACGTTTGCCTAAATTCTTTTTCTACACTTATCTGCTGTTGTTATTTGAACCAGAAAACGCACGAGAGAAATTGAGGAATGTAGTAGTGATAAAAATGCCGATTTTTCCGCATTTTCATTAACACCGAAAATATCGAGTAAATGTTCTTGCTTTTTTTATAACTACTCAAGTAAAAACAACAAATTAGGTATCATTGGAAATAGAATTTTATGCCCTTTCAAATGATATATCACTCGACCCCACTTTCCATTTAAAATTTTAGGGTTGTTACTCACCCTCGCTAAGGGGTTGAAGGCACAGGTAGAAAAATACATCTGAAATGTGTCCCTCTCAGAAGCAAAATTGACCTGTTCGAGGATTTTTGCGTTAAGTTACAAAAAAAGGAGAAAAGCAAGGTGCATTCTTGTTGGACCACTCGATATAGTCCTTTTCAACTCAAATTACTTTTTAAATCCTGTTCTGCCAGTCTTCTTCGGTAATATTATATACTTCTTTTATTAGCTCTATAAACTTCCTATTGAATTTTGGAAAATTATTTTTACGCATAATGCTTTGTTTCAATTTTCCCTTATTAACTCGATGGGATTGAAAATACAGAAAAAAATGGGAAAGTCTCAGTATGATGTGTCCACACTTTTCATCAATACTCTCAAGGGCATTCATTTTTTCAACCGTTTTAGTCTGTTAAACTTCGTGTAGTTGGTTTTTGGTATAGTATTCTTCAAAATACAAATTGTTCTCCATCAAAAAACTTTGTATTTCATCTTTCCTAGAATTTTTATTCGATACATTGATAAGTTGTCGCGAATGATAGGAAGCGTTGTCAAGAACTATTACACTATTCGTGATCAATGTGATTTCAAACCATTCCTCGAAAATATTAGCTTTCATGTTCAATAGTAGTCAATATAGCAGTCCTCAAGTTTTTTTCACAATGTTTCACCCATCCTTCACTTCCTCTGCACAATGATTAGTCGAGATCCTCTGTTTGCAGGTATGTTAGGCGTACACATACTCGAATCATCAGTCCATCCTTTCGTAATTGTGTCGTGAGGGTCATACCAAGTTTCGTCCAAATAGAAAATTTGCCGTTGTTTTTGTCTATATTCAGTTATTCGTTCTAAGTATTTGTTACACAGTTCCATTATTCTTCTGCTCTCCATAACTGCTTGACGTTTGTTTATCATTTTAATTCCAAATCCTAGTTTCTTCATCCAATTTTGAAAAGTTTTGTCACAGCAACTCACGTTATGGCCGAAAGTATTCAATTTCTACCTTATGATTTCAGTTGAAGGAATCTCATTGCTTTTGTAACAGTCGTATATTGTTATTTTCCAATGATTTCATTAGATGTACATCTAAAGGTTTTGGCAATCCTGTATCACATTGCGTTTTGCGTTCAAAAGGTTTGATTTTGACTATTTTACGTACAGTTGAGAAAGGAATTTCGATCAAATCTGATGTTGCTTGTAAAAGTTTGTTTCCCTCGAAACCAAACTTGAGATGTAGATTCTTAAATACATTAAAACATATTCTCTGTGTTCCAATATTCAAATGCATCTGAATCTTATTCACTGGTATCTCTTTTCCACATTGTTCACCATCGCTATTGAAATCACTACACTGGAAAAAGTCTGCGTTGTTATCACACTCGTTATCACTGTCAGTTCTTTTAAACAGATAACGAAAATTTTAAGTAATCTTAACTGCACCAATATCGAATTTCAATACTTAAATCGCGATCAGTTCCTGAACTGAACACGAAGGCGATAACCATCCCCGCATTCCCTGATTTCTATTCGTCACCGTAACATGACATCAAATTTAATTTTATGGCTCTTCAGGCAATCATAAAACTCGGTTATTGAGAATTATCCAATACGAACACTGCCAAGTCTACAGTCCAAATTGACTAGTTTGCTGCCGGTTCATTGCTATGTATTGGTTTTTTTGGCCTTCGAGAGTGCCGCCAACTTTAAATGTACACAATATCGTTTACTCCAACTATACAGTCAAGTGAATTTTTCGTAACACTTGGTTGAGGAAATAACACAAATGTTCAGAGTCATCAACAGCAGCCAGCTGTTTTTTGTGGTTTCGGTTAGATCGTTTGCTGTTTCCTGCAAACAAGTGTTGCCTAACCTTGTACTGATGACAACTACTGAGCTATAAAAACGTGTCAACAGGTGTCAACATTTGGAATGTTTGGAGTGCGTTATCCATAAATATTTCCTGTATTTGTTTTGTATCAAATCCACTGACCAAACTATCAGGTACCCTTCTTGGCCCTTTACAATTTCTTTTCAACTGCCCAGAACTGATGATGTTCAACAGACTGAAGAGTTTGTCTACCAGAGTTTCCCAAATTGAAATTGAGGCACTGTGATAATGAAGCTTTGAAATTTATGAGTTCTTTAGACAGGATCGAAATCGAGAGTCATTCAAGGTAACCCGTTTGATTCATAATTCTGAAATCATGCACTGAAATTGAAATACCTGGTTGCCATCGTAGGTCCATGAGCCGAATTTCATGAAGCAAGTTTGTTGGTCGAAAGGAAAATATCTCACATCAATCTCACAAGAAGATTTGAAGATAGCCGGAGGAGTCCAAAGAACCTTTCCCGTGTGCCTCAAGACGGCTTTTGTCATGGTTGTTACCACATATTCTCCATCAGCACTGAAAAAGTGGTGTTGATTAATGTATTTGTTCTTGAGTAACCAGATGTACCTCAATATCACCTCCCACAAATTACCAGTAATCATAATACTATTGAAATTACGATGATGGAAGGAAAGTTGAGAAAATAATCAAAATATTTTTCTTACTTATTATATAGAACTATATCTGGTAGCCATATATGTTCTGATGGTACATACAACTCCGTAACTCCCCCATATTCCTGTGGATCCCACATGAACTTATGATCTTGCCATTCCTAAAACATTCCTTCTACAACTTCATTCAACTCTTTTCTATCATTACTCACATGTTCTAACCAAACATTGGTCGTTAGAATCTGGTCTTTCAAATTCTGAAAAAATTAAATAATAAATTTTAAGTGCATGAGAAATGAGGTCATTTTATCCATCTAGGTGTAATAAGTATCCTCAAATAAATCCATCATAACCAAAACTTCATTCTCTAATCAAATTACATGAAACTAATTCATTAATCAGACCTGTGGTTAAGTTTGTAACGACTTCATTCGTGAATGTTTCGAGAATGCTCATTGAAATAATTCTACACTAATTTGAAACCACGACTCATTATAAATGATAGGTATCAATTAGTGAATAACATCAAAAATATAATTCTTTCCGAAAACTCTAAATTGATATCATACATGAGAACAATACTCCAAAGAAGGTCTGATCTGAGTGTTTTGACCCACGATTATTCTATCGTGAGTATGAATACTTAATACACACAAGAATTATTTCAACTCCTGTGAAAACGTAAGATAAGAAAAATATCCGGCAAGATGTACTGAAGACAAGAAAAGATTTATTCTGTACTCCTACAAAGTTCAAAATGTAATGAACATGATTTCACAAATACAATATTTCAGTTCGTTTTAACATAGGTAGGAGAAGGTGATAATAGCGGGTAAGTCTCAAGATGAGGGGCACAAGGAATAATAAAGGAATTGAAAATATACCTATTTGTAGCTCATAATATACAGGGTGTAACATAAGAACGTTGAAATATTCAAGTGACGTATACCTGAGACAATTTTAAGAAAAAAAGTCTATATGAACTTGTGTCCGAAAATGCTTTGTTTCGGATATACGAGGTGTTGAAATTGAATTTTTTTGAAAACAATTCTTGCAAAAAATAAGTTATTTGCACGAAATTCGGTACCCGGGGTTTTTTTGACGTGGGAAATCATAATTTCGTATTAATTTCCATGTATCATGTAGAGGGCGCTGCGTACGCTGTCATTATTTATTTTAAATTGCCCTAAATTTTCTGACAGTGAACTTTTGGTACTTATCATGAAAAAACCTAATTCCCACACCTTTTCCAAGTAAAAAAGTACATTCCTCAACAACGCTAGAGGTGATCGTTTTCGAGATATTTACAATTTTCTATATCGATGCATATTACTTAGTATCAAGAGCGCTGAGTTGAAGTGCTGAGAACATTACAAAAACTAAGTGTGTGATGGATCTCGTCAAAATAAACAACGTTTTTTCTATAAAATGTTCAACGAAGAATGATTCGTTTTCAAAATACAGATTGTTGAAAGTCGTTAAAACATGGTAGGTTTTTGTCATATGAGTTTTTTGCAATTTTAGTTATTTCCATCAAACTTTATACGCAGTATACCCGTACAAACTTCTTCTAAACTGAGCATCATCGAACTGCTTATTCAATCCAAATTGAAAACATTTGTCAGCTTTAATTATTCAATTAGAAAGTGCTACATTTCGTAGTTTGTAAAAAAAAAAAACAATTCGGAGAAGTGCTATGTTATTTATTAGAAAAATACACATATAAAAATTGAACGAAACAACTATTACAACAACTGTTCAAAGTGACGACCCCCAACAGTAATACAAGTTTCTGCTCCCCTCATCAAAGAATTCCACACCGTTGAAAAATGCCCGGAGTATTTCTTATCGTTTCGCATCAAGCTATGATGTGATCCCTCAACATTTCCTCGTTTTCAATGGGGATAGCTCAAACTAGTGATTTTAGGTGTTCCCAAAAGAAAAAATCAACAGGATTGAGGTCCGGTGACCTCAAGAGCCAATGCTTGGTGCCTCCTCTTCCTATCTATCGTTGGGGATTTGCTATGTCTAAAAAATTTCTTGTTATCACACTCAAATGAGCAGGAGCTCCATCGTGCATAAACCAAGAGTGATTTCGGAGACCAATGGGAACATCTTCCATAAGTTGGGGAAGCTCGTGTTCCAAAAAATGTAGGTTAGCATCTCCATTCAAACGTAAGGGGAAAAAATAGAGCCCAATTAAATAATCCCCAATTATGCCTACCCATACATTAAAAGAGAATCTGTCTTGGAAATGAGTTTGTGTTATGGCATGTGTGTTATCTTCCGCCCAGATGTGGTTGTTATGGAAGTTCATGATAACATTTCTTGAAAAATCAGCTTCATCTGTGAAGGGAATTTTCGATAAAATTTGCGGATGTTGTTCAATTTTTTTTTCAAGCCATTGAGCAAATTCGATATGTGGTTGGAAATCACGTAGTGTAAGTGCCTGGACACGCTGAATATGATAAGAATATGATTGCTGTTCCTTTAAAATTCTGTAAACTGTCATGTGACTCACATTTGACATTTGGTTGATTTCTTCGAGAACAGCCTCCTCCAATTCTGCAGTTCTTATAGTCCGTGGCCGTCCTACTGCAGAATTTGTTTCAAAGCTTCCAGATACGGAAAGTCGCCAGAAAAGATTCGCAAATATCGCTGCAGAAGGAGTCACGCGTTGGAAATACCTTTTCTGATAGATGCGTCTGGCCTCGCTTGAATTTCCGCCAGCCAAGCCGTATGCAAAAACCTTTTCTGCCATTTCAGCATTCGTAAAGTCAGGCATGGTACCAAAAAATCACTTTATAAACTCCGAACTGTGAATTTGTCAATTGACAGTTGAAAATGTGACAGCAAATTTTTATTTTTGTAAACAAACTTTCATAGCCTACTCGATTTGATTGACTTAATTTGCCGAAGAGTGACAAAAATTATTGAAATCGATATGCATCGGTATAGAAAATTATAAATATTTCGAAAACGATCACCTCCAGCGTTGTTGAGTATGTGTAACCTTTTCACTTAGAAAAGGTGTGGGAATTAGGTTTTTTCATGAAACATACCAAAAGTTTACTGTGAAAAAAGTTAGGGCAATTTGGAATAAGTAATGACAGCGAACACAGCGCCCTCTAGATGTTACATGAAAATGAATACGAAAATATGATTTCCTACGTCAAAAAAAACCTGGGTATCGAATTTCGTGCAAATAACTAATTTTTTGCAAGAGTTATTTTCAAAAAGCGAACAAAAAAATTCAATTTCAACACCCCGTATCTCCGAAACGAAACATTTTCGGACACAAGTTCATATATACTTTTTTTCTTGAAATTGTCTCAGGAATACGTCACTTGAGTATTTCAACGTACTTATGTTACACCCTGTATACGGGCCTAAATATACAGATTGTTTAGGTAAAGATATTCGAAAATATTAAGTTTCATGAGTATAAGTGGATTAGAAGAGACCCATACACTAGAAGACCAACTGAAAAACCCCGATTGGGAGACTCTTAAGAATAATGGAAAACTAAATAACTCGAACAAGATTATTTAACGATGTCTAAAATAAAAATAATGCAATATAACAATCTGCTTTGTTGCAGACATTTCAGAGCAGGTAACTAACTTTAGGCTAAATACTAAAAATTTAAGATTCACAATTCACAGTTTTCAGGTTCGAAACAGTGATCTAAGCTTTCGAGAAGCAGCCTTTGAAATTCCAGCGACTTGATTGTGCCAAGACATATTTTTGCCCATTTCAACCTCCAACAAACATTGAAATTAGAAATAGGTATAAAGTAATTTATTTTTCATATACTAATTTATGTGAATTCGATTCAATGGATATTCAGAATTTCATCGAAACAATTTTGCTAGGTAGTGTAATTTTTTATTTACTTCTTATACATCTTAGTATCAGTAGTTGGAAGATTAGCAAAACTTCAAAATGAAACTATTCACAAATCTTAGTATTGAGAATATTGTTGTGAACCTGGAAATTTTATGAATCGAACGAAACATAAAATTATAGAGTATACGTTACATTTTGAATAGGTCCATAACTTCACGGCACGTGAAACGGTATGGAGTCACCATTTGTGACGTCACTAAATTTACAATTGTGCGTGACACAAGATTTCATGCCTTAATAAACGTTTCACTCCCAATAAAACATTTTCAAAGTGCTTTTTTACAGCTCAATTATTCCGTGTGTCTATCCATTCTTGCCATATGTACAGAGACTTTTACAATTTGTCCTATATTTCAAACATGCACACAAGCGAAAAATAATGGCTCTAATTTGGGTTTTGAAGCGAAAATAATTACGAAAATAATTGATTTTATTTCATTATTGAAAGTACCTCAAGATAGCTCCTAGACTCATATTATCAACTGGATTACGATATTTCTCATTAGAATTCACAATTTGTTTGGAACATTTGATGTAGTAATGAATATTACTAGAGTTTTTTTCCTAACACCAAACCGTTATTTTAACACATCGACACGTATTTCGATCACCAAATGGTCAGTAAACTGATAGTTTGATCTTCTTCTTGAACACCAAAGCGTTATTTCAACACCTTAACATCTGTTTCGATCACCAAGTGACTATTAAACTGGAAGTTCAATCTTCCTCTTGAACACCAAACCATTATTTGACCACCTCGACATGTGTTTTGATTACCCAGTGATAATTTAACTCTGGAATTTCAATCATTCTCTCAAACACCAAATCGTTATTTCAATACTTCGACACGTGTTTCGATCACCAAGTGATCATTAAACTGGAAACTCAATCTTCCTTCCAAACACCAAACTATTATTTCAACACCTCGACACATGTTTCGATCACCAAGTGGTAAGTAAACTGAAAGTTGAATTCTCCTATTGATCACCAAACCGTTATTTTAACACCTCGACACGTGTTTCTATCACCAAGTGGTCAGTAAACTGATAGTTTGATTTTCTTCTTGAACACCAAAGCGTTATTTCAACACCTTAACATCTGTTTCGATCACCAAGTGACTATTAAACTGGAAGTTCAATCTTCCTCTTGAACACCAAACCATTATTTGACCACCTCGACATATGTTTTGATCACCCAGTGATAATTTAACTCTGGAATTTTAATCATTCTCTCAAACACCAAATAGTTATTTCAATACTTCGACACGTGTTTCGATCTCCAAGTGATCATTAAACTGGAAACTCAATCTTCCTTCCAAACACCAAACCATTATTTCAACGCCTCGACACATGTTTCGGTCACCAAGTGGTCAGTAAACTGATAATTTGATCTTCTTCTTGAACACCAAACCATTATTTCAATACCTTAACATCTGTTTCGATCACCAAGTGACCATCAAACTGGAAGTTCAATCTTCCTCTTGAACACCAAACCGTTATTTGACCACATCGACATGTGTTTTGATTACCCAGTGATAATTCAACTGGAATTTTTATCATTCTCTCAAACACAAAATCGTTATTTCAATACTTCGACACGTGTTTCGATCACCAAGTGATCATTTAACTGGAAACTCAATCTTCCTTCCAAACACCAAACCATTATTTCAACACCTCGACACATGTTTCGATCACCAAGTGGTCAGTAAACTGAAAGTTAAATTTTCCTAGTGATCACCAAACCGTTATTTCATCACCTCGACACGTGATTCGATCGCCAAGTGATCAATAAACTGAAAGTTTGATCTTCTTCTTGAACACCAAACCGTTATTTTAACACGTCAACATATGTTTCGATCACCAAGTGACCATCAAACTGGAAGTTCAATCTTCCTCTTGAACACCAAACCGTTATTTGACGTGTTTCGATCACCAAGTGGTCATTGAACTGGAGGTTCAATCTTCCTTTCGAACACCAAACCATTATTTCAACAACTCGACACGTGTTTTGATCACCCAGTGATCATTTAACTGGAATTTAAATCATTCTCTTGAACACCAAATCGTTATTTCAACACTTCGATGCGTGTTTCGATCACCAAGTGATCATCTTCAGGATGGAGATTGAACTTCCAGTTTGATGATCTCTTGGTGATCGAAACACGTGTTGAGGTGTTGAAATAACGGTTCGGTGTCTCTCTCCAATTATTATCATAATTCACGATATATGACAAATTTAGATATATTCAAATGCTTACCAATTCAATCAACTGGGATAATCTCAATCCTAACTTCACTAAAACAGTGTCTGTATTATTACTAACTGGCCTGATCAGTCTATTGTAATTGCTTAGTAGATCGTCATACAGTCTTTTTGCATCAGGATTGCTGAGTGAATAATCGACACAAAATATAAAAATAATAAGTAACACCCATTCCACCTTCATCATTATCACATATAAATAACTATCACTTAGCAACACATTGCCATTACTTTCGGGTTTTTATCCTGTACCGATTGGGACAAAAATGAAAAAAATCATGACGATAGCATTGACTGAATGTGGCTGAGAGGTCGAGATCCTTACACAGGCTGCGAGTCCTGAGAGGATGCGGGTGCTGTTAGAGTTTTCCCCGTAAAATCAATAGTAGTGCGCAGCGGTGAATGACAGGGACGGGTTGTTAAAAAATTGAAACAAATCGTAGGGTTGGTTGAAATATAATTATATATGCTTTTTAATGTTCGAAACAGTTTATAAGTATATGGACACAGTAAAATACTGAATAAATTTTAGTAATACTTTGTATTATTTGGGAATAAATGAACACCAAAATCTCATTAGGATGTGAATATTTATATGGTAGTTTTGAAAGTTTTGTCCGTTACTTCAGACTATAATATTTCTGTGGATATACAGTGTGTAATAACGAAAACTTAACAGAGCCGTTTTTGAATATAAAAAGTAAGATTTTCAAAGAAAGCTCGGACACGTCGATTTCTAATTGAAGGGGGACACCTTTCAGAGTAATCAGATTTTTTGTAGTACGCACCCCTTTGACGACCCTTATTTAGATAGGGAAAGTAGGTCGAGTGGCACCTTGTTTTAAAGGTCTTTCGAATACCTTTACATCCTGTTAAAAGAAAATTTTTGTAACGATTAGTTTTCGAGATGATTTGAAGTTTTTATGGTATTTTTATTGAGTGCAACTCTTTTTAAAATAAATCAAATTGTTTTTAAGGTACAATTTACGTTCAGAACTTTCAAAAAAAAATTAATTTTTGCTTTTTATAACAAGCTGCTAATACGTGTCCATTTGATTTCGTAAAAAAGTAAGAATTATTTGTTTATTACGAGGAGATTTTTCCGGGGGATGGGGTTGGTTACCACCCTTATATTTTAGGTAAATTGAGTGGCACCTCCTTGTGAAGGTTGTCTTTTGACGTGGATATTTTATGCTTCTGATAAAAAAGTGAATCATTCTAAAAACTTACCTACACAACGAATACAACCTGCTGATTTCCTTGAATGCTGATGACACAGAAAAGTTTAAAAAACTGTTTTAGGGTTAATAAATCCAAATAATTGATTTTAAAGCACACACAAAAAAAGTAACACCTAATAAGGGTAACTCACATAGGAAATTTAGAGTAAATGTTCAAAATTTGCGCCATTTTGCTCCATGCAACAATAAAGATTTTGTTCGAATTTTGCTTCTACATTATTCAACATCTCAGGAGTTATAAGCTCGATATTCGTCAATAATTCTACGACGTAATTCATCCAAATTGGCTGGATGTGTATCATAAACTTTAGACTTCAAATATCCCCACAAAAAGTAGTCCAGTGGTGTTGAATCTGGTGATCGTGCTGGCCATTCAATTGGACCTTTTCTGCCAATCCATTGTCCTTCAAAATGATTATTCAAAAAATTTCGAACCTTCTGGGCATAATGGGGTGGTGCACCGTCTTGTTGAAAATGGATGAATTCATCTTGACATCTTGGATCCTGTTCAATTATTTCAGCTATACGAGGTTATATTGCCTCATCGAAAAGTTGTAAATAAGAATCACCGGTTAAATTTCCATCAATGAAAAATGTACTTATAATATGATTGCCTAATCTTCCGGCCCAGACATTCAACTTTTGGGGATGTTGGGTATGTATTTCTGCGTATTGTCTTGGGTTTTCATCCGACCAATAACGGCAATTGTGACGGTTCACGCAACCATTTAAATAAAATGAGTTTTCGTCCGAAAAACAGATGTTATAAAGCAGCTCGGGATTTTGCATTAATCTCTCACTCATGCCCTCACAAAACTCCTGTCTTCGGTCAAAATCATCCTCATTGAGTTCATGAACAAGTTTAATTTTGTAAGGATGGAATTTGTGGTTTTTAAGGATTCTCCATGCGCTCATATGGCTTATTCCGGCCACTGCTGATAAACCTCAGGTATTGGGATTGGCGATGACTTGACCAATCACTCCAATCGCATTATCGTCATTCACTACCCTTCTCTGAACATTTCTTTCCTTATTTAAAACCGAACCTGTCTCCCTGAATTTTGTGACCAAATCCAGAACGTGATTTCTGCATAGGTGTTCAAAAGAGTTTTGCTCGTTAAATAAAATTGATGTTCTATTAGCATTTTGGTCGTTGCCAAAAAATAAAGCATTACCTGAAACTCCTTCAGCAGTAGTGTAAAACATTTTTAAACAAATAACAATACACAATAACAATACTTAGTTGTATTAAAAGACATAAGAAGTTCTAAAAACAGTAATTATTTTGGCGAATGCGCCGGGACGGGTCAATAGTAAATTTCAAGTAAACACGTTTAGTATGAATGTACTGAATGATAAAACACATGCTCAAACTCAGAACTGGAAAACTACAATTTATAAAACTCAACTTTGATGATCTTGAAATAATTTTATAACAATCCGCCAAAAATATATCAATTATTCTCTAATCATTTAGATGGAATAACATGTTATGAGAGACCACTTTCAACTTATGATATCTTGATAGATGAGAACACTTTTCGGTCTTTCTCCACATATTTTGTTGCTCCATCATCAAAGTAACAAAGAACTAGCTAACTACGCGAGTTCAGATGAACAATGAATGAATTTCTTCTACAAGTTTCGCATATTTTTCGTGTTTTCTTTAGATTTGATGAAAATTTATTGGGTGCAGAGGAAACTGAATATTTTTCTCACTCTTTTGTTTCAGTTTTTATATCGAGTTCAATACCTAATAGGGAAATGAGGTGTTTCATTCGGTGATAACTAATAGCTGGAATCCTATCCGATTAAGGAATTTTTGATACTTCGGTTCGTGGAAAGTTGACGAATGAGTCAGATGCGTACTGAAGAAATACATTTTTTCAAAATCCCAGATGTCAAAACCTAAAGACCGTTTTCATACTGCGTTTTCATATGCAGTGACACTTGAGTGAGTTATGGATTAGGTATCGTTCAATTCCATTACATAATAATGCCATCTAATAATAATAATAATAATAAAAAACTTTATTCACCGTAAGAGTACAGAATATAAATAAATGAACTACATGATAGAGTGGGAATAAAGACTTGAACGATAAGCGCTATTGCACTTGTTTCGTTATTGTGTAACAAGGAGTATAATTTATAGAGTACGCTACAAGACAAATAGAATGTAACATAAAAATAAAAAAATAATAATTTGAAAAGACATGACGTTATGAGTTGACAAAAAATATAAATAAAACAATAATAATAAGATTCGTGTTAACTTAATACAGGGTGCCTGTTTATGGTAACAATGAGTATATTTTCTAGAATACGGCACAAGACAAATAATATAAAAAGAAATAAAACAAGGACATAGACCAATATATGTTGACAGAATGTAAAAATAATAATAAGATTTGTATAAAATTTATATAATGTGACTAGGGTAATATAGCATAATTGGTTGGTATACTTTTTATTCCAATATATTTATCACATATTGTCTTTGTTTTTCGAATATAAACGATTTCAAATTCTTTTTGAAAATTGGAGTGCGGTTACTGTTTTTAATTTCATCAGGAATAATATTGTGGAATTTGGTTGATGTGTATGAAAATGCTCTTTGTGAAATTGACTTTTTCAGTATGATAGGATACGGTATTTTCTTGTAATTTCTTGTATAGTAACTGTGATGTTCTTTTATTTGATTTTTGTTGGAATTGTATTTGATGAGAACGTTGTAAAAATAAAGCTGTCTAAGGTCCATTATTTGACATTCCTTGTATAGTTCGTCCGAGGAATAGCGATTGTTTCTAAACATTATAATTTTAAGTATTTTCCTTTGCACGATTTCTAACGGGTTGAGATGGGTACGTAGAGCAGCTCCCCAGGCTACAATGCCATATTTCAAATGACTTTCAACTAGCGCATAATAATTCTTTGATGGGGAGGTATTTCCTTAGAAATCTGAATCTGAATAGGATTGTCTGAAGTTTCTTGATGACATACTTGATATGAGTATCCCATTTCAGGTACCTATCCAAATAAACACCTAAATATTTCACTTCGCTAACTGCTTGAATTGTAAAGTTTGATGTTTGGTTTTTGATAAGGAGATTGTCAAAAGGGCAGGAATTGTTTGAATTGCAACTAAAGGGTAAGAAATTGGTTTTCTCCATATTAACAGTGAGTAATTTATAGTCGAACAATTCTTTTATTGCTTTAAAATCCATTTCAACTACATTTTTGAGGTTATTCCAGGTCTTTTCCTCATAAAAAATGGCTGTATCATCTGCATATCCAATTATTGTACCAGCTGTATTAAGTTTGAATAGGTCGTTTATGTAGAGATTGAATAAAGTTGGTCCTAAGATTGTACCTTGGGGCACACCACATTCTACTCTTCTCGGCTCGCTTTGTATCCCTTCGATTCTTACTGACTGTTCTCTATTGAGTAAATAGCTTTCAAACAGTTTCAGGCAATTGCCCCTAATACCGTTATTTTCCAATGTATTCAGAAGTTTTTTATGATCCACGGTGTCAAAGGCTTTTGACACCGACTGATAACGTTATATTAAAACATTCAAGATACAAATCCTGGGATTCGAAGTCTTTAAAAGAATCTCCCAATTCCTTGACAACAAAGAGATTGCGGTGGCTGTATTCCTTGGTATTGAAGGAGTATTTGACAATGCACTACCTAAATCTATAGGATTGTCTCTGGCTAGAAAGGGTGTAGAATCAACCATAACTGGCTGAATCTATTCCATGCTAATATACAGAACTGCACCTACGACTCTTGAAGGCAAGGCCATTAGGTTCAGGGTCACCAGGGGCTGCCCTAAGGTTTGGTACTATCTCCCTTTCTGTGGTCGCTCCTGACTGCTTGATGCCCTCGACAGAAGAAAAGTTGATCTGCAAGCTCATGCAGATGACCTTGTCATCCTGGCAAGGTCCACGTCGGAAAGATTAGCTTGTAATATCCTCCAAAGCGCGTTGGACGTTGTTCACAGTTGGTGCCTGAGGGAGCAGATGTCTGTCAACCCCAGCAAAACTGTGTTACCTAATCCCCTTCACCAAGAGGAGAAAATTGAACGATCTAACGCTACTTTCCCTCAATGGTGGGGTCATTCCATTTGGAACGGAGGTGAAATATCTTAGCATTATTCTTGATAGAAGACTCACTTGGAAAAAGTTTTACACAAAGCCAGTCTGTCTCTATGGACATGTCGAAGGATTTGTGGTAAAACTTGGGGGTTAGGTCCCAAACAAATCCACTGGATTTGTGTGATGATTGTAAGACCAATGATCACTTATGGTGCAATTGCCTGGTGGTCGGAAGCTTCAGAGAAAACGGCCCGAGCGAAACTCTCTGGCTTACAGAGACAGGCTTGTCTGGCTATCAGTGGTGCCATCAGTATCACAACGTCAGCGGCCATTGAGATCCTTCTAGATCTACTTCCTCTCCACATTTTTCTGGAGAGAGAGGCTAGATGGACTGCATACAGACTTGTGCACATTGCCAGATGCACAAATCAATTCAATGCAGAGTGCAACAGATTGTTGGTTGACATTGGAAGTCACAGCTTTCTCTGACTTTATGCCTCCAACTGTCAACTACGAACTGCCTTATGAAGTACTATTCCAGAGTAGAGAGGACTGGATCCTGCGGGAGAAGGAAATATAAGGAGTAGATAGTTATTGGTTCACAGATGGATCAAAAACACCTTCCAGTTCTGGTGCAGGTGTTTTCAGTCGCAGACCCAGGACAGACTTATCTACCTGCCTAGGTACTTATGCGCCTGTATTTTAATCGGAAATTTACGTTATTGAATTGTGTGCGGACAGATTGGATAAATCCAACCCCGCACACAAGTCTATAAAAATATTCTCGGACAGTCAAGCGGCGTTGATAAATCTTGACTTCTACCAAGCAACGTCTAAATTTGTAACAAATTGCCAAAAAACGACTCTCCTGGATAGGAAGACTCAACAGATTGGAGAAGAAAGAAATGAAACTTTCCATGTTTATTACCACTTTTATTGGAAATCTGACTCTTGATAACAACAGACCACCCATCTTCGAGGGCGTTAAACGTCCAAAAAAGAACGACTGGGACGTCGCAAAAAAGGTTATCATAGCACCTGCAGTTGAATGGGCTATTAATTCTTTTCAGCCCTTCAAATCTCCCGGAGAGGACGGTATATTTCCAGCTCTTCTTCAAAACGGAGTGGAAATAATTTTACCTTTCCTCACAAAATTGTATAGAGCTAGTCTGGCGTGGAACTATATACCACCCAGTTGGTTGGAAGCAAGGGTGGTATATATACCTAAAGTGGGCCGGAGCGACCCACACCCCCAATCGGTATGACCAATCAGCCTTACATCCTTCCTGCTGAAAGGACTTAAGGGGATACTGGACAGACATATCAAGAGGGTAGCATTATATGCATCCCCCCTGAATAACTACCAGTATGCTTATCAAACCGGCAAATCGACAGATTCAGCAATTAACAACCTCGTTGAGAAAACCCTTGACCCTTGACAACAAGGAGATTGCGGTTGCTGTATTTCTTGATATTGAAGGAGCATTTGACAGTGCACTACCTAAATATATAGGATTGTCTCTAGCTAGAAAGGGTATAGGAGGGTATGAATCCATCCTCACTCACAAGTCAATAAAAATATTCTCGGACAGTCAAGAGGCGTTGGAAGCTCTTGGTTCCTACCGAGCAACGTCTAAATTGGTAGCAAATTGCCAAAAAAGACTCTCCTCGATAGAAAGACTTGACAGATTGTCTCTGGTCTGGATTCCTGGTCATACTAGCCTGAAGGGGAATGAAACTGCTGACTCTCTTGCGAAGGAGGGTACTGCAAGCGGCTTCATTGGACCAGAACCTGTCATTGGCATCGCTTTGGGCTTTGCCAAACAAACACTGAACCCCTGGATGGCAAGAAGAGCTATGGACTTCTGGCAGAATCTTCCAGGATTGGCTCACTCCAAGGCGTTCATTCACCCTTCAAAACTTGATTCCAAACAGTTGTTGGTCTACAGTAGGGATGAACTACGATGTCTAAGATGCCTTCTGTCATTTGAATCATCATATGCAAACACTCGGACTGTCAGAAGACCGTGTGTGTCGCCTCTGTTTGGAAAATGATGAAACAGCAGAGCACATACTTTGTGCCTGGAAGGCAACGAAACTGCTGACTTCCTTGCAAAGGAAAATCCTGCAAGCAGATTCATCGGAGCAGAACCTGTCATTGGCACCGCTTCAGGCTTTACCAAACAAACTTTGAACATCTTGATGGCAAGAAGATTTTTGGACTTCTGACAGAATCTTCCAGGCTTGGCTCACTACAAGGCGTTTATTCATCCTTCGAAACTTGATACCAAACAGATGGTGGACTACAGTAGGGATGAACTACGATGTCTAACAAGCCTACTTACAGGTCACTGTCATTTGAATCATCATATAGAGAGACTTGGACTGTCGGAAGACAGTGCGTGTCGCCTCTGTTTGGAAAATGATAAAACAGCAGAGCATATACTTTGTGCTTGTCCCGCTGGGAACTGAATTAGGTTTTTAGAGTTCGGCAGAGCCGTACTCCTACCATCTGACGTGAAAGACCATTCACCATACAAACTAATCGGCTCAGTAAAGAAGCTGGGTTTATTTGGTCGGGTGTGAATAGGTGTGAGCCACAATAAACCCTTGTGGGTTGCGGTGGTGGGTCGAATAGTCCCACTCACTTTAGATCTAACCCAAAATAACCTTGAAAGAAATGAATACGTTGATATTTTGAGAAAGATTATTTCTTGCTTATTGTAATTTCATCAACAGATGTAGAGATCTTCGAAATATTCAAGACCATCATCGTCTTCGTCTCCAATATTTTTTCTACTCTGGATTGGTTCTTCATCCACAATATCACGTGAATCAATAACTTCAACTTTGAAGCTTTTTTCAGAACAATGATAATTTGAGCATAAATATATGCATTTCAAACCATCTTTCCGACAGCCATATTTTAGACTGATACATACAGTTTCACAAGTTGAGCAAATAGTTTCAAGCAGTGTTTTCGAAATTAATTCTTTTTCGTAAATTTCAGCATAACGCCAAGTTTGAAGCTGTGAATATGCCCTGGAACAATGTTGTTCTGTTGCACCTTTTGTGGGTTGGAGATATGTCGATGTGGAAGATGATTAAATTCCTTCCAATAGAAATTTTTGAAACCGCAATTAATTAAGTGTTATATTGTAATTTTTTATATTTTCATTGCCTACAACTTTGCCATTCAACTTTTTTTCGCAGGACTTGTAGTTTTGCTGAAAATCACCATAAACCGTGTTTTTCCCTTAAAAACTCACCCCCCTCCACTTCCCATCCTCAGATCGCTCATAAGTTATTTTTCTTCTGATTTTCGTCATATTTTTTTCTCTTCCAATTTCATCCTATTAAGATTTTCTTCCACACTTTTTACTCTTTTCGATGCCTTCGGCAATTTAGGGATCCTCAGAGTGTTTCTCAACAATGATTTTCAACAAATTTCATTAAATAAATCTATGTATGACTAGTTAATGAAAATGTTAGAGTGTTTCTCAGAGTTCTTCTGGAGACAGGATCCCATAAGCATAATATATATTTATGATTTTCATAAAGAAGGGTCCAAGAAGATGCCGTTAGACGATTTTATGATTTTCTCGTCTTTCACAAAAAAAATGATTTGAGAGATCCGATGTGATTCTCATTCATCAAGACAGCAGAAGGCAACAGGAGGTACTCCATGTTTCTTTCCTGATGAAAGAAGGCAAATACTACTGATAGACATACTGTATAACATATTTTTATTCTATGATGCAAAAATGGTGATCAACAAATATGTCTGAAATCTTCAAGATACTATCGGTTCAGAACCAAAATACTTATTTATTGGACAATCTACTACACGTTTGTAGACCAATGATTTGTGATAACAGAAAAGAGATTATTTTTTTGTTATCTGGGCTCTGAAAACTAACATGTGGATCATGTATAGAAAGCAATTCAAGATATTCCAAAACGAGAATCGCCGAACATAAATGAAGTTTTGAGCTGAAGAAAACTAATTCCTGCTATGCTTGCCACCTTTCAGAGAATAATCACGACTTCAACATGGACTAAGACATAATGCATACACAAAATAAAAGATGAAAATTAAACAAGCTAGAATCTCTGGCAATGAATAAACGCAAATATTCAAAAGAAAGTATATTACATTGAAAGTTGAGACCTGGTTTATCCCCAGTTCCTACTTCTGAGGTTGGCATTCCTAAGCGCCAGCAGGTTGGGTTGGGTGAAACATCCATAGCCGCACGTAAAACCGATCGCTGGCGTGGCGACGGGTCACCATGCGCAAGCGACTACGTGATTCCCTTCCCATTGGTTCGGCGTTACGCTATCTCTCTTGCCACACCGAGCTCGAATACTTATAGTGTATACAGTTGTGTTTACTACAGTATACATAATTCTAAAGAAAGGATTTCTGACAGTGTTAATTAAGGAAGTGAGCAGTGTCATGCAAAGAAAGCAAAATCACACTACGACACACCATCAAGTCATATTGTATAATTGAAGTATGCATTTATCTGTGCATTAAAATCGCGTATATTTGGTCTGTCTCAAGAGTCAGTAAATATGAAATCTACTCTCTTGGTGGAATGAAATTTACACAATTTTCACAGCATATAATATATTTAAATCAATTTTACTTTCATTCTCATGAAAAATAATGCACTAGAACTCTTGCTTGGAGAATAAATTTCATAAAAACTGACAAAGTTGTATTTCAATATCAACTGATAGGCGTATGATTTTTTTCATTTAGAACATCAAAAAATCAACTGAATAATTAATTTTCTAATGATGGTGAAACTTATATTGAAACATTTAATATTCATAATTCAAGATCTTCAGTAATGTATTGGAATAACTAGCTGAAATTCTTGAGTTTACGAGTATATTTCAAATTTATTAACAAATGTGCAATATCAAATGAATGTCTATGAATATTAAAAAATTGTTAGTATATGCATAATATTTTAACACAGTCTGCTAAGTGTAAATACTTGTGTTTGACTGGGTTAGTTGAAAAATGAAGATTATGTTAACTGTTAATAGATTTTGTTCATGAAACAATAAATTAAAATGAAGAAATGAATCAATAATAGTATTTTATTATTATGAATGGAGGTGAAATAAATTATCTGTTGAAATGAACTATTTCAATGTGAGCATAATTTCAGTTTTTTCACTATTATCTAATATCTAATTCTGTAATGTTTTTTTGAATTTTGTTGTTTGCAACTTTTTAATTTCTCATGTAATTATATCATAAATTTTACAACCAATACATATGCAGTGTTGTTGCATTAAATGTAGACTACACTTAGCAATTTGAAAGTATTTATTGGTCTTTGATCTTGTATCATACTGAAATCCTATTAAACGAAATATTTTCTGAATAAAACTTTCGATGGAAATATGAAAGGTCATTTAAAAATTATTTTCATTGCAAATTTATGAATAGACTTGACAGATTTTAAATAATTTTTATATGCACCACCCCAGGCTATGGTTTCAATTTTTTTGTTAAATCAAGTGAATGTTTTTTCACTTCAGGCAACAATCTATATAAATTCCTAAATATTTCATTTCTGGGGTTCTGTTTAATTTCAGAGTGCAATTGCATTTTTGAAAATGTTTCTGTAAATATTTCGAACTAAGAATTTTTCATCAATATTCATGATATTTTTTCATGTATATTTTAATAACATTTTTTTCATAAATATTTCAGTACCTTTCAATCATCACAGGGATCACAAAATATAAATATTGATGTTTCACATCTGTCACACAATTTTTCACCGACTTATGGGTTTTTTCGTTTTGGCTTGCCAACCGCATGGTGGCGGGATCTTTGTGTAATCTCATTCAGCAAGGTAGCATGAAACCATCAGAGGTATTTGAAAAGTAGTATTGATTTTTCTTCACTGTACTGTTGTCTATATCATTCACGTTGTGGACTGCATCACTGGTTGCTGTCTTCAATGTAATCGATAAAATAAGTTGATGGATGTAGCCGTTACTACGTTACTCATACATTGAAATTTAATGTATAAATTTGAAAATGTCCATATAAGAAAAAACTGCAGTAACGTTAGTTACAAATTGAAGTGGTGAAAAACATAGAAAATTTCAATTCTCTGTAGGATCATTTTTGAGCTCCAAATATCACAGAATACTGTACTACAGTTTGGTCACAAACTCAATTATGGCAATATTGGCTGGAGTTTCAAAAAACTACCTACATACCCTCGAAATCTCTCAAAAATTTTTCCTTCGAATAATACTGAACAATCCTACACGATACCCAAGCGCTTAATTCAATACTGAAACGCAAATGATAGATATCTGACAAAATCAAAGAATCAATATTGTAAACCAACAACTTTGAAAATAGGTCATAAAATTTACTACTACTTAGCTTCTGAATTATTCAGGCAACTAACACAAACAATAATCGATTAAACTTATTTGAAATGCTTCAAAAACCAATTCCTATCATTTGTTAAAGAAACGGACAAATCGAAAATACAGAAAATGTTAGAGGGCTGAATTGATAACAGAGAACTGATATGAGGTTTATGTGTTGTAAATACATCTATTATATATTGTATATATTGTTTGATGTATATTCCTTTCAATACTCTATCCGTTTATGTACTATATTTTTTTATTGAATAAGTGACAAAAACATATACTCACCACATATAAGTATGTACGGTCGCTAGCCAGGCGGTTCGACGTGGGTGCTTTGTACACTCACTCGAATTGACTGCCGTGTCGGTTGGTGTGTTAGGAATCACACGTTAAATGGTAAGACCTCGTTAATCCTTAGCTCGCATAAGTTTTTACTTATGAGGATTGTCGTTAGAGAAGGGGGTCAGATTGGTTATTGTAGGGATAGACAGAGGTTTGGATTAACATAGGTAGGAAAGGTCATAATAGCGGCTAATTCCCAAGATGAGGGACACAAAGAAAAATAAAGGAATTGAAATTCTAGCTATTTGTAGCTTACAATATTTACATGAAATAGATTAAATATACATGTTGCTTGAGAAAAGAATTGGCCAGGGTCGTATTCAGAACCAACATCTTGTTGATCGCAAATGCTATATCATACTTGGGAAAACTTTTTTATAATAACGGGTGGGATGCACATGTTTTGCAGTTCAACGGGAAAATGCAGATAATATGTGTAATATAAAAATATTTTCATTGGTGTTTTCACAGCGCACTCAAACATTATATGAAAAGAGACGTAATTATTTCTTTATTAATAATTTTTATTTCCTGTAAAATTGAAAGGAATATTAATCAAAATTATTCAACTGGATGAATTTGTCTCTTCATCAGTAGTGTCATCCTCACCAATCTGAATTATCAGTGGCTCGATTTGTGCCTCTATTATGTTATCAAACTTCCACATCTTTGTCTCGACTTCTGATATCACATGCCAAACACACTTCTCCCATTTCTCCGCTGTGACTCTTTTCAAAGCCTCATCAAAAAATACTTTGAGATCTGCAAATTAAAACGTGGTGTTATGCTGAGCTACAAAATTGTTCACATCCGCCCATATTAACTCGATGGGGTTAAGCTCGCAGTGGTATAGAGGCAGGCGAAGGACAATTTTGTTTTGGCCTGCTGCCATCTCATCGACTATATATTTTTGGTATTTAAGCTTGCGCTCCTTGACAATTTTTAGTAACTGCACTCTTAGCATTGAGTCTTTAAAGCTAATATTCTTTCATCGCAGCCCATTTTGGATTTCAACCTTCTTTGAAGACGTTGTCGGAATCTTCTCCAACCGTCGCGAATGATAAGGTGCATTGTCCATTACAATCACAGTATTATCCTCCAGATGGGGTAGAGCTTTGGAAAACCAATGTTCGAAAGATTCACCGTTTATTTCTTCCTGATAATCTCCAGTTTTCTTCGACTCGAAACACCACAGCCCTTCAGCAACAAACCCATTCTCATTGCTGATGTGACAAATAATAAGCCGTTTTCCTTTACCTGAAATTATGAAGAGGTATGTAAGTAAATGAAACAAATACGAGGGTTACCTTTTATATATTGAGATTGAGGCAGGTCTCAATATAAATATAAGTTTACCTGATGGATTTGTTAATCCGGTGGATAATCCATCTAGAAAGGCCCTCCTAGATGAGGTCACAGTTTCATCGACCCATACTTTAGGGGTAGTATGACCAGCATTAACCCAGGTGTCATCCATATAATAAATTGTTCTCTGTTGTTCCCTATAATATTTTATTTTGGTCAAATACTCTCTCCTCTATAACACAATTTCCTCTCTATCCAATAATAAACTATTGCGCCCTCGTTTTTTCCATACAAAATTCAAATGTTTCAATACTTTATGAAATGTTGACCGCTTAAAAGTTGGCAATAAAACATCTTCATTTATTTCTGTGAGTAATTTGTCTATCGTGGGTATTTCATTTCTGAAAAAGTACTCATGCACTTTCCTCCTGATTGCATGTTTATCAGCATCATCTTTTGATTTTATAATGGTTTGACGATTCTGATTTGTATTCGGTTTGGAAAATTTATGATTTTGTTTATATCCCCGTAAAACATTGTAAATCGAAGCGCAACACACTCCAATTTTATCGGAAACTTTCGATACGACTTCCTCGACAGTCGATGTCTCAATTTCTTCCATCTCTTTCTTGAACATATTCAAAATCACTTCTTTCATCTCAGCACTCAAATGTATTTTTTTGGATCGTTTCCTGGCTGAACTCAGAGGATAGCTCACAATGTCATCAGCAGTGTCTGTACTGGACATCTTGGAAAACAATTTCAAACAATATATTATAATGCACGCCACACAAACAAGCAAACGACTGATTACAACCCTGTGCTGGTAACGAACTCGTACCAAAAAGGCGAATTCACCAATGAACGCTGCCCTTTCCATCTGACACTGGGCGATCACGTGAACATCACGCTTCGGTTTTGTTTTGTTTTGTTCTACTCTATCTTGGATTTGGATAGACTTTAGTTAACAAAAATGAAAATAATGCCATAAAACAATCTGCTTTCTTGTAGAAATTTTAGAGCTGGCAACTCTAGGCTAAATATTAAAAATTTGATACTCACAATTCACTTGAGAAACATAATAATTTCGATAGCAAGATATTGGGACCGAACAAAACTTGCTATCTATTCGATAAGCACAAGTTCTGCCCTAAAACACATTATCATCACCTATACAAAAAAAGTATGAAAAGTACTTAAATTGGCTGTAGAGAAACAACTTCTGCATCAACTAACCGAAATACCATCAAATGGTCTTTATTATTAACACCTGTTTAAGAAACTGAGAAAACTTATCAAATAATACTGAATAAATTTTGTACAATTTTTGAAAATCAAATAAATTTCAATTACTTTCTTTCAATGATAAGATCGCAAACTATATTCCAAATACGATTCAACACCAATGATTATAAAGTGAGGTCGACGACCAAACACCAGAGAGTTTGTTTAATTTTCGTCTTCCATAAAAAAAGTTAGAACACGTGGTGAGAGATCTGATGTAAGTCCCATTCAACAAGACCTCAGAAGTAAACAGGAGGTACTTTATATTCTCAAAAATAGTCAGAATGAAGAAGATGCAATGACAAGTTTCTCAAATTCTGTATGTGTACAAAAATAACTTCTTATCCTAAATCGAGTAGGAAGTGGGGAAATGGCGACTTGATCAATATACAAGATGAAAACGAAAAATTTTAAGAGGGGCATGATCTTTGGAAGTGGTGGACAAAGTTAGTTCCTATAGCATAAATATACTCGAGTTGCGCATAGCGTATACAAAAGGTTATTAGTGAAGGAACTTCATAAATCGAATTATTTATTATAGATTTTGACATAAATGTAATTTTGACAAAAAAATTATAATTAATTAGCCTAACAAGGAGTTTAAACTGGAAGGAGGCCTCAATGATTAACCAAAGTATTCCTCGCTAAACAGGAACGCATAAGTAGAAATGTCTGCTTTATCCATGATAAAAATTGAACATATTTTCATTTCGAGACGCGTTTTGCTAACACCGTAGCTTCCTTGGTAACAATTGATTTTTACCGAGGAAGAATCAAATGACGGGCTAGTCCACATGAGATCTTTGTAATCAAACTCGTGATCATGTTCTGCAATTGACTAAGTTGAGAGGAAGACAAGGATGATAGTAGCACAGAAATACTACTTCCACAGACAGGTAATTGTGAAAAACATTTCGCGCTTTGAAATATACACGAATCATAAGTATTGAACAGCTCATAAAAGGGGTGCCGGAGCATATCAAGAATGACTAAATGTTAGGTTGTTCCAGATTTTTTTTGAGTCTACTTCAAACTGTAATATATCGGAGAATATTAATTTACTTCAATTGACAAGTCGATTATTATTTATCATTAGCACTATTATTATTACATATAAACAAAGGCTGAGGATAGAGTCCTATATGAGCCTAAAAATTGAAGAAATCAACATAGAATACAATGCATAGAAAGGATCAAGCAAATGAGCAAATGTCTATTTTGTCACTGAGTCATGATTCACAACATCGTTCGGTGAGTTTTTCCATATTTTGGCAAATCGCGGACACGTGTTTCTGGCTATTAACTTCATCAGCGCGGTATAGCCAAGTGCAAAGATGGGCAGCACTTGGTTGCCAAAAACAGGAAAATAGCACAAACGAACGGAGTCACCAACAGGAGCCCACCGCACATTTGTGATTTCAATTAGGAGACCTAGAATTTGTAGGAAATCCTAACATCACCACGGAGGCAGCTACAGCTACCTGCGTGACTTCCGGGTCCAGGATATAAATATAAAAAAGAAGGTGTTATCGAGTGTCTTTGATTCAATTCAAAATGGAAAGGATTATTCGGAACAGCACTCGAGAAAAATTATCGGCAAACCGCGGACACGTGTTTCTGGCTATTGACCTCATCAGCGCGGTGTAGCCAAGTGCAAAGATGGGCAACACTTGGTTGCCAAAAACAGGAAAATAGCACAAACTAACGGAGTCGCCAACAGGAGCCCACCGCACATTTGTGATTTCAATTAGGAGACCTAGAATTTGTAGGAAATCCTAACATCACCACGGAGGCAGCTACAGCTACCTGCGTGACTTCCGGGTCCAGGATATAAATATAAAAAAGGAGTTGTTACCGAGTGTCTTTGATTTAATTCAAAATGGAAAGGATTATTCGGAACAGCACTCGAGAAAAATTATCGGCAAACCGCGGGCACGTGTTTCTGGCTATTGACCTTATCAGCGCGGTGTAGCCAAGTGCAAAGATGGGCAACACTTGGTTGCCAAAATCAGGAAAATAGCACAAACTAACGGAGTCGCCAACAGGAGCCCACCGCACATTTGTGATTTCAATTAGGAGACCTAGAATTTGTAGGAAATCCTAACATCACCACGGAGGCAGCTACAGCTACCTGCGTGACTTCCGGGTCCAGGATATAAATATAAAAAAGGAGGTGTTATCGAGTGTCTTTGATTCAATTCAAAATGGAAAGGATTATTCGAAACAGCACTCGAGAAAAATTATCGGCAAACCGCGGACACGTGTTTCTGGCTATTGACCTCATCAGCGCGGTGTAGCCAAGTGCAAAGATGGGCAACACTTGGTTGCCAAAAACAGGAAAATAGCACAAACTAACGGAGTCGCCAACAGGAAATCCTAACATTACTACGGAGGCAGCTACAGCTACCTGCGTGACTTCCGGGTCCAGGATATAAATATTAAAAAGGAGTTGTTATCGAGTGTCTTTGATTTAATTCAAAATGGAAAAGATTATTCGGAACAGCACTCGAGAAAAATTATCGGCAAACCGTGGACACGTGTTTCTGGCTATTGGCCTCAGCAGCGCGGTGTAGCCAAGTGCAAAGATGGACAACACTCGGTTGCTAAAAACAGGAAAACAGGAAACAGGAGCCAACCGCACATTTGTGGTTCTAGTTAGAAGATCTACAATTCCCAGGCTACATCTAACATGACCACGTAGGCAGCTATAGCTACCTGCATGATATCCGGGTCCATTCGTGCGTTAGTGTTGTTTCTTGCTTTCGGCAAACAAGTGTTGCCCATCTTAACACTTGGCTGCACCGCGCTGATGAGGTCAATAGCCAGAAACACGTGTCCGTGGTTCGCCCCCTTTTTGGAGTGTTGTTATAGTTGTAGTTATTATTAACGGGGAGATGTTCGATGGTAGTGTGAACTATATCGTTCACACTTGACCTGTTTCCATACACTAGAAATAATACAATTATCCAAGTACACGTGGGTACGATCTAAGAAACCATAACTGATTCAATGACCCATTCGCTTTCTCACCTTAATATGACACACATTGAAATAACTTTGAGTAGATTGTCACGTAAATTTACTGAAAATTGTGTGTCTCCATTGCTACACAATGAATGATTCCGTATTAAGACTGACAGATAAAAACACTATATATTATTGCATAAAAAATGTAAACAAATGGGCTCGAAATATCAAGCTATACTAAAGAGTGGAACATAAATAATAGTTTTGAAAAACACGCTTCAATAGCAACACAACCCAGAAAAATTAAAAAATAATTCGAAACTAATTCAAGATTGTGTTCAACATCGGTAATGAGTCCTAGGGCTTGATATAACTAATGACTTTCAATAAGTCTGAAATCAGAATGAATATACTTACAAAAAAAAATATTTTGTTGTTAAAAAGCGTGGGGTGTTAAATATTGATTGATATAAATACTTGGTTAGGAGCTGTTTGCCAGATAAGAAACACGATAAGAATATAATTCAAAGCAAATTTTAAAGTCTTAAGAAAGTTCAATGTTTATGTTTCCAGTGAAGACATATTCATATAAAAAACTACCCATACCATATTGAATATTCTTGTCTTTGTCCTTAAATTGTGATTTTGAAAGTTCTTGAATTTAACTTTAGGACTATGATTAAAACAAAGTCGTTAATGCGCATGCCCACAAATGGTATTTCTTCTCCAACTAATCTAATTTAATAGCCTATAATTGCAAATTCTGATTGAAAATGAAGTTGATTGCTGAGGACGTATTATCAAAGAAGGAAACTTGCTGTTTTATTTTTTTCTTGGATTGTGTCATTCAGTACAGGGTGCTATAATAATGCCACTATATCGAATAATTATGATCCGATTGGAAACACCGTATACCACATTACACTACTTTTCACGAATGATATTTAAATTGTAGTTTCTTCCTATAAGGACATTTTCAAACTTGAATGTTAAATGTATAAGTTTGAAACGTGGTAACAAACAATCAATTCTCGATATTCAAATTGATCATTAACCAGCCTTGCATTTCTTAGGACAACGACAAAGACTGACATTGAGACAGAGGCTATGGATATCAAAATTGTCTCAAGTGAACTGTCATGTGAGAGAACATGAGTTTTCATTTTCAACCTAGACTACGATGCCAACAATGATTAAAAATTCATAATTATTCAGGTAGTCCCTCTGGTACGGAGTCTGTGCTCTCACAACTGAACAATCCAAGTTCTGAAGTGTTGGCAGTCTGTGTTGGCGTTCCGACACGAGCCAAAACTAGTTTGGATCGCGAGACCGAAGCGGTGGCCACGTTCACAAAGGAGATAAGGGGTTCTTAAAAGGTAAACTAAGATGATGCTGTTTGGACAGCAGTAATCTGGTATAGACGTCAGATTGGGAGTTAGAATCTCTTGAACCTTTGAAAATTCTTAAGTAATACAACCCTGGTTTGAAAAAAAGGAATTATTCACAATAAAATCAAGTAGTTTTCATGAAAGAGCTCTAAAACAACGCATTTTGAACTTATCATTTCAACCTTTTTCTTTAAAAAAATATTTAAACACTTGAAAAAGAGGTATGAAATAATGCATTCAACAATTAAAGGAATTCGTTTTCATTTCACCATTTGGCAACATCGGTTATAGCCAATACAGGACAATAAATCTGTTACCGGTATGAGACAAACAAAGATGACATATTTCAGAGGCGTGCTGTTCTGTTTACTTATGTTCCGAGTTTCGAGATATTCTGTGACATATGACATTTCGTGCACCTAAACTATCTTCCTCTATATAAATGAATAACAAAACAACTGTTGTTTATGTGGCTTGTGAAGGTGGTATTGAACTATGATTTATATTTTGCCCTAATTGTTTATTTATGAAGATAATTTTCCTTTTTTAATATAGAATATCTAGGTACGTATAAATTCTTTCAACTTGATATAGGCGCTGTTGCCATTATGTGAATTAGAAACAAATCCCTTTAAAAATCAAAACCCAACATTTGAAACATCAATTTGAATACTTTTCAAAGTGAATTTGAAAAACTCATGAGTTAAACTCAACTTTATTTTGTTCAAACTTGCATTCGCTGTAATAACACAAATTGAGAAACATTCCCCATTGAAACAGTAAGAACAACCTATTTATTGGGAATTGTGCGAAAGTAGCGATTCACGTTGGATTTTAATCATTCTCATGATGTTTATTCCAAATAAACGCAGTTCTCCAAATGGAGAAGTTTTTAAGCAGTGAAGTTCGAGGTGAACTGCCACAGTTCGTCGCGTTTTCTGATATAAACCGCTCTTGTTGGAATCAAATATGCCAACTCATCTGAACACCTCCCGTGAAAGTATCTATAAAAGAGAGACAAATCTTCAACCTTTCTTCGAAGTTCTGGACTATCAAGTTTGACAATGATGTTCTCGTCTCCAATCAGTCTGATGTCTCTTTTCTGGGTGAAATCCAGGAGGGTATGGTTAGGAACGGAGTCCATTCATGAGAATACCCCAATAAAGATCTGATCTGAGCTTTGTAAAGCCTCGAAAGTTGCTGAGATGTGTACTATTTTCTGGTTCGGAAAAGTCTTCCAAACTTTTAAGAAGCAGCCTTTCCCAGTCCAGCGACATGATTGTACCAAGACATATTGGTGTTCATTTTAACCCCCAACAAACTTATCGAAGCAGAAAGCGGAATTGTCATTATTATATCCGGTTGGGAGACATTAATCTTTCTGGAGATAACCGATGCCTTTTTTCAGTGGCATTGAATCAAACCTTTTTAGTTTCACTCTACCATATCTCACTAAGATATGTAACCGTTTGCTTCCGGTGAAGATATGCATCCGCAGCCGATGTCCTGGAATCCTGTAATGACGAGACAAGTGTGCTGTCGTCAGTAAAGCAATATATTGGATTCTTGGTTTTTTCCAGTAAGTAATTGATATACAATAAAATGGGGGTTGAAGGAAATATCGATCCTTGGGGAACACTAGTGTCGATGTTATAAGTTTTTGAGAGATATCCATTGACAACCACTCGCTGGAAACGTTCTCTCAGGAAGCTAAAGAGCCATACACAAAAATGATCTGACAAGCCATAGCATTGAAGATTAGCCAGCAAACCCTCTTGCCACACACGGTTAAAGGCCTTGAAAAAATCAAGGCAAAAGCTCTTGATTCTTCACGTTTCTCAATTGCGTTATTCCAATTATGGGTGACATTCGACAGAAAGTCGCCTGTTGATCTTTGTTTCTGGAAGTCATGCGAACAATGTCGAAAGCCCGTGGATGTCAGACCTTCATGTAATATACAGTGTGTAAAACCCAACTGGAATAAATTCATTATTTTGGTTACGGTACACATTTTAACAAAATCCCGAAATACCTCGAATTTAAATTATAATTTGACATACTTCAACGGAAAAATGCTACCCCTACCTTCAACCCCCGTCGAATGACAGATACAACCCCAAATTTTTTAAATAGGAGGTATAGGCTTGTGACATATCGTTTGAAAGAACTCTTCATTTTCTATTCAAGAATGTTATCACTTTCAAATTCATTGCAACAC
Source organism: Leptinotarsa decemlineata (assembly GCF_025532065.1). Lineage (NCBI taxonomy): Eukaryota > Metazoa > Arthropoda > Insecta > Coleoptera > Chrysomelidae > Leptinotarsa > Leptinotarsa decemlineata. The sequence continues at coordinate 13,230,966 of NW_027412674.1, forward strand.
TTGAGATAAAATAAATTAAAATCATGTGGTTACTGAAATTCGATAAAATACACTCAAAACTTATTGCAATATACTCAAAACTTATTTTATGTACAGATTTTGATAATAAGAAAGTAACCAAAAATCATAGCAATTTTCTTTTTAGATGGTATCCTTTAAATAATTTCCGTGGCAACGTTAGTTTGAAACACCTTGTCAACTTGTTTTGTATGTTACGACATTAGTTGTCAGTATCTCAATTTTAGTTTGAAGTTTGTTAACTTCAAGTCTGACAAATGGTTTGATTAACGGAAATGCATGAATTAACAGTCTTACGAATGATTGGTTACGGAGATGAAACCCGAACAGGAAGTAGCTCGCTTATTTCATGAGAAATTTCCCAATTCACCGCCCACATCTCAAGGAACAATAACTCAAATTAGAGGTAATGTTTGAGTTTGAGGAAAAGTCACATACATCGAATAGACAGGCATCTAGTACATTCAAGGTTAGCCATACATCGATACTAAACATATTAAAAGAAAATAATATGCATTCCTATGAAGTCATACCTACTCAGGAGCTCATGGAAGACGATTTCGATAGGATCACTCAATTTTGTGAGCAGATGATGGACAAGTTCGATAACAATACCATCCATTAGAAGACGTTGTTTTCTCAACCAGTAGCGGCAAAATTGCCGCTACTGGTCAACAGAAAATCCTCACTGGATGAGAGAAGAACACACGCCATACCCTCAAAAGGATAACTTTTGTGCGGGGATTGTAGGAAAGCATATCATTAGTCCATTTTTGATTGATGGCAACTTGAATGGGGATAATTATTAGGCACTACTTCAAAATGATGTCATTCCAAGTTTAGCAAATGTATATCCTGATCCAGGAAACCCTCAAGCTCCAGTGAATACGTGGTTTCAGTGGTTCCAGCAAGATGAAGCACCACCACATTACCAAGTTAATATTTGGGAAAGAAAGTTTTTGGCTTTCTACTACTCCATCTGAAACAAAAAAATGGATGAGAGAATCTTCCAAAGAAAGGAAGGAAGTAATCAATTTGAAAATAAGTAACTCTATACATGGATGCGTAGATCATGCGAAGAAGTAACTTTCAGACACAAACTGAAAGAAAGTCCTTCTGAAACAGCTACTTTCATATAAACATATAAAAATATAACCCTTTCAAATCAAACCAAGTTAATGTTCGGCAATACCTCGATACATTTCCCAATCGGTTGATAAGAAGGCTAGTGGATGTAAAAAGCAATGTGTACAAAACTGAACCTTCAGATGTGAATCTGAATGTTAGAAGACAGTTTTATTTGAAATTAGGATGTTGCCAAGACGTCCGCGTTGAACATTTTGAACATCTACTTCGTTAACATCCATAGTTTTTTTTTGTATTCTACATTTCATTACGTTTTACATTACATTTTAGTTTTTGAGTGTATTTTATCGAATTTCGGTAACCACATGAGTTTAATTTATTTTATCCTAATTGTTGCAATAAACTTGAAAGCAATAATATTTTTGAATAGAGAATGAAGAGACTTTCTAAACCTATACTTCTCATTTAAAAAATTGGAAGTTGTACCTGTCATTCAGAGGGGGTTGAAGGTAGGAGTGCCATTTTTCCGTTGAAGAATATCAAATTATAATTCACATTTGACGTGTTTAGGGATTTTTTTAAATATGTACAGTAAGCGAAATAATGAAACCATTTGGCTTTTACACACTGTATACAATTCTCGTGTCACAGACTTAGTTGCTATACTCTTTTTATGAAATTATATATTTATATTAGGTAGGTCTGAGAATAGGTTTCAATCTTTTTGTCCCACCCCTAATTGATAAGGATGCTCCCTCTGAAACATTTTTTTTTAATTTTTTGGACACATTTTTCCGTTTTTTCGAAATGTGACAGAAAATACATATAATTCTGGATTTCTACCCTTCTATTACCAACCCCTATTTTTATATACCCAGTTCAGATCATAGATCTCATAGTTACGCCAGGCGTCTACCGGTGTCACTTTTCACTCAGTAAACAGCAAGGAGTAGGGACGAAAACGTCTCTCTCTCTCACACAGCTTCCTCTTACTGCCTACATAGTTTTCGATCATTATTATTGTTTATCCATGGAGCGTTGATATAGTTTCCGATGACATCAATGCTGTGAATTATTCGTTATAGTTTTTGAACTCATAATTTACAACTGAAGTTTGAATCGCTCCGTAATTTGAATACACCACGGATGTGCAACGGCACGCGAATAGTCGTTGAAAATTCAATGAAAAGCTTGGTCGAAACCTGAATTTCGAGTAGCAAGTTCTAAAACACTCACAGATGTGCGTTATAAAAAAAGTTTTAACAATGGTGAGTGGTTAACCACTTATTTGTCGTTCGATAGGCAATTTGCATTTTTGTTCTCATTGATTTTCAGAGATTTCAGCAGTCATTGTTTTGCAGGCTGAAGTTTCTTCAATGGAAGTTTTCTATCTACTTGTTCGAACCTACTGTTTACAGTGATAGGGAGCTGTTACAGCTCCCTACTACTGAATAATTTGAAATGAGGGGGTATATATGGTCCCAAAACCCTGTTGTGACAATAGGATACAGTCCATCCAAAACTCCTATGATCTTCTGGATGGCACATAGATTACCAGGTGTGTCTATACCTGGATTTGTAGAAAATCGTTTCGAAGCAGCCTTAGTCTACAGTCATTAGTAATTTGTCTGTAGGCGGAAGTTTCTTCCATAGAAGTTTGCTGTCTTCTTATTTGAACCAACTCTCCACAGTGGAAAGGGGCTTTGGAGCACTACTGAAGAAGTTGAATGCAAAACAATGTGACGATGGAAGTGAAGTTCCAAATAAGAGGAACAATAGGATTCCAAAACTATGTTGGGCGAATAGGATGCTTTCGTCCTAAAACTCCTACAATCTTCTGGATGGCACATATATCAGCAGGTATGACATTCCTGGACTTGTGAATAAGGACTTTGAGGAAGCCTTATTCTATACGCATTAGTCATTTGTTTGCAGGCTGAAGTTTCTTTCAAGAAAGTTTCTTGTCTACTTGTTCGAACCTACTCTTTACATTGATGGGGAGCTGTGAAAGCACCACTGAAAAACTTGTATACGGAACAATTTAAAGATGAAACTGAAGTTTGAAATGAAGGTCCCAAAACCCCGTTCTGGGGTAGGATACAGTCGTTGTGAAACTCGTATGATCTTCTGGATGACACATAGATTACCAGGTATGTCCAATTCCTGGATTTGTGGATAATAGTTTCAAAGCAGCCTCAGTCTACAATTATTAGTAATTTGTCTGCAGACTGAAGTTTCTTCCATGAAAGTTTACTGTCTATTTATTTGAACCTAATCTACACAGTAGTGCTTTGGGAGCACTGCTGAAGAAGTTGGATTCAAAACAATGTGAAGTTCCAAATAAGAGGAAAAATAGGGTTTCAAAACCTTGTTGTGAGAGAAGGATGAAACGAAGGTCAATCAGATGGAAACCAAGTTCTTATCGAACGAAAATCTATTGCGGTGTGGTACGTGGAGAAAACTTCTTCATGAGTCGAACGTCTGGAAGAATTTACGAATGTCCAGTTTGCTAAGAGAGCGTGTTCGCGCGGAGGTGGTTTTTGAGTAGTCGTCGCAATGTAGTCACACGCCTGGGACTCGCCACACTTCCACGTTCTCACGGCCTCGCTTGTACCGGCACAACACCAACACACTGCCAGTCCGTTCCATGCCCACACACATTATTCGAAACGGTCGGAGGAACTCTTGGGTGTTTTTTTCTCGGTCTCGAACCGAAAGGAATGCGTTTCGGAGCGGTGATAAAGCAAAAATTGATGGTTCCACAGAACGAGGATGGAAGCTTGGATAAAAGGCAGGAGCGCACTGAATCATCTCGACCCAAAAACCCAGTTTCAATTTTTTATGTCAATCTTCAAGTATGTCATAGACATATGAGTTTGTTTCGTATTCAAAATTCGAATGATTTGCTTTTTCGTCGATTCAAATTTATTAATTTAGAGTCAGTGGCCGACAGCTGAACAGTTTAATAATAATAATAATAATAATAATAATAATAATAATATCCGCAGACTCTATCCAGATCACTCTGTCAAGATGGTCGTTCTGATTATTGGAGTCCTTGGTGGAATGATGTCTTCTCTACTCTCGAATCTCAAAATCATACCGGCTTGCCGCACTAAGGCAGAAATCTTAGCCGCACAGATGCAGAAGGCTGTCATTCTTGGCTCACTGCGTTTGCTCAGGGCACATGATTCTCGGACCCAATGATCACTTACCCTACGGTGTGGGGAGTGGTCATTGGTTGATTATGCTGGCACGCCCTCCCGAATGTATCGGGGCTTCGGGGGATAGGGCCTGACCAGCGCACACTACGGTGAAAAAAAAAATAATAATAATATTTATTGGCAAGGATACATTGTTCAATGATACAAATTGTACGAGTCAATTTCCAAATAAATATAGAATTCCCACAGAAGGATATACCTGTGCGTGGGGTCTGCAGAAATTTGAATACTAATGAATTCAATTTAAAATTTGAAATATAAAGTGGTATGAGTAAATAAATAAAAGGTAAGACGTTTTAAAATTATCAGATATATTATTTTAATTATATCATCAATCTTGTTGTATGAATATGTGAATTAGTTTCTATGCATGTCACTATGATAGTAAACATTTTTCATATCAACGTGTTGGTGTATCTGAAGCCTTGGCAAGCCTAAGACCCAGGTTTTGAGTTTATTTTCAAATGAATTGTCACTCCTGATATTTTTTATATGATGTGGGACGAGATTATATAACCGAGGAGCTAGGTATGAGTAAGACCTTTGAAGGATGTTTTTCCTTGAATTCGGGACATATGCATTATTTTTTTGTCGAGTTTCATATTGGTGTTCTATTATCCTTAATTCATGTCTATTATTATGTTGTCTTATTATAGTTTTGAGAAAGTAGAGTTGTCTTATGTCTAGAATTGATGTTTCTTTATATAATGAGTCGGTTGGGTAGGTTCTTTTTTTGAGGTGGATAATTTTCAATACTGATTTTTGTGTTTTTTTGTGTTTGTGTTTACGGAAAGGAATACGTATGAGTACGTATATGATGACTCCAGCAGAGTTATTATTCCAATTTTGTAGAGCTGCTAGAAGCCGTTATTTGGGCTACGAAACGAGGATTTGATCCTTTGGTAATATATTGTTCAAACTCCAAAGCTTTTCAGCAAGATAACTCCGCAACTCTAGATAATATTGCGTCATTAATAGTTGAAGATTGCATAAAAAATCGGAAATAATTGAACAATTTGATACTGTCGCAACTGAGTATCCGCTTGGCTTATCAACGAGAGGATTTTATTCGCTGTTTTACCCATTCATCATTCATCAAGATAATGAAAGAACTCATTAAAAAATTTAATTGAATATTTATTGTAACGAAACGGGAAAAATACTTCAGGAATGAACTTACGCTAATATATTAATCAAAAATACACCAAAAACATACATTATACTACCACTCAGCAGGATCGAAGGAAAGAGGATGTGCTGCATTGTTGGAACCATTTCTGAAGATCAATAAATACTGAATAAATTTCTCAATACTGTCTGTTCATGATCTTGGCCTCCCTCAATATTTATGGAGATTTATACGCTGATATTGCAACTTTGATCCGGTCTCTGTACTAGGATAAAATGCTCATTCAGAGTTTGCCTATTTGGAGATTGTTTTATATTTCTATATCCTGTGATCGTATCAATTTTGATGCATATGAACTTGGAATATTAAAAGATCGAATTCTGAATTCTGAGTGTTTTTGTTTTAGAATAGTGAAGTTGAGGTTGGAACATCTTCCAATTCATGTATTCGCTTGAATAAATTTGACTTGTTACATGATTATTTTCCATATTTGACAATGAGATATATATCTGAATTTTTCAAGATGAAAGACATTCACTACTGTACTGAAGCTATTTTCCAGATTTGTTGACCATGATCTGGGAGTTTTCATGTCTCACGTTTCATCAACAAACTATAAGAGAAATTGTCGAAAACGTTGAAGTAACGGATGAAGCACTCTGTTGTCTGCTGAATCAGGTTTTCAGAGTTTGGTAGGACAAAACTTTCACCATCTGACCTGGAAGATCACTCACCATACAGCGTGACTCACGTTCGATGGTAGGTTAGACGTTTCTGGAAAACGCAAAGCATGATTTTTCTGAAAATTCCACCTCTCACATTTCCTTACCTGTTCTATCGATCTAAAATATTTTCAGCATTGCGGCGTTGCCACTTCCATCGAAAAGTCCTAGCAACTTCATTTTTTTGAATGGAACACTTTTGGAATCGCTCTAGTTTTTTAATATTTTTTTGTTGATAATGTCCTATACCTAATGAGAGATAAAAAATAAATTGTGCTAAATATGGTCCAAAACATAGCCTTAATTGAAATTAAGTACATCAGTACTCTCAATTCATGAAAAGTTGATATTTTAGTGATAGTTTCGACAAACTCAAAATATTCAAATAACACCAAGAAATCGACTCCATATCATACAGGCCGTGCTAAAATTACTATTATTTCCATTGTGCATAAAAGTAGTCAAAAGTTCATTTTTTCAAATGAAACCCCCTGTATATCACTCGGTAAATTGAAAGACTATGAAAAATGATTCAAGATGATTTATCATGTCCCCATACCTAAATCGTCAAGCTTTCTCAATAAAGTCGCTTCTTCTAGAAACATTATTTTTTTTTAGAATTTGGATTTAGGTAGCTGTGGAATTATCAAGCTTATAGCAGTTCGGTTACTTTCATAAGTAATTTACAAAGAGTTATAGACGGTGTTTCGGATCATCTTCCAAAATGAATGCAAATATCGATTATTCAAACGAAGTTCTTATGAAATTATTTATTATACACATGAACAAAGTGATCAAATCGCTGTCAGAATGTGTAAAGAATTCAACCAAATGTATCCTGAATTAACACCAATGAACGAGAGGAATTTTGTAATGTTACAAAATAATTTCCTTAAGTATGGCTCAAAGTTTCCAGGGAACAACTGTACCAAAAATCAGTCATTTCTAGGTAAAAAATTAGATTTTGTGGGCTAAAACATGTGAAAATACACACAATAACAGAAACGGATGATTCAAAATAACAAAATTGTAAACAAAATATCACATTTTCACAATAAATGCTGGAAATGCTGTCCATTACATTCTAAACACTTTGAAATGTTTTTTTGTACGTGACTTGTGGTTGCTTTTTCAATTTTTTGGGGATCCAGATCTTCAATACTCCGCACTATTCGCCGTCGCAATTCTTCTTTGGTAGGCACTGGAGTACTGTATACCCTTTCTTTTAAAACACTCCATAAAAAAAAGTCAAGTGGCGTGAGATCGAGTGATATCGGTGGCCAATCCCACAGTCCTAAACGCCTAAACCAACGATCGTCGAAAAGTTCGTCAAGTTTCCCGGAAACTTCCTGGGTGGAATGAGCTGGCGCTCGTCCAGTTGAAATCACGAATTCCTATATTCCTCTAAAGGCAAATTTTCAAGAAAAACGGTTACAGTCGTCCTTATTATTTGGAGATATCTCTCTGCATTCAGTGTGTCTTCATAAATAAAAAAGCTAATTTTATTTTTCTCCAGAATACAGAAAACATCCAGGTCAAATTTTTCTTGAAAACCCATTTCTTTTGTAACATGAGGATTATGATCAGCCCAAAAATGTTTATTCCTTCTATTGAAAATACCATCCCTCGTAAATTTTGATTCGTCGCTACAAATTATTTTTGACAAAAATTCCCGATCTTCCTGTGTATGAATCAAAAGAAATTCACAAAAATGCATTCTACGTTCGAAGTCTTCTGCTTTTAGAGCTCAAACTTTGGTAAATTTATGCGGATGCATTCCATGAGTTTTCACAATTCGTTGTAATGAAGCATGTGATACACCTAAATCTTTTTCTGCACTGCGAATGGAAGCTTCTGGATATGCAAAAAAATATGCCAAAACGTTAACAGTATTGTCCTCATTTGAAGTAACAGGTTTTGGTAATGTTGAAGGCACTTTTAACATGGAGCCATAGTTAAGGAAATTATTTTGTAATCTTACAAACTTCCTCTCGTTCATTGGTGTTAATTCAGGATACATTTGGTTGAATTTTCTACAAGTTCTGGCAATTATTTGATAACACTGTCCGTGTATAATAAATAATTCCATAAGAACTTCGTTTGAATAATCAATATTTGCATTCATTTTTGGCGATTTTTTGAAACACCGTCAATAACCATTTATCAATTACTTATAAAAGTCACCAAACTGTCATAAGCTTGATATTTCCACGGCTACCTAAAAATCAAATTCTTTAAAAATTATTTTTTGTACAACTGTTATTGAAAATCTCTTTGATAGAAACACTTCAATCAGAACACCTACCAATAAATCATTTTGAAAAGTTCACACTTGCAGTTCGTGCTATTGTTAATATTAAATTCCTGCGAAGTTACTGACGATGACGAAGTAGTATTCAGTCCAACTGTAGAAAGTCCTTCATGACTAACCAATAATCCTCCTTAAAATAACGTGAGTTGGCGTATATAGTTGTAACATATGCCTTGTAATCCAAAGATCGTGTGTTAAAATCCTATGGACCCTATAATTTTTTTCATTATCAGCAGTAACGTTATACAAAAAAATGTGTATGATACATTTGTTAACAGTGATTTTATTTTGCTCGTGAGTTTGCTCCACTTGCTGACGATAGTTTTGCAATAATCCCCACTCACAAAATAAAATGCCACTTTTAACACTTTTAACACGTGAATAACTATTTTTCCACAAAAACGGCTTTATTAAGGAAACTTGACGATTTAGGTATAGGGACATGTATATCATCTTGAAGCATTTTCATCATCTTTCAATTTATCGAGTAATATACAGGGGGTTTCATTTGAAAAAATGAACTTTCGACTACTTTTATGCACAATGGAAATAATAGTAATTTTAGCACGACCTATATGATATGGAGTCAATTTCTTGGTGTTATTTGAATATTTCGAGTTTGTCCAAACTATCATGAAAATATCAACTTTTCATGAATTGAGAGTACTGATGTACTTAATTTCAATTAAGGCTATGTTTTGGACCATATTTAGCACAATTTATTTTTTATCTCGAAAACAGATAGAAATAAACTAAAAAGTATTAAAGTACCAGAGCGATTCTAAAAATGCATAAATATACTGGGTGTTCGATTTAAAAAAATATAATTGCTAGGACTTTTTGATAGAAATGGCAACGTCGCAATGCTGAAAATATTTCAGATCGATAGAACAAGTAAGGAAATGTGATTGGTGAAATTTTCCGAAAAATCATGCTTTGCGTTTTCCAGAAACGTCTAACCTACCATCGACCGTGAATCACGCTGTATAAGACCATTATATAACCACATTTCAAATATTGTCCCACTCTTCTATACAGAAGTGATTTAAATAGAATAAGAACACTACAAAAACTACAGAATCGCGCAATGAGGATTATTTTGAGATGCGACAGGAGTACCCATATATATTTAATGTTGAGTACCCTAGAATGGTTATCTATAGAAAGTAGGCTTCCATATTTAATGACGATTTATATTTACAAAATATTGCATAACCTTCTACCTGAATATTTTTAAAATTTGTAATTTTTAATAATCAAATCCATCAGTATAATACTAGAATAAGAAATAATTTGTATATAAAAAATCGAACAAAAACGTTCAACACTAAAACATTAATTTTAAAAGGATTTATTAAGTATAAAAGTCTACCTGAGAATTGTAAAGTCTTCTAACAGTCTTATTCTGTTCAAAAAAAATCTATTAGACTATTTAAGAGACCATTAAGGTGATACCAAATTATTATGTATTTTTTTGTATTTTCAATTATCGTAGGTGAGGCTACTCATTAACAAATATCACGAGATCTTTTTTTCTATTATTGAGTTTATATGTATATTATTATCATTGTTGTATATTAGGATGTATCCTATTTTAAATAAAGAATTTCATAGTTTCATTTCATGTCATCACTGTCAACAACGAGCACATAGATGAATGATCACCAACTAGCATCAATAGGATGATCTGAACACCAACGACATGTTTTCAATAGTTCATGCCACATTCAATATTCTGCAGGAGTGACTTGAGGACATGGTCATCACACGTGGAGGTGATGTGAACTGGCCACCAAGACCGTGCGATTTGACTCCGTTAGACTTTTTCTTGTGTTTGCCAATAAGCCACAAATCACAGCGGTCTTCATAGCCAATATGATCCATGCCATCGGTCAAATTCAGCCTGATTTACGGGCCAGGATCATGAAAAATTGGACATTTTTAAAGCGCTCCACCCGTGGTGGAGCGCATTAAGCCATTAAGCCGCAAGAAGCCGTGGCGGACATTTAAACTATGTTATATTCCACGCAAAATGGCATCAATAGGTCTTTCACACGAATAAAAAATTTTGATGATATCTCATGTACACTCTGTTCCATTTAAATTTAAATGAACGACCCTTTACAGAAGTTTATCTCTAGAAAAAAAGAACTCGGGTAAAAATCTATCCCTCGAAGAAAGCATTTAAATTTGTATCAAAAAATAATTTTACCACTCCTCTACATTTCTACAAAGTTTGATATCAGAATCACTATCTATCGATTAGTTTTACCTCAATTTCGACAGATTCCCATTTTCCATAGTGAAAATGTGTTTCGAAAAACAAGTAACGGTTTCATGTAATCGCATATTACTCTGTTGCAATTTTGATGTATTTATTGAGTCTGTATACATATTCATTTGTCATCAACAGTTACAAATGGATGCATCTTTTATACGTAAAGTTATACAAAAGAGTTGAAGTCAAACCCTTTGCTCAAATTCTGTCGAGATAACTATTATTCCTAACTATGACTCATGATTTTAATTCTGAAGAATCGAATAAAAGTCAACAATCGCTTTCTAGATGACTAGACCTTCATTTTCTTTATGTTCCTCCAAACTTTCCCCTGTCTTGAAACCCAAAATCACCGCCGTTATTCGGTACACTATTTTGTGCAGTCAAATGATTGATATAAAAAATGTTTTATCCAAATCTCATTCAGAAATATATTGGCCATACCTGATGATATTTCAAGTAAAAGGGTTGTATAATAGTTCTAATTGAACAAAAAGTGCACGGTGCAAGGGTTATGAATAGTCATGAGTTGCAAATTCGTGATTTTCCTAACGGCAGATCCGCTACAGTTCGATAGGTGTAACCTAATTACATTTCTTGTGTTCAAAATTATGCTTAGTCACAACTCAGGTGTGAGTTTATTTGTCATTTATAGAAAGTGATCAACAAGGAAGTTATTACAGCGGTATAATGATTGATTTCTATATTATGGGGTGGCTGTTCCATACGTAAATGACATTGTAAAGCCATTTCATAAAAAACCCATATGGGGAAATAAGAATGCTAATGTATATTTAGAGTTGACGATATTAAATACCAGTCCAAGGATATAGAAAGTTGAGTTGTGTTTATTTGTATACATGTGTACCAAATTGATTTTTCAATATGGTTTCATTTTCATTGAAGAGCTATCATCTAATTTTTGTGAAACAATATTTGGGTGTGCAGCAAGCCAAAACAGTGGACTATATGTAGGTGTAGAGACCGCAAAGTAACCTCAGAAAGTTAAAGACAAACACAATTAATTTACATCATAAATGATAAATCATTTTTTTAAAAAGGAAAACACCTGTTGTTCTTCCAAGAGGACCATGTGGAAATGTAATATTTTAAAGTTGACATATGACATGTAATTATTTCGCACATGTGTGACCAAGCTCAAGTTGAAACTGACATTCGACATCAACAAATATATGATCTGTGACACGAACCATAGCCCTGTTGCCAAATAACTTGGGTGTTGCTTGGCTGTGTCCACAACAAAATTATATATGATTACACTCCAAAACTAATGTGAATTCCCTCTTATTTTCTGATTAGAACTGTCTCTAGAACTTCACTGTTATCAAGTATTTTTCTTGGTTATTCACTTTTGTCTTCAATAACGGACCGCATTGCCGGTACTGACGATGCCCAATAGGCTGAAACAGCTGTCTACCGGTGGCTCTTAAATTGAAATCAATATGAGAATGATCAGATCAGTACTTATCTACTTATCTTTTGATTTTATTCGAATTATTTTTCAGCAGTTTGACTGCATTAATCTTTCTCAATTTCATATCATTTCTAGAAACATACGGATTCGTTTTCCGATGGCAGTCCAGATTGTTGGTTGATTGGTCACTGACACAAAAACTTGGCAAGTTGACTTGGGTGTCATACCAATAGGTGGTTCCACTTATGTTTCGCTTGCGTTTGCGCTTGCTATTTTTATCAAGAACTTTTTTGGTTTTTCTCATCTTGTCTTCAATCGAGGCTGAAACAGCTGTATACCGGTGGCTCTAAGATTAAAATCAATATGGGAATTATCAAAGAGTACTTATCTATTTATTTTTTGATTTTCATAGAATTATTTTCCAGCAGCTTGACTGCTTTCCAGATTTCATATCATTTCTAGAAACATGTGGATTCGTTTTCCGATAGCATTTCAGGTTAGCTCCCCAAATTTCTGCTACCGCAGTTGTCGGTTGATTGGTCAAACCACCAACAATGATATAAAAATTTGGCAAGTTGATTTGGGTGTAACACCAATAGGTGGTTCCACTTATGTCTCGCTTGCGTTTAAGCAGTTATTTTCAAGTACTTCTCTTGGTTGATTGACGCAACTAGTTTTCCTTTATTATCAGAATTTCAATATCAACACGTATTCACAAAAAAGATTTGCAATTGTAATAACTTTTAATTTAAAAACATAGTGGAAAAATATTTTATTCTCATAAATGACTGGTTTTGCCAAAAACTGTTAACTGTCAATCCGGAGAAAACTAAACTTATCACCTTCAGTTGCAATAAATCTGGGGCTGCACCTTTTCATCAAATTCTAGTAAACTTACCTGAAAAAACATTATATATCGAATCTGTAAGATGCATTACATATCTAGGCGTGTACATCGATAATAACTCCATTATTGAAAACCTACGTACCTCCTGTGAGTGACATTGTTTCACCCTGAGATAAGTATACGTCTCTCCGGCAGATGGTGTAGGATGCTTCCATCTACGAGCTGCACATCCTCTCCGTAGTCCCCGCATCGTCCTCTTTTGAGATGGACCATTGCACATTTGTCTATCCCGAATTTCATACCGATAGCATGCGTGTACTCTTCCACCACCCTCAAGGACTGATGGAGATCCTTCTCTCCAGAGGCATAAAGTTCAAAATCATCCATATAAAACAAATGGGTGACCTTGTGCCTCCGGTTTCAGTGGGTGCCACAGTTATACCCTCGAGTATTTCTCAGCGCAATGGAAAATGGCAATAGTGAGATGCAGAAGAGGAGGGGACTGAGGTAATCGCCCTGAAATACACCCATTCTGAAAGTGACCCACCCTATTTGGACTCAATTGTTCAATGCATCTCACTATTTTGTCGGGTACCGCAAGGCATCTGAGCAAATGCAAGATGAGCTCATGCGATATTGTATGAAACGCCTTACGGTATTCGATCCAGGCCATAGAGAGATTGCGCTTATATTGTATAAAGTCCTGCGTTACACATCTATCGATGAGCAGGTTCCCTTTACATCCAGCAACTCCTCTCTTCGACCCTCTCTGCTCATATATAGGTTCGTACACTCAGTCAACTGTCGTAAGTATTCGTGTGTATAAGATGCTTTTAAACAACTTATAACACGAATTCGAGCATGTTATCGGTCTGTGATTCTTAGGCGACATATCTTGTCTTTTGGGGATAAGAACGGTCCGCCCCTCGACAAACCAATCGTCGTCATAACATACATAACAACAGCCCGAAAAACCTTGAATCACATTGGAAAAAAAAGATCACCGAATATATAGCCGGTATATAATTCTGTTAGGAGTCAGGATTCAATGTATTATTTCATAAGTAAATGTGTTTTTATCGTGAACCAGTCTTCGCCCACTGACGAATTTGAAACTTGTGCGAATTCAGGTTCAATGATATACAATGCAAATTGAGAGTCCCGTAGTTGGGATTGAACCAACGTTCACATAACGGATAACTGAATGAGTAGGAAAAAGCACTACGCTTATCAAGCAGATACAGTCTGACTTGATTTTGATTATAACCATAGATGTAAACATATTTAATATACATATAAACGCGTGCGATTTTTGAAAATATTCATTTATATACAGGATGTAACTAAATAAGTGTAAAACATTTGAGGAGGTGATTTCTCATCGAAAAAAAGATAGGATCATTCATATAAAGTTAGTTGTTCCTAAAATAATTTTTTGCTGCGAACTGGTTTATTTTGAACAAAAAACCCAAGGTACATTTTTTGTTAAGAATGAAACAGGCTATCGGAAATGAATTTTTAAATGGTAAACAAATAATAAGACAAAAAGTTACATTGGAAATAAATTTTAGGGGTCGCGTTTTCCACCCCTCACAACCATGGGGTAAACCAAATAAATTTCTGGCTAAGTGTCTTTTTGGTAGTACAAAACGTCAGGTTAATTTCAATATTGTAACTTTTTCAGTGCTTGTGAAAAAAATTGTTATACAAATTTTATGTACCCCCTTCAAGGGGTTGTATCTTAACAAGGGATGCTCCAATGAAGTTTCTTTATATGAAAGATCCTACCTTTTTTTGATGAGGAATCACCTCCTTGAATGCTCTACACTTATTCAGTTACACCCTGTATATCTTTTTTGTATGATGCAACTAATTTTCCTTTATTTTCAGTATTTTACTATTAATGTAAGTTACAAAAAGGATTCGAAGCTTCAAATACTATTTTTAACTTACATTAATAGTAAAATTTATATATATTTATATTATATTGTTCGAAATCGCTTCGTAAATAAGCCATTATTTCTCGAGGATAAAAAATGGTTATTGCGGGTTATCCCTAAGAGACAAACTTATATCATCTCGAAATTTTTTGAAGACCTTTTTAGGGTGCACAAAGCTGTGGTACATTATTTTGATCTATCTCGTAAGGTTCAGACAATGTTTGCAATGTAAGCGCAAAAAATATATTTACATCACATCAGAAACCTCTGAAAACTTCAGTGTTACTCAACAATATTATGCATGTTATATACATGTAAATCTTCCTTTTGAATTACTCTATGTATTTAATAAACCGCAGCAAAATCCGTTGCGTATTTTTAAAAATCTAAGACATAGGGGCAGACAACGGAAGCGACTTCTTTATACTACGTAGTGACAGTGATGATGAATGGAACGATATGAAACTTCTGAATAAACATGTTCTCCTAATCAAGAGGAATACTGATTTTGATGTAGGGTTAATGTTCTTGATCAAATCTTTTTAATATTTGAAATTGAATCAATTATTGAGACTCTTTCTCCCATCCCAGTTGTGTTTGTTAGTTTGGTGCAAAGATGAAACTCCTCTTCTATATTTCTGATTGAATCGGCCGTTACTTGATGAAGATTCATAGTAATTTCATAAACAACCTTATAATTTGATTTTCACAAACCTTTCCTAGGTGTTTTACTATGCGATCCTGATATTAATCGTATGAGTGAGTCAATCGATTGTAGCTTTTGAGTTAACTAACACACATTTGAAACAGGCTTATTTGTATATATTTTTCATACAAGCGAATCATATTAATCGAGCGCAAGATTCCTAAAGATTAATTCTCGATCTTTTATGAGATATTGAATCTTACAAAAAATCAATGTTTCAAATTGATAGTGAAGTGATATGAACCACTGATTTCAATTCAACCCTTGAAATATAGCCCCTGAAGTATTATTCTCAAGGAAAGATTAAAACATCTGCATTCCGCGTACCTCTTCAGCTTTCTGTTATCCTCATCAAAAAAGACGCAAAAATCGCTAGTTTAAAATTTTAAAGTCTCAGTCGATTTAAATAGGAGTTTAAAGGAGACATTTAATTAAAGGGTAAGGTGATTTTCCAGGTGTTTTGATGAACTTTAAAAATTAAAGAACTGGAAATGGATATATTGTTTGTTGCCTACCCACTCACTCGTTTATGTTATCCTGTTCATCGAGACAATGTCATGAGGTAAGAACGAACGTGAAAATTCATCAAACAAACCAACCAACCAACAGAAAAAATAAAGGAATTGAAGAAGGGGTTATTCATTTTTCAGGCGGGATTTCTGTAGAATATCTACTAAGAACTACATCCT
This sequence comes from Leptinotarsa decemlineata, assembly GCF_025532065.1. NCBI lineage: Eukaryota > Metazoa > Arthropoda > Insecta > Coleoptera > Chrysomelidae > Leptinotarsa > Leptinotarsa decemlineata. The sequence goes on from NW_027412674.1 coordinate 13,247,351, forward strand.
AGTTACTCTGCGTAAAAAATATTTTTTCGAAACATCATTTACCCTTCTTTGATTGTTCCTGGTATGGTATCGTCATGAAAACTTGTGGGTGGGTGAATTCATATATATCTACATAGTCTCTCCCTCCTTCATTCAACAAACAATATACAACAACAATACAAGTCTCAGGAACAGATTTTCAAGCAGGAAAGCAGCAGGAGTTGGGTATAAATTATCATCCAACGTGTTTCTTACTGAATCAATTCATTAACTGTGGAATGACTACATAACTATATATCACAAATCTAAGTCCCCCCGCTGCGTCTGTCTCTATGTGTGAACGCAATAAAGTCAAAAACTACCGAATTTTTACAATTTTCACTAATGGAGGGATTGGTTTGAAAAAATAGTTCATTTTTTGTTTTTATCGACCTTTTCAGTGTATATTTTCATCTTTCAAGATCTGAAAAATATGAAAATTGTAATGGAGAACTTGAAACACGTGTACAAAAGGAAATCTTTTTAGTTTAGTCAAGTTTATAAGTTACTTTTTATCGGCTTGTTTTGGGTATTTGTTACCTTCCACAATCCGAAAAAATATAAAAATTATAATGGAGAACTGTATGCAAGTGTAGAAGGGCAAACTCTTTAGTTTACCCCGATAAGTTACTACGTGAAATCAAAGTATTTTTCACAAAGAAAAATCTTCTATTCATTAGTAACTTGTCGTATTCAACAATTCTGACTATCATGAAAATTGTTAAGAAATAATGCAATACTTATCTTAACGTTTCGGAGGCCAAAATCTGCCTCCGTCATCAGAAATGGACAAAAAATTTATAATATATTGAAACGAGCTATGTTGTCAGCGGATGTTCCTGCAATTCTGGAACCCTTAGGTACCAGTCGAGATGATGGTAAACAACCAGATGGTATGTCTCTCATACCATGGAAATACGGTAAACCTGTGGTATGGGACTTTACTTGCGTCGACACGGTCGCGGCTTCCCATCTAGCCGAAAGTTCCAAGCCTGCTGGAACTGCAGCATTGTCTGGCGAGAAATTGAAAAGGAAAAAATACCAAAATCTTGGAAACAACTATCTGTTTCATCCAGTAGCGGTTGAAACTTTTGGTGTTTATGGCCCGGAGTCTCTGTTATTCGTTCATGAACTCGGAAGGAGAATAGGCCAAGCAACGAAATATCACCGTTCTACCTCTTTTTTGATAGAAATAATTAGTATTGCTATTCAACGTGGCAATGCTGCTTCAGTAATTGGAACTATTCCTCCTTCACATAATTTTGATGACATTATGCATTGCCCTAATTTCAGTACGGAACTGAAACCTCTTCGAAACAAGCCGAGATATGTGTATATTCATCAGTCTCCTATCAAGGTTAATTCACAAGTGATTGATCCACCTTCTTCTTTTTCAGTGCGGTCAGTGGACTCAGGTCATTCTTGCCCCCAAAAAATGAGTTGCAGTCTTCGTGAAACTGGTACCCTTTCAGTGGAAGAGCTTCTTGAAGCAAGAGCCGAATCGATCCCTCTACGAAACCCTTCTTCACTTGGAAGGATCGATCGCAGCTTGAGAAATGGTTCTTATGGAGATTCTGTGAAACATGTTCTTCCTTACGAATCAGTAGATAGTTGTCCTGAAAATCTGTGGATGAAAATTGGATTGGATAATTTAGGAAACACTTGCTACATGAATAGCATTTTACAAGTGTTGTTCATGACGAAGAATTTCAAGAACGAAGTTTTAATGATGAACAAGAACGGGAATGTTTCCTACTTATTCATCAAACTCAAACAACTGTTCATGCAGCTGCAGTTTCGTAAGAAGGTATCATTTTTCCCTCCAACCGATTTCCTGGATTGTTTGAAGTCCACTAGACACTCGTTAGGACAACAAGAGGATTGTTCCGAATTCTTGGGGTTCTTGTTGAATACTCTTCGTGAGCAAAACAATAGCAAAATCAATACTCCTGACCGCTCTGGACTAAATGATTCCGTACAACCCATCCCGTCTTGTGTTTGTAAATCTTTTTCTGGAAAAATCTTCACTGGTTTACTTGGTGGTAAATGTTCAAGAAGTATCGAAAACTTATGTGAATTTCTGGAACTTCATCTAGCTTTTCCTAATATGACTATTAACCAGTCCGTGCAAAGCTTATTGTTAAATCATCTGAAAATGGAATTTTTAACAGGTGAGAATCGACTGTATTGTCAAACATGCACCAAAGTAACGATAATCGTGTCACGAAGTGTTCTGGTGATGCATTGAATTTATTGGAGCCTCTGGAGACACCCTACATTTTGTTTTATGAGAGAGAGGACATTGTTAGATCAAGATCTTCAGATGATGTGGTGCTGCAGGTTTTTCCGGGTTTTTCTGCAGCTGCAGTCGCCCCGGAGCGCCAATTAATTTTTATTGTTGGTTTTATTTTATTTTTATCGTTGTTTTAATAAAATGTTCTTCTTATTAATTTAAAATATATTGGCAATTATTCCTTTTTGATAATTCATTTCTGTACTTCTTTGACAGATGTCAAAGGAGTTTTGAAATATAAAATTATGTCAATGTTGTTGATTGACAACTGACACATTCGATGTAATACAAGGTGTTCTCTGATATCAGTCTGTTATCATTTCGCCACTATCCAAATTTTGTTTTCAAGATGGGTAGCCAAGTACGGTCTATTTCTATTTCTATTTCCTCCACAAAAAATGACTTTCGTTGAATATTTATGAGTTACTTTTTCACGAAGAACAAATTTCTATTCATCATTCATCTAATTTTACATATCAAAAAAAGAGAGCTAAGAAATTATATAATACTCATTTTGACGTTTCGGAGGCCAAACAAAATCTGTCTTCGTCTTTAGAAACGGACAAAATTCAAATCTATACGCAGCTCTTCTTTTGCTGATCATTTTTATTTCTCTACTTCTTTGTCAGATGTCAAAAGAGTTTCGAAATATGAATTACCTCAATGTTGTTGATTGACTTGCATTAAAAACAAGATTTGAAAGAACTGGTAATGTGAATCAAAAGAAGTTCCCTGTAACAATAGAAGAGAATACATTTCAAATTGTTCTTCACCTCGTTGAAAATCCCCTTGTAAGTACACGAGACCTGAGCAGGGAATTTGGATTTTCTCAAACCAGCGCTTCTTGAAATTTCATCCTTACCACATGCAATTAATGAAACAGTTGAGAGGAAGAGTTTTTGAAAAACGTGTTCAGTTTTGCCGATGTGGCTTAGAAAAGATCCATCAGGAAAATTATACTTTCGATTTTGTGTTATTTTGTGATGAAACGACTTTTCATAAAAATGGAACTGTAAATAGACTTAACATGCATTATTGAGCAACGGAAAACCCCCATTTTGTTCGTTGCCTGAACCATCAACAGCGTTGGTCACTGAATGTTTGGGGTGGAATTCTCGAAAAAAGGTTATCGCTCCGTATTTTTTGAATGGGCATCTCAGTAGAAGATTTCCTCGACATGAGTTTTCGGGGTTCCGTATGGAACAAGATTTAGAATGTGGCTACAACAAGACGGTGCACCACCACATTTTAAAACTGAGGTACGAGAATACCTCAACGATCATTTCAATAAAGAATGGTCTAATACGTGTGATTGATGACTTTTTTACTTTATGGTAATTTATGATAACTTAAATGAAATGAATAAAAACACTCTTGTCTAAATACCACAGGTAGATTTTATTTATACGACCGGTTTCGGGTTTGACCCCGTTATCAAGTTCAAAACTGAAATCTGAAGTTTGAAATATCGATTATATTAGACTTTTCAGAAACATAAATTCAAGAGATGAGTTTAACAACCCCTAGAATTTTCAGTGTGGAATTTCAAAAGTTGGCATCCTGGTTCGCCCAACTACCTCTCTCTCAAATAACTGTCCTTGCAGAAAATAGTCGTCATTTTGAACATATTTTGGACTCCTCTATTCAATGAAAAATATCTGGTTTCCTTCAGAAACAAGGCATAAGTGTACCATTCAAGACAAATAACGATTTGCATTCATTCGTGACGAATTCGTAACGAATTCATAAAATTTGGGGTCTACAAGCTCAAGTGCGACGACTGCAATGACTCATACAGTGTGTCTCACTTCGCATGGAAACACCCCCGTATCTTCCGTAATATTCGAGGTGGAACGATGAAACTCTCAGGACTGATGGAAATGCTCAAAATGCACCTACCACCTGAATGTGGTTGGCCAAAGTGATATACACTGTCCGCCACTCGCGATGGAACACCCCATTTTTAGGTAAAACATATTACGGCGCAAAATAGTTCGCTTCCAATACCTGAACCCCTTCATTCTATCTGGAGAGTACTCTCAGGTATGAAAGATACAGATGCTGTGAGATGCTATCATCCATTTTGAGCCTATCTGAGGAAAATGTCACAGCACCACATTCTCAGATTATCGAGATAGTGTTTGAAAAATTATCGATGGCGGCATCTATTATAACTGAAGAAGATTATTTGTAAAACTAATTATCTGGTTGCTGAACATCCAAATTCTATCCCAACCAGAAGTGAGAGATCTCGATTAATGAGAAAAATCTACAAAAATGGAAAAAATCTATATTCAAAGGTTCACATCTCGAAAACTGTACATTTCTGAGCTTTGGCTGTGGACACTTTCAATCAGCACATCAAGAACTACAACATATCAAAATTTCGGCAAAATTCAAGGCAAGCCATTTCTCATAAGAAATGTGCGGGGTCCTTCATCAAAATATTAAGGAAACATTTTACCATCCGAAACAAAATTAATCTTCATACTCATTGCAACACCGAAACAACTGTTAATTTTGAAAGAAAAAATCGCACTCGGTGAACAGGTAGAATTTAGATTATTTTACCTACTTGCTGAATTGTCTGAAATCATTTGAAGGGATTGGATTACATCAATTTCATTGAATCATGCGGTGCCCTGAAATCACCATGGAAAACAGTTGCTCATTGATATTCACTGTCAACCTGACACCTGACAATATTGTTGAAAGATCTTGTTGTATTAACCTCCAGACCAGTTTTCATTGCATTTATTGTTTCTAGTATTGTTGTTCTTTGAATCACCGTTGTTCCTGTTGTTTCTGCCGTGTTTTTGTTCCCATTGTGTTTATTGTTTCTGTTGGATATTGTTCCTGATATTGTGTTTGATATTGTTCCTGTGTTCCAGTTGTTTTCTGTTCGTGATTTCCTGTTCATATTTTAATATTTCTGAAGTTCCCATTTCAACTGATATCAGCTCATTTTGATTGACAAAGTTCAACATGGAACGTCAGTCACTTCAAGCGAAGATTGAAATTGTTTTAATTGTTGGTGAAGGGGTGAGGTCTTATCGTGAAGCGGCCGCTGAATTTAATAGAAGACACCCGCTAGAGATAGCTGTACACCCTGGTACTGTACATAAAATATATAATCTATTCGTGAGCACCGGCCAAGTAACAAAGGACAGAAAAATTGTAAAACATCATATTGATGATGTTACGATATTGGCGGCTCATCAAGCTGATCCTAGAATTAGTTTGAGAAAATTATCGCTTCAACTCAATATGAGCCGCAGTAAAATATGGAGGTGTTCAAAGGGTCATAAAATGTATGCGTTCAAACCCACATTTTTACATACTTTGCACGAAGGAGATGAAATCCGCCGTATGGAGTATCGTTTATGGATGCAGGGAAATTATCTCAATGACAGGAATTTTTTAAAGTATATCTTATACAGTGATGAGGCTACCTTCACCACGAATGGTGTTGTATCTTCCCAAAACATGAGGTTTTGGGCTGAACAAAGTCCAAATTCCGTCAAAGGTTTGGTTGAATAGGAATCTACCTATGAAATGGATAGGACCCAATAGCCCTCTCGTAGTATGGCCACCACGATCCCCAGACTTAACTCCACTGGATTTTTATTTATGGGGAAACTTGAAAAATAAAGTTTATAAACTTGAAAAATAAAGTTTATAAGGATAGGCCAACAAATAAGTAAGATATCCGTGCTAGAATTATACAAGCGTGTAGAGAAATCACACCTAGAGAACTGAGAAGAGTTGGAGGAAATAATAGAAGGCGCATAGAAAAATGTGTTCGATCGGAGGGAAATTTCATAGAAGGCACGAAAATATAAAATTGTCAACACTTAAATCATTTGAAATTGATTGTTTTGTTTTTTAATTGAAAATGTGATTTTGAAAGTAGTACTTCGAAAGAATTTTGAAGTACATAACATTTTTCGCCACAAAATATCCTTGTTTTCTTTTAAATAATGGGAAAATGAACTAACACTAACCATCCTAAAACCTCTCTTATCACATGTTTCCGTTCCTCTTACAAAATTACCATTTTCTCTCTTATTGAGAAGGAATAACTTTCTTGACAACAAAATAAAAAATTAATTATTTATGTGAAAACAAAACTCGAGTTTCTCTCAAACAATTTCGTTCATGTTTTGATGTCAAAACCAAAAAAAAAATCTACTTCAATTATTACGGAAGATACGGGGGTGTTTCCATGAGAAGAGAAACAAATTCGGATTTTTCAGGACTGAAATTTTTTCAGGAAAAAAGTGTAATCGTGATAAGTTGGTAGTCCTGATCACGAATCTGATGGAATTTTGAACCTATTTTGCCCCCTAATATGTTTCACCATAAATATGGGGTGTTCCATCGCGAGTGGCGGACAGTGTATATCACTTTGACCAACCCCATTCAGGTGGTAGGTGCATTTTGAGCATTTCCATCAGTCCAGAGAGTTTTATCGTTCTACCTCGAATATTACGGAAGATACGGGTGTGTTTCCATGAGAAGTGAGACACACTATATATAGGCCAGACTGGCCGCAATTTCAACCCGAGCTTGGAGGACCATTTGATAAGTTGAAGATTGAGTACCTAAACAAGATTCCAACTACGTCAATCATCTTAAAGAAAACACTCACAATTTCACACAAAATCCGGAAGTTCTTCACAGAAATCAAAAAACATGTTGCTAATAAAAAGAACATTGTTCAGAACGTTCAGAGAAATATTTATAATTATCCAATTATCAATAATATTATAAGTAATTTCTCAAATTCCCTTCTACTCCTCTATCTGCCTACCATTGCAACTCCTAGTAGGTATTCAAGCAGAAGACAATGTGATGACCTAGGTAAGTTTATAACTCTCTCAGAAGAGGACACCGTGTTCAACCTCTTTGCAACTCATGACCTCCTCATGAAACTGAAGCACTGGTGCTCTGTGTAATATGAATCTCACAAATTCAACACGTTCATCTTTTTCTTAAACGTCACCTGTTAGGAAAAAAACATTGATTTTTCATCAACTCCATATTTTTACAACAAACTACTTACTACTTTCAGATAGGAATAGGAAATGAAAAGTCGCCTCTTCGCGTTCATGATACCCTGATCGAGAAAAAGTGATGTTGCGTCGGTCTGAACGGGGTAAATCTTAATTTAACTAACTGATTTAACAAAAACGATAGTCTGTTTCTTTCTATAGAGAGAGAATTCGCAAGGGGAAGTAGCAAAACCAAAAATTTGTATGAAATTCATTGATTCATTGATATGTACGGATGATGGATGACAAGAAATAGACAAACAGACAGACATACATAGTCCAGAATAAATAAATTATTTGTTTGAAACATCTGACTAGAATTAGTCTGTGTGTGCATCTTGCCACAACACGCTGTAAGTTTGATTCGATCATTGTACACACTAATGTTTATTAACTATTTGCTCATTACTTGAGAATTATCGAGCAAGTGGGCCAATGGATTGCTTGATAATTGCAATAGCATCATATTTCGATTTCGATAGTCCTGAAAGTTAGTGTCACAAGATATGTGCGACTGTCGATACAGTGTCTGTTCAGAAAATGAATTTCCGGAGAATTGGAGAAAAAAATTCAAGATGAAGATGTGTGGAAGATCAACCAACCTCAGAAGAAAAGTATCTCTCTCGTCAAAGTGAACGTGAGTGAATGGAATATGTTTTATTCCGCTCAGGATCTCAGAAACTGTCACTAGCATTGTTATAACTTTTCAAGTAATGATTCATAAGTATATATTTTTTTGTAACAGGCAAATTACAGGACTCTTCATTGACTTTTTCGGAATTTTGATCGTGTCTGATTCCCAACTGCAGATAAATTTTTAGGGAGTGTATAAAACAGATCAAATACATATTTCCATTTCAATTTTTCTGAAACCAGCCAGAACAGTGTTCATTTTCTACGAGTTCCGAGTTCAAATTCCGAAATTTAGCAAAATGCAAAATCAGAATAAAAATTTCGAGATTGAAGTCGCAATTCAACAAAATTTCAGTGAATAAATTGTGAATACTCAATTTCGAAATTGTATTTTGAAAAAAGTATCGCTCTTCTTCGACATCATAAATAATAATTTCAATAATCAACCTGGGAGATATTGATTGTAGTTACAAATCTTCAATAAAGGCAATTTTTATTTTATTTGGTTGGTGTGTGGTTGGTTAGAGGTTGTTTGATACTTGCGAAATTGAAACTTCCCAGTTACCAGGAGTTCATGAAATAAAGGACACATTGTGTTCACAATGATTTGTAAGTAAAATTTCCGCTCTCTTATATTTTATGTGCTCCTATTATGTCAGAATCATTTTGCACTGACCTGAGTGTATGGCGGGCGGCAATTGAAACTGATTTTTTTTATTGTAGGAACTGGGTAAGTTTAATATTTATTCAATACGACGGAATATTCATGCGACGGTCTCTTTATACAGTGAGATTCAAAAAGTTTGCACCAAATGGGAAACATTTTTATTATTCATTCGTCAGAAAATTTTATTCCTGATAAAAATTGGTGCATTGCGGAAACCTTGGATTTGGTTGTCAAAATTTTAAACTTCTGAACGATGTACAGGGGTGTACGCTGTACAAAATTGAAATTTTGATCAGGAGTAAATCACCCTTATTTTCGACAGCATTGAAAAAGTTTATTCAGAAAAATTGTTTGAATTTGAAAAAGAAATTCAGATTTGTAATCACAGCCACCTACGTAACAAAACATTACCTCATAAAGAATACTATTACAGATAATAATACTACAGATTTGTATTATCTGATTGAATTAATTTAGTCATTTCTTGTTATTAAATCATACTGATAGTAATTATGGTCATACATGCAGAGAGAAATATCAATTTTGCATCAAAAAACTAGTAAAAATTTAAACAATTTTCAACAAACATTGATATACAAGTTCGAATAATAAATTGGACTGAATTTCGCATCGAAATATTATTATAATAGTATGAGGGAGTCGCTTAAAGGTGTAGTATATGAGATACTAGTACTCTGATCAAGAGTAAACTACCCTTATTTTTGACAATAATGGGTAGTTTACTCTTGATCAACATTTTTATTTTTTGTTATCTCCTGTACATCGTTCTGACATTAAGAATTTTGACAACCCTAATCAGTGTTTCCACAGTGCTTCAATTTCCATCAGAAATAAAATTTTCTGACAAATGGATAATAGAAAAGTTTCCCATATGGTGCAAACTTTTTGAAACTCACTGTATTTTTGCAATGATTGAAATTTGTTTAAAAAAATTTTTGATGAAGGTATTTGTAATGAGAAGCTATATTTTGCATTCGAAAAATTCATTAAATAGATAAAATCGTTATAATGAGAGTCGTTACATTAAGGTTACACACTGTATGTAGAAATCGCAAAAAATACGTACCAAATATATACCAACCTCTTTGTTTGTTTTATCATTGAGGTTCAGTGTCAATTTGGTAAATTACTCTAAACATTTCAGATTCCACCTCTTAAAAAGTGTCGAGAACCAGATTCACTTCAGTCACGACTGTGTTGTCGTTACATCCTAACACTCATGTACTCCTGATGGAGGTGAGACACTTAACATCGTGCTATATGGTTCTCGCGGCGCAAGATCTGTTCCAATTCCGAGTATGGAGAATACTGGGTGTGTGTTTTATTGGATTGATAAGAAAAAAAATATAACTTTTGTTGAGGATATAAATAAAATTTAAAATGAGTTGCCTCAAACACTGTTACGCCACTGTGTAATTGTCTAATTGTCAAGGGATATCTACCTAACTTAGGGAAACAATAGCGTGTGTCCTGTTCCTTACCTCTCGCTCAAAAGTAATCTCGTTCAGTACATACAGTTTGGTTTTAGCATAACAGAAGAAAGGTCTATTATATGTATTTGTAGTTAAGTACAAAGTGTTAGTTTATTGTGGAGAATATCAAAGGTTCTCATTTGTATAAGCTTGGTGTTTCTCACATCAAATTACATAGATCAAACCAATTGTCGTATTCGACATTCTGTGAAATCTGTAAACTAGGTGTGACATAATAAAGTGTGTTACCTAATTACCTACGTTGCATTATTCAATAGTACACAGTCCACTAGAAGGGGGCCAGCAAGCCCAAAAACCAAAATTAGTAAAAATTTAAATATTGCATCGACATTTCATTGTTCATCCACCTAAAGGGTGAAGTGCAAAGGACTTCCTCATCGTTATACACGCGCCACCACAGCGCCACTGAAAGAAGGTGGTGAGGAATGCCCCCGCGGTGTTAGCCGGTTGAATTCACCAAGAAATTCAGACTTCGTTCGTTTGTATTATTCATGTGCCTCCTATGCACACCATTCCATGTAATCGTTAAGGTCTCTCAAAGATCGTCACCACCATGGTTGTCAGAATTTGCCGAATACTCCTGGAAAAGTTCATGAAAAAACTAGGACAGAACTATCGATATGAGCTTTCGATGTTAGTTTTTTATGAACCCAAAGTCTTCTTCTACACGCCGCGCCGTTCGTGAACGATATCCAAGGACTCATAAATCGGTCCACCGTGTCGACGGGACTGATTATCGTAAGATATAATAGCCGTGACTTGACTAGTCAGCGGGTTTTTGAGGAGAAACCACTTGAAGTCTGATGAAATCTGTGATCGGGTGTCCTTGAAGCTACAGAACACAGGACAAACGTACAAAATAGCTGGCCTGATTACTTGTTTGTGTATCAAGAGCTTGTTGTCAACACTAAGTTTGGAATTCCCTCCAATGAGAGGGTAGTTGCGTTAATCTTTAGTTTATTCCTTTTCATGTATGGTACGACTAACCTATCCATGTGAGTTTGCAGCTGCTTTGGTGTCACTTCGCTAGAGTATGAATGCGCATATATTGAGGTGTCATTCGCGTATATGCTTGCATTCGTTTTTGAGAGCACGGGGAAATCATACGTACAGTGACGGCTCGTCCTTTGAAGAACATGGGAAGCTAAAGTCATAAAGACTTTATACACACAGATAAGCCGGCCGAAGGCGCGAAAGTTTTTTGGGGTACCGCACCTATTTAAAGCAAAATACGTAATTCGACCGATTTTCCCTAACCAGATTTTTGAAAGAAATTATGGCATCTTTTCGAGCTTTATCTAAAGCTGTTGCTATATTTTGTTCGCTAAACAATTTTAAATTACATGACGAAAATATATGCTCCTTAGATTTAAAATGTATTTCTGTAGAACGAGGTAAATTTTTTAAATCGGACTGTTCTATTTCAGACCACGTTTGGTATTCGATCTGTAAGGAAAATTAAACACAGGGCCAACAAAAAAGTTTTTTCTCGTTTATTGGGGCCGGTTAACCAATCACATTTATCGTAGCAACTAATATTAAATCCTTGATTTTGTCGATTATCTGACGCTTTAATTGAAATCAAATTTGGTTGAAGCCTTCCCAGAGTTTTATTAATGTAAAATTTATTATCATAAGGTAAAGATTTGAAATTATTTGTCAGCAACCAATCGACTATATCGTCAGATTTCTTAATTTCTTTCAACTTATCCATAATAAATGGAAAAAAACTCAACGGAAAGTGGAAACCTGAAAACACCTTGAAATTGAAAGAGAACACTTTCAAAACACAAAAAAATATCACCAAAAATCACTGCTATAATACAATAATGACTGTTTTTTACACAAATAACAAATATTATCAAGAAACACTGAAACGATTCACCGAAATATTTTTCGGTCCCTCCGTCACGGCATCCCATCCAAATAATCAAATAAAAAACAAACGCAGTCGTACACTAACGGAGACAAACTGGAGGCTAGCCTCCTCTAACGCTATAATTTTCGCAACTGAAATTACAAATCGGGACGTATGTCGCTGGTTGGATCGGTCTCGTGAAGCCTGTGTTTTTCAAAGCGGTCGGAGGCTTGGCTCCCTTGCAACGTATGGCATTTATTATTTCGGGTTGATGGTTTATTCGTTATTCGTTCATGGGCGGTGCGTTTGACGTTTGTCGATGCAGGATATAGTGTGGTACGTACTAAGTAGTGGGTGATAGTGTTTTTTCGGGCATATTATGTATTTATATTAAAAATTAATGGTAAATTAACGATACCCAAGCATTTTTAGAAAAAAATAATCATAATTATTTGTCAATATTTTTTAATTTATTGCGATGGATAGCCTCAAATTTTATGGGGAGGCTAAGCCTCCCTTACCTCCTCTGACGAGCCGCCGCTGCATACGTATAGAGTGTGGGGATAGACAGGATCCTGCGAAACACCTGTGTTCATTGAAAAATCTGTAGAGATAGCTTTGTAGAGATAGCTTGGTGTATGGTGTAACCGACACATACAGATATTATCATTCATAATATTTGGAAACTTACCCGTTTCAGCACAAAGAACAGCTTTCAACAATATGATCCAGAGAGGCGAATTTTGATAAGGAACTGAACATAATGAAACAAATAGCCGTCAACAATGATCATGATAGCAGTCTAATACGTTCTTTATTATCAAAAAAGTTATATAGCCAAGCTTTAAAGGAGTTTACCCAATTCGATGCGAAGGGGATGAAAGTCATAGAACACTGACCTTCTTAGATCAACCCACTAAAAACATTTCAGATTTCCTGCACACCAAAGGAGTAAATATTGCTTTCTGAACCAACTAAGGCAAAAACAACTTAGGCATGCACATTAAGAATAATTAAGATAAAAGTTCAGTTTCAGAAAAATCGGGAGTGTATAAATTATCGTGTGGGTCATGTCCGATGTTTTATATAGGTCATAGTGAAAGAACGTTAACAGCCTGCATAAAGGAACACAAAAAAAGTTTTCAGAATGGAAAAATTGATTTCGTATATGCCACTCTTTTAATCACAGAGAGACATGAGTTAAGCCATTTCCCGAAGGAAGGTTTGAAACTTAACCTGTTGGAGGGTATGGAAATGAACAATTCCAAAAACTCTCAATATATTATTAACGATTAAACTAAAGTAGTGAATAATTCGCCATTATTGAATCTGTTCAATTCCAGATAAAAATAGTTAAGTATATTTATGATACTTTCGAAAAATGTATTCATATAGTTAATGAATTCATACCTGACCTTTTTAGGTAGATTCATTCCTTAGAAAGTAGGCATACGAGTAAGTAATATGTTAGAGTATAAAATAGTTGTAATTTAGAAGTAACCTTTAGTTTTAGCTTGAAGAAGCTATTCTATCGCGGTTTTTGTAAAACCTTTCATAGTGAAAATCATACAATAAACTGTAGTGATTAGTTTTAATATGGATTTTCATCAGGTATCGGCCAGTTCTATTCAATTAATGAGCATAATTTGGAAACTAGAAACAGCGCCACTGAGTTTTTCAATCTGGTGTTCAATTGAGTAAAAGGTTCGCCGACATCTTATAGTAATGAGCTTAAAAGTGACCATAAAATAAAATTTGAAATGAATGAACAGCATAAAAGTATAATTTTCTGATTGATTCGGCCGTTATTTGATGAAGATCGTATTCTAAAAACACTTTGTTGTGTGATTTTCACTAGATAGTTTTACAAAAACGCAACACGTGTTTCGCCATACAATGGCTTCCGCGGGCGTGTCTTAATAACTAATTCTACACATTTAATGCTATATATACCTTATTCTACAATTTGAGGTACCTGAATTTCAAGTACCTGTATTTCAAGTACCTAATTTTATACCTAAATTTGTAATGAATTTAATTACTTGAGCTTATGTTCCATTTTCCACATTTGAAAAAATATTGAGTAACGGAGAGTTATTTAATTCTAATTGATCATTCAGTAAATTACTCGAATTCCTGAATCTATTGATTTCTAAACATTCTAGAAGATTGAGTTTCAAACTCTTCTCTTCTAAATGTAACACATCGTATTCCTGATTGAACTCATGTCTTTCTGCTAATTGGTGGTTTGTAAGTGTGGAATTGGTCTTCCTATTTATAAAACTGCTTCTATGCTCTTTAATTCTTTGGCAAAATGTTCTTCCAGTTTGGCCAATATACAGTTTTGGACAAGAGCCACAAGTCAGCTTATATACTCCTGATCTATCCAACAACGAAGTTTTGTCTTTATTGTTTTTAATAAATTTACTTAGATTATTATTCGTTCTGTAAGCCACGTTTACGCCTTCTTTCTTCAAAAAACGGGCGATATTCCTGGTTGGTTCACTCAAATATGCCAATGTCCTATAACTGACGTTATCGCATCTTGAATATGGGTAGACCAAGTCCATGGCTTGCTTTTGAAGTTTTTTGTTAAGAATGGCGTTCATAATAGGTATCTACTTTGTAACCGTTATCAACCGCGATTTGTTTGATCAAATTCAGCTCTTTCAGGAACTCCGTATCAGACAGTGGAATATTCAATAATCTGTGAAGCATAATATTGAAACAATTGGACTAGTTGAGTGTCTTTTAGACAAAAACCACGTGAATCCACTGATAAAACAGGAAATTGTAGATTTACTCACCATTTGTCTATCTCAAAATTATTTCCAGTTTGACGGAAAAATCTATTTATGCAATGAATGAATATTCCACTGTCTAATAGGGAGTTCCAGAAAGAGCTGAATTTGATCAAACAAATCGCGGTTAATAATGGTTACAAAGTAGATATTATAAAACCAAAAAACTTCAAAAGCAAGCCATGGACTTGGTCTACCCATATTCAAGATGCGATAACGTCAGTTATAGGACATTGGCATATTTTGGTGAACCACCCAGGAATATCGCCCGTTTTTTGAAGAAAGAAGGCGTAAACGTGGCTTACAGAACGAATAATAATCTAAGTAAATTTATTAAAAACAATAAAGACAAAACTTCGTTGTTGGATAGATAAGGAATATATAAGCTGAGTTGTGGCTCTTGTCCAAAACTGTATATTGACCAAACTGGAAGAACATTTTCCCAAAGAATTAAAGAGCATAGAAGCAGTTTTATAAATAGACAGACCAATTCTACATTTGCAAACCACCTATTAGCAGAAGGACATGAGTTCAATCAGGAATACGAGGTGTTACATTTAGAAGAGAAGAGTTTGAAACTCAATCTTCTGGAATGTTTAGAAATCAGTAGATTCAGGAATTCGGATAATTTACTGAATGATCAATTAGGATTAAATAACTCTCCGTTACTGAATATTTTTTCAAATGTGGAAAATGGAACATAAGCTCAGGTAATTAAATTCATTACAAACTTAGGTGAAAAATCAGGTACTTGAAATACAGGTACTTGAAATTCAGGAACTTCAAATTGTAGAATGAGGTATATATATAGCATTTATGTGTAGAATTAGTTATTAAGACACGCCCGAGGAAGCTATTGTATGGCGAAACACGTGTTGCGTTTTTGTAGAACTATCTAGTGAAAATCACACAATAAAGTGTTTTTAGAATACGTTAGTTATGGATTTTCATCAAACATCGGCCGATTCCATCATTTATTTTGATGAAGATCGATAGTAATTTCAAAAACTACACGTCACGATTTGATCTTCACTTATTTGAAAAATATATCACATGTTTCGCTAGCACAGTTGTTCTTACATTAATATTTATATACTACAGGTAACCATAATTGAGACTACCTCAAAAAAATTATCTAAACCTCTACATAGGTACCTGTTCAAATGTGCAAATGTTGCACAAACTATTGCTTCCAAGTGTACTCGGATAATTTGATCCAATAGATAGATGATAGTTTCCTTCGGTCATTTTATATTCTCAAAACTTCTGTTACCCTGCTAATAAATAGGAAGATACGTGGATGTTTTGAATTCATCTCTGAACCATTAATGTGGGGCATTGCATGGTTATAGAAGAATCATGCCCAATGTAGTCACAAGTAAGTTGTCTCCATTGGGCATACTACTTTGAAATGAATTGAATAATCATTTTATTCTGATATAATAAGAACTACCACAATTTCTGCTAGCCTGGTCAGCAAGATAGTCAAACTTTTCAGACATGTTTGTAATTTTGGATTGGAGGTTGGTGGCGATAAGAATTTAAGTATTTCATATAAAAACCGTGATGGGAAAAAAGAGGCATTAACTGCCCAATTATAAAATTGAGTAAGTTTACGGGTGAAATTGATATTTTTAAAATAACTTCTATATTTGGATACGTTTTGGAAATTAACATTTTTGAGTATCCGCAAAGACTCATTTATTTATTCTTATCCTTTTAGAGACTTTTTTATCAAGTCTGCATTTTTTGACAACTGTAAAAAAATTGTATCCCACCTTCATTCGGTTTTTGTAAATAACATATTGAACCGTTATGTCAAAAAGACGAATAACCTTAGGTTAGAAATGATGCTTTCCTTTACACCACTCATTATATTTCCAAAAATAGGGCTACTGGCGAAAAACAACAAATGAATAATAACGGGTCTTTCAATACGGACTTTCGAACTTTGATAATGGATAACGGCCATCTTGTTTAGGCTGTCAAATTAATCTGTTTTGCCAAATCACAATTGACGGATAAAGCATTCGACAATACGTCGAATGCTTTATAATAAAATTTACCTGTAGCTCCTTCACTCCTTCACTTAACCCAGTTTAGGATAGGTTAAGTCTGCAACCCGCAAGGGTTTACTGTGGCTCACACATATTCACACTCGACAAAATAAACCCAGCTTCTTAACGAAACCGAATAGTTTGTATGGTGAGTGGTCTTTTAGGTCAGAAGGCCAGAGTATGGCTCTGCCGAACTCTAAAAACCTGATTCGGTCCCCAGCGGGGCTGGTACAAAGTATGTGCTCTGCTATTGCATCATTTTCCAAACAGAGGCGACACTGTCTTCCGATAGTCCAAGTCTGCATATGATGATTCAAATGACCTGTAAGAAGGCCTGTTAGTTCGTAGTTCACTCTCACTGTAGTACAATAACTGTTTTTCGCAATTTGGCAATTTGTGACCAATTTAGACGTTGCTCGGTAGGAGCTCTCAACCTAATATGCATTATAAGAAACGAGAGTAACTGGCTAAAAGACATATAGATCGTATGATGGAATTGATTATTAGAATTATACAACAAGCAACACAGTTTCAAATGAAAATTCAATTCTTCTGATCACATATTGGGTTTTGCCTTCAGTTCCTTTTGGAATGTGAATTCCGAGAATTGCATGAGACCTTTGATTATCGTATAGTGAAAAAATAGAGCTAGGAAGGAAAATGATTTTCTGAACATGGCTGATGAATGACGGAAGATGTGTAGGTTTTGGTTAGATCGAAGGTTGAAAGAATGGAGCTTTAACCTCATTGTCAATTTATTGAATGAAAGAACAGATATTTGAGA
The DNA here is from genome assembly GCF_025532065.1 of Leptinotarsa decemlineata. Lineage (NCBI taxonomy): Eukaryota > Metazoa > Arthropoda > Insecta > Coleoptera > Chrysomelidae > Leptinotarsa > Leptinotarsa decemlineata. The sequence continues at coordinate 13,265,030 of NW_027412674.1, forward strand.
TTCCAGGACTGAATAAGTGATGTTGCAGTATTAGTTATATATTGAAAGAGTTATATTTTTGTATCAAGATGGAGTAGTAGAAAGCTAAAAACTTTCTCTCCCAATAGTTATATACATCGTGACTCACGGTCGATGGTAGATTGGACGTTTCTGGAAAACGCAAAGCATGATTTTTCTGAAAATTTCACCTCTCACATTTCCTTTTCAGCATGCGGCGTTGCCACTTGTATCAAAAAGTCCTAGCAATTATATTTTTTTAAATAGAACACCCCGTATATTAATACATTTTTGGAATCGCCCTAGTATTTTAATACTTTTTTGTTGATAATGTCCTATACCTATCTCTATCTGTTTTCGAGATAAAAAATAAATTGTGCTAAATATGGTCCAAAACATAGCCTTAATTGAAATAAGTACATCAGTACTATCAATTCATAAGAAATTGATATTTTGATGATAGTTTGGACAAACTCGAAATATTCAAATAACACCAAGAAATCGACTCCATATCATACAGGGCGTGCTAAAATTGCTATTATTTCCATTGTGCATTAAAGTAGTCGAAAGTTCATTTTTTCAAATGAAACCCCCTGTATATTACTCGATAAATTGAAAGATAGTGAAAAATGCTCCAAGATGATATACATGTCCCTATACCTGAAGCTTCAAGTTTCCTTAATAAAGCCGTTTTTGTGGAAAAATAGTTATTCACGTTTTACCTACAAGTGTTGAAAGTGGTATTTTATTTTGTGAGTGGAGATTATTGCAAAACAAGCGTCAGCAAGTGGAGCAAACTCACGAGCAAAATAAAAACATTTTCAACAAATGTATCATACACATTTTTCTGTATAACGTTACTGCTGATAATAAAAAAATTATAGGGTCCATGGGATTTGAACACACGATCTTTGGATTACAAGGCATATATTACAATTACATACCCCAACTCACGTTATTTTAAGGAGGATTATTGGTTAGTCATGAAAAACTTTCTACAGTTGGACTGAATACTACTTCGTCATCGTCAGTAACTTCACAGGGATTTAATATTACCAATAGCACGAACTGCATGTGTGAACTTTTCTGAATGATTTTTTGGTAGGTGTTCTGATTGAAGTGTTTCTATCAAAGAGATTTTCAATAACAGTTGTACAAAAAATAATTTTTAAATAATTAGATTTATAGGTAGCCGTGGAAATATCAAGCTTATGACAGTTTGGTGACTTTTATAAGTAATTGATAAATGGTTATTGACGGTGTTTCAAAAAATCGCCAAAAATGAATGCATATATTGATTATTCAAACGAAGTTCTTATGAAATTATTTATTATACTCGGACAGTGTGATCAAATCATTTCCAGAACTTGTAGAAAATTCAACCAAATGTATCTTGAATTAACACCAATGAACAAGAGGAAGTTTGTAAGATTACAAAATAATTTCCTTTACTACGGCTCCATATTTAAAGCGCCTTCAACATCACCAAAACCTGTTACTTCAAATGAGGACAATACTGTTAACGTTTTGGCATATTCTAATGCATATCCAAAAGCTTCCATTCGCAGTGCAGAAAAAGATTAAGGTGTATCACATGCTTCAGTACAACGAATTTTGAAAAATCAGTGAATACATCCGTTCAAATTTACCAAAGTTCAAGCTCTAAAAGCAGAAGACTTCGAACGTAGAATGCATTTTTGTGAATCCTTTTTGTTTCATACACAGGAAGATCGGGAATTTTTGTCAAAAATAATTTGGAACGACGAATCAAAATTCACGAGGGATGGTATTTTCAATAGAAGGGATAAACATTTTTGGGCTGTTCATAATCCTCATGTTTCAAAAGAAATGGGTTTTCAAGAAAAATTTGACCTGAATGTTTTCTGTATTCTGAAGAACAATAAAATTAGCTTTTTTATTCATGAAGACACACTGAATGCAAAAGCTGTAGACAGAAAACTGTAGACACCTCAGCCGCTTCTGATGCTTTATAAAGCTCGGATCAGACTTTCTTTGGAGTGTTGTTCTCATGTATGGAGCTCCGCCACTAAGCATACACTGAAGCTCTATACACTGAAGCCATCCACCTGATTGGAGACGCGAACATCACGTGCAACTTTAAGAGCCTGGAACAATGAAGAAAGGTTGGCGATGTTGATTCCACCAAGAGTGGTACATATCAGAAATACGCGACGGACTGTGGCTCCTCATCGTTTTGATGTTCAACTCAGTACACTTCGAACTTCACTTTTCAAAAACTCTTTCATCTGGAGAACTGCGTTTATATGGAATAAACTTCCTGAGACTCCAGCGATTCAAATGTGCATCCCTACTTTCGCACAGGCACCGACCTGAGAGTTCCTTGAGTATTTTCCCGTAGTGCTTGTGTTTTTTCTTCAAAAAAAAGCGATTGGGAAAGTAGTTTTTTTTTGTACTACGGGACAAGTTTTGTTTATGTGAATGAAGAACTTTGAGAATTGCACGGGATTCAATCATAATCTGTTTTACATGTGCGTTAAATTTCAAATCTTCATCGAAAGTGATAACAAAGTTTATTGCAGAGTCAATCGATTAAGGAATTTGGTCAACTATCTTGAATTTCATAGCATCTTCGATATATTGTCTTTGGTTTTGTTGCAAAAAAATGATAAGGAATTTGCCAGGATTCAGTTTCAAATTTCGTTTGTTCGACAAAATGTTTACGACTGTGAGATCATCATTTATTTGATATTATATATTCACATATTATTAGATGCGATACTATAATATAACTGCGTGTCATCTACAAATGATTCATCCTGGCAATGTTTGATTCGAAAAAAAATCTACCGTGTATAATGAAAATATGAGATGACCAAGAATTGAGTCTGTAAGAATGTTTTCGGATATAAAAAAGGCTGTCAGATACTTATTGGACGTAAATCTGAGAGGGGTTTTCAAGTTTTTCATTTGTGGGTTAGGACACTCTTGTTTGTTGGGCGATATCGATGTATTTTTTACGAATTTTGAAATTGTTCTACACCAGTTCACAAATGAATATGATAAAATTATTATTCTAGGAGACTTCAATATAATCTTCAAAGTTGAATCCGAAGTCCTCTTAAATTTTACTTGCCTGTTAACTTCATTTGGTTTATCAGTCACAATTAGAGAAGATACCAGAGTAACGGCTACTTCTTCTAAGTGCATTGACAATATAATTACAAACATTACTGATGAATTGCTTACCACGGGTGTCTATGAACCCTGTTTATCTGACCAGAGAGGCCAGTTTGCCAAAATCAATCTTATGAATAAACCACATGAAAATAATCATGAATACAAAAGACATATATCAGCTAACGGTATAATTAGGCTTAAGAATGACTTATGTGATATTAATTCGCAAATATTTTTTAGCGACCCAATTGATACAAATTTTTTAGTCACCAATTATAACACTCTCACATTAAAACTTTTTCCTCTGAAAAAATGTAAACGAAAAGTGAAGAAATCACTGATTCAATGGTTTTCAGATGATCTGAGATTGTTAAGAAATAATATGCACAGCCTCAAACAAATAGCAGACATAACCAAGACCCCAAATGGTTTCACAGCGTACAAACAGGTCAAAGAAGAATATGGTAATGAACTGATATCCGCTAAAAAAATGGCGTATGATGAATACATTTCTTCTCCCAATAATAAATCTGAAGCTTGCTGGAAAATAATAAATTTCGAGAGAAATAAATACGATTCAAAACCAACAATCGAACTATCATCTGATGAGATGAACAACTTTTTCAGTAACATTGCTGATAATATTATTAATTCTCTCCCGTATGTTGCAAACGAGGAACTTTTAAGTTTTAAAAAATTTCCTGCTCCGTGTAAGTCATTTTTCTTCCGACCCGTGCATGAGATAGAAGTTTTGGAAGCGATTAATTCACTGAAGGACACCAAATGTTCAGATACCCATGAACTCAATAGTCGAATACTAAAGGAAACCTCGTCTATAATAATCCAACCTCTTACTATACTGATCAATTTATTCTTATGTACTGGTATCTTTCCAGATATCTTCCAGTCTTCTAAAGTAGTGCCCCTCTTTGAAAAAGGTGATGAAGAAGCCATCGATAACTACAGACCAATACGTATAATTTCAATATTCAGTAAAGTGGTTGAAAATATAATTAAGATTCAGCTCTATGCCTACTTTGAAAATAATAAATTTTTCAGCAACTCACAATATGGTTTCAGAAAGTCGCGCTCAACAATAGATGCAGTGTACGACGTCGTGTCTGGCGTGATTGAGGAACTTGAGCATGGCAATCACACAGCGTTGATGCTTTGTGACCTGTCGAAAGCGTTCGACTGCGTCTCACATGAAATTCTATTGGAAAAATTAAACTATTACGGAGTTAGAGGTATTCCGCTTCACTTAATAAGAACATATCTTACTAATCGTCAACAAGCAGTGATGCTCAACGGTACCCTATCAAACTTTCAAACTATTAAGCATGGCGTTCCGCAAGGGTATGTTTTGAGCCCGCTCTTATTTGTCATTTATTTGAATGACTTGTGCAAATATATGATGCCATTCAAATCGGTTCTCTTTGCGGACGACACCACTTTCATTCTACCGGATAAAAATAATGATATGTTACAATCTCATCTCGACGAGGTATCTAATAGTGCTAATCAGTGGTTTCTATCTAATAAGCTGGAACTTTATTGTCAGAAAACACAATACATCCAGATTTCTGCTAATAATCAAATTATCTCTAATTGTGAAACTAATAAAGTTGAATTACTGGGCATTACATTAGATAATAGACTTTACTGGTCTGCACATATTTCTCAACTGAAGAGAAAACTCTCGGGTTCTCTATTTGTTCTTCGCCAAGGCATTGAGGGTGCTGGCTAATATTGGATACAGGGATCACTGTCGAGAATATTTCAAAAAACCCAGAATTATGCCATTGCCAACTTTATTTCTATATTACGTCTTGATTGAAATCCATAAGAAGAAACCGTCCTAGACGAAACAATGTCATATCCACGAACATAACACACGAACCGCTCACCACATTAGATTGAATCGATTTCGTCTTCACTTTTCGCAAAAAAATTCCATAGATTACTCTCTGTACGATATTTTGCCCCAAGATTTCAAAGAACTCAGTCTGAACACATACAAGAGAAAACTGAAAAATTATTTGTTGAGGCATTGCTTCTATTCTGTCGATGACTTCAGAACACATTTTTGTGGTAACATACAAGTCACTACTTCTTTTTGATTTTCTAAGTTTTTACATATGTGATTGTTGTGTAAATTTTAATTTGTGAATGTTGTGTAAATTTTAACTTGTAATTTCAAATGTAAAGCCAAACATGACTTGCTACAAGCATATTGTATTATGTAACTTAGTCAAATAAATATTATTATTATTATTATTATTATTATTGAAATGAAATCTAATGAAGGATAATCGACAAACGCATACACTACGAGTACACAAAATCAGTCATTGTGATAACAGATAGAATTGCTTACTGATTTTCATTACCCTTGACACATATTCATGGCTAAAAGGAAGTAAATATTTATTGTGCATTCGGTAAGCAACATACGGAATTCTTTAAAGAGGCAGCTTATAAATATTGAACTTCCTGTTGTACACATTATACGCAATAAACTTTTATCTCAATAACGTGACTGGTTTCCCCAATAATGTCAAAAACCAATAAAAAATTATTTATGGATATGTATAACTTGTACAGATTAGGAATAAGAGTGAGTGGGTCCATCCAACCTTCCGTTTCAACCCGTAAGGGTTTATTGTGGCCCAAACCTATTCAAACTTGATCAACTGAATCCAGTTTTTAAACAAAACTAATCAGTTTTGTCAGGCACGAATGGATCATTGATAAACTGTGGAATCTTGATTGGGTTTCCGTCTGAGCAGGCAAAAAGTATACGCTGTGCTCTTTCAACATACAATATCATCTGACAGTTCAAGTCTCTAGCATGTAATGATCCAGACGACCTATGGTTAGACAGCGTGATTCATCTCTGCTATAGTCAAACAATTGTTGTATTTTTTTTTCATTGATTCGGACAGTACTTGATGAAACTCCATAGTAATTTTATGAACTACACGATCTGATTTTCACAAACTCCATTTCAAAAGTGATTTGAATATGTTAAATTTGTTTTCACATGTGCATAGCTCGTATGATGTTCCTGGATATGATTCGTGAATGTTCTGCCAGTTTGACCAATATATACCTTAGGACAAGTTCCACAATTCAATTTGTATACAATCATATATTATTCAATTTATATAGCTCGAATTTGTAGGTTTTGTCTATATTATTTTGACCAACTTTCTCAACGTATCACCTGTTCTATATTTAATTTCAATATCTTGTTTATTTGAAAATGAAGCCACTTCGTCTGTTGCAATAGGAAAAACTTCCCGAATTGCTTTTGCGTAGACTTATTTGGAAAGTATTTTGTATATTAACTCAGCTTTAAATTCGTTGTTTACTGCTATTTGCTTAATGATAATGAGTTCTTTATTGAAAGTATCTCTTGAAAGAGAAACATCGACCGATCTATAAATCATGCTATAGGTAGAATCGTAAGGAATACTGTTATCCGTATGGGAAGGTTTGTGATGAACTGAAATATCATGTTTGTTGTTCATTCTACTAATTGTTTGTATATATATATTAGCTAAGAAATTGGTTTCGAAAAATGAACTGTTGGAAACTATTCTAAGTTGGGGTGATATCCGTTATTCCCAAAAATAATAGGGAAAGAGAAATCAATTGTTAAAAGAACGAGACAATATGTCAAGAACGAGAACATTAAGGGACTCACTTTGATTCCTCGTGATCGTCCGCGTGAAGAATACCGTTGGAAAGATACCTTTCTGAGGAGTGGATTCGGAAAGCTCCGTTGGAGGAAATCTTCGCTCTTGATAATGACATTCACAAAACAAAACACTTTTGATGCCCGCAAATATATTAGGCGTTATTTTCAATGACGATTACTTCGACATGAGCACCGGAGTTCATTCCGTTGGATACTTAATACAATATATCAGACAAATATGTTTTTGGTAATACGCTGTTTTTTTGCCTTTCAGGAGCTAATGAACGTTTCTTGTGGATGGAACGTTGCTTTGACCCCTTAATTCTCGATACAGCGCGAAATATTTATATTTACGAAATGAATCAAACTAAATTACCAATTGAGCTTTCCCAAACAATAATTGTGTTTGAACTACTCCAATAGTGAATTCAATGTTTTTATGAATTTTGTTAATATTCCTATGAAAAACTTCTATTTGTTTCTTAGTACCAGTGAAACATACCAAATCGTCATCCACATATAAATGCCAATACAAGAAATAATTGAACAAAGGAGAATCGACTCAACGTTATCCAATCGAAAGATTTGATTATGGAAAATCCGTTGAGCCTTTTGCTTTCGAAAATTTCCATGCGGATAACTTACAGGAGTCGATTCTTGTGCATCATTTGTTTAGGTATTTCTCCTGAATTCTAATTGAACTGAAGCGCTGCCGAAACAGCCCGAAAAATTAACCTGGCATATGGCAAAGATAGAGTTGAAGAACGCGCGGTTCGACGTTGGTTTGCGAAATTTGGTTCTGGAGACTTTAGCCTCGAAGATGAGCCTCAAAGCTCCAAACTGGTCGAACTACAGTGATCCAGGACGAGGATTCAAGGACACTATCAGTCCAATCAACAAGTTCAAAAACATGCAAAATAGAAATGAAGGTCCTAAAAATATGAGCGATAGCTCATTCGATTCTGAGGCACCTCTAGAAAAATGTTTTTGGAGGATTTTGGTTGCAGGTATGAAATTGCAATTGTTATTAACAAAATAAGATTTAAAATAAATGGTATTTAGTTTTTCGTTAATAACTCAAAAAATATTAATATCAAAGCAATTTTGAAAAAAGCTCGTTAAAGAGGAGGAAATTTCCGATAAAAAAGTCCCGACTAACGAAACTCTATCCCCATTATTTATAATTTTATTTTACTTTGAAAATAGAGAGTTTTTAAAAAAAAATAATTGTTTTACAACATAAAATGTCATTTACTCATGATGTACTGTTTGGAACCTTTGGTGTAGTAATGAATATTACCGCAGTTTTTTTCCCAATACCAAATCGTTATTTTCAATACCTCGATACACGTGTTTCGATCACTAAGTGATCATCTTCAAGAGAATCATCTTCATTTCAATTCTGTCATTTTGAATGAATGAATCTAGTTCAGTAGAAAACAAAATTTCATTAGCATTTTTCAAAAAGTTATTGTTAACTAACAAATTTTTTCCCAATATCCATTGGCATTATTTATGGGATAAAAGGTACAAATAATTGGCCTATGAATTTTAAATTTCCTGGATCCCTTTTGATATATATACTTCACACGATCCTGCGATGCAAGTTCATGAAAATGTATTGATTTTTTAATTATGATTCTTTATAACTATTGCAAAATGAAATATCTTAAAATTGTTGAATTTTTTTTTCAATTGATATTTAGGTATTCCTGTTTTCACATTAAACAATGGCAGTTATTAACATAGGATATACATTTTTTACGTAAATTGTTTATTAAATTGTTTTAAATAAATAGAGAAATTCAATATTTTTGAAAAAATTTTTTTTTGCTATTTCGTTGTCTGAAGATAATTATGATTAGTTTTAATTTTTAATTGTTTAAAATCTATTTTTTATATTTCTATTGTTTATAAAATTAGTTAGGAAATAATTTTGCTTTTGAAAATCATAATTCACACTTTGAAATAGTTTGGCAAATTTTTTTCAATCTATTATTTAATTGTTCATTAGTTTAATAATACTGACCAACGTTATATTTTTTTATGAAGCAGAAAAAGATTATAGAAACGGCTATATATAAAAAAGTGCCATAAGAAGAAAGTGAAAAAATATTACGTTGGTCAATATTTGTTTATAACAAATTGTTAAACTAATAAACAATGTTAGTAACTGCCATTGTTCAATGTGAAAACAGACATAGCTGAATATCAATTGAAAAAAAAAATTATATATATATTTATATATATATATATATATATATCAAAAGGGCTCCACGAAGTTTAAAATTTAAAAGCCAATTATTTGTACCTTTATCCCATTATTTATGCCAACGGAGATTGGGATAAAATTTGTTAGTTAACAATTGAAAAATGGAAATAAAACTGTTTTTTCTACGGGACTCGATTCATTCAAGTGCTAAGAAGATACTAGATTATTTTCAAATTTTTGAAATGACATTTTATGTTTTGAAAAAATTATTTCTTTTGATTTAGCAGCAGCGCGCGCATGACCTAACAGCCGCGCATCAAATTGAAATTATAAATAATGGAGATACAGTTCCGGGAGTTGGAACTTTTTTATCTGAAATTTTCTCCTCTTCAACGAGCTTTTTCGAAAATTGCTTGAATAATAATATTTTTTGAGTTATTAACGAAAAACTAAATACCATTTTATCTTATTTTGTTAATAACAATTACAATTTTTTACCTGCACCAAAAACCTTCAAAAACATTTTTCTAGAGGTGATTTCGAATCGAATGAGCTGTCGCTCATATTTTTAGGACCTTTATCTCTAGACTTCATGTTTTTGAACTTGTTGATTAGACTGAACGATGAAAAGTGAAGCAGTGCAAGCATACCGGCACATTACAAATGGTGCATGGAATGGCGGAGGAACTGGGCGTCAGCTCTTATGTGGCTTTTGATGGTTTAAAAAATTACTGTCATATAATTTAGATTTTTGCAAAAACATAATTATCTGAAAGTGTTTTTATTTTATGAAATAATAATATACAAGGTAACATTTAATCAGTTGATATGATTTTGGGCAAAGATAATTCCAAATAAATTCCGTTTGCGACTATTTCTGTCTTGGGAAAAGTTGTTCATACTCATGGATACTATAGGTAATTCTCCAAAATATGATCAGCTTATTAAATATTACTCTTATACATAAGTATGTAGATAAATACGTAATTAAATAATAATAATACGTAAAAATAATAATAATAAATATATAATTAATATAGATGGCTATGTATAGATGGGTAAGTACATACCTTAATGAATATTACTGGAGTTGTTTCCCAACACCAAATCGTTATTTTCAACACCTCGACCCGTGTTTCCAGTAATTTTAATTACTACACCGAAGGTTCCAAACAGTGCATCATAAGTACATACCTTAATGTCAAAAACATTTTTTCAGCGGCACTTAAAATTCTATGTGCATTAACTTTTTTCTCCAATTCTGGTTGAATTTTCACAAGAATATAATCGAAGGTTTCAATACTCATTCTGGTATCATCAAAAACATTTTCTGGATATAATTATGTATTTTCTATACCCTGATTCATATTCAAATGGTGTACTCCACAATATCTTCCAAATATTAGGTCTTGAATCAAAAAACTACTATTTTCTAAGCAATATCCACATAATTTCGATAAAGACATTCCGCTGTCGGACTACTGGTCGCGGCGGCGAACGTGCCGCGCGAATGGTCGTCTCGCCCTCCGCTTCGACGTCCGCACCGCCGATCCCCGTGGCCAGGTTATTGTAAGGTAATCGACGAAATATACCTGAAAATACGTCAGTAGCAGCTAACACTGGTGAACAGAAGAGGTTTGGTCCTGCTCTACGATAACACCCGTTCGCACGTTTCACAAATCACTGTTTGAAAATCAAACGAATTGAGCGTCGAAGTTATGCCTCAGTCATCTTACTTTCAAGACCCTCTAGCTATCCGACCACCATCTTTCCAAACACTTCGATAACTTTCTCGTCGGTAGAACCTTCGCCAAAAACGGCCTTCGTCGACATTATCGAATCCCGAGCAGCCAATTTTGATTCTGACGGAATTAATCTACTTGTTAACACACGTGAAAATGCACGTATCCAAATGGCACTTATTTTGAGTGAATTGCATGGGTGTTCACTGAGATATTACAGTTTTAATTAGATCCATAAGAACTGCCGAAACTTCTAGAACACCTATGATACTTCAAACATATAGTTAAGTGCAACAAACTACTTCTACTCATATAATTGAGATCACTCATACTTATAGGTGCCTAAGGCGATTGATCTCTGGAATTGAATTCAATTAATGATTTAATGATTTATTTTTTTTAATGCAATATACTGGATGACAGTGATATTACTACACGATGTGTCTGTCTTTCAGTTCTTTCTAGGGTAAGAAATGAAGTTCATAACGAAGCTATAGCTCATTAAAGCCGATATTCCAAATGAAAAACCAATTGGAAATCTATTTTGGTATATTCGAAAATGAAACTGAAAAATTGCAAACATAATCTTATATGAGGTATTTTATCAATCGATACTATTTTTAAATTCGAATAAAATAAAACATAGTGTCCAATGTCGTTGGTGTCCAGATCATCTAATTCTGGCCAGAAGTGCTCGTCGTTGACAGTAATGGCCTGGTCAACGTTGTTCTCAAATAAATATGGACCGATGACGCGCCGGTCCAAAATCCACACCAAACAATGACTTTTTCGCGATGCATTGGACGCTTTTGGATCTCATATAGATTGGTATCGTCTCAAATTCGACAATGCTGTTTGTTCTCTTACCAATTCATCCAGAAATGGGCCTCATCACTGAAGGTGACGCGACGCGAAATTCGCCAAGTTGTGGTCTGCGGAAGGCCGAGTTGCTTATGAGCGACGCAAAATCGACTGTCTCTGGTTATCCTGCACACCCTCACAGACAGTGGCGATGTTTTCGACAGATCTTGCGTTTCGTTGATGTTCGGGTGTTGATCGATGGCTAATTGAACTAGTGGACACAAATTCATTCACCACATTGTGGATAGTCCTCCCAGTAGAACGAAAATGGGCGAAACGCGCGGTACATTGCCCAAACAGAACACCCATTTTGATGAAACAATTTTATTATTTGCACGTATTATTTAATGATATGTCCGTCCATAGTGATTAGTCAAAACAGACTGATATGACTACTGATATGACGGATGTGGCTCCAACAAGATGGCCATTATCAATTGCCAAAGTTTGAAAGTCTCTGTTGAAAATACAATTTCTAAATATTGAAATTTTTTTTCACCAACATGAAACAGATGATCATTTCCTTCCAAAATGCCACCGCAAGTGTCATTTTCTCTTATTATAATATGGTGACACGATGACGTCATTTATGGAAACTTGTTTTGAGAAATGAATGATGATTTTTACCCAATTCACAATTTTTTCATACCATGTTTCACTTCATTTATCCCTGAAATCAAATTCAGTGGTGCTGTTTTTCAAACTTCAACATTGAAGTGTATGATTTGTAGGTACTAGAAAAAAATTAAAGATTATTTTTTCTGTGCCAATGATCTTTGCCACCCTGTATAGTGAATAATCAACTGTCTTTGAAATGTTTTCGAATTGTTTAGTTACCAATTATCAAGTCGATTGTCGATTGCCAATCAATAATTATGTCTGAAAGTGTTAATTGTTGTTGAAAGTAACGATGCGTTTATTCGTTGTTTATTTTTGATGCATTTTGCCTTGTGACATTAAGAAAAGAAAATGTTTCAAGACGAAGTTGAATCCTAATCACGAAATTCCTAAGTTCAAAATATTATATGTGGTGAAATTTTATTGCCATATAGAAAAGCAACAAAACATATAGGTAATATCTCGATTAAATAAGTGATATCTCGAACTTTCTATCCTCTGATTGTTAAGCTAATCATGTAAATTTAGCTCTTCATCCCAATAAATTTTTTATGTGTCGTGGTTTATACTGATCGATAGAGAATTTTCCACTCTATGCATTGTTCATTCTCTCTAAATTAGTTTTTTTTTGCATCTTTTCAGCTTATTACTATATTTTCGACCAAGTCTCCGCTGCATATTCAAATTGAATCAAAGCGCTGTTGAAACAGACTAAAAAATCAACCAGACATTTAGCAAAAATAGCCTTAAGCTTGTCGCCCACTTGTCCGGCACAACACAGTACGGCCCGTCCCGTCAAAATACGGTTAAGATTGAAACAATGAAAATGAATGGACAACCGTCCACTAGCCCGGCACGGCACAGAATCCTTTCCGGCGTCCGCCGCCGGGAAGGAATCCAGCTCTCCGATCCTGTTCGGCAAATAACGGTACGTGCTGTGACGGACTGGCCAAGTGAGCGCGTCGCCGGCCAGCGCTTGTCAGCATCAACTTGTCCAAACGTACCTGGGAAGTTTCTGTCTTTCTGTTTTGCTATTCCATCAGTTGACATCACAGTCAGACGGTACCTATGAAAATGTACGAGAAAAAATTCAGTTGCTTGTTGAGGCAGGCAAAAACAAATATTTGCCATCTGGAGCTTCTTTCATGAATTGATTTATTCATTCAGTGATACTTTCTCAGGATAGAGTAATGCCGATAATGACGCTGGTTTCAAAGTTTTTGCTAAATCTTCGAAATAAATGAAAAGAACGTTTTCGGAAAACGAAATTTTTCTCCCGACTCATAACATTTTCGAAATTATATGAGTACTTTTCTCTTGATTTTGCTGACAGCAAATTATTTATTGCAATATTTACTTGTTCGGTAATATCTAGTGGATAGTTATCACTCATATTGAATTTTTATGAGATACCGAATGACAGCTCATTATTGAAACAAAAGGTTGTTGATTCACGAAAATAACTATGTTCATTACCAAACCATAAACTGTTGAAAAATAAATTCATTGAAACTATGATTTTTATTTCGTTTTTACAGAAAATTTGTTGAAAAAATTCACTGAGTTCGGCTGTTGGATAATTGAATGTATTCATGAGGTTATATTCATCAGAGTTAAAGTTACAAATCTTATCATTTTTTTCAAATTTCATACGTGAGCAGTCGCCATTAATTTGAAATACACGTGTATTCTAAGTGAGAAATTTTCTACCTACTGTCAAACACGTAATGTTTGATTTGATTGTTCGAATTCCAAATATTCCTGGCAAATCTGAAAATAAAGTGTATACATATCCATGTTATACAGCGTGACTCACGGTTGATGGTAGGTTAGACGTTTCTGGAAAACGCAAAGCATGATTTTTCTGAAAATTCCATCTCTCACATTTCCTTACCTGTTCTATTGATATAAAATATTTTCAGCATTGCGGCGTTGCCACTTCCATCAGAAAGTCCTAGCAACTTTATTTTTTTAAATGGAACACTCCATATATCAATACATTTTTGGAATCGTTCTGGTATTTAAATACTTTTTTGTTAATAATGTCCTATACCTATATCTATCTGTTTTCGAGATAAAAAATAAATTATGCTAATTATGGTCCAAAACATGGCCTTAATTGAAATTAAGTACATCAGTACTCTCAATTCATGAAAAGTTGATATTTTGATGATAGTTTGGAAAAATTTGAAATATTCAAATAACACTAAGGAATCGACTCCATATCATACAGGGCGTGCTAAAATTACTATTATTTCCATTGTGCATAAAAGTAGTCAAAAGTTCATTTTTTCAAATGAAACCCCCTGTATATTACTCAGTGAATTGAAAAAAGGTGAAAAATGCTTCAAGATGATATATCATGTCCCTATACCCAAATCGTCAAGTTTTCTCAATAAAGTCGTTTCTTCTAGAAACATTATTTTTTTTTAGAATTTGGATTTAGGTTGCAGTGGAATTATCAAGCTTATAGCAGTTTGATTACTTTTATAAGTAATTTACAAAGAGTTATCGACGGTGTTTCGAATCATCTTCCAAAATGAATGCAAATATCGATTATTCAAACGAAGTTCTTATAAAATTATTTATAATACACATGAACAAAGTGATCAAATCATTGTCAGAACGTGTAAAAAAATCAACCAAATGTATCCTGAATTTACACCAATGAACGAGAGGCAGTTTATAAGGTTACAAAATAATTTCCTTAACTATGGCGCAAAGTTTCCAGGGAACAACTGTACCAAAAATCAGTCATTCCTAGGTAAAAAGGAAGATTTTGTGGGCTAAAACATGTGAAAGTACAGACAATAACAGAATAAGATGATTCAAAATAACAAAATTGTAAACAAAATATCACATTTTCACAATAAATGCTGAACATGTTGTCTATTACATTCTAAACACTTTAAAATGTTTTTTGTACGCGTTTTGTGGTAGCTTTTTCAATTTCCTGGGGATCCAGATCTTTAATACTCCGCACTATTCGCCGTCGCAATTCTTCTTTGGTAGGCACTGGAGTACTGTATACCCTTACCTTTAGAACACCCCATGAAAAAAAGTCAAGTTTCCTGGAAACTTCCTGGGTGGAATAAGCTGGCGCTCCGTCCAGTTGAAACCACGAATTCCTATATTCCTCTAAAGGCAAATTTTCAAGAAAATCTATTACAGTCGTCCTTAATATTTGGAGATATCTCTCTGCATTCAGTGTGTCTTCATAAATAAAGAAGCTAATTTTATTGTTCTTCAGAATACAGAAAACATTCAGGTCGAATTTTTCTTGAAAACCCATTTCTTTTGTAACATGAGGTTTATGATCAGCCCAAAAATGTTTATTCCTTCTATTCTCCAAATTATTTTTGACAAAAATTCTCGATCTTCCTGGGTATGAATCAAAAGGGATTCACAAAAATGCATTCTACGTTCGAAGTCTTCTGCTTTTAGAGCTTGAACTTTGATAAATTTATAACGGATGCATTCCGAGATTTTTCAAAATTCGTTGTACTGAAGCATGTGATACACCTAAATCTTTTTCTGCACTGCGAATGGAAGCTTCTGGATATGCATTAGAATATTATGCCAAACCGTTAACAGTATTGTCCTCATTTGAAGTAACAAGTTTTGGTAATGTTGAAGGTGCTTTTAACATGGAGCCATAGTTAAGGAAATTATTTTGTAATCGTACAAACTTCCTCTCGTTCATTGGTGTCAATTCAGGTTACATTAGGTTGAATTTTTTACACGTTCTGACAATGATTTGATCACTTTGTTCATAATAAATAATTTCATAAGAACTTCGTTTGAATAATCGATATTTGCATTCATATTGGAAGATGATTCGAAACACCGTCGATAACTCTTTGTAAATTACTTATAAAAGTAACCAAACTGCTACAGGCTTGATAATTCCACTACTACCTAAATCCAAATTCTAAAAAAAAAAATGTTTCTAGAAGAAGCGACTTTATTGAGAAAACTTGACGATTTAGGTATATGGTCATGATATATCATCTTGAAGCATTTTGCACCATCTTTCAATTTACCGAGTAATATACAGGGAGTTTCATTTGACAAAATGAACTTTTGACCACTTTTATGCACAATGGAAATAATAGTAATTTTAGCACGTCCTGTATGATATGGAGTCGATTTGTTGGTGTTATTTAAATATTTCGAGTTTGTCCAAACTATCATCAAAATTTCAGCTTTTCATGAATTGAGAGTACTGATGTACCTAATTTCAATTAAGGCTATGTTTTGGACCATATTTAGCACAATTTATTTTTTATCTCGAAAACAGATAGAGATAGGTATAGGACATTATCAACAAAAAAGTATTAAAATACCAGAACAATTCCAAAAATGTATTAATATACGGAGTGTTCCATTTAAAAAAATAAAGTTGCTAGGACTTTTTGATGGAAGTGGCAACTTCCGCAATACTGAAAATATTTTAGATCGATAGAACAGGTAAGGAAATGTGAGAGGTGAAATTTTCAGAAAAATCATGCTCTGCGTTTTC
Source organism: Leptinotarsa decemlineata (assembly GCF_025532065.1). Lineage (NCBI taxonomy): Eukaryota > Metazoa > Arthropoda > Insecta > Coleoptera > Chrysomelidae > Leptinotarsa > Leptinotarsa decemlineata. The sequence goes on from NW_027412674.1 coordinate 13,281,844, forward strand.
CAGAAACGTCTAATCTACCATCGACCGTGAGTCACGCTGTACACAACTGAGTTATAACATACTTTTGATTTATTCGGTGGTCAATTATTCCACTAATTACGGAACATTTATCATTACGTTTTATTCATTCCTAAACATTTTGGCCTCACCATGATTGCTTTCGAAAAACATTTATCAGTAAATGATACTTTTTGAAACCTTTCGGTAGAGATATGGAATTAAAGTCGTTACCTGTTTGTGAAAATATAAAATTACATCAACAAATCTAACCAACGTTGGCCACCCATCAAGAGCATTCAATTATTCCAAACAACATAATGCCCAAAAGAAGCACACGTGGGTGAAGCAACAGTAGATATTTCGTGTTGTAAGAAATGGAACTTCTATTAATAATATTTATAATGATGATATCCTGGGTGATGTGTGAGCGGAAGGATGATTTAAATTAAAGGATAACCTGACAATGGGCGTTTCTGATATACTGATTATGATGTACTAGTATAAATGTGTGTGTGTGTGTGAGTGGGTTGAATATAGTGTATGTGGAATGATTTACTTTCACTCGTCACTTCTGACGTTTTCAAACGTATATTTCGTTCACACGGTTTAGTAGAATGTGAATATTTCGAAACAAAATCTCGGAATATTAATCTCTCCCAACTACCTACTCCGTAGGTTCTGGTAAATGCCAACCGGAAAATAACTACTTTCCTGGCTAATACCACGCTGGATATCGAATTACATCTAAAAGACATTTATGCAAAATACTTCGCATAGCAGCCCACGATGCAAAATAGGGATTTACTCGAGCGTCATAGAGACCTATTAGGTTAGGTTAGATAAAAAGAAAAAAATGTTATATAATACAGTGTGACCCATTTTTAATGGAAACACCCCCCTAAAATTTGAAGTTGTGAATCTTTCAATTATTTATCCATTAAACAATATTTTATGAACAATTAATTTTTTCTATATATGTTTCTGTTTTTACCCAATGTAACAAAAATAACATATATTATTTCCTGACAGAAAAAATGTATTTATATTTCATATCGCACTTTGAAAATTATCACCTTTTTTATTCACTACAAATTTAAAAATACAGCTTCTGGATGAGGCACGTGCTCTCTGAACAGTTTTTGTGTCCAGCAAATCCATCTTTTGTCTGTTTCTGATATGTTCGTCACTATATTTTATAACATAACATATGAGAACTGATCATTGATGTATGATGATCAATAAGTCCCAAAACAATAATTTTCATACAGCTGAACTGGTCGCATTCAATTCTGTTTAAAAATCTATTTAAAATCTGTTTTTCCGTTAATCAGCAGTCGCCCCCATACGAACGACAACTCTCAGAAGTTGAGGAACGTGTGCGAGCTGAGGACTAATGAGGTCTTACCTTTTAACGTGTGATTCGTAACATGGAATCACATGATTGTTTTCCATAAACGTCTTTTATACCAAAAATATATCTTTGAAATTCAATTCATTAATGAATCGAAAAGAACAAAACACAAGCACTAGAGGATAATCCTTAAGAAGGTTTAAGAGCGATGCCTGTGCAAAAATAGTGACTCACATTGGATTTGAGTCGCTGAAGGTTAAATCTACTTAGAAAAATGTTCTCAGGGACCTATTCCACTCGAGCGTAGTTCTCACAATGAAAGAGTTCTTAAACAGTCAAGTTCGAGATGTACTGAGTTGAAACTCGAAAAGACGAGCAGCCACAGTCCGTTGCGTATTTTCGATATATACCGCTCTTGGTGGAATCAAATATGCTAGTCACTTGAACACTTCCCGTGAAAGTATATATAGATGAGAAACAAATCTCCAACCTTTCTTCGATATTCCAGACTATCAAGGTTGCAAGTGATGTTTGTGTCTCCAATCAAGCAGATAGCTCTTTTCTGGATGGAATCTACCAGCTTCAAGGTATGTTTGTAGGTACATTTTAACCCCCATCAAACTTAACACAACAGAAAGTGGAAAATTGTCTGACCTGACATTATTATATCCGGTTCGGAGACATTTATTTTTTTGACGACAACCGATATCTGGGTTTTTTTGTGGCATTGAATTGTTATTATTATAATTATATGTACTTTATTGTCTACTTTATTGTCCAAAGAAAAAAATTTTTTGACAAAGTTAGTGAATATATATAAAAGAATACATAAATGTCCTGTGAATATAAAAATATAGATAAAATATAATGTAAACTTAAATATAAAAACACTGAATAAGAAAACACAAACAATGGTTGAAACAAACATACACATAAAACATGCTAAGTTAAAAATGATCGGTATAGAACTCAGTCAAACTGTAAAAGGGTCTACTACTCAAAATTTCTTCAATCATTTTTCTGTACTGATTGGTACCAATATTTACCTCTTCAGTGTAACTCGGCAGATGGTAATACATCTTCACACCATTGTAAAATAAGGAGTCCTTGACCAGAGAGTTGCGAGGGATTGGTAATTTCAATTTTTTTGCACGCTCTGACGAGTTGTATAGTGATAGGTGGTGACCTCAAGTTTCAGAAGATGTTTCTTAATTAAACACACTGTCTCCAGAATAAAAAGAGCTACAACTGTCAATTTATTCTTATCTATAAACAGGTGCCTGCATGAGTAGCATTCATATATTTTGGAAAAAATCACAGCTATATTGTTTGTAGAATTGGAATTTTAGTTATATTCAGCAAGGATATATCATTGCAAAATTTCAAATAATTGTTGAATTTGAGTGTCTATAATTCAGAAATATTCTAAACAACTCAAGGGTGTCACACGAATAATTTCACACTAACGAAGTATTTTTTCAGGACTAACGAATTTGCTGCGACATACGAAGCATTTATACATTTGTTTAGCTGCCAATTGTGACAAAATAGATGACACCGTATTGGAATGTTTATCTAACTGTTGTCCAAACTTGATGGGATTGGATATCCGAGGATGTAAAAATGTAACAGATTGTGGTGTAAAATATTTATCAAAATTGAGAAATCTTGTTTGGTTGACATTCTTGAACACTCAGGTAAACTTTCAATTATTTTATACCTTGAAATGGAAGCTAATGAGTTTATAATAAGAATTTACTTTGTGTATCGACTAATTTAATGTAAGGAAAAGTAATTGACATTATTATCATTACAGTTGAATGTCAGATTGATGGACATTAACAGTTATTCTGCATAATATATTATCAATCTTCAACATTGCACAATCGTGAAAGAGATACACTTTGAATTGTATTGATCAAGTTAGTAACAGATATGGAGTCGTTGGAACAACCGAAAGAAATGTCGATGGTGAAAAACTATAAGAGAAAAACTTCGAGAAATACTTATTGCCTAGTGGTGTGCATGTTACATAACCTTGAACATAGAGTTTGACTTTGAGAATCGCCTGTGTCCTTTATACATGACTTCAAACTTATGTCACATCCTATGACCCCGAGCGTATACGAAGCGTTACCTTTAACCCCTGCCTCTTTTATTTATAATTTCTATATAAGATGAGAATATCATGTTTTCGACAAGACGGTACCTGGAGCTGTCCTAAAAAAGTACCCGGCTGGGCGTGGAGTTGCGAAAGACCTTCTGCTCCTAGGCTGCTCGTCGCATGAAGATCAGAGCCGATGGGTGCTAGGCCACCGGAGGATCTATGTTGGTTTACGTCCTCGCCTCCTGGGTTCGATTCCGAATCCTGAACATCGCGCGTTTCCTGCATTATCGCGAAATCCAAGGGCAAGACCTTTCTTTAAAACAAAAATATTCAAATCTATTATTTGCAGTACCCTGTGATTCTAGCTATCTAAAGGCGCCGCGGGGATACAACTGGCCAAGGTTCCCTACGCTTCCTAACCACCTAGCCGACACACTGTCCCGATTTGTCCCTAGCTCGAGGGGAGAGAACAGCCTCCGGAGGCACACGGTCGCTTTAAAGCCCCCAGATACCAGTGCAATGGAATAGCTCACGTAGTCTGTACCTTAGATATGCTGGGTCGGCGTACCCTCCGATTTATTCGAGCCTGGGTAGCTCTGAGGTTCAGCTTTGCACAAGTATCGTATAGCTCTCTTCTGTAAAACAAATACAGACTCCAGCAAATTAAGGCTACACACACCCCAGAAAGGTATACCGTACCTTAAGTGAGACTATACCAAAGCGTGATATGCTGTTTTTGCAGTATAAACTCCCAGTTCTCTAGCAATAACTCTCACTGTATAACAGCCGGTGGAAATTTTACTTTTCATTTTTCTGATGTGAGCGTAAAATCTCAGTCCACCGTCTATATACAGTCCCAGAAATTTAGTACACTCTCTGTTCTCAATGATACCGCTCGCTACAGATACATTCTCAAGTGAACATTTGATAGTCATAATATTTGTTTTAGAAATATCAAGAGAGAGTAGATTGGAATCACATCAAGACTTGATTTTTTGTATATCATGAGCTATTGTCTCATAGAGTATACCTATACCTTTACTATGCCACAATATAGTGGTGTCGTCAGCGAAAAGAGTGAACCTGATAACTTTCACCCCAATTCGAAATTATTTCTAGATCCTCATCAAAATATGCAACCTCCTGCTGCCGGTGAAGATGTGCCGATCTCCTGGAATCCAAATGGAATGACGAGACAAGTGTGCTATCGTCAGCAAAGCTCGGACACGTCGATTTCTAATTAAAGGGGGAGACCTTTCAGACTAATCAGATTTTTTGTAGTACGCACCTCCTCTGAAGGGTGCGTCCGACGACCCTTATTTAGATAGGGAAAGTAGGTCGAGGGCACCTTGTTTTAAAGGTCTTTCGAATACCTTCACATCTCTGTTAAAAGAAAATTTTTGTAACGATTACTTTTCGAGGTAATTTGAAGATTTAAAGGTATTTTTATTGAGTTCAACTCTTTTTGAAATAAATCAAATTGTTTTTAAGGCACAATTTACGTTCAGAGCTTTCATAAAAAAAATAAATTTTTGCTTTTCATGACAACCTGCTCCCTGAATTTTGTGACCAAATCCAGAACGTGATTTCTGCTTAGGTGTTTACCAGGGTTTTGCTTGTTAAATGAAATTGATATTCTATGAGCATTTTGGTAATTGCCAAAAAATGAAGCAATAACTGAAACCCTTTCAGTAGTAGTGTAAGGCATTTTTAAACAAATAACTATACACGACCCTTTTAAACAAAACAATCGAACGATGTACTAATGAAAACTGGAAGAAGTGGATTGGGTATTTATTGTAAAAAAGGGATTTTATTTAACAAAAAACTGATAAGAAGAACTGCTCGAATTTTTTTTTATTTAGGCATACAAGTTACCGAGTGGTCTGTAATGTATTAATAACATGGCAGTTTTAACTTCAAATTATCTCGAAAACTAATCGTTACAAACATTTTCTTTTAACAAAGTTGTAAAAGTATTCGAAAGACCTTCAAAACAAGGTGCCACTCGACCTACTTTCCCTATCTAAATAAGGGTCTAAATAAGTACGCACCCCTCCGAGGGGGTGCGTACTACAAAAAATCTGATTAGTCTGAAAGGTGTCCCCCATTAATTAGAAATCGACGAGTCCGAGCTTTTTTTAAAAATCTTACTTTCTATATTCAAAAACAGCTCTGTTGAGTTTTCGTTGTTACACAATGTATTTGATTCTTGTTTGTTTCCAATAAGTCGTCGGTATGCAATAAAAAGAGAGTAGGAGACAATAAAGATCCCTGGGGAACACCAGTGTTGATAGTGAGAGTATTTGTGCAACTGAACCATCTGCTTGTGTTAGTGGTGGAATTGTGGATTTTGTAAAGTTTTGATCAACAGTTTCAGCTATCGACTAGCTAGATCCCGTTGGGATTGGCAAGCAGTTTATCCCTAATTCTCTGATTGTGGAGTCATTTCCTTTTGTTGTATCCTGAAAGTTGTCAGGATCAGACCAAGGTGTGGAAATTATAACACCGCTACGTTATTTTAACTGTTTAATGTCGCACTCCAATTGTCAACTGCCCATGTGTCCTGCTTATCGCAGGTCGACCGAAAAGGTACAAAAAAGGATACTGTTTTTATATGTAAAGATAAATGAGCAAACCAATATATGACACCTTTCATTTATGCTGAGTTTGTAGCTGTTGCGAGCAATAACAACACTAGTTCTGTTTTCGACACTGGAATTTTTGCGCCACTGCCGATTGGCGAAATTTTTGAAGGCGACAGCTTACTCGCAATTTTTTTTGGACCAAGGTTTGCCATTAGAAGATCGTTTCATTGAAAAAAGAATATAGCATCCATGTGTGATAGAATACCTTCCGTGACTTCAGAAGCACAAATGGATGGATCTTTAAAGCTGAAACAAACATCTAGCCAGGGGAAATGTCGCAGATCTGTAATGCTACACGGCTTAGATTGTTCCCCAAGTGGAATTCTGACAATTTTCAGTGAATCATCCTGGAAATGTGCACGAGCTCACGAAAAACCAATTCACAAGTTTTGTTGGCTATTACTCAAAATCAATCACTCATCCAGTTGTCGTTACGTAATGGTCGAATTGTTTTCCAATTACCATAAGGAAGATAATTAATTTATGTGGAATCGTTTTTGATGATAAGTGGTTCGATAAACAAGAAGAAGGTCACAACAAAATATCGAATTACCTATCTATTTTGTTTTCGAATTACGACAAACGGAGAAAATTATTTAGCGTTATTCTTCACGGTGGCTCTGCTAATCGTGCCAATTGTTAAGGTACAGTTATAGGAAATGAATTTTTTCCAAAATGAACACGTGGTGAGAGAAAGATGATTTGTTAGCTTTATCAAAATTTGTACAATTGAAGGCAAATACGAGTATGTACCGTAATAACATGAGCTGAAACAGGTGATTGTTTCCATTGGAAAAAAGTGGTCATCTAGTTACGACGACATTACAGCAAACATTTTGGAAAATCTCCCAGATCAACTCTTGACCATTATTATTAATGCATCATTTCTTTCAAAATAGTGATACCTTCAGCACTAGCTATTGTATCCACCACATGCTGGCGATTTATGTCACGATGCTGTTTAATGACACTCATAAGCTCGACCTTAACCATGTCCTCGGAAAATAGAACTCCTTTTTGTCCTAACCAACTCTGCATGTCTGCTTTTCTAGTGGTCATAGTTGGCAGCTGTTCTACTAATCGGCTGTGATAAGAAGCGTTATCCATTACTATTACCGAATTTGGCTCGACTCGTGAAAGAAAGGATTCAAACCATCCTTCAAAGCGTTGGGCGTCCATGTCTTCGTGATAATCCTCCGTTTTTTTTTTGGTAAAAAAATTTGTGCACTATCGTCTGAAAAGCCACTCTCGCTACCTATATGGACGACAATCAGTCGTTGCCCTTTACTCGTTAGTCCGCGTAACCCTGTTGATGAACCGTCCACAAATGCTTGACTATAACTAGTTACAGTAGTATCTTGCCAGATCTTAGATACTGTGTGACCAGCATTCACCCACGTTTCGTCCAGATAATAAATCTTTTTGTGAGCAGAACGCATTTCTCTAATAGAGCGAAGATATCTCCGTCGCCATGAGACTATATCTTCTCTTTCTATTAAGACAGATTTACGGGATCGTTTGGCGCATGTAAATTTTAAATATCCTTTCATTATTTTCCTTAACTTCTCTTTGCTCATTTTTGGAATGAGAGCAATATCCATTACCTTTATCCTAATGGATTCGAGAGTTGGCGCTTTATTCTCAAAAAAGAAAGAATGAATGGTGTACCTACCGTACAAAATTTTTCTTGTACTCGTCCAATTAAATTTTTTTTCTACCACGACAGTGTACTTTTGGAGCTTGCACAATCCCCGTCATGTACAATGCGTTCAATTGTCGACACGGATATTTCCTTTAAAATTGAACACTGGGCTACAGCTTCCACTGTACAGAGTGTATTTTTCAAATTTTCGTACCCTCTATAGACAATCTGTTTTTTTCTAACGACATAAACTTCCGCTTTCTTTGTACATTACTTGGACATGCTACGGCATCCATCTTAATACTATAAAAATAATAAAATTCAATGATATCAGTTGGTCACTTACCTCAAAAACTATATTAAAGTTGATGTATTTTGAATAACACTTTATTGTGAGATTTTCACTAGAACAGATTAACAAATCCGCAACACGTGTTTCGCTGCACAGTAGCTTTTTCAAGCGTGTTCACTAACAAACTGAATTTTACTTATATTGTGATTTATATATACTTTTCGAAATATTACTATATACCTAGAAACTAATAATATTCTAGGAACTAATTAATGACAGTTATACCTGAGTTTAATGACTAGGTCAACTAATTATCTCACAATAAAGTGCGAATGTGATGAAAATCTATGATAATGTATTTTGAAAAACAAGTATCTGCCAACTCTATCTTATATTTTGAAGTTAATAAATATAACAGTCTATTTAATAAATATGATAAAATATATTTAATAAATACAAAACAAAATCACATTCACAAGAAACAGAACACACTTCGACTATGCAGATAAGAACGCTTGATGATGAAAAAACCGAATGATTAGTTATGGCATTTTAAGGACGCAAATATAATAGACCTGCGAAGTGTTGATCAGTTTACCGATGTTTCAAAGTATTTAACGAACTGGTTCACCTATTCGCTCGTACATCCTATCAATATGCAGAAGCTATCTTGTTACGGGGGGCAAATTTTATGGAATCATCTTACTTTTCAATTATTTACAATGGCGATGCATAAACAATAAAAATGACTCCGGTAAGAATTTAGTTCCAACATTTAACATTGTTGCCGTTAGCTCTCAGTTCAATTTGTTCAATTGAAAATTGTTGTAGTATAAGCTTTGCCAAACAAAGATTGAACACCTGGATTACAAGAAGAGTTATAAACTTCTGGCAGAATCTTCCAGGATTGGACTAGAGTAGGGATGAACTACGATGTCTAACAGGCCTTCTTACAAGTCACTGTCATTTGAATCATCATATGCAGAGATTTGGACTGTCGGAAGACAGTGTGTGTCGCCTCTGTTTGGAAAATGATGAAACAGCGGATCACATACTCTTTGTTCCATTTTATTCGATTGCAAAAAATTGCCGAACAGGCAGAACACTTCTAATTTTTATGCCTCTCACCTACAAACTCAACATGCTCAACAGCTGAAATTGTGATCATATATTCGAGATGAGTGTACCAACATACAAAATTTGAAAATTCGCTAATCGAATGTAGGAGCCCGCGAATTTCGAACATGCACCTTATTTTTTGAACAGTAGGTACACGTAGGTTGTTGGATTGTAAGTGAAGTTCTATGAATTTTCAATGTTCCAAACAAGATCGAACAGAAAGTATGCTGCAGTGCTGTTTCGATCCTCAGAATTTTTTGCCACGCCCCTAGATCCGGCTTGACTTTCAGAACAATTGCCATACAGACAAGTTAAATAAGCGTGTTCAGAGTACGACTAGCAGGTAAAGAATAGGACACTTATTATGTCGACGTTATAGTCAAGTTTAGGATGACATTTATCCCTAAACAATTGTACTTTCAGAACCACCCACTGCCGTCAACCTTTCAGAATAATAATTACGGGGATATTTTGGCGTGATTTCGGTAAAGTCTTTCCTAAGCTCAATTTCATTTGTTATTTTAAGGTCCATAAATCATAACTGACCAAATCTTCTGGTTACTGTGGTGTCGTAATTAAAAGCTTGTACCGATGTTATTTTTGATTTTCTCGGAATATTCCTTTTGTTGGTACCAGTTTCAGTACTAAACAGACCCGAAAAGTTAGTCGTTGATTTTTCTCTATCTCTCATTTATTTGCAAACGTATTCCGTAAAATGATAATTTGAAACCAAACAAAAGATATTCAAAAGGGAGCAAAAATATCTCATGACAGTCTGTCTCTCATTTCTTTTGTAGGTATTCTTTCATATGAAATATGTTTAAAAAGTAACCTAAATGAATTTCGCTGGCTACGTACATCATGGTGGTACACTTGTTTTGAACATATATTTACATTTTCAGCTGTTTAGCAAATTCAGTTTGTTGATGATAGGCATAAAAGTTTGGAGTGTTTTGCGTGTTTTGCGGCTTTCTGCTGGAGTGGCATACGGTAATTGTCAAAAAAATTTGTACAAGTGGTACAAGCCTTCCACAGAACACACTGGAAACCCCAGCATATCAACAACCTATGCAAATGTTGAGAAAGTGAAGAAAATTTTTATTTATTTATTTATTTATTCTGAATTCGGGAGACATACAGGTAAAAGAACCCAAACAAGTATCCACTAAAATACAGATTATGCTAACTAAACTAGCGTTCAACAGGTAAATGATCTAAATGCTTAATCTAAAACATAAATGATTAAAAATTGAATATTTTCCTTATGTTACTTTTATACATTTGTAAGGACATGGAGAAAATGTCCAAATTGGAACAGTATCTATTGAATGAGTCTGTAATTCTATTTATTGGATAGTTTTTCCCCACATTGGTGTTATATGTGGAAGTAGCTAATAAATATTTATTCCTTGTGTTTCTCTGGGGTACATGAAAGGACATCATTGCGATCAACTCAGGCGAGTCAATAAGATTCGATAAAATTTCATAGCCAAACACTAGATCCGAAGTGATTCTCCGTTGTTCTAGAGGCTGAATGTTATAATAGTTACGGATTTGATTAATACCGTGAGTTACATAGACATTAGTGATTCGGTAATGAAGATTTCTAACAAACCTATTTTGCAGTCGTTCTAAACGTAATTTGAATGTATCATAGCAAGGATTCCATATAATGCTAGAGAAATTCAACTTGCTATAAACAAATGCATAATAGATAGTTTTAATAGCGGCTTCGTTGTTGAAGTCTCTGCACATTTTATTGAAGAAACCCAGTGTTTTGTTGCTTCTATTTATGACATATTCAACATGACGATTGAAATTCAATTTTGTGTCAAAGTATACTCCAAGTTCCTTGATATATTCTACTCTATTTAATGCAATACTATTCAACAAATACTGAAACAATATGGGTGAATGATTCCTATAAAACGAAATACATGTACATTTTTCCACGTTGAGTTTCAGCTTATTCATATCATAATATATTACAAATCTAGCAAGGTCTTCCTGAATTTTTAAACAGTCTCTTATGGAGGTAATTTTTTTAAATATTTTCAAGTCGTCCGCATATAACACAATACTAGAATAAAGGAAACAAGACTGTACGTCATTTATGAATACTAAAAACAACAGTGGACCCAGGTGTGAGCCCTGAGGTACCCCTGAGGTAACCACGAAGGGCGTCGACTTGAATCCATTAATGCTAACAAGTTGACTACGATTAAATACATAAGAGGACAGCTAAGAAGATCGCCCTGTACACCAATTCCAGCAAGTTTCGACATGAGTATGTTATGATCAACCTTGTCAAAAGCCTTGCTGAAATCAGTATACAGTATATATTGTTATTGTTATTGTATATTGTTATGGAACTAATTAATTCAGCAGAAAACGTTCAGAAAAGGTGTTGCGTGTATGAAGAAAAAGTTGGTAGACATTTTGAACACCTTCTCTGAAGAAATATATTACATTGTTCGTTATATTATTACTATTATTGTTGAAGTTTCATTTATGATTAGTGAATATGGAATGGATTGTTATCATTGTTATAAAATCTGTATCTAGAAGTTGACTCTAGCAAAACTTCAAGTGTGCTATATTTTTGGGAAGGTAAGTGTTACGCAAGATAAGGGACTGCCTATGGGATCGCCACTTTTACTGGTTATAGCCAACATATATATGAAGTGTTTTGAAACTCTGGCCATCAAAGAAACTCACAAGAAGCGCTGAGTCTGGTTGAGATACGTTGACGACACCTTCATAATATGGAACCATGAATTCTACGTAAAAAATGCTTCGGAATGTTTTCATTGAAACAAGAAATTTTGGACAGGAAAGTTACAGCAACTTTTCGAAAATCACATTTTCGAAAAACATGCTGACACTCAGGAACGATTATAAATGTCGATATGGTGTTTTCATTATTATTTTTGACCCCCAGACACAGCCATCAGTTTTCATCTATCTTGTTTGAAAACAGGAGTTTCCTTTTAAAAGTGTCCAATTTGTGCCACTCTGTACATACAGGGTATTGAGTCTCTTGAGTATTAACGAAACTACTTCAGTCGCTGTCGAGTATCTGTTGTTGTTCCAAAATATCAATTCAGCATATATATATATATATATATATATATATATATATATATATATATATATATATATCTTAGCGACTGGAGAAATGTACAGTAGAATGAAATAACGGGGTCTCTCAGTCAAAAAATCAAAAATCAAAAACTCTGCTTCACTTTGCCAAGCTTTCGCTTGGCAAAGTGAAGCATACAGTAAAAATGAGTAAAAAACAATTAATTGAACATATAAATCGACGAAAAAAGTTAAACATTAATGGAGTGTTTTGGTTTGACAAATGTCATACCTTCACATAAATGTCATTTTTCATGGACATGATGATTTGATAATCTTTGATTCTAAAGGGAAAGTTGATTGATACAATTTTCATTATTATCAATATGAGTTTTGGTGTAGTTCCAGCAAGTTACCCACAACTCAATAAATTATAGGCCCTGAAGAAGCTTCCCAGTAGAAGCGAAAGCTTGGCAAAGTAAAGCAGAGTTTTTGATTTTTGATTTTTTGACTGAGAGACCCCGTTATTTCATTCTACTGTATATATATATATATATATATATATATATATATATATATATATATATATATATATATTTCAATATTAAATTCTACAAAAAGGATTTGAAGCTTTATATCTTCTATTAATTATCTGCGAGCGCTTTCGGCAGTTGGTAGTACTGTCATCATCTGGCACTCCTCAAACTGAACTGGCCATTTTGTTGTCTGTCTCTTTATACTGTCAGAGCGTCTTAACCTGAGTTAAGATTCCTTTTTGTAGAATTCAATATTGAAATACTCAAAATAAAGGAAAATTAGTTGCATCAATAAAAAAAAAAACAATATATATATATATATATATATATATATATATATATATATATATATATATATATATATATATATATATATATATATATATACGACAGTACACTCCACGACTGATGGTGAACGGTCGCGAAGGTATAGACATAGACTCTCCCAACTAAATTACTATTGGATTACGATAAGCCCTTAGCAAATGAAACATTACTTCTTTATAATTCCTTTTCATATTTCATTTAGTATTATAGGTAGTAGTAAAGTTCACTAAGCGATGACATTTATTCAGAAACAACACAAATTATCATGGAAAAAATCTCAAACTATCCTGGTACCAAAAATCGCAAATCCACAGAGTTTCAATGATCTTCGCCCAATTAGCATCCTCTGTGCAGTCTCAAAAACGCTGGAAAAAATCAAATGCGCGATTTTCTTGAGCGAGCTGAACTGCACTGTTGAAAGTTATGGACGATATTCATTCTTCGGTTGATAGTAATAATTTTTGTTGACTTGTATTGTTAGATTTTTCAAAAGCTTTCGAAACGATTAGCCATCAGCTTTAATTGGTTTCGTTAAAATATGTCAGATTTTCACCTAACTCAGTTAAACTCATGAAAAACTATCTTAGTGATCGCTCTACGTGTGTTATATCAAACAAAATCAAATCAGATTTTCTTGCTATTCGAAATGGTATCCTGCAGGGGTCTATCCCAGGGCCACTTTTGTTTGTAGTATATACCTCCCAATTCCCTCATTGCCTTCGTTTCACAAACATACATAGTTACGCTGATGATACGCAGATATACAAGCATTTCGAGGAATCTTTTGTATATGATAGTTGCCGAAAAATTAATATAGATTTGAAACGTCTAACTGAACTTTCGGAAAAATATTGTCTTTCTGTGAATGTCAACAAATCGTTTGTCATGCTCCTTGGGAGGTCAGCAACTAGAAAAAAGTGCTTGAATCGATAACGTTTCGTTACCAATAAAAAGCGAAGATGACAATATAAAAAAACATTGGTTTGCTGATAAATCTGTCGCTAAGATTTTCATCACATGTCTCACTGATTTGGAAAAGAGGGTATTGTAACCTCAAAACAATGTACCGTAACCGTGAACTACTGAATCGCCAATCTAAACTAATTCTTTGCGATGCACTTGTTTTATCCCATGCGAACTATGCTGTTATAAACCGATAAGAGAAGATTGCAAGTATTACAGAACTCATGCGTCAGATTGATCACTGGTTCGCGAAGACGGGATCATGTGACACATCACTTACCAAAACTGGGTTGGTTGAATATGGAAAATCGGCGTATCTTACATGCATGTACTCTATTTCACAAAATAATAAATCACATGAAGCCTTCTTATCTCATTGAATAGAACTGGCCGAAACTTGATGAAAATCCATATTAAAAAACTAATCAACACAGTTTATTGTATGATTTTCACTAAAAAGGGTTTTTCAAAAACCGCGACCGGTTCATTGACCGTTTCATTGAAAATGAGTTTGTGCTCATGAGGGCGGGCTCGCCGTCATGTTTGGCGCTTGCTGCATTTATACGTTGCCTAACACAGTGTTGAAAACTGAATTATCGGGTAGTACAGTTGAATGAACTCAATTTTATTTTGTTGGAATTCAAGTACTACTCGAAAATCCAAATTGTAAAAAGGATTGAAATCGATTAATTCATAAAAATTACCAATTGGATATATTACGAAACCATTCGCGAATAAAAACAACAAATTTTCATATCATCGGCAGCTGCCCCACTGCAAAAAGTGGAATACCTCAATTAAAGCGAGTCCAAAAGCGATAGCTCAGTTTTACTTTTATTGAGATTTTATTCTTATACGCATCGCTGTGTGGTCCACTGGGTTTTGATGAGTTAATTTCATAGTGCAGAGAAATTGCTATAGTTATTTTCGAAATAATAGTAAACAAAAGGGAAGAAAATGTAGCCCACCTGCCAACGTGAAATTAGGGTGCAGACTTAATTGAATTATTTACCGAGGTGGTCCATTCAAAATCCAGATCATGTTTTCTAACTGGTGATTTAAAAGAATTGCCCTTCACTTAAGTTATTAAGAAGGAGACAGATTGCGGGACTAAATCGTTCACGGTAGTTATTTCGAATTCAGTACTTCGAGTGATTGACTGAAGTATTTCAGGAATTACTTTTTTTGAGATTTCTCAGCGTATTTTCAGAAATATACCAAATCGAGATTTTGGATAGGAATTGTGGATATGGCAAGCCTCTCAAATTTTAACGGCAAGTGCACCTACATAGAGAAATATTTATTTATTTTGGTATGTGAGTTTATCGATATTTCAAAAAAGTGGATTCAAAAAAACGCACTACAATATAAGATTTCCACTTGAGAGTTTACAAAACCGCGACAGATGTGCCACGATTTTCAACAACAACAGTTTTATCATATTTTCAAAACAGTAGTTGAAACAATAATTTGCGTATGAGCTGTTCATAGTAGCAAACAAGAAAACAAATATAAGTATATAAAAACACACTCAAATTCAAATGTATTTGAATTCTTCGAAGAGTATTTTGCATATGAAGTAAAGTATAAAAGGTAAAAAAAGGTAAAGTATAAAAGCTTTGAAATATAACAATCAAGAAATTGAAGATCAACATACGGTTGCAGATTTGTTTGCTAGGCATTTCTCTTCAGCGGCTGCAACAGCAATTTCGGATCATTTTGGATGTAACTTAATTCTACCATGTACTTTTGCCAAGAATATTGTCGTTCAAAATGAATTCGATCTCTCAGAAATTTCACCGCTTGAAGTTTTGAAAACTTTAGATAATATGAGGAACAAAAATTCAGCTGGTTTTGATGATATGTCTATTGTTACTGTAAAGCAAATTATTGATATTATTATTGAACCATTAGTTTTTTTGCTTAACCAGTCCTTTTATGGAGTTTTTTTCCCAGATGAATTGAAGAGGGATCTTGTCTTTCCACTGCACAAAAAAGGTCGGATAACAGAAATTGACAATTATAGGCAGATTTCCTTGATTTCATCCTTTTCAAAACTCTTTGAGAAAATAATAGGTAATAGAATTTTGATGAATATTGAACAAAATGACCTATTCTGAAATAATCAACATGGTTTTAGGAAGAGTAAATCAATTGAATCTGCATCTTATCAACTATTGAACTATATTTATGCACAAGTGGATAATAATAACCTGGTTTTTTCACTTTTTTTAGATCTATCAAAAGCATTCGATACTGTTTCTTCCAAATTTCTATT
This sequence comes from Leptinotarsa decemlineata, assembly GCF_025532065.1. Taxonomy (NCBI): domain Eukaryota; kingdom Metazoa; phylum Arthropoda; class Insecta; order Coleoptera; family Chrysomelidae; genus Leptinotarsa; species Leptinotarsa decemlineata. The sequence goes on from NW_027412674.1 coordinate 13,298,188, forward strand.
GAAAAAATTACTAGTAATGGGCTTTCCCAATAATGTGTTGTGTTGGATAGAATCGTACATGGAAAATCGTAGTTTGATGGTTAAATGTAATGGAATTACATCAGTGACGTACTGTTTTTTGTAAAGAATCATTGACCTACCATATATACGCTATGTATCACAAATGGTGAATAAATATTATTATTATTATAAATTTTATATAAAATAAAAATAGTTATTTACTATATAAGGGAAAGAAGTATTAGATTTTAGCTCGAGGCTAAATCGAGAGCTAAAATCTAATATTTTTTCCGTGAATAATACATAATTTTTTTTCTATGACCGGAAAAATGACGATTTAATATTAAAAAAAAACATATTATTACAATATGTTGAAGTCAGAAAATTATCAATGTGAAATTTGAATTTTCAAACAAGTAGACTGTTGTACTTGTTTAAAAATCACAATTCTGTGATTCGATTTGAAAATTGCAAACTTACTGGTCAGTAGTTATTTTGAAAAATGTCTAACTCCGAGTTTTCTCTGACTCCACCGGAGTTAGCAGAAGCAGCAAAAGTAGCTTCACAAAAATAATTGCCAGCTAAATCGCGGAAAATTTATGAAACCACGTATTCAAGATTCATGAAATGGAAGATGAAAAAGACATGCAATTCTTTCTCGGAAACGGTGTTATTGGCTTATTTTTCGGAACTGGCACAACAACAAAAGCCATCAATAATAGTGTGGTCGAATTATTCAATTGTTCAATGAGAGAGAGAGAGAACATTGGTAGATCAAGATCTTCAGGTGATGTGGTGCTGCAGGTTTTTCCGGATTTTCCTGCAGCTGAAAAAGCTGAAGTTGCCCCGGAGCACTAATTAATTTTTATTGTTGTTTTTATTTTTTTTATTTTCATCTTTGTTTTATAATTCAATGATTGAAAGTTTGTTACAATCCAATAATGATGTAGACATTTCAAAATATTTCAAACTGATAACATTTCTGAAACAAATTGGGAAAGGTTACACCCCCAAGAAAGCTGCGATATTTACGAGTACACACATTAGTGACTTTTTAAATGATGCTCCCGATGAAGTTTATTTAATGGCCAAGGTTGTTGTTATATTTTGGATTGCAGGAGCTTATCGAATTTGTGAAATCAGCCAGATAACATTAGATGATATTGAAGACTCAGGAACGTTATTAATTGTGAAACTCAAGCAAACAAAGAATAATGTAAACAGCAGATTTGTAGTTACTGAAGAATATATTGAATTTTACCGAATGTACATAGCCCTTTGTCCAGCAGTAGCAAAGTTTTGCCGCCTGTTTTATGCATATCACAATAGAAAATGTATCAATCAGGTTGTGGGTAGCAATCAGTTTTATAATGTATTTGAAGCAGTGGCTAATTTTCTTCAACTTGAAAATGCCAATTCATATACAGGTCATTCATTTCGAAGATCGTCTGCTACACTTTTAGTTGAATCTAGGGAAGACTTGATGACACTAAAGAAACATGGCGGTTGGAAGTCATCAACGGTCGCTGAGGGGTATGTTGATGAATCGGTAGCACACAGGACAGAAATAGGTAATAAAGTGTTTGGACCGTTTGGCAGTGCTGAAATAACACCCACACCTGATTTGCCACCAGGTACATCAACGGCAGTTGTGTCCATGGCAGAAAAAAATATAATTTCAACACAAGAAAATTCGACTGTTATACCGAATGAATGAATGATGCAACTAATTTTCCTTCATTTTCAGTATTTTATTATCAATATAAAACACAAAATGGATTTGAAGGTTCATAACTCCTATTTGATTATATGCGAGCGCTTTCGACAGCTAGTCTTGCTATCATCTCTCTCAAAATGACCGTGGCATTATTATTATTATATTTTATAACGCCCACTTGGAACTACTAAAAAACTCTAATAAAACTGTCTGATTATTTTATAGGTACCGCTTGAATATGTTGCAAAAGTGCAGTAAGGGAAGTCTTTACAAAACAACTTTTTAAGAGTGTGAGACAAATTTTATAGTAACTACCAAAATGTTTATAAAACTGTATAAAACTGTAAAAGGCCTCACAAAATATTGATAATAACTATAATGTTTTATAAAACGGTGCCAGTTTCCTATTTATAGCAGTTTTATAAACACATTGAAAACATTTCTGGGAGAAATGTAGTTTTATAATTTGTTTCTCCGAAACGTTTCCGCAACTATTATAAAATACGAAATTTCTAGTTGGGAGGAATTGCCATATTGCAGATAAAAAGGAATATTTCTAGAAATATCGAAATTAATGTGTTTGTCTTCAGGAAATTATTGAATGTTTCGCCATTTTGTAGTAGTGGAAGGTATTGATTTCATATTCTAGGGTTGTGTAGTATTCGTCAGGAGCTTCAAAATAGTGATTCACAAGACCTCCCTTTCCATTTAATTTTTTTTCTCAGATGCCGCCCAGTCGCAATCTTGAGAAATTCATCTGTTAACTTAACTTTAGAATAAAGTACTCATACATTAATTTCATTATCCCAGATTTTAATTTTTTGAGTTGAAATAAAAGGGGGTACAATAAAGAAATGCACTATATATGAATTTGGCTTATTGACTATCTACTTTTCCATCAATTTCCAAACAATGAGGGAGTCTTCCAAAGAAAGCAATGGAAACTAACTTGAACTGCTCGATCAAAATACCTATGATAAGCAGAGATAGCAAATTATTTTTGGCGGGAATGACTCGTGGTGGAACAAAGCTAGTGAGTGAGAACACAACGTCAGTATTGAATAGTGAGATTTTTCGAGAAATTATACTCACGATTTAAGAACCTAAATTGTCAACATTGAAATCCAAAATTTTTTTTTACGTCTATTGGTAGCTAATTTCTGGTTGATATTGTTTCTCGAATATTCCACAAATTGTCCTTATCTCAAGTACCATATATATTTTTATACTTGGATAATAACTTTCGGAACACCCAAACAAAAAATATTACCATACGATTGTCTGAATAGCGAAAAACGAAACGAATCTATTACGAAAATTTATCAGAGTTGACTGAATAATGTCAAACTTTATAGCACATTTTAAAGACTTTCTATAGAAAATCAAGATCTAATGATTCCAACTGGACACAAATACTACTTTCTTGCTCTAAATCAAGAAAAGAGTAATGAAACGGTGTAAAGTATAAAATTATCACCTGAGGAGGTCGTGGTCAGCACCGTTTCCTTTCTTTTCAAGTGTTGCGTAAAGGAAGTTATTTCTAGACGACCGTCGATGGTTTTTATTACTCATGTGTTAGTGTTGAAAGTAATTATCACAATGAACAACGAACCATGTGTGTGAGCTCTGAATGGATCGGAAAATGCTCTTTAAAGGGTTCAGGGCCAGCCCGAATAATTTACAGGAAGTATTATTTTTTAATGTTCGGATTTGTGACGATGAATGAAGGCATTTATTCATGAAAAGGTTTTTTCAGCTTGAGTCTACTTTGTAACAATGTCCGCTGAATTGATGTAAATGGTACACAGCCCGAAGTGGTCTTCTAAAAGATTATGATTATATTTACGGCGGCTCAAAAAAGGCCTAATGGAATAAGCGTGAATGTTTACTTATTAGAAGCTGCTGAAATATTTTATAAAAAGAAAGTTCAGTAATCTATACTATTCAAGTCTATTCCAAACCGATTGTTCAAATTTACTTTCTCGAACAGATTTTCAAACTGAAAAATCACATCCATTTTATTCAATATTTTTTTCAATAGCCACTTTTTTTCAATTTTATATAGATTTATCATGTGTGGTCCTATCTTATATCCCTTCTTTGGAATTTCCTGATCTGATAGATAAAAATGTGGCTGAGAAATCTAGTGATCCTACGATTTAACGATGAATCCTTCTTTAAAACTATCATGGAATATTTGTAGTGCACTGTTTGGAACCTCTGGTGTAGTAATGAATATTATCTACTGGAGTTTTTTCCCAACTCAAAACCGTTTTTTTAACATCTTGACACGTGTTTCGATCACCATGTGATCATCTTCAAGTAGCAGATTGAACTGAAACTACTTACAATGTACCTTACCTGCGTCTTGAGTGTTTTAAATCAATTTCACAATATTTCCTTATCTACTAGTCTTAAATTAATTTTACAATGAGTCCTTATGTAATAATCAGGTGAATTTAATAACTAAAATATTATTTCGGAAACCTATATAATATACTATTAGATAATGATCCACCATCCTTATTCATAATATTATTATGTTTACTCATTTCTACACACTCATAGAGATCTAGCTGCCTCTTGTTGTTAACTTGTCTGACTGATCTTGATGAACTGAAGTCTATGGAATGGTTTTGTTGCAAAATATGATGGGCAACTGCTGATTTTTCTGGTCTTCCGTATTTTTTGCTGTGCTGAGTGTTCCTTTTATCTTATTTCAATAGATCTTTTTGTCTGTCCATAATATTTTGCCAGGAAGTCCTTACATTTGATTTCTTAAATTCCAGACTTTTCCGAATTTATCCTCTGGATTTCCTAAAAGGCTCTGTAGTGTATGTCTTATTCAAAAAACCACCTTCATACCTAATTCCTTGGAAACCTTTGCAAAGTTCTTCGTGAATTGGTGGTATGGAACTGAGATGTATTTATCTTGGTTTTTGTCGTTTTAAGAAGTCGAGATTTAGTTCATTCTTAATCTTAACTTCTTCTTCCTCATTATGTCATCTACAATCCCTCCCGAGAAAGTGTTAGTGAACCTCTCATGTGTGAGAGGAAAAGTCAGAAGACGATGCAATAGAAAATTCAGCCCAGCACGTTTATGCTGTCTACAGTGATATAAACTGTCAGGAATATACCTGTACGTGCTTGTTTCTTTTCTAAATACATCGTATTCTAGCCCTCCACATTGGTTCCTCATTACCAAAACGTCAAAAATAGGAAGTTGTCCTTTATTTTCTAACTCAAACGTGAATTTCATTGATGGAAATCTGTTATTCAGAAAGGAAACAAATTTCTCAATATTTGATTTTCTGTTATCGAATATCGCGCCCACATACATATGCCATATTCTAGAAAAATACTAAAAATAATGTACTTCATACGTAACACCTATGAAACCAGTGTTTTTTATGGTTAAAGGGATTATTACAGTTTTGCTGGGGTTGACAGACATCTACTTCCTCAGGCACCAACTGCGAACAACGTCCATCGTGCTTTGGAGGATATTACAAACTACTCTTCCCGACGTGGACGTCAACTAGATAAGCTTGAAGATCTATGCTCTATGAAAACCAACTCTATGATTCTGATTTATTTGTAGTATTGCCGCAGACTAGTCAGAAGTATTTCAGATCTGTGAAAATAGAAAACAATTAGTATGTTACAATCTACAAGTTGAAATTGATTTACACACATCGGAAAAGTCTAGGGATATTTTTAAAAATGGCAATAATTTTTTTTTAGATCTCTTTAGAGAAAAAAAGTTGACGGGTGATTATTAAACGAATGTAACTTACAACAAAATTTATTAAATGGTCAAATATACTGAGTGCGCATACAAGCAAAACTAAAAAAAAAATGGCTCTCCTTTGGCACCCCGAAAAAAATCATAATACAAAAAAAATTGGAATCAGTACAAAGTATGGCCTCCACGCTGGTTTCTTACGGCCCTACATCTATCGTGCATCGACAAAATGAAATTGTCAATGTCTTGTTGGGGTACATTTGCCCATTCAGCGATTAAAAGCTCTCTCAATTGAAACGTTGTGTGAATGTTCCCCGTATGCGGAGTAATTCTTCGTTGAAGCATGTCCCACACATGCCCGATGGGATTCAGGTGCGGTGATTGTGCTGGCCATGGCAATACATCAACTCCTTCGTTGGTGAGCCAGTCAGTCACTAGACGCGCGACATGTGGACGAGCATTATGGTGCATTAGGTGGAAGTTTTCACCAACAGCACCAGCAAACGGACGGACGATAGGTAGAAGAATGGTGTCGAGGTACTGTCGAGCTGTGAGGGAGCGATGTTGAAAAACAAGATTGGTTCTGCCGCCGATCATGATTCCGCCCCATAGCATTACTGTACCACTTCTGTATGTGTGGACTTCCTGGACGTGTCTCAAACGTTCATTATTTTCAGGTCGTCTCCACAGTCTTACTCGACGAGAATCTGGATGAAATCCAAATCTGGATTCATCTGTAAACAAAACTGTGGCCTAATCATTTGCATCCCAGTTTTGATGTTCTTGACACCACTCTAATCTTCTACCGCGATTGCCTCTCGACAAAGGTGGACATCTAAGTGGCCTTCTGTTGTGGAGATCTGCTTCATGCAGTCGATTTCTGACAGTATCACAACCTATGGTTACCTGGTGCGTCTACTGCAACATGTTAACCAACTCAGGTGCTGTGATTGTCGGTTGTCTTCTTGCGGTTAAGACCAAAAATCGGTCTTGAACTGCAGTTGTAGCGCGTCCTCGCCCTGGATGTTGTTCGGCTGGAATGCCAGTTTCACGGAAACGCCGCCACAATCGACTGATAACACTTTGGGGGACCCCAAACGAAGAGCTACATCATTTTGTCGCATGCCACCTTGAAGAAGCCCTACAGCTCTATTCATCTCAGCCAATGGTAAGTGATGGCGTTCCATGTTAAAGCACAATATTTCCAGTTTAATTGCTGAGCAAGAACTGCATAGAATGTACAAACTCGACACTTTCAGATTATTCATTTTAGCCGAAAACCTACAGTTTGTAAAAAACTTGATAAAAGATTAGTTACCGTTTTTGCAGGCTTTGTTCAACCCATAGAAATCTACAAGGTGGTCGAGTGTACCAATATAATCGAAATTAAACGACCTCATGCATTTATTTTTATGATATTTAGTATGTTATAAAAATATCCCTAGACTTTTTCGATGTGTGTATTTTTTTATTCATTTATTTGAAAATAGAAAATCCTACTATTAATACAGGTCCAGAAAGGTGAGAATGGTACATAAAAATATCAAAATAGTATAAGAATTCTTCTAACAATGAAATACGTCTAAATAATATATAAATACAAGAAGCTAAGAAGCTGAAAATAGAAATGTATTCCTGAGAATATTGTCCCATAACACAGAACAAATCAGGAGTATTCAGAATAGTTAGTTCCATATTACAATTATACTAGCGCATTAAAACAATTATTCGAGTGGGTAAGTAATGAAATATTCAACATATCACAATGTATACAGAACGCATAAAAGCTCGAACCAATAAAACAATTCGATGATATGAAACATACAAATTAAAAAAATTGAGAAAGTTCATAGAGTACGTGATGTAATATATATTTTCAACTGGGCCTTGAATGAATATAAAGTAACAGAATAAAGTAACAGAATAACAGATCTGATATTGATATGCATTAGACTGATATTTTTATTCATATCGACAGGCATTCCTAATTTCGGTAGGCTAGATTTCACTTATCAGTGATAACAAGGCAAAAGTATTCAAATATTATCAGAATTCTAAATGAAGATAACAATTTTTTTTCTCTCCACAAAAACAACTAATGATTAGATACATACATATAAATGTGTGCTAGGAAATTTAAACCGGTACGAACACACACTAGAATAATTACTTGCGATGTCTGCGAGTTCTTCCGATTATTCATTCGACACTGAGTCTGATCTCTGATGGTTCCCTTTGCCTGTCCCTTGATCCGAAGGAATATATTTTGCGCTACCTGACTTATCACTTTCCGAAGGAAGAGATAGAACAGTTGATTCTTCAAGTTCCCTTTGGTTTTCAACCGCGTACACATTTCCATTCACAACCAGCTTTTTCCCTTTTATAAAGTCATTAAGGTTTTTCGATTTAGCTAACTTCAGGTGGGCTACTAATAGCTTCAGATCTGCTTTGTTCTTGTCCTGGAAAACATGGAAACTTCCGATGAAATCCTGGAGAAAAAAAAATTTTTTTGATAAAAACGGTTGTTTCACAAACAGTATGAAATCAAAAGTGGAAAAATCAAATGTTTCAAGGAAAACAGTATCACAAATAATATTACTAAAAATATATCAGTATACCTTCATTGATTAGTCAAGACAAGTCAAGATAAAGAGTGCACATCGTGACCTCGACGGTAACAATTATTGAAAACATTTGTTGTCAAACACCGTAAAGGTGATTAGATTCGCTTTCGCTCTTGAGAATAACACTGAGGTGAATAACATGAATAGCTAATCAATTTTATTGAAGACACGTACAACTCGTTCTTGATAGTACTGCTTCGCACATCACATGCCGTATGAGTACCACTTAACACGGACAGCATCTGGTACATGGTTGTTTCAGAACATTTACTTGATAGGTCATGAAAATTAGTGATTGATTAGTAGATTGTTTGATTTCGTGGAGTCTTCAAGGCAAATTGAATTCCATTCACTCGGAAGTTAAATCCTGAAAATTGTGCTTGATTATCGAGAAAAAAACCTATCATCACAAATTTTCATTTTGGAAACAGAGGGCAAATAATAGTATATTCAGCAAAATATAAGAAACTAGAAGAAGTTCATGTAAAGTGAGTTCGAATTATATCAAGGAAGTTACGTACAGCGCCATCTGTCCGCGAATAGATCAAGCAATAATGTCGATAATTCTGTCAAATACAGATCCCGAGCTTACAAACAAACAATCAAACAAACTTGCATACATATATACATACATACAGGTGAAGCTAATAAAAGCGTGTTGCGAAAATGGGGTCCATTGCAAACGGATTCAACATCAGGACCCAACTGCAGATTTGTAGCATCGTCGGAAGTCCTGGTGATTATAAAGACAACTTCCAACAAAGGTGCAGCTATTGCAACCTGCGTGGCATTCTAATGTTAATGTTGCGTTTGACTTTTTTTTCGCAACCAAGTGTTGCCTTTTCTTCACACTGTACTGACCTGACCGAAACCATAAAGTGCAGCTGGCTTCTGTACCGTGCATTGCTGTTGTTCCTGCAACCAAGTGTTGCCTAATTCCGCACTTGATGACAGCTAATGAGATGTCTGCAGTTTGTATATTTTGAGTGCTTCGTCCATAAATTTTCCTTGTTGTCAACAATTGTTACTAATAAAAGTGCTCGTTTTTTGAGGAACAAAGGATTGTACTCAGTCTACAGAATGAATGATGATCTGAATGAGTTCGCAGTAGATAACAAAAGTGTCGCCACAACACCTCTTACTGCGAAACTGTATTTTTCTACCGTGTTATATAAGCCATGCCATTGAAATCGTTTACACGTGTTTCAAACGAATGTTTTCCAATTGTTTCCTTGTTTGTTCGTGATTGGACACTCGCTTCAGGTTCACCCAGTTCCATACGTAATAAACACGAAACTTGATAAGCTCTGACAAATTCTATAGCTGGAAAATTGGGAAAGTAATGCATAGGAATGAATAACAATTATAGATTAGTCCATAAAATATACGTCAAGAGCTCATAGGTGATTATAACTTTAGGAAATTTATGAAAGACTGTGAAAATACTGACATACGAGGTTTTCTTCATCTATTAGATCACAAATGAAAATTCGTGTTCAATAGTCATGAAGCTCATAAAAATATAGATTCAGAATGACGTGTAGTGAAATGGGGTTTGGTGATTTTACAATAAAAAAAATGTAGAATGAAAGTGTTATAAACTGATTGAAATTGAAAAAGAAGGCATATGGTTTTTCGTTACTAACTCTCTGAAAGCAAAAGAGTTCATTATGAAAATGTAGGGCTGGTAAACTTGATCTGAGCATTGCTATGCATCGCATTTTCAGCTCTCACCTCGCTATCTAATTTTTTTTTATTGACTTCACCTCAATCTTCTTCGACTGTCTCACATCTCAGAAATTTCTAAACTTCACTTGCATTCCTGATCGTTCTTATGGTCTTGCAAAAGTTGAGTCAGCAATTCATCCTCCCCTTCTTTTTATTATTTCATGTTGTTCTGATATTTCCGGTTACACAAAGTTATAGTAAATCTCAGCAGCCATACAATATGGTGCTTCAGTGCATTTCGATGACGAAGTTAGAGGTAATGGTATGTACCCAGGACGTTGGGTTGGAAGGGGCCAGTCACAAGTCCAGATCTTAGCCCTATTGATATCGGCTTCTGAAGTGTTATGAGAGAGGACGTGTATTCTATATGAATGATTGGCAAACAACAAATGAGGCATCAAATTATTGAACATGCAAATCGATTTTCTCAGAAGCCTACGATTTTCGAAAAAATTCGGTTTTCATTTTTAAAAGATTTTGAATATTCATTTCAGGAACATTTACATATTTGTGCATATTTTTTTTACCTGCAAATAACATGATTACTCTGTTATTATAGCCTACTATTTGTTACTCGAAAATTTTGCCGCATCTCAATGAGAACTAACTTTTTCAAAAATCGCTACGGAATTAAAAGGATATCAAAATGATGTATTAAACCAACGGTTTTACAAATTCATCTGTAAATGCTATTTATATGTAAGAATTACAAGTGTTGAACAGCCAACAAGATTTCGAGAAGGATAAAGAAAAATACCCTGCATGTCGATAAAAAGTGGCCATCATGATGAAAACCGGCCCAGATGCCATGGATCGATTTTCATTACGAAATATTGAAATGTGCATGGAATATCGAAACATATAAATTTTCAATTTATACTTTTCAAGAGCAGCAACTTTTTTTGTGTGCACATTTGCATTAAGCCGAGTCAAATCCACTCGAGTTATTTTTGACCCCAGCATACGTGGTTCAGTTTATGAACTATCTTTTTGTTACACCCTGTATATTCCTCAAAAAATACTCAGAAAAAAGGAACTTTCAAACAATAATATATAAAATAATTTCCATACTGATCTCTATAATAATCTAACCTGACTTACAGAAAGGTTATCACGCAAATCAGCCTTGAATAAAGTAAACAAATTAAACCCAATAACGGGGAGTATTTACAATTTTGAACATTGTACCAGGATGTAAGACAAATATCTCACAACAAATATTTACTTTCTTGATTATATATCAGTTGAACAACAATTACTTACCATATGATCTATAACACAGCTCCAAGTTATAAAACATTTGAAATTTTCAAAATTTTGGAGCCCATCTTTTTTCCGATTACCTACATGATATATTCTGATGAATACCTGCCAGAAAGCAACTATTTCGCCGGCTAATACTACGCTGGACATTGAATTGTTTCTGACAGAAGTTTATGAAAGTTACCTCACAGATGTTAGTCTCGCAGATGTTTCTTGTTCATCCAGTTGAAACCATTCGAGTAGATCACCTACAGACTGGTTTCGAAATATTACCTCACATCTGTGCAGGAAAGTTCCGACCCAAAAAGCAAAATGCCTGGGACACGATTACCAACAATTCATAGCATTCCATATGACTTGTTGGATCATTTTTGTGTATGGCTCTCCAGCTGCCTGAAAGAACATTCTCCTGCAAGTGGCTGCCGATGGATATCTCTCGAATACGTTTACCATCAACCTGGTGCTGCCGAGGAAACCATATTGCCTCCAACCTTCCAAGAATCCATTACATAGCTTTGCTGATGACAGAACACTTCACTTCTCGTCATTCCATTTGGATTCCAGGACATCAGCTGTGAATACACATCTTCACCGGCAGCAGGAGGTTGAATATTTTAATGAGGATCTAGAGATGATTTCAAATTGGGGTGAAAGTAATCAGATTCAATTCAAAGAAACGAAAACCAAGCCATCAATTTTCTCCAAAAATGAATATCTCCGAACCGAACATAATAATGTCAGGACAGACAGTTCCACTTTCTGCTTCGATGAATTTGTTGGGGGATAAAATGGAAACCAACATGTATTGGCACAATCATGTCGCTGAAATTGCAGAGGCTGCTCCTCAAAAGCTTGGTACACTGTTCCCCCCCTAAGCATACCCTGAAGCTGCTCAGTCATCCAAATGATTGGAGTCACCAACATCACTTGCATCACTTAATAGTCTAGAACAGGGGTCGGCAAGTAGTTTCAAGTGGGATCCGGATAGTGTGGGAAAATTTTAACGAGGTCCAGAAAAGAAGAACTGATAATAATTGAGAGCTACCTATGTATTATGTTGTTTTCAAATACAATTCTGAAATATGAAACACAAGACCTAAATTTAATGTTAGAAATCACATAGACGGTCTTGAGCCAGTTTTGTATAATTTGGTCTTGAGAGGAAGAGCAAATTCGAAGTGTGTATTTTAGGTAGGCGTCTGTTGATCTTGAACGACATTTGTTTTTTTTTAAATTCTTTGAAAAAGATGTTTCACATACGTATGTCGAGCCAAACATAGTGACCAAATTAATAGCTAAAGCAAATTCAAATCCAAGATAGAGTGGATGTAAACATTGACATGCCCTACGCACGTGATATTGAAAATTCCAAGAATTGGCCAGGGTCGTATGTATTCAGAACCTACATCTTGTTGATCGCCAATGCTATACCATACTAAGAAAACTTTTTTATAATAACGAGTGAAATGCACAAGTTTTGCAGTTTAACGGGAAAAATGCAGATAACACAACACAACAAAAAATATTTTTTGAATGTTTCCTACACTAAATTAGTCAATTTCTACTAATTTTGGGGTGATAAAAACGAAAATAACAATGAAAAATTTTTATTAGCTCTGGTTTTTGAGATACACAGTACTTAATCTTAAAGAGTAGTTATACTATACGTGAAAAGTGAAAGTACAGTCTATTGTTATGTTCCTTTTAGAATATTTTAAGTACAAAATTAATAAAAAAACATTATTCTTAGTGTTTTGACAAATAAAAGAAGTTTGTACCACCAAATTTCAATTAAGTCCATCCGATTCATTGTAAGATCGATGTCGTTTAGCTTGTCTTTTATAAAACACTTCTGGAGCATCCCTACACACAGACCAGCAGTAGTCTGCAAGCATTGCTTCATTCCAACGGCCCTGATATCTCTGTTCCATTAAGGCAATGTCTTGATGGAATCTTTCTCCATGTTCGTCACTCACAGCTCCATAGTTTTGTGGGAAGAAATTAAGATGAGAGTGAAGAAAATGAATTTTTAAGGACATGTTGCATCCAAGTTGGTGGTAAGCTTGAAGAAGCTCTTTAACCAATGCTGTGAAGTTATCATCTCTTGTGTTACCTAAAAATCCATGTACAACCCCCTTAAAGGCTTCCCAGGCTCTTTTTTCATTTCCTGTTAAAATCATGTCAAAAGCAGGATCATTTACGATTTCACGGATTTGAGGCCCAATAAAGATGCCTTCCTTAACTTTAGCATCACTCAACCTGGGAAACTTTGCTCTCAAGTACTTAAAAGCTTGTCCTTCCTGGTCCATGGCCTTCACAAAGTTTTTCATTAGTCCCAACTTAATATGTAATGGGGGAAGGAGAACATCCTTAGGATCTACAAGAGGCTCGTAAACTACATTTTTCTCATTAGGGTTTAGGTCTCGTGTAGGCCAGTTCATTTTTTTAAAGTGAGATTTTCTATCCCGACTGTCCCACAGACACAAAAAACAACAGTACTCGGTGAACCCTAATTGCATTCCTAGGAGTATAGCAATGACTTTCAGATCACCACAGATGTGCCACTTGTGTTGTTCATATTTGATTGATTGGAGAAGTGTTTTCATATTTATATACGTTTCCTTCACGTGAACTGCATGACCTATAGGAATAGGGGGTAGCTGATTTCCATTATGCAGAAGTACAGCTTTTAAGCTTAGTTTTGAAGAGTCTATAAACTCCATTCAGATGGAGTGTGATCCAAATTCAAGCAGTCCATCAAACCATTAACATCAGAACTCAAAAAAAGGAAGCAAATCTTTTTGACGCTGTCTGTACTGAGATATTTTCACATCATGTTTTAGAAGATTCCACTGTTGTAGTCTTGACCCTAACAGCTCAGCCTTTTCCTTAGACAAGCGGAGATCTCTTATAAGGTCACTCAACTCTGCTTGACTAATTCTGTGCGGATCACTAGACCTATCGCTTAACTCAAAATCAGGGTCATAGGATGTAGAAGGATGGGTTGCTCCTTCTAAACAGTCTTCATCACCTTTCTCTAAAATTTCATAGTTTTGGGGTGGAGAAGGGACTGGCAAATTGTCTGAGTGTGGTACAGGCCGAAGAGCAGATGGGAGATTAGGGTATTTAACCGTTCCTCTTTTCTTCATAGATAAACCTTGCTTAATGGGAGGAGTTAAGCAGAAATAACAGTCGTCTGTATGATTGGTAGGCTCACGCCAAACCATAGGTACTGCAAAAGCCATTGCCCGGTTTTTATTTTTCAGCCACTCTCGCAATATGACGGAACAAGAATCACAACATATATGAGGAGCCCATGATTTAACTTGGTCCCAATTTTCACACCAAAATAATGTTCATAGGCTGTCTTAACGATAGGTGTCATTTTATGTTTCTGAGCCTTAAATGTTATTTCACCACATATATAGCAAAAGCTATCGACAGAATTCACACACTTTCGAGGCATTTCAGATCAGCACTTAAATTAATTTAAAAATCAACTTCACACGATAATTTCAATAGCAACCACGTGCGTACAATTGACAAACTCACATAGGTTATGTTTACTACTTAAGAACAGCTGATGAGAGGGGTGTTATGTAAACAAACATGTGTACCAACTGTTGGTGATGAAATATTTCATTTGTTGAAAACTCAATATACATATATATGAACAGGTTCTATCAACCATCAATCAACAAAAAGAGGAATCATCAAGACTCTATTAGACCGTGCTTTTGGGCTCTGTAATACAAAGGAAGGTCTCGAGAAGGAACTAGACATCATCAAAAATGATCTTCAGCGGAATGGATACTCCAAAGCGATGGTAGAAAAGACTTTGGCTAAAAGACAGCAGGAGCCTCGCAAGGAAGAGAAGCCATCACAACCAGTGCTTGCACTTCCCTACATCAGAGGATTATCGGAGAGGATAAGAAGAATTGGTTCCAAGTACAACATTAGAACCTGTTTCAGATCCGGTAACACTATCCGTAGCAGCCTCACAAAAACCAGGCCCCCAAACGCGGACTGCGATTCCAAGAATTGCATTTACCGGATACCCTGTGAGTGCGGAAAATCCTATATTGGTGAAACTAAGAGGCCATTGAATGTTCGCATTGCCGAGCACAAGAAGCATACACAGCGAGGAGAAACCAGCAAATCAGGAATAGCAGACCATGTTTGGACCCATCAACACAACATCGAGTGGTCCCAAGCTGAGATCTTGCACAGAGAGGAACATTGGTTCAGGAGAAAATTTAAAGAAGCCACATACATGTTGTCCAACAACGTATTCAGCCAGGCCAGCGTAGATATACGAAACATATGGAAGCCCATCATCAAACGAAAAATGACCAACTCCCGCCAAAACGGTCATCCCTCACGGAATCAGTGAAGCGGAAAATGGAAAGTAGAGAAAGTAAAAGTATTTCAACGACCTATAAAATAGTCATCTCTCGGAGGAATCAGTCCAGTCATCACCCGAAGACGATTGTAGATACCAACAATCGAAACGTCGTGAACTAACGTGACTTGGAATCTCTACACTTTATTTTTATTATTTTCTTTTTTGCATTCTTTTAATTTTATTTATTCAATTATTATATTTTTACTTGTAGGTTATTTCACTATCATTTCATTTCAGGTTTATTGTTGCTTAATATAATTGTTATTTTCAACTATTCTTTTTTAATTATTCTTTTTTTACTTGTTTCAGTGATTCCAAATCATTTTATATAGTAGACAATGGAAGTCCGAACTAGTGAAATTCATCACGAAACATTGTCAATCACCTTCAAACAATACATATATATATATATATATATATATATATATATATATATATATATATATATATATATATATAATATAATTATACTATATCTTGAAAACAAGAGATAATATATAATTTTTATGGTCACTTTCTGTTTTAACACGTGGAAAAACATTAAAATCATCTAATTTCAACCCCGAAACAAAAACATTGTTGTGTTGTGTAATATGTGTAATATAAGAAGATTATCATTAGATTTTTCACAGCGCACTCAAGCATTATATGAAAAGAGACGTAATTATTTCTTTATTAATAATTTTTATTTTATGTAAAATCAAAAAGAATATTAATCAAAATTATTCAACTAGATGAATTTGTCTCTTCATCAGTAGTGTCATCTTCACCAATCTGAATTATCCGTGGCTCGATATGTGCCTCGATTATGTTATCAAGCTTCCATATCTTTGTCTCGACCTCCGATATCACATGCCGAACACACTTCTCCCATTTCTCCGCTGTGACTCTTTTCAAAGTCTCATCAAAAAGTACTTTGAGATCTGCAAATTTGAACGTGGTGTTATGCTGAGCTACAAAATTCTTCACATCCGCCCATATAAACTCGATGGGATTGAGCTCGCAGTGGTATGGAGGCAGGCGAAGGACAATTTTGTTTTGGCCTGCTGCCATCTCATCGACTATATATTTTTAGTATTCAACCTTGCGATCCTTGACAATTTTTAGTAGCTGTACTCTTAGCATTGAGTCTTTGAAGCTAATATTCTTTGATCGCAGCCAATTTTGGATTTCAACCTTCTTTGAAGACGTTGTCGTAATCTTCTCTAACCGTCACGAATGATAAGGTGCATTGTCCATTACAATCACAGCATTATCCTCCAGATGGAGTAGAACTTTGAAAAACCACTGTTCGAAAGATTCACCGTTCATTCATCAATCCGGTGGATAGTCCATCTAGAAAGGCACTCCTAGATGAGGTCACAGTTTCATCGACCCATACTTTAGGGGTAGTATGAACAGCATTAACCCAGGTTTCATCCATATAATGAATTGTTCTCTGTTGTTCCCTATAATATTTAATTTTGGTCAAATACTCTCTCCTCCATAACACAATTTCCTCTCTATCCAATAATAAACAATTGCGCCCTCTTTTTTCCATATAAAATTCAAATGTTTCAATACTTTATGGAATGTTGACCGCTTAAAACTTGGCAATAAAACATTTATTTCTGTGAGTACTTTGTCTATCGTGGGTATTTCATTTCTGAAAAAGTACTCATGCACTGTCCTCCTGATTGCATGTTTATCAGCATCATCTATTGATTTTATAAAGGTTTGACGATTCTGATTTGTATTCGATTTGGAAAATGTATGATTTTGTTTATATTCCCGTGAAACTTTGTAAATCGAAGCAAAACACACTCCAATTTTATCGGAAACTTTTGATACGACTTCGTCGACAGTCGATGTCTCAATTTCTTCCATCTCTTTCTTGAACACATTTAAAATCACTTCTTTCGTCTCAACACTCAAATGTCTTTTTTTGAAGCGTTTCCTGGCTGGACTCAGAGGATAGCTCACAGTGTCTGTACTGGACATCTTGGAAAACAATTTTAAACAATATACTATAACGCACGCCACACAAACACGCAAACGACTGATTACAACCCTGTGCTGGTACCGAACTCGTACCAAAAAGGCGAATTCACCAATGAACGCTGCCCTTTCCATCTGACACTGGGCGATCACGTGAACATCACCCTTCGGTTTTGTTTTGTTTTACTCTATCTTGGATTTGGACTTCAGTTTCTTATAATTTTCATATTTTTCTGGGATATGTTTTGCCCAAAATTCTTCAGTGCATACCGTTTCATACATTTGCAGAGACACATCTTCTTACGAATCAATTATCTCTATTTAATGTGATGGCTTTGACTTTGACAGATTTAACAACTTGGCAGCGACATTTGTCCATTCTGCCGCTACATCAACTTCGAATGGCGATTGAAGAATCAAAGATAGCATACCCATCTCTGCAAAGTCTTGGAATTTTGTTGCAAATTCGTGCTTTAGACCGCCCAGAAATTTTACAAATACTGCAGTCTTCTTCAGATTTTTTTTATAATGAATAAATTTTTGTCTTGCAATATCATTTTCAAAAATATCCAACTTGCAACTGAAAGCAGACTCGCTTTCAGTTGCTATATACAGGGCTATTCAAATTCGTTTCTGTACATGGGGATCTAACGATAAGAGATAGAGTGTCGGTTGAAGTGGCAACGTTGCGTATTTCGGAGACCTATTCAATGCTGTAAAAAAATCGAATATACCTCTTTTGGTTCTGGAGATATACAGGAAAGAACAAAAAATCACACAAAATCTGTCCACATTTTGCCATTGGCACTTGATGTGGGCTATTAGAATATGTCCATGAATCTTTTATACAGGGTGTCATCTGACTTGTGCCATCCCCATATTTGAATTTTTTAATAGGGACCTGTATTTTTTGTTGTAGTTTTTGTATCGTCGACGTTCACTCCATACTAAGAAATTGAATTCAATTTTATATTTCGGGATGTTTCGGTAATATTTGATTATAATTGTGTGAATTATTCCCTTTTAAATTACGGCCCTGGAAATTGATTGACTGAGTTGAATAAAAACACAATAGCAACTTTCACATCTCCATATGTATCGAGGGGTTTATCGAGAGTTTTTTTTTCATTTTCAGGTACCTATTCATATTTTCTCCATTGCTCTGAGCGTTTTCTACAATGAACTTTGAATAAGAAAACTTTTTATGATTATCTGAAACATATCTATATCAAAAATATATTATATGTGCTTTTATGAGCAGAAAAATAAATGATAGCAATAATAATATCCGAAAAGATTACTATAATTGTAATGAAAATTGATATGAGGTAATTTATATACACAAAAAAAATTAATGGGGCAATAAATGTTCGAAATAGAGTCCTTCCATTTCGAGACAAATAATATGCCAATAAGATGGCCTGCAAGATCACCAGATCTTAATATTTTGGACTATTTTCTATAGGGGATATTGAAAAATAGGATTTACGCTGGCAGAGAGATAGAAAATGTGGAAGACTCCAGATTGAGGATTTTGAATGATTTCGCAACAATTCAGCAAATAAGTGTATTAAGGGCAATAAATAATATGAAAAACCGAGTTTAAAAATATATTGAAATGGAAGGACTCCAATTCGAACATTTATTGCGCCATTGATTTTTTTGTGTATATAAATTACTTCATTTCAATTTTCATTTCGAATTGGAGTCCATCCATTTCCAGCATTTTTGAACTCGGTTTTTCATATTATTAATTGCCCTGAATACACTTATTTGCTGCAATGTTGCGAAATCATTCAAATCCTCAATCTGGACTCTTCCACATTTTCTATCTTTCTGCCAGCGTAAATCCCATTTTTAACTGTCCCCATAGAAAATAGTCCAAAATAGTAAGATCTGGTGATCTTGCAGGCCATCTTATCGGCTCATCATTTGTCTCGAAATGGATGGACTCCAATTCGAATATTTTTTATTGCGCCATTAACTTTTTTGTGTATATAAATTACCTCATATCAATTTTCATTACAATTATATTGTTCGTTTCGGATGTTACTATTGCTATCATTTTTTTTCTGCTCATAAAAACACATATAATATATTTTTGATGTAGATATGTTTCAAATAATCATAAAAAGTTTTCTTATTCAAAGTTTGTGGTAGAAAACGCTCAGAGCAATGGAAAAAATATGAATAGGTACCTTAAAATGAAAAAAAAAATCTTTATAAACCTGACGGTACATAGGGAGATGTGAAAGTTGCTATTGTGTTTTTATTCAACTTAGTCAACCAATTTCCAGGGTCGTAATTTAAAAGGGAATAATTCACACAATTATAATCAAATATTACCGAAACATCCCGAAATATAAAATTTTATTTAATTTCTCAGTATGAAGTGAACGTCAACAATACAAAAACTACAACAAAAAATACAGGTCCGTATTCAAAATTTCAAAGATGAGGGTAGCTTAAGTCAGGTGACACCCTATATAAAAAATTCATGGATATATTCTGATAGCCCACATCAAGTACCAATAGCAACATGTGGACAGATTTTCAATATGTCTGTGAATAAAGAAGATATAGGCAAAAAATAATTTAGGATTTTCTGCTTTTTCCTGTATATATCCACAACCAAAAGAGGTATATTCGATTTTACATCATTGAATAGGTCTCTAAAATACGCAACTTTGCCACAATTTAACCGACACTATATCTCTTATCGATTACGAGATCCCCATGTACAGAAACGAATTTGAATAGCCGTGTATATATATTTATTCTTTTAAAAAAGCCTCAACCAAGTCAAAGTGATTTCTGGCTCCTTGCGTATTTAAATTTTGCAAAAAATTTTTGCGAAATAACCCATAAACGTTCACCAACTTGACCTTTACTTAGCCAAGAAACATTGTTATGTTGTAGTGAGTCAGAATACGCTGAAAGGTCTATGCTGAAGAGCAGGATGAGATTTCATTAAATTATTCAACTTGACCAAGCTGTTCATCACTTGTTTCGGTGTAGCACTGAGTTCACCACAAAGGGCTACCTGATGAATTATGCACTGATACGATATTAGACCTGGGTTTTTATCCCTGATTCTCTTTACTACACCTTTTTCTCTGCCAATCATTGCTGGGGTTGAGAGAACACATTTCCGTAAAAATGGTATGTAGTTCAACCTGTGGATGTTTTGTGTGCGTAATAAAAATTTTAAATTATTACCAATTCGCTAGATAGGAAACTGATCAAACCATATCAGTTATAGGTATTCGTACAACAAGTTAACTAGGTAACTTAAAATAAAATAAGTACTAAGTTAAATTCTATGTGGCTTAAAATATTATTTCAATAATTGAAGGTAAAGTATATCTCATCTACGTATTGTTTGTAGGTGATTGACATTGTTTCATGATGAATTTCACTAGTTCGGACTTCCATTGTCTACTATATAAAATGATTTGAAATCCCTGAAACAACTAAAAAGATGAATTCAAATGAATAGCTGAAAATAACAATTATGGACTACCCAAAATCCACAAGAAGGACGTTCCGCTTAGACCGATCATCACCTCCAGAGATTCGGCTACTCAAAAATTGTCTAGATTTTTACTTCCCTTAATACAACCATTACAAAGAAAAACATCGTCTTTTATGAAGGATTCAAGGCATTTTGTCGAACTACTAGGGAAAACTGAGTTTCGACGTGGAAAGCCTTTACACCAACGTTCCGGTCGAAGAAGCACTTCAAATCTTACAGAGAAAGCTATCAAGCTATCCGAAGACGGGAACCTGAAATAGATAACGAATCTACCTATAGAAGTAATTATGGAATTACTAGGATGCTGTGTACGAAACTGTTATTTCCAACTGAAGGACGAATTCTTTACACAAGATGAGGGACTGCTAATGGGATCGCCACTTTCACCAGTCATAGCCAACATATATATGGAGTGGTTTGAAACTCTGGCCATTGAAGAAGCCCACAAGAAACCTCGAGTCTGGTTGAGATATGTTGACGACACCTTCATAATATGGAACCATGAAAATACTGAACTAGACGCTTTCCTGAAATACATCAACAGCGTGAGACCTTCCATCACTTTCACAATGGAGAAGGGAATCCACAATGAATTGCCATTCTTAGACGTTTTGGTGAAGAGGACCGACACTAAGTGGGAAACATCTGTATACCGAAAACCCACTCATACGGGACAGTATCTGGACCACGAATCCAACCACCATCAATCGACTAAAAGGGGAATTATCAAAACTCTATTAGACCGTGCTTTTGGGCTCTGTAATACGAAGGAAGGTCTCGACAAGGAACTAGACATCATCAAAAATGATCTTCATTGGAATGGCTACTCCAAAGCGATGGTAGAAAAGACTTTGGCTAGAAGACAGCAGGAGCCTCGCAAGGAAGAAAAGCTGTCACAACCAGTGCTTGCACTTCCCTACATCAGAGGATTATCGGAGAGGATGAGAAGAATTGGTTCCAAGTGTAACAACAGAACCTTCTTCAGATCCGGTAACACTATCCGTAGCAGCCTCACGGAAACAAGGTTACCAAACGCGGACTACGATTCCAATAATTGCATTTATCGGATACCCTGTGAGTGCAGAAAATCCTATATTGGTGAAACTAAGAGACCATTGAAAGTTCGCATTGCCGAGCACAAGAAACACACACAGCGAGGGGAAACCAGCAAATCAGGAATAGCAGACCATGTTTGGACCCATCAACACAACATCGAGTGGTCCCAAGCTGAGATCTTGCACAGAGAGGAACTTTGGTTCAGGAGAAAATTCAAGAAAGCCGCATACATGTTGTCCAACAACGTATTCAGTCAAGCCAGCGTAGAAATACGCAACATATGGAAACCATCATCAAGCGAAAAATGGTCAACTCCCGCCAAAACGGTCATCTCCCACGGAACCAGTGAAGCGGGGATAAGTGAAAGTACTCGAACGACCTATAAATAGTCATCTCTCGGAGGAATCAGTCCATTCATCACCCGAAGACGATTGTAGATACTAACAATCGAAACGTCGTGAACTAACGTGACTTGGAATCTTTCCACTTTATATTTTCTCTTTCCATTCTTTTATTTTCATTTATTCTATTGTTCTATTTTTACTTGTAATTTATTTCACTATTATTTCATTTCAGGTTTATTTTGCTCAATATAATTGTTATTTTCAGCTATTCATTTTAATTCTTCTTTTTTAGTTGTTTCAGGGACTTCAAATCATTGTATATAGTAGACAATGGAAGTCCGAACTAGTGAAATTATCTACGTATTGATTTCTATTTGGTATACAACACATTACAATATTCAGCGGTTCGAGGTTCAACCTTTCGCAATCCGCAAACGGGCCGCAGTCCGCCTGTTGCCGACCGTTGGTCTGGAATATCCAAAATAGTTTGCAGTTTTTTCTCCAATTTATAGATACTTTCACGAGAGGTGTTCAAGTGACTTGGTGTATTTGATTCCACTAAAAGCTGTACATATCGGAAATTCGTGACAGACTATGGCTGCTCACCGTTTCGAAGTTCAACTCAGTACTTACTGAGTTGAACTTCACTTTAACACTTGGATAAATGCGTTTATGTGCAATAAACTTCCTGAGAACAGTTTTCCAACTGGATTTAGTCTCCAGCGATTTAAATCCAATGTGAATCGCTACTTTTCCACAAGCATCGCTTTAAGAGCGTCATAAGGATTTTCTTGTAGGGCTTGTGTATTGTCTGAACTTTAAAATCAGTTAATTGTTATTAAAAAAATACTCTGTTCAAATAATGATATAATTTACAAATATATTTTTCGTATTTGCGAACATATTAAATATATGAAATACCAACTCAATTGGAAGACTTTGATGATCTTGTTGTTTATAAGGCACATTATTTCTAAATAATTTTATCTATATATTACATCTTTCAAACATATACTTAATATTTTTAAATCACATAAGATCTATCAAACAATAAAACATTTTTTGGGTTCTACTTCCTGATCTCTCGAACATATAATGGCTTTCCACACTTTTTACAGTTTCACTTCAGATTATCGCGGAATACTCTAAAATGACAGATCAGTTACCAGAACCCTTGACTGCGAGGAAATATACCATATTCATATTTACAACCTAACTGGGACATTCAGAAATAGGTATGAATTAATACTGATTCGTTTTCCATCTCATTTTCTCAAGGATCTCCACTAAGTAGATATCACAATTCTCACGAACGATCACATTTTGGTAGTTTCCATCAACTTTTTCACCACGGTCTCCAAGGCTTTTCTTCAATAGGTTCGACACATTTCCTCACGACCAATGACAATGGTTTCGGTTGGCAAAACATAGTGTCCATTGGTTCCGGACTATGGCTGGGGGAATAGTTCGATGAAGTACTTGTAGCTGATACTACGGAAGGAGTCCTTTCCGGTACTATAGGCACGAGCAGGGGGATCGGCGAATTCACAGCATGTTGTTGAGAATGTGTTGAGTTGGGTAGTATCAGAGCGATATCGCCGTTCGGCAATCTTGTTGGAACAAGCTGCAAGCCGGTTCCATTTCCGTTACTCAAAATGATGCCGCTGCTCTGTGGAACTTGTTGCTCGACGGACTTTTGGTTATTAGGAAGGATGTGAACTTGGACTTGAGGTACCTCTTGCGCTTTTGAACCTTGCGAAAGGCAGTTAGCAAGATGCTGCAGAAGCCTTCTTCTCACCATGGGGTCTAGTCCAGGAAATCGTCCAACCTCCGTGGCACATTCACTGAACCCAGCACGGAATTTATTGACGACGGAGGGATCGGCAGCAGCTGTCATTGCGATTTGTTGCCTTTGAAGATTTTGTAGGTGCTTGACAGTCATCTCCAAAATGTCAGCTTTCTCCAATTTTGAATGTCGAGCTGGCTGTAAAAAAAATACTAGTTGATTATGAGATATTCAAAACGAGAACTTTGAATGAACTTATCATTAATCTGAAGTAACGTAAACAGGATTCTTACATTTAGAAAAAAAAATCATTCTACATAGTTGAATTAGTCCTGTTTGAATGAATAACTCGATATACAAATCTCGAATATGGTTACTCTGATATAGTTACAGGAGAAAATAGTTCACGAATTGGTTCAACATGCACAAGTCTCATGGTTTCGTGAAAAAAAACTGATAACGAACAAATATACATCTTTATCAGTGAATACCGTATAGTGAATGAAATAAATACTTGCGACATAAATTCACATTTACATTAGTGAAAGTTAAAACTGACAATCTAAATTGTTTGTATGTTCTCAACTACGTCATTCGTGACTAGCAGCTTTATGAGGAATGTTCTAAAAATGGCAACAGGCCAAATAGTGAGGATTACACAGAATAATTCAAATTAATTCGATGGCTCATGAATACCACGTGCACAATGGAAGGTTCAACAATTGATATAAATATACGATTTATTTGTATAGTGATTATCGGTCTTACAAAACATACATATATAGAGTTTCTCGCTATCTTTAGATAAATCCATTGGGAGCATAACAAGTAAAAGTTTAATTTAGAAAAACAAACAGGATACAGGTGAATCAATGACATCATGATAACAGTAAGGTAATTAAGAAATACTGTTTCAACTAAGCTCAGAGCTACAAAATTTCATTGTAAAAAGGAGGAGTATCAAGGCAGTTTTATTAATATAGATAATGAAGAGGTTGGGTTTGTAATGCATTGTTTGGAACACTGAATTATACATAAACACTTTTCTCTATGCTGTTTGTATTTTAAACTGTATAGAAAGCCAAAAACTTCTTTTCTCAAAAGTTAATCAATCTTAAAAATATACCCCTTTCAATTCAAAGTTATCCTGTTCATCTGAACATTATTAAAATTTTACTGGAATTTGATAGACAAAACTTCTAAACAATTCTGATGATTTTTATTACTACAAAGTATCTCATTATGAATATGAAAATATGATGACGTTTTTTTAATATTGTTAGGATTTCAAACAATAGATCAACAGATAATCTGTTCATAACTGTAAAATAAAGGGCAAACTGAAAAGTAATACAATTTCATTTTTGTAATCATATATTTCATGAGCACAAAAAGTTACTGACTAATTGAACTTTTCAAAGATTTGTCTGCGCACAAACTTTCAGGGGTGAATTTTTCCGTTTACCTTTTATTACACTTGAAAGCAGATATTCTGTTTATATCCATTCATTTTTAGATAAAGTTCAGGACTTCAAAAAACATCAAAGAACATCAAATACTCCAGAAAAATAAAGTCTTTCAAAAAATATGCTAACAATGTTATTGAAGATCCTTGTTCGTTTGAAAATGACTGGTGATTTCCATTGTGATCAGAAACTTTCATGTCATATGTAAGAAAGTTATCATTTGAAAGGATGAATTATGTACTTGTTTATATTCCATGAATCCTAATTTCCACAGATAAAATGATGAGAAAATAATCCTCTCCACGTCGCGAGTAAAGTTATGTAGAGTGATAGAGACCAAACAACTCGCCAACAACAACATATATGCTACTAAAAAATTGCAAGAAACCCATTTTGGAGGAAACTCAAGTAAGAGAAAATGAAGAAGACTTTTCATATTAACATTTATTATTGTTTTTATTTTATTTTTATCGTTGTTTTGATAAAATTTATCAAATTAACGAAAAGTTGTAATAAAATAGACTGATATCAAGTTTAAATTAATACTACAGTGATAAACTGTAGGTGTATTTTCTTAAAAGAATTTTCATGCTGTAGTTCTGATTCCGATAAATAAATGATTGGCAGTTAAAAATGTATTCATTGTTGGCTACATTGACTTCTAATCAAATCAGAGAAAGCGGAATGTCTCACAAGAGCATGCGAATAACAGTTAACATATTCTATTAGTTTATTGTACCTAGTGCTTTCCAATAGCTCTTCAGTTAGAAACCATGTGTTAATTGGCCTTAATGAACCAGGTTCATTAGGTTAGAATCAATCAGTAGAATTACAATTCGAATACAATCCCTAGATGTCACAAATTTCACCTTTTATTGCAGAGAAATAAAAAAGCGAATATATTTCACGTTGGCTCAATAAATTTATGTTGAAAAAAAATTCAATCCTGAATATAATCTTGCGTAGTAGATTACGAATTTTAATGCAAGTAATTTAGGAAAAATTGAAGTATACCTACACTAGAGCCTAGTATTATTTACAATTTGCAATGAGGTTTACTCATTTTGAATTCCGAAACTATTGGACTGACAATTTCATTTTGAAAAAACTTTAAAAATTTGTAGATCAGATATTTCTTTCATATCGAAACGGAGAAAATAAATGAATTTTTTTGTGAAAGTTGAGAAATACAACTGTTTTTTTCTTGTTTTCATCAAGAAAGATCACAATTTCTTGTATCAACAATGTAAAATAAATAGAGTTGCTGTTTTATAAAATTGAACAACAATACTTAAGAGTGTAAACGTATTTTTAAAATCGTGCATTTTTGTAACAAATCCTTTAAAATCTTCCTCATTTTTGCAAAAAATAAAATGCTGTACTATAAAAATTTAGTACATAAAGACAATATGATTTCGAAAACTCAATTGATAAATTGAACGTAGATGAGTGAAGAATAAGAAAAAATATGTGATAATACCGAAGAAATATGAAAAATATATCCATTTCACACACTATAACTTTCGCTAATTCCTCCAAATAGAATTTGAAATTTTTGAATAACTTTTTCATCTATTTTCCTGTGTCTCTCATGAGTTTATTTGGAAAAATGTTACGCCTATGCTCTTAATGGTATCCAAAAGATAATAAGGAAGTATTTATTAAAGCTATTTGAAGTATAGACAGAAAGTTTCAATGTCAACTGCGTAATGAGATTGATATGTAGTAAATAGTGTCAATGGAGTCATTCTGTAGTCAAACACATATAATTGATTCAAAATAGCTGGCAAAGAAAAGTTATAGGTTATACCACGCCGCCCATGCTATACAAAAAAACTGCCGCCGTTCGGTAACTATTTAGTTTTTATGCCACACGAATTAACTTCGTATAAGACTTTAACTCAACAATTTTCTTTGTTTCGAGATCACAAATATCAAATTAAAATGAAATTTTTCAAAGTCAAAACTCAAGACTGATCTCTTATTTAGATATATCATTACGGTAAGTAGGTGTGACACTCAAAACCGCGACACTTCGATAGTGCAGTACTTTCAACGAAACCGAAGGTTATTTGTGTATTTTGTTGATTAGATTTTGCTTTATCTCAAGCAAATTTCATTGGGTATCCTCAATAAATCCAAAATAGTGGTCTGACTGACGATCCGAAGGTCACCTAGTATATACTTACGTCTTTTTTCATCGCGTCCAAGATAAGTGTTTTCAATTCATTGAGGCAGTTATTTATCCTCGCTCTCCGCCTCTTCTCCATAATTGGTTTGTTGCTCTGGAAAGAGAGAAAGGAAATCGGTTAAAACAACCGTGGGAAACACAAGTTATTGCTCAACATCAACATCGGCAACCCACAGACGCGTGCCTGTATTGGCAAAAGTCCAATGACGGCGATCTTTTGTTTTAATTTTAGATCAGAACTGACCGTGATCAAATATCATTTACAGGAAATTTCGGACGTTGCAAAAATGAATAAAAGATTCTTTTCTGAACAGACTGGGACGGTTCTTACATCATATTAGAAAGTATTTTGACGGTATGAAGAACTTTAAGGTTCTTATCACAGAAAAACCATTTACTGGTATTTTCTCTACTTTTTAACTTTTTTGGGACTTGCAATTCGCCCACCACGCACGCCAAATAATTAACTTTTTTAGTCGAATTTTTGATAGGTACACTACTGCAATTTTCGTAGTGATTTCTGTTTTCAAATACGATACAGTACATGTTACTTGCTGATAACGTAGCTTTCAATAGGTGAAAAATAAGTCACAATCTTTGTATTTTTCTTTTCAAATATGAGTTTAGACATTGGTTATCTCTATACAGGGTGTAACAAAGGAATGTCTTCGTAAACTAATATCCTTAAAGGCTTCGTTTCGGAGATACAGGGTGTTGAAATTCAATTTTTTTTGTTTGTTTTTTAAAAATAACTTATTTGCATGATATGAGTTCTTTGCTTGAAATTTTGGTACCTGCTTTTTTTGACGTGGGAATCCATAATTTCGTATTAATTTTCGTGTAACATAACAAAGTGCCCTTCTTTGACAATAAACTAATTTCCACACCTTTTCCAAGTAAAAATAGTACACTTCCTCAACTGCTGGAGGTGATCGTAAATATATCGAAAACGATCACCTCCAGCGTTGTTGAGAAAGTCCACCTTTTTTACTTGGAAGAGGTGTGGGAGTTTGGTTTCTTCTTGAAATACACAAAAAGTTAACTGTCAAAAAAGTTAGGGCAATTTGAAATAAATGATGACAGCGTAGGCAGTGCCCTCCAGATGTTATATGAAAATTAATACGGAATTATGATTTCTCACGTGAAAAAAACATCGGGTAGGTACCAAATTTTGTGCGAATAACATATTTTTTGCAAAAGTTATTTTTAAAAAACGAACAAAAGATTTCTCTGTATCTCCGAAACGAAGCACTTCCGGACACAAGTTTATATTGACTTTTTTTCTTAAAATTATTGATAGTGTCATAGTTTTTTTAATGTGAGAGGTGAGAGGCATAAAAGAAGTATTTTGCGTATATTATCAAGTTAGAGCGCTAGTCTGGAAAGAAAATGTTTTTCATAGAAAAATACTACGATCCGAATATGTCAATAGACAAAAAAGACAGGAGATAGACCAGATTTTCACGTAACGTAACAATGGTCAGGTTGAAAAGAAACTCATCAGCCGCCTATAGGAATCTAAAGGTGCCCCGATACATCTTTCTATTCAATCTTATTATGAGATAAGTAGTTGTAATTACCAAATGAGGGCAGTGTGTAAAAATTGTGTTTAGATCTTTTTTTTTCGAAAAAAAAACGGTGATTGGTGATTCAGTCATAGAAGTGTAACTTTCTTGAAATAAATCTCTTTTTGTTCCCCAAAAAAAATGTGTACAAGTAATAAGTACCCGTAATATAATCAACTAAAACATAAACTCCACTGTTGTCTATGCAATAAAATCTACTGACGTCAAAGATATATTTTTATGCTGTTTCCTTATTCTTATATTGTTCCAATATAACAAAAGGAATTAATGAAGTTTCCTGAAAGGATAGAAAAAGTGTTCACAAAGTTTCAACAACCTCACTAAGGCAACGACATCAACACTATCAAAATCTAGTTCATGTACTCACCCTCCTATTTTCACTAGTCCTCCTTGTAGTAGTGGAACCTTCCCCACTAGTGGTACTAGGAGTAGGCGACAAACTGCTGGGCTGAATCATGCTGGTACTGGTAACGACCGAAGTCATAGTTACCATTATAACTTATCACAATTGATTTCCACCGCACACTGAATCGACTTACTACGAACTATAACTATCCTACAGACCCTCTACTGACAACACTTCCTATCGCTTCTGTCGTCGTACGGCGTTTGCAAAGTTATGCGGGAAAAACTTGGTCCTTCGTCATAAACAATTCAGCATCCCGGTGGAAGGGGTTTATTATATGAGACGAGCGGTTCGGCGCGTTCCCAGGCTCATTCGGTAGAAACCGTACGATGTCGGCCTTCGAGCGATAGTGTCTATAATTATTTCAGCTACCTGTTGATTCCTCTCGGTTTTGCCTCACTAAATACCTACGGATCATTGTGGTAAACCGTTTCTATGCACTTGTTGGTTTTGAATGCCTGTTTGTTGTAATATGGGTCGATGAGAAGGTTGATTAGGACTTGCATTTATAATCAAGGTTATCGGTCGGTTGTGAACGAATTTCTTGCCGATTTGACGCAGTTGGATTACCTGATACAGTTCAGGAACAGCTATTTGGTCGGAAATAAATAAAACCAGGGCTGAATATTTGAGCTATTGAAACGAAAATTATTCCAGCAAGTGCAATGGAAAAGTTTGATGAAACCGTAAGAAATTTGAAACAAGATCTAAGATCCCATTGAAAACAGTCTAGTTAGCAAGTGCCGTAAAGCAACTTTTAGAGTCCCCCTTCACCAAAAATTATAATTGAGTATCATTCGTTTCTTAGGTTTGTTTGAAGGTGATTGACAATGTTTCATGGTGTATTTCATCAGTTCGGACTTCCATTGTCTACTATATAAAATGATTTGAAATCTCTGAAAGAATCTGTAAAAATTAAAAAGATTAGCTGAAAAATAACAATTACATTGAATAAGAAAACTGAAATTACAATGAAATGAAATACAAGCAACAACCAAAACACGAGATGGAAATTAAAAAACTAATAACAAGAAATGAAAATTACAAATTAAAAGATTCCAAACCAAGTTACTTCACTACGTTTTGATTGTAAGTATCCACAATCGTCTTCAGATGATGGCAATTTATATCGTATTAGACTAATGAAATATTCGGTTCTCAATTATACACAGATTAATTCACAATTGAAGTCACCCAAACAAAAAATTGACAAATTAAGAAATATTTGGTTTAGAAGAAGATGTGTGTTTTTGGGAATATCCCATAAAATGCTGGAAATATTGATAATTTGAAAAAACACTTCTTGAAGAAAGGAAAATTTACCAAAAAATGCCATACCTACCTACCATTAGCTGTAGTTAACACAAATATTTATAATGTTGATTACAACGTGAAAATAGTGGTAAAAACAAGTCGCTCATAGCTGATGCTCCAAGTTACTGGATGGTTGTGAGTTTACATTAAAGAATCTTGGTAATTTTAAAAATTGAGGCATGAAATGTATCTCATTTTTTTGGGACTATTCTTCGAAGGCTTTTATAAAGAATATCTATGGGAGAATTATGTTATGTTAAAAATTAAAAACATAAGTGAAATATTGAAACCTATTTTTCAATCGAAAGAGTACCTATTCGTCACCACAAAAAACCCTGTAAACCTCAAGGAATGAGAGACACCGATTCCGAAATGGAATAAACTCAATATTTCCGTTACTGTACATATTTGAAAAAAATCCCGAACCCTGTCGAATGTAAATTATAATTTAACATTCTTCAACGTAGAAATTCCACCCCCATCTTCAACCCCTTTCGAATGACAGGTACAAGCCCCAATTTTTTTAATGGAAAGTATATGTTTGTGTGATATATTGTTTGGAAGGTCTCTTCAATCTCTATTCAAAAATGTTAACGTGTTCAAGTTTATTGCAACAATTAAGATAAAATAAATCAAAATAAATACACTCAAAAACTAAAATGTAATGCAAAATGTTATAAAATCTAGAATACGAAGAAGAGCTATGGATTTTAATGAAGTAGATCTTCAAAATTTCCACCGCGAACGTCTTGGCAACATCTTAATCTAAAATAAAACTGTCTTCTAACATTATTCAACATATCAGGCGTGACCGACCCAATCGCAAACGTTATTCGTTGTTTGAAGTCATTTCAATCTGAACATTTACTTTTGTTCAAATTGCTCTTCACATATCCTCATAAAAAGAAATCATATGGTGAAAGATCAGGTGATCGCGCTGGCCATTCAATCGATCCTCGCCTCCCTATCCACCGATTTGGAAATGTTGTATCGAGGTATTGCCGGACACTAACTTGGTAATGTGATTGTGCTCCATCCTGCTGAAACTATATCGTATTCATTGGAAATTGAGGGTTTCCTGGATCAGGATATAAATTTGCTAAACTTGGAATGACATCATTTTGAAGTAGTGCCGAATAATTATCGCCATTCAAGTTGCCCTCAATGAAAAAGAAACCAATGATATGGTTTCCTATAGTCCCAAACATAAACCTTTTGAGGGTATTACGTGTGTTCTTCTCTCATCCAGTGAGGATTTTCCGTTGACCAGTGCGGCAATTTTGCCCATTAGCATGACCGTTAAGAGACATAGTACACTCATCAGAAAACTTAACGTTTTGTAATTGGATGATATTGTTATCCAACATGTCCATCATTTGCTCACAAAAATAAGAATTTCCATCAAAATTGTCTTCCATGATTTCCTGAGTAGGTATTATTTTTTGATATGTTTACTATCAATGTATGGCTAACATTGAATGTAGTGGATGCCTGTCTATTCGATGTATGTGATATTCACCTAAATGTAACTATCTGTTCATTTTTTTCAAAATCATAATTTTTTGCCTGTTTGGTGCAGACTGACACATTACAGATGGTGCATGGGATGGCGGAGGAACTGGGATTCACCTCCCATGCAGTTTTCGATGGTTTGAAACGTATTCGAATGGTCAAAAAGTTCGATAAGAGAGTGCCCACGATTTGAACGATCGACAGACATGATTACGTTTCGAGATCTATTCTTCTTTGCTTTTGCGCAACCGAAACGATTCTTTTTTGGATTTCATCACGTGAAATGAAAAGTGGATTCTCTACGACAACAGGAGACGTTCAGAAGAGTGGTTGGATACCGATGAGTCACCCAGTCACTTCGCAAGGACGAAAACTCACAAAAAAAATACATTTGTTACTGTATAGTGGTCAGCGGCTGGTGCGACTCACTATAACTGTATGCAGCCGGGCCAAACCGTCCTTTTGTAGGGAAATCCATGAAATGTACCAGAAATTGCGTCAGCAGCAGCCCGCACTGGTCGATAGAAGAGGACCGATTCTGCTTCACGACAACGCTCGTCGGCACGTGTCACAAATCACCGTCCGAAAATTAAACGAATTGAGCGTCGAAGTTCTGCCTCTTCCAGTATACTTTTCAGAGGTCTCAAGTACTTCCATAACTTTCTCAACCTTCGCCAATCACGCCTTCGCAAAACGGTCTTCGTGGACCTCATCGAATACACAATTTTCATGCTGACGGATTTTTTTAAATAACCGCATCAACCGCGAAGGGTTATTAGCGGAGGAACAGTTAGGTATAATTATATTCTATGTAATATATGAATAGATTTCAAAAAGGTTACTAAAGAGTTCAAGTTCACCACATCTAGGGCAGAATTGAGATCACTGGGAAGTCTTGCTTCTTGTCTTTCATATTCAAAAACTGGGCACTCAAGGATAATGTGTTTCACACTGTTGGTTACACCACAAATATCACACTCTGCAGCGTTTCTTTCTTCATAAGGTGTTGGTGTGTTAGTCTTGTGTGTCCGATTCTGAGGCGGGTAAGAATAACTTGATGTCTTCGTTGGGCCGATTGGTAGTTCTGGAAGCGCATGTGGGAAATCGACTTGTATTACGTTGACAAATTGACACTTATTTCAAATAAATTGAATATGTACCCACTGAGATATTACAGTTCAAAGTCGACTCATAAAAAGGGGCAAAACTTTTGAAATAGTTCCATGAATGAATTAGTTTTGAACAGGTCTGATACAAACAATAACTAACTTACTTGCACATCAATAGACCTGAATTATTTTTCATTCATGTATTATAAAGGCATTACTATATAAGTGATATTTAATATATCATTTAACAGGTTGAAAATGACATTGTTTCAAAATTATTGTTCCATCTGTTAAAAAATAATTTATTAATAGTTTCAGTTATGCGATATCCTGATGAATTCACGTGTTTCATTAACATTTCTAAGATTTTTACACGGTAATACTATGCTTAAACAGTTTTCTTATTTAAATTGTTCATTGTACCTTCAACCATTCAGGTTATCAGAGACAGAATATGCCTAAACATTGTTTTCAAGTAATAAATCTAAGAGTTGTCAGTTGTTGTATGAGATAACAGCACCAAATACATTTAGTCCCAGTTCTACACCAAAATTTTTCATTATACCCATCCAACACGTTATCCAGTGTCGAAATATGTGAAAAAAATATGTTTTGCGAAACAACTATTACAGAGGATATTTAAGAAAGTTCTCATATCCATGGTGAATGTATCGAGTATTCGAAAAAGACATATGTATAAATTTCCAAAGTCTGTCATCTGCAAAAAGTAACTTATTACAATGGACATACTAACTGAGATCATTAATAAATAATAAGAACAGAAGTGGTCCGAGATTCGACCCCTGAGGTACTCCAGATGACGGATTGTAATGGAAAGAATCATAGCCGTTATAAGATACAAACTTTTCGCGTTGAAGTAAGTAGGATTTAATGAAAAGTACTGCTGAATTAGAGAAACCAAATTGGTGGAGTTTTTGTAGAAGGATTATGTGATCAAGTCAATCAAATGCTTTAGCAAAATCAGTATATATCACATCAACTTGACCACGATTATCTAAGACATCACTAATATTTTGGGTCAATACAATTAAATTTGTTATGGTGGATCTGTTTGACATAAATCCATGTTGTTGCGGAGATATGATATTACGAACTGAGGAATGTACGCCATTGTAGATGACAATTTCGAGAAGTTTTGCAAAGTTCGATAGGATTGAGATAGGACGATAATTCCGAATATCAGATGCATCTCCAGACTTAAAAATGGGATAAACTCGTGATATCTTCCATAATTCAGGAAAATTATTATTTTTAACTGCAACATTGAAAAGTGTCAGTAAGGGATAGACCATTACACCGATGCAATCTTTTTCAAAAAAGGACGATATCTTAACAGGACCAGAAGTGAACTTATTTTTTAGTTTACGTGCCGCAATCAAGATTCCTGTTCGCTCATGTTTTCAAAGTTTATATTATTTTAAAAACAACTTGAATTTGATGAGCATGAATGCAAAGTATTTTCATCAACTGCAAGTGTGAATATGTACTGTGAAAAAATTTGCAAAACTATTTACAATTTCATCTGGAGAATCAATAGTGAAACCATCATATTTCATCCTACCTGGAATACGGGAGGTTCTATTATTGGAATGTACGTATGACTGATTGAGGATTAGATACTACAAATTCTTGTATAGAATTCAAGTAAATATCATATGCAGCTTTGATTTGGTTTTTGATGAGTCTAAGGCTCTTCAATTCACATTTGTACTGCATATTACCAGTTTTCTTGTACTTCTCGCGTAGTTTAGCTTTCTTTTTGATATTGCAAATAATGTCGGATGCATACCATTTGATATATTTATGTTTGAACACTTTGAAAATAGGAACATGTGAATCAGTAATATTATACAGGGTGATTCAAAAGTACTTTGACAAACTTCAGGAGGTGATTCCTCACAATATTCTAATATGAATTGTCCAAATAAATGAATGTCCGGAAACGTTCCGTTTCCAAGATACAGGATGTTAAAGTTTTATTTTTATTTTCGTTTTTTTCAAATAACTTTTGAAATAATGAACTTAATTTAACGAAACTTGGTAATAGGAGGTTTTTGAGGTGTCGAATTCGAACCTGATGTTCTTATTGCTCTTACTCGTAGGGGACGCCACCTACACGTCTTTTTCTTTTTTAAAGATTCATAACTTTTTTGGGCGTACTTCTAGCACATTTTTCAGTAAAAAAATCGATTCCTCCATCATATCTACGTAAATACGTCACTCTTGGTACTAGTCGCTGTTTTCTAAATATTTGGACTTGAAAACTTCAAGTCGATTATTTGATAATCGATGCATGTTGAAGTTATTACGAATATTTTGCATTTTTCACAAGAATGCTTTGGAAATAAATTTGACGTTTGTGAGTAGTTTTGGTAATTACATATTTTGTGACAGTTAGACGTTTTGTTGACGTTTTCGTAAGTAGAAGTAGAAAACACTTATTTTGAAAAAATGGATTATTTAAACAATGATGCTTATTTAGCCGATATGCATTTCGTTTATGGCCTTGCGGATGGCAATGCGCGCGAAGCAAGACGTATTTACCAGAAACGATTTCCTAATCGAGTACTGCCTTCAGCTCCAACATTTGCTAGTCTCCACCGTCGTTTGGCAGAAACACGTAGCTTTAAGAGGGCAGCTGATATTATTGGAAGACCACGAGCAGTCCGAACCCCAGAGTTGAAAGAAGCTTTTTGAACGCTCTCGAGGAGAATCCAGAAACAAGCACAAGAGTAATTGCTGAAGCTGTCAATTCTACTCAGTCCACAGTTTGGAGAATTATCCACGATCAACAGTTTTATCCATACCATATTCAAAGGGTACAAGCTCTTTTGCCACAAGACTTTCCCCAACGCATTACTATGTGTCAATGGTTTTTGAGAAAATTGGCTGGAAATCCTCAATATTTAAGATATGTACTCTTCACGGACGAGGCAAACTTCTCCCGAAATGCTATCACAAACTTTCATAACAACCATGTTTGGGCTCTCGAAAATCCGCACGCAGATAGTGAAAGGCATTATCAGAATCAGTATAATTGATAATTACTTGATAGGTCCTTTCTTTCTTCCGATCCGACTGAATGGCACAACTTACATACACATTTTAGAAAATGAATTGCCAGGACTACTTCAGAATGTACCATTAGAAATTCGTATCCGCATGTGGTTTATGTATGATGGGGCTCCGGCCCATTTTAGCGTTGTAGCCAGGGAATTCTTTGACACAGTCTATCCAAATCGATGGATCGGTAGGGGTGTAGAAGAACCTAACCAGGCGTGGGCGCCAAAGTCCCCAGATCTAAACCCGATAGATTTTTATTTTTGGGGGACATTTGAAGTCACTAGTTTATAAGGCCCAGTAGTGAACTAGGAAGATCTAAGAAACCGAATAGTAGACGCTTGTGAAACAATAAAAAACACACCAATAATTTTGGAGCGGGTACGAGATTCAATTACTAGACGACTGACTGCCTGTATCTTCGCTGAAGGTGGACACTTCCAACAATTTATTTGAATACAATTTAGTTTCGTTTATTTTAGTTTATTCAAAATTTCCTGAAATAAAATGTTGACATTTCTTGCAAATTATATCAAAAGAAATACTGATTATGCACTCTTGATACAAAAATAACTATTTCGCTTAATTATCAAATAATCGACTTGAAGTTTTCAAGTCCAAATATTCAGAAAACGGTTGCTTACAGCGACTAGTAACAAGGGTAGCTTATTTACGTAGATATGATAGAGGAATCGATTTTTTTACTGGAAAATGTGCTAGAAGTACGCCCAAAAAAGTTATGAATCTTTAAAAAAGAAAAAGACGTGTAGGTGGCGCCACCTACGAGTAAAAGCAATAAAAACATCAGGTTGGAATTCGACACCTCAAAAACCTCCTATTACCAAGTTTCGTTTAATTAGGTTCAGTATTTCAAAAGTTATTTGAAAAAAACAAAAATAAAAATAAAACTTCAACATCCTGTATCTTGGAAACAAAGCGTTTCCGGACATTTATTTATTGGGACAATTCATATTAGAATATTGTGAGGAATCACCTCCTGAAGTTTGTCAAAGTACTTTTGAATCACCCTGCATAAGACATCATAGAAATTACTAAAAGCTAAATTCACATCATCACAATTCCGGAGGAAAGACCAGTTCGTGGAAAGTAGCGCATTATATAATGCAGGATGATTGGCTCGTTTGAAATTATAATTTTTTGGTTTGGGTTATCATTTGAGTTGAAACTAGTTTCGCTAATCAAAAAATTATTAAAATCAATAGTTAAAGCTGGATGATGAGGCATATCTTCAGGAACCATTGGAGCTCTGTCTCTTGTCACCTCACATTTCATATTGGAAATGGTCAGGTACAAGAGCCTATTCGAGTCATTCAAGATATTATTCCATTGGTTCATATTCAAGAAGTTGATCATATTAAAGAGAGAGTGGGATTTGTTATCAAGAGCGGAGACACATACACAAAGTTAGGAGCATTGAAGTCACCAATCAAGTCACCAAGCTACATTTTTGGTCTGCAAAATTTCTAGTTGTTCTAATGATTCACAAAATAGTTCCTAAGTCTCAGTGCTTACAGATGGTGGAATATAAATAACACACACATAAAATGTGTGTGCTTTATAAAGCATCTACATACTATAAGCAAATGAATAATGGGAAAATTATTATCAAATAAATCAACATTTACTATTTCACTTGTTGGTATTGAGCTTATTTCATCAAAGACTCATGTTTAGACTTTTGTTGTCTACTAGTGTGAATCATCTTCACAATTCCCGTACCGACTCGTTGAGACACGACTCAGCCTGAAAAGGATCTCCTCGAACTTCCTGCAAGTCCGTTCCTGCTCGGCCTCGGTATGCGGCTCGTAGCGGCAAAATAACCACCGTTGTACGTTTTCCATCTCCGCGCCTCGTACCTGCGTCTGTAATACAGGTGGGTGGTGTGACCGTGTGTCTGGCGGCCGGAGCGAGAGAGAGGCACTGAGAGGACGACGAGCGGCGGTCACACGTGCCCGTGTGCGTCACGCTCGCGCTCGTGGGAAAGCCCCGCCCATGACCGCGGGTGGCTGCTGTTCAAAGTGCCGACCGCGTGCCTGAGCAACGTCTTCCCCGCGCGACCTCGACAGATCTGCTGATTCATGGATACGTACGTCCGCGAGTCGCCGTCGCGTGCGCTGTTGCCGTGTCTGCGCATTCTTTCAGTAGGTCTGATTAAATTTCTTGAGCACATTTGGAGAATATTCTCAAAATGAGTTTGGTTGTAATTTATCAGAGAGGGAGGTAGAGAGAGGTATTATTTGTAATATTAGTGATGCATCTCACAAAATGATAGAGATAATAATGATGAGGCAGAAATCTTAGCCGCACAGATGCAGAAGGCTGTCATTCTTGGCTCACTACGCTTGCTCTGGACACATGATTCTCGGACCCAATGATCACTTACCCCACGGTGTGGGGAGTGATCATTGGTTGATAATGTTGGAGCGCTCTCCCGAATGTATCGGGTCTTTCACACTACGGTGAAAAAAAATATTAATAATAATTAACAAAGAGCAAAGATGGAGGGTTAGAATACGACATATTTAGAAAAGAAACAAGCACGTACAGGTATATTCCTGACAGTTCACATCACTGTGGACAGCACAAACGTGCTGGGTTGAATTTTTTGGTGCATCGTCTTCTGACTTTCCTTCTAACACATGAAAAACGTACAATACAGAAAATAGCAGCCACTAACGGTTTCCCGAGGGGTATTGTAGATGACATAATATGGAAAAAAAAGTTTAGGTTAAGAATGAACGAAATCTCGACTTTCATAAAAGACAAAAGTCAAGATAAATATATCTCAGTTCCATACCACCAATATACGAAGAACTTTTTTCAATTGATTCCAGTATAAACTTTTTCCATAAGAGAGAAAATTACATCATTAGTGCCTTTATCACTTTTAAAGCCAAACTGTTCTTCATTGATGATTTTATGTTTTGACAGAAATACAGTTATCCTCAGCTTGACTAGTTTTTCTATAAGTTTTCCTAATATGGGAATTAGGGAAATAGGCGGATATGCGAAGGGTCGTCCTGATTTCCTCCTTTATAAAGTGGTATTACCAATGATACCTTCAGGAAGTCAGGAAATTTTCCTGATTGAAATGATGCTTCAATAATATTGGTCAAGAGTTGTAATGTCTTATCTGGGAGATTTTTCAAAATGTTTGCTGTAATGTCGTCGTAACCAGATGACGACTTTTTTCCGATGCAGTTTGTGCAGACTTTGACGCAGTATTATTGTTTACAAAACAACGGAATCCACTTCAAACATTCACATAATTGATATTTTCAAAAAATTGGTAGTTCGACAAAAACCTCGTTAAATATTCCATTTAGGCCAAAGTTTCACAATTATTGCTTCACCCTGTACAATTATTATTCATACCATTGAATAGCATTTTTTATAGTCTTTTCAGTGATGTATCACAAGTAAGGGTTTACAATACAGCTATGGCCTAGGGGTTTGATGGGGGTGAGTTTTCTTTCATGTCACTATCCTAGAAACTGTTTCAAGCATTTTACGATATCAGCTTTCGTTAGTGAGATATAGCCCATTGTAAGTTTTGAAATTGACACACTGAATAGAAGAGAGACACATCTCCAACCTTCCTTCGATGTTCCAGACTATCAAAGTTGCAAGTGATGTTCGCATCCACAATCAGGCGGATGGCTCTTTTCTGGATGAAATCCAGCAGTTTCAGGGTATGCTTAGGGGCGGAGCTCCATACACGAGAACAATACTCCAAAGAAGGTGTGATCTGAGGTTTATAAAGCATCAAAATTTGCTGAGGTGTGTACAGTTTTCTGGTTCGGAACAGTGTTACAAACTTTTGAAAAGCATCCTTTGTAATTCCAGCGACATCATTGGGCTGAAACATATTGGTGTCGAAGCAGAAAGCGGAATTGTCTCTCCTGACATTATTATATCCAGTTCGGAGACATTTTTTTTGGAGAAAACCGATGCATGGGTTTTCGTAGCATCGAAATGAACATACCCCAAACATACCTTAAAAACTCGATTGGTTGAATTTTTTGAATTCCATCATGTCATAACAAAAAAACAATTTGGTTTCATCAGTAACTCGAACACTGAAAAAGCTGTCATTCATTTCACGAAAACCGTAACCGACTCTTTGGAAAATTACGATAACTGCCTTGCAGTTTTTCTAGACTTAGCTAAAGCTTTCGACACGGTAGCACATGGCGGGATACTGAACAAACTATATAGATACGGCATTCGTGGCCCAACGTTAAACATTTTGCAAAATCATTTATCGAATAGAAAACAAACCGTTGAAATTGACAGTGAACTTAGTTCCTCAAATGAAATCACAATCGGTGTTCCACAAGGCACAGTATTGGGGCCAATTTCATTTTTAGTTCACATAAATAGTATTGGCTGTATAAAATCGGTTGATAATCTCATTTCATATGCAGACGACACGGCGATAATTTTTTCTGACAAAACATAGCAACAAGTATATCAAACAGCACCAAATATTTTGAAGGATATCCGGATTCGTTTGTTTCACGCTTCTCAAAAACGATCAACCAATTGACACTGCCCTAAAAATACATACCTCTGAATGTGATTGCCCTTCGATAAAAAAAGAATCAAAGTTGAAATATCTTGGTGTAGTTCTGGATCAGCATATGAGATGGGACGAATCTACTATATTTGTTACAAAGCGACTCCGCCAGCTCACTCACAAAATGTATAATTTGAGAGAAATCCTGAACATTGAAAATCTAATGACGGTATATAGATATTTAGCAGAATCAGTTATTAGG
Organism: Leptinotarsa decemlineata; assembly: GCF_025532065.1. Classification (NCBI taxonomy): domain Eukaryota; kingdom Metazoa; phylum Arthropoda; class Insecta; order Coleoptera; family Chrysomelidae; genus Leptinotarsa; species Leptinotarsa decemlineata. The sequence continues at coordinate 13,339,835 of NW_027412674.1, forward strand.
TATTGTATCTCCGGGTGGGGTGGCACATTTGACTGCAACCTGTACAGCCTCCAAGACATGAAAAATACCATGAACAAAATAATTCTTAGGGAAAAAAACTCTACTCAACACAACAGCTCTATAAAGAAACTAAGTTGTATAACATGAGATGTATTTATATTTATCACTGTATTATATGGATGTATAATTATGAACATCTTTATTATAGCGAAAAAAATTCTAGATCTATCGAAAATTCAAAAGTAATAATTTCCATTTGGAAAAATACTCATAAATAACGAACAATTTTCTATTTCGGTCCTAAATTTCACAATATGCTAGATCGCGGTTTGAAAGAAAAGTTCTCATTTAACAAATATAAAACTGGTATAAAACAATTCATCAACGTTAACTATCTAACACCAGTGAAGTTTCTGTGAAAAATACATATGGTTGATTGAAATTCAGTTGTGTATATGGATGAATATTGACAAATTATATGTTTGTACTTGTGTGATTTGTGTATGTATCTAAGTTTATATGAACGAACCCCACCGTTGTTATATAAATATGAATGAAGACATGGATCCTTACCACATCAACCGCTCCATAGACTGAAATGCAAGATTAGAGAAAAAAATGGCGTAAATTAGAGAACAAGAAAGATAAAATAAGGTAAAATTTAAAAAAACCATCCCGAAAAAGATTTATTCATTAATTGAATTTTATCATTTCTCACAAGAATTCAACTAGATAGAATGTATATTTTCTTTGATATCAGTATATTGATATGTATATGCGATTACCATTCATTTCATTTACCTAATGAATATCCTAAATTATTCCAAGGGGATGCACAAAACAAGCGCCTCGAATGCTTAGGAGAACCCTTGGTATGATGAAGGATAACTGTTCTAATAATAATAATATAATAATAATAGTTTATTAACCGTTTGTTGGTGCATTAGGTACATATTGTAAGTCAATATTATAATATAATTTGTTACACTAAAAAATAAAAAAATAAATATGTATGAATAAATAAAATCTTTCAATTCGTACATATGAATTGGAGCGTCAGTATATATAAAAAACAAACAATCAATATTGTTTACCATTTAAAAACTTAACAGTCATGTGAAATCTGTGTCTATCAAATTATCATTCATAAACTCTAAGTAAAAAATTTTCAATTTTGTTTTGAAATACCTTATCATCGGCAATTAGTTTCAGCTGATTTGGTAACTTATTGTAAAAACTGATTACATTGTACCGTGGGGAGTTCTCATGTGGAATTTTTAAAGAAGCTCCATGCCGTGTATTATGTTCGTGCTCAGATCCATTTGTCGCAAGAACCGATAAGTTATGTCTTGCGAACAAAACACATTTTAAAATATAAATGGATATGAGGGTTGAAATCTTTTTTTTTTCTATAAAAATACGCCGACAACTATCACTGAAATTCAAATTAAATATAAGGCTAAGGATTCTTTTCTGAGCCACAAAAACTCTATTTAAGTCTCTTGCTCTTCCCCAAGCCATGATATTTAAACTGAGTCGAGAGTGAACCATTGCGAGATAGATATTTAGTAAGCCTGCTTTATCTAAACTGGGCTTCATCTGCCGTATATCATAAAAAGCTTTGTTCAGATTTGCATATACATGATTGATTTGTTTTGCCCAATTCAGTTTGGCGTCAAGATGAATACCCAGGAATTTAACTTCTGTGGACATGTGCAAGTCTTCAATTTCAATAACGTTGTTGGGTCGCCATTTCCTGTAAAATTTCACAGCCACTGACTTCGAGGTGTTAATAATGTATGTTTATGTAGGTATCTTGTTATATCGAATTGTTATATCGAACACCGTTAATCATGATATCCTCTTTCAGCGGTTACAGGACATTGGAGTTAGAGGAATGCCTCTCGAAATTTTCAAAGATTACCTATCTAACAGAATTCAGATAGTTAAAATTAATGATTCATATAGTAATCCGCTACCCGTCAGCATGGGCGTACCTCAGGGAACAGTATTAGGCCCTATTTTATTTTTGCTTTATATAAACAATATTTTTAATATCAGCAATTTTGAAGGAAAACTATTATCCTACGCCGATGATACTGCGGTAGTATTTGTGGGACGAACTTGGAATGAAACATATGAAAACGCAAACAAAGGAATGAAATCGATATATAATTGGCTAAGTAATAATCTATTGAGTCTTAACATAGATAAAACTAAATTTATAACTTCCACTTCAACAAGAAAAGATCAACCTGACGAAAACTTCATTAAGATTCATAAATTTACGTGTACAGAAAACCAAAACTGTGGATGTTCCCGAATTATAAAACAAATTCTATCAGATATTTAGGTGTCATGATCGACCAATTTCTACGCTGGAATGATCACATATATCACATAAAAACTCCGCAAACTGATTTGGAAATTTTACCAACTAAGAAGTATCCTAAGTAGAGATGTCATACTGACGGTGTACGGTGCCTTGGTGGAGTCGATGATTAGATACTGCATCTTAGTATGGGGTGGCTTATTCAAAACATCACTACATAATCTTGATGTTATACAAAATACATTGATCAAAATCGCATTGAAAAAGAATAGAAGATATTCTACAGAGTTACTTTATGAACAAAGTGGTTTATTCAAAGTCAGAAAATTATACGCTCATCAATGTTTATTATGGATTTGTAGGAACCCCATTAACAGCATTTCACATAAATATAATACGCGAATGACCTCCAACCAAGCAATTACCATACCACGCTGTAGATTGAGTCATAACCAGAAATTTGTGACATATTTTGGCCCGAAATTATACAATAAGCTACCACTCAATTTGAAGAATATTAATAATTATCATAAATTGAAGAAGGAACTGAAAGTTTTCATCAGAAATCATTATGATCAATTGCAGGATATCTTTGAAAATGTTTGAGCTAAATTACCTGCTCTCTCTTTCTCTCTTCTTATTTCCTCACTATACCCATCATTCTCCAACTGCGGTTTTTAACCTAGTGAGGTGGATAGTATTATGTAACCAAACGACCTATTTTAGTTTTTTTCTTTTGTGTATTTATTTTATTATACATTATATAACACACCTTATATCAGTCTGTAGCCACGACACAAGCCTAGCTTAGGTGGCTACAGATTGTGTAATATATGGTTATATGATAAGACATTTGAATTGTAAATCGTAATTGAATTGAAATGTAAATCGCACGGAAAACAAATCATGTAACTGAATGATTGATTGACATGAAAATTGAATGAAATTACTTACTTACTAATTGAAATTGAATTGAAATCTGGTTACTTCCACCCCAATTCAAAATCACTTCTAGATCCCCTTCAAGATACACAACCTCCTGCTGCCGGTGAAGATGGGCATCTGCAGCCGAAGTCCTGGAATCCAACAGGAATGACGAGACAATTGTACTGTCATCAGCAGTGAAATTGTTTTATGAACTCCTTGTCATTCATTATTACATTTGTTGTCACTTTAGTGGGAGATTTCGATATTTATGTGGGTATTTTGAGATGTATACCAGAAATATGCAAATTTTGGTGGGGCTTTCCTGGAAACAAAATTGTAATCATTGAGAAGAAGAGACATGGGTCAAATACCTCCAGTGATGTTTCTTCAGGACTGTCATCAGCCCAAGCGAGCTTCGACGCACTTGAATCGTTGAGGAAGTGGATAATGAATCTGGCAACGCCGCAGAACAAATCTCTAGCAGCATCAGCAGCGAGAGCAGCGAGGTCGCACGGTGAACATTGACGGTGAGGAGCTACGTTGGTTCTCGGAGAATGAATCACGGTTGCATCGCGCGCGTGGGTGTAGGAGGATAAACTACCACGCGCTCCGCGGTGCAATCCGACTTGGGTTTTGTTTGCTTTGTACCACCTAGCAGGAATTATGAATTGAGTAGCAGACATTTGTTAGCTCTGATTCCTCAGGAAGGTGCTGGTTCGAGAGAGGTACTGAAGACGAAGTATTTGCGTCGTGAAAAACTCTAAGATATTTCTGTAATGTGTAACGTTATCAGTTCTTGTGGTTGTCGAGTTATTTTGTTTTTCATAATTCCTGGAAGGGTAATCTTTGATTTTTCTTCAACGTTCATAGTGGGTTTTTCAATTTTCCTGAGAAATATTCCCGGCAAACGTTGTTTTGCCACATAAATTATTTCTGGGGAATTCCTAGGGTAGAAAATAATAATTAACTCGGTAAGATAGTCTGGGCCACAAAGTCCTTTTTTTGGAACCACTGTCCAAGGACATCGAGAATTATGACCCTGGGTTCATTCGATTCGGAATGTTCCCTAGCTTTTTGAAAAATTTCAATGGGGGGCGAGAGAACATTGCAAAAGTGAACCTATTGAATATCATTATTGAGAAAAAAATATTTGCATCCCTTGAATAAACGAAAATCTCTGTAGAAAAATTTTTCTCGTGATTATTTTACTAGATATACTTAAGTTATTCAACAAATTTTCACAAGTTTCAAAATTTACATAAAAACCTTGATAATTTTCAATCTGAATATCTGAAATTTTTCATTTCTTAGAGCTTTTCTTGAAAGCCTCCAAAAAAGATTCCCGTTGAAAAAATTAAAAAAAAACATTTTCCACTTTGTTATTGATAATCAAAGACGTTAAAAGTAAAAAATTCAAGTAAAGCAATAAAAAAATAATTTTTTCAATATTCGAATCTATTCATATTTTTATTATTTAAAGTTACATACAAATGATTTCTCATAATTTTCAGCTCTATTTGTTTAAAAAATGTTATGAACAAATGCATTGTTTATAAGATATTTGAAATTTTTTCGGGAGGATTTTCATCAGTGATGAATATCAAGATTTTCGAAAACAAAATCGTTTCTTAAAAAAAAATTTAATTGCTTGAAAACGCATTTGCTGATTAACAATTTATTTTTGCTACTAAATATGAATATTGAGAAGCGATTTTTTTGTAAATCATAATTTGTATTTCTTTTTGATATTCTGAAAAAAAATTAATTTATATTTTCTTCATTTATTTAATATTCAACACTGAAGATTAAAGTTGGCACCCTGGTTCGTTCAACTACCTGTTTTTCCATCTTACGTGAAAACTCCCGACATAACCAGCTTTTCAAATTTCACATTTCAGTTTTATACTTGAAAATTTTTTGCGAAAAAAATTATCCTATCAAATTTGTCTATTTCTAGTCATGTGTGTTGAAATAACCAATGAAATCATCATTACACTGAAAATTTTTTGCCAAAAAAATTATCCTATCAAATTTGTCTATTTCTAGTCATGTGTGTCGAAATAACCAATGAAACCATCATTACACTGATAACTACCCATGGATAGTTCTCACGGGTAGTTATCACTTATGTCATGACATTGCTAAGCAACCAACACAATAAAGTTGTTTGACATTTCAGTAATTCAATTCATTTCGAAAATGTCACTTCCTCGCTTTGGTGTTCGAAATGATGCGGCAATTGACAAAATCATTGAAGAAAATACACCAAAAAATAATGTCAATAGTAAAAAATACACTTGGAAAATATTTATGGAGTTATATCATTATACGAATTGGTCTTTTAATAACTGTGTGTTCAATAAATAATTTTGTTCGAATTGCAAAAAATTTTCTCACCGAATATCCCTCGAACATTGATAAATAACTCATAATTTTATCACTACTTCCTCAAGCACGTTATTTCAGGTAACATCCCTCCGCCTTCGGCGTCGGGATGTAACCAAATAACGTGCTTTCGAAAACTGTGATAAAATTATTTCGTTAGTTATCAATGTCCTTGGGATATTATAGCTGAAAATTTTTTGCCAAAAAAATTATCCTATCAAATTTGTCTATTTCTAGTCATGTGTGTCGAAATAACCAATGAAACCATCATTACACTGATAACTACCCATGGATAGTTTTCACGGGTAGTTATCACTTATGTCATGACATTGCTAAGCAACCAACACAATAAAGTTGTTTGACATTTCAGTAATTCAATTTATTTCGAAAATGTCACTTCCTCGCTTTGGTGTTCAAAGCAGTAACGGAGGCAAATACAGCAAGATCAACGGAATATCATTATACGAATTGTTCTTTTAATAACTGTGTGTTCAATAAATAATTTTGTTCGAATTGCAAAAAATTTTCTCACCGAATATCCCTCGAACATTGATAAATAACTCATAATTTTATCACAACTTCCTCAAGCACGTTATTTTAGGTAACATCCCTCCGCCTTCGGCGTCGGGATGTTACCAAATAACGTGCTTTCGAAAACTGGTAAAATTATTTCGTTAGTTATCAATGTCCTTGGGATATTATAGCTGATAATGGGGTTCAACCTGAAACCGGTCGTATAAATAAAATTTAGTGTTAATTAGACAAATATGTGTTTTTATTCATTCCATTGAAGTGATCATGAATTACCACGAAATAAACAAGTCATTAATCACACATAGCAAATCTGATCTTTTTTTTAAGCTATTTGTGAAAAGTCTCAAAATAGATTCCTGTTGGGAAAATTGTTATTTTTCAATTTGTTTTATCAACAATTCACTCAGGTTAAGAATTAAAACGCTTCATTGATCATTGAAAATATATTTTTACCTATATATTACAATGGATCCGTTTTATTGAAATTATAGAAGCTACATAAAAATAATTTTTGAAAATTCTGTTATCATTTGAGAAACTGTTATGAACAAATGCGTTGTTTATAAGATAATTTGGATTTATTTCTTGAAACAAAATCTTTGTTGCAAATTATGATTATGAAAAATCCTTCGTTGATCAACAATTTTTCTCTAACACTTGTCATTTATATTGAAAAATTTTTTTTTTTTTAGATTATGATTCATCTAGCCTTTTAATAACTGAAAACAAAGATGTTGTTTTTCAAATTTTAATTATTTATCCAATAAACAATTTGTTTCAAACAGTTAATTTTTTTCTACATATTTTTTTTCCAGGCAATATAACAAAAACAACCATGTATTATTTCTTGAGGAAAAAACATAATCCATATTTCATATCGAATTTTGAAAATTCCGTTTTCTTTTCCTTCACTTCATCATCACCACTTGTTGTTTTATTTTTGAACTTATTATTACTCATAAACTAATTGAGATATAATTAAAGAACTGACTGACCTAGTTATTCTCTATTAATATTCAAACTCTTACCCAATTATTTATTCCATTTATAGCATTCGTTTATAGAAAAAAATCAGATGCTGTGAGTGACATTTTGAATGATATAAGGCATGTGAGACTTCAATTTGAAGAATTCTTCAATGGTCATTAATAATTACCCGTAGGCATGCAGGTCAATTACAAACTAATGCCGTCTAAATGACAATGAAAAAGACGAAAATGATTTTTACACATGATAATTGATTGTTCAAAGGGAAATAGTGTGAGACTAAAATTGATAAGCTGAAAATTATGAGGAAAAAACAAAAAAATTCAAATAAAAACTATTTTTTTTCAGTCATCATAGAGCAAACTATGATTTACAAAAAATTTGGTTACTAAATATTAACAGAGTTGTTTTCAAGCAATAAAAATTTTTTAATTAAGATTTGCATGAAATATTGTTTCCAAAAAAAATTAAATTATGTTTCAAACAACGCATTTTTTTATAACAATTTCGTGAACAACGACAGATAAAAACTTCAAAAATCATTTCCATGTGGCTTCTGATCATAAAGAAATGGATCGATAGTAATGTTGAAAAAAATATATTTTCATTGATTAATGAAGCTTTTCAGTTTTTAACCTGAGTAAAGTGTTGATAACAAATTGAAAAATAACATTTTATTCAGTTTTTCAACGGAATACCATTCAAAAATAGCTTTAAAAAAAGAAGAAATCTCAGATTTATTATTTGACAATTAACACACTTGCAACGTAGAAGAAAACGTTAATTAACTAATGCGCAATGTACTGGGAAATCACGATAAACATTTGTTGACCGCAGATTTTTGTTCAGTCATTCATCCAGTAGGTGCCTGATTCTTTTTAATTCTCACTTCTGATATTCAATAAGTTGAAATAATGTTTTCATTCAATGTTTTTATTCAACGTCCAAAGTTATCGTGTCTTTCGCAAGCCAGAGTACTCCTTTTAGGATGTATTGTAAACCCTCTGAGAAAATTGTAAACATTGGTCTTTCAGTTCTAAAAGTCTAAAAGTTTCAGTCTAAAAGTTCAGTTGCTAAAGGCACTTGACTTTTTCAAAAATCATCTACACGCTATTCCGAATCAAATGACACTACGTTCATATTTTTCGGTGGCGGATTTTTTTCTTTTGACTAGAGTGGAAGTCATAGAACCCGATAAATGAATTGGGGTAGTAGCTACCTAAGCTAGGGACTACTTAATAATTTCTTATGCCTAATATAAGCCTTGAAAACCCTTCAGATTATCCGCTCCTAAATAAATGTAGCCAGGTTCCTGGCAACCTTCAAATTGGTTTTCTGAAATGGACGAATTGTGAGAATTGTGATTCTAATGATGGAATTAAGATGTAAGAAGGTTTCCAAATGAATCGTGGTCGGTCTAGACATATAAAAACCAACTACCTGTTTTAATTAACTGAGAAATTATTCTAAATTACTCAAAATAGAAAACAGTTTCTCCGAGTTAGGTTCAGAGGATTATGCAAAAATTTTATTAATATACAGTGTGTCACATTGAACTTCCACTAGACGGTTGTGGTGAAGGAGCATAAAATAGTTTCATATATCATTGAATAGAGTTTTTGTGAATGATTAACGATATATTGAAAATATGTTTTAAAATTGTGAAAAATAAATGGAATATATACATTTGAAAATGTTATCAATTTTTCTTCTAATACTTGGTGAATAAAACCTCAAAAATATTTCTTTTGGTTTTTCGTAAATGAAACAAGTACTCTTTTATTTTATGTGATTTCCCTTCGAAGTTATTTTTCTTGATAGACATATTCTTACATACACATAATAACAAATTTTCAGTATTCCCAACACGACTTTATGAAAAAAATGTTCTTTGTAAAAAAAAGATTTTGAATGATGTTTTTTTTTAATGAGCATTGACACAAGTTTATGTATGACATGTTATTCAATTTGTGTGTATTTTTATAGATTTTCTACCCAATATGGGTGAATGATTTTAAAATTTGACGACCCCATTTAATAATAATAATAATAATAATAATAATATCCGATGCATGGGGTCTTCTTCAATAACATTGAAGACCTTGGCTTATCAAAGCGCCTGACGTTCGCTTTTCTCAGGTCGAGTGGGCTGAAGTCGGAAACTGAGGGGTTCATCATGGCTTGCCAGGATGGTGTCTTCAACACCTTAGTCTACCGCAGTCGCGTGATGGGTATAGAGGTTCCTGACACAAGGTGCAGGGCCTGCCGCGAGGCGCCCGAGACCCTAATGCACTTGCTATCAGCATGTCCAGCATATGCGGTCACGGCCTATATCCATCGACATAACGCGGCCCTAAGAGTGCTATATTACCATCTACGGCACTCTTACGGTATTGACGAGACACCGGTGTTGCTCTACGCTCCGGGGGATATTGAATCCGTTGTGGGGAACGAGAAGTGCCGAATTTATTGGAACTATTCGTTCCCCACCCTCAGGCTCATACAAGCTAATAAGCCTGATGTAGTCCTTCTCGACCACCAGACCAAAACGATATTTGTCGTGGAGTTTTCAGCTCCTGGCGAGACGAATATCGTCAGAAAAGAGGAGGAAAAACGGATAAAATATCGAGATTTTCTCTTCGAACTCCGCAGACTCTATCCAGATCACTCTGTCAAGATGGTCGTTCTGATTGTTGGAGTCCTTGGTGGAATGATGTCTTCTCTACTCTCGAATCTCAAAATCATACCGGCTTGCCGCACTAAGGCAGAAATCTTAGCCGCACAGATGCAGAAGGCTGTCATTCTTGGCTCACTGCGTTTGCTCAGGGCACATGATTCTCGGACCCAATGATCACTTACCCCACGGTGTGGGGAGTGGTCATTGGTTGATTATGCTGGCGCGCCCTCCCGAATGTGTCGGGGCTTCGGGGGATAGGGCCTGACCAGCGCACACTACGGTGAAAAAAAAAATAATATCGGAAACCGGAGGCACAAGGTCACCCATTTGTTTTATATGGATGATCTTAAACTTTATGCCTCTGGAGAGAAGGATCTCCATCAGTCCTTGAGGGTGGTGGAAGAGTACACGCATGCTATCGGTATGAAATTCGGGATAGACAAATGTGCAATGGTTCATCTCAAAAGAGGACGATGCGGGGACTACGGAGAGGATGTGCAGCTCGTAGATGGAAGCATTCTACACCATCTGGATGCCGGAGAGACGTATACTTACCTCGGGGTGGAACAACGCCACTCATAAGAGGTAACTGCAGTGAAAATCTCTCTCCGCGGCAAGTATCAGCACAAACTTCGACAGATCTGGTCATCGGAACTGTCGGGGAAGAACAAAGTAGCTGCAACAAATATGCTTGCCGTTCCAATCTTACTCTACTCGTTTGGAGTAGTGAAGTGGACTCGGGAGGAGCTGTATCAACTCGACGTAAGGACCCGAAAAATGATGCATCTCTATAGGAGTTTGCATCCCAAATCGTCCGTTCCACGGTTATACTTCCCCCGACAACAGGGAGGTCGTGGACTTTTGAGTTTGGAGTGTCTACATGACAGAATGGTACTGGATACAGCCTGTAAAGTCGTCAGGAGTTCGGATCCCCTTCTGTGCATGGTCCGTGACCATGAGAGAGCAGGAATTGGAGCATTTCTCCTTAGGGCAGCTGCTCGAGCAGCTGATGAACTCGGTATAGTTTTCGACTCTGAACGAGGTGACTACAACTCTGTCACCGAGTTGGAACCCGTTCAGCAAAAAGCTCAGATAAAAGCCGCAGAGATCACCTTACTTCTGCGGAGACACAGGGATAAGCCGATGCATGGGGTCTTCTTCAATAACATTGAAGACCTTGGCTTATCAAAGCGCCTGACGTTCGCTTTTCTCAGGTCGAGTGGGCTGAAGTCGGAAACTGAGGGGTTCATCATGGCTTGCCAGGATGGTGTCTTCAACACCTTAGTCTACCGCAGTCGCGTGATGGGTATAGAGGTTCCTGACACAAGGTGCAGGGCCTGCCGCGAGGCGCCAGTTACAGTTCGATAACCTCTTACATCAGCAGGATATTGTTCGATGACCCGAAGACGACATCAATTATTTTGCTGATATCTGCAAAGTCGGCAATAATTTATGTATAAATAGGTTCAATTGATTTGTAATAGCCAGTACTTATATTTTATAGTTATTAGTTGTTACTCTGTTCAAATAAAAAGTTTTTAAAAACCCTTTTGTGTGAACGAGAAATATAATTCGCCCGAGACCCTAATGCACTTGCTATCAGCATGTCCAGCATATGCGGTCTCGGCCTATATCCATCGACATAACGCGGCCCTAAGAGTGCTATATTACCATCTACGGCACTCTTACGGTATTGACGAGACACCGGTGTTGCCCTACGCTCCGGGGGATATTGAATCCGTTGTGGGGAACGAGAAGTGCCGAATTTATTGGAACTATTCGTTCCCCACCCTCAGGCTCATACAAGCTAATAAGCCTGATGTAGTCCTTCTCGACCACCAGACCAAAACGATATTTGTCGTGGAGTTTTCAGCTCCTGGCGAGACGAATATCGTCAGAAAAGAGGAGGAAAAACGGATAAAATATCGAGATTTTCTCTTCGAACTCCGCAGACTCTATCCAGATCACTCTGTCAAGATGGTCGTTCTGATTGTTGGAGTCCTTGGTGGAATGATGTCTTCTCTACTCTCGAATCTAAAAATCATACCGGCTTGCCGCACTAAGGCAGAAATCTTAGCCGCACAGATGCAGAAGGCTGTCATTCTTGGCTCACTGCGTTTGCTCAGGGCACATGATTCTCGGACCCAATGATCACTTACCCCACGGTGTGGGGAGTGGTCATTGGTTGAATATGCTGGCGTGCCCTCCCGAATGTGTCGGGGCTTCGGGGGATAGGGCCTGACCTACGGTGAAAAAAAAAAAAAAAAAAAATAATATCGTATATTACGCATAAAAAGACATTCATACATAAAAGGAAAAGGGTTAGCCAAAGACTATCTTCCACCCGTCCCAAAAATTATACAGTGAGTATAAGAAAATAATTATAAACATGCTTATTTACTATCATAACAATAGAGAAGAGAAAAAAATAATACATTATATAGTTGCTAATAACTCTTAACATTCTCAACATTATTTTGGTCAATTTAGCAATTTTATTGCACTACCGTACATTGAATTTTAAATTAGCAGTGAGCAGTAAGCATCTGTGATTTTATTTCTTTCTGAAATTGAAGAATATTATGATTTAAAAGAGGTGAAATTCCATTTAGATAAGAAGGGGCTATATAAGAAAAACATCCTTGAAATTTGGAAGTACGGTGCCTAGGTATGTTGAATGTGTTAATTCTCAAATTGACCATATGTATGTCAGAATGCCTGCTTAATAAACTATATAAATAACTAGGTGTTTCAGTTTGAAGCAACTTAAACAAAAACATTTTTAACAAATATTGGACTCTGTACATTCAGCTCCTTCATTTTTAACAAAAATGGTGTGACATGTTCACCGTATGGTATACAGCATACGAATCGCATGAAAGCATTTTGTATACCTTGTAACTTCTGTTTGTTATATTGCAGCAAACAATTATGATACACCGAACAACAATACTCGATATGGGGGTAAATAAGAGTTTTAACTAACCTGAGTTTCATTTCTTCTGATAACTGATACTTGAATGTATATAGCGATTTGAGTTTGAAGAATGATACTTGCAAAATGTTTGTCACATGTTCATGGAAAGGCAAATAGCTATCTATGGTTACGCCAAGATTTTCAGCACTGTCTACCCAGTCAATGTCTGCGTTATCGAGAGTGAGCCTAAAGTTACACTGAGTTTCTACTATTTGTCTTTGAGACCCTATGCATAAGGCCAACGTTTTATTTGAATTGATTTTCAGTCCATGATTCTACGAGTATAGGAATGTTTTGTGCAAATCTGTGTTTATATTGGCCACGCAACTTTCTGTATCGGTGTTATGAGAAGACAAATTCAACTGTATATCATTTGCGTATAGATGTACTTGACAATGTGATAAGAAAGTGTGGTAATCAAAAATAAACACTTGAAACATCAAGGGTCCTTAAATACTTCCCTGCGGTACATCTGAGATTGTTTCTTTTAGGGATGACCATGAGTAATCATCCAGTTTGGCCCTCTGTGATACATGTGTTATCAGGCCTATGGTCGGCAATGACGTTATTAGATTTTAGTCTTGTTGGAAATTCATGTTTGTATTTATTATTATCGAATTTTCATTCATTGTCATGCAAAGATATCATACAGGTACGAGGTCTGGTAAAAAACTAAGGTGAATTTGTTTTTTTCTCAAAAAATATTAATTTATTCATCAATTTATATTTCATATCCTTTAAAGTGGTCCTCCTTAGATATAATATACTTGTGCTAGCGTTTTTTTCAATTTTCGAAGCAGTTCTGATATGCCTTTTTGATATGTTTTCGAGTTCTTCCAGCGATTCCATTTTTATCTCCTCAATCGTCGCAAAACGCAGTCCTTTCATGGGTCTCTCCAATCTTGGGAACAAAAAAAAGTCGTAGATTACCAAATCTGGCGAATACGATGGCTGAGGCATGATTACGGTGCTGTTGTGCATTATCGTGATACAAAGGTCATGGAATATTTTTCTATAACACCAGACATTTTTTTCCGTATTGCTTTTCGTTAGTGGCGCATAACTTCAAGATAATACTCCTTATTGACCGTATGATCAAGAACCCCTGATGTACTATCCCACGGTAATCGAAAAAAACCGTGAGCAAAACTTTGACATTTGATTAAACTCGGCGTGATTTTATTGATCTTGAATCTCCTACGCTCTTTCATTGAGAGGTTTGGACTTTGATTTTGATGTTTTAATCATGTACCCATGATTCGTCTTCAGTTATGACCCCAGACGTGATCATATTTACCAAATTTTACCTCTCTAGTGTTTCATACAATATAACAAATTGACTTTCTATCTTCTCAACAAGTAATAACTTTACCTGAGTTCAGAAATAAAATAAATAACAGATTTAATAGAGGCAAATAATTTAATTCTGTTTGGACATTCAGTATATATTCAGAATCCTATGATTTTGAAACATTCCCAAAGATTGAGTTTCAAACCTTCATGTACGGAATGTGAAAAGTAATAATCGTGATTGAACTCATGCTTTTCTGCCAGAAGAGGGTTTATAAATGAGGAATTGGTTTTCACTTCGAATAAAATACTCCTTTGTTCCTTTGTTCTCCTGTAAAAGGTTATTATTGTTTATCAAATATGAAATTTCGGGCAAGAACTACAAACAAACTGATATACTCTTGCGGTCGGTCGGTAGCCAAGCGGTTCGGCGTGGGTAATTTGTTCACTCACTCGAATTGACTGCCGTGTTGGTCGGTGGTTCAAGCCCTAGTCTGAACGATCGATCTTCACTTGCTATTGTCCAAACCGTGTTAGGAATCACACGTTAAAAGGTAAGACCTCGTTAATCCTTAGCTCACACAAGTTTCGACTTCTGAGGGTTGTCGTTCGTAGGGGTGCGACAACTGGTCAACGGAAAAACAGGTTTTAAACAGATTTTTTTTCAACTGTTAATTTGATAATTTATTTGCATCATACAGAAAAATAAAAGAGGGGGTGCGCTTCAATTCTCATACATTATCATCAGAAATAATATCGAAGTTTTGGAAGCTTCTCCATTCAGCATACAACAATCGTCTTGTAATGATGGTGGTTCTCAAGTCCAGTTGACGAGCTCCTTCGCGCAAAAGCGTCCATCGAGGAATGCACGTGTGTCAGCCACTGGACCATGGACCATGCTGTTAATCTGATAGAGATGACACGCAGGCTAGTCTCGATCCTCTTTAAACTTTACCGGTCTCCCGCTAAGCCCATCACTGCAACTTATCGCCGGATCTCGGCCCGAAGATGCAAAAAGAAAAAGAAAATGTTCCATGAGATACTTCAGATCGTCTTTGTTGGGAAACTCGATGTACATGTGAAAAGAATAACGAACATCTCAGCAAGAACGTTTCCAGCATGGTTTCTGAAAATACTGCTTCTTGTGTCTTCTATTTGAGAGCTTATCAAGTTGCCAAAATATTATTGGATTAAAAAAAAGGTTTTTTGGTTTTCTATTTCTCTACTTTTATACAGGAAATGTGGGGAACTTCCAATGGAAGGAAGAGAGCAGTTAAATTCTGGAAATCTACAATCACCCTCCCTACTCTACAGATACAGATACTTCTTAAACAATCGAAGTTGACCGCATATACAGGGTGTTTCCAAACAAATGCTAATATTTAAGGAGGTAATTCTTAGACCCATTTTGAGAAAAAAACTTCCAATGGACGTATGTCCTAAACGCCGTAACTTTTGAGATACAGGGTAGCAAAGTTTTCAAAAATAATCAGTTTTTTAATAATAACTGAGATAATTTTGTAGACATCTTTGGCATATTTGGTACGTATGTTCCATGCCTCAAGGCGCATTTTCTGATGTACACAAATTTGTATTTTTTCAAACAGTGGCATCCCTACGGGTTTCGCATTGAATAGTTTTGGGGAAAAAGTACTACGCCAATGCTTTCTTTTCAAAATAATATCATTTGTAAAATCCTCATTCATTTTTGAGAAAATTTGATCTCCTGGTATTTATTTGTCCGACGCATGATTTTCACTCAAAAAAATAAAAATCGACAGAAAGCAAATTAAGAAATTAGATCAATTCTAAAATGAATGAGAATCTGAAAATTGCTTCATAACGCATTACCAACTCCCTAATAATATTTGAAAACATAATCTGCAAAAAAATAAATTTTTCACAAAAACGAGTTTTATTTTATTTTGTGACAGTAAGTCTAAACGAATAGCACAAATTTATTAATTAGTAATAATACTAAAACTGATTATAAAAATTATTGGAAGTGGCCACCTGCACTTAGTATGCATGCTTCCGCCCTTCTAC
The DNA here is from genome assembly GCF_025532065.1 of Leptinotarsa decemlineata. Lineage (NCBI taxonomy): Eukaryota > Metazoa > Arthropoda > Insecta > Coleoptera > Chrysomelidae > Leptinotarsa > Leptinotarsa decemlineata. Next base: position 13,355,990 of record NW_027412674.1, read on the forward strand.
GCATGGAATTACGCACCCATTCAAATATTCCCGGCGTATTTCGTATAGTTTCACACGAGGCAACTATTCGCTCTCTTAAATCTTCTAAAGTATTAACGGGAGTTTTATACACATAAGTTTTAAGGTGACCCCATAAAAAAAATCTAGACTGTTGAGATCGGGGAATCTTGCTGGCCATTGCTGAGGTCCTCCGCGACCTATCCAACGATTAGGATAAACTGTATTCAAATGGTTTCGGACAATTACACTGAAATGAGCAAGGGCGCCATCGTGTATGTACCATTATCGATTCCTTAACGCAAGTGGCATATCTTCCAATAACCCAGGTAAGTCTTTTTCGAGAAAGTGTAAATAAGAACGACCATCAAGGCGTCCTGGTAGAAAAAATGGGCCTATTAGATGATCACCTATAATTCCTGCCCATACATTAACCAAAAATTGGTGCTGGAAATGGGTTTCGGTTATTGCATGGGGATTTTCTTCAGCCCACACATGATTGTTATGGAAGTTTTGAATGGCATTCCGAGAAAAATTTGCTTCGTCTGTGAACAAAATTTGTGTCTCAAACTGCGGATTTAGTGCAATACTTTGTAGATACCACTGAATGAAGTTCACACGCTGTGGAAAATCTCTGGGGAGTAATGGCTGCACTCTTGAAATATGGTATGGGTATAACAAAAAATCAACCAAAATACGCCAAACAATTTGATGACAAATATCCAGAGTTCTAGCGATCTTCCTCGTACTCGTCTCAGGATGTTCCTCAATTTCTTGCAGCACCGCTTCCTCAATTTCAGGAGTTCTTACTACACGAGGTCTACCTTCCGGAGTCCCTTTCTTGAAACTACCAGTTTCCCCAAGTCGACGATGAATATTTGAAAAGGTTCGGCTATCTGGTAAGGCACGATTAGGATATCTTTCCTGATAAATGCGCCAGGTTTCTGTTGCATTACCATCGGCAAGGCCATATACGTAATGCATTTGCGCCATTTCCGCATTCGTATAATTTACCATATTTACTGATATTCAGAAAAACAGCGGACTACCAAAATAACTTCAATAACACTTCAAAATCAATCAAAACGCGCTGTGACAGTTTTTAACACCAACACCTTACTTTAAACCAACATCAATATTAGCTACTGACGTTTGTACATACAGAGAATTCGTTTTTTATTGCTATGGTGGGTACGCTGTTTTTTTTTGCTTTTAATCTTTAAAAGAAATCACATATCGACAAACTCCATATTTCCAAGAAGTGCAGTAAATAAATTCTGCTACACGTCATTTATTCCAGGATAACTAAATTTATGTTTTCAAAAATTATTAAGCGGTGCTGCGTTATGACGTAATTTTAATTGAGAACAGTGCATCTGACAACAAACAAATACCTTTTAGATCCTCAATTATTTTGCAACAAATCTGATCTCTTAGTTTGCTTTCAGTCGATGCACGATACCGCATCAGATTTTTAAGGAATTTATCCATAAGTAAAGCGATTTTTAATTTTTTGAGCGAAAACCATGCGTCGTACAAAGAAAACCCAGCAGATCAAATGTGCTCAAAAATGTATGGAGATTTTAAAAATAATTTTTAATTCAAGATAAAGCAGTGGCGTAGTATTTTTTTCGCCAAAAATATACATTTCAAAACTTGTACGTACGCCACTGGCAGAGAAAATTAGGAAAATTGTACATCAGAAAATGCGCCTTTAGGCATGGAACATATGTACCAAATATGTCAAAGATGTCTACAAAATTATCTCAGTTATTATTAAAAAACTGATTATTTTCGAAAACTTTGCCACCCTGTATCTCAAAAGTTAAGGAGTTTAGGACATACGTCCATAGGACGTTTTTCCCTTGAAATGGGTCTAAGAATTACCTCCTTAAATATTAGCATGTGTTTAAGGAGCACCCTGTATAATCAAATAACCACATACATAACTCAATATTTTCAAAGCCAATCATAGATGAGCAAAAGCAAATTCAATACAGTGTTTTTTCATTTCTATTCGTAAGAAAACCTTGGAAATTCACTTACTTCAAAGTGTTTTCAAACGTCAAACTCAATTCAAGATGCCTGCAAACTGGTGCATACGAGTAGAGTTTTCATAGTCCGGTCAATTTAGACATTCGAAGCTACCTAAATTCCCACCAAGCTGAAAATCAGAAAGATCGTTTAAAATATGATTGAAAATAAAATTTGAAAGTTTCCCATTTTTACCCTGTATGGATAAAATTGTATTCAGGGTCAAAAGTCAAAAAAATGAGCTTTTCGCGATTTTCAGCAAAACGGTAAGTATCATCATAAAAATACTTCAGACAAAAATTGTAGACCATAAAATTATCTACAAAAAATAAATCGATATTTTCATTCCTAGGAGTCATGTTTTTGAGATATAACGATTCAATCTGTAAAAGTTGTAAAAGTTGTAATCGTCTTAATATGCACACGTTTCCACGCCACCCATGAGGTAGTGTACTCAGCGCGTTTTTTTAACGTGGCTTCCCTAGTGTAGTTTCCCCAGTAGGCCTATTCCACAGACCAATTGTAATCCTGTTTAGATTGAAACTATCGCAAAATAATGGATATTACCAGAGATTGAAAAGATGAAGGCAATTTAAGTTGAAAAAAGGTTGTGAAATTTAATTGTCGAGTCGTAACTTTCGAAATCTTCTTCTTCTTCTTTTTCTTGATCTTCTTGTTCTTATTCGTCTTGTTCTTCTTCTTCTTGTTCTTGTTCTTCTTGTTCTTCTTAATCTTCATTCCGAGTATATGTAAATTTAGTTAATAGGAATGTATCGCATGTCACCTCGTTGGAATCAAACGGATCCGCCACTGTTGGTGATTCAATATTAGACAATGTGTAAAGATGTTGATGAGCAGCAACTGAGGTTGGAGGAAGACAAAGTAATTGTACTTGCTTTTTAATTTTTGTTTTTTTAACGAAACATGCACATCTATACTTATCTAAGCAGGTAGTTTTTTTAGGAGCTCCATACATAGAAAGAAGAAAGTGAATGCCGTTAGTGATAATTTTTTGTCGATTTGAATTCATATTTTCAAAAACTTCAGCACATTGAACTGAATTTTGTTTTTGAAACATTTTGGATTCTGCTATTTTACCCCTCCTGTAATAGTCAGATGTCGTGTCACAGCGAGTTATTGTGTGTAAAAATAGTAAGTACATGATTTTGACACTTTGCAAAAGTAGATAAACTTTCTGATGAATGTATTTCCGATTGATGTTGAGCTTTTCCTGATTTTAAGTAGGAAAACAAGGAGAAGAATTCGAAAGTTACGACTTGGACGATTAAATTTCACTACCTTTTTTTAACTTACATTGCTTTTATCTTTTCAATTTCTGCTAATTTCCATTATTTTGCAATAGTTTCCAATTAAAAGGAATCACAACCGACCCATTGAATAGGCCTACTGGGAAACCATGTTAAAAAAACGCGCACTACACTACCTCATAGGTGGTGTGAAAATGTGTGCATATTATGACGATTACAACTTTTACAACTATTTGAATCGTTATATCTCAAAAACGGCAGCTCGTAGAAAAAAAAGTATTGATACATTTTTTGTAGATAATTTTATGATCTACAATTTGTTTTGGAAGTATTTTTATGATAAAACTTACCGTTTTGCTGAAAATCGCGAAAAACTTTTTTTTTACTTTTTACCCTGAATGAAATTTTATCCATACAGGGGAAAGACGAGGAACTTTCAGATTTTATTTTGAAGCATATTTTGCACAATCTCACTGATTTTCAGCTTGGTGGGAATTTAGGTAGCGTTACTCTCATTTGTTGGTTAAATTTGACCGGACTTGTCATGCAAATCTGACCAATATGGTTCACTTGATTTCATTCACGGGTCTCTTTTTCTGGAAAAATTGCTATATACCGTTAATATCGCTGTTTTTACAACAGTACTGTGTTACGAATTCTAGATCGTGATCTCTGATCACTGATGTATATGGACTGTTCAAAAAAAGAGGTGAAAGTTCAAACTTCGCGGGCTATGTACATTCATATTTCCAGCTGTTCAACATGTCTGGTTTGTTGGTGAGAGGCATGAATGTCAGAAGTGTTTTGCGTATTTGGCGATTTTTTGTCATCGAAAAAAAATCAAAGAATCACAATCAAAAATGGTGAAATTTCAAATTGTAACGGAATTTGGATAAGGTTTTTGCCTCTCTACTTCTTCATCTTTATACAGAAGATTCCTACTTTTTTGTATGAAGATGGAGAAGAAACAGGCCAAAACTTTTATTTCTCAAAAATCAATCTATTCTAAAAATATACTCCTTAAGATTTCAACGAAATTCATTACTTAACATCAGACCAAACTCCGATGTTCCAAATAATCAATATTTTCGAAACCTAAGATGAAAGAAATGAATGAAAAAAAAAGAAATCATCGCAAAATTCTGATGAGTTATGCAATACAATTTTTCATTTCATGCATTTCTCCAATCTCAGATTTCAAATTCTACTTCATAATTTTGGGACAATAGAAATCCGAACTCTAACATTCAGAACAGAAATGATTGGCTGGTGCTCCTATACGAGTATTTCATCGCAATATTCAAGTAAACGCTGGATGTTACATCAAGCATCAAATATTTTTGTATTCGCCTCACAGCTATGAACATAATTACCTAAATAGTTTATAAGTGTTCATAAATATTGACGTCTCAAGTAAATATTCGATAACTGTAATTGCCACACATGTACATAATCAAGTCGGTTTTGTAAAACCATAAAAGTCAACCATAAACTTGTTTTGCCTCAAGTCATTGAGAAACGCAATAAAATTAGCAATGCTTTCGAATAATTAAATATTTATCAAATGTCCTTTCAATATTCAAATGTCGGGTTCAAGTAAAGGAATTCGTGCAACTCACTTTGTTTTATTCTTTCGTCTATACGAATAATTTGAAATGCAAAATATTTAATGAATATTTCAACGCCAAGTTCTGGTTATAATCAGAATAAGCAAAATAGCTGCAGTACAAATGTCTTTTCACCTTGCTGAACTAATGGGAAATTTAATGAGGATAAATAAGTTATAAAATTGAATGAATGCTTTTCCGTTTAACTCCAACACTGTGTTAATAGTTAAGAAACTAGATAATACTTTCCATCAACAACTTATATCTCGTGTCGTTAGGCAAGAAGTAGATGCAGTATTTCATTGACGGCTTTCAATTTTTACTCATATCTTTATTAAAACTGTTGGTTTGATGATGGGTTCAACACCGTATTTTTGTCTATAATAGGAGACAAACACTCTGTGACGAAAACTCAACTTGATCAGTTCACCATACCGTCAGCAGCCATGGAGATCTTTCTAGATCTCCTCTCCACATTTTTCTGGAGAGAGAGGCTAGATCAGTGGTCGCCAACCTCTTCAATGTGTTGAGCTACTTTGTTGATTTTGGAATAAACAGCGAGCTACCCACACGGAAGCCACGTAACGCAACGTAAATGAAATAATCCACAGTTATTTCATCATTTTATGTATTTATTTTACTATTTAACTGGTAATACATGATACATAGGTACTAATAATAAACTAATAACAAAATAACTAATATTACTAGTACGTACTTGTTCATAGCTACATTCCTACCTATCAAACGAAGGTGTTTGAAAAATAAACACAAACTTTTATCCAGCCACAACGGCATGTCACGTATGATTTGAAAATAGTTAATAATAACAACAAAAAAGTAACGCACTATCATGAACATAAACATTGAAAAATAAAAAAGCACGTTCAATGAGAAGTCGATTGCGATATTTGTTCTTAATAAACTTCATATTGGAAAAAGAAGATTCACACAAATAGGTTGAACTGAATAATGCTTTCACTTTCAAGGCAACACGGCATAGAAGTGAATATTTGTCTTTACTAACAATAGGCCAGATACATTCAGTACTTGAGACTAACGATTTTAAGGCTAAATCATTTTGAAACTCAATGACTTCCATTTCTGTTGCAGCGATGTCTTCGCCAAAGTTCTGCATAACACAAGTTGCAAACTGTTGGATATCAATTTCCATAAAGGGTGAAACAACAAACTGCGCTACTAAAGCCATTTCATTGAAATCCTTAAAACGATTTTTGAAGTTATTCTTCAGGGTGGAAATTATTTCTACATATTTGTTGTCATAGGGTTCTAATGGATTTTGAGATATTTTTTCTGGAAGAATAGAAAAATGCTTGGCATCGCTGTTAATTAGGTTTTGTTCCCAAAACTCCAGTTTTTTGATAAATGCTTCTATATCAGAAATCATTTCCGCTAGCCAGATTGAATTTTCTAGTTCCGGAGTCTAGTTCGCGTTGTTTGAAAAATTGAACTATGCCAGATAGGACATCATTAAAACGTTTCAGCACCCTTCCTCTACTTAACCATCGGATTTCAGAGTGAAGGAGTAGGTCCCCGTATTGACAGTCAACTTCATCGGCCAAGGTTCTGAATAATCTTCTTTGTAACGCTTGAGCTCTAATCTTGTTAACAATTTTTACCACCAGTTTCATAACGTTGTTCAGTTTCAGGAAATTTCCACATATTGCTTGCTGATGGATAATGCACTGGTAACAGAGAAATTGCGGAAAAGTTTCATCTTTACGACATAACGCCACCAGACCCTTATCACAACCCACCATAGCTGGAGCGCCATCGGTTGTCAAGCCTACCATTTTTGATATTGGAATTTTCTCGAAAGAAATAATATTTTTTAAATGAGAAAACAACTCATGTCCAGTAGTGTATCCTTTCAGTGGAATGAACTTCAAAAGATCTTCTTTAATCGTAAAATCACTAAAAACCATCCTGACGAACACGGCCATCTGGGCAGTGTCAACGACATCTGTTGATTTATCCAGTTGAAGTGAAAAATAAACACAGTTATCTAAGTCAGTTCTTAACTGTAAAAAAATATCATTGCTCATTACTTCTACACGTCTCATCACTGTATTAGCAGAAAGTTCCATAGATTTTATAGCTGAAACTATCTCGTCTTTATTTCTAAATTTGGCAAATAACGAATCAGCAGCTTCTAAAAACGCCTGTTTTATCATTTCCCCGTCTTCATAAGGTTTCTTTTTTTGTGCAATTATCTGGGACACACGGTACGATGCTTCAGTTGCAGCCTTATTTTTGTCGACTGTTCTTAAAAATATTGATTGTTGTCCAATTAACTGCTTTTTTAACTGTTTCAGTTTCTCCATTCTGGCGGCAGAATGTAGTGGGAATGATTTTTAAAAATTAGAATGTACAGTTTTATGATGACTCTCAATATTTCCTTTTTTAGCAACGGAGACCGAAGTATTACATAACAAACACACATTTTTATCTTTAACTTCTGTAAAAAAGTATTGTTCTTCCCATTCCGAATGAAAGTGGTATGTCTTTACCTTCTTACAACTGCTTGCCATAATATTATTTTTGTTGTTCTCTACTAACCCAACCGCTGGACGTTGGTTACGCGTTCAGTTTTAAACTAAGCGCAATGTCGCCGCGCCGTGCTTATTTATCTTGTTCAAAGCAATCCAGATCGTTCTCGAACACTAACGCGCTGGTCCGGCTGGTCGGTTCTAGCCGATTCTAGTTTGATGGCGTCAGCGGCAGATCGCTCACCGCAACGTTGCCGCTGTTTATGTTTAATATTATGACAATTAGATTTTTTTGTGGAATTTTCGGAAGATTCTCTGATTTTTGCAGTTTGTATTTTTTAAATTGAAATCGTTGTGAGAGCTACCAGAATTGCCTCCGCGAGCTACCGGTAGCTCGCGATCGACAGGTTGGCGACCACTGGGCTAGATGGACTGCATATAGACTTGTGCACATTGGCAATTGCACAAATCAATTTAATACAGAGTGCAACAGACTGTTGGTTGACAGTGGAAGTCACAGCATTCTGGAAATGGCCTCTGACTTTATGTATCCAACTGTCAACTAGGAACTGCCTCATGAAGTACTATTCCCGAGTAGAGAAGACTGGATCCTCCTGGAGAAAATATTAAGAACAGATAGTTGTTGGTTCACAGATGGATCAAAAACACCTTCCGGTTCAGGTGCAGGTTTTTTCAGTCGTAGATCAAAGACAGAGTTATCAACCTGCCTAGGAACCTATGCGACTGTATTTCAAGCGGAAATGTACTCTATTCAATTGTGAGCGGAAAGATTGGAAGAATCCAACCTCATACACAAGTGAGTCTCGGACAGTCAAGCGGCGTTGGAAGCTCTTGGCTTCTACCGAGCAATGTCTAAATTGGTAGTGAATTGCCGAAAACGACTCTTCTCGATAGGGAGACTCAACAGATTGTCTCTGGTCTGGATTCCTGACCATACTGTCCTGGAAGGCAATAAGGCTGCCGACTCCCTTGCAAACAGGTTCATCGGACTAGAAGGCGTTTATTCACCACCCTTCGAAGCTTGATACCAAGAACAGTTTATGAGCTGATTTTATATCATATTATAAACTGTACTTCGCCTTTTGCTTTCTATGTATGTAAGCAATAAAGTCGTTTATTATTATTATTATTATTAAACAGTTGTTGAACTACAGTAGGGATGGATTACGATGTCTAACAGACCCTTCTTACAGGTCACTGTCATTTGAATATGCAACATATTAAATCCTAGTTAAGGTGATTGTAATTTATAAGAATCTAGGCTTGATTTTGCACTATTCAAGGCGTCAAAAACATGTTAAGTGCAATATCAAAGAGCATGGTAGGTCAGTAGCCGGGCGATTCGATGTGGATGCTTTGTTCACTCAATCGACCGATGTGGGAGTCGGTGGTTCATTCAAGCCGCAGACTGAACGATCGATTTTCACTCGCTATCATCCAACCCGTGTTAGTAATGACACAGTTAGTCCTCAGCTCGTACAAGTTTCGACTTCTGAGGGTTATCGTTCGTAGGGGTGCGACAGCTGGTTAACGAAAAAACATATTTTCACAATATATTTCAACATATGGAGCTCTAAAGCGGCTTACACACGTTACGATTTTTCGTAACGTGTGAATCCAAAGTATCTCATACAGATGAGATACTTTGGATTCAAGTAACTAAATACATCCAAATGAGAGGGACAGTTTATAAACAGAAGCATAAGCTCATCTTTGATGAAGTAAATGAGTTTATTTGATTTATACAAATAGAAGCGTTTCAATGAAAACAATTTATCTCAATTGTTGCGATGAACTTGAAAGCGATAACATTTTTGAATTGATTATGAAGAGGAGACCTTTCAAACGATGTATCACAAGCCTATCTTCGCATTTGAAAAATTGGGGGTTGTTCCTGTCATTCAAAGGGGGTTGAAGGTATTGGTGGCATTTTTACGTTGTAGAATGTCAAATTATAATTTAAATTTGACATGTTTCGGTATTTTGTTAAAATTTGTACCGTAACCGAAATAATGAATTCATTCCATTTGGCTTTTACACACTGTATGTATATAATTTGCATAATATAGTAGAGAAATACTGATAATTTTAGAGATTAATAAACACATTTCTTGTACTTACATTGCAAACGCTGGCTGAACCCTACGACATGTACCACAGTATTGTACACCTCAAAAAGATCTGCAAAAAAGTCAACGATGGTATACATCTATCTCTTAGAGATAACCTATAATAACCACTTTTTATCCATTACTTTTTTACGAAGCGATTTTAAGCGATACAGCAATAATCCTTGTGCAATTAAGTACCTTAAATACATTGTGCATTTGATCTAGATCAATATGGCCCTTCACAGAATGTTATTCAAACGTCCTGCAGCACTTCATGATTAGCAGCGATCGCACGCGTTTATATATATATATATATATATATATATATATATATATATATATATATATATATATATATATATATATATATATACAGGGTATTCCATATTCGATGGTCTATTAGGAGTATCTAGAGAACAAAAAGATATGAGAGTTTGAAATTTTGGTTACCAATGTAGGTGTCTGCGATCTATCGTTGGAAAATATTTTCATCACAACAATATTGCCACATCTACATGTAACAGACATCAACTTGGAAATTTTAAATGAAATACCCTATATATTACATCATTTTTGAATTCTGCAACGAAATCCAAATTACTTTTGTTGAACACGTTCTATACCTATCTCTCACCGTTTTTAAAATATTAATTATTCTGTTTTTTTTTGCGAAAACTTGGTATTTTTAATATTTAATATCGCATGAATTACCTGATACATCGAACACAAATTCTGGCAACTTTGGGATAAGGTATTGTGGTTGTTATTTTGGAACGAAATTTGAATCTTTTTTATACATAGTGTTCGAAAAATACGTCTCAATTAGTATCTTTGATAAACGATAATAACAATTTTTTTTCAAATAGAACACCCTGTATATTATTCAATTTTTGAATTCTGCCAACCAATGTGCACAAATTTGATCAACTATGTCCTATACCTATCTCAGACCGTTTATGAGATATGAACTATTTTTGAAAAAATTGCTCCTATGCAAGCATAAAATTTTCAATAAAATCAAAAATCAAGTACATGATACACACATTCTTAAAATTTCAGGTGTTGGTCTTGGGCCTTCGAAAATTCATTCCTTCAATACATATGGTGAAACTTTTTCTATTTATTTCCAATCATCTACTGAATATCAAAGAGTTTTTTTTAACATTAATTTTGATTGTCACAACCAAATTTCGGCAAGTCTGATTTAAAAAACAGAAGAATGGATTTGAAAATAACTTGTATAAAACAGTTCATTGATTGATTTCCACTATGAAGGGTTTTACAAAAAATCCGACACGTGTTTCGCTATACAATAGTTTTCTCAAGCGTAAACTGTCTGTCATATTGAAGTAGTGACTGGTGATATGGAAAATGAAATAAATATTTTAGGACATTTTATGCTTATCCTCAGGCATCACTATTTGGTGCTGCGGTTGATTTGGGAATATCTCGAATTTCTATATGGAGAATTTCACAAAAACATAATATGCACGATTATAAATTAATAAGGCTGCAAGCTTTGCATAGAGATGATCCACCAAAATGGGTAGAATTTTGTGAAATGGCACTAAAATGGACATACGAAGATCCAAACTTTTTGAAAAAAATTATATATAGACTGATGAATCACAATTTTCACGTGAGGGAATATTCAATTGTCGAAATAATTACTTCTGAGCAAAGGGGATTCCAACAAAAACTCAGTTTGTATGTTTTTTGTATGCTCATGGATGATAAAGTTTCTATTTGCATTTATCAGGAAAAGTTGAATTCCGAAAAATATTTAGATATTCTGAAATCGACTGTGAGTGACTTTCTGTACAATTTGCCCCTGAACTTGTCTCGGAAATGTTGGTATTAATTGAATGGAGCTCCTGGACATTGCACACGTAAAGTGAGTAGGGAACTAACCGATATGTTCGAAGATCGGTGGATTCGTCATTTGGGTCCTTGGATTTGACCGCTTCGATCACCGAATCTGACTTCCCTAGATTTTCACCTCTGAGGAAAAATCAAAGAAAAGGTATATAAAATACCTATCAATACGAAACAGGAACTGAAATATCGGGTTAGATGTGTCTTCGAGAAAATCAAGCCGTCGGAAATCCGCAGAGCCACGACTGACCAGGTAATAACATCAATCCATCAATGTTTACAAATAAATGGTCATCAATTCAAGCACTAGAGCTACTAAATTTTTTCCATATCAGTATCAAATACCAAATAATTGCGAAGCTACTTTCACAATATCATCTCTTGTTTTCTAGTGTTGAATTATTTTTGTTATCAATTTTGAAAAGTGTTCGTTCTTGTGTCGAAAAAGTGATGTTTGTTTCAATATCATCATTGCACCCGTGCTGAGCCGGGGCGGTTCGCTAGTCTGTAATCAATTTGAAAAAAATACATCTTCAAATGGAAAAAAATTATATACCGTTATACCTCACGTATGTCTGTATAATCATAAAGGTGAATCAACGAAGCTACTATAAAATAAATAAACTAAACTAAAGTGTTTCCAAAACTGTGAAGAAACCAATACAAAAAAGTATAGCAGAGAAAATATTCCTTTTAAACACATTCAGTATCACACCGTCCATTGATATATTGTTTCCTCTTTATTGATTGGTTGGTAGGTTAGTAGGTTATTTATTTCATCGTATTTTCAGACACAATTTTGAAAACTTTGAATACATGTATACGGTTTTTTATTAAATTTGGCTCATTGAATCTTTCGCCACTGTTGATTATTGCCAACGAAAATATATCGAAAAAATGCCTAATATGGTTCGAAGGAGTCTCATTTTTAAAACTTCGTATTATCTCTATTTCAAAATCGGTTCAGGTTTCAAATTAGTGAATGTTGGGTCGTTTTGTTTCTGCTTCCGAAAGATCCAAACCCGCAACCCTCACAAAAGATATTCATGAAGCTTATACATAATTGGACCTAATTGGTCTACAAAACTGGTCAATACGTCTGTGTCTGGCTCTTAACTATTCGGACAGATATGAGGGTAAATCAATTATTATCCCACTGATTTACATTCTATTTATAGTTGTCGATTTTGGTAGCAGACCTTTTTTTGTTTCATGTCAGACGAAATAACAATCAGATACGGCCATGAAACTGAAATTCGAATACAAATAATGAACGGGGTGTTACAGGATGTTACAGCAGGATACACCACACAGTAACATTTTTTAGACTTTCCTTCTCGATTATCGAATTCTTCAGTTAGGTTGTTTCTTCCATTTTTAAGAGAATATTTTAAATTATGAATAGTTATTCAATTGAAGAAAAGTGAGCGCCGTTTGAAACAGAGTGCTTTTGCCAACGTAACAAAAGTCTATTAATTTTATCAGAATTGGAAATTATGTGTTCGGGTTTTGATGAAGTGGACGAAGGCTGTATTGCCTGGTCCTGATTGGTGAAGGTTCTACCTAAAGACGCTATTCGGTTGGCGAAAGGTCTGGGGAATATGGTGGGTGAGGCAAAACTTTGACGCTCAATTTGTCCTGCAGCAGGATCAGGCCTCTTCTGTTGACCAGTACCGGCTGCTGCTGACGAAATTTCCGGTATATATAGTCGACATTCCCATAATAGGACTCTGCTGTGATCGTTTGGCTCACCAGTCGCTGACCAGCTTACAGTAACCGTGATCTTTTTTTAGTAAATTTTTTCCTTTAAGAAGTATCTGGGTGACTCAGCGGTGTCCAACCACTGTCCTGGCCGTCTTCTGTTATCGTAGAGGATCAACTTGTCATCACACGTGACAATCCGATCCAAAAAAGGATCGTTTTGGTTCCGCAGGAGCAAAGAAGAAACGTGACCATGTCATTCGATCGTTCAAATTGTGGGGTATTCACTTTTCGAGTTTTGACATTTTTAATACGGTTTAAAGCAACCAAAACCACAATGGAGCTGACGCCCAATTTTTCCGCCATTTCTCGTACCGTTTGTGACGAGTCTGAAAATTGCATTTTATATGGCACTGACATTTATGAGCCGAAACAGGTGATTGTTTTCATTGGAAAAAAGATATCATCCGGTCACGACGACATAACAGCAAACATTTGAAAAAATCTACCAAATAACATAGAACACCTTCCAACCAACAATAATAATGTATCATTTCAATTCCGAAAGTTTTCTGATTTCCTGAAGGTATCATTGTTAATATCACTACATGAACTTATCGTAGGCGTTGACAATGTTCCTAATGTTGTGATAAAGGACTGTATCTATTCCTCTAAAAGGCATATTCAACTTAATTTTATCAACTTCTGCCTTCCTCTGTGAAAAACGGCTCGAATTTTACAAACTACGGGATAATTACAATTTTATGTAATTTTTTTAAACTCTTCGAGATATGTATGCAAAATGTTATGTACTACCATATTCAAAAAGTTATTTCTCCTACTCAGCATGGTTTCGTACAACAATGATCGTGCATGACAAATCTTGCATGTTTAAATCAATATCAATGTTCGTACCTGGACAAGCAAAAACAAGTCGATGTTGTTTATTTAGACTTTCAAAAAGCCTTTGATCAAATAGACCATTACGTTCTTCTCAGCAAATTGACAAAATTGAGACCCTCTAAGCAACTGCTTACTCTAATTGAATCATATCTAGTTAACAGAAAACAATTCGTCGAATATGAATCTGTCAAATCGGCCCAATACGTAGTTACATCTGGGGTTCCACAAAGTTCTAATCTTTGACCACTTTTATTTTTAATTTTTAATAATGACTTGGCAACCTCTTTTAATATTCCTAGCCTACTATTTGCAGACGACCTGAAACTATATTATAAAATTCAAGACATTACTGACTACCAACGTGTACAGCATGAATTAGATGTTATCAAACTTTGGTGTAATAATAATCATCTACAACTGAACGTATCCAAATGTGAAATAAAATCATTAAAAACACAAAAGCGAACTTTAATGTACGATTATTCAATCAACAAAACTACAAACAACCGCGTACATGAGATAAAAGATCTTGGTATAACATACGATAGTAAATTAACATTTACAACACATATTAGGAATATGACTGCTGATGCAAATAGGACGCTTGGATTTATTTACAGAATTGGCAAAAACTTCAAAAGTATTGCCACCTTAAAATTGCTATATTTTGCGTAGCCAGATCTAAGTTAGAGTATGGCTCTGTGTTATTGAATCCAGTTTATGACTACCAATTGAGAGCGTGCAAAGGAAGTGCCTAAAATACTTATGTCTAAAAGTTGATGGTCAATACCCCACGAGTCAAGCTGCTGGAAAATAATTCCATGAAAATAAAAAATAAATAGATAAGTACTTTTTGATCATTCCCATATTGATTTCAATTTAAGAGCCACCGGTAGACAGCTGTTTCAGCCTATTGGGCATCGTCAGTACCGGGCAAGCGGTCCTCGATTGAAGACAAAATGAGAAGAAACCAAGAAAGTACTTGATAAAAATAGCTGCGTAAACGCATGCGAAACATAAGTGGAACCATCTATTGGTGTGACACCCAAGTCAACTTACCAAGTTTTTATGTCAGTGTTGGTAGTTTGACCAATCAACCAACAACTGCGGTAGCAGAAATTTGGGAAAGTAACCTGAAATTCCATCAGAAAACGAATCCACATGTTTCTAGAAATGATATGAAATCTAGAAAGGGTAATGCAGTCAGGCTGCTGGAAAATAATTCCATGAAAATTGAAAAATAAATAGATAATTACTTTTTGATCATTCCCATATTGATTTCAATTTAAGAGCCACCTGTAGACAGCTGTTTCAGCCTATTGGGCATCGTCAGTACCGGGCAGGCGGTCCTCGATTGAAGACAAAATGAGAAAAAACCAAGAAAGTACTTGATAAAAATAGCTGCGTTGCTACCGCAGTTGTCGGTTGATTGGTCAAACCACCAACACTGACATAAAAACTTGTCACGTTGACTTGGGTGTCACACCAATAGGTGGTTCCACTTATGTTTCGCTTGCATTAACGCAGATATTTTCATCATAATCATAATTCATTAGCCCAAGTATGTATAAAGTACATTTAAGGTTGTCATAACAGAGGTATAAGTATATGTATAGAACGTAGATTCAGTGTAAAACATAGAAAAAGTAAACGACATATAGTTTAGTGTATAGTATAGTATAGTGATATAGTACATGACATTTACAGTATCTGAGAAACTTTCAACAAAATTATTAACAATTTCAGTGGATTATGGTTGTATTTCATCGAAAGAGAAGTCAAAAAATTCGTCGAGATTGTAGAAAGCATTATACAGTAAAATGTCCATAACTGCAGCTTTAAATCTTTTTATCGGAGCATTTTTAGTCCATTTGGTGATTCATTGAAAAGTTTCAGAGCAGTATAATTTGTTGGCTGCTGAGTTCTTTTCATTCTATGGTAGGGAATACTCAATAAATTTTCATTTCTGGTGTTGTAGTAGTGATATGATGAATTTAGAGATAGTGAATTCTCATTTTCTTTAATGTACATCACGCATTGTAATATAAAAACTGATGATGGAGTTAATATATTTAATTTTTTAAATAATGGTCTGCAGTGGACCTTGAAACCAGCTTGAGCTATTATTCGTATGACTTTTTTCTGCAATTTGAATATTCTCTCACTATCTGAAGAGTTACCCCAAATTAAAAGGCCGTAAGAAAAGACCGAATAGAAGTTACTACTTATATTCGACACTAACATACTACAACGGTATGTTAGTGTCGTGTCAAAAGTGGTGAATTCTCTAAATTTTCTGATTTGATAAACTACTTTATTCAATTTTGCTGCTAATTGCTCAATATGTTTTTTCCAATTCAAGTTAGTGTCAATATGGATGCCTAATAATTTCACGCTATTTTGTTGATCAGATTTTCCGAATAGTAACTCGTTTGTTTTTTCAGTATTCAGTTTAAAATTGTTTGCTGTAAACCAATTGGTGGCTCTCGCTACTGTTTCAGATTTTTTTACAGTTAATTCCTCGACCTCTTGATCTACATTCAGAATGGTCGTGTCATCCGCATATAAAATAGCTGCATCTGCGTTCAGGTATTTTGGTAGATCGTTTATAAAAACAATGAAAAATATTGGTCCTAGGACAGACCCTTGAGGAACTCCGATATCTAAAGGCAATAATTCTGATTTTTCGCCCGAGGGTAAAACAACTCTTTGCTGTCTCCGACTTAAATGAAAGGAGAAGAGCTCAAGAGCTTCACCTCTGATTCCGTAAAAATCTAATTTATTCAGGAGATAATCATGTGTTACACAATCGAATGCTTTAGATAAGTCAAGCATGGTAGCAGAAAAAAGTTTATTATCGTCTATTGACGTTGTGATTTTTTCAAGAATGGATATTGCTTTCGTCGTTGATTTATTTGTACGGTAACCGTACTGCTCTTTAGCAAATAGTTGTTTACCCTCGAAATAAGAAACGACTCTGTTTTTAAGCAGTTGTTCCAAGATTTTCGAAAAGACTGGTAGTACTGAAATTATATATATATATATATATATATATATATATATATATATATATATATATATATATATGTAATAATTTTTTGAAGCATATTATGGGTAGTACTTGATTCATTTTGTATACATAATATGTTATATGTTATGTTATTGATTCCATGTGGAGTTTAGATCCAAATGTACATCTTTTTGAACCTGTTACAAATATACATTGTATTTACTCAGTTAATAAAGTTATATATCCATCTATCTATTGTCGAAATTAGTTTTCGCCCCGTATCTTCGAAACGAGGCACCCTATCAAAAATCATCAAAGAACAAAATATCTTTGAAATAGTCCAACGAATAGTTTCTTTATTTTTTGACGCATGTTCAATAAAACACCCTGTAGAGTTATTATGAATGTATTTTCAAAATGTTTCTGTTTCTTCTGAAGGAAACCGATTAATTTTTTCTCAGATGAAATAATAAGAACGGAGTTTTTCCAAAGTTTTCCGTTCGTTAATTCTAAAATGTAATTCTAGCGTCATTCCTCAATGTTACCTGCCCGCTTTATTTCGTTCAGGTAATTTATTGTTTATAAATGAACCGATCCGCATCAAGTTATTTGCGGATCAACCACACGCTCTACGGCAATTTCCTCGATTTTCTTACAAAATAATCGTTGACAATGTCCAGTAATCCATCACCCCTAAGCCTAATCCCTGAAATCCTTATTTATACTAAAGCGATTCCTCCGGCAACTTTAGTCAACACAAAGGGATAATTCAGAGGCCATAAAGGCTATTATAGGTCTCCAAAGTGGTCTGGTCTCTGTGGGCGGTCACAGTTTAACCCAAGCGTGATTTTGGCATAAGAAAAATTGAAAGGGACTACTGACAGACACCGACAAATAAAGGAGCAAATTTTGAAATCCGAGCTGTTTATTTGTGAAAGCACGCACTCACGCATTCTGGGCCGAAGATGCGCAAATATTGAACATCTTGTGCCTCTTGCCTTATGGACCATTCATAATTTGTTTCAAAAGAGCCGAAAATCGAATTTGTTCCATCGGTGACTTTCTATACAGTGTGTCTGATGAGTAGTCAGCGACGGTTCGTGGTCACTGGATGGAGTTTGTCACGGAAAATTTAAGTAGTACTATTTTGAGATAATCAGATTTGTTTTTTAGTCGAGCATGTGTTAATATTAATAATATTCATTGGCAAATATACATTTTTCAATGTCACAAGTTGTACGAGGCAATTTCCGAATGAATATATAGTCTGGTTCACATGTACTCGATTTAGCTCTTTTTGGTGACATTTTTCAGCCCTGTTCAAAAATTACGACCAAGGTGTCATTCGATTCGTATTTTTGCCTAGAAAGTTTAAGGAAAGGTCCGAAAACGCGCCGATAAAAATTACAAAAGTTATAAACAATTAAGTGAAAAAAAAATGTGACTTTAGTTTTTTCTTAATATCTCGGAAAATTTTCAAAATTTTGGAAATTTGAAAAAAGATTTGGAAAGATCAATGAATTTGCGTAAAAAAAGTTCCTGAAAATAGAGCCAAAGGCGGGTAGTCTGGCTTCCGCGCGCCTTTCGTCACTCTGACATAAAAACAAAAAAAAATATTTAAACATATTAAATGTGAATATTAAGGAATGAAAAAATTCATGTAATGTTGGGATACATCTATAAACAATAATCCACAGTCAAAATATTTTTCTCCCAATTTTAACGTTAATTATAAATTTGTTAATTAATAACTTTTTCTGAATTGAAAGTTAATATGAAAATCCCTATAATTATTAAACTAAAACCCTGTCATTTTTTTCCTTTGGTAAAGTTATCCTTAATAGGCAAAAAAATAGATTACCGAAAATGTATTTTTTTCTTTTTTTTTGTAGACAATTGAAAATTATAATTTTATAAAAAATACATAACAAATTTTTTTTTCTAATTTTTTATGTCTCATGGCTAAAAACTACTTAATAATTTTTTTTTTAATTTTTCACAGCTATTGTTAATAAATTTATTATAAACAAATACATTGTTTACAAGCAATTCGAAAATTTTTTTGCATTATGTTAATGGAAAAAAAACATAATTTTTAGAACAAAAATGGTTTCTTAAAAAAATTTCTTCGTTGCTGAAAAATGCGTTTGTTGATTAACAATCGTTTTTTGCAACTAAATATTGAATTTAAAGAACCGTTTTTTTTTAAATCATAAGATCTATTGTTCTTTAAGGATTTGAAAAAACTTTTTTTTATTCTTTTTTTAATTGTTTATTTAACCCTCCAAACAGTAAGCAGATGTTTCTTCCACGTAACAAAAGAATATCGCATACAGGTATAAACCGGAATTTTAATATGTTTAAATTATTTTTTTGTTTTTATGTCAGAATGATGAAAGGCGCGCGGAAGCCATAGTACCCGCTTTTGGCTCTATTTTCAGGGCTCTGTAAAAATTATAAATAATCTAGATACAGTTTCGGGAGTTGGGACTTTCTTTACGCGAATTTATTGATCTTTTCAAATTTTCAAAATTTTGAAAATTTTCCGAGATATTAAAAAAAACTAAAGCCCCATTTTTTTTCACTTAATTGTTTATAACTTTTGTAATTTTTATCGGCGCGTTTTCGGACCTTTCCTTAAACTTTCTAGGCAAAAATACGAATCGAATGACACCTTGGTCGTAATTTTTGGACAGGGCTGAAAAATGTTACAAAAAAAGTACATGTGAACTAGACTAATAGAAATCCCACGGAACCAGCGGAAGCGAAAAATGGAAAGCGGGGATAAGTGAAAGTACTCGAACGACCTATAAATATAGTCATCTCTCAGAGGAATGAGTCCAGTCATTACCCGAAGACGATTGTAGATACTAACAATCGAAACGTCGTCAACTAACGTGACTTGGAATCTCTACAATTTTTATTATTTTCTTTTTTCATTCCTTAATTTTTCATTTATTCAATTGTTCTATTTTAAGTTGCATTTTATTTCACTATTATTTCATTTCAGGTTTATTTTGGTTAATATAATTGTTGTTTTCCAGCTATTCATTTTCAATTCTTCTTTTTTAGTTGTTTCAGGGATTTCAGATTATTTTATATAGTAGACAATGGAAGTCCGAACTAGTGAGATAACAATGTGAGTATGTTCAGTTTGATCTTCCTCTTGAAGATGATCACTTGGTGATAAAAACACGTGTCGAGGTGTTGAAATAACGGTTTGTTGTTGGGAAAAATCTTCAGTAATATTCATTACTACACCAACGGTTCCAAACAATGCATCACAAGCACATAGCAAATTATTCGTGAATAGCCGAGAAAATCAATTCAGTAGAAATTGTGGATATTAGATACAGTTGAAATGTTTTACTCTTTCTCATGATTTATCACATTACAACCTAATAATCTGTGTCAGAATCATTGGGTGCATTAGACTTGAACTCAAAGAATTATGTACCTAGTTACTCAGGACATGACAGTTACTGATGATTCTTTTAATGATTTTAGAAAAACTGATTTTAGATTTTTCGTCTCACAACGTACAGATGTGATTATTTTTTCATCTGATTTCATTCAATGAAATTTTTATCCTCGCTCAAGTAACAACTTGATAAAATAGCGAGCTATAGAATAATAACGAAAAACTATCATTTAACCATTAACAGTGAAATCAAGAACAATTCCAGACAGAATGAAAGACATGACAAAAACTTTAGATTTTTCTTTCTGAGGTTGTGAACAAATTCACGAAATGATGATTCCTAATTAGTCGTTGCTTCATTTAAGACCTAATGAAAAACCGCAAAAGCTTACATCATTTCCAATATGAATTAACGCACTCTGAGGCTAACAAAATGTCGCATTATAAATGCAAATTAACTTCTATATTATTATGTAAATCCAACTACCGACGTTCTACAATTTTTTCAACTCGAAGTCGTAAAAAAGAAACGCATCTCCTCAAACTAATAATCACGTTCCTACCATCACCTACAAAATATCACCGTACAATACCTGCTAATAACTTTTTTTGGTATATAATTATCGTGCCGCCTTCAAAAAAAGTTCCAGACTAGTTAACATAACAATAAAGTTGATTATAAGCGCGGCAGAGTCCTGTAAAAAAAAGAAATCGGTTAAAGTAACTAAACAGGGTTGGTTGGGAGACTGGTAGAACATACAGACGGACAGGTACCTAATCAGAATTTGTTTTTTGCTCTGTTTAGTGGACGGTGAATGTAGATTGGGTTAGGTAGTTGATATTGGTTCGGTACACGGTTGGAATCCGTTTGCGCCAATGTCGTCGATAAGCTGTATATTGTTATATGTTTTCTCAAATCTTGGCATTTATTATTTGAAATGTGATTTATTTGTAGTGCGTAATTTTTCAAAAACACATCCTCCATCGTCTCCCATTGGAATTTGATTATATTATTCAACGTAATCTTTTTTTTCAATTGATATATACGAGGTGTCTTCAAAAAATTAGGTGAATATTCAAATTACGCCGGCTAAGTACATTCGATTAGCGATGTTTTCATTTTTTTATGTTGGTGCACTCGTCACGAGTATATGTTCAGGGTTTCAGCTGTTTAGTATGTTTAGTTTGATGGTGAGAGGCATAAAAGTTGAAAGGGATTTGCTTGTTCTGCGATTTCCTGCGATCGAAAAAATGTATCGAAGGAATCACACGTTAAAAGGTAAGACCTCGTTAATCCTTAGCTCGCACAAGTTTCAACTTTTGAGAGTTCTCATTCGTAGGAAGACGACAGCTGATTGACGGAAAAACAGATTTTAAACAAATCAAACAGATTTGCATCAAATTTTGTATAAAGAATAGAATTGAGTGCTCGAAAACGCTCAAAATGTTAACAGTGGCATACGGTGATTGTAATCCGAGTCAACAAAATATTTACGAATGGTACAAGCCTTTCACATAAGGTCGAGAATGTGTGATTGACCCCGTTGGTCCTGGGCGTTGAGGAAGGGGAGAAAATTGGGTAAATATTCGTTTTAAGGGGACCCAGCGATTTTCAAAAAAATTTTTGAGTTTACTTAGGTATTTTGATGCGTAGTTTGAGAATCCGAAAGAAGAAAGCGGCGCTCTCCCTTATTCACAAATTTAAGGCCCTACAAAGTTCAGAAAATAGCAACTTTTCAGCCTTCTTTTTCATAAAATACACTTTTTTAAAACACAATCATTTATTCACTAGATCACCTTTACGTTGTTTTAATAAAATGTTCTTTACACCTTATTCCTCCTTGATTGACACTTTTCAATTCAACAATCAACTTTTTCCTCATAAAAAACTTAATTTAAAAACGAATTCTTCTTCTGGTGACATTCTTCTATTTCTAGGTTAGTTACTAGTGACATTTCAGAAAAAAAGCGGTTGGTATTTGCCGCCGCCTACTATTTCAAATTCGTAGACTTGGAATTTAAGTTTGACGTGGGTGATTAGAAATACAAAAAATGAATTTAAACGAAATTAATAATTTAGTGAAAGTAAGTGTCTCCTTAATTCTTTATTTAGTCCAGGTAGGAGTGTTTGCAAAAACAATACGTTTTACCAGTTGCAATGAAGAGTGCAAATTGAATTATGACACTTTACTATATAGATGTAACAGAAAACTGAAAATCAAAATACCGAAGGAAAAAGCTCAGTACATTTGTTGAATGGAAACCTTCTTTGAATGTAAGCATCAGTCGTTCCAACTACGCCATTAACCTTGAAAACATAAAATACAGAGATATACAGGGCTATTCAAATTCGTTTCTGTACATGGGGATCTCGTAAATGATAAGAGATAGAGTGTCGGTTGAATTATGGCAAAGTTGCGTATTTTAGAGTCCTATTCAATGATGTGAAGAAATCGAATATAGCTTTTTTGGTTCTGGAGATATACAGGAAAAACCATAAAAATCCCAAATTATTATTTTGCCTATATCTTCTGTATTCGCAGACATATTGGAAATCAGTCCACATTTTGCTATTGGCATTTGATGTAGGCTCTCGGAATATATCCATGAATCTTTTATAAAGGGTGTCATCTGACTTGGGCCACCCCCATCTTTGAATTTTTAAATACGGATCTGTATTTTTTGTTGTAGTTTTTGGATCGTAGACGTTCACTTCATACTGAGAAATCAAATTCCATTTTATATTTCGAGATGTTTCGGTAATATTCGATTATAATTTTGTGAATTATTCTCTTTTAAATTACGGCCCTGGAAATTGGTTGACTGAGTTGAATAAAAACACAATAGCAACTTACACGTCTCCCTATGTAAAGTAGAGTTTTTCGAGAGTTTTTTTTTGAATTTTTAGGTAGCTATTCATATTTTTTCCATTGCTCTGAGCATTTTCTACAATGAACTTCTAATAAGAAAACCTTTTATGATTATCTGAAATATATCTACAACAAATATATATATATATATATATATATATATATATATATATATATATATATATATATATATATATATATATATATATATATATATGTGTGTGTGTGTGTTTCGATGAGCAGAAAAAAAAGTTGTAGCAATAATAACATCCGAAACGAACACTATAATTATAATGAAAATTGAAATAAAGTAAGTAATTTATATATACACAAAAAAATTAATTGTGCAATAAATGTTCGAATTGGAGTCCTTCCATTTCGAGACAAATAATGGGACAATAAGATGGTCTGGTTTGCAAGATCACCAGATCTTACTATTTTGGACTATTTTCTATGGGGGACAGAGAGATAGAAAATGTGGAAGACTCGAGATCGAGGATTTTGAATAATTTCGCAACAATGCAGCAAATGAGTGTAATAATGGCAATAAATAATATGAAAAACCGAGTTTAAAAATGTTTCGAAATGGAAGGACTCCAATTCGAACATTTATTGTGTCAATAATTTTTTTTGGTACCTATATAAATTACTTCATTTCAATTTTCATTACAATTATAGTATTCGCTTCGGATGTTATTATTGCTATCATTTCTTTTTCTGATTATTAAACCGTCAGGGAAACCAATTCAGATTGAAAATTGTCAACTACTCGACCTATAAAAAATCCCCAAAATATGCTGCGACAAACTTTTTTAACATGCTACATAATGACTTGGAGAATCAGCCAAACCTGTTTAGATTCAAAACAGAATTGAAATGTTATCTGTTTTCTAGGGCATTTTATAGTATTTCTGAATTCATTCCGGACTGTCGATGACCAATACCTACTTTCAGTGTAGCTTGGTTTGAAGATGTTTTCAAAGTGTTTTATTGTTTTATTATTTTAACATTGTTCTGTTTTGACTTATCAATCCAATGTAAATTGGTATATGATCAAGAAATGTCTATCTTTCTATCATATAATATATTTTTGATGTAGATATGTTACAAATAATCATAAAAGGTTTTCTTATTCAAAGTTCATTGTAGAAAATTCTCAGAGCAATGGAAAAAATATGAATAGCTACCTAAAAATGTAAAAAATTCTCGAAAAACTCTACGATACATAGGGTGACGTGAAAGTTGCTATTATGTATTTATTCAACTCAGTCAACCAATTTCCAAGGCCGTAATTTAAAAGAGAATAATTCACAAAATTATAATCGAATATTACCGAAACATCTCGAAATATAAAATGGAATTTGATTTCTCAGTATGAAGTGAACGTCTACGATCCAAAAACTACAACAAAAAATACAGGTCCGTATTTAAAAATTCAAAGATGGGGGTGGTCCAAGTCAGATGACACCCTGTATAAAAGATTCATGGATATATTCCG
Source organism: Leptinotarsa decemlineata (assembly GCF_025532065.1). Classification (NCBI taxonomy): domain Eukaryota; kingdom Metazoa; phylum Arthropoda; class Insecta; order Coleoptera; family Chrysomelidae; genus Leptinotarsa; species Leptinotarsa decemlineata. Next base: position 13,380,816 of record NW_027412674.1, read on the forward strand.
AGAGCCTACATCAAATGCCAATAGCAAAATGTGGACTGATTTCCAATATGTCTGCAAATACAGAAGATATAGGCAAAATAATAATTTGGAATTTTTTGGTTTTTCCTGCATATCTTCAGAACCAAAAGAGCTATATTCGATTTCTTTACATCATTGAAAAGGTCTCTGAAATGTACAACTTTGCCATAATTCAACCGACACTCTATCTCTAATCGTTTATGAGATTCCCATGTACAGAAACGAATTTGAATAGCCCTGTATAACCAAAAAGCAGCTGTGTACATTTTTTAACATTTTTATTGGAAAAATATTGATTGTCAAAGTGAAACGTGTCAAGGAAGAAGGACTAAGGTAAAGGTGAATCTTTCCTTGCCAAAAAAATAGACTTTGTGTTTTTTCAAAATCTGGTACAACTTCCTTTCGATTGATTCTCTATCGAATTAAATTCTTTATTTTCATTTATTCCATTGTTCTATTTTTACTTGTATTTTATTCCACTATTATTTCATTTCAGGTTTATTTTGGTTAATATAATTGTCATTTTCAGCTAGTCATTTTCAATTCTTCTTGTTTTGTTGTTTCAGGGATTTCAAATCATTTTATATAGTTTTATATAGTAGACAATGGAAGTCCGAAATAGTGAAATTCATCATGAAACATTGTCAATCACCTTCAAACAAAGATTTTAAACAGAGATTTTTTAAACACACATAATGGCATCAATCGGCCTTTTAAACAAATACAAAGTTATCAGTATATCTTCTCATGCATACTTTGTTTTATTCAAATTTGAAGATAGAAAGCGCTCAATGAAATACCCTTTATTCATAGAAATAGACAATGGCTTCTCTTGAGGATAACTCTGTCCAGCATAATCAGAAGGCAGCCTTAAATATATTTTGTAATCTGAAACTCATAGAAGCAACGGTATAGCTGTCTTTAAGTTATTTTCAACCGTTGGTGGAATATCCCTCTTTTAGCAAGTTTGCAATCCTTTCACATTTTACCTGTTGCCTTTAGTATAGGTGATAATCAACAAAGCTCGCCGCTACCTGCTTTGGCTTTCTGCCTTTTTGCATATTGCCATAACCTGTACGAGGCCCCAGGTATTGTTTTTTATTCAGAATTATCATATTTGAGGATTACTGAGTCACAAGAGACACAGATAACCTTCTTAGGATTGGTCGGTGCATAAAAAGGAGTTTTTTGTGGGACAAGATGTTTCCCCTTGGCACGAATGTGTTTGTTGTTTGTTTTTGCTTGTGTTGATTTGTGAAATTCTTTTTGAATATGCCGTCCATATTCTCAACAGGAATTTTTTATTATTTGACTTTCTGTCAGAATCTGTGATTTCAGTTCACATCTCATTTTAATATCTATTTAAAACATGGCCTCAACTTTGAACAATACATCAAAAAATACATGAACTTGAGCTGAAGAGAGGCAAAAAGTTAAAATTTGGATTAAAAACTGAGCAACATCAAAGTGTACAGGGTGTTTCAAATGCGAGATACGAAATTGGTTGAATTGAAGCAAAGTTGCGCATTTACCTGACTAACAATATGCCGTTGAGAAAGTTCTAAAATTCCGAGTATATCCAGAGATATGGAAATTTCAGAAAATGGTTATTATTTTTTTCTGGCTTCAATTTTCCAAGAATTCGAAATTGAATTGCATTTCCACATTGACACTTTATCTCTGCTACATAATGGTGTTTTCAGATTTGCTATCCAACGTTTCGTCTTCCGGCCACCATCATCGACTTTATTTTTTCTTATGGAAGCTACATTAGATTCTTTCTGTTTCAAATAGAACCAGATTTTTCCCTTTCAATCCAAATCTTACTAAACTCGGTGAGATTTACATCCAATAACTTCAACATAGTTCAATTTGGTTGTCGTCTTTCGGAATACGCGTTTAAATACATTTCCGATGTCCTAACACTGTTTCTATCGTATTTGTAATAAATTTGTATCATATCCAGTTTTCGCCAAAAATTCAATGACTTGTACCGTAACAAAATGTCATTGAGTGTAACAAATTGAAAGTCAATTTAAGAAACTTCAAAGTCAAAGCCTATTATGATGAGAATAATTTTTTTTTAATGTTTCCAATTATTCGGTAAAGAATGATAATTTACGATACATCATTGAAAAGGTCAAATCTGGTTCTATTCAAAATAGAAATAATCCAGTGTAGCGCCCATTAAAAAAAAATTGATGGTGGTGGCCGGAAAACGAAACGTCGGATAGCAAACCACCATTAAGTAGCAGGGAAAAAGTGGTAATGTGGAAGCGTAATTTATTTTCGAATCCTTCGAAAAATAAAGCCAGAACAAAATAAAAACCATTTTCCGAAATTAATGTTTTTTCTGGACATACTCGGAATTTTAGAACTTTCTCTACGGCTTATTGTTAGTCAGGTGAATTTGCAACTTTGCCCTAAGTTAACCATCTTCGTCCCTCTCATAGTTTCCGAAATCCAAATGGTGAGGATCGAATTTGAAACGCCCTGTAGAGTACGAAGTTCTCTTATATATAATAATATACACTACAACATAGTAGAGATATGTAGCTGTGTTTCATCAGGATGGACCAGCAGTCTATTTTAATAATTTGAAAAAAAAAGATGTATTTCTGATTTCGGGGAATTGTACTAAAGAACAAGAAGCAACTTTTTCACGATTTCCATTCTAATTTCCACTTCAATACATATTTCACTACATGGAAATTGAGTAGATTCAATGGAATTTATATATTTGTATAAATATGTTGTATTCAGATCACTTTTTGTCCAACCAATGACTTCCTATTTTTCATCTATTCTGTATGAAAATAGTTCACTTTTATGAAAAATCGGTAAATACTTCGAAGTGTGAATTTCCACGTAAAGAAATAACTGTGACAGAAATATGTTGTGGTTTTATTGGCTGTGGTCTGCGGATTTTTTGTCTGACGTTTCGTCTACAACTCAGGTGAGAGATTGTGGACGATAAAATTGACTTGAACTGAGTTCTTGGGCAACATCCTCTATGAGTGATCATCTAGAGCAGTGGTCGCCAACCTCTTCAATGTGTTGAGCTACTTTGTTAATTTTGGAATAAACAGCGAGCTACCCACACGGAAGCCACGTAACGCAACGTAAATGAAATAATCCACAGTTAATTCATCATTATATGTATTTATTTTACTATTTAACTGGTAATACATAATACATAGGTACTAATAATAAACTAATAACAAAATAACTAATATTACTAGTACAAACTTGTTCATAGCTACATTCCTACCTATCAAACGAAGGTGTTTGAAAAATAAACACAAACTTTTATCCAGCCACAACGGCATGTCACGTATGATTTGAAAATAATAACAACAAAAAAGTAACGCACTATCATGAACATAAACATTGAAAAATAAAAAAGCACGTTCAATGAGAAGGCTGACACTCAGACTCATCGATAATTTTTTTAATGTTTGCAGTATAATTTGATGCAGCCATTCGAATACAATTATCCAAATGTTCATCTGTGAGTTGATTGCGATATTTGTTCTTAATAACTTCATATTGGAAAAAGAAGATTCATACAAAAAGATTGAACTGAATCATGCTTTCACTTTCAAGGCAACACGGCATAGAACTGAATAGTTGTCTTTACTCACAATAGGCCAGATACATTCAGTACTTGAGACTAACGATTTCAATGCTAAATCATTTTGAACCTCAATGACTTCCATTTCTGTTGCAGCGATGTTTTCGCCAAAGTTCTGCATAACACAAGTTGCAAACTATTGGATATCAATTTCCATAAAGGGGAAAACAACAAACTGCGCTACTAAAGCTATTTCATTGAAATCATTAAAACGATTTTTGAAGTTATTCTTCAGGATAGAAATTATTTCTACATGATATTTGTTGTCACAGGGTTCTAATGGATTTTGAGATATTTTTTCTGAAAGAATAGGAAAATGCTTGGCATCGCTGTTAATTAGGTTTTGTTCCCAAAACTCCAGCTTTTTGATAAATGCTTTTATATCAGAAATCATTTCCGCTAGTTCTTTGTCTCTCCCCTGAAGCTGCAAATTAAGTTCGTTTAATTTCTCTGTAATGTCCACGAGAAAACCAAAATCTCTAAGCCAAATTGAATTTTCTAGTTCCGAAGTCGGTATATCGCGTTGTTTGAAAAATTGAACTATGCCAGATAGGACATCATTAAAACGTTTCAGCACCCGTCCTCTACTTAACCATCGGACTTCAGAGTGAAGGAGTAGGTCCCCGTATTGACAGTCAACTTAATCTGCCAAGGTTCTGAATAATCTTCTTTGTAACGCTTGAGCTCTAATCTTGTTCACAATTTTTACCACCAGTTTCATAACGTTGTTTAGTTTCAGGAAATTTCCACATAATGCTTGCTGATGGATAATGCAGTGGTAACAGAGAAATTGCGGAAAAGTTTCATCTTTACGACATAACGCCACCAGACCCTTATCACAACCCACCATAGCTGGAGCGCCATCGGTTGTCAAGCCTACCATTTTCGATATTGGAATTTTCTCGGAAGAAATAATATTTTTTAAATGAGGAAACAACTCATGTCCAGTAGTGTGTCCTTTCAGTGGAATGAACTTCAAAAGATCTTCTTTAATCGTAAAATCACTAAAAACCATCCTGACGAACTCGGCCATCTGGGCAGTGTCAACGACATCTGTTGATTCATCCAGTTGAAGTGAAAAATAAACACAGTTATCTAAGTCAGTTCTTAACTGTAAAAAAATATCATTGCTCATTACTTCTACACGTCTCATCACTGTATTAGCAGAAAGTTGCATAGATTTTATAGCTGAAACTATCTCGTCTTTATTTCTAAAGTTGGCAAATAACGAATCAGCAGCTTCTAAAAACGCCTGTTTTATCATTTCCCCGTCTTCATAAGGTTTCTTTTTTTGTGCAATTATCTGGAACACACGGTACGACGCTTCAGTTGCAGCCTTATTTTTGTCGACTGTTCTTAAAAATATTGATTGTTGTCCAATTAACTGTTTCAGTTTGTCCTTTCTGGCAGCAGAATGTAGTGGGAATGATTTTTCAAAATCAGATTGTACAGTTTTATGATGTCTCTCAATATTTCCTTTTTTAGCAACGGAGACCGAAGTATTACATAACAAACACACATTTTCATCTTTAACATCTGTAAAAAAGTATTGTTTTTCCCATTCCGAATGAAAGTGGTGTGTCTTTACCTTCTTACAACTGCTTGCCATACTATTATTTTAGTTGTTCTCTACTAACCCAACCGCTGGACGTTGGTTACGCGTTCAGTTTCAAACTGAGCGCAATGTCGCCGCGCCGTGCGTATTCATCCCGTTCAAAGCAGTCCAGATCGTTCTCGAACACTAACGCGCTGGTCCGGCTGGTCGGTTCTAGCCGATTCTAGCTTGATGGTGTCAGCGGCAGATCGCTCACTGCAATGTTGCCGCTGTTTATGTTTAATATCATGACAATTAGATCTTTTTGTGGAATTTTCGGAAGCTTCTCTGATTTTTGCAGTTTGCATTTTTTAAATTAAAATCGTTGTTAGAGCTACCACAATTGGCTCCGCGAGCTACCGGTAGCTCGCGATCGACAGGTTGGCGACCACTGATGTAGACTATGAAATATGATATCTCGATCTTTTATTCTCCTGAATAAAAAAAAATCAAATATATTTCCAAAAAATGCATATTCGTTAGTCGTAATAAAATTTCATTCTACTACCCAGCTTACTACTACTAACTATTTTACTGTACGCCAACTTAGCACTGAGAAGTACTTGTAAACTCTAATATGAGATAAGAGAAATATGAAATGAAATATACCGAAATGGGACGAGTCTTTGTATTCGTTGTAGATGTTCACCACTGCAGAATAGTTTCTGGTATCTGAAATCGTAGCAGCTCGAATTTCCCTCGACGTCGCGTAGCTGTAGTGGCTGGCTTCTTCAGAAGTTTATTCATGGGCGAATTATCAAGATGAATAAACCTCTGAGAATGCCAGCTACCCGTACTGGCGAAACGTCAGGATGCAGTTTCAAACCTATGACGACATTCAAACCTGAATGAATATAGTAACACTGAGTACTGAATCTGTCTACTTGTATTGGTATTATCCGGCTCGAAGGACCAAATGATTATTCGATGCTTTCGAAACTGTTGCATGAGAGAAAATTTCAAGGTAATGGCAATGCGGTATTGTTACAACTTAGGAAATTTCATTGATTCATAACATCTAGTTGAATAAATTGAATGGGTTATACTTTTAGGGGTGGTTAATTTTTGGGGGAAAATTTTTTGCTTACTCGATAGAATTATTCGGGATTGATAACTACTTCTATTACTAATCACTGAATCAAAAACATCGAAAACATCGGGGTCGCAATCAACAACTGCCGATTGACCTCTGATATTCTTTATTTCCTTTCAGTCTAACTGCCACGCTTACTTTTTTCACTGATATCACAGTTCAGTGTTCATTCGTTCATTAAACAACTGAATTTTAATCAGCTGAACCAGCATTGAACTTTACCCTAATTTTTTTATGTCTCAAATAATTTGTTTATTTTGATAAGAGCTGTTGATAAAACATGAAATTGATAAGATAGGCAGACTATTGACATTCCCATGTTTCTCTATTGGTGTTTATAGCACTAACGACCAATATATGCTGTAGAAACAAATCAAGTTACAAATTGCGTCCGCTAGGGACGCGGACGTCAAATTTATGAATAACTATTTCTATTGGTTGTAACAAAAGTTTTGCCCGTTTTAATGTCGTGTGTTTTTGTAGCTCCATATCTCGATATATATTCATTCTACTGTGTCGTGGTATACATATAATGATCGCTACAGAATTTTGTACTCTATACATTGTGTAGATAACGAGTTATTGATTTCAAAAATGAATAGACTTGGAGCGGAAAATCGCTCAAAATTTGATAAAAACATATTTTCAAAATATGAAACAACAAGTCATTTTATAAGGTGTAAAAAATCATCAATAACAATAAAACAGGGTGCTCCTCAGGAATCCATACTGGAACCACTTTTCTTTTTAATTCATGCTAACGGTCTAATTACCTGGGCTAGTGGAAATCATATACCACTGAACATCAACAAAACAGTGTTAATGAAATATTCGATAGGTAATGGCACTATAAATGGCACTTCTAGTTTACTTGAATATAATGATCTAGAGGTTACATCCTGCTCAACAACAAAATTGCTTGGTCGCGCTATAGATCACAAACTCACGTGGAATCTACTTACTAGTATTTACGTACTCTCGAAGGTTTTCACAGACAGGAATATCTCACTAGTTCGGACTTCCATTGTCTATTATATAAAATGATTTGAAATCCCTGAAACAAGTAAAAAAGAATAAATTAAAAAAAGAATAGCTGAAAATAACATAATATTAAGCAACAATAAACCTGAAATGAAATGATAGTGAAATAACCTACAAGTAAAAATATAATAATTGAATAAATAAAAATTAAAGGAATGCAAAAAGAAAATAATAAAATAAAAAAATAAAAAAGTGTAGAGATTCCAAGTCACGTTAGTTCACGACGTTTCGATTGTTGGTATCTACAATCGTCTTCTGGTGATGACAGTCATCACCAGAAGACGATGATTTCATATATATATATATACCATTTTTTAATTTTTTTCTTTCTGTCATTCATTCAAAAACAGACACCACCTTGTCAAAATCATACAAATAAAGCCATTCGTTTGTTTCATGTCGTCTTGTTTTAATGTTGTCTCGAAAATTTGGTTGTTTCAATATTTTTTTAATATTTCTAATATGTCTGATGTGTTTTAAAATAGTGATATTGATACGACGAAACTACTTTTCGGTGAGTGATTTAATTAGGAAGTCATTACTTCTTGTGAAATTAAAACGACAATATTCGTTGTGGGAGGTATGTTCATTGGTATCATTCATTGTTACAGAGATCTGAAGAAGAATTTGAATAAATTCAAAACGTCGACAAGTAAATAATTGTTTTTTAGGAAAAAATTGATGCTGTTTCCCAACCTACTTTCCTTCATTATAATTTGTATTGAAAATATGTCTATATTTCCATTTGGATATTGAATTGTTCTCATTTCATCAAAAGTTTTATGTCTTTAAAACATATTTGTATACAACTACCCTAAGTACCTCAAGTGAATTTCCGAAAAAATTATTGAAGTGAAAAGAAAATTGCCAATTTTTTTGTCAATCTGAAACTACTAATGAAGTTTTGAAAGTTTCTGCGAGTTCGTTTACCGATTCAAATAAGAACTGTTGTCTTCATTGTGAACCATTCTCACGAAATGAATCAGAACGAACAAATAACATATCTATTGTTTATTCAATGTAACACATAAAAAATCCCTGATAAATTCTTGTGAAATTCATTAAGTGAATGATTTAGGTTATGTATATAGGTTGGTACTGTAACAATTTGGTGGTACTGGAACATTGATCCTACAAATTCGGCAGACTGGGAAAGCTATGAAGAATATAATAAATTTCGCCAATGAAAATGGTGATGATCGGTTCAAGGGGTCAGGGGTCAAGTATATCTGATGATCCAAATAATTGGCTATCTGTTTTATAATAACAACATAATCAAATCAACACCGCACAATGATCATATTATCAACTAAAAAACTTTATTATTACTTCATTATGTGGCGTGACAGAGGTCATAGTCTTGAAATTCTTTTTCTTTTCCTAAACACTATGAATATTGAGTTGGTCACTTCGAAATGTTTCTGAATTCATATAAAACAACTTATTATTGATATCAGATCTTTGCCTGAATCTTGAGCTATTTCGAAAAAAAATGAACTTCATGGTGTTTTTGAAAAGCAATAAAAAACATTCTAAGGACACTTGGTTCCACTATCAGTTCTAATTTCACGCATCTCTTGCGAACATTTATGACCGATACCTCAAAATTTTATTGGGCTATTTGTTCAGTAACCAGAATTAGGGTTACCACAAACTGTGTTTATTGCTGCCAGTTCAATGAATCAATTAACTTTATTGGTTTCAGATGTGCCAAGGACTTTTTTTATATTCGAGGACCTCTAATCCCCACGAATTCCAAATTGTCTCGTAATGACAGTAAATGCGAAGTGGTCACTTATTTTGCGATTTGTTTATCAATGGTTAGTCGAAGAATTTGCATCGATTATGATTGTGATTCAAAAATATTTCAATAATAATCGATCTGAATGGACCATAAAGTCCAAGACTTATAATAACTGATTTGATTTAATATGTTTACAAGAATTTGTAACGATTTATCATCAAAAATTCGGCTTTCTACTGATTATAATAGTATTGAACCATTGAAAAATGACATTTGACGTTGAAAAAAATCATTTCGGTATTGATTTATCGATCTAATAAAAAGATAACAAACACCACGAAAGTAGACCTGTATACGAATCGATAATATTGCTTGTTTGTATTAGGTTGTTTCGAAAGTCAATCTTGAAATCATGGATTTTTGTGAACTTCATCAGTTCGGACTTCCATTGTCTGATATTATATGAAATGACTTGAAATCCCTGGAAGAAGTAATGAAGAACAATTGAATGAAAATTCGTTGTGGACTTCTTTCTCCATAGTAAAAGTGATGGAAGGTCAATGAACAAGGAAGTCCACAACGAATTGTCATTCTTAGACGAATTGGTGAAAAACACCGACACTGAGTGGGAAATATCCGTAAACCGAAAATCCACTCACATGGGACAGTATCTGAACTACGAATCCAACCACCATCAATCGACTAAAAGAGGAATCATCAAGACTCTATTAGACTGTGCTTTTGGGCTCTGTAATACGAAGGAAGGTCTCGAGACGGAACTAGACATCATCAAAAATGATCTTCAACAGAATGGCTACTCCAAAGCAATGGTGGAACAGACTTTGGCTAAGAGACAGCAAGAGTCTCACAAGGAAGAGAATTATCGGAAAAGATAAGAAGAATTGGGTTCAAGTACAACATCAGAACCTGTTTCAGATCCGGAAACACTATCCATAACAGCCTCACGGAAATCAAGCCACTAAACGCGGACTGCGATTCCAAGAATTGCATTTACCGGATACCCTGTGAGTGCGGAAAATCCTATATCGGTGAAACTAACAGGCTTTCGAATGTTTACATTGCCGAGCACAAGAAACAGCAAATTAGGAATAGCAGAACATGTTTGGATTCATCAACATAACATCGGAGGAAGGAACATTGGTTTAGGAGAAAATTCAAAGAAGCCGCATACAGTTGTTGTATTCAGCTAAGCTAGCGTAGAGATACGCAACATATGGAAACCCATAATCAAGCGAAAAATAGCCAACATCCGCCAAACGGTCATCTCCCACTGAACCGGTGAAGAGGAAAAAAAAAGAGGAGATAAGTGAAAGCATTCGGATGACCCATGAACAGTGAGAAATGAGTACAGTTATCACTCGCAGACAACGAGGAATGTTCCTCCTGAAGAAAATCAAGTAGTTTTCATAAAAAAGCTCTAAAACAACGTATTTTGAACTCATCATTTCAACCTCTTTCTTTAAAATTTATTTATATACTTAAAAAAGAGAAATGGAATAATCCATTCAACATTTGAAGGGATTCGTTTCTATTTCACCAATTGGCAACATGGGTTTTATCTTATCAAGGACGATGAATCTGTTATCTGTATGAGACAAACAAAGATGACATGTTTGAGAGGCGTGCTGTTCTGTTTACTCATGTTCCAAGTTCCGAGACATTCTGTGATATATGACATTTTGTGCACCTAACCTATCTTCCTCTATATAAATAAATAACAAAACAACTGTTGTTAATGTGGCTTTTGGAGGTGGTATTGAACTATAATTTATATTTTGCCTTAATTGTTGATTTATAAAGATAATTTCCTTTTTCAAAGTAGAATATCTAGGTACGTATAAATTATTTCAACTTGATATAGGCGCGGTTGCCAATATGTGAATTGAAAACAAATCCTTTTTAAAATTAAAACCCAACATTTGAAACATCAATTTGAATACTTTTCGAAGTGAATTTGAAAAACTCATGAATTAAACTCAACTTTATTTTGTTCAAACTTGCATTTGCTGTAATGAACCAAATTGAGGAACATTTCCTATTGGGGATACTAACAATCGAAACGTCGTGAATTAACTTGGCTTGGAATCTCTTAACTTTGTCATTGCAGTTTTTAAGTTGTGTTCAATTGTTCTATTCCTACTTATATATTATTTCACTATCATTTCATTTCAGGTTTCTTTGCTCAACATAATTGTTATTTTAAGCTATTCTTTTTCAATTTTTCTTTTATATAAGTTCAGATTAGTTCGAACTAATGAAATTCATCATGAAATATTTTCAATAACACTCAAACATGTGTTTTGGTAACTCCATATATCAATATTTATTCTACTGTGCTATATACGTGGTGTACAGAGTGACCACTTTTTAATGGGATTGTATTGGTAACTTTCAAACAATAAGATGTTAGAAGGCCGATCGAATGGAAAAAAAGTTGAATTCATAGAAGCATTGTCAAGCCGTTCAAACAAATCGAGAATACCAGAGCCGTTTATTTCATTTTTCTTTTCGCGTTATTTCAAAGATAATCTAAAAATGTTGCAGACATTCTTTATTCGATAGTTGATTTTTCTCAATATCATGTAATCAGATTTCGAATATAACGTTTCGTAATAATTGCATGGCATGAGCCAACAGATACGCCGACATCCTCAGCAACTTCATTAAGAGTGATTCAGGGATTCTCCATGACAATTATCTTCACTTTCTCAACATTTTCATCGGTTGTTGACATTGACATTAATATCTTCACAACCTTCTGTTAAAAGCTTATACCACTACTAAACATTATTCTGACTTAGAGTTACAATCACCCTATGCCACTGCCAATATTCCAACTGTTTTTGATCACTGTATTCCATTTTTTTCACAAAATTTCATACGATAGCAGAAACTCGACGAACACGCAACACTTCTAACTCTTATGCCTCTCACCAACAAAGTGAATATGATAAACAACTGAAACTATGAACATATATATTCGGGACGAGTGTACCAATGCAAAAAAAATACGTAGCCCGCGAAGCTTGAACACTTACCTTATATTTTGAAGAGTAGGGTATGTAAGTTCTCATGAAAATGTCAGAAAATATTACCAAAATCCCCAAATGAAGATAATTATGAGTAATATCGTCTCGAAACTGTTTTAGTTTTTTGTCATATGGGTTTGAAAATACAGGCTTTGAAAGTCTTTCGTACCTCTTACGTTCCTCAAGTGGGCGTGATATTCGGACGCTAACTAGTTTAGTAACCTCTGTGGAGTAACTAAATATTTGAGAAGTAGTTTCAATAATGTTCACCACTCATTTTACTATTACCACTTGACGTTTCGAGCAGGTGTGGTAATACAGAATAATAGATATCGTTGTTCAAACGATTAACAACTTTCTCGAAGAAATAGAAACGAAAATAAATAGTTTAACAGTGTGATTCTTTATATAACAATATGTGTTTGATGTGAAAAAAATATTTATTAATTTTCAAACAGAATCATTTGAAATTTTGAAAAAAGTTTTCCAGCTCAAACAGTGCTCATGAATTTGATTCGTTTTCAAAAATATTTTCATTAGTCAAAACACTGATTCACAGACTGATTCATGCAAAGATATATTCGAGAGACTGAAAATATTAACATTACCATGTCTAGTCATATTAGAGTTGAGTATGCTGATATTCGACAATAATGATGAAATTTATGTGAGGAACAAACAAAATCATAGTTTCAATACAAGACAAAAGAATGATTTTTCAATTCCATTCGGAAAATTCAAAATAACTCACCAATTTCTCAGTCATATGGCTTCTAAAATATACGATTCTCTTCCTTCAAATGTGAGAAACTGCATAACAAAACAATCATTCAAATATAATTTAAAATCCTTTTTGACAGGACAGTGTTTTTTTGAACTGGATGAATATTTGTCGTGGCAATTTGCGGTGAAATCAATTTTTGAGTATTAGTATAAGTATTAGTATTATTGTATTTTAAATGTAAACAAGTGACTTTTTCCATATGGTTTGTAACTGTCTTAAGGAAATAAATTACTATTATTATTATGAGCAAATCCAATCCATCTTTCATAAACAGCTTCTGCATTATTTTCTGGAACTGAAGGATAAAATAATATAATAAATGAAATAATTGATAATCAACTGGTGTTTTCATAAATATGTGAAAAATAACATTGATACTCTTTTAAGAGCCTAATCAATTCAAATCAACGTTTGTTTGAAGGTGATTGACAACGTTTCATGATGAATTTCACTAGTTCGGAGTTCCATTGTCTACTATATGAAATGATTTGAAATCCCTGAAACAACTAAAAAAGAAGAATTGAAAATGAATAGCTGAAAATAACAATTATATTAACCAAAATGAACCTGCAACTGTTCAAAATGCCGATCATGAATTTGCATAATCGTGAAAGTGAATATCACCACTCACAAATTGTTCAGAGATAAATATTCCCTTCATAATGAGATAGATATTCATGTACATGTATTTTCTCCAGTGAAGATTCAACTGAAAACCACAGTACAAACAGATGATTCAATGTTAGATAATGTTTCAAAAATTTCATTCGTTTTAATGACTCTACTTTGAACTGTGAAATATCACGGAATATGAATTGAAGGGGTTATATTTTTAGGAGTGATTACTTTTTGGGAAAGGAAGTTTTTGGCTTTCTAGTGCTCCATCTTGATACAAAAAAAATTGGGAATCTTCCAAAGAAAGGAAGGAAGTAATCAATTTGAAACTGAGTAATTTATGGCGGAAGTGTCTTATCGCGAAACATCGATGTCTACCAGTGAGGATGGCAGTGTTCCATGTAAGTGCACTTTGTTACGATTCATTTAAAGTAGAACTCTTGTGAATGATATCTGAATTTCATGCCATAACGAATGTTTGGAATACAAACTGAGTAGAGAAAAGTATCTTCTGATTCAGTGTTCATGTAAGAGTATTTGTTTCGAAAGAATTTTTTGTTTATTTCGTGTCATTCAATGTTTATATGAAAGTAGCTGTTTCAGGAGGGCTTTCTTCCAGTTTGTACCTGAAACTTGCTTCTTTGCATGATCTACACATCCATGTATAGAGTTACTCATTTTCAAATTGATTACTTCCTTCCTTTCTTTGGAAGATTGCCACATTTTTTTTGTATCAAGATGGAGTAGTAGAAAGCCAACAACTTTCTTTCCCAAAAATCACTGAATACTAATTCAATTTGATCAAAATATACGACATGTGAATCAGTGCACTTTTGCTAATATAACATATGTCGATGTATTTCATCAGCATGAAAATTGAGAGCTTATGATTTGATGAAGTCGAAAAAGGCCGTTTTTACTTGGCTCTGATTGGGGAAGGTCTTACCAATGAGAAAGTGCTCGAAAGTGCTCGAAAAGATGGTGGTCGGTCGGTGAGAGGTCTGTGGAGTATGACGGTTGATGCAGAACTTTGAAGTTAAATTCGTTTGATTTTCTTACAGTATAGAAACTTGCAGACGTGGAGCAGGATAGGAACCCCTTCTGCTGACCAGTTTCGATTGCTGCTGACGCAATTTCCGGTATATTTCGTCGATTTCCTCACAATAGTTCTCTGATATTATGGTTTGACCCAATTCCAAAACATATTGTGAATCACACTGTCTATTTACCGCCATATAGTAACAGTGGCCTTTTTTGATGAGTTTTCGCCTTTGGGATGACTGGGTGCCTGGGTGTTTCAATACACGGATTTCGAAACGTGAAAATTTCTGTCGATCATTCAAATTGTGGGACATCCACTTTTCAAACTTTTTCACTTTTTCAATTCGTTTTAAACCATCAATAACCTCATAGAAGCTGACGCCCGTTGCCTCCGCCATCTTACACACCGTTTGTGCTGGGTCAGTCTCCACCAAGGTCCTTAAATCCTCCTCCTGCATTACTGTAGGTCGACCACTTCAGAGCCCATTTTCGAGGCTGAAATCCCTGGGACCGAATTTTGCAAAACAACGTTGAACAGTGCGATCATTACCACTTTCATTGCCAAACGCATGGTTAATTGAACTATTTCAACAGCGAAACAAGAGCTCTGCTCTTATCGCCAAACCAGTTTATTCACATATTTTGTTTTAATTGTACTCCAATCTGTATACGTTGTGAATAAAGTTATTACTATTATTATTTCAACAGCGCTTTGGTTCAATTTGAAATCATAAAGAAAAATTGGCTCAAGATCGCATGACGATATCATATCCTGGTTGAATATCACCAATAGGGGACATCTACATCATGCAAATCTATTTCATGGGAATATCACAAACGAAACTCCGTGATATCTACACAGAAAAATTACTTTTCGTTTCGACATCTACAATTTGAGTGTGCGGTTCTAAGATACTTTGACTCCTCAAGCCGTTAGAACAGAAACTTTGAAGCGATCATTCTCATTTCAAATCACCAAAATATATAATAAAATCCCCCAGGAGGTAAAACATGAAAGCATTTCTAATTGGATTAGATAATTTAGGAAACACTTGCTACTTGAATACCATTTTACAAGTGTTGTTTATTACGAAGAATTTCAAGAACGAGGTTTGAACGATGAACAAGAATGAGACTGTTTCCTACTTTTTTACCAAACTGAAACAACTGTTCATGCAGCTACAGTTTCGTAAGAATGTATCATCTTTCCTACCAACCGATTTCCTGGAGTGACTAGATACTCGTTAGGATAACAAGAGGATTGTTCCAAATTCTTCTTGGGTTTCCTGCTGAATACTCTTCGTGAGCGGGAAAATAGCAGAATCAATACTCCTGACTGCTCTGGATTGACCGATTCCGTAGTGTCTAGTCTTGTGTTTGTAGATCTCTTGCTGGATATGAAAGAGAGGACATTGGCAGATCGAGATATTCAGATGATGCGGTGCTGCAGATTTTTCCGGGTTTTCCTGCTGCTAAAAAACCAAATGCGATACTGAAATCAATCAAGTCGCCCCGTCAATTAATTTTCGTTGTTCCCTCATTTCATTATTTGTCTTACTTTGTAAGTCCCCTCATTCTTAATTTTTTAGTCAATTTTAATAAAATTTATTTTTTTCTTCTCACGTTTTATTCGAGAAGTAAAAAACACCATCCATATGTGGACTCATCACACAGACTTCATGAAGGTTGAGTGGAAGAATAGTTTTTTCAGAGACCCGACTCTAGAAAAAGTGAACTCCGTCTTTTATTTTCATTTATATTGTATTATATTCAGAATAAAATATTATAAAAGTGTCTAATGAGTGAAACTGATACAGGAGTTGATTATTATGATTATTACACAGTAATGACTTGAAAAGGGGCAAAAAATTAAAATTTGGAAAATAATTAACAGCATCAATGAATATAATACAAAATTCTCTATCGATCAACACATACCACGACACAGTAGAATGAAAATCTATTGAGATATGGAGCTACAAAAAGAGATGACATCATAACGGACAGTCACAAGAAAATATTATGTATGAAAATATAATTCGGATGGTTCAATCTTCTAACTGAATTTTTGAAACTACATTCTGATCGGTGGAAATCGAATAGAAGAATAATTACACAATTTTCACAATCATTTGTATTTCTAGATGCGTTTCGCTATTCTGTAGGTTCTAGAACAAAAAATTACTGTGGAAGTTGTATAACTATTATCATAGATAGTTTAAAAATGATCCAGTTTTTTTGGCTGCAATAAAAATTTCTTTATTGAATTACAGAGGAGAACTCATTCTCCAAAGTGATAGAAAAAGCCGTAAAAATAATTTCATCTCTCCCCATCAGCATGGATTTCGTAGGAATTTCTCGATCGAGATCATCTCGGCCGAAATGATACAGTATGTATTTTCATGAAAATTTAAATGATAGACTACATGTTTGTGGTATCTTTTTTGACCTCACACGAGCATTTGAAACCATAAATTCTAAATTATTGTGTAAAAAATTATGTATATGTTGGATTCATTCATACATGACTGAAAAAATAATCAAATTGAAAATAAATAAGACGTACTCAGAAGAACGGCAGACCGAAATCGGTACACCGCAGGGAGGAATACTGGGACCTCTTCTTTTCCTTCTTTATGCTTGCCCCATTTCATTGAACATGGTATGGTGGCAAAGAAACCATCTCATTAACATTATGTCTGAAGCAGTTTGCGTTGAATTCATCAGCAAGCTGGGTGTCCAATGCAACTTTGAAAAATAACTTCAGTGAAGGGCATTTGCTGGATTTGTATTACTCTCTCGTATACTCAACTCTGTTTATGAAGATAACTGTTTGGGGATAATCTGTGGAAGTAGTAGAGTTTTTGTTATCCAAAAAAATTGTAAGAATAATCTTCGATCTAAAATATAAAGAATCATGTAGAGGAGCCTTTGTCAAAAATAAAATTCTGGCGGTATTTGATTACTATCTTTATAAATTACTGTCTTACATCCATTCAAATTTGTCATCGATCACTAGATCTCACGAAATAACTAGACACTACCCCACTAGACAAAACCATGGAATTCATGTCAGAAAATGCTATCTTACTGAATACAAAAAAATGCCAAGATATGCCGGGGCAATGGCTTTCAATCACCTTCCAGGAAAAATCAAAGATACTCCCGATCACAAAAAGTTTAAAAAACAATTGAAGCAATTTTTATTGGATAACAATTTTTATTCCCTTAGCGAATTTTTTAATCATAAATAAAAGTGAGTTATGTTTTTCTTTTCTCTATTACTTTTGAAATTAATGTGACTCGCCGTTCCATTATATCGTTTTGAGTATTAGTGTATGTTTCTATAATTATCTTCGATTTTCAGCTTTCATGTGTACTTTCATGCTTCCATGTGTACCTGAAAAGGTGAAATATATATCTCATCTTATCTTATCTTATCTGAACAAAAAATTGAAATTCTAGCAGAGCTATCTTTTTCATTACACTGCCTCCACTATACAGCGTGACTCACGGTCGATGGTAGGTTAGACGTTTCTGGAAAACGCAAAGCATGATTCTTCTGAAAATTTCACCTCTCACATTTCCTTACCTGTTCTATCGATCTAAAATATTTTCAGCATTGCGGCATTGCCACTTCCATCAAAACGTCCTACCAACTTTATTTTTTTAAATAGAACACCCCGTATATTAATACATTTTTGGAATCGCTCTGATATTTTAATACTTTTTTGATAATAATGTCCTATACCTATCTCTATCTGTTTTCGAGATGAAAAATAAATTGTGTTAAATATGGTCCAAGACATAGCCTTAATTGAAATTAAGTACATCAGTACTCTCAATTCATGGAAAGTTGATATTTTGATAATAGTTATTTACTATTATTTCCATTGTGCATAAAAGTGGTCAAAAGTTCATTTTTTCAAATGAAACCCCCTGTATATTACTAAATTGAAAGATGGTGAAAAAAGCTTCAAGATTATGTATCATGTCCCTATACCTGAATCGTCAAGTTTTATCAATAAATTCGCTTCTTCTAGAAACATTTTTTTTTCAGAATTTGGATTTAGGTAGCAGTGGAATTATCAAGCTTATAGCACTTCGGCTACTTTTATATGTAATTGATAAATGGTTATTGACGGTGTTTCAAAAAATCGCCAAAAGTGAATGCAAATATTGATTATTCAAACGAAGTTCTTATGAAATTATTTATTATACAAGGACGGTGTGATCAAATTATTGCCAAAATTCAAGCAAATGTATCCTGAATTAACACCAATGAACGGGAGGAAGTTTGAAAGATTACAAAATAATTTCTTCAACTATGGCTCCATGTTAAAAGCGCCTTCAACATTACCAAAACCTGTTACTTCAAATGAGGACAATACTGTTAACGTTTTGGCATATTTTTATGCATATCCAGAAGCTTCCATTCGCAGTGCAGAAAAAGATTTAGGTGTATCACATGCTTCCGTACAACGACTTTTGAAAAATCACGGAATGCATCCGTATAAATTTACTAAAGTTCAAGCTCTAAAAGCAGAAGACTTCGAACGTAGAATGCTACAAAACAAATGGGTTTTCAAGAAAAATTTGACCTGAATGTTTTCTGTATTCTGAAGAACAATAGAATTAGCTTTTTTATTTATGAAGACACACTGAATGCAGAGAGATATCTCCAAATATTGGGGACGACTGTAACCGATTTCCTTGAAAATTTGCCTTTAGAGGAATATAGGAATTCGTGGTTTCAACTGGACGGAGCGCCAGCTCATTCCACCCAGGAAGTTTCCAGGAAACTTGACGAACTCTTCGACGATCGTTGGTTTCGGCGTTTAGGGCCGTGGGATTGGCCACCGAGATCACCCGATCTCACGCTACTTGACTTCTTTTATGAGGTGTTTTAAAAGAAAGGGTATACAGTATTCCAAAGAAGAATAGCGATGGCGAATAGTGCGGAGTATTGAAGATCTGGATCTCCAGGAAATTGAAAAAGCAACCACAAGTCGCGTAGTCGCGTAGATCAAGTGTTTAGAATGTAATGGACAACATTTTCAGCATTTATTGGGAAAATGTGATATTTTGTTTACAATTTTGTTAATTTGAATTATCCTATTCTGTTATTAGTAGATGTATGTATACATCTACTGTTATTGTCTGTACTTTCACATGTTTTAGCCCACAAAATCTTACTTTTCACCTAGAAATGACTGATTTTTGGTACAGTTGTTCTCTGGAAACTTTGAGCCATAGTTAACGAAATTATTTTGTAACCTTACAAACTTCCTCTCGTTCATTGGTGTTAATTCAGGATACATTTGGTTGAATTTTTTACACGTTCTGACAATGATTTGATCACTTTGTTCATGTGTATAATAAATAATTTCATGAGAACTTCGTTTGAATAATCGATATTTGCATTCATTTTGGAAGATGATTCGAAACACCGTCGATAACTCTTTGTAAATTACTTATAAAAGTAACCAAACTGCTATAGGTAAGCTTGCTAACCTAAATCCAAATTCTAAAAAAAAATAATGAATATTTCGAGTTTTTCCAAACTATCATCAAAATATCAACTATTTATGAATTGAGAGTACTGATGTACTTATTTTCATTTAAGGCTATGTTTTGGACCATATTTAGCACAATTAATTTTTTATCTCGAAAACAGATAGAGATAGGTATAGGACATTATTAACAAAAAAGTATTAAAATACCAGAGCGATACCAAAAATGTATTAATATACGGGGTGTTCCATTTAAAAAAATAAAGTTGCTATGACTTTTTGATGGAAGTGGCAACGCTGCAATGCTGAAAATATTTTAGATCGATAGAACAGGTAAGGAAATGTAAGAGGTGAAATTTTCAGAAAAATCATGCTTTGCGTTTTCTAGAAACGTCTAACCTACCATCGAACGTGAGTCACGCTGTATATTCCAGTTATGGAGCTTCGAAGTAATTGATGAATGTTTCAGGTGAATATAATTTTGAAAGTCATTTATTTTGATAAATTCCTCATATACCTACTTTGGTGTGACTCGTTATCAATTTCAGTCGCTACTGCCGTCAACAAAACTTGATTACTACCTTTGAACATTTCAGCGTACTTCAAAACTGACCATTTCGTATCCTTGCTGGGATCAAATAAACTGTCAATTACCCGAACAAACAGCGAGGAAGATTATCAGTGGAGATAGTGCAGAACAAAACCTGTCGATTGCGAAAGCAGTGATTTGGCAGGTGCGCGTGTCTCGAAATTCTGTAATGAATGTAGTTAAAGTAGATGATCTGGCTATAATGAACAAGCAGCTCTAAGCAGAGTTACCAGAGGTGATTATATTCCGCTTTAGATGGAGGATGGATGGTCTCCGGAGCGCCCTATAATTACACCACGGTCAGTGATGAATATCTAGCCTGCCGTGCCAACTACGACAGGTTATCGCTGCCATTGTTCTCTCCGTGAAATGTTTACCTTGACCATGTTCTTTACGGGGGTTTTCAGTCAGCTTTCTTCAGTGCATGTTCTTTTTAAACGATCTGAAGGTACCATCAATGGAATTGGCCCCGCTATCGAAAATAAAAATCAAAGCAGCTATTTGAATAACCAAGCCGAAGGAGTCCACCGTTGCCAACTCTCATCACTTTGAAGAAAGTCAAGCAACGTAAGTTGATTGAACTGAACACGGATTTGATTGATG
This sequence comes from Leptinotarsa decemlineata, assembly GCF_025532065.1. Lineage (NCBI taxonomy): Eukaryota > Metazoa > Arthropoda > Insecta > Coleoptera > Chrysomelidae > Leptinotarsa > Leptinotarsa decemlineata. The sequence goes on from NW_027412674.1 coordinate 13,402,135, forward strand.
ACGAAATTCGCTGATTTGGAAATGCATTACTTAGTAGCACTTCAACATGAACAATATATATCTCTTTTTATCGTCTCGGTAATTTTCTTACATGTCAATGTGATAGTTGAATGTAAAACTATGATTTGATACTGCCGAATCATCCAAACTTGTTCGATATTAGGAAACAAATCTGACAGTTTTTCAGAAGATCATATATATTCCAAGATTTTGTTGTTGAAGCAAACCATACATAAAAATCTCACTCTGTAGATTATTTCTCAGATGATACTTCTGTACCTTAAGGATTAGGAAAGTCTGAATGCCATGAAAATAACATGAAATAGAAAATATAGAAGCATGAAAAATTGCAGAACCTATTTTAAGTACGCTGTCTGTTCAAAAAATGAAGTAAATTTTCATTTTCCTCAAATCTATTCATTTATTTATCAAGTTATTTTCTGCCCCTTTCTAAATAATATTCCTTACACGCACGTAAATTATCGTCCAAAAATTAAACGAATTGAGCTTCGTAGTTCTGCCTCACCCACCATACTGTCCACACCTTTCGCCAATCGAGCACCATTTTATCAATTTTCCCACCGGCAAACCCTCATGCCACACACGGTCAAAAAAATATCAAGCGCAACAGCTCTTGACTCTTCATGTCTCTCGATATCGTTATTCCAAAAATGGGTAACATACGATAGAAAGTCGCCTATTCCTCTCTATTTTCGAAAGCCATGAGACATATTGATGATTGCTCAAGATGTTGAAGCCTTCCAAATATTTGAGGATATGGTGGTTTACGACTTGCCTTTTAATTTCTGATCACCGATCACCGATCACCGATATTTCATGTTATATAGACAAACATAGTAAGGTTATAGCACATACAGGGTGATTCACGGTGGATGGTACATTAGACGTTTCTGGTGAACCAGACAACGGATCACTTTGAAAATTCAATGAAGGGCATATTCGGACATTCTCTAGCCAACTAAAATATTTTCGACAATGCGGTATTGCCGCTTCTATTAGAAAGCAGTAGCAACTTTGATTTTTCAAATGGAACACTCTGTATATAATATTATTTTTGGAATCTCCAACAATTGCCCGACAACTTTTCTTGATATTTCCCTATACCTATCTGTTACCGTTTTCGAAATAAAAATTAATTTCAATTTTTTTCTTCGAAAATCATGACTTCTAAAAATGCCGATATCTTTTAGTTAAAAAATACTATGATATCGAAATTTGGTTTGGAGTTAGGTGATACTTGGACACTTCCCACACGTCAGCCTAACCTCCGTTACTTCAATACAGGGTGGTAAAAAAATACAGTTTTTTCGTTTGCTTGAAAAAGTTGCTGAAATTTGATTATTTTAAATGGAACACCCTGTATATTATTGAAAATTCGGAAAGCTGCTGAAATTTGCTTTCTTTCTGTGTATATCATACCTACACCTAACTAGTCAAGTTTCGGACTTATGAACATTTATTTGTGAAAATGTCCCTTCAGAATGGTATTTCCATTCGGTATTTGGTAAGCAGGCCATGATTACTATTTGACAGTAGCGTTGTGACATTCTCCTAATAATATCGACATTTTCGTCACTTCAGAAGTTGCAAATACCTTCAAAACGATGGAACAAAACTATTCAAACGAAGTTCTTATGAATTTGTTTATTATTTTTGGACAGTGTGACAAAATTATCAGCAGAACATGTAGAAAGTTCAATGAACTGTATCCGAATCTACCGCCAATGAACCTCAAGAAATTTATACGAATTCAGAACAATTTCAATATGTTTGGATAAACTTTAAAAAAGCACCAAGAAACTTGAAATTGGAAATATTGATATGAATAATTATAAAATAGTAAAACAATCATGTGGAATATTTCAAAATATGTTCGAATCGCTGGCCGTTCACTTCCAAGCACTTTAAAATGCGGGTGTTGACTGCTTTCGTAGTGGCAGATCTGATATCATTGGGATCCAAATCTTCAAATGTTTGGGTAATCCTTTCTAACAATTCATCTCTTGAACGCACGGGTATTTTGTAAACTTTTTCTTTAAACATTCCCCAAAAATAAAAATCTAATGGATTAAGATCTGGTGATCTCGCTGGCCAATTCCATGGTCCCAAGCGCCTCATCCACCGATCGTCAAATAGTCTATCCAGTTCTGCGCTCACTTCTCTTGTGCAATGTGCAGGAGCTCCGTCTAGTTGGTACCAACAGTTTAGATAATCTTCGAGTGGCAGATTATCCACGAAACTGTCTACAGTATTCTCCAAAATATTCAGATAGCTTCTGGGTGTTAATGACTCCTCGTATATGACGTACCTCAATTTGTTGTCCATCAACATGCAGAAGACATTAAAACTAAATTTTTCTTGAAATCCGGCTTCTTTTGTGATGTGAGGATTTTCACTGGATCAATAATGACGATTTTTTCTATTGAAAATCCCTTCTCTCGAAAATTTCGATTCATCAGTCCAAATAATTTTATTTAAAAAAAAGTGGATCTTCTTGAAAGCGTGTCAATAACATTTCACAAAATTCTACTCTCTGTTGAGGATCTTGAGGCTTCATTGCTTGAATTTTGGTGAATTTATAATCATGCATTTTATGTCTTTGCAAGATTCTTTGAACCGATGAATATTTTATACCCAAATCTTCTTCAGCACTTCTTATCGATGACTCGGGAAATGCGTGAAAATATGCTAAGACATTAATCTGGTTGTCTTCGAAAGTTACGGGTCGAGGCAAGTTTCTTGGTGCTTTTAAAGTTGATCCAAATGCATTGAAATTGTTCTGAATTCGTATAAATTTCTTGAGGTTCATTGGCGGTAGATTCGGACACATTTCATTGAACTTTCTACATGTTCTGCTGATAATTTTGTCACACTGTCCAAAAATAATAAAAAAATTCATAAGAACTTCGTTTGAATAGTTTTGTTCCATCGTTTTGAAGGTATTTGCAACTTCTGAAGTGACGAAAATGTCGATATTATTAGGAGAATGTCACAACGCTACTGTCAAATAGTAATCATGGCCTGCTTACCAAATACCGAATGGAAATACCATTCTGAAGGGACATTTTCACAAATAAATGTTCATAAGTCCGAAACTTGACTAGTTAGGTATAGGTATGATATACATAGAAAGAAAGCAAATTTCAGCAGCTTTCCGAATTTTTAATAATATACAGGGTGTTCCATTTAAAATAATCAAATTTCAGCAACTTTTTCAAGCAAACGAAAAAACTGTATTTTTTTACCACCCTGTATTGAAGTAACGGAGATAAGGCTGACGTGTGGGAAGTGTCCAAGTATCACCTAACTCCAAACCAAATTTCGATATCATAGTACTTCTTAACTAAAATATATCGGCATTTTTAGAAGTCATGATTTTCGAAAAAAAAAATTGAAATTGATTTTTATTTCGAAAACGGTAACAGATAGGTATAAGGAAATATCAAAAAAAGTTGTCGTGCAATTGTTGGGGATTCCAAAAATAATATTATATACAGAGTGTTCCATTTGAAAAATCAAAGTTGCTACTGCTTTCTAATAGAAGCGGCAACACCGCATTGTCGAAAATATTTTAGTTGGCTAGAGAATGTCCGAATATGCCCTCTGTTAAATTTTCAAAGTGATCCGTTGTCTGGTTCACCAGAAACGTCTAATGTGCCATCCACCGTGAATCAGCCTGTATATGGACTTCTCTAAGTCGTCCGACATACTTGATCTCGAGTTACTGCTATCGAAATTGTACAGGTACGGCTTTTCTCTGACCCTGATCCAGCGTGTTATATCATACTTCACTGGCGTCAGTATGTTACATTCAATGGCTTCCAGTCTGTGGAATATGCAGCTACCTCGGGTGTTCCACAAGGAAGCAACCTAGATCCCCTTCTCTTTAACGCCTTCATGAACGACATAGTTGAGGTCATTGACATTAACTGTTTGATATACGAGGATCAATGATCAACTGTCCTCAACTCTCCCTCAATCTGAAACGCGAGGAAATGTAATGAAAAAGCATCCATTTTCACATCAATATTTAATAAACGATATTGCACTTCAACGGCCTCTCACATTCACCGATCTAGGTGTTACCTTCGACACAAAACATTCCTTTATATCAGATATTGAAGCCACTTTTTCTACTGCAAACAGAATGTATGTTGTAACATTGTGGTAAAAAATATCGTTCATCTCCTCAAAGAAATGTCATTGGGGTACCTCAAGGCTCCATTCTGGGGTCAATACTATTCGTCTTATATATTAATGAGCTACCTCTGATCTTAAATGATGCATTCACTACATTGTATGCAGATGACTCAACGTTACTTTTTTCAGGAGAAAACTCTGAAATTCTGAAAACAAAAATTAACACCACAATGCTCAACTTTTCAGTCTGGTCTTCTGATATGTCTCTTCTTTTTAATACAAACAAAACAAATTGTGTAACTTTTCATACTCATCAAAACAAAAACGTACCGCCATTAAATATCAACATTAATAACACATGCATTTATAGTACTGAAAGTGTTAAATTTCTTGGAATTTTTTTGGACCAAGACTTATCATTTCGAACTCACTGTCTACAGCTTTCTAAGACACTGAACTCAAAATGTTTACAAATCAGAAATTTTAGATATACATTGAATTTGAATCATCTCCGTTCATTCTATTTTGCAGAAGTTCAATCAAGAATTAACTATGGTATTGCAGTCTGGGGTGGATCAGCATATGCACAAAATGTTTCTCTGGCTCAAAAGCGTATTATTAGATGTATTGCTAGAGTCTCATTTAACCATAGTTGTCGTGACCTTTTCAAAAACATGAGGATTTTAACAGTTAGTGTTATTTTCATTTTAGAACTTTTGAAGAATATACACAAAGCTCGTGATGACTATATGCGTGTAGATGAACTACACAATTATGATACTAGACAGAAAGGCAAATTTTGCGTTCCCTTCAGACGCTTGAACATTAGCTCAAATTCATCTACTGTACTTGGCTTAAGACTCTATAATCGACTTCCACAAAGATATAGATCCTTTTCAATTTCTCATTGAAGTGAAAAAGATACTAATTGATATGTGTCCCTACTCCCTAGAAGATTATTATGAATCAATTTTTTAAAGAACAACCTGTAAACATGTATTATTTCACTATCCTATGTTAATTGTATTTTGTCTGCAATCCTTGTTATGCATGTACATAATTTATTTTATTTTATCATCTTTCTCACTGTACTTTGTTGTATGTCTATATGTTTTTTGACTTGTCCTATAGCTGTATTTGCTCGAATGGATGAATAAAGAATTGTAAAATGTAAAAATAACCAAATTATTCAAGGTGGCTCATTCGAGCTGCAAAATTGATTTTTGGCTGAAATGGTTCATAAAATTCGCGTTTTTCATACACCGTCGTGAACAGGCTCCCAATACCTTTCAAATAAGCCCCCTATTAGGGGGTTTCCCTTTCAAGCCTAAAATATACGTCAAAAAATGTCCCCCAAACAAAATCATTCAACGTGTTTCGGGAAATTTTTCCACTCACTATGGCATAACAATTATACGGGGTGGCTTGTCTGAAATTGAACACCCTGTATATCTACTCGCACGATATTATTGAAATACTCTGTATAAATACTTCAGACGCGACCGAGACACAGTCAGGTATACTTAAGTTGGTATAATTCACAATTATAGAGTGTTAGTTTTGGGTATAATTTATGTCTGTTAGTTATAACAGCTATTGGTATCAGTTGTTGTTTGTTGAGCCGATGCCTGATTATATGGTATCTTCGCACCCAACAAGTGTAAATCAGGGCACATACGAAAGACTTTGATGTCTAATCGGGATTCATTTTTGCACCTGCCTCATCTGTGGAACTATTATTAGAGTACATTTTGAAATGCGTAAATGACCTTGTTTTAATGGAAATAACGCGATAATGATGGGTTGAACGTTTTGGCAGACCAATTATGTTTGTTCAACGTGAGAAGCTTAGGAAATTTTGGGGAAAATATAGAGGAATGTGTTGTTACGACAATATAAAAAAACATTAGCCAGGATCATAGTTGACTATTTTTTCCGAGTGATATTTCTGAGTACGAAATCAATCATGATGACTACTGCTATCAAACGGTCCTCTGTGTTTTTCAGAGTATCTGTGGATTGCAGACGATTAGTTTAATTTTGCTTGGTGCTACGAGACGACCAATTTTTCAAGGCGCATTTGATATTTTAATGGCATTTTTTTGACACTACTTATAGTCCAGTCATTTCAGTGAGTTCACCTCGGAATTTGAGATACCCAGCTACAAACTCGTATAAACTTGTATTTTGATATCCCGAAAGTTGTCTTGGAACCTACTTATGGTAGGAAGAACGCAAATATAAATCTAAGGTGAAGGTTTCCAGAAATAGATATTTTGCAAATATCTCGTTTCCTATGGCAAGAGGAACTAACCACTCCTTACTACTTCAATGATTTGGTCTGCCTTCCTTGGAACAACGTAGAATTTAATCAAGTATTATTATACACAATTTTGCATTGTTCGTTACTAGAACAAATTAACTTCAACGTACCTCAAGCTACTACACGTAGACAGATCACTTTCTATATCTCTCTTACTAGATCCAAACTGGGAAAAGTGTCTTCAATAAATTTTATGTGTGAGAATTATAATACCCACTGCAGTCAATGCGATATTAATTTCGATCCACTGAAGACCATATTATCCAAAATTGAACAAACCATCATCTAGCTTACTGTCTTCATTTCATGTTATTTACAAATAATAATCAATTAATATGTCATATTTTTTTCTTAATTCGATCGTGTATGTGAATTTATCTCGTAATTTGTCGACTCCTTAATATGTCAATATTTTATTATAATGTGCATTTCTTCAATGTCCCCCCCTTTTATTTCTTGAACGGTTCAACTCAAAATATTGAAATTTGGGGCAATGAAATTAATACATGAATACTTCATTTTGAAGTGAAACTGACAAATGAAACTTTCAAGATGGCAACTGGGCGCCATCTGGGAAAAAAATTAAATGGAAAGGGGGATCTTGTGACACATCTTTTTGAAGCTCCTGACAAATGCTTTGAAACCCTATAATATAATGTCAATATCTTCACCTACTACAAAATGGCGAAACACTTAATAATTTCCTGCTTTTTATCTGCCATATGGCAATTCCAACAAGCAGATAAGGTTTGTTAAGTTATTTTTTGTTTATAAAAACGACAAGAAATGTCAGTTCGACAATGAACATCATTGTTCAGTTACGATATTCTCCTTTAATTTTTGGTTTTCCCAATATCCAGAAAAATTTAACGTTTGGGCATGAATATTGGGAAACCATATAGTCGGACCTCTATTTATCGATCAAAATTCAACAGGAAAACTGTATTTGAATATGCTGACAACTACTGTTGACCCTCTCAACACTGAAATCGTCGAAGCGAATCCTAATGAATTCGATGTGGATATTGTATTTCAACAGGATGGAGCACTACTACATTACTCCAAACGAGTAAGATACTATTTGGATACTACTTTTTCCGGTCGTTAGATTGGCCGTCGAAGTCCTACAAAATGGCCAGCCCACTCGCCAGATTTGAAACCTTTGGACTTTGTCTTATGGAGCTATTTGGAGCCCCATAAAACAAAGTCCAAAGGAAAATGTTCGGCGTGAAATATCGGATAGGCTGTTCATATGTCAAGAAGTTCAAGGCAACCATTTCGAGCATCTTCTTGTCTGACCCCAGGCTTATTACCTCATATTATGTAGAGTTTTTCCAATATCAATTGGAACAGCACAGAGAAAGAATTTCTGCCTCGACATAGGCGTCGGCATATTATTTTTCACGGATAGTTTTTCAGTTACTTATTCTTACAATCATAGCAATTGATCACCCCATGAGAAAGTTATCTCAACTGAATTTTTCCACCTTGGGTAATTATGAAAAACTTCGATATTCAAGGTAGTTGATTTCCGAGTCGAAAACTCTAAAATACAATGAAAACACAAATAATCACACCGAATTCTCGTGAAACATATGTTAACAAAATAATAGAGGCCTACAAAATTGCTTTAAAAATAAAAATTCTTCTTCGCTATATTCGGATGAGGTGGAATAATCATCGGGTTGAATAACGATCGGATTTATGGAACTTTGCACACAATATTTGTTCTCTTCTTTTATAACGTGGGCCACACAGTTCTTCCACACATCACTATTACCTACTTCATTCACCACTCGCCTTATATTGTCAAGCACCACAGCATTCAAAGTCGGTGACTGATTATATTTCCACAAGCTTTCTTTCATTGTGGCCCAAAACATTTCAATTAGATTGAACACAATAGTGTGGAAGCAAACGTAAGAGAATATGACCACGTGTTCCAGACATCGAATCAATAATATACTCTTTTTTGAAATTACGTTGTTTTATGGTCGCCAGTAATACCTTTTTTGTTGGAATCTTTTCGGGTATTTCCATGTCATGATTTCGCATGAAATCAACAATATCTACTTTTTTTGTGTTATTGTTTGGTATTGTAGTCAATAACCGAGAATGATCCGAAACGTTATCCATAACAATAACCGAGTTTGGAGGAATATTTGGGAGAAGCTGCTCACTGAACCAGGTTTCGAATAAAGCCGCAGTCATATCTTATCTTCGTGGTGATCAGCAGACGAATCTTTTATATTTTTGACCGACTTTCATTCCCGGCATGCAAAATTATAACACGTTTTCCCCTTGAAGAAGGTGTGTTCAAAGCACAATACTTGGTTTCGTCTACCCAGCCATATTTGACAACATCATGGGTGTCAAAGCAAGTTTCGTCGAGGTAGATTATATGTCTGCTGGATTCTCGGTAGATTTTCATTCGCCTCAAATATTCATGTCAGAGTTGAACAATGCGTGTCGATTCCATTATGACCCTCCGATTGTTCAATTTTTTTCAAGGTTGGTACTTCATTTTTTTGGTATATACCATAAATTGTTCGCCAAATCCCATCTTTTGTAGCACCATCAACGTTTGCGAGTTTTTTATTCCTTTGTTTTCGTTTTATTGCATGGTCAATGACATCCCCTATTTTAAGAACTGTCGAACGATATAGTTTCGTTAACTCGCATATTCTATTCACAATAGCATTCTGTGAAGTGTGACAGTTTTCCTTCTTCAAGCATTCTTAAATATTTAAAATTACTCGCTGAATTCGAACATGTAAGTCCTTATTTTCAAATTCCGGATCCCTGTCGATAGACACAGATTCCTCACACGTAATGTTATCATTTGTTTCAAAAGGTCTTCAGAAAGCCATATTGATGAAAGTACCCAAAAACACTAAGATTTTCACAAAAATCGGTTCAAACGATGAGATTGGAAACTTTGGTGTGAAAGTTGAAAACTTTTTCTAAAGATATATTACCCTAACACCAAACTGATATTTTTGCACTCGACACGCGTTTTGCTAACAAGGTTAGCATCTTCAGGATAAGCAAATTGATACTGAATCTGAAGATAATGGTTAGCTGTTTATATCCCTAAAGTTTTTTGGTCCGATGTGGACTTTGTTTGTTGAATGATGATTATCCTAATATATTTTTCGGTAATTAACTAGTGGAACTACTACCTACAAATCAATTTGTCTGCTTTTTAATCTATTGTTGACAAATTAATTTGCAGATAGTGGTTCCACTAGTTAATTACCGAGAAATTAATTAGGATAATCATTATTTAACAAACAAAGTCCACATCGGACCAAAAAACTTTAGGTATATAAACAGCTAACCCTTGTCTTTAGATTCACTATCAATTTGTTTCTCCTGAAGATGCTAACCTTGTTAGCGAAACGCGCGTCAAGTGCAAAAATATCAGTTTGGTGTTAGGGTAATTGATCTCCCGAAAAAGTTTTCAAAAATCGGTTTGCGAAACCACTCACTACCTCACCTAACCCCACGAACACACGGCACAGATAAAGAAATATTGTGAAACGGACAAAAAATTAGTATTCAGCCAGTCCAGCTAGCCGAGCCTTCATTCCTCAACTACATTTGATAGCACGTTTACTAACTATCTGGACGACTAGGGGCCACAGGCAAGAAATGTTTATTACTGTACTCCTATTTTTATTGCCGTTCCAATCAGGTAATTATCAAAAGTTCCGCCATTTTGTAGTAGTTGAAGATATTGATATAGTCTAGAGTTGTGAAGCATTTGTCAGGACCTTCGAAAAGTTGTGTCACTTCAAAATAAAGTGTTCATGCATTATTTTCATTTTTGAACTGACACGTTCAAAAAATATAAGGAGGGGGGGCATTAAAGAAATGCACTGTATATTTAGCTCAAGTAGCCTTTATTCTCCTGTAAATGAATCTGTTTGGATCTGTTTGGCGATAAAATGTATTTTTCTTTTCCTTCTTTCTTCTTTTTGCTATCTATATCCACAATCAATATTATAGAAGATTAAGTTCCCTAAAAATTTTGTTGCATAAATTTTTTAAATACATTGATTTGTTTGCGAGATAGAAGAATGAGAGCGCACGGTTAAATAATCATTTTTAAAGTAAACTGGTAGTCCTGGTCAAAAATACGCCACATAAAGTTTATTAATTATTGATAAATACATAATTATTATCAATAATGTTCATTTTCATTATCCAATAAATTGGTCAAGACTTTCGCGGCTGAGTGGCTGACTTCTTTGGAGGTTTATTGATCTTGATGATTCATCGGACAGAGCAAGAATTCATTTTTAAGTAAATGAATGTTCAACTGAAAACATCATAGAGAATTTCACCAGTACAATTTTCAAAATTCAAACAAACCCAAACTTTTTCCATTCTTTCAACAAAAAATATATTTAATGATGTCGGCACCTCAAATAACACACCCATGACGTTGAACTGGGAATCTTCAGGCGAACTGTGCCTCCTGTTCTCATACAGTTACCAAACATTTGTGTATGGTTGTAAACACGGTAAATTGTAAATTGAAACCGGATGAAGAGGCGGGCAGTTATGTACACCACCATAGAGTACCAAGAATTGGCTTTACGACCCCGGCTTATGTTAGGCAAACCATAAATTACCGAAATTATATAAGGCCCACTTGGCTAACCGTAACTGATTTGTCTGAAGACAGGTCCTGAAATATCAAGAATGAAAATGGTTTTTGGGACTATGTTGTTTTTGTTATTTTTAGTGACCTTGATCATGAAATATGATTCTGTTTGTAATATATCAATTAGCCGTGGAAAATACGAAATTCTTCAAAAACGAATTGAATTTTTACGTGAAAATAACAACCACATTATTTATCATTTCATTGATAGTTTTCCCAATTCTTATTCAATGATGATTGTTTCAGTGACCAGAAAATATAAAAAATTATGTGTTTATATGAATTTGAAAGTTTACAAAACCGCGACACGTGTTTCACTATCCAATGGAATCTTGAGACGTCATAATACGTCACAGATGCTATCGTATAGGGAAACATGTGAAACGGTTATTTGAAAGTGGTTGACAATGTTTCATGGTCTATTTCATCAGTTCGGACTTCTACTGTCTAATATAACTACTGAGTTGAGAGAAATCAGTAGAAGGTTAACCGAGTTATCTGAGCTGAACAAAGTATGTAAAAATGGTTTATTATATCAGAGGGAATATCAAGAACTTAAAATAATATATCAGGATAAATTGAAACATGCTAAGAAAACTAGCAATGATGATAGAATCTCTTCTGCTAATAATAAAGTGAAAGAATCCTGGAAAATCATCAAGGAATCCCAGACTGGTTATTCTGGCAATGCAATACCTTGTCTAGAAAGTGCTGAAGATGGGGTCCTTCTTTCTGATGATTTTGCTATATGCAACCTTTTTAGTGGGTATTTTTCAACTGTTAGCAGTAGCATATCCAAACCTGATACTAAAAATATTGATTATATGTCATCTTCACATCAAAGTATTTTTTTATATCCAGCAACTAAGATGGAAATTGAACAAGTTATCAAAAAAGTTTGTAAGAAAAAATCGTCCGGTATTGATGAAAATCCTGGTCTTGTTATAAAAAACGTTGCCAATGTAATTTCTGAGCCTTTGACTCATATAGTTAACTCCACTTTCATAGAGGGGAGGTTTCCTGATATACTGAAAATGTCAAAGGTTTTGCCAATATATAAAAATAAGGGCTCGATTTCTGACTGTGCATCTTACAGGCCTATATCGCTACTTAGTCAGTTTTCTAAGATTATTGAATACTGTTTCTATCAAAGATTATATGATTACTTTGAATCATTTAGATTATTTTCTTCTAGTCAGAATGCTTATAGAAAAAATAAATCCACTGTTGGCGCAATTGATCAACTCATTAAACATGTGTAGTCAGCTGGTCTGTGTGAATGGAATTAACTCTGTAAGTAAATGTATAGTAAGAGGGGTACCTCAAGGCTCTGTTTTAGGACCTCTATTATTTTTGGTTTTTATTAACGATCTTCCGAAATTTTGTTCGAAAGCTTCCATTATTATAATTTTTGCGGATGACACTAATATCTTGGTATCTGCGGAAACTATGTCCGAAGTAATTGTCAAAGCTGATGAAGTAACTGATCAAATTGAGGAGTGGTGTTCTACAAATGGTCTGCTGCTAAATTCTGCCAAATCTCAAATGCTCAACTTTGTTACTAAAAATATAACTATTGATAAAAGCTATTTGGTAAGATTAAATAATGAAACTTTACATCAAGTTAATTGTACTAAATTCTTGGGTGTTGATATTGATAATAAACTTACCTGGAGTTTCCATGTTGATAGTGTCAAACTGAAGCTCAGTAAACATATATATTTACTTCATAGGCTGAACAAACAGCCTCTTTTGATGTTCTCATGCTTTTATACCACAGTTTAATTCAGTCAGTGATTTCCTATGGTCTTGAACAGTGGGGCTTATCAGCTGAAGCTGATGAAGTTTTTGTTATTCAGAAAAAGGTAATCAGAATTCTGGCTGGGGCATATTCAAGTGCAAACTGCAGGCCATTATTCATTCGTTATAGTGTATTAACAATGCCTAGTTTGAATATCTACCAAACTCTGATATATATAAGAAACAATATTTCAATTATTCCTAGAAATGAGCAAATCCATGGACATTTCACCAGAAATAACCTTCAACTTTATAAGGCCTTATAGTAGATTGACAGTATCTAAGAATCACCCCATGTGCTGTGGGATTAAACTATATAATAAGCTTAGTAATGACATTAAGTCCTCAAACATCAATGTCTTTAAAAGGAAGCTTAAGGTTTTTCTATTGCAGAAAGCATACTACTCTGTGGATGAGTTTCTCCTGGAGTCATAATCATAATTTGATGGTAGCTTAGTAATTTTATTTTTATTTAAGTTATGCTTTGTATTTGTTTTTCTATAATAGTTTGACCTGTTGTATCAGCCAGTATTTTATGATGATGTTTGCCTAATGTGATTGTAAATGAAAACTGATTCAATAAATGTTTGATTGATTGATTGATATAAATCGATTTGGAATCACTGAAAATTATTAAAAAGAATAACCGAAAATGATAATTTAATCAAACAAAAAACTGAAATTACAAATAAATAACATACAAGCAACAATAAAAAAAAATAAAAAACACTAAATGGAAAACATCTGTATATCGAAAACCCACTCACACAGGATAGTATCTGAACCAGGAATCCAACCACCATGAATCGACTGAGAGAGGAATCATCAAGACTCTACTAAACCGTGCTTTCGGGCTCTGTGATACAAAGGAAGGTCTCGAAAAGGAACTAGGTAGAACAGGCTTCAGCTAGAAGACAGCAAGAGCTCCACCACAACCAGTACTTGTACTTCCCTACATCAGAAGATTATCGGAAAGGATAAGAAGGATTGGGTCCAAGTATGACATGAGGGACCAGCTTCAGATCTGGGAACACTATCCGTAGCAGCTTCACAAAAACCAGGCCACCAAACGCGGACTTTTCCAATTCCAAGAATTGCATTTACTAGATACCCTGTGAGTGCGGAGAATCATACATTGGTGAAACTAAAAGGTCATTGAAAGATCGCATTGCTGAGCACAAGAAACATACAGAGCGAGGTGAAACCAGCAAATCCGGAATAGCAGAGCATGTTTGGCTCATCAACACAACATCAAGTGGGCTCAAGCTGAAATCATCCACAACGAGGAACACTGGTTTGGGAGAAAATTCGAAGAAGCCGCGTATATATTGTCAAATAACGCATTGGTCAAGCTAGCCTAGAGATACGTAACATATGGAAACCTCTAATCAAGCGAAAAACGACCAACTCCCGCCTAACGGTCATCTCCCGCTAAAACCAATGAAGCTGGGAGAGGGAAAATGGGATGAAAGCACTCGAATGACCTATAAATAGTCGGATCTCGGAGAAATAAGTCCAGTTATCACCCGAAGACGATTGTGGATACTAACAATCGAAACGTCGTGACGTAACTTGGTTTGGAATCTTTTAATTTTTATTTTTCATTTTTTGTTGATAATATTTTTGATTTTTAGCTTTTATTAATATTTCAATATTTTTATTTTTTTTTTGGTTGTTGCTTGTATGTTATTTTTTTGTAATTTCAGTTTTTTGTTTGATAAAATTGTTATTTTCGGTTAGTCTTTTTAATATTTTTTAGGGATTCCAAATCAATTCATATTATAATTGACAATGGAAGTCCGAACTAATGAAATGTGTAACGGTTTTGTAAACTTTGAAGTAGAAATCTCTCGTTTTTTTAATATCTTCTGTCACTGGTTATAATAGAATTGGGAAGTTTAGAAACACACAATTAATAAATAACCGATTTTAATTGTTTTATATTGGAATCTCATTTCAGATTTTTTATGGTTTTTGATTTTAACGAATAAGTGCATATAGTGTTTTCAGAAAATATATCTTCTGATTCAAAAATATCATTTGTAATGAATCGAAATAGTTTCGTTACAAAGAACTGAATATTCGATAGAAAAGTACTTTTTATGTTGATAAAATCATTATGAGAGATTAGGAACAAGTTTCAAATAACCAATTGTGATGTTGATGAGAAAACGTTCTTGAAAATTTTCTGCAACTGCTATTAATAATTATTATTCAACTAAACTACTTACTTTTTTTTTGGGAAAGAAAGTTTTTGGCTTTCTACTACTCCATCTTGATACAAAAAAAGAAGGATGAGGGAGTCTTCCAAAGAAAGGAAGGAAGTAAGTCTATACATAAGACTCCTTCATCCTTTTTTTTTGTATCAAGAAAGCGTAGTAGAAAGCCAAAAACTTTCTTTCTCAAAAAAATTAATCACTCCTAAAAAATATAACCCCTTCAATTTAAACTACTTACCTTGTAGATGGAAAAAAAGTTCAACTGACTGCTTCACTCAAAGGTTAATTAACAATTCTGCAACAATATAACTGAAATAAAATACATTAGATTGAGAACACTGCCTCTAAACAATATAGTTGAACGTGCTGACTCAAATCGAAAAAACAATTTGATGGTGCTATCTTTTGGATCCGCATGGACGTGCGCTAGGTCGATCTGCAAACGAACACTAATATAAATTAACTGCGATGTTTGAGAAACGCTCAATAGAATAGTGTTGAAGCGTAAATTCGTCGTCTGTGTCTGGATGAGTCACAGTCGTTGAAGAGATCAACAGCATAATATTTCAATGAAGATGTTTTGTATTGTACTTTTGAATTTATATCGTATGTTGATATCGTGCATGTGGAACCCAAACTAACCCTTCTTCATAAACTTAACAAGTTTTTCTCCTGATGGTATTTTATAATAATGACTGTAGCAGCGTAGGATTCTGCGTTTATCTGTTGATGTCAAGTCACGTTCAAAAAGTTAGGCTGACAAATATTCCCGTTCGTAACCCACCATACATCATTTTTGTTTTTCAGAACTTCTCAATTTTCTCAAATATTATTCCTTGCAAGTGAACACCAAAAATACTATCTTTGATACATTTATCATCAAAGCTGGTGTTTCTTCAACATTTCATTATTTTATATCTAAGATTAATTACCAAATATGAAAAACTAAATACTGACACACTCAACTGTTGGCTATACGTAACATTTTATTTCACAATAAAAAACTGGGAGAAATTTCAACTAGAAGTAATAGTGAACAAGTTAAATTAAATGCTTGAGAAATCCAGGGATGATTTTTATGATGTAGTATAGTTAATTCATTCACTAATTTATTCACATCAATCACTAATCAATAATACATACTAGAAAGCAGCTGCAAGTCAAGCTTCCGAAGATGAGAAATTAAAAATGAAATTCATCAAAATATAACTGAGAAGTTGTGAAACAAAATGAGTTGAGTATGTTGAAAAATGAAAAATATTCAAATGGATTCGATTTTTTTTATAAGATTAATATGCACATTTGGAAAATCTGGCGTAGAATGGATCGATCGATAACAGTGTTTTCAGAAACTATAATATATTATGTAATGAGGTTTATGAATAAAATACAATTTGATTCCATATATAACTCAATAAAAAGTGAAAACTCTTCGAAATTAAAATCTATTATCCAAAGTTCTATCATGAAAAGACTTTCTTTATTCTTTAACATGCTCATGAGTTTCTTTTGATAACTGAATCTGTCAATAAACCATCCATTATGTGAGTTAGCCCGTCAATCTTGTTTCTCAAAAACCGATATGTTCCTTAAATAAACAGCTCTAGTCTGTAATAATCCAGTTTAAGCCTCGTTGAAAGCTATTGACTACATGATTATCATAATAGATGTTTTCACAGCTTTGAAATATATTGGTTTTAAAATTTTTACCTAAGACTAATGCGCCCCCAGGTAGAAGCAGGTGAAATAACACTTCAACCCTTCCTGACTCACAAAATGAGGTAGTTTAGTGAAATAACAATTTATGAATCACATGGTTCAGGAGTTATAAGTCATACAACGAAAAAAATGAGACTGAATGAAGAAAGTGACTGAGAAATTGATCAGAAAAAATCTTTTTGACTTTCTACTTCTCCTTTATTAGACAAAGAAAGAAAAAAATAACTCCAATGAAAACTCTTCACAAAGAAATGAATGAATCAATTAAATGAATGAATATTTTTTTAAATGCCAGTAAGATCATATTTAAATCATATTGGAACAGTCAAGTAGAAACACAGCACATATTGTATATGTAAAATCAGAAAAAAGGACAATATTGGAACTATTGAAGTTAATAATAATATCCAAGGCATCCGAGTGTTATATCTCACGTTAGTTTTGTTTTCCAATTTTATACAGGCAGGCATATGATTCAGAAATTGAATTCCTTTTCATATCAGGCTTCTCTTATACAGACTAGTTCCATGTTTAGGAGCTCTAATAAGTTCCGAGGATCGAGTTGGGTAGTCGTGATATTCAGAATTGAGAGTAAAGTAATGATAATTACTCCTTGCATATAGAATGCATTTGTAGATGTAAATAGAGTGAAATGTGGGAATTCCATGTTTTATGAAATGATTATGACATGTTTCTCTAGAGTCTAGGTTGAACATAAATATATAATCCTCGTTTGAGAAAGAAAACCCAGGATGCTTCCACTGCACCACCCCAAAGAATAATATTATAAGGAATTTGGGAATAAACAATAGCATAACGTGTTAGGAATCACACGTTAAAAGGTAAGACCTCGTTAGTCCTTAGCTCGCACAAGTTTCTCAACTTCTGAGAGTTGTCGTTCGTATGGGGGCCACAGCTGATTAACGGAAAACAGACAGAAACACCTAAAAATTTGGTGGATTTCGCGAAAGGGACTTCAATATTATTTACTGAAATACTACTACTATTCTCAGATTCTCATTTTTAGTGAAAAAGTGCATAAAAACTGTTTCAGCAGAATTCACCACACCACGCAATGAATTCCTTTGCCAATATGTTCATTTTGGCAATGAGCTCTCCAGTTGCCTAAATGGTATCATCGGTGTTTGCAGAGATCATTTACATACATGGTCTATTTGGTGAATTTATCCTTTACCACTGGATCATTTCCCGACCCTCTTAAAATGGGAAAAATTATTCCAATCCATAAAAAAAATTGTTGCCAATCCTTGGAAAATTACAGACCCGTGACAATCCCATCTTGCTTTTCGAAGATTTTTGAATACGCCTTCTTCAATCGAATGATACCGTTCTATGATAATAATAACGTCTTTGCCAGAAGTCAACATGGATTTTTGAATAAGAAATCAACCATAACAGCAATACATTCATCCTATAACGAAATAATCTAATGCCTCGATGCAGGAGAGTGCCCTGTTGGGATATTTTGTTATCTCAGCAGAGCATTCGACTGTGTAGATCATCAAATTCTAAAAGATAAACTGTACAAGTATGGCATACGTGGTCTTCCGCTGTCTTAGTTATCGGATTACCTCTCTCATAGAAAACAGTTTGTAGAAGTTAATAAAATGAGATCTGATATAATTTCTACGGACCTTAGGGTGCCACAAGGATCCATATTAGGCCCAATACTGTTTCTGTTTTATATAAATGATTTGACAAACGCAATAACGGAAGAAACAGTAATAATGTACGCTGATGACACTTCTATTACTGTCTCGGATAGGTCTATTTCTGACCTGGAAGAGAAATGTGCTGAGGTTTTTCGAAACTTAAATTCATGGTTTGCGGCGAATAAGTTATTCATGAATGTTGATAAAACTGTTCTGATCCGTTTCCATAACAGACAGAAATATTATACACCAATCAGTTTCAAGATTAATGAGAGGGGAGATTCTGTAACGACTGGCACCGAAAGTACCAAATTCCTGGGACTTCATATCGACCAATGTTTAGGCTGGCATAATCATTGTGAATTTTCAATGAAGAAGTTGAATTCGATAACATTTCAGCTCAGAAATTTAAGACAAGTGTTAAATATTAGTCAGTTGCTGACGCTGTATTATGCTCAAGTTGAGTCCAGACTCAGATATGGCCTATGTTTCTGGGGATTATCGTCACGTTGCAATGAGGTATTCCTAGTGCAAAAAAGAATACTGAGAACCATAACAGGATTGTTAACTAGGGATTCCTGCAAAAATGTGTTCATTAATTTTAATATTCTAACATTGCCTTGTTTGTTTATATCTGAACTGTGTTTACATGTTTTTAAAAATGACAATGAAATCTTTCTGATGAATACATGTATCCGCAATGTGAATACTCGTCAAAATAATAGTTTGTTTGTACCATATGCCAGAACAAAGCTGGCTTATAACTCACCAAATCTGATGGCTCCCCGAATATTCAACCATCAGCCAATGAATATGAGGGAGAGCAGGTCTCAAGCCGAATTCAAATATCGCTTGAAATATTTTTTATGTTCTCATAGTTTTTATACTATTGAAGAGTACATGTCCCATTAGTTTGTAAGTAGTGCCTAAGATTTTATTACTGACGGCTCCTACACAATGTATATTTGTCAACAGGAAATAAATAAATAATTAATTGATATAGTAGAAAAATTAGCGGACCAAGAATCGGTCCTTGAGGTACACCGGCCTCCACATCATGTGGGAGAGATCTCTGAATGCTAATTCTTGCAATGATTTTTTTCACCTCCACGAAAGAAATTTGCCACGGAAACCCAGTTTACTCAGTTTGTCAACGTGATATGATTGATGATTGAGTCGCAAGCCTTCAAAAGATCAAATAATTAGACACCTACATACTTTTTCATATCTAATGAAGAAAGAATATAGTTTAAAAGCGCAATAGTTGCACTCTCCGTTGATTTTCCTGGCATACACAGAAGTATTTTTTGGAAACATCTAATTTCACATATAATTCAATGTTGATGTGAAATCGATCATTTTAAGGGGTCTTTTTCCATTTCGTATTTTTTAACTGTAAGTGTTAGAATCTTGAAATTTATTACCTAACAAGAGATTTATCCGTATTAATTTATTCACAATGCTGAGTGCAAATGAATAAATTTAAATAATTCTAAGTAATGTTCTAATAAGTACAAACTTTCGTTTGAAAAAAATACCTTTTTTCAAGGAAAAATTGTATGCTGAAAGACCATTTCAAAATATCAATGGATTAGAAAATATTAGTAGGTAGTGTTGTACCGAAATCTATTTTAGAAAATGTCAATAAAAAATTTTGTGCACGAACAATGAAATGTTTGGCGATGGAAGGAAGACATGTGGAAATTTAAGGATTGAGTAATTTATAATTCAGGTTTCTGAACGTTTTTTATTTATGTTTCATATATATGTTAAGTAGGACTACCCTTTGAGGTGAAAATATGATTAAAGTCATCGTAAACTCACCTACAGATTTTCATTACTTCATTGTTCAACAATAATTATTTCAATCAATTATTTCAGTATTGAGTCATACTGATAGTTATTATGGACATACATACAGAGTGAAATATCAATTTTGCTTCAAGAAACTAGTAAAAATTTAAACTATTTTCAACAAACATCGATATACTAGTTCGAACAATAAATTTTGCATCGAAATATTATTATAATAATATGAGGGAGAAGCCTAAGGTGTATATGAGATACTAGAACTCTTTATGAAGCTAGAACCATAAAAAATATTTTTTTTTGTTTTGTTACGTAGGTGGGTGTGATTTAAAACATAAATGTTGTTCAAACTTGAACAACTTTTCTGAATAAACTTTTCCAATCATGTCGAAAAAAAGGGTCGTTTACTCCCGATCAAAATGTCTGTTCTCCGCTGTTCGGAAATTCAAAATTTTTACAACTTGAATCCAAGTTTCTCGCATGGCACCAATTTTTATGAGGAATAAAATTTTCTGACAAATGGATAATAAAAAAAGTTTCCGCGTGGTGCAAACTTTTTGAAACTGCCCTTTATTTCTCGTGAAAATTTTAGGTATCTTCGTACTGACAGAAAAATTGTACATACTACGTGGAAATGTTCTTGCTACCTCATAGGAATATTTACTGTGCTATTCAAATCTGAAGAACATTATTCCACAGAAATATGTTGTTGGGTCACTTCTCACAAAAATAAGAAATGACAGTGATAGTGACATCGACATAATCCTACAAATATTTCCCTAATAAGATAAATAAGACTTGTATGTGCATAAAAAAGGTCCGTAAGATCAGAAAAGAGTAACCTGAGATTTCAAAGTGAACAGGAATCAAGAAACGACCCAATTTTCCCCTAATCTCTTCAAATAGAACGGCATATTTGGATTTAATTAGGTAGGTTATTTGTTTGTTTATTCGTTGCAACTTCTGTTAGGCAGTTGCTGTGGATTTTGCCATGAATTTGTTTGTTTACACAGACAGTCAATGTTGAAAATAAACTTGAGAGAACAAAGGATTGCCGATTGGGAATAAAGTAGATAAAGGAGTATTGTGTAAACAATACCAGGATGACTCGATGATATATACGTATGTTTTGTTGATGTACCATTGAAAATGTCCTCCATAAACTTCGAAAATAAACAGCGCCATGTTAGTTTTGGCATCGTTTCCGCCAAGATACATTTACAATCTTTCCTTTTTGCATCTTCTTAACAAAGAATTGTTTGTGAAAGAGTCACTGCTTCTTGATGTTTTTGAATTTTCAATCTATCTGTCTTGAAAATAAAGTACTGAACAGTTGGCTCTAAGAAATCACTGGGTTATTTAGGTGAAGCTTTGAAGACGTTTGTCACTTTCTTAAATTTTGACTAGAAGTTAACATATTTTCAGTCCAAACATTTCTTACCAAGAACTTTGCGTTCTGAAAACAGTAATTCTTCAACTTTTCAGGATGAATTTTTCAGTTTTTTCTGTTTTTGAAGTGCTTTAAAAGATTGTAATTGATTGGCTCTTCAGCTTCCTGAAAGAGCGTTCCCTACAAGTGGCCGTCGATGGATGTATTTAGAACACTTTCACTATCAACGCTCATGTTCCCCAGGGATCCATATTTTCTCCAACCCTTTTTTCAGTGTATATTAACGACTTATTGGGAAAAAAAAACAAGAATCCACTGTATTTCTTTGCTGACGACAGCACACTTGTCCCATCATTATAAAAATAATAATAATACCTCGCCAGGAGTTTTCAGCTCCTGGCGAGACGAATTTCTTCAGAAAAGAGGAGGAAAAATGGATAACATATCGAGATTTTCTCTTCGAACTCCGCAGACTCTATCCAGATCACTCTGTCAAGATGGTTGTTCTGATTATTGGAGTCCTTGGTGGAATGATGTCCTCTCTTCTCTCGAATCTTAAAATCATACCGGCTTGCCGCACTAAGGCAGAAATCTTAGCCGCACAGATGCAGAAGGCTGTCATTCTTGGCTCACTCCGCTTGCTCAGGACACATGATTCTCGGACACAATGATCACTTACCCCACGGTGTGCGGAGTGGTCATTGGTTGATAATGCTGGTGCGCCCTTCCGAATGTATCGGGGCTTCGGGGGATAGGGCCTAACCAGCGCACACTACGGTGAAAATAATAATAATAGTAATAATAATAATCCAACCCGAATCGCTACCCGATAACTTCGGATGACAATCGAAGGGCTCTTGTTGGATCCAAGAACTTTGCTGCTCCAGGCCCAGATGGGCTGAACACTTATTGGTGGAAAAAACCACCAAGTTCCCACCGCCATCTGGCCAGAGTTTTCAACTCATTTCTGGACGGAGAGCAGCCAATTCCGGATTGGTTTGTCGATGGACGTATCGTTCTCATCCCCAAAAGCGGAGATTTGTCGATTCCTAAGAATTACAGACCGATAACATGCTTGAATTCGTGTTATAAATTGTTTACAAGCATCTGTTCCACCTTGGGGTGGAAGTCATCAGGAGTTCGGATCCCCTTCTCTGCATGGTCCGTGACCATGAGAGAGCAGGAATTGGAGCATTTCTCTTTAGGGCAGCTGCCCGAGCAGCTGATGAACACGGTATAGTTGTCGACACTGAACGAGGTGACCACAACTCTGTCACCGAGTTGGAACCTGTTCAGCAAAAAGCTCAGATAAAAGCCGTAGAGATCACCTTACTTCTGCAGAAACACAAGGATAAGTCAATGCATGAGGTCTTCTTTAATAACATTGGAGACCTTGGCTTATCAAAGCGCCTGACCTTCGCTTTTCTCAGGTTGAAGTCGGAAACTGAGGGGTTCATCATGACTTGCCAGGATGGTGTCTTCAACACCTTAGTCTACCGCAGTCGCGTGATGGGTGTAGAGGTTCCTGACACAAGGTGCAGGGCCTGCCGCGAGGCGCCCGAGACCCTAATGCACTTGCTATTAGCATGTCCAGCATATGCGGTCTCGGCCTACATCCATCGACATAACGCGGCCCTAAGGGTGCTATACTACCATCTACGGCACTCTTACGGTATTGACGAGACACCGGTGTTGCCCTACGCTCCAGGGGATATTGAATCCGTTGTGGGGAACGAGAAGTGTCGAATTTATTGGAACTATTCGTTTCCCACCCTCAGGCTCATACAAGCTGATAAGCCTAGTTGAGGAATTCTTCAAAAGTGTAACAATTTTTTCGTAATATGAACTGTTCTGTCAGTTTTTTGAACACATATATGTTTTTGCCATTTTTCACAGTCTCGGGTAAAATATTAATGAAATTGCATCCATTCACTGCATAACTTTTGTGAAAGAGGGCATTACGTTGGCGTACTGGTAGTAGCAACTGTTGTCCTCTAGTGTTATAGTTATGTAAACTTTCAGCCATATTGCTAGATCTTTGTTTAAGAACGTGCACACAGGCTTCTAGGATATAGGTTCCTGCCACTGTTAAAATGTTCAATTCTATAAAAAAATGTCTGCACGAATTTCTAGAGCCTAGTTTTACCAGTATTCGTATGGCATATTTTTGTAGAGAAAACACTCTATTTACAGAGGAGCAATTTCCCAGTTTGAAATGCCATATTTCAGGTGGGAGTGAAAATTAGCATGATACAGGATCAGCAGCATCTCGTCACTACAATGATTTGCCATAAAGCTCAAAGAGTAGCACGATTTCTCAGTTTTGTGCATAGATTGTCAATATGTGGGGTTCAGATTAAGTTTGCGTCAAAGGTTATACCCAGCATTTTAACCGATGTCGACATTTCTATTTTACTGGGGGAACCATCAAAAAGTCTGCAGTTTAGATTGTGCCCACGCAGACTTATTAACGTAGCATTAGTATTTGATGTATTCAAATTCAGATTATTGTTTTTCGACCACATGTTCCAGAGTATTTTCAGCTGAAATTTTCAATTCATTCAGATCGTTCTGGGCTACTAGTACATTAGTGTCATCGGCATAACACACTATATGTATATTGAAGTTGTTAGTCATGTTGAAATATATTATGAGGTCATTTGTATAAACTACATAGAGAAATGGTCCCAGGATCGAGCCTTACGGAACTCCTTGAGGTATGTTCCATTTGGATTCCAGGACATCGGCTACGGAGGCACATCTTCACCAACAGCAGGAGGTTGCATATCTAAATAAGGATATAGAAGTAATTTCGTATTGGGGTGGAAGTAATCAGGTTCAATTCAGTGCCACAAAAACCCAGGCATTGGTTTTCTCCAGATTCAATTATACTTTACATGTTTGAAAAGGATAGCTATCATCATAATATATGTAATACCCAGGTCCTTCATTTCCCTTACGCTTTTCAACCCCTTTCCTTGCATCATGAAATCAAATGTTATCGGATCTCTTTACTCTGTTATTCCTTCAACACTACATTTTTTCGGATTGAAGAATAGTTTATTTTTACACCTACACTCTCAAACATATTGCAAGTCCTTCTACAACAAAACACTGTCTCTGACAGTTTCAATTTTTTCTTTAATTTTAAGATCATCTGCAAATAATGAACAGCTTGAGTACTAGAGAACTGAGGACAAGTCATTGATTAGCGTAACAAAGAGTAAGGGTCCTAAATTGAAACCCTGTGTTACTCCAGAATTAGCTTCATATGTCTCCGAGGCATTTCCATCATGCTAATCTATTTTCAAGTTAACTTTCGAACACTGTTAGTGAAATCCAATTTTATAATTTACTTTCTTTGAATAAAAAAAAATAAACCCTGAGAATTTTCAAACGCAAACAAAAAGCTTTTTTATGAATTACATATGTTAATAATCTGATGGGAGGATAAATTTGTTTGAACTGTTGAAACAAATACCAAGATGTCTGATGTTCAGTTCCGTTGGTTCACCTATACCTTATGAATATTTACGAATATTAAACATTTGTGATGGAAAATATATCCATACCTCACCAAGATGTCGACACTGGAATATTTATAAATGCGACTGATCATTTAACACTGTTGAACAGAACGTTCTTGCTGAAAACTATTAATTCCTCATTGAATTAATTTTACAAGCACATGACAACGTTTTTAATGAATGAGTTGAATTAGTCAACAAAATTTGTAGTGAAATTGGTCGTTGGATAATGAGTGATTACATGAATCTCATTATCTTACGATTTTATTCATGTTTTGATAGACTAAGCTGAATTAAAAGCAGTATTTATGACTTAAATGATAACATCAGTTCCCTCTTCCTTACAATTGGAATTGTTCGTGGGTTTCTAAATTTCTATCGCCTCTCTATTTGATCTTAGATGTTAACTCCTAGTTCTATTGAAGACTTGGCCTTCTTCAAACGTGCATGTTCTGCTAGAATTGATTTGTTAGAATGCCATTCTCTTTGTGGTTCCAATGTGGACCGATACACAGCTACAAAGTATCCTTTAAATCCTCGGTGTTGCTAAAGGCTCTCAGGATAATACAACCAAGAAATGAGGGCAATACAACTCTGGAAAGAGAATGCCAAGGACCTCAGAGTGATATAAGTAAAATAGTTAGTGAGGATTGATCAAATAACTATACGGGATATGGTAAAGCAGGGACTTTACAATATTGGGAATATAAAGTGAAACTCGTTTCATTTTGCGTTTGAATATCGGTTTCAGAACAGAATTCATTGACGTTAATCTGGAAAAAGGAGATTTTCTACCAGAATTGGTGTTTTCTAAAACTACTCTGAGAAAATTGGTGACGTGTTTAGAATTTGAAGTTGAAAATGGAGTAACTTTTTCGAAATCTCCCGCCAGAGTGATATTTTCTGAATTGTGTATTTCATTTTCTCTAAAGAAGATGAATTTCTTGAATCTGTTTCGAAATCTTTCTGAACGTTTTCTATATATTTATATGTAGGCGAAGTGAATTGACTATAACCTTCGATAAAGAGTTTTGCAAACTCTTCATTGGTAATGACATACACTCGGTATGAATTATAGCTCAGCCCACTGTTATATATCACACTTGGGTCTTTGATTTGGGTGTATTCAAAATGGAAGAGATGAGAAAGTTTGGTAAAGTGCGCTGAGCATTCATTTCAAACCTTGACGTTATTGCTAAATATTAATGATACTGGTACTAACATTTAAGCGTCTCATGTGATTGATAAGCCTGGACTAGGTAAGTTTATGTATCGGTATTATCATCTCATGAGTTTGCTATAATTTCAACTTGAGATTCCTGAAAGTCATCATCAGTTTGAGATACGAAACCCAGAGTGATGCATCAATTATCTAATTTGGATATATCATTCACCTCGTAAAATTTTTCTGGAAAAAAAACAGCTTTAGCCGTAGCTATTAGCGGCAAACATATACAATATATCCGAAATATTATATAGTGTCATCCCCAAAGTATGCACCATATGGCCCAACTAGCAATTTCGTATTTTATAATAGTTGCAGAAACGTTTCGGAGGAACAAATTATAAAACTGCATTTCTCACAGAAATGTTTTCAATGTGTCTATAAAACTGCTGTAGATAGGAAATTGGCACCGTTTTATAAAACATTATAGTTATTATCAATATTTTGTAAGGCTTTTTACAAACACTAAAAAACAGTTTTATAAACATTTAGGCAGTTACTATAAAATTTGTCTTACACTCTTAAAATGTAGTTTTTTAAAGACTTCCCTTACTGCACTTTTGCAACATTTTCAAACGATACCTATAAAATAATCACAAGACAGTTTTAGTAGTTTCAAGTAGGCCTTATAAAATATAATACAGCCGAAAACGATAACAATAAAATGAAAAAGTGTTAAAAATGTTCTCTTGAAGACGCAAAAAGTAATTTTGTATTGGAAACTAGGAAAATATAATTGATATGTCGCCAACTGAAAACTAAGAAATAGAAAGGTTGAACCCATTTTAAAATTTCATTTTTGCACTCATAAAACTGTCAGAGACATTGTTTGTGTTTCGAAGATTGATATTTTTACTGCAAATGAAATTTTATTGACAAATATATAGGCTAATATTAGCAAAATTTAAGCGCGCCATTCATTTATAAATGTTTTCGGTAAAATTATTAATTACACAAAAATTCACTCTGTAACTGATGTGTAACTGATGTCAGTAACTCGTCTTGATAATGCCATCTGAGATGATGGCGAAACGTCCACTATCGAATAGTACACAACGGATGAACACCCGGAAAAACAACAAGGGGTTTATATATATATATATATATATATATATATATATATATATATATATATATATATATATATATATATATATATATATATATGTTATATTGAATTTACCTATGGGGTACCTATACTCAATAAAAATCAAATATTTAGAAGTGGCTGAAGAACTAATTTCCACCACGATATCGATGGTGTCCCACTTGAATGACTAAACAAAATTATTCTTACAAAATATAACTAGAATTTTGAAGAATTTTTCAAAGCTATGATTAGGAATCGATGTCAGCTGGTTGTTCTTAAATGCTGCATTTTATTCTTGGTGACAGCAAATATTAGCAAAAGCAATTTGATTTTATAACAGTTATATTAGTGTTTTTGAATTTTGAATAATATACCCAACTATAAAATAGTTGGGAAATTATCATTAAAGTGACAATATGGTAATGAAAATAAAATAGTATCTGAAAGCATTCCAATAAAATAATTTCATTAAAGCTACAGGAAACAGTTGTGAAATAATCTTGAAATAGTTTTATAACTATCATAAAAATCTCGCAGAAAAGTGTTATAAAACTGCTACATGACAATTTACTTTTATAGGAAAATAAGTTTTCTAAGTTAGTTGCAAAAACGTTTCTGTTATAATTTCCTGACTATTTCATAATGGTTTTTTGATTTTATTTCATAAACGTTTCTATGACAAATTTATAAAACACTTTTATTGCCTTCAATTGTATTGTGTTCACCGATCATCTAATATAAACGATCAGCATTTTGGAAGTAATTATAAAATACTAATAAAATAAAACTGTTGCAACACCATGAAATTATAAAACAACTTTGCTGGTTGGGGGGGAAACTTATTTATTAAGGGTTTTTCGACAAACAATTAATTCTGATAAAAGTTTGTGCATCTCCTAAAACTGAACATACACCAAAAAAAAACAGGAAATCACACGTAATATACGAGGAGCGTTCAAATATTTCATTTTGAGATAAGAGTAAAGTACTCTTATTTTGAAAAATCTCGGAAAATGTTATTCAAAAAAGTTGTTCAGAATTGAAAAATACATCTAGATTTCAAGTCATGGTCATCTAAGTGGTGTTTATTTGATTAACGATAAATAAACAGCATCCTGTATGTGACGGTTCGAGGTGCAAGGAAAGAAGAAAATGCACAAAGTCCCTATCAATCCATAAATTTCCCAGTATTTCAGTAATTCATTTGAAAAGATTCTCTCCAACAGAAAGATTCAGAGACAAATTGAATGTTGTCATCGACTTTACTTTAGAAGGATTAGATATGAGCAATTTTGCAGCAGACAATGTGGCCCCTTGTTGTTATAATCTATATGCACTTTCGAATCACAGTGGGACTACTTACAACGGCCATTACACAGCATATGGTGCATGAACCCTTATAGTGGCACGTGACATGAATACAACGATTCAAATGTGTGCCCAATTTCACCTAATTCGCTTGTGAGTGAGGAGGCATATGTCCTCTTTTATGAACAGGAGAGAACGAAGTAGCACTTTTGAGGTGTTTTTTTTCTCTTTCATCTTGATTTCTGTTGATTGATTTGTATTTGTATGTTCTATTGAGTGAAATGAAGATATTTATGATTTTGAAAGCCTGCAATATTACGAATTACACAACTATGGTGTTAACCACGGTCAACTTTTTAAAGAGTAAAATAACTTTTAAAGTCTTTGGTGCAACGTTATTTTTATTTTTTGTTAACATCGAAAATTACTAAAAATTATACAGTATTGTAACAAGAATAATATTAAATAATACCAAATCACAAAACATCAAAATAAAATAGGTATTTTGGAACAAACTCATTGATTTTCTGGAGATTATTTTGAAGAATTATTTTGGACAAGAAAATCTCCAGAAAATAAATGAGTTTGTCCCGAAATACCTATTTTATTTTGATGTTCTGTTATTTGATATCATTGCATATTCAGTTCTTGTTGCAATACAGTATAATTTTGAGTAATTTTCGGTATTAACAAAACATAAAAATAACTTTGCACCAAAAAATGAAAATTATTTCACTCTTCAAAACAATTTACCGTGGTTAACAACATAGTTGTGTGATTCGTAATATTACTGGCTTACAAAATGAACCGCCGTATACAGGATGTTGTCTATTCATCGTTTTAGCAATTTATTTTTCGTATTCCCCATTAAAAAAAAATGGTAAAAAAATAAAACTCTGCTTGCATGGCCATGCCTTCAAATTGAGATATATTTTTGAATGCTGAACAACTTTTATGAATAACATTTTACGAGATTATTCAAAATAAAAGTACTTTACTCTTGTCTCAAAATCAAATATTTGAAGGCTCCTTGTATATTACAAGTGTTTTACTGAATTTTGTTTGTGCATGTTTAGTTTTAGGGAGTGCAAAAACTTTTATCAAGAATAATATTTTGTCGAAAAACCCTTGATAAATAAGTTTCCCATATGGGGTATACTTTGAGGATGACACTGTATAATATGTAATCTTCCTAGCATACCAGCAACAATTTCTCATGTGCTTGAGTTTGGAAGATGAAGTACCTACCTGAAAACCTTCATAAAAATGTACATCCCTTTATATTGATAGTTCAACAGTTTTACTAATGATTTCTGCGGGTTCCCAGAATTATGTACGCTGTCTATTCAAAAAATCATCTTGAAATGGAATTTTCAACAGGTGATGCTCGACTGTATTGCCAAACATGCGTCAAACTAACTGACTGTTATAAGGAAACAAGTATATCTGAGGCACCAGTCAATCTAATAATAACATTGATGATCTTCAAACAAGACTTAACCTCTGACGGAAGCAAGAAACTCTTTCGAAGGTTCGAAATAGATGAACATTTCAATCTAGCAGATCACTATTATAATATTCATGCAGTCATTGTTCACTGTGGTTCTGGCGTTGAATTTGGTCATTATTACGCCTTGATCATCTGGCGATGTATTGAATCTATTGGAGCCTCTGGAGACACCCTACATTTTGTTTTATGAAAGAGAGGACATTGGCAGATCAAGATCTTCAGATGATGTGGTGCTGCAGGTTTTCCGGGTTTTCCTGCAGCTGAAAAAGCAAATGCGCCACTGAAATCAATGAAGTCGCCCCGGAGCGCCAATAGGTAATTATTGTTGTTTTTATTTTTATCGTTATTCTCCTCTTATTTTTTTCAAAATTAAACATATATAGTTGAATATTAATTTTTTGAAAAAATATTCAATTAGTCGTTAATTTCTATTTTGTCCCGTTTGAGTAGCCCCCCTCAGATATTATACATTTGTATGTCAATGTTTTTTCTTATCATCGAAGCAGTTCTGATATACACTTTTTGGTATGTCCTTGAGCTCCCTCAACGATTCGGTTTTAATCCCCCCAATCGTCGCGAAACGCCAACCTTCCATGACTTTCTTCTATCTTGGGAAAAGAAAAAAGTCACAGGGAGACAAATCTAACGAACTTGGTGGCTGAGGTGTCATTACTGCCATGAATTGTTTTCCACAATACCGGACGTTTTCTTCATAAGCAGCGCATAACTTCAAGATAATACTACTTATTGACCGTACGACCATGTGGCAACAACTCCTGATGAACTACGCCACGATAACCAAAGAAAACAGCGAGCGAAACCTCATGCTTATTCTGGTCTTGGCTCTCCTGGAATCTTCCATTGGGACTTTTTTTTCTGATTGATTCGGCCCGTGTTAGGAATCACACGTTAAAAGGTAAGACCTCTTTAGTCCTCAGCTCGCACAAGTTTCGACTGCTGAGGGTTGTCGTTCGTAGGGGTGCAACAGCTGGTTAACGGAAAAACAGATTTCAAAACAGATTAAAAACAGATTTCAAGATAAGAGATCAAGTTAATCAAATCATTCATAAAAAGTACTACATTCAAAAGAAAAAACTGAATTCACTGATAGAAAAGAAACCACCTCAACCTATTAGAGACAAATTCACGAATCATAAATTTCATGGCAGGTTCATAAATCTATCGAAGGTTCAGTTTACAGACACTGTGTTGATAGAAAAGGGTTTCAAATATAACACTGGAAATGAAAATAGCACTAACAACTTTGAAATTTTGAGAATAGAAACAGAAATGGCATTAGGAGGGGCATTGAAAAGCATTAATAACAAATATCAGGCGTCACATATCATAAAATTAGGAATTTTTGAAATAAGGTACCTAGTTTTACAAATGAATTGAATCTATTTCTCATAAAAGAAGAAATCATTGACCTTCTGTCGTTATGTCTCAAACAAAATTATTTTCAATTTAACAACAATATTTTTTCCTCCTCAAAAGGTTTAATTATGGGAAATCCATTAAGCCTCTTACTTGCGGAAATTTTCATGGGTAATATAGAGATATCGATCTTCAAACATCCTTTGATTAGGAATTTCTTGTATTGAAATAGATATGTGGATGACGTTTTGGTATGTTTTACAGGTACTGAGAGACAATTAGATACTTTTCATAGGGATATTAACAAAATTCATGAAAACATTAAATTCACTTTCGAAATAGAAGCAGACAACTCAATTTCTTGGACTCAACAATCAGTAGAATGAACAAGAAACATGATTTTTCAATTTATCACAAACCGTCCTATACGGATTACTATACGTTACGATTCTTTCCATCCTTATCAACACAAAATAGCAGCTTATAATAGCATGATTCACAGATTAGTTAATGTTCTTCTTTCAATAGATAATTTCAATAAAGAACTTGATTTAATCAACAAATTGCGGTAAAAAATGGGTTTGAAGTCGAATTAATAAACAAAATACTTGTCAAGAAAGTCTACGCAAAAGCGATTCGAGTCGTTTTTTTTATTGATAAGGTAGATAATCATCATTATAGAGCTTTAACTTGTTTTGGACAACCAACGGAAAAAGTAGCTTCATTTTTGGGGAAACGAGATATTAAAATTGCATATAGAACAAGTAATACGTTGGGAAAGTTAGTTGAAAATAATAAAGACAAAACATCCAAATTCCAGAAATCAGGAGTATATAAATTGAAGTGTGGAACGTGTCCTAAGGTATACATTGGTCAAACTGGCAGAACATTCAGGAATCGAATCCAGGAACATCATATGAGCTATGTAAATAAGAAAACAAATTCAACATATTCAAATCATCTTCTAGAAGGAAATCGTGTCTTTAACGAAGAGTTTGAAATTTTGCATACAGAAAATAAAGGTTTGAAACTGAATCATTTGGAAGTGACGGAAAATGATAAACTTAAAAGTTCAAACATTCTATTGAATGACCAACTAGATTTGAATAGATCACCATTATTGAACTTGTTTTCTTGAAAACCGAGAAAGAATTATTATTGATGTAGATGTGAGGTAATAAGCTTTAGGTGAACAGATACCTTAGGTAGAGGTTTAGGTAATTTTTTGGAGGAAGTCCCAATTATGGTTACCTGTATATATGTATCGTTTATTTAGCACAAGCTAATGCAGTTACAATATTAGTCTTAATCTAGGTTAAAAATTTAAATGTCACAATTAAAATTTAAAATTTGAAATCATCTACACTGAAACATATAAATAAAAACAGCACAATAAATAAAATAAAAAGAAGAAAAAAAAACTGTATTAGCAGGTTCCTATACTAAACACTTTGTAGGTCTAAAAGGTGCACTTTTAATTTTCTTCTCAATATATTTAGAGAGGTAGCATTCTTAATATCCTCCGGTAGTTCGTTGAATGCTTGAACTCCTTTAATGAAAACTGTATTATTTGAATTGACATTACTAGTCTGACGTATATGAAAGTTATTGCGACTTCTTGTATTGTATTCATGATATTCAAAGTTATACTTTAATTTGTCTATTAGATATACAGGAACATCACCAGTTTTAATTTTAAAATAAATATCAATGCTAAATAACGAAAGTAATTTTTTACTGATAACCATTTTAATGTATTCAACATTAATGTTATATGTGTTCTTCTATCACAAGATAATATTACTTTCATTCCTCTATTTTGAAGTTTCTGAAGTCTTCCAATTTCATTTTGGTTTAGTAAGTACAAGATGGTTCCACAATAAGTGAAATGAGGTAAAATCAAGCTATTATACAAAATTAAAAGCGACCATTGGTTTAAGTGCTTAGATTGCCTACTTAAGTAATTAATTTTGAATGCTATTGTTTTAATAATATATGAAGCATGTTCTTTACAAAACATTCTATTATCTACAATTACACCCAAATATTTAATTTTTCTTACTAACTCAATTTTATCATTTGATATTTTAATATTGCAATTATATTTTTTGAAGTCATGGTACTGCTTGTCATTTCCTATAATCATGTATTTTGTTTTATTTTTATTAATTTTTAACGAGTTGAAGCAGCACCAGTTATATACAGATTTTAGTGTCTCATTTATTACATTAATTATATCAAGCAGATCATTTGATGCATAATATATTAAAGTATCATCTGCAAACAGATGAACATAGCATCTATCAATTATGAATGAAATATCATCGATATACAATAAAAATTGAAGAGGACCTAACACGCTACCTTGCGGTACACCACACTCGTTTATAATTTCTGAAAATAAAATGAAGTATATAAATATTAGTGTAAAAAGCAACTTGGAGTATTCAAATCACTTGATAAAGTTATTGTGTTAGCGAAACATGTTGTGATATATATTTTTTCACTGAAGTTTGTGGAAATCAAATCGTGAGGTGAAGTTTATGAAATTCCATTGGGGCGACTGGACTTTCGTTTTGATGTCATAACCAAATACCCATCATTCGTCACCAGTTATGACCCTTTTGATAATATCTTTCGAAGCATTTTCTGTATGAAGTCATACAAGTACAAAGCGTGAACATTCCTTTTCCAAAAAGAACATTTTTTTTGGTTATCAGCTTTCGTCAGTGATCTAGTGATCCACTCCGTCCTTGTTTGAATTTTCCACGGCATTCTGGATCAGTGTTACGAATTCGATCCGTCCCTGCTTGTAGATAAAACTGGCGAAGTATAAATACTATAAATAACTATAAATAATTCATGAGTTTGGCGGTGGCTCAGTGGGTGCGACTCGGTTTTCTGGGAACGGCGCACATGATCCCGGTGACCGTGGACCAGCCACTAACGTCACACGCTCGCTCGCTTGGCCTACACACAACATCAAAGGCGACCTCGCGATCACCCAGACTGCTCCGAGACCGGTAAACAACGCTCACTGTGTGGTCATGAGGCTGCGAATCCGAGGAGAAAAGAAGAACGACTGAACGTTTTTTCACCATCGGTCGAACTCATATGACAATGTACTTTTCATGAAATGAGGTCTGTCAAACCAAATTTTCACAAATCTCAGTGTTCTTCACAATGCAGAACAACACTGTTGTTGCCTCTCGTAATGTTACATTTGCCAATACCGATATTAATATAGGTGTTCCACAAGGATATATTTTGGACCCAGTTATTTTTATTTTGTACATAAATGAAATCTCAAATTCCTTTCCGGATATTGAGATGACTATTTATGCAGACGACACTTCTCCACTGATTTCCAACAAAAATCAAATGGAACTAGAAGAAATCTGTGAAACTGCTCTATGCCAACTAACTTCTTGGTTCAATCAAACCACTCTTCATTTCAATGCAGATAAAATTGTGAAATTCCATAGTCATCAGAGGGAATTGGTAGTGCTAGTGCTAGTAGCATTCACGGTCGTGATACTCGATATGCTACTGCTCTGAGGGTCCCTTCACATAAGAGTGATCATTTCAAAAAATCTCCATTATATAATGCCATGAATTTTTATAACAGACTGCCACTTTCTATATAGAGATTGAATTCTTCAACTTTGTTCAGTAAGAAAGTTAAAAACTTATTACTGGACAAATGTTACTACAGTCATAAGAAATATTTAGAGGATTATTTCACAGAAGGATAATAAGATATATAATCGTTCTAAATTTTCACTTGCTTTTTTGCTTTAGTTTCAGTGTTCTGACTGGCGATTTTATCGTTTTTTTTTTAATATGTGTGTACATGTTTGTAAATATATGTATATATGTAAATATATACATACCTATGTATATTTATTTGACTACGGCAAGCAAAATTGCCACATTTTTTTTATTCATTTTTTAATTAGCATTTTATATATCTATATGTACCTATACCTTTGTATATGCAAATATTAATTTCTATTCAAGCTTTGATCCCATAATTTTATTCATAAGTGACTTACTGTTTTTTGTAAGTAATCACTGACCTACCATATATACGCTATGTATCACAAATGGTGAATAAAAAAATAATAATATATACTTTATTGTCATTAAGAATAAATCTTGTGGACAAAGCTTGTGAAAAGTACATACAAATGTAAATATAGAAATATAAAATATGAATATGAAAACACCTACAAAAAAGTAGAGTTAGAACATACACTATAGTTCAATATCGAAATTTTGTCTCAACATGGTTGTATACAGACTTGTTTAAAAATATTATCAACACTTATATAATAGACTTATAAACATATATATACTTATATACAGGGTCCTGCAACAGTGGCGCGGTGTTCCATATCTCTATATAGGAAGCAGATAGGAATCTAATTTTCTATAATATTACCTTATTGCTCGAGCTCGACAAAATAAAAATATTGGCGGTCACACAGGGTGTTCGTTTTTTCTGGGCGGATCCCAACTGTGTCTTTTTAAATGGCAACCTATATTTTTTATCGCTTTTTCGGTTTCTTCATAGAAAATAAAATAAACTTCATGTATATCTGCACTTCGAAAATATTGACGGTTTTCGAGATATCTAGCATGACAGGTTTTTTTTTCCAATATTCGTCACTCAGAATATTTGAAATTATAAAGTGGTGCCAAGTCCAGTTGAAATTTTTTTTTGGTCGAATATTCTACATTCGTAACTCTCTCAAACGATATATCTGAAATCGACCTGTGATATACAGGGTATGAAAAACCGCTTGCCAAATATTGTAAATGAAAATTTGCAAAATCTTCCTTAGATTAAATGGAACACCCTGTATATTATTGATCCATAAGAAGCGCCAACGAAACTTCTACAAATTTCATTAAGTATTCCCTAGGACTAAGTTCAATAGTTTTTCTTAAATGAGCATTTCTTTCGAAAAATGGTCATTTTTTCAAAGCGAAATCCATTTGACGACTGATAAAAATATACGAAAGATATCTTGTTTCAATTTTGTACATTAGAAGGTGTCCAAACAAATATTTTTTAACGAAATAAATGTATGTACCTATCACTTTTTGCTAAATGGAAAATTATTTTTTCATTGGATGCAGAATTTCACTCATAAATCGTGCAATATCAAACCAAACAAGTTAAAAGAAAGAAACATTATAAATAACTATTTTTTCATGTTATTATATTCATTCAGAGCTTGAGTTCTAGATATTCAAATTTGTCAACTGGCAAATTACAAAACTACAAAAGGGAGAGTTTGATTAAGGTTAATAATGAAACTTTTATAACATATGTTCAACATGTCTTCCATTTTCTTGAATGCAGAGCTGAAGTCTATGTTTGAAAGACTGTTCTACCCTTCGCAAGACAGCTGGTGTAATGCTGCGAAAAGCATTCGTTATTCTAAGTCGCATATTTTCGGGAGAAGTTGGTGGCTCAACGTAAACCATATTTTTTATGTATCCCCATAAGAAAAAATCTAGTTTCGTCAAATCTGGTGATCTAGCGGGCCACCGTACAGGCCCATTCCGTCCTATCCATTTATTGGGAAATACTTCATTTAGATGATCTCTCACTTCTGCCGAATTGCGGAGGTCAAGAGGAATATCATATAACAAACCTGGTAAATCATTTCGTAAGAAATTGAGATACATTGCACCATTCATATGTCCCTCAAAAAAGTATGGACCAATTACTTATTCTCCAATGATGCCTCCCCAGACATTTATCGACCACCTATATTGATAATCCACCTGTCTCAATAAGTGAGGATTTTCTGTCGCATAATAATGGTAATTATGTCGATTTACAAATCCATTTTTATGGAATGTCGATTCATCCGACCATAAAATATTATTGGAAAAATATTCGTTTCGACGAATTTTTTTCATGGCCCAATTGCAAAATCTCACTCTTTTCTCGAAATCAGCATACAGTAGTTCTTGATGTAACTGAACGTGGTATGGATGCAAGCGATGTTTCTTCAATACTCGTTGCACTGATCTCTCACTTATATCCACTATTTCCCCAATTTGTCGTTGACTCCTACTAGGATCTTCTTCAACAGCAAGAAGAACTTGCAATTCATTATCTTCATTAGTAGCTGGCTTGATGCGCTCATATTTGGAATAATTAATAGATCCAGTTTCACCAAATCGTCCCAAGACCTTTCGGAAAAATCTTTCATCTGGATGCCTTCCATCTGGATACCGTTGAGAATAAATTCTACTTGCCAATAAACAATTCCTGTCTGATTCACCTAATATGAAAATCATATCAATCAAATCACTTTTTGATAACAACATTCTGATGAAATTATACCGACAGTTCAACTTCACGATTGACTAAAAATTTCAATATTCATTTGCAGCCAAATATTTTGTTCTGTCATTTGCCAGACTACTTGATTTCCAATAAATATTTCATTCGCTGAAAGGTTGTTTTAGACCGAAAGAATATGGCACAAATTCCGAGATTTTTGAAATTATTGTAACTATTCAAGAACGTCCATTTTGTGGTGTAATTCGCAACTTGTTTATCTAGCAACAGGTAATTTTAGGAATGGGCGATATTTTAAGGAAAGGGTATTTTTTGTATATTCTTATCAGTCGTCAAATGGATTTCGCTTTGAAAAAATTACCATTTTTCGAAAGAAATGCTCATTTAAGAAAAACTATTGAATTTAGCCATAGGGAATACTTAATGAAATTTGTAGAGGTTTCGTTGGCGCTTCTTATGGATCAATAATATACAGGATGTTCCATTTAATATAAGGAAGATTTTGCAAATTTTCATTTACAATATTTGGCAAGCGCTTTTTCATACCCTGTATATCACAGGTCGATTTCAGATATATCGTTTGAGAGAGTTACCAATGTAGAATATTCGACCAAAAAAAAATTTCAACTGGACTTGGCAACACTTTATAATTTCAAATATTCTGAGTGACGAATATTGGAAAAAAAAACCTGTCATGCTAGATATCTCGAATACCATCAATATTTTCGAAGTGCAGATATACATAAAGTTTATTTTATTTTCTATGAAGAAACCGAAAAAGCGATAAAAAATATAGGTTGCCATTTAAAAAGACACAGTTGGGATCCGCCCAGAAAGAATCGAACACCCTGTGTGACCGCCAATATTTTTATTTTGTCGAGCTCAAGCAATAAGGTAATATTATAGAAAATTAGATTCCTATCTGCTTCCTATATAGAGATATGGAACACCGCGCCACTGTTGCAGGACCCTGTATAATATAACATAAATAAACACACCCATTGAACCAGACAAACAAACATTCATATCAAAACAAAAATCTTATATAACCTGAATTCAAAATGCACATTTTGTCACGTAGATTTATCATTATAGAACTCTTTTGCAAATTATAATAGGGTCTATCAGCCAGAAATGTTTTTACTTTTATTCTAAACATTTTGTTGGTCAAATTTGCGTGTCTTATATCTGAGGGCAAGTAAATAAACATCTTGACCCCATTGTAATAAATATAATTCCTGAAGGAATTGGTAATTTCAACGCGGTAGAACGGGTGCTATAAGAATGACATGAAGCCTCAAATAGGGATATATTTTTGTAAATGAGGCAAACCGTTTCTCAAATGAACAAAGTAATCACTTTCAAAATCTTTCGTTCAGCGAATTTGTATCTGCATGAATCACGAGGTTCAACTTTTTACATATACCTGATAGCCCGTTTCTGCAGTGCTGATACAGACAGAAGTGCTGATGAATTGCATACTCCCCAAAACGGTATTCCATAACGTAGGTGGGATTCAACGAGGGCGTAATACACCGTTCTGGCAGTTTTGATTCCCAAATTTATTGAAGTTACTCTCACTGCATAACATCCAGAACAAATTTTACTTTAAAGTTGTTCAATATGCTCAATAAATTTGAGCTTGTTGTCAATGTAAATACCTAGAAATTTAGATTGAGTCTCGTTCCTGATCACTAAGTTATCACCGAATGACAGGTCATCAGGAGCACATCTAAATGATAAAATGTTTGTTTTAGTGATATTGAAGGATAGCAAATTAGCATCACACCACTCCTTGATTGCTTTCATATAAGTAGATATTGGATTGTGTAAATCATTTGAGTTTTTGTTGTTCCACAATATCGTCGTGTCATCAGCGAAAAGAGTGAAATTTCCAGAAATGCTCAAATTTGCAATGTCATTGACATATAATAAGAATAAGATGGGTCCCAAAACTGATCCTTGTGGAACACCACACAAAATTTCCCCTTTTTTTCTCTGAAAGTCTTGTTGTTCTTACCATTTGATTCCTTCCTGAAAGGTAAGATTCAAATCATTTGAGCTTCATTTCTCTACAGCCGTATTGGTGAATTTTTACAGTACCAGAATTAAACTTGGAGTAAATATCATGAAGAAACGTAAAGATGGCATCGTGCGTGTTTTTATTGCTTTGAAAACCAAACTGGCT
The DNA here is from genome assembly GCF_025532065.1 of Leptinotarsa decemlineata. Taxonomy (NCBI): domain Eukaryota; kingdom Metazoa; phylum Arthropoda; class Insecta; order Coleoptera; family Chrysomelidae; genus Leptinotarsa; species Leptinotarsa decemlineata. The sequence goes on from NW_027412674.1 coordinate 13,442,451, forward strand.
TTCACTTAAAATATTGTGGTGTTGTAGGAGAATTGTCAGACGTATCTGCACTAGTTTTTCGATAACTTTAGCTATAGTATCTCCACCTTTATATAATGGAAGGACAACGGATATTTTCAGAAAATCAGGAAAAATTTCATTGTGGAAAGAGGTGTTGGTTAGAGATACCAATGTTTGCAGTGTCTCAATTGGAAGATTTTGAACAATTTTTATGGAGATTCCATCATATCCAGTTGCATTTTCATTCTTTATATTATTCAAAATTTCTAGTAATTCACTAATACTTATATCATACAATGTTAGGTTATCCTCAATTCTGACATCATCAAGATTTTTTAAGGGATCGTAAGGTACTACTTTATTCTCACTTTTTGCGATCGAACAATAGTAACCATTGATTTTATCAGGACTCCCACATGTTTTTTTTATTTTCCCGTAATCACTAATAGCAGACCATGTTTCTTTCATTTTATTAGTCGATTTACTGATTTGGTTATTATAATGGATTTCCTTTCCACTCCTAATAGTGGATCTTTATATTCTGCGGTAGTTATTGAAGAAGTCGTGGAAATACAGATTGTCAGTAAATTTTCGTATGTTATGCGGTGTACGTAAATTTTTCGAAGAAAAATAGATATAATAGATATAGTAATAGTATAGTAGGTATAGTACAGTACTATAGTATAGTATAGTAGATATAATTTTAAATAACACACCTCTGCCTATAAATAACAGGTGTAGATTCTTAGGACTATTCGTTGACTCACATTTAGATTGGAAAGAAAATTGCAATGTCCTGATTTCCAAACTTACATCTCTCCACTATATGTTCAGAAATCTCAAAGTTATTTTGACACAGCAACAATTAATAAACTTATACTACGCACAACTAGAAAGTCGACTGAGGTATGGTATTTGCCTATGGGGAGACTATACACTGTCGAATAACGTCTTCGTACCACAGAAAAAAATCATTATGTGGAGTGAAAAAAGACTATTCTTGTCGAGAAATCTTCAAAAGATTTAAAATTCTGACCTGTACAGGCCTCTACGTATTTGAAGTCTGTATTTTTGTGTTCAAAAATAGGGATTTTTTCTCATAAATAACAATTTCCACGAATACAACACAAGTCGTAAGGATGATTTACGATTACCACTCTCTAAACGCAATATTTCCTATGAAGCTCCAGCTCGAATCGGCCCAAAGATTTTCAACAACTTACCTGCCTCCATCAAAAGCTTAAAACATGAACGTACTTTTAAAAATACGAATAAAGTACGAGTAAAGTAAAGTAACGAATAAATAAACACAGTAGAAACTAAACAAAAGTATTGTCTGTATTCTATATTCAACATGAATTTCTACAAAATAAATAAGTCATCAATCGAACGAGAAAAATACCAACCAAGTTGGTTTTTTCACTAGATGACGTAGACTAATTTTGAATAGTTTCAATTAGAATTTAGTGTTTTGGAACAGTGTTTGTTCTTAATATATTCTCCGCCAGGATCCAGTTCCACCTTTCATCAATCCTTAATTTTTTTGAGTCAGTTTTACAGAGGAGTGTTTGTAACATCCGTTTGTATCCGGACGCTGTTCCCAATCAGAAAACTGTACGCACCTCAGTAACTTTTAAGAGATTTATAAAACTCAGATCAGACTTCTTTGGAGTATTGTTCACATGTATGGAGCTCCGCCCTAAGCATCCAGAAAATAGCCATCCACCTAATAGGAGCCACAAACATCACTTGCAATCGAAGAAAGGTTGGAGATTTGTCCCTCTTTTATAGATACTTTCAAGGGAGGTGTTCAAGTGACTTGGCACATTTGATTCCACCAAGGGCGGTACATATCAGAAATACGCGGCAGACTGTGGCTGCTTATCCACTTGAGGTTCAACTCAGTACACCTCGAACGTCACTATTCCTTGAAAAACTGCGTTCATTAGGATCATGGTGTTATCCCAGAAATTAATTGTTTTCCGATAGACGTGGGTGGGTACTTGGGAGAAACTACTATTTTGAACTTCCTTTCGGAATATTTACTTTTTCCCATAGTTTTTTCCGATAGTTTCCACTTTTCATTTCAATTACTTTCAAAATAATAGAAAGAAAACCGATCCGAAGGCATAGAATGTGTTTGGCTAGGAAGAAGACTTTATTTCTAGTCCTTGTTTGTTTGCATTTTCCGAAATCCTACACAGCTATCTATCTACTGAAAAATTCACCCCAAGTTATACTCCCCTCATTGTAAAAAACTCATAGTGAGTGAGGTAACTGACGAATGAGTACCATTTTCAAAGGCACTTGAAAATAATGAAACTATGTCTGACACACAGTCTTTACATGTTGAAACTGAAATCTATACTCAATACTCACACATTCATCTCTGTTCCTCCATACTGGTGAGTCCTAGGAAGCTGAAATTTGGTATATAGGTGCTTCTGAGGTCTCAGATGCGCACTTAGAGATATTTTTCAAATATTCCAACTGAAACTAAACTTCTCTGAAGAGGTGAAATATCTTGCTAGTATCCTCGACAGGAAGCTAACATAGAACTCTCACTTACAGCGTAGGGCAAAAAGAGCATATGTGGCTTATGAGCAATGTCGGAGGACAGTGGGACGTACATGAGGTATTTTACCCCGTACGGTCACCTGGATCTACACTGAAATAATAAGACCTATGTTAACGTACGGAGCCATTGCATGGGGACCGAAAGTTCTACAAGCAAAGGCTATCTAAAAATTATATCAAATACAGCAACTGGCTTGTTTAAACATCACAGGAGCCATGAGAACAACACCAACCGCTGCAATGGAATTAATTACTGGTCTGAACCCTCTGGACCTGTTTGTAAGGTTGCGTTAATGGCCGTGTTACGATTGCGCACAGCTGGTGTAAACCTCGAAGTAGGATGGATCAATTAAGGCTGAGCCTATGGCGACAATGACTTACTGCGCAATCTCTGCTGCAGGCAACCAGTGATGTGATTGAACTGAGGTTTGTGTTTGATGAACCCTACAAAATACAAATAAAACAGAACACAGAGTCGAATGTTACAAATGCAATTCGCATAAATACAGACGGCTCAAAAACCAAAGAAAGCTCAGTATGTGGACTGTACTCCAGATTACTAAACCTAAGGGTCAAGTAGGGAATTGGAAAAATACTAACGTGGTTCAAACAGAACTGGCTGGTATCGCAATTGCCACAAAAGAAATAACCAGGAAAAGAATTTCTGGCAAAAACATAACAATTTGCACTAATAGCAGACAATCCCTATTAGCCTTGAACAGAAAACGTGTTACCTCAGGGCTAGTACTACAGTGCCGCCAAGATTTGGCCAAAGCCTCTGTAGGTAATAACATTATCCTGAGGTGGATTAAAGGGCATGGCAGGAGTAATGGTAATCGTATTGCCGACTCTTTAGCCAAGGAAGCGGCTGGACTAAGAATTTTAGGACCCAGTGGCACCTACGGCCTGATGACTTCGACAATTGCGGAACTAGTCAAGTGTTACACCCATGGTCAATCCTTTCCAGGATCACCTTGGGCGACCCTGGGAAGCTGGCGCAGAAGAAATATCTGGCGATGACCAGGAAAAATCTACGCTCAATAGTAGGATTTCTTACCGGCCACTGTCAACTTAGGAAACACCTCCGTAATATGGGGCTAGTGGACACACCTCTATTCACCGGTGGGTGAATTTATATTCAGTATCAACGTTGCATCCGTGCGAAGCCGAGACGGGTCGCTAGTTTAGAATATTTGGAAATCGCAGATTTGAATATTCAAAATCTATAGTGCGAAGAAGATTAGTGCAAATTGGAAAATAAATAAATGGGGAAGTAGTTGTTAGAACTGCTCTTACAATTCAGTATGTCAAATTATCTTATGTATCGCCAACAGCATATGCAGGAATAACTTCAGTGAAGAATCCTGCACTGAGTAGTTGTTTTCTGATGAGTGTCAGTCTATTAACTTACAGTTTAGGTAATTTGAGACTGACCTGAACGAATTGTTCTTTTAGCCTCGTGAACTTCAGTATGTTTTGGGCGGCCCAGAAGATGAGGCGACTGAAAATGGAATGTCTGGGAATTGAGAAACAAACTGTGAGGTTTGTGATGAAGGGTACAAGCTACAAGCTATATGTTTCACATATTTGGTTTCTTAGACAGAAATCCAGTGTCGCTCGACATGTTGAAAATGGTCATATAATAAATGAGGAATGCTCAATATTGTGGAGACCAGTACATGACAAAATATGTAGAAGTAAGTTTATGAACAACGACAATGGACATTTTACGCCACGGAATTGAATCCTACGTATCAATAGCTCCATAGTTTACCACAAGTTTCGCATAGTGTTGTTTGTAATGCTATTCGTACTGTGTGCTAAATGTACAGTTGGAATGTTTCTTCCAGGTTCCTTATCCTCGCACAGGCACCGCTCTCACCGTTAGGAATTTCCTGTAGTGCTTGTGTTTGTCCTTAAAACAAAAAACTTCGATTTTGACATACTCAGACGATATTTTGGTATGTCAGAAACAGCTTGCTTATTTATGACCATTGGCGGAAAAGTGCTTCAAATTCTCCAAATAAAGAGATTGCAGCACGAACCTGTGCGGCTCTTTATAGTCTGCAGGAGACAGTAGGCTGCGGACCTTGCCTTGTCACACCATGATCACTTATCGCTGACGTTTATTCAATGATAACCAAGTATGTTCAAGAAAGTTTAAAAACACAAATAATCTTTTGTTTTTATCAGTCATCTCATAAAATTCGGGGTCAACAGTTTTGGCAATGTGTAACGCTTGCCATGATCACAATGAAAGAATTATATTTCCTAGGGCTTGACAGTATACTTGAAATTTGAAAATTACACAAAAAAGGTACTTTGTGATCCACTAAATATCTGGAATACTTCATACAATGAATTAACACAAAATGAAATATGAGGTGCCTATTTTCTTCTACCGAACAAGGATACGAACATAAAATCTGTTCGTGTAGTTATGGAGTAAGAAATGGCAATGAGTGGAATATACTCATCTGAAAATGAGAATAATTTCAGTTTGATCAAATACAACTCTGTTAAAAAATTTATGTGAATTTTGATTTTTTCTCGAAAGATATTTTTTTATTTATCAGTTTCTATTTTTTCCTTTCCCAAGTATGTTTGTTTGTAGGTAGTTAACAATGTTTCGTGAGGGACTGCCAATGGGATCGCCAATTCCACGTCTTATATCCAATATATATATGGAGTGATTTGAAACTCTGTTCATTGAAGAAGCCCATAAGAAGCCACGAGTCTGGTTGAGATACGTAGACGACACTTTCATAATATGGAACTATGGGAATGCAGAACTAGACACTTTTCTAAAGCACATCAACAACGTACGTCCTTCCATCACTTCCACAATGAAGAAGGAAGTCCACAACGAATTGCCTTTCTTAGACGTATCGGTGAAGAGGAACCTACACCGAATGGGGAACATCTGTATATCGAAAACCCACTCACACAGGATAGAATCTGAACCAGAAATCCAACCACCATCAATCGACTAAGAGAGGAACCTGGACCGTGCTTTCTGGCTGTGTAATACAAAGGAAGGTCTGGAAAAAGAACTAGGCATCATCAAAAATGACCTTCAACGGAATGGTTACTCCAAAGTGATGGTAGAACAGGCCTCAGCTAGAAGACAGCAAGAACTCCACAAGGAAGAGAAGCCGCCACAACCAGTGCTTGTACTTCCCTACATCAGAGGATTATCGAAAAGGATACGAAGAATTGGATCCAAATATAACATCAGGAACTGCTTCAGATCTTGGAGCCTCACGTAGCAGCCTCACGAAAACCAGACCACCAAACGCGGACTGCGATTCCAAGAATTGCATTTACCAGATACCCTGCGAGTGCGGAAAATCATACATCGGTGAAACTAAGAGGCCGTTGAAAGTTCGTATTGCTGAAACACACACAGCGAGGAGAAACCAGCAAATCTGGAAAAGCAGAGCATGTTTGGACTCATCAACATAACATCAAGTGGGCTCAAACTGAAATCATCCACAAAGAGAAACACTGGTTTAGGAGGAAATTCAAAGAAGCCGCGTATATGTTGTCCAACAACGCATTCAGTGAAGATAGCGTAGTGATACGTAACATATGGAAATCTCTAATCAAGCGAAAAACGACCAAGTTTCGGAGGAATAAGTCCAATTATCACTCGAAGACGATTGTGGATACTAACAATCGGAACGTTGTGACATAACTTGGTTTAAAATCTTTTAATATTTCAATTTTTCCAGCTTTCATTATTATTTCAATTTTCATTTGTTTGGTTGTTGTTGTTTGTTATTCCTTTGTAATTACAGTTTTTTGTTTAATAAAATTGTTATTTTCGGTTGATTCTTTTTGATTTTTTCAGGGTTATCAAATAAATTTATATTATATTAGACAATGGAAGTCCGAACTGACGAAATAGTTCTTCTTTATATTATACACTTGTGCCAGACTTTTTACAATCCGCGAAGCAGTTCTGGTACGCACTGTTCGGTAAAAAATAAAGTGAATGAATATAAATGAAAAAATGCATGAAACTTGACCGGTTTTACCGAGCACTCTACATATTGTTTCCGAAAGTTGAGATTCCCGAAATTATCTTAGTGATGTTGACTAATTATTCCTTATGGTTGGCCACTTTCGGCTGAGCCACCCAGTATGCGGGAAAATTATTTTTAAATATAGTATTTATTGATATGACTGCAAAAAAATGTTTCCTCTGAGAGCAATGGACCGAGGGAATCTTGTTGACTCACCCTATATATTCGAAACGAGTATACGAGTATATATCTCCAACGTGCCGAGTACGGAGGAAAAGGAAGTGAAAATATGACATTGACACAAAGTCTTCAACTATTACAGAACATATTTGGTTTGACAAATGATATATTTGGTTACCACAGTACGTAAAGTTTTCCAAAGTGAGCAACAAAACATTCAATTGGAATTTTGAGAAATGATGATTTTTGAAATGATTGATTCAATCTTTCATGTGAAGGAATATATGATCTATTTAATTTTACTCGCGTATTCAGGCAAACGGGGTTGTTGTGCAATTCTTTGTCTATTTGTAAATCTTCTAGAAAATCCAACTTGATAAAATTTTTTTCAATTGACTTCTTTCAGAATTTGTGAATTACGATTGAGGCTGAAATTGTGTTTCCAAGCAAATGCTTTCGTTTACAATAATATGAAATGAAATCTCTCAATCCACAGTCGATTGAATTCGGAATTTGAAACAATAATTCTAATTTCATTTGAGTCTGTTCGTTTTGATTATGTAATTTTTTTCCATGTGTTCGAATTTTACGAGTGTTCTTATATCCTTCTGATTGAATAATGTATCAAAAAAAAAAAATTTTTGATGCTGGTTTGTTTTGCAATTATGATTATAGAATATCTCATTACACTGCAATACCTGCACTTCACAAGAGGTGCAAAAGGAAGAAATAAGGTGAAAGAGGAAGAATTAAGGTGCAAGAGAATGAATTAAGGTGCAAGAGGAAGAATGAACTATGTTCAATTTTGTACCCTATTAACAAATTTGTATTTTGTTTTTCTCCATATCGTATCATGTTATTTCAGCTGTCAAAAAATTCATTTATTATTATTATTATGTAGTAATTTTCAATAACTTGAAATATTTCTTCCATAAAAGTGAAATTTTCATTACCCGATAAATTGCACCTCTTCAAGAAAGGGGATTTTTCATAGTTAAATTCTCCAAAGATGAATTATCGGTGTTTGTACAAAAATTCATTAAAATATCCAGTTTCAGATTAGCGACAGTTCAAATATTTTCTTGTTCTAAAAGTATGAACGGACGTTTATTTCAACTAACTCGAAATGTATGTGCCATGAACTGGTTTGAATTTTTAAATGTAATTGCAATAATATTCAGCAGAACAGCTTCATTTTAAAAACCGTTGAGGACAGGATACAAAAGTACTGAAATGTACAACTTATTAAAATTTGAACCAGTCGTGTCATCTGTTGGAGGATAGTTGAACGATGAGAGGCGTCCAACGCCTCGATACAATGCTAAAGGCATCTAAAGGTTTCAAATTTGTCTTCATGAGGGTTTCTAATAGATTTGTATAGATGGCGATGTTGCGTCTTTAGGCGCAATGAATTTTTCTTACTACGATATTATTGTTGTTCGAGTTGAACGGCGTCTGTAATTTTCATCTTCTCGACGTTTCGGCTCCTGCTTTGGAGCCATTTTCAAGAACCACTTGGAACTGGACTTACATGCCTCAAGGACGAGGTCGTAATCTCCCCTGCCCCCAAGTCTCGTTAGTGTTCGGAAGTGACGCACAATTTTATCGCTGGAGAATATCCTGGAAAACCATCCCATCAGGATCATTCCGCAAGGACAGCCTTCTCCAAATGAAATACTTCGAAAGTTTCGTTCGAGTTGTGTTCAACCTCAAAATGCTGTATTTCACTGCCTATTTTTGACATCGCAGTCAACATCGGATTTCCGTTGATTATCCGTTTTCTCAAATCAATTCTTCTCGAGCAGTCAATTCCATCTTTTACACAAAGTTTGATGCCAAATTTTCGATCCAGTTTTTTCCCATTGCAGAAAATCACCAAACACGTGAAAGCACTTCTAACTTTCATGCCTCTCACCAACAAACTGAACAAGCTAAACATTTAAAACTATGAAAATAAGTTCGAGACTAGTTTACCAATATAAAAGAATGAAATAATCGCTAATCGAATGTACGAAGCACGCGAAATTTGAACATTTATCTTACTTTTTCAACAGACCTTGTATACTGTCAAAAGGTTTGTATTTCTTCTTCAGTACCACTTGTTGCATCTAGGTTTCTAAATTTCGTCTCTGGTTTCGTAACTGAACTTCTCATTTGAGGCGCCTATTTCCAAAACTTGTTAAATCCATCAGAAGTGATTTCGAGAAAATCCAACTTTTCTGATACCTTTAATTTGGAAATCAAGTAGGTTTGTGTGACTGACTTGTTATTTATAGGTTGTCCTTTAAAAATAATATGCGGTGAGCGAACAAATATTAGAGAATGTTTTGCTGAGTTATTTGAAAACAAAAGTAGGGTTGAACGAGTTTTGGAAACATATTGTGGATTTATACAGCTTTGACAATTTATCTGAATGGTTAAGAAGTTGAAAAAGACTTACGTGATGTAAAAATAGTGTTTATTCAACTCAACTTTCAAAATACAAATACAGTCTCTCATTTAAGCAGGTTCAAACAACTACTGACAAAAATCGTATGTGTACGTAAACAGTAAAGAAACCGTGCACATACGGATCTAACAAGTTTTGAATTCGTAGCATGCAATGAATAATATAATACTATTGGATCTACGCACATTTGAAACAGCACTAACGGCAGTGGATTCACACACTTTTGTAACAGTGTTTATGAAGAATATAGCTAGTTTTGGAAACGTACTATTTTTTTAATATCATAGTATCACTGAAAGTAGTCAGATTCGGTCCATTACAATTATATAGGCATGTGTCAAAGCTGTCAAAGAAGGTATTGTCGCCATTTTCTCAATTTTAGTGAAACATGGATCTAATTAGCTATGGAAACGCACGCCTCATTTTATGAGTAACCTTTTTTGATATAGGAATGAAGGTTTTTTTTTTGGTTTTCTGGAATATGTTTCTAATTAGTTATGGAAACGCACGCCTCATTTTATGACTGAGCTTTTTTGATATAGGAATAAAGGTTTCCACGGTCAAACAGAAACGAACCGTCATCAACACCATGATGAACAGAGCTTTGAGAATATGTGAAAAAAGTAACGGAAAGTTACGACGACGTCGAAATGAAACACCTAACAACTGTGTTTGTTACAAGCGAACGACTACGACAGAAAAGAAGAGAAACACCAGTGAAGATCAAACCCAAGACACTGTCTATCTGCCATACATAGAAGGTGTCACCAACCGAATCGGGAAAATTCTAAAGGAGAAGAAAATTAACACCGTCTTCATACCTACGAGGAAAATGTTGGAGTATCCGAGATAAGCAAAAGACACCAGATATCCACTCAAATCAGCGAAAGTTTACAGGATTCCATGTAAGTATAGTAAAGTATATCGAGTGGTCCAACGAAAAGTATGCACCTTGCCTTTCTACTTTTTTTGTAACTTAACGCAAAAATGCTCGGACTGGTCAATTTTGAGAGGGACACATTTTAGATGTATTTTTCTATCTGTGCCTTCAACCCCCTAGCGAGGGTGGGTAACAACCCTAAAATTTTAAATGGAAAGTGGGGTCGAGTGATATATCATTTGAAAAGGCACAAAATTCTCTTTTCAATGATACCTAATTTGTTGTATTTACTTGAATAGTTATAAAAAAAGCAAGAACATTTACTCGATATTTTTGGTGATAATGAAAATGCGGAAAAAACAGCATTTTTATCACTACTACATTCCTCAATTTCTCTCGTGCGTTTTTTGGTTCAAATAACAAATTTAGACAAAAGTCCATTGATTCAGTTCGGTTGCTTTTTAAATTATTTCAACTTTACTGTGAAAATGGTTTATTCCATTTCTGACCGAGTTGAAATTGTTGAACTTTATTATCAACATAATAGTTGTGCTAGACTTACTGCTCGCCTCTTTAATAACAGTCATCCCGGGAAAAATGTGAATGATTCGTACGTTGCCAAGTTAGTCCAAATGTGAAATGTCTGTAATGTGAAACACCAGCCACGGAAACCGATCAGAAATGAAGCAGTGGAAGTCGCTGTGTTGACATGTTGAATTGGATCATACTCAGAGTACCCGTCAGCTTGCTGCAGCCTCAGGTGTCTCCCGCTCGTCCATAATACGGATATTAAAATCCTATAAATTTCATCCGTACAAAATTAATTAGTACAGGAACTCAAAGAAGATGATCCTGATAGAAGGCTGCAATTTTGTGAACAACTGAGCCAGCTACTAATTGATGATCCGCATCTATCATTCAATACGTGCTTTTCCGATGAGAGTACATTTTTTTTTAATGGAGATGTGAATAAGCATAATTGCCGTTACTGGGATGACAGTAACCCACACTCATTCCGAAAGGTCCATACCCAGTACCCTCAAAAAATGAATGTCTGATGTGGCATATTAGGTAGTCATATCGTAGGGCCACTTTTTATTCCTGGGAATTCATCTGGTGAGGTCTACCTGAACATGCTTGAAGATACAATTGATCCTCTCATACAGAAATAATTGAAAATGACCAAAATCATAATGATGTTCGGCTTCATTTCCAGCAAGATGGAGCACCTCCTCACTATGTTGCTACCGTAAGAGAGTTTTTAGATGACCGGTTTCCTGGACGGCGGATTGGAAGGAATGGCCTGCAAAGTCACCTGATTTATCGCCTTTAGATTTTTTCTTTTGGAGTCACTTTGAAAATAAATGTTTTGCAACGCAGCCCGAGTCCATAGATCTTCGCCAACGAATTACAGAAGAGTGCAGAAGTATAATACCTGATATGCTACAGAATGTTAGGAATAGATTTGAACAAAATCTGTATTATCGTATGGATGCAAATTGGTCACATTTCCAGCACTTGCTGAAGTAGGATTTTATTAAGTCAATTACACATTTCATAGTACTGGGTTGTAGTTGTTTTTTTTCATGATACTTACATATTTGAGTGAGATACAACAAATAAGATATCATTATAAAGATAATTTTGTACCCTTTCAAATGATATATCACTCGACCCCACTTTCCATTAAAAATTTTAGGGTTGTTACTCACTCTCGCACCAGTAGAAAAATACATCTAGAATGTGTTCCCCTCAAAACCAAATTGACCTGTTTGAGCATTTTTGCGTCAAGTTCCAAAAAAGGAGAAAAGCAAAGTGCATACTTTTCGTTGGACCGCTCTGTATATCGGTCAGACGAAAAGAAGCATTGGTACCGGCATAGTCGTCGGCGGGTTTGCTGTCTATGTTCATCTTCCACTGCCTGAACCACTGTGCATGCTGTTTTTGAAGAGTGCCTATCAGCTGTCTCTATGAAACCTTCGAGATACCGGGCGCCCTCTTGTTGTAGCATCGCCTTGTCACGGTAATGCGGGGCTCTCCGTGATTGACCTTCTGTATCTGTATCTGAAGAGTAGGGAGGGTGAGTGTAAGCCCACAGCACTAAGGACACATGCGACCCATTATACATCCTCCCGAGGAGTTGTTCTCCTACGTCATCGTCCATCCTGTCTTTTCCAGGAAGGTGAACAGGTCACTGGGAGACGTCTTCTTTATATCGGCAGGTGCAGGCCAAGACTCGCCGAACACACACTCTCTTATTGACGATAACTCCGGGCACTTGCACAGTCCCATCTTCCTGTTCACACATCCTGCATAGAGGTGTGTCCACTAGCTCCATATTATGTAGGTGTTTCCTTAGTTGACAGTGGCTAGTCAGAAATTCTACAATTAGGCGTTGATTTTTCCTGGTCATTGCCAGATATTTTTACGGCGCCAGCTTCCCAGGGTCGCCCAAGGTGATCCTGGCAAGATTTCATCCTTTGATTTCATCCCATCTCTTTAAAGATTAAGTATGGGTGTAACACTTGACTAGTTCCGCAATTGTCGAAGTCATCAGGCCATAGGTGTCACTGATTCTTAAAATTCTTAGTCCAGCCGCTTCCTTGGCTAAAGAGTCGGCAATGCGATTACCTTAACTCCTGTCGTGCCCTTTAACCCACCTCAGAATGATGTTATTATCTACCGGGGCTTTGGCTAAATCTTGGTGACACTCCAGTACTAGCCCCGAGGTTATACGTTGTATGTTCAAGGCTAATAGGGCTTGTGTGCGGTCAGTGCAGATTGTTATGTTTTTGCCAGAAATTCCTCTCTTGGTTATTTCTTTCGTGGCAATTGAGATACCAGCCAGTTTTGTTTGGACCACGCTGGTATTTCTTCCCATTTCCCACTCAATTCCTAGGCTTAGTGATCTAGAGTACACTCCACACCCTGAGCCTTCTTTGGTTTTTGAGCCGTCTGTATTTATGCGTATTGCATTTGTAACATTCGACTCTGTGTTCTGTTTTATTTGTATTTTGTAGGGTGTATTGAACACAAACCTTAGTTCAAGTCCATCACTGGTTGCCTGCAACAGGCGTTGGCCGATTTCAAGCTAGATGTGTGGTAGAGGTGTCTCGCAAGAGCCCTCGGCGGTTACTCATCCAACGCTGGAAAGGTAGCTTTCCTAACATGAGTGCCCCTCGGGGTAACGTAAGAGTATGCGGTGCAGACCACACGGCGTACACCCAAAAGTCGTTGATGAACCGCCCTATCCCGCACCTATACGGGTAATGGGCGCGACATCTTCGACATATGATGTGTGGAAGAGGATGCTCGTGAGAGTCCTCGACGGTTACTCATCAAACGTTGGAAAGGGAGCTTTCCTAACATGAGTTCTAGGGGGGAGGTGAGTGCCCGCTCGCGGCTGGAGGCTAGTGAGCCTCATCTCCAACTGGCGTTGGCCTCTTAGGGGCAGCGGCTCCGCTAGCGGGTAAAGGGATACAGGGCTGCGGTAATCCATTCATGGGTGCATTGCAGCCCCATTATGAGGCACTGGACGGCTTATGCTGTTCCGTGATCCTCGCCTGCTTCTGTACGGATCCAAGCGTTCGAGGTGTAGGGGCTTGCGGTCCTTCCGGGATCTAGTATCCGAGTCTAGCCTTGGAGGGCACCAAGGCAGACGCTTGAGGTGTCGGAACCCGGATGGACGGAGCTACTAGTATCCGAGCTTAGGACCCCGGCCGGCCACTTCCGGGACCATATTCCCAACTGATTTGGCATGGCTGGCGGGGGCAGGTGTGCGACGCGAGCACTCTCTGGCGAAAGAAGAGCGTAGTTAACTTGTACGAACGTTCGGTCGAACGCTGCCGATGGTCCTGTCTCTTGGTTAGCCACACTAAGTAGATGTAAGGAAGCAATTCCGGGTTCGGTGAGCGGGAGGAAGCCCTGCGAAATCCTGTTGGTGTGGGGTGAGGGGCGGTACCCGCAAGGATTTCCCGAAAATCCACCCCTCCACGCCCGATCGCATCCAACGCCAGGGTACGTAGTTGGTACTGGTTGCGTAGTGAGCGCTTCTTGCCATAGACCTATTCCTACTTCGAGGTTTACACCAGCCGTGCGCAATCGAACCATGACCATTAACGCAACCTCCTTAACGTACAGATCCAGAGGGGTCAGACCCGTGATTAATTCCATTGCCGCGGTTGGTGTTGTTCTCATAGCTTCTGTGATGTTTAAATAAGCCAGTCGTTGTATTTGATACAATTTTTGGACGGCCGTTGCTGGTACAACTTTGGTCCCTATGCAATGGCTCCATACGTTAACAAAGGTCTTATTATTACAGTGTAGATCCAGGTGACCACACGGGGTGAAAGACCCCATGCGCGTCCCACTGTCCTCCGACATTGCTCATAAGCCACGTATGCTCTTTTTGCTCTACTCTGTAGATGAGAGTTCCATGTTAGCTTCCTGTCGAGGATAGTACTAGGGTATTTTACCTCTCCAGATAAGTTTAGTTTGCTTTTGAAAATTTCGGGAGGATTTAAGACCGGTAAACTTCTTTTACTGGTGGAAAGGACAATCTCAGTCTTGTTGCGCTCTATCGCACAGTGTGTTCACAAATTTGTCGGTCTGCAAGATAAATATGGCATCTGCGTATGCAATTGTGTAGAATTAATTTTTCTTAAGGTGATTAATCAGGGTATCTAGAATTATGTTCCAGAGATGTGGTGATAAGACCTCATCAATGATGAAACAGCAAAGCATATACTCTGTGGCTGTCCGCTGGGGACCGAATCAGGTTTTTGAAGTTCGACAGAGCTGTACTCTCATCATTTGACCTGAAATACCACTCACCATACAAAGTAATCATCTTCATTGAGAAGCTGGGTTTATTTGATCGACTGTGAATAAGTATGAGCCACAATAAACCCTTGCGAGTTGCAGCGCAGGGTCGAATAAACCCTGCAGTGAAAGTCCGCGGAAAATCAGCATAATAAATGACACGGCTGAAATGAGAGCCTCAGTTTCGGTTGACACTTCAAGGAGAGTACTTGGGCCACGTCACTGAAGATGACTGCCGCCGTTGCAGTTGAAACGTTTGGAGATTCTAACCAAAGAAAACAACGGCGAAACCCGAAAACCAAGCAAAACATTAACCATTTTTGAATTAGATCACTCCCGAGAATACAGTTTAACTTTGACAAACTACGATTGTCGATATGAAAGCTCAAAGAGTGATACTTTGTACTTCAAATGAAAGGGAAAATTTTCATTTTCCATCTCACATTTGAATTTGCATCTCAAAGCACAGCCGCATAGAATATTGATAGTTTCTGAACTCTGGCAATCAATTGTGATATCTAAATATCATATATTTCATTGCAAATTGACTCGATTATTATATTTTTAGTAGTAAAAATACCCACAAGAAAAATTATATCTATCAGGGATACAGTACTTAGAACTAGTGATGGAAATGTTTAATTACCAATAATTATAGATTCATCGATTACCTAGAACTCTTGTTTCATAAATAATGTCATTAGATGACAACTGCGCAGTGAACAAGGAACCCTGTAGGTAAGTCACAGTCAACGTTCATGGTCTAATTTCCAGTGGATTCATTAAAATAAGGTTTTCATTTACTTCAAATAAGCTTTTGTGAAACTTTTATAGACTTGTATTGTATAGGTACGTGCGTTGTGTAATTTATATTTATACCACCTATGAACATCTTTGAAGATGTAATTTCTTTAAGTTTTATTGAAATATGCAGGAATATACAGGGTGTCTCAATAAAAAAATGTTTTCCATCAACTATTTATATCTCTTTTGAGAAAAAATGAGTTTTTCACATCATTGAATTCTACGTGAGAAAGTGCTTGGAATGTTTTTATATCAACGAGAGATTTTCGACAGCAAAAAATTCACTGCAACTTTTCGAAAATTCAAATTCCAATCAAATCAAATCAAAATGTACTTCATTGTCGAAGATGAAATCTCATTGACAAAGTGTTACTATTCCAAGAAATATAAGATACACAACTTAAAAGATATTGTCGAAGTAAAAATATTATTGTCAAAATGTTATTATTTCAAAGAATATAAGTTATACAAATTGAAAGTAATATTTGAACATTTGGTGATTTCAGCATTTTGGGATGAAAAAGTAGTCAGAAAGTAATAATATATATGCTACATATTGAAATAAATAATAATGATAATGAATATTCTCATGCAACACATAAATGAAAATATGAGAATATAAAAACTATAAAGCATAAAAATATAAAAGTGAATGCATAGAAAATAACAGTAAGTATCAATTCCTTAAACATTTTCATCTACACAGTTCAGAACGAAATGAGAACATCAAACAAAAAGTAAAAAAGTCACATAGTTCAACTACCAGTAGGTACTGAAACACAATAATCAGAATTAATTGTTTATATAATTTGAATTTCTGTCTGAATAGAATTCGTCTAAAGAATAAAAAGCCTTCGAAATCAGAAGCTTTTTTACAGACTTTCTAAATTCAGTGGTACATGTTATGCCTTTGATCTCAATTGGCAAATAGTTAAACATTTTTTTCCATTATATATGAAAGACCTCTCAATTTTTGATTATATTGGAATCGGTAAAACTATATTGAGCTTATTTCTGGTATTTCGTCGTGGTGAAATGAAAATTTCCGTCCTGTATTTTTTTTGCACCAGACATAACATTTCCAATATAAGTATGGAAGGCAAGGTCAAGATTTTATGCTTCCTGAATAGAGGTCGGCAGGAATCCCTGAATCCAACTCTGCACATATTTCCAATTCCTCTTTTTTGTAGAACAAACACCCTATCAAACATGTATTGGCAACACGTTCCCCAAAAACAGATACCGTATCTCAGATGGGAATCGATGAGAGCAAAGTACACATTTTTTGACATATCAGTGCCCAATTCATTTGCTGATACTCTGACTGCAAAGCATCCTGATGAAATTTTACCACATAGGTTATTTATGTGACCTTCAAAATCCTAATTGGTATCAATTTGTACTCCCAGAAATTTTGCTGACATTTCATTTTCTATTAATTGAGTACCCAGGTAGATATCTAGTGTGGAGCACTCGAGGGTGATGATGCTAGTTTTTGAGATATTAAATGACAAGAGATTATCACACCAGTCTTTTATTTCTATAATATCCATGATGATCAAATCATGCATTGTTGCAATGCCAAAATAATGTAGTGTCATCAGCGAATTGGGTTATTTCTGCGGTTATATTAATGCGGGCTAGGTCGTTAATATATAACAAGAAGAGAATTGGGCCTAGAACCGATCCTTGTGGAACACCACAAGTAACTATCTGGAGATGGGATGTGCTGTCCGGGAGTTTGACTTCCTGAGTACTTTCGAGGAACATACTGTAACTCAGAAACGATGATAGATATTGACATGTGGTTTTCACCATTGAGTTTCTCATAGAAATTGAACCCTCAGTCACAATCATCAGTTTTCATGTATCTAATTTGAAAACAGGATTTTCCTTTGAAAAGTGTCCAATTTGGCCCACTTTGTACACGGCTCTTACCACGTATATTAATCACGCTACATCCATCAATGTATTGAATTTGTTATTGCTATCTGATTATTGTTTTTCCAGGTTGACTTGAAAAACAGCCTTGGTTGATACTTCATCTAGTAACCTTTATAATGAACGTTGTTGTTTTTTTTATTATTTGTACTTGTCCGGCACAGCACAGCACGACCCTGTCCGTCGCCTGCTGGTAACGGGTAGTAACATCCCCCGACTTGTCCAGCTACAACCAACAGACTAAAGGTTCTGTTTGCTCGATTTCAAGGGAATTTTAGTTGATAACGAACGGTGACAGAAATATGCCTACCACTAGTAGTTCTGACGACGAAGTCGTCATTATAGTGGCCGCATTATTGAATGTAGAAGAAAATAGTCGAAAAAAGGATATGGATCCATTCCATTATTCAAAAGAGGGCAAATCTGGGAGAGTTTCATCATCTTTTCAACGACCTGAAAAGATAGGAAGAAGTTTTTTAAGTATTTACGAATGACTCCAGGCAAATTTTCAGAACTTCTGCCTCATATACTGAACAGGTAAATCTGATAGCCTATTTCAACAAGCTTCATAGTATACTAAGATATTGGTCCACCATTGTTATGCATAATATCAGTATGGTTACTCATTTCCATGCTCTCACAGGCATCTAGATGCCCGTTGTAGTTAACTTGTCTAACTAATCTTAATAACCCATAGTCTATGGAATGGTTTTGTTGCAAAATATGATGGGCGACTGCTGATTTTTCAGGTCTTCCATATTTTAAGTGTGCCATGTGTTCCTTGCATCTCATTTCAATAAATCTTCTAGTCTGTCCATACTATTTTGCATCGCAGTCGTAAATTCCAGATTTTCCAAATTCTCTCTATAGAGCCATGAAGGGTCTGTAGAGTATGACTTGTTTTTAATATCACCTTCATACTTTGTTCTTTGAAAATCTTTTCAAAGTTCTTCGTGTATTGGTGTTATGGAACTGACATATACTCATCTTGGTATTCGTCGTTCCTAAAAGTCGAGATTTCGTTCATTCTCATCATAAAATTTTTTATTTCTCATAATATCATCTACAATACTGCGAAACAGGCTGCCATTTCTGTATTGTCATTATTTCTTTTGTAAGCCTCTCATGTAAGAGAGGAAATGTCAAAAGACGATGCACTAGAAAATTCAACCCAGCACGTTTGTGTAATCCACACTGATGTGATCTGTCAGAAATATAATTTTCAGTGTTTGTTTCCTTGCTACCGCAGTAGTAGACGAAACGCCAGACATAAAACAAAATCTACAGACCACGGCCAAAAAACCCGGAGAATACCTTTGGCACAATACTCTCCGGCCGTGAAAGTTTACGTTTTATATTGTAATTGATAGAAAAGTGAACATCGTAACCAGTTTTTTTAGAAATGAACCAAATACGATCATAGCAGTGTAAGAATAATGACGTTGAGCTGAATTCAAATGGCTGAAGGCTCGAACATTTTTTCACTTGCTAATTTGATTTAGCTAGCTGTCTAATTATTTACCGTTAAAACTCGTAGGTAATATGATTCCAAATTTGTTCAGAGACGTGATTCAAAGTCACCAAATTACAAGAATTATCAGTTGTCGTGTCACTAAGGCCGTGTAAATCATTTCCTGTCACATAGTTAGTATACTCAAACTGAACATTGCACAGGACTCATTATCTATCTATTTCCGAAAGAGTTTTTTCTAGCAGGCAACCTCAGTTTCTTTGTGATTAAAACAAATGCTCGTTGAGGGTCTTGTTAGTATTCTCACCAAACTAATATTATCAAATACTTATACATACATATGAAATACTTAAAACGACAATCATATCAATTTTTATAAGAATTGTAAAAAAAGTATCCAAGTCAATTGTATTTATAGCTCAGTATTTTGCATTTATCGGCTACCACATTAGGGGTTTATATATATATATATATATATATATATATATATATATATATATATATATATATATATATATATATATATATATAGTTATAAAATGACTCGAAAACAACAATGTGTAGGGATTTTCACAACATTACAGAAAAATTCAGATACGATAATACAGCGAGGACACCCTGTACATGTATTGAAACCCAGAGACTTGACAGGAAATAAGTAAAAAAAAGAGTGGGCACTTTATATTTCAAGATTTGTGCATCAAAATTCATGAAATTCGAAAAACAGATAACCGATGTAGGTTATAAATAAATGTCAGATGAAATAAAATTAATATCTGTGATGAAAAATTGAAAAAGGCATAATACACTCATTGTTATTATTTAGGAATGATGAAAAACTCAAAAATTATTGTTGTGAACCATTTCCTTAGAAACGGACATCAAGTGATGCTTTTGAAAAATATTTATATTTAGACATACGTGAGGTTAATTATTTTTGTACAAAATTGCTAAATGAAAATGTATCTAAATTTAAGAACCAATGTAAAAATCGTAGAATAGATGAATGTCTGATATCGAAGTTGAAAATTTGTAGTTAGGTTGCAGTCAATAGCTGGGCTGTTGTTACAAAAAAACTCTTTGTTATATGTCAAGCTATCGGTATATTTCACACCTTTATAAAAAAGTTCAAAAACAGATAGAAACACATTAAATGATGACAGTTGATAAAAATTTTTGGCTGACAATGTCAAGTGGGAAAATTCTGAATGATACTCGAATTACTAGATCTTTTATTTTCTTTATCATATTTCAGTAGGTACGTGTAAATTTTGCTAAGACTATCAATACCAGTTCGTTTATTCATTGAATGTTCTTTGTTGTTAATATGTATCATTTCCAAAAATATTCTTTTAGTTGTATTGGTTTCTCTATCTAAAATATTTGGATTTTCAAAATTCATTTTATGATCCTCCGAATTAACATGTTCTGTTAATGCACAAGAATTAACATTTCGTCTACAGTCGCTCTTATGGTAAGTGATGCGACTACTTAGAGGTCTAGATGTTTGTCCTATATATGTTTTAGAACAATCCGTACAAGAAATTTTGTATACTAAATTGGATTTTTGTTTATTTGAAATTGGAGCTTTTAGTTTACTGTATAATTCAGATATAGAAGTGACATTTGTTTTAGATATTTTGAGGTTATTGTTTCGGAATACATTATTCAATTTTGGTGTCAATTCTTGAATATATGGGAGTGATTTATATATGAATGAAGGTATAACGTTGTTATATTCAACTTCTTCATTATTATTTTGAAAGTTTGTTCTTTCACAAAATGAAATTCTGTTTACTAAAGATTTAGGATAAGAATTTTGGATCAGAATTTTACTGAAATTAGACAAACTTTGGTTTCGTAAATCGGGATGGGTAATTTTGATGATTCTGTTTTTTAATGATTTTAATAAATTGATTTTCATTTTATTTGGATGATAGGAATGGTAATTAATAAATCTATTACTTGATGTTGGTTTTCTGTACCATTCAGTGATGATAATATTTTGTTCTGATCTCAATAACTTCATATCGAGGAAAGGAATAGAGTTGTTTATTTCCTCTTCAATAGTGAATTGGATATTGAGATCATATGAATTAAATACGTTCAAAATTTCTTCTTTTCCATCTGCAGGTATGGTCAGAATCAAATCATCTACAAAACGTTTGATGAATGGAATACGGAAAGATAATTTTTGAATACATATATATATATATATATATATATATATATATATATATATATATATATATATATATATATATATATATATATATTTATATATATATATATATATATATATATATATATATATATATATATATTTATATATATATATATATATATATATATATATATATATATATATATATAATATAATATATATATATATATAATATTGTCCTATTATTTTCTTGGACAATTTCATTAGTATATGTATATATTGTGATGTGAAGTGGAATCAGTAAATAACTCGTTTTCCTTCAATGTTGGTGTGTGGTGTGATTTTTCTAAACTTCAGAGTTGACTTATGGGAATTTCACTGGAACTGAGCTTGACAGGCAAGTAAACACTGAATTTACTTTTAATCAACAGTATATAATACAATCATGTTCATTCTTAAGTTTTCGTACAATATTTTACAAATTTCTGGAGAGAAAAATTTCGCGTGGCGTTCACTTTCGTCGCCTCGTATCTATTTTGTTGACAAAAAAGTTGAAAATCTCTTACTTCTCCTAGTTATCACCTCTCAATTTTCATAACTACAAATTTTCAACTTCAATATCAGACATTCATCTATTCTACGATTTTTACATTGGTTCTTAAATTTAGATACATTTTCATTTAGCAATTTTGTACAAAAATAATTAACCTCACGTATGTCTAAATATAAATATTTTTCAAAAGCATCACTTGATGTCCGTTTCTAAGGAAATGGTTCACAACAATAATTTTTGAGTTTTTCATCATTCCTAAATAATAACAATGAGTGTATTATGCCTTTTTCAATTTTTCATCACAGATATTAATTTTATTTCATCTGACATTTATTTATAACCTACATCGGTTATCTGTTTTTCGAATTCCATGAATTTTGATGCACAAATCTTGAAATTTAAAGTGCCCACTCTTTTTTTTACTTATTTCCTGTCAAGTCTCTGGGTTTCAATACATGTACAGGGTGTCCTCGCTGTATTATCGTATCTGAATTTTTCTGTAATGTTGTGAAAATCCCTACACATTGTTGTTTTCGAGTCATTTTATAACTATATATATATATATATATATATATATATATATATATATATATATATATATATATATACATATATATATATATATATATATATATATATATATATATATATGAATGGCTGATAAGGCAAGTATCTTACGGCGAAACATCAGATGTCTACCAATGAGGATAGCAGTGTTCCATGTGAGTGAAATTTTATCTCTTTCATTTACTATATTGTGTAGCAATCCTGTAAATGATATCTGATTCAATTCTATACCGAATATCTGGAAAACTAACTGAATAGGTAAATATGTTTTCTGTATAAGTAACACTGGACTATTTCAAAAGTTTTTTTTTCATTTAATTCAATCCTTGTATGGAAGTAGATTTCGAGATACATTTTCATTCCAGTTCATGTCTGGAAGTAACTTTTTTGTATGATCTCTATATTGTATAGATTAGTATAGAGTTAACTAGTTTGAAATTGTTTCCTGGCTTCTTTTCTTTGAAAGATTTCCACATTTTTTGGATCGAGATGGAGAAGTTGAAAACCAAAATCTTCCTTTCCCAAGTCTTTTCATTATTCATATGAAAATTGATGTCATTATACATAATCCCCATTGTAATTCCATAAGAATCATCATGAATAAATCTAGTAGACGATATTTTTTGTATATTATTTCCCAACTCGTTTTATGATTTTTTGGTCTGCTATAACATTTTATACCTACGTTCCTGAACATAGTGTCGTCACTAAAATCTTTTCTTTTCACATTCCAAAAAGAGTGAATGACTTTTGTCGAAAATCTCAACTGATCGTAACCTACTACCGCTGTTTGAAGTTCAGGGTTTCTTAGACTCAATGACTTGAGCAAACGAGTGGTTATTATGTCATCAAGAAATTAGGCGAGGTAGATATTATAAAATAATGAATATACGTGTCATCCGTGCATTTCACAATTGTAATTAGGAACAATGAACACTTTCTATAATATAATGGGAGAAAAAGCAATATTTGATGTCTTTCTTACTAGAAATGTATATTATGAGATAAGGTTTAATAAATAACGAACTGACTTTGCATTTTTGTCGGCATATCTAGCTCTACTGCTCACGATTACACTCTAAATTGATTATTTCAGTGATTGTAACTGTGTTAATAGATGAACCAAAATGCTCTGATCCCTTGGTAAAACATTGTTATCAACTAATGATAAATTAGAGAGGAACAAAATATATCTGATTCAAATAATTGAATAAAATTGTAAATTACCGCCATCCACCCCGTTGTGCAAATAATAATAATCAAACACCTTCTGTTTGTATGAATAATTTGAGACACTCATTCATTTTCTAAAATGAATCAGTGTCATACACTAATGATATTGAAGTTTGTTTCGAGCTCTGGATGAGAAGAATAATTTTCTAAAGAAAAGGGAAAGTGAGCGAGACACGAAATTCATATTTTATAGTTATATAATTTCAACAAGCTATATAGTAAACTATTAGGCATTGTTCCACCATCGTTATTCATAATTTTATTATGTTGACCCATTTCTAAGCTCTCATAGGCATCTAGATGCCTTTTTTTAAACTTGTCTTACTAATCTTTGTGTACTAAAGAGTATGGAATGGTTTTGTTGCAAAACATGATGGGCGACTGCTGATTTTTCTGGTTTTCCATATTTTAGATGTGCTGGGTGTTCCTTATATCTTATTTCAATAGATCTTTCAGCCTGTCCATAATATTTTACATCCCAGTTCTTACAATTCATTTCGTGAATTCCAGACTTTTTTGAATTCTCGACTTTGTCCTTTGTCTTCACTTAAAAGCTCTGTAGTGTATGACTTGTTTAAAGTACCACCTTCATACAATAGTTCTTTGAAAATGTTTCGTTCATTTCTCAATCTAAAATTTTTCTCCCTTTTATTATCTTCTCGAAAAACTGTTACTTACTGCTATTTCTTGTATTGTCACTTTTTTTTGTAAACCTCTCATGTGTGAGAAGAAACGTCAAAAGACAATGCACTAGAAAATTTCACCCAACAAGTCTAGAATTTTCGAAATTAAATGCGAAGTATTATGGACAGATTAATTCAGGTTGTTAATTAAGTATGTACCATAAATTCAACAGACGATTCTTCAGGTAATTTTAAGACGAAATGATCATATAAACGTGGGTCCGCAAATCCTTCGTTCTCAAGATACAGGGTGTTAAAATAAAAATAAAAAAAGGTTATTCGTGAATATCTTAAATATCCTTTACCTAATTTTGTTGTAATTTGGCAATGGTATTTATAACATTAAGAATCTAATTCAGCCCGAACGTGATTCAATTTATTAAGTCCAGTGGGTTCTCGAGCGGGATTTGAACGAATATTTTTTACTTAAAAATGTACGCCACTGACTTTTGTGCAATTTTCATTATTTCTTTGGATTGAGCAATTAGAAATACAACTTTTTTGTCCCCTGAATTTTTTTCGTATCTTGCTTAATTTTTAAGAATATCACTGGGCCTCGCAAGGAATAATATGGGGAACTTTAAACCTGAGAACAATCAATTCAATTCATGTATCACCGAAATTTAACAAACAATACGTCGTGACACGCCGTTTTCTTTGTTATTATTATTCCTTTGGAAAGAATTGAATTAATTTGTTTGTTGCATTTCACTGATACATGAATTGAATTGATTGTTAATAATTTTTATTCGGCGCTGACGTCGGGCGTAGTGTACGTTATGTATGTAGTGGAACTACATAACTGCATATATGTATGGCGTTGGTCATAGTACGGTAATAATCCGTTCGACCGCAGCGACGAATGAAAATGATCAACAATCAATTTAATTCATATATCACATATATTCAAAACAGTTCATTTTTACAAAATACAAAAGTAAAACGGCGTGCACCGCCGTTTTACTTTTTATTAATATTCCTTTGAAATGAGCTGAATTATTTTGTTTGTTGAATTTCAGTGATACATGAATTAAATTGATTGTTGATAATTTTTATTCAGCGCCACGGTTGAACAGCGTTTTGTGGTACTATAAATAAACTAGAATGCAGCCTTATGTAGCACTTGAAGTTCTTGATGAATCCGCTCGATACCAGCGCCGAATTAAAATTATCAACAATCGTTTTTAATATATCTTTCAAATACAACAAACGTTTTGAATCATCAAAAAATTTAATTTTCTGTGAGAAATTAGCTCTTTAAAAAGATTGACGAAATAAAATGATACTTGCTTGAGAATGTTTTGCACAAAAGTTATAACCAAATTTTAAATTAAATGCATTAAAGAGAATGTTGGAAATATTCAACACTTTCAACACAATTGAAATATAACAATCTTTATTCTTCATAGAAAAATTTTTAGTATGGAAAGTTAATTTCCTATATTTTCAGACAAACGAAAGTTTATTTTTATTACCGACAATATTTCATGGGAAAACTTTGATAGTCATTCAAATATATTCATTGAAATTTTATTCCCAAACTTACTTTTAGAAACTGAATTCAAAGTTTCATTATAGTTCAACAGTCATATAAATAACTAACAAACTATTCAAAGGTCAAAATTATATGCGGAATTGAAACGTTTGTTGAATTTACTCGAATAATACATTCCATTGCTGTTGAATAAAAATGTTTGTTCATTGCTGAGAGATCTATATGTATATAGACTATTTTCCAGCATAGTATATAGTAAATTGGCGTTCCATTTTCCAATACTCTGAAACAATATTTTTCTTCGGAATCAATAAAAGCTTCAAGTTATTTCATTAGTCTTTTTCATTCAAATAACAATTTTATTCATGTAACATTTCAAATCAAGTATCATTTAAAATAGAACAAATTTTGCGAACAATCGTTTTTAATGTGTCCAACAAATGCATGAATCAATTAAATTCAAACAAATAAATTGTTAGGTGAATAAATTGAGGAATGAATATTTGTGATAATGAAAAGTAAAACGGCGTTCCGTATAAGTATTCCGAAAAATGTTACCGGTGACATATTTCTGATCATACACCATTTTCATTCCTCTTTGAATTCGAATTTTCGAAAGTAATCGACTTGGAACCGTATTGAACTAAAATATAAAATGAAATTAAGTCTTGGCCTTAAGTATTGTATTTTCACTATGTATCTCATACCAAATTCGAAGAGTGCTTTTGTTGAAATCGTAGTTGATTGAACATAATTCTAATATGGTCAGATAATAATCCATGAACAGCAGCTTCTAATTGTTTCACAATGTGCAATAAATTATTGATTCTCCAAAAATCAGTTCCTGATGCCATAAATCGTCCCAATTCCAAACAATTTCAGTATTTATCTGTGTTGATTTCAGTGAAAGATATGGATGGTATCTTGAAATAGAATTTTGAAATGAGATTTATTGTTGAACAGCCTCTTCAAGAACTGCAACCTCCACAATTCAAAAGTTATTCGAGTTTAACTTAAACGACACATCAAGTATCAATGTACGATTTCTAGTCCTTCATAATTAGTGGGAATATGGAAATAATTTCAAGATGTAATTGAAAAAACTATACAGGGCGTTCCCAACGAAAGACCTTCCCTGTATCGAAAATTTCAAAGAACACGTCAATTTTTATTTCAAAGGGGCTAATTCTGATATGAAAATCATTCCCGAAACTTCACTTTCAGCGGTCAGCATCTACCCCCCTATTTTTTTCAATGACATAGAGGGTCGAGTGATACATCTTTTGAATCGTCTTTTGTAGGGTACACTTTCTACTTCAGATGTCCCCACAGAAAGGAGTCCATCGGTGTGAGATTAGGTGATCTAGCTGGTCACTCCACTGGACCCCTCTTGCTGTCTCACCCGAACATCAAAATGTGGGAGTGCACCATCCTAGTGGAATGTTATTTCATTCTTTACCAAATTGTCATCATTTTCTAAAATTTTTGTAATCATGGGATCTACACAGCCTTGTAATAGATTCAATTATGTGTCTCCATTGAGATTACCTTCAATGAAAATATGACTACCGAGGATGCCGGTCCAGACATTCAATTTTTGTGAATGTGTTTCCATCACCAAATGAGGATTCACATCCCTTCACTTCACCATTCAACATGAAAGAACTTTCGTCTGAAAAACATGTATTGTAAAATAGGTTTGGGTTATTGGTCAATTTCTCGCTGAACACCTCACAAAACTCGAGTCGAGGATCAGGATAATCTTTAATTCCTGAACTAGCCTCATTTGAAAAGATGGAATTTGTAGGCTTTCAAAATACAGAAAAAAACTAATAGCTGATACACCAGATGCTTCAGCTACTTGTCTGATAGATTGTCGATTATCCATTTGTACATGCCCTAAAACTGCAACTTTAACTCCGTCATTTCTGACTAGACGAGATACTTCATGTTTTCTGTTGTAAACAGAACCTGAAGTTCGAAACTTATTCATCAACTGTTTAACGTATTGATGGCTCACGTCGTGGATATTTCGCATTATAAATTCTTGCAGCAGCTTTAGCACATTCATTATTTTGATGATAACTTACAACAATTTCTATTCTTTCTTCAGTAGAACAAGGATGACTGAATAATAATTCGTGAAGAGACGGTGGCCAACTACCTACTTTTTGTTCTGCGACAAATAGATTCAACAAAAACTACCAGTGCAGAAAAAACTAACAGTGTCGTCCATTTTAAAACGTTCACTACTAATTGAATAAATTCTACAGATCTAGAAGTCATACAACAGAGGATCGCCTGAGGTCTTTTGTTTCCGAAAGTCATATTGATAATCGCTCAAGATGTTGAAGCCTTCCAAATATTTGTGGATATGGTGGTTTTCGACTCTCTCCATGATTTTTGATATTACTGATAACAAAGCGACTTGTCTAGTCTAGTTATTTGAATATTTTTCCTTCTCGTTTTGTATTATAATCTGCTCTAGTATGATATTTTACAAAAAAAATGTATCTCAGGAATTGTTTTTTATATTTTCTCAACCTTCTGAAGTATTGTCCGACTTTCTCCTGACCATATTTTCGAAGCAGATTCAATTTAGGTCTAACCTGTTTATAGTAAAGATACTTGATTGCATTTATACTCTTAAAGTTTTCAGTTTGTCATATCAAGCATCCCAACATACTATTTGTAGAACTAATTATTCCATAAATATAATTTGCTAACGACAAAACAGTATTATATGTTACTTATGGATCCTAGACGTATGATGGTCAGCGACTGGTGTGATTCAGCAATAACTTCATGTAGAGTAGTCCTATTGTGGGAAAATCGATGAAATGTACTGAAGTTTGCGTTAGCAGCAGCCGGCACGACATCATCCGTCCACACGCTTCACAAATTACCGTCCAAAACTTAAACTAATTGATCGTAAGAGTTCTACTTCACCTACCATAGTCTTCAGGCTGGTAGAACCTTCGCCAATCAGGATCAGGCAAAATAGCCTTCATCGACTCCCTCGAATCCTGAGCACACAATTTTCTTTCTAACGGAAATAATTGACTTGTGTTGAGTTGAAAAAAGTGCAGGTATTCCAATGACGCTCATTTTGATAAAATGAAATGAGATATTACAGTTCAAAGTAGAATCATAGAAACCCTTGCGGGTTGCGGAGAGGGTCGAATTGATCCACTCAATTTTGACCTATGAATACATTAGATTCTGAATATCAATCACAAATTCTGTTCAATGTATTTCATATGTCACTAGTGGTTCTGCACTGTATCAAGAGCTATGAATGTAATTCTCAAAGTTCTGAGAGCAAGTGTTATTTTTTTCTAGATGCACAACTCTTATTGGTTCCAATTACTTGAAGGAAATCAGTTGAATTCAGTGTCTATGACTTTAATAAACAGAAAGAAATTAAATGTATACTCTGCATACATACACATACATACACATTTCATTCATTATCACCTCAATTTTCTCAATACGGTGGACGTTACATGATGAATGCAGAATGTTCTGATTGATTCGGCCGGTACTTGATGAAGATCCATAGTAATTTCACAAACTACACCTAAACCATTTTATCTCCACAAACTTTATTGAAAAAATATATCACAACTTGTTTCGCTAAACATTAGATTAATCACTTGAAAAAGCTAATGTTCAGCGAAACATGTTGTGATATATTTTTTCAATAAAGTTTGTGGAGATCAAATCGTTTAGGTGTAGTTTGTGAAAATGCAGAATGGCTCATTTCTGAAAGCAAGCTCACTTGACGTTTTCGAAATGAATAGGCATATTTTATATACACGAATATTATCATCCAAAGGTTAAGGATGACTTCATTTCGGTGAATGAATATTGATATATTTAAAATTTACCTCGACTTCCTTTCTGAATCATTTCCTAGCTTATTTTGAAGAGTTCATTGTTCGATTTACAAAAACATTGTTTATACAAATGAGTTCTTACCAGAAAGTTAACAAATGCCGTGGTGAAATATCTCTGATTGGAACTTCTATATACGTTACAATGTTACAAAAATATCGTTTAGTGATAACAACGGCTGCCTAACAATTACAAAGATATTCAATACCTACATATCGCTCCTCGCAAGTGAAGCATCATATTTGAAACCGTTTTGTATGTTCACACAAAGAGCAGCAATTTTATTGTAGGTAATTCACTATACAAAATGAATACTCGACAAAAAAGACTTTCGAGTACCTTTCAGTAATACGAAAATTCACTACAATTCGAATAAAGCGATATCTCCCAAAGTATTTATTTCAATTCCAAATGATATAAAAAGATGCGAAACAATATACACTGTTAAAAAAGCTCTGAACAACTATTTGTTGAATGAAACTCCTACTTCGTTCAAGGCTATTCACAAAAACAAAGTTATTGTATATGTATAGTTGTGATGTACTTTACAGTTATATTTTATAAGGTATTTTCTTTATTTTTATTGACGAATCTTATTCAATTTTTGTATTGTCTGACTGAAAATATTATATTATTTTATCTATTTGATAAACATGCTCCTATCCGCAGGTTAAATTGTAAAAAAAAATTCTGCCTTACGTCACATACAACATCAAGCTCATAATGCAAATCAGGGATAAGGCTCATAAAACATATTTAACTTTGAGAACACCGGCTTCAAGGAAGTATTATATAACTCAACGGAATTACGTTAATGACGCTCTGAAACGCGAAAAAACAGCATGTATGCAATATATTCTAAACAAAAATAAAAAAAATTCTAAAGCAATTTGGAAAATTCTGTCATATTGGGGCGTGAATACAAAGCGTTCTTCACAAATCAACAGTCTACCGCAAGAACTGCGTAACCCAGAAGAAATTAATAACTTTTTTCCTAATGTTACTGGAAATTCTACAATTAACCTTATTATTTTATAGTAATAACAGATTCAATATCAATGCAAGTTTTTCGTTTATGGAAATATCCAATAAGGATATCTTTGAACCGGCTAAGATTTCTGCCTTAGTGCGGCAAGCCGGTATGATTTTAAGATTCGAGAGTAGAGAGGACATCATTCCACCAAGGACTCCAATAATCAGAACTACCATCTTGACAGAGTGATCTGGATAGAGTCTGCGGAGTTCGAAGAGAAAATCTCGATATTTTATCCGTTTTTCCTCCTCTTTTCTGACGATATTCGTCTCGCCAGGAGCTGAAAACTCCACGACAAATATCGTCTTGGTCTGGTGGTCGTGAAGGACTACATCAGGCTTATTAGCTTGTATGAGCCTGAGGGTGGGGAACGAATAGTTCCAATACATTCGGCACTTCTCGATCCCACAACGGATTCAATAACCCCCGGAGCGTAGGGCAACACCGGTGTTGAGAAGGGGATCCAAACTCCTGACGACTTTACAGGCTGTACCCAGAACCATTCTGTCATGTAGACACTCCAAACTCAAAAGTTCACGGCCTTCCTGTTGTCGGGGGAAGTACAACCGTGGAACGGACGAATTGGGATGCAAACTCCTATAGAGATGCATCATTTTTCGGGTCTTTACATCGAGTTGATACAGCTCCTTCCGAGTCCAAACGAGTAGAGTAAGATTGAAACGGCAAGCATATTTGTTGCAGCAACTCTGTTCTTCCCCGACAGTTCCAATGACCAGATCTGTCGAAGTTTGTGCTGATACTTGCCGCGGAGAGAGTTTTTCACTGCAGTTACCTCTGGCATTGTTCCATTATTATTATCATTATTATATGGAAGGTCAATGAACTTTGAATCGATGTCTTTTCGAAAAGTCGAAGATTGACGAAGATTCTCCTTGACTGTAGGTTTCACAATCTATACTAATATGATAAATGTCAACGTTTATGAGAATGTATGTATGTTTGCGGATCTTTCGCGCCTAAACGAATGAAAGGATTTAGATGAATCTTCACATAAATACAACTCATACATCAGAATGACATATAGGCTACCGTTATTTAAAAATTGATAGAATTGTCGTTTTAAATATTTGATATAGATAAACTTTGTATTTCACACCAAATAATTTGGACGAATCGTTTAAAAGTTTTCACAATAAGAATGACTTGTCGCAACAGAGTAAGCCATTACGCGTTGCTTCCACTGTAAGACGACGGGGAAAGAGGGGTGGTCCAAGCAATGAAGCGCCATCGCCGAGAACGCGATCTAAACGCCGGCAGACGTCGTTGACGGTTGTGTTAGTTTTGCGAATTTCCTCATAGGATTCTCGAAGCTATTCATTACTTAGTGCAGTTAGCATATTTTTCAGTACATGTATTTTTAAAGTGAAAGTATGAATTATTATTAGGTGTTGCCCGCGGCTTCGCCAGCATAGAATTTGGTTTATCACATTATGTTTCGTGACAGACCATTTTAAACTGATAGTTACATATTTTTTATCAGCCCAAAACTTCAGGTTTTCAAATTCAAATGTGACGAAATTCAAAACAATCTTTGAACCCCCTTTTTCCCCTTGGGGGTGAAAATTCATGACTCCCATTTTTGATGCTTATTCACGCTATACAAAGAACCTACATGCATATTTGAAGATTCTAGGTTCAGTAGCTTCAGCTTACGTTCCCGCAGTTTTTCCGCGTTACCGTGGGAACCTACCCTATGTGTTATTCCAGGTCTACGCATTTATAATATTAGTAGGAGTCGGATTAGTACAGCCGAAGAATCTATAAATATGCAGGTAGGTTCTTTGTGTAGCGTGAATAAGCATCAAGAAAGGGAATCAAAAATTTCCACCACCAAGCCGGGAAAATAGGGGTTTACAGATTGTATTGAAGTTCGTCAATTTTGAAGTTGGAAACATGAGGTTTTGGGTTGATACAAAGATATTGTTACTATTCGAATGAAGAGTGTTCTAAGCATTAATCTAGCTTGAAAACTACCTGCTGGAATGAAAAATATTCAGAAATTCTTCATATGTCTCCCCTTGTAGTGTTTGTGTACATATTTACACATACAATACAAATGGAATTACAAAAACTGTGTATTTCGAAAGACTAAGTTCATTTGAAGAAAGACCTTGTGAAACAAATTCTATATATTTGATTACGACAGACACACCGACTCGACTATTATTGAAAATAATTATGGTAAATTTGTTGATTTGATTTGAATGTCAAATTCCCAGCAATTTCGAGTATTTGTTTACTCAATATTGTTGAAGACTCATTTGCACAAGTAATGAATTCATTCTATCCGTTGATGAATATTCCTCAAATAAAACTCTGGTTTCCTGTAAACATAACCCGAATGCCATCTAGTGAATGATTCTGAACTCCTACCTCGATGTCCCACCACCAACTCATATGTTCGGCTGATTACCTTTCAACTTAATATTTCAACATGAAGTTTAATGTCGGTAATACTAGTTGAGTGAACATCATAGTTGGCAATGGACTAATATCTCACTAGCGGTATTAACTTGAAAGTGGATTTACGTGTTTAGTTTCCTGAGCTTGGAGGGATAATTTTTATTTAGAAGTGAGTACTTACTTTTTTTTGAGTGAACTCTTTTTCACGCCATTGAAATACATTTTTGGGAATATCATTTTTGGAAAATTTGAATAATACTTATTCTAGTTTAAATAAAAACAAGAAACGTATATATTATGAACATGATAACAACTGTGGCTGGATAAATATGAAAAAATTCCCACACCATATTTGAAAACCAATAAAAAAATGAAAAGTGTTGAATAGGATCTGAATGAAAAGAGATATCAATTATCATATTATCATTTCATGATAATATCAATTTTCATTTTATTTTCTGGTAGTTTTCAGTTAGAAGACACCAGTTATATATTTTCTTGCCTAAAAAATTATCTTAACGGAATGCTAAACTCGTTTTCCAAATCTTGTGTTATATTCATTGGGCAGTGTCCGTCATTTGTGGAACTATGGACCATATCACTCTTCAATAATTTTGAGAAATAGAAATTTGTTACTTCCGTTGATTCTTTAAGAGAAACCACCTGAAAAATCTACGTTTATCTGTTGAACGTGAAAAGATAGATACGGTTTTCCACAAGTTATGAAGAATTGAATAGTTAAGTCCGATGAAATGATCAAAATATAACAAATTGAAATCCAGAACCAACTCATGAACTCTGATGAGAAAATATTATTCAAGAAACATTTTATTGTAAGACTTTTACTGAATAATTTCACATAAACGCAACACGTGTTTCTCTATACTGGCGTCACTGCATGGTATAATAATAATGATAATAATAATAATAATTTATTCACATACAAGTTACACAGTTATACAAAGTTAGTATGTAAATAATGCGTTGCAAATAAATTAAGATAACTCACAAAAGGTAAACCTTGAGCGTGAGATACTTAACTATAAGCTATACATTTTTAGACATATACCCAAAATAACACATGATCACAAGAAAAATAATGCATTTCCAAGTCTGATTCAAACTTATGTATCAGAGTGAATCGTCTTGAGAAAAAAAAAGAAAAAATGAATAAATATTATGAGTAATACATATTTTTTACATCAACATATTGATGTATTTGAAGGCGGGGGATTCGGAGAACCCATAACTTGGTTTTTCGTTTGAAAACTCTCAAGTTATGTATATTTTTCAGGGTTTTTGGTAATTCATTATTTGGACCTGAGTAAAAGAAACTTCTTTGTAGTATGTTTTTTGATGGTCTTGCTACTTGCGACATGTTCGATCGCATAAAGAAAATTATTCACTTCATAACAAATCACAAAAATATTACAAAATCGGTTGAACTGTATCGGTATGAACAGGTGTACATTTTTCATCCACAATGAACCTAGGATTTCCATCCCTACTTCTCTGCATAGGCAGAGAATTGATACATAGAGACATTATACTAAATTGTATTCATGTTAGTTGTCTGATGCTGTATTATTTTTATCAATACATGATAAAAGTCGGTATGCACATCATATCGACTTTGAACTTTGAAGAAACTAAAATAAATTGTTACTGGACGATGATTTTCAAGAAGTTGATGACATTTTATATTTCAGTTATGATTTATTGTAAGTAGACACTCAAATGAATTTGAACTGAAAACATACCTCCAGTTGTTCTGAGTCTATTGGATTTATTCCTCTTTTAACAATCGTCCTAGATTCGGCTGAATCTAAGATGGCTGCAAGACATACGAGAGTGACTGCCGACAAAAGTACTTGCTTCATTTTGCTGAAAAAAAAATAAAGAATTGGAAATTTTGAAACCAATTTCAGGAAACAGTAATAGTTTCCTAAAAAATGCAACCCATTTCATAGATGAACTTAAAGACATAACACTCAGTGATGGTGATGTTCTGATAAGCTTTAATGTTGAAAGTCTTTTCACGAATGTTCCTGTTGATAAAACTCTTCAAATTGTCAAATCCAGGTTGGAAAATGACTCAACTTTAAAACATCGAACGAAGTTGGATGTTAATTCTATATTAGAATTTTTAAAATTATGTATAGACAAAACCTATTTTCAATATAGAGATGATTTCTATCAACAAGAATTTGGCATGGCTATGGGTTCCCCTTTATCTCCCATCTTAAGTAACATATATATGGAGTATTTTGAAGAATCTTTCGTTGAAAATTATCAGAATGGTCCCAAAGTTTGGTGGAGATACGTTGACGATATTTTTGCTATTTGGAATAGAAACAACGATGACCTGAATACTTTTTTGAATTATATCAACGAGCGGGAGCCGACAATGAAATTCACAATAGAGATTGAACAAGATGGTCGACTCCCTTTCCTTGATGTAATGTTGGAGAAGTCATCAGATCAACTTGATACAAATGTTTATCGGAAGAAAACACATACAATACATCAAATCATCATGCGAGTGTTAAATGCCTTTACAAAAGAACTAAAATGATATGCAATTCAACTGAAGATCTCAATAAAGAAATATCATTAATTAAATCTGTTTTGAAAGATAACGCTTATCCAGATTCTTTCATAAATTCAACGATAAATTCAATAGAAAATAAAGAGTCAATTAAAAACCAAACGAACATACAAACAGCTTCACAAATTCAATAACATCCAACTCAACAATTACCGACTCAACATCCAACGACACCTTTTACAACTAACGTTATACCTTACATTTCAAGACTATCTGAAAAAAATAGACGAATTGGAAATAGATATGATGTTAGAACTACTTTCAAAACAAAAAATACACTGAAATCTATACTCACACATACAAAACCCAACGACACTGAAGAAAAAACAAAAAATTGTATTCATAAAATACCTTGTTCTTGTGGTAAAAGTTACATTGGTGAAACCTCAAGACCATTGAAAGTGCGTGAGAATGAACATCAAGATTTTATAAAAAATAGACAATTGACAGAATCAAAATTATCAGAACACATTTTGAAATCAGACGGTGAACATCGGGTGGAATGGAATAGGACAAGAAAGATTACCAATGAGCCTCATTCTAAGAGACGTAAGCTGAAAGAATCAGCGTATATTCTCATGTCTGGAGAGAATTGTATCTCGAATAGCTCCTTAGAAATAGACCGTACTTGGCTACCCATCTTGAAGAAAACTTTGGATAGTGGCGAAATGGCAACAAACTGATATCGGAGAGTACCTTGTATTACATCGAATATTTCAGTTGTCAATCAACAACATTGACATAATTTCATATTTCAAAACTTCTTTGACATCTGTCGAAAAAGTAAAGAAATAAGCTCTCTAAAAAAGGAATAACTGCGTATATATTCGAATTTTTATCCATGTCTGAAGACGGAGGCAGATATTAGCCTCCGAAACGTAAAAGATAAGTATAATTTCTTAATAATTTTTTTGATAAGCAAAATTGTGAAATACGACGTTACTGATAAATAGAAGATTTTTCTTTGTGAAAAATACTTTGATTTTTACGCAGTAACTTATCGGGGTAAACTAAAAAGTTTGCCCTTCTACACTTGTATAAAGTTCTCCATTATAATTTTTATATTTTTTCAGATTGTGGAAGGTAACAATTACCCAAAAACAGGTCGATAAAAATTGATGACAGGGTTTTGTGTTAATTGACATAATTTTCCCGATTTTCAAGAGATCTGGGAAGACCCCTGTTGAGAAGGATAGATTAACAAGGGATGTCAGGGACTTTAATAACACCGGTAAACTTTTCTTTACCAAATGCATCGGCACTTCGTCAGACCCTGATCAGTTTTTGTTTTTCAGTTTAGACTTGCAATTCGAATACATAATTCTCTTCATAGTTTCCAAAAAATAATGAATTTCATGAAGAATCAATAATCTACGTATAGGTATTGTGATCCGTATGGTTAGAGCCAATATTCCGAATAAGAGATTTGGGAACGTCAATGATATATTCGTTGAATAGATCGGCTATTAGTGATGGGCCATCATGAAGCTTATCATTATATAAGATCAGAAGACCAGTTTTCCGGTTAAGTTTCGTTCGATAGGTCAATAATTCTCTTTTGATTGTTCTCCAACCGATGAGACTAATTCCTCATGTATTTTCTTTTCCATGTTGTATATATCAGAAAGTTCAGGATGAGTCTTTTTTAGTATGAGCTGTTACTAGGTACTTAACAATTTTTTTCTCAGACAAAGGTTTCATATATGCGGTTGAGTCTCGTTGAAATCAATCAAGTATCAGGCACTTTGCTGTTTGGGTTGGATTTTTCCTGCACTGATCAGAGGTAACATTTCGGAATCGGTATGCAGCTGATCTACTCTAATAACTTCAACATGGGCCTGCTGCTCGATGAACGACAAACAGAAGATGCAATTTTCAGTGTGACTCGAAATATATATAATGGTCTGAATACTAACAAAAAACAACGATAAAAATAAAAACAATAACAAATACTAATTGGCGCCCTGATGCGACTTCATTGATTCCAGTGGCGCATTCGCTTTTTCAGCTGCAGGAAAACCCGGAAAAACCTGCAGTACCACATCGTCTGAAGATCTTGATCTGCCAATGTCCTCTCTCTCATGAAACAAAATCTAGAGGCTCCAGAGGCTCCAATAGATTCAATATATCGTCAACAAAAAATTATTGGATAATTTTCGATATAAAGAATGCTTTTGATACTGTATCTCACTCTGAACTCCAGGAGAAACTAACACAATACGGAATAAGAGGTGTTTGCCTTGAACTTTTCCGAAGTTACTCAAGAAACAGAAAACAGATCGTAAAATGAATATAAGAGTAACCAACAAATAACAAAGTGTGGTGTTTCTCAAGTCACGGTTTTAGGTCCTATCCTTTTTCTGATTTACATCAATGATTTACTATATATTCTTATGCAGATGACACTGTATCTGTAATGGATGGTGATAACTGGGATTAGACCACATCGAAGGCTGAAGTTGACATGTCAACTTTGAAACATAACTTGAGTTATGACTTACTCACACCTAATATCACGAAAACTGAATTCACTACATTTTCATGTAGTTAAAAATATCTACCACAATTTGATGAAATAAAAATTCGTAGGTCGAAATGTTTACAGAAACATTTCCAAAAATGCAATTGCACTCCTAAATCAAGCAGAACCCCAGAAATAAAATTTTCAGGAATTTATGTAAATTGTTGTTTGAAGTGGAAAAAACATTCACATGAATTGAAAAAAAAATTAAGAAAATGTCTTTTTAGGTGTACATCAATAGTGTAAACACTATTGATGTTTTATAATGCATTATTTTCCAATATTATGACCTACGGAATCATAGCCTGGGGTGGTGCATATGAAAATTCATTAAAATCTCAAGTTTTTTCATAAATATGTAATAAAAATAATTTTTAAAAAAACCTTTCAGATTTCCATCAAAAGTTCCATTCAGAAAATATTTCATTTTAAATCTCAGACAAACATTTTACAAAATCAGTACCATCTTTATAAAAAAACATTTTGAAAATATTGACATAATAGAACATCAGTATTATACAAGATCAAAGACCAATAAATGCTCTCAAATTGCTAAGTGTAGTCCATATTTATTGCAACAACGCTGTATATGTATTGGTTGTAAAATTTACAATATAATTCCACCAGACAGCATTTAATAAAACATTACACAATTGGATATGCGATAGTGATGAAAAAATGAAAATGTGCTCATACTGAAATAATTCAGTTCAACAGATAATTTATTTTACCCTCATTCATGATGAAATACTATTGTTGGTATATTTTTTCATTTCAATTTATTCTTTCATGAACAATATCTATTAAGAACGTGTTAGGAATCACATGTTGAAAGGTGACACCTCGTTAATCCTTAGCTCGCACAAGTTTCAACTTCTGAGGGTTGTCGTTCGTAGGGGTGCTACAGCTGGTTAACGGAAAAATAGATTTCAAACGGTTTTTTTCAGATAGATTTTAATAGTTAACATAATCTTCATTTCTCAACTAACCCAGTCAAACAATAATTGTTTATACTTAGCAGAGACTGTGTCAAAATATTATGGATGTTTTAACCATTTTTCAATATTTATAGAGAATCATTCGATATTGTACATTTGTTAATGAATTTGAAATTGAAAAAAAATTGAATCTGCGAGATTAACCTTTGCGGGTTATCTTGCATCAAAGTCTGTCGGATATAATTCAATATTCAGCGTGGTATTATCGGGGAGAATGGTTGTTTCCAGCAGGCTTTTACCAAAACCCATGGTGTAGTAAATTTGGCGGAATATTCATTTTCTATTTCATATGAAAGTAGTTCTTTCGAAAATACTTTTTCCTTGGTTATGTTTCAATGTTCATATGGAAATGGTCGTTTCAAGAGGGTTTTTTTCAGTTCTCGTCTGAAAGTTATTTCTTTGCATGATCTACACATCTTTGTGAAGAGTTTATTTTGAAATTATTCAACAAATTATTTGCCACTTTTAATATAAACATTTTTATTGCAGCGACAAAATGGGGAAATGTTACTATCGCAAATAATTTCTACGTAAAACAATAATTACTTTCGAGCATATCGTATCTACTGTTCAGGGCTATTAAAAAGGCTAATGCCAATTTAATGAGCATTGTCTGTTAATGAACAATATTTTACTTCAAAGAATGTAGACTTTCACAGCCGGAAATAACTGTGCCAAAGCATATTATCGGGTTTTTCGACCGTGGCCTGCAGGTTTTTATATCCGGCATTTCGTCCACTACTGCGGTAGGCATTACCAAAGGCGATGAGGTAACGGTCTGAGGCTTGAGTTGGTGCTTGACTTGCTGTTCCTTTTGTTTCCAACGCAGTAATAGACGAAACGTCAGGTATAAAAACCTGCAGACCACTGCAAAAACAAACGGAAAATTGCTTTGACAGTATATTTCATTCACTCATTTCACTATCCCACTGTTCCATGGGTGCTCCACGTGGCCAATTTCAATAGCTGACACAATCGGTCATTTTTATAGTCAGAAATATTGCACAATAATCATGACTTGAAAATCTAAAGCAACTCCTTGTTTAGCTATTTCCCAAATCCAAAGTAAACGGGAAAGTCAATCATTGAGCTTATTTATTTCAAAAGTTTTATTCGTTTTTCATGAGTCTAAATTAAACTGTGATATTTCACTAAATCCTCATTCAATTAAGTTGAAATAAGCGCCATTCAAATGCATGCAATTTTGATAACTCAACACAAGTCGATTAATTCCATCATTGTGGTTCTGAGAAAATTCTAATAGAATTCGTAACGTGACAATTTCTGTCCATCGCACAAATGATAGGGCACCCA
The DNA here is from genome assembly GCF_025532065.1 of Leptinotarsa decemlineata. NCBI lineage: Eukaryota > Metazoa > Arthropoda > Insecta > Coleoptera > Chrysomelidae > Leptinotarsa > Leptinotarsa decemlineata. The sequence continues at coordinate 13,483,092 of NW_027412674.1, forward strand.
CTTTCCGAACTTTTGATCTTTCCAATACGATTTAAACCATCAAAAACCTCATGAGACCTGACACCCAGTTCTTTCGCCATCCCAAGCACCGTTTGTGATGGGTCAGTCTCCACCAGATTCCCAAACGTTCATTAAAAGTATCTTTGCCAAATGCCTGGTTATTTTTTCGGACTGTGTTGGTAGCGCTTTGGTTCAATTTGAATTCGTAAAATTGAACCGTGAAATTGTCCAAAAATCACTCAACTACATCATAAAGTAATAAGTTGAGAAGAAGCACAAACCTATAATTTGGAAAAAAATCAATGGATTCAATATACAGGGTGTCCCTGGACTTCCTCTTTTCCTCTCGGGAATGTATAGATGGGGTCAAAATATCACCAGTACTTCATATAACTTTTTTTCCTAAAATCCTTCGTTACCAAGTAACGGGCCCTCGAAGTTACAAAATGAAAAATGTTTTTCTTTGATAACTTTTCAAGTGAATATTCAAAATCATCCAAATTTTGGTAATTGACTAAACAAATGAATTCCTTCGATGAGCTTTCATGCAGGAGTCAGTTGTTTTGCTACAAAGTCAGGAACGGACTACCCCCGATGGTCCACACCCCAAAACTTTGAAATGACAGATATTTTTCAATATTTTTCAACAAATTAAGGTTACTTGGACAATTTTATGAATAAAAGTACTCGTGTGGAAAGTCGATCGGAGCAACGAGTCTTGATAAAAATGTAGTTTCACTCGACGACATCAAACCCGCTCGTCCACCATTATTTGAAATGAATAATTATCAAAGCAGAAATAATAATGACAACGTTAATTCAACAACATTTATCCTGAGATGTCTACCATTATTCGAAAATATTAGTTTTTAAGGAAATTGGAAATGATAGGTAAAATGTTCATAACGAATTTTTATAATGCAAACACGTTTAACTAACGAAACTCAAGAGCCTCAAGAGCAAACAGAAATGAAAAATCCGCTACAGAAACTGCTCGATATGACCACCTTCTCTCTCTATACATTTTCTTAGTCTGCGAAGACACCCTCTCTGTACTTGAAATAGCATTCCAGGGTCGTTTCGTATGGCTTCACAATGTAATGTTATTCTATTCAACAATGCATCTCTTGTGTGAATGGGTGTAGCGTAAACAAGGCTTTTTAGATGCCCCCACAGAAAGAAATCCAATGGATTTAAATCCGGAGACCGCGATGGCCATGAATATGGCCCACCTCTACCAATCCATCTATTGTGGAAAATATGGTTCAGATGGTCACGCACAATCAAACTAAAATGAGGAGGAGCGCCATCATGCATAAACCACATATCTCTTCGGGTTTGCAATGGAACATGTTCCAAAAGTCCATTCAAATCGTTCTGAATGAACTCCAAATAACGTTCTCCATTCAATCGGTCCTGTAGAACGAATGGTCCTATAAGATGGTTTCCTATGATACCAGCCCAAACATTCACGTTGAATTTCCGTTGGTGTTTGGTTTGCAATATCCCATGGGGATTTTTTTCGGCCCATATATAGAGATTATGAGAGTTGATAACTCCATCTCTACTGAAACCTGCTTCATCAGTGAATAAAACTCGATTAATAAAAGTCATATCCTCTCTTTGCCTATCCATGAACCAATTGGCATGTTCCAGTCGTGCTGGAAAATCTTGAGGTGTCATGTCATGTACCTTCTGGATGTGAAATGGGTGGAGCAGTTGTTACCTAATTATTCTATGAATAGTGGACTTGCATGTATGGAACTGTTCTGATAGATTTCTGATGCTCATTGAAGGATCATCAGCGACGGCTTCCAAAATATTTTCCTCCAATACAACGGTACGTACAGTCCTAGGAGCGCCCTCACCACCTCGTTTTGGCAAAACTGTACCTACAATAATATCGAAATAAAACAACGTGCTCAAATTAATTATCAATTATTACATACCTGTCTCCCTCAAGCTGCGATCGACACGCTCGAATGTTTCTCTTGACGGTACTGTTCGATTGGGAAAATGCTCGGAATACAGACGACGAGCTTCTGCAGCATTACAAAATGCTCGTCCATAAAATACATGCATATCTGCATATTCATTGAATGTAAACTGTTCGGCCATATCAAAAAAATTCAAAATATCCTATAGAATATTGACAACACATTGATAGTCATATGACAACGCACCACTCAACAAAACAAAATCGCATTCCAGTTTCTCATTTTATATCAAAACTTTCTAAAAGGTTTTTTTGTCAACCTCTGTGAAAGAAATATTATTCCCTGGATATTTTTCACCTGATCATGTGCAGCCGTTTTTGTAGTTCATTCGTTTGCTTTTTATTAGTATAGTAAATATTTTTTCCGATGTGCGTTTTTTCAGCTAAATTTAGATTCGTGTTGAAGAATTTCTCTCATAAAATTATAATTATCAGTGAAACTCCTCAACAGTTTAGCTGTGAAGAAGAATTTGAAACATTCGAATGTTGAGTTTCATGAGATTCAGATAACTGATCAACACGAAACGTGATTATTCCACACGTATTATGTACATACAAAATATGGAATGAATTCGATATTTCATAGTAGAGTAGCTTGTTAGTTTAAAAACACCACGAATCTACAGAACTTGATATTTCTTTTAAAAAAATCTCTGCTATCACAATTGTGACTTAAACTTCCATATAGGTACTGTACTTTTTGTTTACGACTTCATTTTAGCATACTTTGTATTATTCCTGTTATAAATGTTGTTGAATTAACGTTATCATTATTATTTCTGCTTTGATAATTATTCATTTCAAATAATGGTGGACGAGCGGGTTTGATGTCGTCGAGTAGAACTACATTTTTATCAAGACTCGTTGCTCCGATCGACTTTCCACACGAGTACTTTTATTCATAAAATTGTCCAAGTAACCTTATTTTGTTGAAAAATATTGAAAAATATCTGTCATTTCAAAGTTTTGGGGTGTGGACCATCGGGGGTAGTCCGTTCCTGACTTTGTAGCAAAACAACTGACTCCTGCATGAAAGCTCATCGACGGAATTCATTTGTTTAGTCAATTACCAAAATTTGGATGATTTTGAATATTCACTTGAAAAGTTATCAAAGAAAAACATTTTTCATTTTGTAACTTCGAGGGCCCGTAACTTGGTTACGAAGACTTTTAGGAAAAAAGTTATATGAAGTACTGGTGATATTTTGACCCCATCATACATTCCCGAGAGGAAAAGAGGAAGTCCAGGGACATCCTGTATAGACAGATTATTCTACAAGTATCAATTGTAATAAAATCAGGAACTGTTCAAATGTTGGAGTTATTATTCGATCATAGTCAGATACAAAACAAAACAGAAATCAGAAATTTAAAATATATTTCAAAGGTCTAAATCATGAATAGTTCCCACAAGTGATATCACTCAACGCCTCTCCTAGATTAGCCACTGAAAATTTCACGGAATGATAAGTAAACGAATTCTTCAAGATTTTGTAGTGCTACAAAACAACTAGTTCTCAGAAAGTTTATGGAACTTCTTGGAGATATCTTCACATAAATGAAATATTTGTTGAATTATACAACGTTACTTGTATTCGTATTAACTTAACAATGTCGTATTTTTCTCTGTTCTTCGATATTCTAACCTCAGTCCAACCGTTCTGCTAATAATAAAATATTATCAAGGTGATGTCTATATGCCACATAAATATATTCATACCAGTTACCAACGATCAACTTCTCAAGATCGCAAATTATTAGGATCAATATACATAATACAGTAATTTCTCGAGGTAAACATTGATTAGGTGTGTCCGAGACATTGAAAATGATTCCACTAAAAAAACATGGAAATATTATCTGGTATCAAAGAGTTGTTTCTTTGAATGAATTTCCTTCGTGTATAAATCAAAAGTATTAATTTATATGAGAAAGTGGAAAAAACATCCAATGTTCCCCCTTGCTAAAAATAGAAAAAAAGTTATGGAAAAACGGGTATGAAAACAGCAAAAACGGTCTCATCGATATGTTGGAGGTATTTGTATATCCACAAAAATTATGTGAGAGGTTTTTTTTGGGATGATTGCTAAAGATTTATGATACCAAAATATCGGCTCAATTTTCATCAAATTGAATTGAAACGGAAGAAAATCCGTTTCTAGTTCAACGAAGTATTCTCTTGGGGGATATATTGGTTGTTCACTGAGATGCAACAGAGACACACTGAGTCTGTTGAAAAAATGAGGTGAATTTTAAGTTTTCTCAAAAATTACTCATCTATTCATCAATTTCTATGTTGATACCTCCAAAGTAGTCTCATTTAGATATAATACAGTTGTTCCAGCGTTATTTCCAATCCTCGACATTCACTTTTTGGTATGTCCTTAAGCTCACTGAGCCATACGGTTTTTATCTCCTCAATCGACGCATGACGCCGTCCTTCCATGGATCTCTTCAATTTTGGAAACAGTCGCAGGGGAATAAATCTGGTGAATACGGTGGCTGGCCAACTGGCAAGAACTTCTGATCCATTAGGCCACGGTGATCGAAGAGAACAACGAGCAAAACCCTAATTTTTAATCGAACTTGGCGTAATTTTTCGTTCTTAGCTCTCCTGAGCTCTGTCCTGTGGACGATTAAACTTTGGTTTCAATGTCATAACCCTATACCCATGATTTGTCACCAGTCATGACCCTTTCAAGCAATTCTGGATCGCCGTTGACATCATTCAACAATTCCTGAGCGATGTTTTTGCAACGGTTTTTTAGCCAAAATTCGGCGAACTTTGGAACGAACATCGCCACCACACGCTTCATGACCAAAATTTTCGAAAAAAACTTGCTTGACATGAACCAACCGATATGGCACTGCTAAGAATAACCTTGGACGATAATCTCAACTGGTTCGCTCACTCTGCAAAAAAATATCCAAATACACGTATGTTCTGCATCAACTCAAAAAGTTTGCAAACATAGAAACCTTATTGAATACCTTTCATGGTCTCATACAATCCCATTTGAATCACGGTATCATTTTATGGGGTAGTTCTCCAAAAAGTCTTAATTATTCAAAAGCGGGCTATAAGAGTAATGCAGGGATCACTGCCGGCCGCTGTTTATATATATATATATATATATATATATATATATATATATATATATATATATATATATATATATATATATATATATATATATATATATATATATATTTATATTTATATATATATATATATATATATATATATATATATATATATATATATATATTATATATATATATATATATATATATATATTTATATATATATATATATATATATATATATACATATATATATATATATATATATATATATATATATATATATATATATATATATATATATATATATATATATATATATATATATGTAACTGATGTTAGGTTCTTCTTGTGGTGTTTTTATATGGCTTCGCTTGCGTAAGTTGTATGGATTTGTTACCTGTTTTTCCACCTGAGGGTTGTTGATGGCTTTTGGCGGTTCTCCTACCTGTTTTTCTACCTGAGGGTTGTTAATGGCTTCTGGCGGTTCTCCTACCTGCGATGGTTCATTATCAATTTTTGGTTGTCTTTAGCTGTTGTTTTTAATTATTGTTTTCCAAATCCTTGGGATGTTTAGTGAGTCATCCCTTTTGTTGGTGAGGCCTTGCTTTTCGATTTCGATAGCTTCCCTGATTTGTCGAATTCTTGGGTTTTGCACCTGTGCTATCTGTTTTGTGGACTCAAAATTAATCTTGTGACCTGTTTGTAGATGGTGTTGAAAGAGGGCAGAGGAGGTTTGTTTTGTTCTTATCGAGTTTTTGTGCTCCTGGGTTCTGGCAGATATACGTCTATTGGTCTGACCGATATATTGTTGACCACAGTCCTCGCATGTGATGCTATATACTCCTTGGTTTTCTAGGGAAATTCTCTCTTTCGGTCTGGGCAGCCAACTGGATATCGTTTTGTGCGGTTTGTAGGTTGTCCGGATGTTTTTACGTCTTAGTATTCTCCCGATTCTGTCGGTCACACCTTTGACATAAGGTAGTGTCACAGATTGTCTGTCGTGTGGAGAGTCTTCTGTCGATCTAGTGGATGTTTTTTTGGTTTTTCCACTAGGTACCTAAAGTACCTGAAATACCTGAGTTAAGACGCTCTGACCGTATGAAGAGACAGACAACAGGATGACCAGTTCAGTTTGAGGAGTGCCAGAAGATGACAATACTACCAACTGTCGAAAGCGCTCGCAGATAATTATTAGAAGATATAAAGCTTCAAATCTTTTTTGTAGAATTTAATATTGAAATACTCAAAATATATATATATATATATATATATATATATATATATATATATATATATATATATATATATATATATATATGTATGTATATGTGTCCATAATTTTCAGCAATACTTTCAGTTATCTTCAAAATACAGATTTTTATCCATTAAAAAACTTTGTATTTCATCTTTTCTCGAATTTTTATTCGGTACTTTGAAAATCTGATAACGAAGCGTTATCAAGAACTATTACACTATTCGCATCGAGATTTGGGACAAATGTGTATTCAAACCATTACTGAAACATATTAGCTTTCATGTTCTTATGATAGTCAATAACGCAGTCCTCAAGTTTTTTTCCACATAATTTCAAAGAGTTCGGAACCCATCCTTTACTTCCTCCTCGAAGTACAATGATTAGTCGGGATCCTTTGTTTGCAGGCATGTTAGGCGTACACATTCTCGAACCATCAGTCCACTCTTTCGTAACTGTGTCGTGAGTGTCATACCAAGTTTCGTCCAAATAGAAAATTTGCCATTGTTCTTGTCTACATTCAGATATTTATTCTGAGTATTTGTTACGCAAATCCACTATTCATCTGCTTTCCATAAATGCTTGACGTTTGTTTATTATTTTAAATCTGGATCCTAGTTTCTCTGTGAAAGAAAAGTATCTGCTGTATAATTCAGTGTTCATATAAAAGTATTTGTTTCGAAAGAATTTTTGTTCTTTCGTGTAATTCAAGTTTATATGAAAGGAGCTGTTTCAGGAGGACTTTCTTTCAGTTTGTGTCTGAGAGTTACTTCTTTGCATGATTCACAAATCCATGTATAGAGTTACTTATTTTCAAATTGATTACTTCCTTCCTTTCTTTGGAAGATTCCCTCATCCCTTTTTTTTTGGTATCAAGATGGAGTACTAGAAAGCCAAAAACTTTCTTTCCCAAAAATGGGAATGTTTTGAGCATATGTGATTTTTTATCTTTAAGTGCATACTGTGTTCTACTATTTTATACATGAAAATGGCAGCAACTTCTGTGATAGTAATTCTCTGTAACAATTTCCTCCACTTTTGCGACATTTTCATCGGTTGTTGATGTGCTGGGGCGTACAGGGCGAGCGTCGTCATTCACATCTTCACGTCCTTCTGTGTACCACTTGTTAAACTTTTTCTGTCGCAGAGTACAATCATCGTATGCCACTATAAACATGGCAGGTGTTTTAGAGCCACCATTTTAATTTTTTACACAAAATTCGATGCAAATTCTTCTATCCAGTTTTGTCGATAGTAGAAAATCGGAGAACACGCAAAACACTTTCAACTTTTATGCCTTTCACCAACAAACTAAACTTGCTGAATAGCAACCATGATTAAATAAAAAAAATTGCTAATCGAGTGTACGTAGCCCGCGAAATTTGAATAGTCACTTTATTTTTTCTTCAGGCATGTCTTTACATGTAAAGATATGCCTCAAGAAGCTATTATATAGCGAAACACGTATTGCGTGTTCAGTGGAGATCTGACAATTCAGGGTTTCTTGAATACGTTATGGATTTCAATCAAGTATCGGCCAATTCCACCAAATATCTCAACAAAAATATATTAAACAGAACTTGAAAATATTGTTTTTTCTAAAACCCGAAGATGGAAGTTATAAATGATTTATTGGAGATTAATCGTTTGTCACGAAGGATTATTCATATCACGATATTTATATTTATGACGACACACCTATTTCATTGGAATTCTACAAATTTTCTAAATATATTCAGTTTGCAATAAGTGAGCAACTGCCAAATATTGAATATCTGGGAATCTCTAAACAGTTTGTGACAATATTAAATGGAAAAAAAAACATTTTTGTTGTTCCTTATATGATATGTTCTCAATCTTTGTAACAGGGTTGTAACAGAGTTGTAAGATTTGATAGGGACAAAAATATTTTATCTATGTTGAGCCAAACTGCACTCTTCAGTTCAACAATGCCTCTACAACTTGCTTTGAATATTCAAGAAACATGGGTCATTATTCTTGACGCACTGAAAAATATCAGTCATATACTGCTAATGGATTTACCAGTTTTCGGCTATTACCAATTCACTAATTGATGACAATGTGTTACATTATAGGAAATCCCGGGTTAGGATTCATTCAAAATTTACAACTTCAAACTATTTACAAAATGAGCTGGCGTTCACAAAATGGCTAAGACAATTCGGGACGGATTATTTCAATAAAATGTTTCAAGGTCTGGGAAAGAAAGTTTTTGGCATTCTACTTCTCCATCTTAATACAGAAAATGCAGAAATATTCCAAAGAAAGGAAGAAAGCAATTAATTTAAAAAATTAACTTTATATTGAGATGTGTAGATCATACAAAGAAGTAACTTTCAGACACAAACTGGAAGAAAAAACCCTACCGAAACAGCTACTTTCATATAAACATTGTATTACACGAAAGAAAATTACTTTGGAAACAAATACTTTTATATGACTACTGAATTATAAGAAAAACATAATTTCTGTTCCGTTTGTATTTCAAACAAAGAGTTAATCCAAAACCAGACAAGCCCAAGAGAGCTCTCCATAATCCATCATTGATGCTAATAAAAAAGTAAATAGAAATTTGGTACAAGACGCTATTATGCGGACGCTATTATGCGGAATTGATCATTATTATGTACTATTTCAATATCTTCAGTTTAGCAATGGTATTACCAAAACAGTAAACATACGATGTGTTTGAGTAAGAGGAAAAAGTATACATACTGAGAAGGTATGAATGAAGACGCGTGCATAATGTCACAGGAAAGTTCAAGTACTCATAATTGCTAAGTATTGTTGTAACGAACTATGTATTTATCTATCAGGTGTGTTAGGAATCACACGTTAAAGGGCAAGACCTCGTTAGTCCTTAGCTCGCATAAGTTTCGACTTTTAAGAGTTGTCGTTTGTAGAGGGGCAACAACTGGTTCACGGAAAAACAAATTTTTTCAACAGATCGTATTTGATACTATTTCAATAATCAAATTCACCAGGGGTGGGTCATTTGTTTTCAATAAAATTTCGAAACGAAATATCTACATGTGAGAACTTTCCAGAAAAATCGACATTATGCAACGTTTTGAAAATTGATATGTTTGAAGATATACATACGTGCCTTGCTATTTGTGTTCTTAACAAACTTGTAGTGAACGTGAAAGATCTGAATATATCTTGTGCAGTCTTACTGAGGATTATCCAAAATGATTTCTTGATTTTCGCCACTTTACCAAAGATATTTGAAAACCTTTTCATTCAAAATCATTCTATTTATATATTTCTCATGTGTGTGTTACGCTCCCTTTGGAAATTTGACTTGAAGGAGTGGAGATGTAAAAAATCTTTTGTATACAAATTTCACATTTTGAAAATATTTGCAATATAGCCAGTAGAAATATGACGTATTGAAGTTAGCTTTTTAAAATAGAATGAGATACTGTGCTTTTCGCATTCAAAAATACTTCAAAAATATAGTATTGAATGGGATTTATACAAAAAAGTCAAAAGTTGGTGTACTCAAACGTTCTTATTTTCACAGGAAACAAATTAGAAAAGTGTGTATATGGTTATAAAGACGTTCAAAGGTGTACTGTTTTCACCATAAAATAATGATTTAGACACAATTATTGTTTTTTGAAAAACTGGGAGAATTTAAACTCGGAAACAATTTGTTCTTGATTTTTCCAAATACAACCCTGAATTTTGTATACAGCTTTATGTATTCAAGAAGATCATGTGTCTTTTTGAATACATAAAGCTGTATAGATGATGTGTTCAATGAAGACTGTTGAAATGACTCAAACTTGATATCGTTGAGATTGTTATTAAACAAAAGAGTATTGAAAGTTATTGAAAACCTTGTATGAGAATGAGTTAACAAAAGAGTACTTTGTCAACTATATTAATTTGAAATTGATAGTGTCAAAAATGTATATGGACCTACAGATCAATTCAGAATAAAATTATATGTCTTTCTGGAAACTCGAGCATTGGTAAGATACTGAATGATTTAACGTTTGAAGGAAAGTAAGTAAGTACCTAAATAAAATCATCTCCTGATTATGCTAACTTGGTTAGAGAAACGTGCGTCGGGAGACAGCATTTTTGTCTGATTAGGAAAATATTGTTGTTAATATATTCCTGAATGATGTTATTGAATGTACCCAGGCAAACCTTGGGAAAATTTAGCAGTGGGTGATTTCTGAAAGTTTTCGGTTGATGAGATTAATAAGTGGGGTTTGGGACACTATGTCCTTCATTATAAAAAATTACCACAATCATATCAATGACACTCTAATCCAACAAAGTTCTGAAACGAGTCGATTTGACGCATGTAGACTTTGAATTTTAGAAACATCTGAATAAAAAAAGCATAGAAGTGAAAAGTTCACTATTTTCAATAATTTCACAGTTGGACTGTAAATTTTGTAGGCTAACATAAAAAAAATATTGATGAAATTTGATTTTGTTATACAATATAGTTTCCTTGTAGGGTGATTTGATGATAATAACGGTAAATAACTTTTTTAATACCATTTTTATAGTACGGTTTGTCTTCAGCCTCAAAATAAGCTCTAGTTTCGATGATTACTTCTTAAATGGCGCTAAATTTTTTTCCATCAAGCATTTCCCAGAGGCGTGAGAACAGTAAAAACTCGCTGCAGGCCATATCTGTTGAATACGGTGGATGCAGAAGAAATTCGAAACAAAATTCATGTAATTTTGCCATCGTTTTCATGGATTGAAGACACGATGCATCATTTTGATGAAATAGACTTCCTTTTTCTTCACATGGGGCAGTTTTTCCGCGATTTAGTCCTTCCAACACTCCAATAACGCTATGTAATAATTGCTGCTGATGGTTTTTTTCTTTTCAAGTTAGTCAAAATTGAGTCAATAGCTGTTGCGCTTGGTATTTCAAAGGCCTTGGACCGTGTGTGGCATGGAAGTTTGCTGGCCAAACTTCCGTGCAATGGCTTGTCGAAACATTTTTGTGTAAGGCTCTTTAGCTTTCTGAAAGAGCGTTTCCTGCAACCATCAACGCTGGTGTTCCCCAGAGATCAATATTGTCTCCAACACTCTTTTTATTGTATATCAACGACTCATTGGAAAAAACCAAGAATCTAATATACAGAGTGGTCCAACGAAAAGTATGCACCTTGCTTTTCTTTTTTTTTGTAACTTAACTCAAAATTGCTCGGACAGATCAATTTTACTTTTGAGACGGACACATTTCAGATGTATTTTTCTACCTGTGCCTTCAACCCCCTAGCGAGCGTGAGTAACAACCCTAAAATTTTAAATGGAAAGTGGGGTCGAGTGATATATCATTTGAAAGGGCACAAAATTATCTTTTCACTGATACCTAATTTGTTTATTTCACTCAAACATGTAGGTATTATGAAGAAAAACAAATACAACCCAGTACTTTTAAATGTTTGATTGACTTAGTAGAATCCTACTTCAGCAAGTGCTGAAAGTGTGACCCATTTGCTTCCATGCAATAATACAGATTTTATTCAAATCTATTCCTGACATTCTGTAGCATATTAGGTGTTATACTTCTGCACTCTGCTGTAATTCGTTGGCGAAGATTTTCTATGGACTCGGGCTGCGTAGCAAAATATTTATTATTCAAGTGTCCCCAAAGGAAAAAGTCTAAAGGCGATAAATCAGGTAGCCTGGCAGGCCATTCGATGGGGCCTCTTTTTCCAATCCACCGTCCAGGAAACCGGTCATCTGAAAACTCTCTTACCGGAGCAACATAGTGAGGAGGTGCTCCATCTTGCTGAAAATGAAGCCGATCATCATTATGATTTTGGTCATTTTCAATTATTTCTGTTATGAGAGGATCAATTGTATCTTCAAGCATGTTCAGGTAGACCTCAACAGTTAAATTCCCAGGAATAAAAAGTGGCCCTACGGTATGACTACCTAATATGCCACACCAGACATTGATTTTTTGAGGGTACTGTGTATGGACCTCTCGGAATAAGTGTGGGTTACTGTCATCCCAGTAACGGCAATTATGCCTATTCACAGCTCCATTCAAAAAAAATGTACTCTCATCGGAAAAGCACGTGTTGAATGATAAGTGCGGATCATCAATCAGTAGCTGGCTCAGTTGTTCACAAAATTGCAGCCTTCTATCAGGATCATCTTCATTGAGTTCCTGTACTAATTTAATTTTGTACGGATGAAATTTATAGGCTTTTAATATCCGTTATATGGACGAACGGGAGACACCTGAGGCTGCAGCAAGCTGACGGGTACTTTGAGTATGATCCAATTTAACATGTCCCAAAACAGCGACTTCCACTGCTTCATTTCTGATCGGTTTCCGTGGCTGGTGTTTCACATTACAGACAGATCAGGTATCGACAAACTTTTGGACTAACTTGGCAACGTACGAATCATTCACATTTTTCCCGGGATGACTGTTATTAAAGAGGCGAGCAGTAAGTCTAGCACAACTATTATGTTGATAATAAAGTTTAACAATTTCAACTCATTCAGGAATGGAATGAACCATTTTTACAGTAGAGTTGAAATAATTTCAAAAGCAATCGAACTGAATCAATGAACGTTTGCCTAAATTCTTTTTGTATACTCATCTGCTGTTGTTATTTGAACCAAAAAACGCACGAGAGAAATAGAGGAATGTAGTAGTGATAAAAATGCCGTTTTTTTTCGCATTTTCATTGACACCAAAAATATCGAGTAAATGTTCTTGCTTTTTTTATAACTATTCAAGTAAATACAACAAATAAGGTATCATTGGAAAGAGAATTTTGTGCCCTTTCAAATGATATATCACTCGACCCCACTTTCCATTTAAAATTTTAGGGTTGTTACTCACCCTTGCTAGGGGGTTGAAGGCACAGGTAGAAAAATACATCCAAAATGTGTCCCCCTCAAAAACAAAATTGACCTGTCCGAGCATTTTTGCGTTAAGTTACAAAAAAAGGAGAAAAGCAAGGTGCATACTTTTCGTTTAACCAGTCGATATTGCTTCGCTGACGACAGCACACTTGTTTCGTCATTTGGATTCCAAGACTTCGTCTGCGGATGCATATCTTCACCGGCAGCAGTAGGTTGCATATAATCTCAATGAGGATCTAGAAGTAATTTTGAATTGGGGTATAAGTACCAAGTTTGTTGGAAGTTAAAATGTCTTGGCACAATCATCTCCTTGGAATTACAAAGGCTGGCTTCTCAAAAGCTCTGAACACTGTTCCGAACCAGATAACTGTTCACACCTCAGCAAGTTTCGATGTTTTATGAAGCTCAGATAAGACCTTTTTTGGAATATTGTTCCAAAAAGCCATTGGCTTGAATACAGACGCGAACATCACTGGCAAGCTTGATAGTATAAAACATTCCACCAAGAACGGTACGTATCAGAAATTCGCGACGGACTGTGGCTGCTCATCGTCTTGAGGTTCAACTCAATACAACTCGAACTTCACTGTTTAAGAACTCTTTCATCTGGAGAACTGCGTTTATGTGGAATAAACTTCCTGAGAACGTTTTTCCAAATGGATCCAACCTCCAGCGATTTGAATCCAATGTGAATCGTTACTTTCACACAGCCACCGCTCTGAGAGATCTTAAGGATTTCTCAGTAGTGCTTGTGTTTTGTACTTAAAAAAACCATATGGATTCAATACTAGTAGCGTCATTTGTGCGTTAACTTCTCAGCCCATCTAACAGATATACAGGGTGATTCAAAAATACTTTGACAAACTTCAGGAGGTGATTCCTCACAATATTCTAATATGAATTGTCAAAATAAATAAATTTCCGGAAACGCTTCGTTTCCAAGATACAGGATATTGAGGTTTCATTCTTATTTTCGTTTTTTTCAAATAACTTTTGAAATACTGAACTTAATTAAACAAAACTTAGTAATAGGAGGTTTTTGAGGTCTTTTTCAGAGATTCATAACTTTTTTTTCTACTAGTAGTAGAAAACACTTATTTGAAAAAATGGATTATTTAAACAATAATGCTCATTTAGCCGATATGCATTTCGTTTATGGCCTTGCGGATGGCAATGCGCGCGAAGCAAGACGTATTTACCAGGAGCGATTTCCTAATCAAGTACTGCCTTCAGCCCTAATATTTGCTAGTCTCCACCGTCGTGGAGAAACAGGTAGCTTTAAGAGGGCAGCTGATATTATTGGAAGACCACGAGCAGTCCGAACCCCAGAATTGGAAGAAGCTGTTTTGAACGCTCTCGAGGAGAATCCAGAAACAAGCACAAGAGTAATTGCTGAAGCTGTCCACAGTTTGAAGAATTATCCACGATCAACAGTTTTATCCATACCATATTCAAAGGGTACAAGCTCTTTTGCCACGATACTTTCCCCAACGCATTACTATGTGTCAATGGTTTTTGAGAAAATTGGCTGGAAATCCTCAATATTTAAGATATGTACTCTTTACGGACGAGGCAAACTTCTCCCGAAATGCTATCACAAACTTTCATAACAACCATGTTTGGGCTCTCGAAAATCCGCACGCAGTTAGTGGAAGGCATTATCGGTATAAATTTTCTGTAAATGTATGGGCGTCAATAATTGATAATTACTTGATAGGTCCTTTCTTTCTTCCGCTCCGACTGAATGGCGCAACTTACAGACACTTTTTAGAAAATGAATTGCCGGGACTACTTCAGAATGTACCATTAGAAATTCGTATCCGCATGTGGTTTATGCATGATGGGGCTCCGGCCCATTTTAGCGTTGTAGCCAGGGAATTCCTTAACACAGTCTATCCAAATCGATGGATCGGTAGGGGTGTAGAAGAACCTAACCAGGCGTGGGCACCAAGGTCCCCAGATCTATACCAGATAGATTTTTATTTTTGGGGACATTTGAAGTCACTAGTTCATAAGACTCCAGTAGTGTACGAGGAAGATCTAATAAACCGAATAGTAGACGCCTGTGAAACAATAAGAAACACACCAATAATTTTTGAGCGGGTACGAGATTCAATGACTGGACGACTGACTGCCTGTATCTTCGCTGAAGGTGGACACTTCCAACAATTTATTTGAATACAATTTAGTTTCGTTTATTTTAGTTTATTCTACATATTCAAAATTTACCGAAATTAAATGTTGACATTTCTTGCAAATATTATCAAAACAAACACTGATTATGCACCCTTGATACAAAAATAACTACTTTGCTCAAGGATTTCATAAAGAAACGTACCCAACAGTAATGACCTCTTCAAACGAGTAAAACGTCAAATTCATTTCCAAAGAATCCTTGTGAAAAAAGCAAAATATTCGTAATAACTTCAACATGCATCGATTATCAAATAATCGACTTGAAATTTTCAAGTCCAAATATTTAGAAAACGGTTGCTTACAGCGACTAGTAACAAGGGTAGCTTATTCACGTAGATATGAGAGAGGAATCGATTTTTTTATTGAAAAATGTGCTAGAAGTACGCCCAAAAAAGTTATGAATCTTTAAAAAAGAAAAAGAATATTGTGAGGAATCACCTCCTGAAGTTTGTCAAAATACTTTTGAATCACCCTGTACAAATATAAAACCTCAATTCTGAAACAAACGACGTGAAATACTTCAGTAGGAAAATATTTTTCTATAGTTGATTTGAAAGAAGACATTTCAGAAACTACTTTTTTTTTAAATCTATTCAGATACCTTGTTTTCAATCTAGTTTTACTGTTGCTCACAATTCATAACCAATGCAAATTATTTGAAAAAGTATCCTTTTTTTGTGCCCAATTCTCCGAATAATATATCAAAAACTAAATAATCATCATGTATATATTGTTTATGAAAAAAAATGCCATTATCAAGTGAAGCCTTTCTGTGATGATATTGAAGGAAGTTCAGTTGGAGTGAAGAAAATCATTTCAAAATCATTTGATTATTGTTAAAGTATATAGTTACCGAAACCAATTTCCTGTGGTGTAGAAATAAGCCCGCCCCACTAATGAAAGGGATATTCATATCATGTTTCGTTATTGATTATATTCGAAAGTAATGAAAGCAAATTTCAATCATTACGAATGATTTGTTATGGAGAGAAGTACAAAATTCAATATTTTCAAATTATGAAAAGGATGGAAAAGATTGTGATTTGTATGAAATATTGTTAGCGTTACACTCTGATTATTCCGATGTATAGGATTATTGTGTAATAGTTATAGTTTCACAGGAGTGTTTATCTCTAATCTTTGTGAGATTTGAACTGCCCAGTAATTATAACATCAATATATCAAGTAAGGAGAGGTGCTTGATTGTTGTTAATACTTACACTTTCAAAAAAAGTACATGCATATAGGATTTATTGATGGTTTATGCCAGTATTGTTATCTCAACGATCGTTGAGTTGTTTCATTTGAACTAATTTCTTGAAGTATATCTGATGAAAGTAAGAATTACTTGAGTGGTTTTTATTTGACTCAACCTGAGTGAGTCTATACAGACATCCATCACACAATATCTTTCAATGCTATTTGATGGAATGTTTTTATTTATATGTCAAAGAACAATAAGGCAATTAAAAAATAAATAATAGTCAGAATATTTATACAAGTTTAACCATAAATCTACTCATATCATCGATGACAGTATGTAAAGTCATTCATTGGCTTATTTGATTCAACCCAGCCATAGAAATCTTGTTTGAATTGAAAGGGGTATGTGTTTGGGATAAAAATTTTTGGCAATTCAGAAAGTAAACGTGATCAAACGTATGAATTTCTATAGAAGCAGTCATGCAAAAAAAATCTGTTTGAAATATATTTTTCCGTTAACCAGCTGTCATACCCCTACGAACGACAACCCTTAGGAGTCGAAACTTGTGCGAACTAAGGATTAACGAGGTCTCACCTTTTAAGGTGTGATTCCTAACACGGGTTAGACGATAGCAAGTGAAAATCGATCGTTCAGACTAGTGCTTGAACCAACTACCAACACGGCGGTTGATTTGAGTGCACCCACGTCGAAACCAATCGGCTACCGTCCGTCTGAGTTTCAATATTTAGTCATATTTGATGGAAATGACCGATAGTGTATGAGAATACATTATATCGTATCCAATGTGAGTTACTGGTATTATGATGCCCGAAGATACTATTGTATCGACAAACACGTATCGGGGTTTTGTAAACTGTAGTGGAAATCTCACGTTCAAGTGTTTCTTTGAGTCCATCGGTCCAATTTCATGAGGACAGTGATAGGGGATGAGAGTCACAAATGATTTCAAGAATGATGACACCTAGAAATTTTTTGTAGCTCTCAATTTTATTGCTGTTGAACTCTGTTTCGATGGCTAAACCTTCAATATTCTCATCATTCCTTCGGTTTGAAAGGAATAATTGAAATAATGTTACAGAAACATGGTTTTTATTCGTTACTTCTAAAAACAAATACAGTCAATACTGAAAAAAGAATGGTTTTTCATCATCAGTTACTATTTGATGTGATTTTATAACTTGAAGAGTAATAGATCACAGAATGAGTGTGGCTTTAAAAATTTCGGTCTCAACAAATATACAAAATATTTTTTCAGATTTTCTCAACGTGGATACCCTCACAACTTTCTTACACTCAGTTGATTGGAACATCATTTATGAATACAATGAAGTTGATGAATAGGTGAATTTTCTCAATAACTCACTGCTAAGTATTTTTGACCAATGTGCTCCACTACGAACTATTCACGTAACTAAACCACCCGCGCCTTGGCGGACCCTTGTTATCAGGATCATAATGAAAGAAAGGTACAAAGCATATAGCAAATACAAAAAATTCAAATCCCCAGCCGATTGGAACTATTATAAGACATTGAGAAATTTCACAAAACAGTCAATAATACGTGAGAAAAAAGCATACCTTGACTATGTGTCAGACATCAAAACAATCCAAAGACCCTGTGGAAGGCCCTGCGGCAATTAATACTTATCAAAAACCTGACATAACATCACCAGATGATTTGATAGATGTCAATGCAATGAATAAACACTTCACAACTAATCCTAATGTTGTTAAAACCAAAGGTCACACAGACTTACTCAATAAATATAAGCAAGATTCACATAATCAGAAAGCACTTTTGTGTTTAGTACTGTGGAAAACGTGGAAGTGCTTAAATGTATAAACTTGATAAAAATTATCGCAGTGGGCTCCGATTTAGTGACCTTGAAAACGCTCAATTTGGTCTCTAATTTTTTTATCGATTATATAACATACATATACAATTATTGCATGAATAATTCAACATTCCCTACGGCTTGGAAATTGTCACTTGTGATCCTCTTAGAAAAAATAACGAATCCCACCAATATCAACCGTTTAAGACCAATCAGTCTTTTGCCAGTTCTTGCTAAAGCATTTGAAAAAATTTCATACAATCAAATCAATGATTACGTAATGAACAATAATATTATACCACCGATTCAGTCTGGCTTCAGGAAAGGATATTTCACTACCACAGCTCTAACAAATATTGTTGATGCTATTTTTAGGGCAATCGATGAAGAAAAGGTTACTTGTCTGATCCTGCTGGATTACAGCAAGCCATTTGATACTATGGATCATAGGTCTTCATTAGTAAATTAATATTCATCGGATCCCACCCTGATTCAGTGAAACTATTGGAATGTTACCTGAAGGGAAGAACACAGAGAGTGGTTCATGACCTTGAATCTTCAGAGACCCTTGCTTTGACCCACTGTTATTCTCTTTGAACATTTGAACAGATTTTCGTTCATTCGTCAAATACTGCCGCATATACACCACTACGCGGACGATACCCAGCAGTACTCATCTTTCAATGAAGTGAAACCTGATGTTACCGCAGCTTTAAATTCGGATCTGGATTCCTTGATGAATGTATCTACGTAGATACATCATACAACGAAATCTGTTGTAATAACTTACCTGATAAACTGGTCCTTCAGTAGTGGAATATGTCCAATCCCCTTCAAATTGCTATTATTACACCAATATTTAAATCTGAAAATAGAACCCAATTGGAGAATTACCGTCCAATATATGTTATTACAAATTTCGCAAAAATTCACAACACAACAAAAAAATATTTTTTGAATGTTTCCTACACTAAATTAGTCAATTTCTACTAATTTTGGGGTGATAGAAACGAAAATAACAATGAAAAATTTTTATCAGCTCTGGTTTTTGAGATACACAGTACTTAATCTTAAAGAGTAGTTATACTATACGTGAAAAGTGAAAGTACATAAAACAATATTGTTATGTTTCTTTTAGAATATTTTAAGTACAAAATTAATAAAAAAAACATTATTCTTAGTGTTTTGACAAATGAAAGAAGTTTGTACCACCAAATTTCAATTAAGTCCATCCGATTCATTGTAAGATCGCTGTCGTTTAGCTTGTCTTTTATAAAACACTTCTGGAGCATCCCTACACACAGACCAGCAGTAGTCTGCAAGCATTGCTTCATTCCAACGGCCCTGATATCTCTGTTCCATTAGTCCAATATCAAATCATTATCAACTTTCTATTTTTTTACAGATTTTGGGAGTTCTATCAAAATGACGGGAGTATTCAATTTGATGGATGGTTATAATAACTTCATGGAAAAATATACAGGTAAGTCGAGAAATTTTCATATAAAGTTCAATAAATAATATTAATAATTACTCAATTATCAAGACTTCGATCATATACAGGACTATTCAAATTCGTTTCTGTACATTGGGGATCTCGTAAACGATAAGAGATAGAGTGTCGGTTGAATCATGGCAAAGTTGCGTATTTCAGAGACCTATTCAATGATGTGAAGAAATCGAATATAGCTCTTTTGGTTCTGAAGATATACAGGAAAAACCAAAAAATCCCAAATTATTTTTTTGCCTATATCTTCCTTATTCGCAGACATATTGAAAATCTGTCCACATTATGCTATTGGCACTTGATGTGGGCTCTCAGAATATATCCTTGAATCTTTTATACAGGGAGTCATCTGACTTGGGCCACCCCCATCTTTGAATTTTCAAATACAGACCTGTATTTTTTTGTTGTAGTTTTTGGATGTCCCTGTTTTGATTTCAATATTCAGTTTGAACAGCACTTCTCCCACTATTCTCTCATTTGGGGTTTTTTAGTCGACATCCAAATACTTATTGACTTGTGAACAAACGAACAAGCAAACAAATATATATTTTTAAAATATCTATTCTCAAATTTTCAATTGAACCACATAATTGGTGTCCGATCGATGTTCACTGCATATCGCCAAACTCCCACTCGCCCCTCGTATGGGGGCGACAGCTGATCAACACTGAGACACATTTCACAAATGAAATTTTTCAAACACAGAAAAAAGCTATAACGTGATGGCCCAGTAGATCTTTCAATTCGGTATTCTCCAAACAGCCAACATCATAATTGACAGTTCATCTCTTACTTCATGCAGTAATATCAACATGCATCGAGTCGAATATCTCATACAATCTTTATTGTCTCTCTTGACCTCTTTAACCTAGCTGATTGGATTTTTTCGAAATTTGATGGCAGAGTAGAAATGAATGGTGTAATAACTGTTATATAATCATCATTTGACTGCAGTAGAAAAGCGATAAGCTAATGGATATTCTTACCTGCATTGATTAGTGCTTTGAAAAAATATCATTACACATCGAAACAATGGAAACTATCAGTATTGAAAAATGAGTATCTAGTGGAGCCTTGAATTCTCGTAGCTGAAATGATAAACGAAGACATTCGCGAAATATATAGTTTATCTAGTTTATTGAAACTGAAACGCTCAACATTCATATTTTTTTGCAGATCCCAGAACGAAAGATTGGTTTTTGGTAGGCAAACCTGGACACTTAATCGTGATATTAGCAACCTACTTTTACTTCTGTAAGAAAGCAGGACCAATGTTCATGAGACATAGAAAACCTTGGGAACTGAAACGGACGATCCAAATATACAATCTTATTCAAGTTTTAGCTAGTTTATACCTAGTCAGTGAGGTAAGCAATGATATTTCCGATGAGTTATTCTAGTTGAGATTGAATGCTTTCAAAATTCGAAACTGTCAGTCGTGAAATTCAAATTGTTGAGACCTTAAGATATCTACTTCCTGAAAGTATTGTTGATTTTCACAATAACAACATGTAATCTGTTCAGAACACTTTTTGAACCCCAGAACAAAATTAATTTCACTTGAATCGCGTTTGAGATACGTTTCTAATTCTACCTATCAAGTTGGGTATAATTATTTTCAGGTCCATTTGATATGGACTCTTTTAAAGATAATTGAGATTGATATCTGTTGATAAACTTTTTCTGTTCAAACTGTCGCTTCCCTAGGAATGGCAACCCTCAAAAGTCGAATTCTTTCCGAACTGGGGATTAACAAGGTCTTGCTTTTCAATGCGCAATTCCTAACACAATTGGGCGATAGGCAGTGAAAACCGATAGTCCGGCCTATCGGTATGAACCTCCGAATGAGCAAAACTAAAATCAGAATGTTGTATTGCCTATTTTTCAACATCCTAAAACTCTATATACAGGGTGTTCCTTAATCACATGCTAATATTTGAGGAGGTAATTCTTAGACCCATTTTAAGAAAAAAACTTTCTATGGACGTATGTCCTAAACGCCTTAACTTTTGAGATACAGGGTGGCAAAGTTTTCAAAAATATTCAGTTTTTTAATAATAACTGGGATAATTTTGTACACATCTTTGGCATATTGGGTACATATGTTCCATGCCTCAAGGCGCATTTTATGATGTAGACAAATTTGTATTTTTTCAAACAGTGGCATTTCTACGGGTTTCGCATTGAATATTTTTGGGGAAAAAGTACTACGCCAATGCTTTCTTTTCAAAATTAAAGCATTTTTAAAATCCTCATTTATTTTTGAGAAAATTTGATCTCCTGTTATTTCTTTGTCCGATGCATGATTTTCACTCAAAAAAATAAAAATCGACAGAAAGCAAATTAAGAAATTAGATCAATTCTAAAATGAATGAGAATCTGAAAATTTCTTCATAACGCATTACCAATTCCCTAATAATATTTCAAAACATAATCTGCAAAAAAATAAATTTTTCACAAAAACGAGTTTTATTTTATTTTGTGACAGTAAGTCTAAACGAATAGCACAAATTTGTTAATTAGTAATAATACCAAAACTGATTATAAAAATTGTTGGAAGTGGCCACCTGCACTTAGTATGCATGCTTCCGCCCTTCTATGCATGGAATTACGCACCCGTTCAAATATTCCCGGCGTATTTCGTGTAGTTTCACACGAGGCAACTATTCGCTCTCTTAAATCTTCTAAAGTATTAACGGGAGTTTTATACACAAGAGTTTTAAGGTGACCCCATAACAAAAATCTAAACTGTTGAGATCGGGGGATCTTGCTGGCCATTGCTGAGGTCCTCCGCGACCTATCCAACGATTAGGATAAACTGTATTCAAATGGTTTCGGACAATTACACGGAAATGAGCAGGGGCACCATCGTGCATGTACCATATTCGATTCCTTAACGCAAGTGGCACATCTTCCAATAACCCAGGTAAGTCTTCTTCGAGAAAGTGTAAATAACAACGACCATCAAGGCGTCCTGGTAGAATAAATGGGCCTATTAGATGATCACCTATAATTCCTGCCCATACATTAACCGAAAATTGGTGTTGGAAATGGGTTTCGGTTATTGCATGGGGATTTTCTTCAGCCCACACATGATTGTTATGGAAATTTTGAATGGCATTCCGAGAAAAATTTGCTTCGTCTATGAACAAAATTTGTGTCTCAAACTGCGGATTTAGCGCAATAATTTATAGATACCACTGACTGAAGTTCACACGCTGTGAAAAATCTCTGGGGAGTAATGCCTGCACTCTTGAAATATGGTATGGGTATAACAAAAAATCAACCAAAATACGCCAAACAATTTGATGACAAATATCCAGAGTTCTAGCAATCTTCCTCGTACTCGTCTCAGGATGTTCCTCAATTTCTTGCAGCACCGCTTCACGGTGGTAGACACGAGGTCTACCTTCCGGAGTCCCTTTCTTGAAACTACCAGTTTCCCTAAGTCGACGATGAATATTTGAAAAGGTTAGGCTATCTGGTAAGGCACGATTCAGAAAAACAGCGGACTACCAAAATAACTTCAATAACACTTCAAAATCAATCAAAACGCGCTGTGACAGTTTTTAACACCAACACCTGAGCATACAGAGAATTCGTTTTTTATTGCTATAGTGGGTACGCTGTTTTTTCTGCTTTTAATCTTTAAAAGAAATCACATATCGACAAACTACATATTTCCAAGAGGTGCAGTAAGTAAATTCTGCTACACGTCATTTATTCCAGGATAACTAAATTTATGTTTAAAATTACGTCATAACGCAGCGGTGCTGCGTTATGACGTAATTTTAATTGAGAACAGTGCATCTGACAACAAACAAGTACCTTTTAGATCCTCAATTATTTTGCAACAAATCTGATCTCTTAGTTTGCTTTCAGTCGATGCACGATACCGCATCAGATTTTTAAGGAATTTATCCTTAAGTAAAGCGATTTTTAATTTTTTGAGCGAAAACCATGCGTCGGACAAAGAAAACTCAATTAATCAAATGTGCCCAAAAATGTACGGAGATTTTAAAAATAATTTTTAATTCGAGATAAAGCAGTGGCGTAGTATTTTTTTCGCCAAAAATATACATTTCAAAACTCCTACGTACGCCACTGGCAGAGAAAATTAAGAAAATTGTACATCAAAAAATACGCCTAGAGGTATGGAACATATGTACCAAATATGCCAAAGATGTCTACAAAATTATCCCAGTTATTATTAAAAAACTGAATATTTTTGAAAACTTTGCCACCCTGTATCTCAAAAGTTAAGGCGTTTAGGACATACGTCCATAGGAAGTTTTTTTCTTAAAATGGATCTAAGAATTACCTCCTCAAATATTAGCATGTGTTTAAGGAACACCCTGTATATATTCAAAATTTCCAACATCCAGCCGACACATGCGAGAGTGAGTGGGCAAGGAAAGGGATAGGTGAGGGATTGGGAGGATAAAGGAGGATGCTGAGCTCCAGGAAGACTATAAGAAGAACGTCACCTGACGGTCCCATGATTTGGTTGTGGAACGTGTGCCCCCGCTGATGTTATCAGGTAGCTTTTCGCTCCGTAGAGCCTAATTTCTTTACGTCTGAGACTGTAACCTCCCGGAAAAATTTCGTGAAGAAATCAGGTGAGAGTGATTCTGGTAGCACCGAAATTCGTGAATTTTCCTAGGCAGCTTTTTCATGAACTGAGCGCCATCTCGTTTATGAAAGATTTTCAATCACTCATGAATTTCAGGCCTCCTAAGCGCGGTGACGTCCCTCATTAGCGAGCTGTTCGCTGAAAAAAAAATTTGAACAATTCATAAGCTAGCCTCATGATATGTTCAGTGACTGGCTTCTGCCATATCTAACAAATCATTCAATGAAATGTATCTAGCACTATTGGCGCGAATATGAAGCACCTTATTCTGTATGAGACAGCCGTACTGTTAGTCTAATTACTTGTTTGTAAATGAGCAACTTGTTCTGAGCAATGAGCAATGTTACGTGAATAAGTCGCAACCGCTCTTTGGATTGCCAAGCTCAGGTGTTCCTGAAAGTTCAGGCGCCTATCCAGGATACCTACCAGATATTGCGCGTAAATTTCTTCGAAAAATTGACGAGTTCCGTCTTCCTCAGATTGATTCCCATCTTGTTTTTCTCGAAAAAATCAGGGCCAACCTGTCGAGGTAGATCTGTAGCTATTGCTCCACCACCTCGTTTGGGAATGCGCGTGAATCGCAGTATCATCTGCGTAGATACTCACATTCGTTCAGAGAAACATGCGTATGTAAGACAACCAGGACCTCTGAGGGGCACAAGCTTTGATTGGGTATTATGCAGATGTGGTTTGGTCTCCTTCAACAACGAGGTTTTGGTAGCTCAGGTAGGGTTCAAGAATCCTAATAACAAATTAGAGCATACCTACCGACTACACTTTGGCAAAAATGCCTCTATTATAACCTCATCAAAGGCTTTTTGTATATCCACCAGTACCTCAATCGTGTTCTTATATTAGACTGTGTTACTGATTGGCACGCTTCATGCCCAAAATTTTCCAAGAAATTGCGGGGTATAAGCCAACTGATTTGCCTCAGCAGCTTCTCTATAACAATTTTCTTCACTTTCTAAATATTTTCTTCAGTTATTGATGTGCTGGAACGTCCATTCACATCTTCTCGACCTTCTGTGAAAATCCTGTACCACTTGTGAACATTTTTCTGACTCAGAGTACAATCACCGTATGTCACTGTCAACATTTTCACTGTTTATGAGCAGTCAATTTGATTTTACACACAAAATTTGATACAAACTCTTTGATCCATTTTTATTGACAGCAGAAAATGGCCGAACATGCAAAACACTTCTAACTTTTTTGCCTCTCACCAACAAACTGAACATGCTGAACATGCTAAACAGCTAAAACTTTGAAAATGTGTTCGAGACTAGTGTTCCAACATGAATAAAATAAAAAGTCGCTGGTCGAAAGTACGTAACCCACGAAATTAGCTCATTTTTTATACAGTTCACTACATGGCGGAATGAATACTTGGTTCTCCTGTTGAATTGCAATTTAAATTTTCCTCCTCATTATCCTCACTTCACTAATAACGGTCTATTGAAAAGAATGAAGTGGAAAATATTTCAGACCTCTTCCTGGAGTGCACTGGTCTCCAATTACTGTGAGAGGAATGGTATGTGCCATAGTGCCAACTTAACCCATTAAGGACGGAATTAATTTATTTTAAAATTTTGCAAAAGTATATTTCCAAATTGCATTTTCAGAACAAAACAAATAGATTTGTCCAGAAAAATATAGTGAAATTTTTCTTACTTTCTTCAAAAATTAGTGTTGCCATATGGCAACGCCAGTAACTTACACTGCTATGTTTCATAAAAAAAAATATTTTTATCGATTGAAAAAAAACTACATTCGTGTATGGTATTCAACATTTGATGCATTTTGTGCGCATAATTGATTTGCAATTGTCGCCATTGCATCTAATTTTTTTTTCTACTGCCCTATATTATCATATCGCACATCATCACCAACACGACTGTACGATCTGCTCGATTTACTTGCAGATGGTCTACCTTTTCCTTTCGGTGGATTCTTGTACTTGTTGATGTATGTTGTGACAATTTCTTGACGAAAGTGTAGTTGAATTATTTTGTTGCCAGACTGTTTGTACAGGACCCAGGCATTTTGAATTGCGGCATCAAGTAGCCATGTGAAAAAACACCACCACCATTTTTTTTCACGTAGACTTATCCTCCAGCGTGCAATATTTTCATCCATCAGATCCGTGCCACCCATGGATGCATTATATTTGGAAATCAAGCTCGGTCTTGTTACTTGAACAATTTTTTCTCCTTCGCTGAATATCGTCTTGAACTAGCAAGTGGGGCTACCCCATATTTGGTCGAAGCTGCTGAAACTACATTATTGTCAGTCCAACGCGTTAGTAACATTCCGTTAGTTCTATCCAAACAAGAATCGAAGTCACTACATTCTTTCTTACTCATATCCTTTTTGGATACTAACGGGCAATTTTTAGGGATTCGGTTGTCGGGAATGGTTCCTGTGGATGAGAAACCTCTTGATTTCAGATGACTAAGAAGGTGCAAGTTTGTAAATAAATTGTCTGTGAATAGGTTGTATCGCTGTTTTTTCTTCTATTCTGGTAACTCATCCCGTAGCATCAGCGAAGGAGTAGTAGTTTTTCCAAACACAGTTTGGTATCCTTCGTTCAGGCGCCTATCTTTGCCTTGATATGAGGAGAAATTCACAAGATATCCATATTTGCTGATCAATGACCATATCTTGTATCCAAATCTGATTGGTTTACCTCGGATGAATTGCTTCCATGAGTGCTTTCCAAAGTATTTGACCATACACTCATCGTAATTTAAATCTTCTTCTGGAATGAAAAAAATTCAGAAATTTTTGCCGCAGTAAATCACTTAGAGGTCGCAGCTTATAGAATTTGTCATTTGGATCTAGTGCATTATTATCTGCGCAGTGTAGATACCGCCAAATTGTTAAAAATCGGTCTTTTCTCATTGCATCCATCACTAGTTGGTTACCAAGATCGCCATCAGTATGCCAGTAATTTTTTTTCCAGGTAATTGACAACATCCCGATAAAATCAGAATAGCTATTGAACATTTCATTTCATCCAAAGTAATTTGAGGAGATGACGAGTTTTCAAATTGCGCGTACTTGTTCGATTCTTCTACCAGTAAAGAAAGTACGTCATGGTCTATGAAAAACTCGAACATTTCTGTAAGGGTTAAAGTTTTAAAAAAATTCATAATCTGAACGACAATAATTTTCTGAACTTTCTACCAGATCGCCTTTGATCCATTCAATGTCCTCATAAGTAACTTTTTCTACATGTTCCGTTTCTGGTTCAACCAATTCATCATCTTCATCGTGTAAAACAAGTTGAACTGGAGCATTCAACTGATTCCGAGATGAATTATCAACGAGTCCGCCTTCATCCTCCCCAGCGGAATCCTCATCTGTGATCGCATCCTCATTCGGAGGCTCAACATAAATTTGGTCGACATCTATAAATCATCATTATACGCAATTTGAAGAGCTTCTTCGAGAGTTAGCCCATCACTAGAAAAAAAAAGGAAAATGTAAAAAAGTAGTCCACCTGTCACGGTTTAAAATACCGCGACAACATTAAGATTATTTTAATTACCTCGAGAATCCCCCCGTAAATATATTGACTCCCGATACTCCGAACGATACGCATGATTCCTACGAATATGTACGGAATAACGATCAAAAGAACAGTTGTACTTGTCAGCAAGTGAATTATTTTCCGGGAAAGCTTTAATCTGGTATCGATCAATTAGGCAAAAAGTTAATAATTGGGATAGTTTAGTGTCAGAATTGAGATTACAATTTCAACCTCCAAATTTTAACGATAAATTATGGCAGGAAATTCTAAATCGTACTCAGGGAAGTAGTGAAAATATGGGAATGTACTTAGCAGTTATGGATAATTTGTTTGGTTGACTGTCAGTATCCATTAATGAGAATGTTAAACTCAAGATACTGTTGAAAAATATTGCTCCATTTTATCAGAGTCAATTAGGGTTAACGGAGGTAACTTCAATAGAAGAACTTAGGAAAAAAGGTCAGGATCTCGAGTCAAAAAAATTGTCAACCGAGTCTTATGTTCCTCCCCCTCATGACCGAAAATTTCTTTTGGAACCTGATCTCGCCTACGCCTTATTTTTTTTTGTTTTCATTCATTTGAGTTACTTTTAGTTTGAAAAGATTGAACACGCGTTACACACCGAAAGGACTCGTGTTGCCACATGGCAACATCGAGTTCCAAAGCTTCACGATTCCGAAAAATTTTGCAAACTCTCGTAATTTCTGCCGCCGTTACGTTGATAATATATTCCTTAAGCTACCGTAATGAATTTATTTTCGAAAACTATAACAATCCCTTTGTATTTATACTTACGTAAACTTGGTATCCATTTTTGAGAAATCTTCTTGATATCCCCTAACGAAATCGTGTTTTTATAACACTGGAGTGGACAGACAAACACAACACACGGTTCTTTCAACTGACACTGCAACAAACTATTGATGTGAATACCGCCATCTATGTTTTTAATGAAAAATCTATAGAAATTTCAGCAACAGAAAACTGTTCATTTCTGTTGCCGTATGGCAACACCAGTCCTTGATGGGTTGAATTTCGTTGCTTCTATTATTTTCGGAATTGTTCACTATCGGCAGAAATCATTGATCATAATGAAACCTGGCAGTAAAAGCCGAGCCTGATTTGTGAAATTTTCTTTTTTAGGGGCTTCAAGCGGGATGGGGAACTGATTACAATTTCACTTGTCAACCTGTAGTACCTGGGGAAAAAGGCATGCGCGTAAGTATATTTTATCATATTCTAGACATGTTTGTACATTGCTGCAGTAACTAAGCGAAATGAATAGTACATTTTCAACTTATTTCATCACATTGTAACGCTCTTATTCGAACAGAGTTCACTTGGAACTGAACAAAGCAATCTGTTGAAAACATCTTTCCTGTTGAAAGATGTTTTCAACAGTTGGAAACATCTTATTATGATAAAATTGCACTACTATGTTAGTATTTTCATATTCTAGTGGCCTAACTACTCTATTATTGATCCTATGCTAAACTACCTGTTTCTGATACTTCTAGCTCATTATGTATTTCCTCTATGTTCGTGATTCTCTAATATTTATCGGTTTTTTATTTAGAATTATTATGTGAAAGACCAAGCGAGGGAATGTTGCAAATAAGAGCTTTTTCGCTATTCATAGAACTCATTCCACATTTTTTGATTGGCCGAGCTTTCGAAGGCATCCAGAAATCTGTCATGCACCAGCCTCAACAATTCTGAAAATTGTTCACTTATTCTATGATTGTTCTCTATGGCATGTTGAGCGACAGTAGATTTCTTTGGTCTATGAAACCGAACATGCGAAACATGTTCCTTGTAGCGAGCTAATATAGTCCGTTAAGTTTGACCAACATAATTCTTATCTTATTGAAACCTCGTTATTCAAATTATCTGAAAGAATAATTCATTCAGGCCAGTATCAACTCACCTACGCTGTAGGCTGATGGACTGACACCTGTCAGAAAATACTTTCCTGGCTCATAGCCCGAAAGGCGTTAGATTATATTCGACAAGTGTTAGAGCAGGATTCTCCACAGGTGTCATTTCTGCACATGCTGTTGGCGACACAACTGTCAAAATCGATTTACAATGATTAGAACACGCTTACCGACCGGTTTCTTCAATGTAGCTACCTGAGAGGCAGCTACAAGTTGTTCACTAGCTGCGAAAATGTTTCACTATCGAACAACGAACAACTTTTTATTCAAACCAAATCAACTCTACTATACAGAATGGTCCAACGAAAAGTATGCACCTTGATTTTCTGTCCGAGCAAAAATGCTCGGACAGGTCACTTTTGCTTTTGAGGGGGACACATTTTAGATGTATTTTTCTACCTGTGCCTTCAACCCCTTAGCGAGGGTGAGTTACAACCCTGAAATTTTAAATAGAAAGTGGGGTCGGGTGATATATCATTTGAAAGGGCACAAAATTATCTTTCCAATGATACTTAATTTGTTGTATTTCACTGAAACATGTAGGTATTATGGAGAAAAACAACTACAACCCAGTACTTTGAAATGCATAATTGACTTAGTAGAATCCTACTTCAGCAAGTGCTGAAAATGTGACCCATTTGCTTCCATACAATAATACAGATTTTGTTCAAATCTATTCCTAACATTCTGTAGCATATCAGGTGTTATACTTCTGCACTCTGCTGTAATTCGTTGGACTCGGGCTGCGTAGACCAAGTGTCCCCAAAGGAAAAAGTCTAAAGGCGATAAATCAGGTGACCTGGCAGGCCATTCGCTGGGGCCTCTCCTTCCAATCTACCGTCCAGGAAACCGGAGCAACATAGTGAGGAGATGCTCCATCTTGCTGGAAATGAAGCCGATCATTATTATGATTTTGGTCATTTTCAATTATTTCTGTTATGAGAGGATCAATTGTATCTTCAAGCATGTTCAGGTAGACCTCACCAGTTAAATTCCCAGGAATAAAAAGTGGCCCTACGATATGACTACCTAATATGCCACACCAGACATTGATTTTTTGAGGGTACTGGGTATGGACCTCTCGAAATAAGTGTGGGTTACTGTCATCCCAGTAACGGCAATTATGCCTATTCACAGCTCCATTGAAAAAAATGTACTCTCATCGGAAAAGCACGTGTTGAATGATAGGTGCGGATCATCAATTAGTAGCTGGCTCAGTTGTTCACAAAATTGCAGCCTACTATCAGGATCATCTTCATTGAGTGCCTGTACTAATTTAATTTTGTACGGATGAAATTTATAGGCTTTTAATATCCGTATTATGGACGAACGGGAGACACCTGAGGCTGCAGCAAGCTGACGGGTACTTTGAGTATGATCAAATTCAACATGTCAACATGTTCATTTTTTTCCCGGGATGACTGTTATTAAAGAGGCGAACAGTAAGTGTAGCACAACTGTTATATTGATAATAAAGTTTAACAATTTTAACTCGTTCAGGAATGGAATAAACCATTTTTACAGTAAAGTTGAAATAATTTCAAAAGCAACCGAACTGAATCAATGAACGTTTGCCTAATTTCTTTTTGTACACTTATCTGCTATTGTTATTTGAACCAAAAAACGCACGAGAGAAATTGAGGAATGTAGTAGTGATAAAAATGCCGTTTTTCCGCATTTTCATTAACACCAAATATATCGAGTAAATGTTCTTGCTTTTTTTATAACTATTCAAGTAAATACAACGAATTAGGTATCATTGGAAAGAGAATTTTGTGCCTTTTCAAATGATATATCACTCGACCCCACTTTCCAATTAAAATTTTAGGGTTGTTACTCACCCTCGCTAGGGGGTTGAAGATACAGGTAGAAAAATACATCTAAAATGTGTCCTCCTCAAAAGCAAAATTGACCTGTCCGAGCATTTTTGCGTACAGTTACAAAAAAAGGAGAAAAGCAAGGTGCATACTTTTCGTTGGACCACTCGATATGGTCTCTGACAGATTATATGGACGAAGAGGGGATTGAAATGAGCTGAGGGGTGCTGACAGTAAGCAGAAAACACACGATTGATGAAGCAAGTGGGCATTAGAAGATGGTTGGAACAGGGTATGTTTGGGGGCGGAGTTCCCAAACATACATGAGAACAATGTAGAAGGTCTGACCTAAACTCTATAAAGCATCAAAAGTTGCTGAGGTGTGTACAGTTTTCTGGTTTGGAATAGTGCTCCAAGCTTTTGAAAAGTAGCCTTTGCGATTCCGGTGATTGTGCCAGAACATATTAGTGTCCATTTTAACCCCTAACAAACTTACTGAAGCAGAAAGCGGAATTATCTGACCCGACATTATTATATCCGATTCGGAGACATTCCTCTTTCTGGAGAAAACCGATGCCTAGGTTTTTGTGACATTGAATTGAACCTGGTAACTTTAACCTCAATTTGAAATCACTTCTAGATCCACATTAAGTTAAGCAACATCATGCAGCCGATGACCTGGAATCCAAATGGAATGTCGAGACAAGATTGCTGTCCTCTTAAAAGCAAATATTAGATTCTTGGTTCTTTCTAATAAGTCGTTGATATACAGTAAAAAGAGGGTTGGAAACAATATGGGGACAGTATTATTTGACGAAAAAGAGATAGCCCAAATGGCGAATACCACAAAGGGCCCGAAACGCTCAGAGAAGCTTTGGACAGGGCTTCCAAATGGCGAATACCACAAATGATCGAAAATTGTAAGAGGAGTCGCTTGAAGAAATTAGGCGCAAATTGAGCTGACCTGCACGAGCCGCATGATTCGAAGAAATAATCATATTGCTATGTCCGACTGAGTTAAAAAGTTATTGCTTTCATTGAGTTCGGAATCAGAATTCGACAATGATGCTGAAGGTGAATTTTTGCTAGTCGCGCCACCTCGCGTCCCGGTGGCATCTTGCGATCTTCTATTGGTTTTCATGAATTACAAAAGATCGCGCTGTGCTGTGTCACCCCACACCCTTCCAATTTGCCTATCTAAGCTACGGGGTACTCCAAAACGTTATCATGCACAGTGCACGTGATCTCCCAGACAAGGCGGCTTGTACAGAGTCGCACTGAGGTTATAGGCTGGATATAGAAACATTTTCTAGGTAAAGTGTAAGGACACAAATTAGCAATTTCTTCAGCTGTATCAGTACTCGACTTTTCAAAAATTTCAAACTTAAAAATACCGTATATGTACAAATCACAGGCTTTAAAACGTAACTGACCACTCCGGCACTCTACAATGAATTCCGCCTGCCGATTGCAGTCGAATCTGATTGGTCAGCATAAGCATGACCACCATGCAAATGTGCATGGTGGTCATGCTTTGATCACGCTTCTATCTTTGTTTCGTTTGCTTTTTTAGCTGAATGGATATAGTTCCGCTTATTCCTTTGCTGTCTGTCATATTTTATCTAATCGCCCCGTATCACATACGAAATTGTTGTTTCGAGAGGGTTTTTTCTTTCAGGTTTCATTCGATAGAAACTTCTTTCTATAATCTACACATAATAACACTGCTGATTTTCAAACAAGACTCAACCTCTAACGGAAGGTTGGGAATAGATGAACATTTCAACCTAGCAGACCACTATTATAATATTCATGCAGTCATTGTTCAATGTGGTTCTGGCGTTGAATTTGGTCATTACTACGCCTTGGTCAAACACGAAACGGACTGGTTTAAGTTTGACGATAGTCGTGTCCCGAAGTGTTCTGGCGATGCATTGAATTTATTGGAGCCTCTGGAGACACCCTACATTTCGTTTTATAAAAGAGAGGACATTGTTGGATCAAGATCTTCAGATGATGTGGTGTTGCAAGTTTTTCCGGGTTTTCCTACAACTGAAAAAGCAAATGCGCCACTGGAATCAGTGAAGTCGCCCCGGAGCGCCAATTAATTTTTATTGTTGTTTTTATTTCATTTTTATCGTTGTTTTAATATATATCTACTATCTACACATCATTATGAAAAATCACTTGAACTTATTAGGTTTCCAAGCTCATTCCTTCTAAACACAGCTTCAGTGTTTTGACCTTGCAAAAGAATGGCAGCGAAAATAAATATACTCAAGAGTTCACTCACTAACGAGGTTCTAAGGTATAATTTCTAGCAAGTGATTTACTACATCCCAATTCTAAATAAATTTTGGGAAAACAAAATGAATAAAAACCCGTTTGTCTAATCACCACTAGTGGTGTTTTTATTCATTTCATTGAAGGGATCATGAATCACCACAAAACAAACAAGTCATCAATCACACATATTTTGATAAAATTTTTGAAATTTCAGTTGAATTCAAAATCTTGTTACAGATGGCAACAGGCGTCTGGTTTTATTTCATCTGCAAACTGACAGAGCTTCTAGATACGGTAAGAAAAGTTCATATAGGAATAAGAATGTTACCTGATTGAAAATTTTTCAACTCTTAGGTTTTCTTTATTCTGAGGAAGAAAATGAATCAAGTAACTTATTTACATGTCTACCACCACACGCTTATGCCCGTTTGCGCATGGATTGGAGTAACGTTTTTACCAGGTAATGACTTTTATCATTTCGAGTAGAGGACTATGTGAAACAATATCGTATATTTCCATTCTAGATAAGATTAGGTTTATAATTTGAAATATATTAACTCATGAAAAATGATAAATGAAAGCACAAGATGGATGTGTCATCAGCATAAATGGCACATGTTTGAGGTAATAATGCATAGAAGAGATCGTTTGTATAAACTATGAAAAGAAGAGGCCCCAGCACGAATCCTTGAGAAACTTGAGTCAATCCACTGTAGATCAGATATCCTGTTATGGCCTAGATCAACAAGCTGTTTTCTATTCATCAAACACAATAGAAAAAATGAAAGTGTTACACCAGTGACTCCATATTCTTTCAGTTTATGTAACAAATCAATATGAGAAACACAGTCAAATGCTTTACTCAAGTCACAAAGTGTCGCAGCACTGTGATGACCCTTTTCAAAGCCATCGACTATATTCCTCACAACCCTGAAGGGGTCTGATAAATTGGTTAAGGCTTTCAAAGCCAAGATTGTCAGTGTTACTATCTTCATTCGGGTTTGGAGGCCATCGTAGTTTGGAACCGCATCCTAACGTTTCGCCAGAGAAATTGCTGGCTTCTTCAGAGATTTATTCATCTTGATTCACCGATGACTGGTGATTTCCAGTTCGTAGATTGTATTCATGTTGACTCAGGGGTCTCTCTGAAGGGGAACACATTGTAAGCTAGTTTCGATTGGATTACACCCACCCTTTAGCGGGGTTTAACACAATTCATGAAATCTTGAATGGAAAGGGACGCTTTACCTCATTTCAAAAGTTGTATAGCCACCTCTTCGAAAATAATAAATACTTGGTCTTCTTTATTAGCAGTTCCCAAGAAATCTGGTGAAAACTGTTTCAGGTATCAAGACACTTCGTAATATTATTTCAATCGAAATTAAATAAACTGAAACCATATAATATACCTACTGGTGGATATTCTCAGTGTATCCACTTCTAATGTCCAAAGAAGCATAATTTTCTCCTGAGAATTATCATAAGATTTGATGTTACTTTCAAACTACAGTAAAACCAATAATGATTGAGAGAAAAGCGCGTTGTCATATCTAAATTTTACGTTACCAGTTTATAGCAGAATCAAAATATAGTAAGCAGTAGAGTTGTAGGTTGTGGCAAATTATAGATAATACACAATAATAGTACGATTAAAAGGTATTATTTATGACAAAAATCAGTAATGAGCTTGTAATGAGTAATACTTATACATTTCCTGATTACTGATCAGTTAAAATTCATTATTTTCTGTATAGTGTTAGATATTTATTACAACTAGTGGCAACGCTGTACGCAACGATATTTCTGTCTTTGTCACTTTACCGTAACTCCCATCTCATCGTTGCAGTCCTCACTAATGTACTTGCAGCCATGAGCGTATCATTGGTTTGTGAATTGTATGTTTTACAGTTAAGTTAGTCAGCAATCGACGTGTTGTGATAACAATTGGTGAAAATAATAGTGCTAATAAGTGTTTGAGCGTTACATAATCATATTTCTACACCGTTCTCAAACTACTCAAAAAATGGGAGGCATGGTCGGGCCTTCCACGTCGAAAAAGGTAAAACGGTCGGAGTCTCGGTCAGTAAGAGAGAAACAAATTGTACTGCGAGTATTTCACTGTCTTGAAAGAGATCATCAGCCACCAAAAGATGACTTTGTGCATATGTGCTGTAATTCTACGTGTGTACCTCCGAATA
The DNA here is from genome assembly GCF_025532065.1 of Leptinotarsa decemlineata. Classification (NCBI taxonomy): domain Eukaryota; kingdom Metazoa; phylum Arthropoda; class Insecta; order Coleoptera; family Chrysomelidae; genus Leptinotarsa; species Leptinotarsa decemlineata. The sequence continues at coordinate 13,519,487 of NW_027412674.1, forward strand.
ACCAACCGGGCATTTCTACATCATTAAGTTCCACAATTACAAAAGATAAATTAGTTGATAAGTGCTCTGATTATACCGGTGTACCAAAATCATCGATTTACAAAATACTAAGAGAAGCAGAAATTCATAGGGACGTACAAACGCCAAAAACTAGTAGCGGACGAAAAAAAATCACAGTTGATGAAGAAGCCAAAACCAGTATACTCAGAACTATTCACAGTTTCTTTTTCAGAAATGAGCTGCCCACACTAGAAACAGTTCTGGAGGCACTTAGCGATCATGAATTGGTCCCAAAAATGGGTAAAGAAACTTTTAGGAAACTTGTACACGAAATGAAATTTATGTACGGAAAAGTTGACAGGAAAAGCATTCTCATTGAACGTCAAGAAATAATAGCATGGAGAAGAAACTATCTAAGAAAAATTGACGAATTTCGGAAGCTCAAAAAAAATTGTACTTCATGGACGAGACATGGGTTAACCAAGGACATACGGTCAAAAAAGTATGGCAGGATGGTAATATAACAAGTGCACGACAAGCCTTTATTGAAGGTTTGTCAGTTGGGTCAAAACAGCCATCTGGAAAAGGTAGTCGTCTGATAGTTACGCATATAGGAAGCGACAGTGGATTTTTACCAAATGGTGAATTGATATTTAAATCTAAGAAAACAGGCGACTATCATGAAGAGATGAATGCGGAGGTGTTTGAAAAATGGTTTGAAGGCATCATTCAACTTGTGGATGGTCATGGACATGTCCATCGTCATGGACAATGCCCCATACCATAGTCGACATTTAGCACCATTACCGAAACAATCATAGAAAAAAGCAGCAATTCAAGAATGGTTAATTAATAAGAACATCCAATATAACAAAGATAGTGCAAAGGCAGAACTACTTCAGCTAACAAAATTACACACAGACAAATATAAAAAATTCGCAGTGGATGAAATGGCGTTAAGTCGTGGAATTACAGTTTTAAGGTTACCACCATACCACTGCGAATTAAACCCAATAGAATTAATCTGGGCGCAAGTAAAAAGATATGTGGCACGAGAAAACAGAACATTTAAATTAGTGGACGTGCAACATCACCTAGAAGAAGCTATTCGAACTGTTTCTGCAGAAGACTGGAAGAAATGCATGCAGCATGTTTTAAAAGAGGAGCAAAAAATGTGGGACGTAGACAACCGTATTGAACACAATATTGAACCAATCATAATTCACTTTGATGATAGCGGTAGCAACAGTGACGAATCTGAGGTTGAAGATTAGACGAAAATTTGAACATTTACATTTATATTATATTCTATTATCAAAAATTTGTAATTTGTATTTTCTAGACCCCTGACGATGAGTTTAAGTTACTCGAAAGCTTGAGAATAGTTATAAAGAGTTCACTTATCAATTGCTGCAACCCATTAGTGAAAAAAAGTTATATATATATATATATATATATATATATATATATATATATATATATATATATTGTGTTTTTTATTAATATTGTTAATTTATTTGGTACCTACTATAATTACCACGATTATTACTCCGTTTTCATAAGGCCCACCTAATGACTACAACGATTAGGTAAATTACGATATTGCAAAGTTTTAATGAAATAAATGAAAAATGTGTATGAATATTTTAACTGATTGTACTAAGAATTTTTCTTTCATTCTTAACCCTCTCAAAAATTAATAAGCACACCCTCGATTTGCTGTCAACTGGGCTTACTTCTACTCTCAATCATTATTGGTTTTAGTATAGTATCAGGTGGGCTGAACATTTCGTAAGCTAATTCACAGATGGCGTTACTAATATTGAATCCATATGATTTTTAGTTAACTGTAACTCTCAAAAGACCTGTGTTCAGAGTGCGCCAAATTGGACACTTTCAAGGGGAAACTACTGTTTTCAAACTAGATAGATAGTAACTAGTGGCTGTGTCTGGTGGTAAAATTTCATGACAAACTCAATGGTGAAAACCACATATCCCTATACGCTTTGGAGGACTTTGGATTTAGAGGTTACGTGAGGCGGTTGTTGAAAAACTATTCGACGGATAGAAAACAGCAAGTCAAAATCAACAATCACTGCAGTATTGAGAAAAGTATACAATTTGGAGTCCCACAGAAAGCAATCTTGAGTCTTTTATTTTTTTTTCTATATGTGGATGATCTATTGAATATCAATATATCTGAGAAGATAATAAGTTTCGTAGATGATATCACTATCATATTCGAATCTGATAGTTGGGAAAAATTACCGAAAACCATTAAGAAAGATATGGGGATTATAAAAAGGTGGTTTGAATTCAAAGTTCTAACTATCAATTTCGAAAATACGTATTACTTACCCTTTTCGTTTTATGGAAATACTTAGCCTTCTTACTCTAGATTGCAAATTGACGGAAACCTGGAAATAAAAGAAAAAGAGTCAGTTAAGTAACTACAGACAAACATTTGAGATGGAATCACCTCGTTTCAAAACATAGTGGTAATTCATCAACAATGGGTTCAATATTTCACTTTAAAACTTCTAAATACCTCTGATATGTGGAAGTGCTATTATAAATGAACAAGCCGATAATTCTACCCCTAGAAACACATGCCCACACAATAAATCCAAATCTTCCTTGGCTTCTCTGCACCACAATAGAATGAGGATTTTGTTGTGCCCAAGTATAAGAATTATAGCGGTGGAAAATGCCGGCGCTGCTCATATAAACTTCGACTGTCCAAATATAATTCAACGCACTTGGTTACAACTTTCCAGGAACGACTGGCAAAAAGCTATACGGTGTTCAAAATCTCCTGATCTAACTTGATAAACTCTCCTTGTCCTGTATGACTTGAATTTGTGTTTTTTCAAAATCCTCCTATCGTTAGTTCTTGGCAGGCCTGTTGATATTTAAAATTTTGCATTGACGTTTCGAAATTATTTTCAACAGCTCCTAAAACGACTATTTCTTCCAACTCCTTATCCTTATTTGTATAATTTTGGCCTTTTCGTTTCAAATTGACCACCACAATTAGTTTATGATGCAGTCTTGCGAAAATGTCTCTGAAAGGTTTTCTTTTCTCTGGATACCTCTCGTGATACAGATTGCTTGGTGTTTCTGCATAAAACATGCTATCATATCCCATTTTTCATATTTCTCCTACGTCACTGCGAATGTGTTTAAAAATTGACCAAAAGCTATCAATTGAAGATCGCCTTCACTAGTTAAATCAAAATTTGACAGCTACCACTAAAGATTTGCATTCTGTTTTATCGCCGCATCGTCAAAAACCTACTTGATCAAAGTGTGTGTTTCAAAAGTCTACATGGAAAATCTAAAACCTCTTTATTTCAAAGATGACTCTAGCAACATATCAAGTTTACTACATTTTTGGAAAGGCAATTTCAAGATCTATGGAAATATGCATAAAAAAATAGTTTTACAACAATAACTATTGATATCTCATTTGAAACTAGACATTTTTGACAGGAAAAAAGTTACAACTTTTCGAAGATTTTCGAAAAACATGATAGATATCGATATGCGGTTTAAGTTATGAATATTATAACATTATCCAGTTTAGTTGATTTATAATTTTATTTCATCTAGTTGTATATAGTTGCCATTGTATTAAAAAGAAAACAGTTTTTGTCAATGAAAGTCAAAAGGAACAATTCATTTTCTTTTACTGAGGAAAGTTATTAATTCCAAAAGGTTATGGGCCGAGATGATAAGTTGGGAATACGTCAGTTCGATGGTACAGATTTCGACCATTGGATATTTCGAATGGAATTACTGTTCATAGAACATGAAGTTGAGGAAGTGATTAATGAAGCAGTTTCCTTGCCGAAAGACTCCAACTGGAAGAAAAAGGATATCAAATGCCAGAATATCATTGTGAAGTGTTTAGCTAATTCGCATTTGGAATGCGTTGAAGATAAGAAATTTGAGAAAGAAATGTGGGAAGCACTAGAAAATCCATATCAAAAGAAAGGGCTTGCCAGTAGAATTTATTTGAGAAAGAAGCTTTAAATGCTGAAATCAGAAGAAAACGAAAGTATGGAAAGTCATTTGAGAAAATTTGATGAGATTGTGAGACATTTGAAATCGGCAGGTGAAAAATTGGAAGAAGTTCAGGTTGTTACACATTTATTCATTACGTTACCATCACGTTACAGCATTAGAGACATTATCTGAAGATAGACAAACATTGAATTCAGTAAAAAGAAGAATATTTGACGAAGAGCACAAGATAAACAATAGACATAGTAGCGATGAACTACAAAGTGCATCCTTTAATAAAAGTGGAGAAAAGAAAAACCTAGAATCCAGACCATTTAAATGCAATTGCTACCGATGCGGAGTCAGAGGCCATACAATGTCAGAATGCAAATACAAGAGTCACATCAAAAATCAGAAAAGAAATTATAGAAGTGTTAACTCTAGTGAAACGGAGCAAATGAGCAAAGAAAATGAAGTGTCTGCAAAAGGAACCGTGGCTAGTATTGCTTTCCTGACATCAGAACAGACAACTTAAAATGACGAGAAGAAATTATTATTATTTTTCATTGACTCAGGAGCAACAGATCATCTTATTAACGATGACCGGTTCTTTTCCGTTGCGATGGTACTAGAGAAACCAATTTCGATTGCAGTCGCGAAATCAGGACAGTCATTATCAGCAACAAAAATTGGTCAAATCGAAGTGAAACAAGGAAATTTAGACATAACAATGAAAACTGTGCTTTTTGTTCCTGATTTGAGAATACATTTGTGATCTGTGAGGCGACTGGAAATGATGGGATTCAAAATTGTTTTTGCACGTGGAGAAGCGAAATTATACACTGAAGATGGGTTAATTGCCAACGGTAGTAGAAGTAATCATCTTTATGAAATAACTTTCCGTTTGAAACAAAGTTATATAGCTCACATGACGTATAACTATGAGGAAGACCTGTGGCATCGCCGAATGGGTCACGTAAGTCAGTCCAATCTGAATCATCTTATTTCATCAGTTTGGACTTCCATTGTCTAATATAATATAAATTGATTTGAAATACCTGAAAAAAATAGAAGATCAACCGAAAATAATTTTATTATAACAAAAAACTGAAATCACAAGGAAATAACATACAAGCTACAACCAGAAAATAAAAAGTTGAAATAATAATAAAATTGGTTTCAGCGGGAGATGATCATTTGGTGGGGGTTGATCGTTTTTCTCTTGATAAGAGGTTTCCATATGTTACGTATCTCTACGCTAGCTTGACTAGATTGCGTTGTTGGACAACATATACAAGGCTTCCTTGAATTTTCTCCTGAACCAGTGTTCCTCTTTGTGGATGATTTCAGCTTGAGCCCTCTTGATATTATGTTGATGAGTCCAAACATGCTCTGCTATTCCGGATTTGCTGGTTTCTGCTCGCTGTGTGTGTGTCTTGTGCTCAGCAATGCGAACTTTCAATGGCCTCTTAGTTTCACCAATGTATGATTCTCCGCACTCGCAGGGTATCCGGTAAATGTAATTCTTGGAATCGCAGTCCGCGTTTGGTGGCCTGATTTCTGTGACGCTGCTACGAATAGTGTTCCCAGATCTGAAGCAGGTCCTGATGTTATACTTGGACCCAATCCTTCTTATTCTTTTCGATCATCCTCTGATGTTGGGAAGTACAAGTACTGGTTGTGGCGGCTTCTCTTCCTTGTGGAGCTCTTGCTGTCTTCTAGCTGAAGCCTGTTCTACCATCTCTCTGTAGTAACCATTCCGTTGAAGGTCATTTTTGATGATACCTATTTCTTTTTCGAGACCTTACTTTGTATTAGAGAGCTCGAAAGCACGGTCTAGTAGAGACTTGATGATTCCTCTCTTAGTCGATTGATGGTGGTTGGATTTCTGGTTCAGATACTGTCCTGTGTCAGTGGGTTTTCGATATACAGATGTTTCCCATTTAGTGTCCCACTTTGAAACAAACACTGAATAATCTTGTAAGATTCAAAATGGTGGAGGGAATTGCAAGGCCTTTGTTCAAATACCTGAAGATAAAACAACAGAATTAGATAAAATAAGTGACATATTTAGAATAATTGGTTATGCCGAAAATGATTATCGCCTGCGGAATAAACATGAAAGGAAGATCAAGAGATGTGAATTTTAACGAGAGGCGTCCTCAAATCGAAAACCTAAATGTTGAACATCAGATAATAATGCATATTGATGGAATTAATAAATCATAAGAAAATTCAAATTGAACAATACCTGAAGAAACCATAGAAATAGTAAATGAAATTCCAGTAGAATCAGAGATAATAAACTCAGAAAAGGAAACGAGAAATCTTGAAAGTAGATTGTCAAATATTCAAAATGAAACGTCAATCATTGAAATGCCATCATTAGAAACTACATCTGAAGTAAATCATAAAAGAATTACAAAAAGGCCAGTCTGGTTAGATAACTTTGAAATCTACATTGCACTAAATACAGATTCAATAACAGAAAATGTACCAGAAAACTATAAAGATATTGATAATTTACCACAAGATGATGCAACAAATGGGAAAATGCAGTGAGAGAAGAATTAGACTCCTTAATGGAAAATAATACCTAGACTTTGGTGGACTGTCCTGAAGAAGTGAAACCTATATCAAGCAAATGGGTGTTCAAGCAGAAGAAAAATGTAGAGAGGTACAAAGCTAGACTGGTAGCAAGAAGTTTTCAGCAGAAAGAAAACATTGAATAAGAAGAAAAGGCTCCGGTAATTATTGGTTTTGCTGATTCTGATTGGGCAAGTGACATCGATAGGGAATCGACTTCTGGTTATTTATTTGAATCATTTGGAAATCTGATTTCTTGGACAACAAAGAAACAACTGTACTGAACAACTATTGAAGCAGATTACGTTTCTGCTTGCAATGCTGCTTGTGAAGGAATTTGGTTGAAAAATCTGATAACTGACATGAGAATAGACTTCTGTAGTACCATACAAATATTTGAGGACAATCAGGGATGTATCCAGCTTTCCAAAAATCCCGATACAAAACGGTCCAAACATATTGATATAAAATATCATTTCATCAGAGAAAAAGTAATAAGCAAAGAAATATAGTTGAGATATGTGGAACCGAACAGGCAAGAAGCAGATATACTGACGAAAGGACTGGATAAGAGATATGTTTTAGAGCTCTGAAGTCTATTACGATTGAATGATGGACTTCTTATTCAGGCGGGGTGTTGAGTTATGAATATTAGAACATCTTTCAGTTCAGTTGATTCATAATTTTATTTCATCTAGTTGTATATAGTTGCTATTGTATTTAAAAAAAAAGTTTTTTTCAATAAAATTGAAAAGAAACATTTCATTTTCTTTAACTGAGGAAAGTTATTGATTCCAAAAGGGTTTTCACCAATGAGTTTGACCCTTAGACACACAGCCACCAGTTTCCATCTATCTATTTTGAAAATAGGAGTTTCTCTTTAAAACTGTCCAATTTGATCTACTCTGTACAAATTTCACAAGTTTCAGTAACATTTGTCAAATTATAAAACTGTAGTTAATCGTAGCAAACGAAGAAATCTATTCAAAAATATCATAATTGATTAATTTCCATTCATCTCTTGTTCATGCATTTTTAGAAAAATCGGTGGAGCTCATGGATCAACGTTTTCTTGAAATGTTGGTACTGGAAATTAATGAAACCAAGTGTATAATTTTTCTATTATATGATCATCACAACGATTACTAGATCATCTACTTCAACTTATATCTCTGAATACTACTCGAAGGAGTCTACTAGAAGAGTGGACCTGTAGTCTAGTACTTTATCAGTAGTATTAAAATCTGTAGAAGGAGTGGACTATTCGAATAATAATAAGTTACGTGTGATTCACACTTGGATAGGAAATTTTGGCGCATATTTTATCATTTCAACTAGGTACCTTATCACGCACTTGAATGCTTGACCGATTGTGGACATAGATGATACAGTAATTTCATTTTTCAGGTGGACATGGGACCCTTCTGGGTTTGATAAATGCATTCATCCATGTGATAATGTATAGTTATTACTTCCTTTCATCTCTTGGACCGCAGTACCAGAAATACCTCTGGTGGAAGAAACACTTGACAGCTATGCAAATGGTAAATAATTTCCATAATCATCAACGCTATTTTTCAAAAACTTCATTTTATCATACTTTTTAATGTTCATAATTACCATTATCGTCACCATGAACTGTATATTTCATAATTAGTAGAATTATCAACCACCTTATCATACACAGTAAAAAACAATATTATTTGTAATCACTACGGTGGTTACAACTACCGGAATGAAGGAGTCGAAAACGAAAAATATAAATGAATTATATGCACCAAGTGATGATGGGCTGACAAATTGAGTCGAATGAAATAACTCATTTCGTATTTTAATATTCACGAATGTTTCAACCCATTCAGGTTTTCATTTCAATCCAATAAGATCAGTAAAGTATTCTCAACAAAACAGAAACTATGGAAAAGATGAGTCTAGTCATGACTAGTCATGTTCTAGAAAGTTTCTGATTCTCTGATTAAAGCAAGCCCAATATTTTGGTGAAAGCGGTGAATTGGCCAAGTGGGAGTGCGCGCGACTTGATCTAAACATCGTGGATTTGTATTTGGTTTCATAAAATTTATACAGCTGAAGATGGATCGATTCTGCTAGTTTACATAATTGATGAAACTACCAGCAGCCATGATGCTAACCAAACTCTGTCCATTCAAGCAACGGAGTGCTTCGAAACAATATCTTGCATAGTGCACGTGATCTCCCGGATAAGGCTGCTTGTACAGAGTCGCACTAAGGAACAACCGAAATTTTATTATTATCATTTAATAATATGCGGCTGGGTGTAGGAAAATTTTAACTAATGAAAAAAAAAACAATAACAATTTTGTGTATCCAACATTACATGAACAACAAAAATAATTGGTTCATTTTATTTCAGCAGAACAATCGGAACAGTTCTTTATTTCAAAATGACGTTTGAGGGTTAAATTAAAAGATAAAAATTAATCTTTTTGCCATCTTTAAACCGATTAGTAAGATGCCGAAGAACTGCTACTGAAGTAATCATCATTATGATTGATTATGAACGGATTCCTGTCAATAAAATCATCCATCGGTCTAATCTTGACATTCTAATTTCTACTTCATTTTTTACAGGTCCTACACAATTATTTCATTTTTCAGTAGTTATAGACGAAAGAGCTTCACTAAAAATATTTTCAAGATCACAGAATATCAAAGTAGTATTATTTTGGCCACATAGTTTTTATGTCCGCCCAAATAAGCTCTAGTGGCTTGAGCTCGCAGTGGTAAGGGGGAAGACGTAATTATGTGCTTTGACAATTTCGTCATCAATGTGTTCATTATATTTGGTTTCATGTTCATTCACTATCCTTGAAAATTCTGCTTTTACCGTGTTATGTTCGAATGGTATATTCTCAAACGAATCCAATCGTGAATAACAGCTTTTTTGTGGATGTAGTAGGAATTTTTTTAGCTCTTTCGGAATGGTATGAAGCGTTCTCAGAACTTCATTCTTGAACCAATTCTCAAAAGATATCCATCCATATCCTTACGATAGTCACCCATTTTCTTAGACTCGAAGGCCGCAAGAAGTTGGGGATAAAACCGGTTTTGCTTCCTATGTGACATACCATCAATCTTGTTTCTTTTTCTGGAAAGGAATTCATTTTGTTCCAGTCGAAACAGGAGAAGCGTGTATTTTCATACGAACAACATCACATAACAATTAAAAACATAAGCGGTTTCTTGAGAGTATAACAAGGTGATTCTTTCGTGAAGGGTTCTTCAAGCCAGTGAAAGGCTATTTAAAAAAGCTCGTCTTGAAAAAGTTATTGATTCATCAACCACAGTTTTGAGCTCAGTGTTTCATTCAGGTAATATAATTCTCTATTCTCTCTTCTGTAAGCTCTTGTTTTCATTAATAATTATCGTCTCCACAATAATATTTCCGGTTTCTTGTGCAACGAACTACTTCTCCCTCTCCTTTTGAATTCAAAACTCAATCAATCAATGTATCAATAATCAATTTATAATAATTTGTGGACTGTCGACTTTTTGAAATGTGGTAGATCAGAAATACTGTTATTATGATACACTGTTTGGAACCTTTGATGTAGTAATTAATATTACTGGAGTTTCTTTTTTCCCAACACCAAATCCTTATTTTTAACACCTTGACATGTGTTTCGATCACCAAGTGATTATCTAAAACTAGAAACTAATGCGAGCTAACCCTATTTATGCTCTATAGGTATCCCATACAGGTAAATCATCCAGGCGTACCACCCATACAGGTATACCAATCTAAAATTGATTTTACAATTTTGCCTTATCTATCATTTGACAACATATGTTTATATAAAACAATTTTCAGCTATATAAAAATTAAATCTGAAGCAAATGAGTTGCAAACGTTCAACCCAGTTTCGATATACCTACACAGTAGGTTTAATGGACTGACGCCTATCAGAAAACAACTACTCCCCTGGCTGATACCACGAAGGGCGTTAAATTCTATCCATCAAGCGTCAGTGCAGGAATCTTCACAGAAAATTTCCTGTATGTGCAATTGGCAATACAACTGAAAAAGTCGACCTTCAATTCTGGAACGGGCACAGTTGCAGACCGGTTTCGGGCTTATTAACCACTCATCAGTGCAAGCTAGTGACCATCATCGACCTGAAGTCAATGATATTCCACAATTGAAAATCGACGTAATCCATCTTGAGTTCCTACAGGTTGAAGCCTGGCTCCCTTCCCCTTTCAACTGATGTTTGTCAGAGAGAAAAACGGGTTATGACTGGTGTTAATTGGTGGCATGAAAGTCCTGAGACATCCATACCGCCCTTCGCTGTATACCCCTACCTGGCTGGGGTGAGATGGATGAAGATATTATTCATCCGTTAACGGAGGATATAGGGGCCTCATGCGACAGAGTGTCGGGGCCTTCTATATCGGGAGGGGTCGTCTACAGCGTAATCTATAGCTTCCCTGACTAAAGGATTTTCATGAGTTTCAGCATAATCTAAAACTCGCCGATTCCTCGACTGAATGGATTGCTGAATGGAAGGCAGCTTCAAATCTCTGCGGATGGCTTCATTCCGCACGAACCACGGAGCATTCACAATCATCCGTAGAATTTTGTTTTGTAGAGTCTCCAAGATGAAGATGTTAGTCGGAGCCGCTTGTCCCCAAACGCCTGAAGCATACATGATGACAGACTTGAACATCATGTTATAGATCGTGATTTTGTTCTTTAGGCTCAGCTTCGATTTTCTGTTGATCAAAGGCTACAGGCTTGCTACCCGACCCTGGATCTTTGCCTTCACGCTTAACAGGTGCGGGTTCCAGGTGAGCCTACGGTCTATAATAAGACCTAGGTACTTGACCCGCGTTTGCCAATCAATCTCCCTTCCAGAGATTCTCACTTCCATGGCCGGAGAAGCTATCGTTTTTCCCATGGTTATTGCCTGAGTTTTATCCGGATTCACTCGGATCTTCCACTCGAGGTACCAGCGCTCGAGGTCGCCCAATGCACGTTGCATATAGACGTTCCCGAGCTCCCGACCCATGGAAGATGAGAGGAGAGCCGTGTCATCGGCGTAGAGGGATACCTTCACATGCTCGGACCTCGGAAGGTCGCTGGTGTAAAGAGAATATAGCGTGGGAGAGAGCACGGCCCCCTGTGGCACTCCAGCGAGGATCTCTCTGTTGTCAGACAGAGAGCCCTCTACTCTAACCTGAAATGTTCTGTCTTTCAGGAAAGACCCAATCCACCGGATCAGGCCCCGAGGCAGGTCGAACGCTATTAATTTGTGAAGAAGGCCTTCATGCCAAACGCGGTCGAAGGCCTTCGAGATGTCTAGTAGGACTAGATGGACTTTTTTGTTTATATTTAGCTCCGCGATGGTGTTTTCGACCAGTCTCAGAGCCTGCAACTCAGTGGAATGCTCTCTCCTGAAGCCGAATTGCTCATCAGGCAGAACATTCCGGTCCTCAACTTCTTCGTTGAGCCTTTGAAGTACGACTCTTTCAGCCAGCTTAGCCGCCGACGAGAGCAGACTAATCGGACGATAATTCTGCGGGAAAAGCCGGTTCTGCCCCTGTTTTGGGAGCATGACGACGACCGCATGTTTCCACCTTCTGGGGAAGTATCTCAGAGCCAGAGAGCTGTTAATGATGCTCAATAGGCTCTCGACGCAGTTTTCCGGGAGCTTCTTCAATAACTTGTTAGTTATTGAGTCAACCCCCGGGGCCTTCTTGGCTTTTGCAGCCTTGATGAAGCCCTTCAATTCTTCCACAGAAGCCGGACGAATGACATCATCGTCATCTTCCCTGAGGATGCGGTGAACCCGATCTTCGAGCAGCATATCGCGATCGATGTCGTCATTGTCGTCAACGTTAAGTTGAAACTGACGTTCCATCGTGTCAGCAAAAGCCAACGCTTTATCGGCGGGGGAGTAGCATACTCCGCGCTCTCCGTGAATGGGTGAGGGAGCTGTCTTCTTTCCTTTGAGTCTTTTAGTGATTCGCCAAAGCTCGTCACCTCCAGGCTCAATGGATTCCAACAGCTCCTCCCACCTGTCATTTCGGTAGTCAATGATGGCCTGTTTTACTTGATTGGCCAACCTGTTTGCCGCTGTTTTGTCTCCTGGGAAGAGTGTTCGCTGATAGAGCCTTCTCAGGCGGTTTCTCTCTCGTATCAAGGCTTTGATACGAGGGGGAAACTCATTGTAGCTCTTCTGCGGACACTCCTCACTGGAGGTGGCCGTCCGAAAGGCATCATTCACAGAGGTCTCGAAGCGGTGAACTGCCGCGTCGAGTTCGTTGGGAGAGCGGAGACCCTCAGGAGGGGCGCGCATCTCTCCGAGCTGAGCTGTGAAGACATCCCAATCCGTCTTATATCTCATGCAATAATCAGGGGAAGGAAGTTCATCACCCAATACCAGGATTACTGGATTATGATCGGAGTCCAGTTCCGACTGAACGTAAATTTCGCTGGTCAGAGTGACGTTTCTGAGAAGCGCGATGTCCAGTACGTCAGGCCTATACTGCCCGCGATAGAACGTAGGTTCACCTGGTCATTGAAAATTGGAATCCTTTCAAAGTATTTAATTCCACTTCCGAAGTTGGAGTGAACATCACAAAATGTCACTCCATCTAGAGGACCAGGTACTAATCAACTGCATATCCGTAATATGCCCGATTCCTCTGAATAAGGAAGAACTACTCCCATGGAAATTATTAAATGTTCCGCCATTTTGTAGAAGGTGAAGATTTCGACTTCATATTATAGAGTTGTGAAGTATTCGTTAGGAGCTTCAGAATGATGTACCCCTTTGTCTTTATTTTGTCCCCAATAGCGCTCAGTCGCCACCTTGGAAGTTTCATCTGTCAATTTCACTTCAAAATAAAGTATTCATGCATTAATTTCATTATCCAAAATTTCAATTTTTCAAGTTGACCCGTTCAAAAAATAAAAGGGGGGGGGGCATTAAAGAAATGCACTGTATAACAGTTTTTCTAGGAAAATTTCATTTTTTGGAGTCAACGTTACTTCAAAATGCAAAACTTATATAATTCAAATAATTCCCGATTATAAAACCTGGATCTTGTGGTATTGGGAAATTTTGAAACATTATATTATTGAAGAGCGTCAAAATAAGGTGAAGCTTTTGCTCAAAATATAATATTGGCTGGGAAACGGAATACAAAATGTAATGGAACTTCGTGTGGTGCGATGGCTAGGGAGAGAAAAAGAGAGACGGTATTGCTGCTACTATCTATATTCTAGATTTGATTGACTTTTTCTATCAAAATAATAATTTGATTTTCAATAATTGAGGAAATGGATGTAAAAACTGGAGAACTGCATTTTTGATGTTTTGTTTCGTGCGCGAGAAAATAATTCTCTGCACCGGTTTGATGAAAAACTAGTGGATGCTTTTTACTGTTTCTTTGAGGGTATAACTTCCCACAATCCGAAGAATGAACAGAGTTAAATCAATAGAGAATCTACTGAAGTGTGATAAAGGAAAAACTGAAAAGTTCACTCCTAAAAGTCACTGCGTAATATAAACTATTGAAAGTCCAATTAGTCAGTAACTTGTCGTTTTCATAAATTTGGTCTATACATATTGGAAAATTCAATTGAAAAGAATCAAATATTCATACTTAGCTTTCTTCACTTTCCTCAGTGGTCAACATTTCAGAAAACAAACTTTTTCAGTTTTCGAAATCTGAAATTCACTTTTAAACTTTCGCCCTGAAGAGTTGTAGCTCCATTAGATAAGTGGACTGTAGTATAACATAGGATTGTATGATTTGAGGAAGAAGATAGAATTTTGTTCAGGATACAAAAAAAAGAGCGAGAGAGATTACGTAGCTGTGGCTCTCACCTGAGTGTATGTCGGCTCTAGTAGCGGCTTGTAGAGAGATTTCTGGTTCCAGGAGGATAATCGTAAGAACATGTTGGATCACACAACACTTACTAGCTGGCCAGCAACTTTGTTAATTCATTGAGTAGGTTGTCGAATCACCGGAGACGCTTTTTGTAGCTAGTCTATATATATACTGAATAAATGTAAAACATTCAAGGAGGTGATTTCTCATCGAAAAGAAAAAGGATCTTTCGAATAAAGAAACTTCATTGGAGCATCCCTTGTTAAGATACAGCCCCTTAAAGGGGGTACATAAAATTTATATAACAATTTTTTTCACAAGCACTAAAGAAGTTACAATATTGAAATTGACCTGACTTTTGTACTACCAAAAAGAAATTCAGCCAGTAATTTATTTGGTTCACCCCATGTTTGTAAGGGGTGGAAAACGCAACCCCTAAAATTTATTTCCAATGTACATTTTTGTCTTATTATTTGTTTGACATTTAAAAATTTATTTCCGATAGCCTGTTTCATTCTAAACAAAAAAATTCTCTTCGGTTTTTTGCCCAAAATAAACCAGTTCGCAGCAAAAAATTATTTTACGAACAACTACAGAGATATATCGTCATAAATGAGAACTGGATTTATTGTTATTTTGTAGTTAGTACCTGCATTAAACGATTAAAGGGTAATAAACAAAACTAATTTATTAATAACAAAACACACAACATGTAGAAATCATAGTGAATGTTCAATATGTCTACCTTCAGACAGTACACATGCGTCTAGACGTCGGCGCATTGAGCCACGTATTTGCTCAAATATTCCTGGGGTCTCTCTGATTACCCTGCACGCATCGATGATGCGGTTTCTCAAGTCCTCTACATCACCAACAGGAGTACGAGTACGAGTAGATACATCGAGAGAATTGAGATCCGGGGATCGAGCGGGCCAGTTCTGTGGCCCTCCTCGACCTATCAACTGATTTGCATATGTTTCAGTTAAATGCTGACGTGCTACTTGACTAAAATGGGCGGGAGCCCCATCATGCATAAAAAACATATCCCTTCTGACGCCCAAAGGAACTTCCTCCAGCAGTACTGGATGCACTTCTCTTGAAAATTGAACGTATGCCTCACCATTTAATCGAGGAGGTAGAAAATGAGGCCCAATTTAATCATCCCCAATAACTCCGAGCCACACGTTAGGAGAAAACTGTTCTTGATGGTTAGTTTCGACAATAGCGTGAGGGTTTTCATCAGCCCATACGCGGTTATTATGAAAATTAAATAAAATTCACAATAAGTATTATTTCAATTTCGAAAATTCACAAACTGACAGCGTCATACCAATTTAATTGTCACTATCGCTAATAACGATCTACTAGATAGATTAGTTTCGTATTTTCGCATTTATGAGGATGTATTTCTGTAGCTGTGCCTAAAATAATTGTTTACTGCGAACTGGTTTATTTTGGGCAAAAAACCCAGGAAACATTTTTTGTTTAGAATGAAACAGGCTATCGGAAATAAATTTTTAAATGGTAAACAAATAATAAGACAAAAAAGTTACATTGGAAATAAATTTCAGGGGTTGCGTTTTCCACCCCTTACAACCATGGGGTAAACCAAATAAATTACTGGCTAAGTGTCTTTTTGGTAGTACAAAACGTTAGGTTAATTTCAATATTGTAACTTTTTCAGTGCTTGTGAAAAAAATTGTTATACAAATATTATGTACCCCCTTTAAGGGGCTGTATCTTAACAAGGGATGCTCCAATGAAATTTCTTTATATGAAAGATCCTATCTTTTTTCGATGAGGAATCACCTCCTTAAATGTTTTACACGTATTTAGTCACGCTCTGTATAATCCCTGTTGTTCTGCTGCTGTTTCAGCGACCTACCGAATATATTGATACGAGGAGCGCTCCATATTTTTAATCAGTATAGAAAACACAGCCTAATTTCGCGTTGAATACAAATTTTGCAAATTGAGTGAAAATCATCAATAGACAATTACACAAAGAGAAAAATGAAAATAAAAAATAAAAAAAAAGAAAACTGGTGAAGACGGAACAATTGTTAATAGCTTAAATCCTTTTGATATATGGCAAAAGCATGAAATGTTCTGATGTCATATGCGATAGTTTAAATTTAAATGAATACATATACATGAGTTTGGGTTTGAAAATAGCTCTCACAGCTAAACTCCAACTCTACAACATTTCTATATAATATTATTCAATTTGAGTTTTTACTGTGACGAATAAAGACATATTATTACTATTATTATTATCAGCTGAGAGAATATATAGGTGTTTTCAGATTGTGGAAGGTTATTCACTAAAAAAATGAGTGAGAAATATCAGGTATTTCACAAAAAAATATGTTTTGAAGATTATTGAATATTGTTTTTCGATTTATCTTCAGAATTCGCAAAACAATATTTTTATATTGTTTCAAAAGTTTATTTATTTTCACAGATCCAGTTCTGCATCATCTTCTGGCACAACTTCCAAGTCCTATTCAAAGAATGTGATTATCCAAAGTTTATCAACTTTTTATTGGTTACTCAAGCTGGATACTTTCTCTATTTGTTCGGCTGTTTCTACGTGAATCAATATTTGAAGAGTAAAAATGAAAAAAAATCTGCTCTAGAAAATAAGTCAAGTACAAGAGTACAAAATGGAACAATGGAAACTACTTCAAGCGAAGAAGAGAAAACGAGGCTTACGCAAATGAATAACAACAACGTTATTTCAAAAAATGTAAAAAGTCTGTGAAGTGGAAAATATTTGTGAAAAAACATTTTCTTCAGAATTATAGTTGAAAAATTTGAAAGTGAACCAAATATCGATATTCGAATTTTCGACCTGTTTCAACAGAAATATTTATTTTCTATTTCTAATAAATTTTTTTTTGAATTGGAGAGTGTCATGTGGTTATATTTATATGTCATGTGGTTATCATGTGGTTATATTTATTTAGTTTATGTTACTGATTTTGTATCTTTTGCACTGAAGAGTACTTTACGATTATTTTGATTTCCTAAAACTTTGAACATACAGTTTTTTCAAATATTGGCAGATATTTTTCATTTGAACATCGATTACGAATTTTCGGTGATCTATTTGACATTTTACCGACGATGTGAAATGTCATTAATTGGACAATGCTTAAAATCAGAATATAGAATAAATTAAAGCTGTTCTTATGAAGTTAACTGTCAAAACTGATGTACCAGTTCTTTTTCAATATAGGAATTGAGTTTCAGAATATTTTCGTCTAACGCAATGTATCTGTACACCTAAGAGTAGGAGATTGGTTAACGTTAGTCTATGTCTTTAAGGAAACATATAGTTTTGGGAAAGAAAGTTTTTGGCTTTCTACTTATCTATCTTGATACAAAAAAAAAAGATGAGAGAATCTTCCAAAGAAAGGAAGGAAGTAATCAATTTGAAACTATACATGAATGTGTAGATCATGCAAAGAAATAACTTTCAGACACAAACTGAAAGAAAGTCCTCCTGAAACAGCTACTTTCATATAAACACTGAATTATACAAAAGATACTTTTCTCTACTCAGTTTGTATTTCAAACATTCGTTGTGGAATAAAAATCAGATATTATTCACATGAGTTCTACTTTAAATAAATGGTAACAAATTGCACTTACATGGAACACTGTCATCCTCACCGGTATACATCGATGTTTCGCCTTAAGACATTTGCCCCAAGGCTCTTCAGTACCAAATTGGATAACATTATAGAAAAATTCATTCATGAATTAAGATTTTTTAATGTCACGGAATAAGCTTGATCTGCTTATGTCATCGATGACATCGTAATGACATTTATCCACCTATTTGATTCAATACCAGCCAAGAAGAATCTTATTTGAATTGAAGGGGTTATATTTTTAGGAGTGATTGATTTTTGGGAAAGAAAGTTTTTGGCTTTCTATTATTCCATCTTGATACAAAAAAAGGATGAGGTAATCTTCCAAAGAAAGGAAGGAAGTAATCAATTTGAAAATAAGTAACTATATACATGGATGTGTAAATCATGCAAAGAAGTAACTCTCAGACACAAACTGAGTAGAAATACTTAAGGCGAAACATCGATGTATACCAGTGAGGATGACAGTTTTCCATGTAAGTGCAATTTGTTACCATTCATTTAAAGTAGAACTCATGTGAATGATATCTGGTTTCAGGAGGACTTTCTTTCAGTTTGTGTCTGAAAGTTACTTCTTTGCATGATCTACACATTCATGTATAGAGTTTCAAATTGATTACTTCCTTCCTTTCTTTGGAAGATTCTCTCATCCCTTTTTTTTGTATCAAGATAGATTAGTAGAAAGCCAAAAACTTCCTTTCCCACAAATTAATCACTCCTAAAAATATAACCTCTTCAATTCAAAGAAACATACATGTTTTGCTATGTGAAAACCATTCAATAACCGAAAAAATTAGCAAAAAAATAAACAAAAATTCAAACGGCTCAATTCTAAATGAATAATACTGGAGTTTTATCTCAACACCAGACTGTTTCGATCACCAAGTGACCATCTTCGTGAAACAGGAGCATTGAAGCGAAATGGAGGACGAGAAAGACCAATGACAGTAAGAACGGTAGAAGTAGAAGAGAATGTGCTGGCTATGATAGAAGAAGATCCAGGTACCTCCACTCGAAAAACTTTAAAAACTTTATATGTAAGTAACGGGACGACTTGTAACATTCTTAAAGACTATTTGTTGTACCCATACCCCATACGAGTTCAGGCACTTGTTCCTGCAGATTTTCTTCCACATATTGCAACCACTGAAGCTCATTCTTTTTACCGATGAAGCCAGTTTCTCAAGAAATACTTACTATAAGGAGTTTCCACAGTGATCATGTTTGGACTGATAAAAATCCACTGATAAGAATCCACGTGAAGATCGCTTTCAACATCAGTTATCGTTAAATGTTTCGGTAGGAATTGTAGGTGACTTCTTATTTGGACCGGTATTTCTCCCAGGAAGACTTACCACCGGCGAGGTATACTGCAACTTTTTGGAACAAACGCTAGCTCAGTTTCTGGAGGATGTACCATTGGTTACAAGAAATGCAATGTGGTTTATGCACGAAGGTGCACCAGCGCATTTTAGCATATTGGCTCGAGAGTTTTTAACAGTAACATACGGACCCCCTGAATTATTTCCTAGGGGGTCACCTTAAGACTTTTGTTTATACTAATCCAGTGGAAGATGAGGAAGAATTGAGAAATCGGATAATTCCTGGGTGTAACGCAATCAGAAACGATTCTGGTATTTTTGAAAGAGTTCGGGAGTCGATGAGATTGGATTCTTGCATTTAAGCGGAGGATAGTCATTTCCGACAGTTCTTGTAGATTAAGGAACAATACTTGTAATTTTTGGTAATAAATTGTTATTGTCGAAATTTTTTCGCTCCGAATTTTTTAAATAAAGCGCCCTATCGAAAATCATCAGAGGACAAAATATCCTTAAAATAGTCCAAGGAATAGTCCCTTGCATTTTTGCCGCATGTTTAATAAACACCCAGTATAAAGTTTCACTATTGAGAGCTAATATTATGTAAAAAAAATCATCTTACTTATATCAGTTATATAACTTCAGAAAAAACTTGGTTATAACTCCCAAATGATAGAACTTCCAGCCTTGCTACATCCGAAAGTTATATTACAAAGGTCTTACATTCTCGATGAAAAGAGCGATTCAATATTTGAATGTTGGTATGGTCTAGTTCACATGTACTTTTTTTTGTAACATTTTTCAGCCCTTTCCAAAAATTACGACCAAGGTGTCATTCGATTCGTATTTTTGCCTAGAATGTTTAAGGAAAGGTCCAAAAACGCGCCGATAAAAATTACAAAAGTTATAAACAATTAAGTGAAAAAAAATGGGGCCTTAGTTTTTTCTTAATATCTCGGAAAATTTTCAAAATTTTGGAAATTTGAAAAAAGATTTGAAAAGATCAATGAATTTGCGTAAAAAAAGTCCCGACTCCCGAAACTGTATCTCGATTATTTATAATTTTTACAAAGCCCTGAAAATAGAGCTAAAAGCGGGTAGTCTGGCTTCCGCGCGCCTTTCGTCACTCTGACATGAAAACAAAAAAAATTATTTAAACATATTAAATGTAAATATTAAGGAATGAAAAAATTCATGTAATGTTGGGATACATCAATAAACAATAATCCGCAGTCAAAAAATTTTTATCCCAATTTCAACGTCAATTATAAATTTGTGAATTAATAACTATTTCTGAATTGAAAGTTAAATTAAAAATCCCTATAATTATTAAACTAAAACCCTGGCATATTTTTACTTTGGTGAAGTTATCCTTAATAGGCAAAAAAATAGGTTACTGTTGCCAAAATAAAAAAATTGTCATTTTCTATTTTTTTTATTGACAATTGAAAATTATAATTTTAAAAAAAATATATTACAAAATTTTTTTTTCAAATTTTTTATTGTTTCAATGTCTCATGGCTAAAAACTTATTAATATTTTTTTTTTAATTTTACAGCTATTGTTAATAAATTTATTATGAACAAATACATTGTTTATAAGCAATTCGAAAATTTTTTCTTAAAATGTTTTCTTAAAAAAATTATTTGTTGCTAAAAAATGCGTTTGTTAATTGACAATCGTTTTTTGCAACTAAATATTAAAATTAAGGAACCGTTTTTTTTCAAATTATAAATTCTATTGTTTTTCAAGGTTTTAAAAAACTTTTTTTTATTCTTTTTTATTTTTTTATTTGAAAAAATTGTTATAAACAATTTTTTTCCCAATACTCTGTTCTATAATAAAAGTAACTATGTTTTTTTTATTCATTCTATTTTTTATGAAACTTTTAATATTGTGATACCTTGATACTTGTCTTTTTCATTCGCTCCATCTCTTTTATAATTATAATAACTTTCAAACTATTGCAGTTATGATAAATATGCTTTTTTGTCTTTTTTGTTCATTATGAATTTATTAACAATTTAAGCCTTTTACTAAAGTTGTAGTCCTATTATTTATTCAATTATTGATTGTTATTTATTAAAAAAAGGAAAATTTTCAAGTCTTTTCAACATAAACTTCGTGTCATGTAACAATAAATCATAAGGATTTTATTACTTGCACTTTTAGTAGTTGTAGGATCATTAACATTCACTTATTGTCATATTTGTATGGAGTTTAAGAAAATTAAATGAATCAATCAGTCATTCTGTTAATTTAATTTTAATGAGTTTACTCATTAACCTTCTTTAAATTTCCGATCATGATTTTTTTCAATAAACATTATGTAAAAAAAAATTTCGAATTGGTTATAAACAATGTATTTGTTTACAATAAATTCATAAACAATAGCTGTATAAAATTTAAAAAATATATTATTAATTAGTTTTCACCTATGAGACATTAAAACAATAAAAAATTAAAAAAAATTGTAATGTATTTTTTATAAAATTATTATTTTCAATTGTTAATAAAAAAATAGAAAATGATATTTTTTTTTATTTTGGCAACGATATTCTATTGTTTTGCCTATTGAGGATAACTTCACTAGAGGAAAAAAATGCCAGGGTTTCAGTTTAATAAAATTATAGGGATTTTTATATTAACTTTCAATTCAGAAAAAGTTATTAATTAACAAATTTATCATTAACGTTAAAATTGGGATAAAAATTTCTTGAGTGCAAATTATTGTTTATTGATGTATCCCAACATCACATGAATTTTTTCATTCCTTAATATTTACATTTAATATGTTTAAATGATTTTTTTTGTTTTTATGTCAGAGTGACGGAAGTCGCGCGGAAGCCAGACTACCCGCCTTTGGCTCTATTTTCAGGGCTGTGTAAAAATTATAAATAATCGAGATACAGTTTCAGGAGTCGAAACATTTTTACGCAAATTCATTGATCTTTTCAAATCTTTTTTCAAATTTCCAAAATTTTGAAAATTTTCCGAGATATTAAAAAAAACTAAAGCCCTATTATTTTTCACTTAATTGTTTATATCTTTTGTTATTTTTATCGGCGCGATTTCGAACCTTTCCTTAAACTTTCTAGGCAAAAATACGAATCGAATGACACCTTGGTCGTAATTTTTGGACAGGGCTTAAAAAATGTCACCAAAAAGAACTAAATCGAGTACATGTGAACCAAACAAACAGAACAAAACAAGTTAATAGATGTATGTGTTGAATGCGGAAAAACGTATGAAAGCGGTTTAGAAAGGAAAAAATTATATCATATGATTGTGCAAGTAGATACAAAATAAACTGATATCCTTGAATATAAATAAATAGAAGTATATAGAATTTGAAAATTGAGAAGAGGTATTTATTGAAATATCACAAAAGCTTTTGATCCCCATAAAAACGTGAAATCGAATTACGATTTCGAAACGGAGACTCCTGATAAGTTCCAATGATGTGAGTTCCTTTACCAAAGTTCAATCGTCCCAGAGGAAGAACCCCAGAGAGCCAAGACCAAAAAAGCATGCGTAGAGTATCAAGAGTTCTTTTCACATGCCGCTTACGAGAAGCAATATGAAGGAAACGTTCGGTTTTGTGACAAAATTGTTCATGCCTTTTGCATCACGACAATGTACCTGCTTATTCGTCATTTTTTGGACAAAAGCAACATCGTGCCTCAGCCATCGTATTCATAAGACTTGCTCCCCTGCGACTTTTTCCTGTTTCCAATACTGGAGAGACTCATGAAACGACGGCGTTTTGCGACAATTTATGAGATAAAAACCCAATCGCTGAGAGATCGAGGAGATACCAAAAAGTGTAGATGGAGTAAAGATGAGTTGAATAAAATTTCCTGGTGAAAATATTGAATTGCCGCTATGTGCTTACATTATGCAAATTACAAGCTGTGTAATTATAATGATGAAGATTTATATGAAAACAAAATGGTACATCTACCTCTTGAAGTAGCCCAAGTTGCAATGTTTTCGAAGAAAACGTCTCATTTTCTCAATCATGATTCAGCAGAAGACAATACGATCATTATGATATTTTAGTTAAGTCGCGAATGACGCGACGTGGGGGTAAAGAACTTCACTCATATATTGTTGAGTTCATTACCTAATAGATGTCGCTGTATGCTTCAAAACTCTTCCGATTTTCAACACTCGCACTACAGAAAACTACAAGTCATGTCAATATATTAACGATCTGGTGAATAAGTGTGATTATCGTCATTAGATGGATGCACACGGTTACTGAACCTGCTTACCATAATCATTATGCAAAAATATAAAGTTTGAATAATCGAAAACGGAAATCACTAACACCGTAAGTTATGAATATACAATACACAATCAATTCAAAAATATTGGGGTCGTATAATGGGGTACAGCAACCAGTTCAGAAACGAAATTTAACTCTTTTCATGACACTTTATTATATCATTATAATGTTATATGTCCACTTATAAAAGTTAGAATATCAAAGTAAAAAACGGATTTCGGTAGAGAATGGGTAAACGAAACAGTCAAAATATCGAGTAAAAACTTAAAAACTTCATTTCCGGCTCAAAAAACGGATCTAAAAATAAACGCAATATACAAAACAGTTAAAACAAATCACTCAAATTTGATCAGATATACGAAGAACCATTACTATACCAACAAAATCAATTCATCTTCCAACATAAACAAGACCACATGGAGTATTATTTCTACTCTGAACGGAAAATATACTACTCACACAAACATCTCCCTCAAAACAGGTGATGAAGTAATTAATAATCCACAATCTGTATCCGAAGCCTTCAATAATTTCTTTATTCAGGCGCCGTATGACACCATTAATAAAATAATCAATAAAAGTCACTCACCTTCTAAGAATATGATTAAAAATATGCCTAATAGTTTCTTCATCAGATAGTGACTGAACAGGAAATTATGGATACTATAAAGTACGAACTCCAAAATAAACACACTGTGGCACAGACGATATTTCTGGATTCCTAATTAAAAAAATCGCCGCCTCTATCGTCGAACCTCTCACTTATGTAATAAATGCCCTTCAAGAGGGCTTATTCTCATCGAGATTGAAGAATGTTCTTGTATCTCCAATTCTGAAAAAATATGATCCGCAAAAAATTGAAAAATTATCGTCCTATTACTGTTCCCCCCATATTCTCCAAGCTTTTTGAATACACAATCTTGCACAACTTGTGAACTTTCTGAATATAAACAGTTCACTTCATCCAAACCAGCATGGTTTCCGTACTGGACATTCCACCGAGAGTGCAATTCATTGCATTTATGTAAAAATTGTTAATGCCATCGAGCTAGGACACAATACTTAAACAACTACTTGATAAACTTTATCAAATTGGAATTCAAGGGAAATCCCCGATTGGTTCAGTTTTTCTCTCGAAGGAAGAACCCAGAGAGTAAAAATTAGCCACACTAGTGCAAATCGAAAACTCACATATTTCTCATCTCCACAAGAAAATAATATTGGTGTACCTCAAGGCTCTGTCTTGGCTCCTATACTTTTTATCATCTATATGAATGAACTCCCAATAGTTTTACGGTACTCTACTCCTCTCAAATAAATCGAAATTAGAACTCCAAAATGAAATATCTAACACCACTGATATCCTACACAGTTAGTTAAGTAAAAACTCGCTATATCTCAATCCTTCCAAAACAAACTACATGACATTCCATACCAGGCAAAACCTCAATTTACCTGCCTTAAACCTGAACTTATGCGGTATCTCTATCGAACCCTGTACCACTATCAAATTCTTGGGCATTTCTCTTGACAACGATCTTACTTTTAAAATACACTGCAACAGTCTCACCGGCTCACCAAACTCTAAATGCTATCAAATCAGAATGTTAAAAAATGTATTGAACACTGAAGTTCTATTTATTATTTTATTATGGTCAAGTTCAACCAGAATTAGTTATGCAATCAGTATCTGGGGTACATCTCCAGCTGCTGAAGATATATTCATTGAACAAAAACGAATAATTCGTTGCATAACAAATGCACCGAAGCTGCAGTCATGTCGAAATCTCTTCAAGAAACTCGGTATTCTTCCTTTTTACGGTCTCTATATTTTGGAAGTCGCAACATATATTCATAAAAAGAAAAACACGTTTCTCACAAGTACTGACTTTCATAGTTACAACACCAGGAGAAGAAACGAGCTCCGCCTACCAAAGTCACAAGTCAACGAACATGATTACATTGACTCATTGATCTTGTTCATGGAAGCACTGAACATTTTTCACAAATCACCTAGTCTATTTCATTGCATCTGATATCATCAAAATAAACAGATATGTCTGTTGGGTACTTTATGTCATCTCCAGTACATGGTTGAATCGACTTCTTCTTCGATTTCAAAAACCGTATGTGCTCTTCTACTTGTTGTTGGCAATTTCCAATATACAAAAAAGATTCTTAGGAATCCTTGATGGTGAACTTAGTCACATTGGATTTTTCAGAACTGTCCTAGGTGACTATTTTATTGGTAGGGACAAAATATCCATGGAGAGCCCAAAATACTGCAGCATAGCGACCATCTAACATCAATTAACAAAATATAAAGTTAGTATGGTGCTTGATGAATGGATCCATAAGTCATGCCGTGTGACACAGACCCATGAAGGGTCAGTCAACCTTATTTTCTCATAGAATCTCATATTCTATATCTATATCTCATATCTATATATATATATATATATATATATATATATATATATATATATATATATATATAATCTAGAAAGGTTAATGCAGTCAAGCTGCTGGAAAATAATTCCATGAATATCAAAAAATAAATAGATAAGTACTCTTTGATCATTCCCATATTGATTTCAATTTAAGAGCCACCGGTATACAGCTGTTTCAGCCTATTGGGCATTGTCAGGCTGAAACAGCTGTATACCGGTGGCTCTTAAATTGAAATCAATATGGGAATGATCAAAGAGTACTTATCTATTTATTTTTTGAAGATATATATATATATATATATATATATATATATATATATATATATATATATATATATATATATATATTCAGTGACTTTGTCATCCTGTAATTTTTCTAGTGAAATTTTCACAGACTTATCCTTTATATTTGCTTGTAGAAATGTCACAATCCTTGGGAAATAATGTTCCCAGTTTCTCAGCAAAGCATTATGTTCCTGATGAGGAAAGGCGACATTGAAGTCCATATCAATCTGAAAAGTATAGGTAGTCAATCCTATAGTTTTTATAGCCGAAAATATCAAGGTATTTGCATATACCAAACGATATCCAGAAGGTTACTTGTAAAAATTCCATTTCAGAAATATTTCTGTTGAATTTTGTGCATTCTTGATATCGCTCAACCGATACTGCGTGCATGCCTTCCAGATGGGGTCAAATTGATCTATTGTTACATTATCGTACTTCAAAGATGTCAAACAAGCCTCGACGTCTTCTTCAGGGCCTAAAAATGATATGAGATGTATTCTTTTACCGAATAATATTAGCCTTCCAGTTCTGTACCGTTTAACACAAACTCATGGTACACCCCACTTTTCTCCTTTGTATCTCTAGTTGTATTTATGAAATTTGGAACGTGGAATATGTTCTCTAGGCGTCAATTTTCTATTCATGTGTTTTTTGAAACTACTAATATTTTGAAAAACTTGACTACAATCATTCTCACAACATCTAATGACGGAATTTGTCTCCAAATGGTGTCTTCGTTTGAAATGTTTAATTAATAATGAAAAGGCACCGATATTTTGACTGCAGATAAAACACTTCATGGTCTTACGTAAATGAGAATGAAAATAAGTAATAACAAATAAAACAAAATGAGCATATCTAATACGTACCTTTAATAAGCTGTAGATTCAAATACCTAGGTACTCATTCAACTTGTGTGCCGATCTCGTTTCTCTTGAAGGAAGTTATGTGAATATTCCTGATAATTGCACACTGTATCAATAGGTACCTACGAAATCAGGAACTACAATAGCACCTTCGCGTCTTGTTTTGGTTATTGAGATCTTTATGATGTCAATAATGTCCTTTTAACCAATGAGATTATGGAATTTCAACGTAGGAATTTTCGCTGTAACGAACTTTGTGCATCGATGCTAGGGATGATCATTGTTTTATGACTGAATTGCTGAATACGTACGTGTAAACCATGTATTATTTCATCATTCTACGAATATTGTACATTAAACAAACGTAAAGGTTCATGATTTCGGGCATGCTTTGATGTAATTTCGTACGTATTTAATAATAATAACGAAGACCTTTCGTTAAAACAAAGTATACATATGGTTATCTATTTTATGTATCAGTTCATTGATTTATTGACCTAGGCTAACGATTCATAAATTTTTTGTTCAATCGAAAAAACCATACATGGATTTACTGAAGTTATTTATTGTTTGAATACTAATGAACATTGAAATAATGTTCAGTATTCCTCAACTGCATTTTCGTGAGCTGAAGTAAATATTCCTTGAAACAATGTAACAATAATCAAATTAATAAAATATTTTCATCTGAAGGGTGAATACGTTTATTGAATTATGGAAATTGTTCATAGCTTCTCAATGAAAATGATTGATTTTATTGATGATACGAACGCGTATATCGAATGATGACTAACTATTCCTGATACTAAAGAATTTTTCATTGAATTGACGTAAAAAACAGTGATGAATGGGGTTTATTGATAATATGTATAGGAGTTTTTTCAGTGTATTTTGAATATTGTCGCAATTGCTAGTACTAACTGTTGTCACGTCTTCAAATATACTGTGCTGTCCGCTAGCATTTATTTATTTTATTTTAGTCACTTGACTTGCCCTATAGCTTCTTGTATGCTCATATTAAGGACCAATAAACGTATTATTATTATTATTATTAATACTTCGACCATACATATACTGAGATAGAACAATACAGAGAAGACTATCATGGCCTCTGTGCAAGGATGACACGCAAAATCGTGGAGTGTTCCACATTTTTGACGTGATCACTTTCGAATCGAGAATATCATTAAGGACAAATTCCGAGAATTCCACACGTATTCACTTCCGACGGACAAAACACATGCTTCTGCCCTCCGAAGCCTGAAATTTGCCCCAAAAGTTGAGGAAATTGAGGAAGGAATTGAAAAGCATTAGTTGGACATGGTGGCCGTGTACAGGCTGAGGACAGATGGTTATTACGGACAGTGATCTCACCTTGAGCTTCCTCAAACGAAACGTGAAACACGTTTCATATACAGAAATTACTTGGGAAGCAAGAAACAACAACAAAGCCTTGGTGCAGTGCCACCGGTGCCAGCGTTGGGGCCATGCGACAAATAATTGATAGAGATCACCCAAATGTTTGAAATGTGCAGAGGATCATCAAATGTACCAGTGACTTGCACGACAACCGTCCCCAATGTTAATACCTGTGAATTGCGATGTATTGGATATATTCCATGATCGCGCTTAGCCCATGGAATAATTGGATGAGGAAATTCACTTCAGCGTGATAGGAGAATAACTCTAACATGTTTTTTTCATGAACTTTTCCAGGAAGTTCCGGGCAACTAACACTGGCTAACATAGGTGAAAGATACAGCAATATCGAAATCGTGCCGAAGGGAGAATTTTTGCGTCAGCTTCGGCAGAAAGCGAGACGTCATAGACGAAGAGTCCAGTCATTTGAGATTTCATCTGCGGAAAAATTCCTACTGAGTTGAATTTTGGTATACACATTCATTATGTCGTTTTAATGAAGTTATGAAAAAAGTTATGAGGGGCAAAATGTCACGAAAATCAGTTTTTCGCGAATATCTCGTGACCCATGGCTCGGAAGTCAATAAAGGTAATTATAAAAATTATGTCTCATACGATTATCTACCAGAAATGTCTCTCGCATTTTTCTGTAAAGTCAACCGTTTTCGGACTAGAGCGCTGAGAAAGCAACTACATTATGATGATGCACTCGTTTTCGCACCACCTTTGAGGTAGAATGCAAGGCGCGTTTTTTTTTACAGGGTTTCCCCCGTAGGCATAATTCATGAACTGTAATAAAATATTTTTTTCATTTCATGCTCAATAAATTCAGCTCAACAGAAACTTTTCCGTAGATTGAGGTTTAAAAAACCTAAACTGTCTGGATTAGGAGGCTGAAAACAAAAATCCGTTGAGAGGAGAGCTACCTGTTAACACCAGCTGGGGCGCATTCCACAGTCCTATCGTGGGATCGTGTGGCTGAAAGAACAATTCGTTCAGGCCAGCCTGAAATTCTCTTGAAGGAACACAAAAGTGGGGAGGTGCCTCATCCTGCTGTAAAATGGAATCGTAGTCGATTCCATTTTGACCATAATCTAAATATTTTTTTTTTATTTTTTTTTTTTAATAATAAATCGACTTTATTCATCAAAAATAAATCAGATGAACAGGCGGATTATCAGCATAAGCTGTTTTTCAAATCAACTTTACAAAAATATACAATAAAAACAATAATAATAACAAGTATAGAATAGAAGATAAATCAACCAATACAACAATAAACACAATAATAAAAGCTTGATTGAAATGAATAATAATAAGGGTTTTGCAAAAATCGACATACAGAGCACCAATTACCAGGATTTAAGCAGAAGTTTCAAGCGTTTTTTAAATGTCATTATCGTGTAAAGTCTGAAGTCACTGGGCAACTTATTATACAGCTTAGCGGAAATATAGGAGGAACTTCGAGTAAAAAGTGCCGAGTTGTGTTTGGGAAAGACAAAGACAGATCCATTTCGAGTATAATAGTTGTTAGTCTGGGAAAAACTAACAAGTCTATTATATAAATAATCAGGTTTATTTGTTAATAGTAATCTATGTGTTTTGAAAGGGTTATATTTTTTTTTGATTTGAAAGGGTTATATTTTTAGGAGTGATTAATTTTTTGAGAAAGAAAGTTTTTGGCTTTCTACTACTCCATCTGATACAAAAAAAATGGATGAGAGAATCTTCCAAAGAAAGGAAGGATTAATCAATTTGAAAATAAGTAACTCTATACATGGATGTGTAGATCATGCAAAGAAGTAACTTTCAGACACAAACTGAAAGAAAGTCCTCCTGAAACAGCTACTTTCATATAAACATTGAATTACACGAAAGAAAAAATTCTTTTGAAACAAATACTTCTATATGAACACTGAATTATACAGAAGATACTTTTCTCTATTCAGTTTGTATATCGAACATTCAAATCAAATAAGATTCCTCATGGCTGGGATTAAATCAAATAGGTGAATGAATGTCATTACGATGTCATCGATGACATAAGCAGATCAAGCTTATTCCGTGACATTCAAAATCGTAATTCATGAATGAAGTGTGTGTATTTTCTATAATGTTATCCAATTTGGTACTGAAGAGCCTTAAGGCAAGTGTCTTAAGGCGAAACACGTGTATACCAGTTAGGGTGACAGTGTTCCATGTGAGTACAATTTATTACCATTCATTCAAAGTAGACTCATGTGAATGATATCTGATTCTTATTCCTCCACGAATGTTCGATATACAAACTGAATAGAGAAAAGTATCTTCTGTATAATTCGGTGTTCATATAGAAGTATTTGTTTCGAAAGAATTTTTTCTTTCGTGTAATTCAATGTTTATATGAAAGTAGCTGTTTCAGGAGGACTTTCTTTCAGTTTGTGTCTGAAAGTTACTTCTTTGCATGATCTACACATCCATGTATAGAGTTACTTATTTTCAAATTGATTAATCCTTCCTTTCTTTGGAAGATTCTCTCATCCTTTTTTTTTGTCTCAGATGGAGTAGTAGAAAGCCAAAAACTTTCTTTCCCAAATAATCTATGTGTATTTGTGAGGATGTGTAGAGTGCGTAGTTTTTCAAGTCTTAACCATCCGGAGTCATCAAACCTACTACTGATGTGATCAAATTTACATATACCGAAGGAAAATCTCAAACAAGAGTTTTGAATTATTTGGAGGCAAAGAGAGTCGTATTGATTAAGTGCAGGTCCATATATGCAATCGCAATAAGATAATTTAGAGAAAATTTAAGTTTCGCAAAGCTTAAGTTTGAGTTGTGTAGAAAGAATGTCTCTATTGGGAAAAATTTGTCTGAGAATGTTATAAGACGATTTACAAAGATGACTGATATGTTTAGAAAATCTCAAATCGAAGTCAATCCACAAATCCAAGTTTTTGCATTCAGAAGTGAAAGGCAAGGCAACATCATTTATGTGGATCTTGATGAGGTTGGAAATAAGGCTCCTTTTAGATTTGGGTCCAAATAACATATACGATGATTTTTTAGCATTCAGTTTCAAGTTATGTGCGCACGAGACGTTATACAGTGAATTGAGATCTCTATTTATCAGTTCTTGTGCTTCCAGGTTGCCTTCCGGAAAAGATAAGTAAATTTGAGTGTCATCAGCGTAGTGATGGATATTGCAAAATTCAACACATTTGTAGAAATCTGACATATAGATTTAAATAAGAGAGGTCCAAGAATGGAACCTTGTGGAACTCCAAATTTGGTGTTCAGAACTGCAGATTTTAAGTGATCAAGGCTGATACACTCCTCCAAATTTGGTGTTCAGAACTGCAGATTTTAAGTGATCAAGGCTGATACACTCCTCCAAATTTGGTGTTCAGAACTGCAGATTTTAAGTGATCAAGGCTGATACACTGAGTTCGGTGTTCCAGAAAGCTTTCAATAAGATCTACGGCACATTTATCCAAACCAAAGTGACTAAGTTTATTACATAAAAGACTGCGGTCTAAGGTATCAAAAGCTTTACTAAACTCCAATAAAACTAGACATGTAACATAATTTTTGTCGGTTGCTTTGAAAATATCATCCGTTATGGAGAGGAGTGCGGAAGTCGTGCTATGTTGAGAACGAAACCCAGACTGAACGCTAGTTATGATATTGTAAGAAGTGATGAATTCAATCA
The DNA here is from genome assembly GCF_025532065.1 of Leptinotarsa decemlineata. NCBI lineage: Eukaryota > Metazoa > Arthropoda > Insecta > Coleoptera > Chrysomelidae > Leptinotarsa > Leptinotarsa decemlineata. The sequence continues at coordinate 13,551,939 of NW_027412674.1, forward strand.
TCTGATCTTTGAGAATCAGCTCAAGCGTTTTAGATAGAGAGGGTAAAATACTAATGGGCCTAAGATCAGAGTAATTTGTCGTAGAGTTACACTTAGCCAAAGGAATCACAAGTGCATGTTTCCAAGGGGAAGGAAAACACGAGGAAATGATACACGAATTCAGTATAAAGGTGATGTATTCCAAGAGATGTGTTTCCACCAAACGAATCATTCGAAGTGAGATGCTATCCGAACCTACAGCGTTGCTTCTGATTTCATTTAAAAACTTCTGTACAGTATGTTCGTCAACGGGAGAGAATCTGAAAGAATTTGCAGTGTTCTTAGTTTGGTACTTTTCTAGAAGGGATGATTGAAATTGTGTTTTGTCAGGGAGGGTAATATTGCAAAAAAACTGATTAATTTCATCTAGATTTTTCAGATTAGGTGGTAGCTCAGGGTTTGACTTCTGACGCAAGATGTCTAAATTACGTAATGTGCTCCACGTTGCCTTGGCATCTTTCTTCAAAATATCTCCTTGAAATCCTGAATTCATTTCGATAACGCAATTTTTTTCGCAGTACGGAAATTCAATTATTATAGATTCATGAAAATGTGTTTTATCCACAATTGTGGATAATATCCACACCTCCTCCTATCAGTTAATACTTCTCTGAACACATTTTCGAAAATGTAAAATATTCGAGCTACTTGTATATATTGGAATTCGAAGGTTATGACCTATAGACAAGATTTCTTCAATAAATAACAGTCATTGTTGAGGGCTATTGTCCTCTTATTTGAATATTTTCTGTTTACGTCGCTTCGACTTGACTATGTAATGAATATTCCTCATGAAATTTCCATTGAATCAGGATGAATAAAGTGCCTAAACCTCCATTTCGCGATTAATGGTCATATGTGACATTTCAATATATTTTTCCAATATCCCGAATATAGTTTTACATTCAATTATTACAATATTGGACTGTGAAGCAAGTAACGACGTCAAAACCAAGAATTCTCTTTAGAATAAAACAGTTCTATGCTTTCGAAAAATGCAACATCAGTTTTCTCAGTATTAGTTTTCTCAGTAATTTTGAGTAACCAGTCTACCCTTTCAAAATAGTTGGAATCATGTCGTTTCTATTCTAGAATTTTTAGGTTATGTTGGCTTGCCGCACTGAGTCAGAAATTTTTGGTTTTCAATCTTGGCTGATTACGTTTACTCAGAAAAACACGATTCGCGAACCTAGTGATCACATCTTCACGGAGTGAGGAGTGGTGTTTGGAAAAATGCTGTGGGCGCTTCCTTCGAATGTATCAGGGATTTGAGTTCAGGATCCGACCGGAGGAACCTTTAAAAAAAATAAATATTATAATCGTGTCTGAAGTCTATATCGAGAAGACATACATACGTACTAGAAAATTAATATTTGGAAAAGTCTCGAACTATTCGACCACCTACACCGTAGGTTCTGGCAAATGCTTTCCGGAAAACAACTTGTTTCCGACTAATACCACGCTGGATATTGAATTATATCCGACAGACATTTATTACGTCACAGAGGTTGTGAGTTTTGCAGATGTTTCTTGTTTTTTCAGCGGCAGGACCATGCTGTCGGATTCAATTCAATATCCAGCGTGGTAATGAGTGATTTTTTTGCTGGTATCTTTTTGACAACACTGTTTTTGACAGATCACGCGTGAATCGTGTCTTGTGTCATTGTCAAACTGTATCCAAGTTTGGTCTATAATAATAATAATAATGCAGAAGCAGAAGGCTGTCATTCTTGGCTCACTGCGCTTGCTCAGGGCACATGATTCTTGGACCCAATGATCACTTACCCCACGGTGTAGGGAGTGGTCACTGGTTGATAATGCTGGCACGCCCTCCCGAATGTATCGGGGCTTCGGGGGATAGGGCCTGACCAGCGCACACTACAGTGAAAAAAAAAATAATAATAAGTTCAGAAACACTCGAGGGTATAACTGTGGCACCCCCAGAAACCGGAGGCACAAGCTTACCCATCTGTTTTATATGGATGATCTGAAACTTTATCCCTCTGGAGAGAAGGATCTCCATCAGTCCTTGAGGGTGGTGGAAGAGTACACGCATGCTATCGGTATGAAATTCTGGATAGACAAATGTGCAATGGTCCATCTCGAAAGAGGACGATGCGGGGACTACGGAGGGGATATGCAGCTCGTAGATGGAAGCATCCTACACTATCTGGATTCCGGAGAGACGTATACTTACCACGGGGTGGAACAACGCCACTCACAAGAGGTAACAGCAGTGAAAAACTCTCTCCGCGGCAAGTATCAGCATAAACTTCGACAGATCTGGTCATCGGAACTGTCGGGGAAGAACAAAGTTGCTGCAACAAATATGCTTGCCGTTCCAATCTTACTATATTCGTTTGGAGTAGTGAAATGGACACGGGAAGAGCTGTATCAACTCGACGTAAAGACCCGAAAAATTATGCATCTCTATAGGAGTTTGCATCTTAAATCGTCCGTTTCACGGTTGTACTTCTCCCGACAACAGGGACGCCGTGGACTTTTCAGTCTGCAGTGTCTACATGACAGAATGGTGCTGGATACAGCCTGTAAAGTCGTCAGAAGTTCGGATCCCCTTCTCTGCATGCCTCGTGACCATGAGAGAGCTGGAATTGGAGCATCTCTTTAGAGCAGCTGCCCGAGCAGCTGATGAACTCGGTATAGTTTTTGACACTGAACGAGGTGACCACAACTCTGTCACCGAGTTGGAACCTGTTCAGCAAAAAGCTCAGATAAACGCCGCAGAGATCACCTTACTCCTGCGGAAACACAAGGATAAGCCATTGCATGGGGTCTTCTTCAATAACATTGGAGACCTTGGCTTATCAAAGCGCCTGACCTTCGCTTTTCTCAGGTCGAGTGGGCTGAAGTCGGAAACTGAGGGGTTCATCATGGCTTGCCAGGATGGTGTCTTCAACACCGCAGTCGCGTGATGGGTATAGAGGGTCCTGACACAAGGTGCAGGGCCTGCCGCGAGGCGCCCGAGACCCTAATGCACTTGCTATCAGCATGTCCAGCATATGCGGTCTTGGCCTATATCCATCAACATAACGCGGGCCCAAGAGTGCTATACTACCATCTACGGCACTCTAACGGTAGAAAATATAATCTCGACCCGAAACATCAAAGAAACCGACAGGAGTGAATTTACTTCTGTTTACTTATGTACGGTGACCGTGTCGTAGTATATCAGAAGTTCTTGCCAGATGATCGTACTGTCAATAAGGAGTATCATCTTGGAGTATCACGAGAAGCAATACTAAGAAATCGTCCGGTGTTGTGGAGAAACAATTCATGGCTTTTGCGTCACGTTAGTGCACCTGCTCGCTCGTCATTGCTTTTTCGTATTTTTTTGGCCAGAAACAACACCGTTATCCTGCCTCAGATACCATATCCACCAGATTTGCTCCCCTGGAACTGTTTCCTATTCTAAAGATTGAAGAAACTCAAAGAAAAATTGAAAACATAAACAATAGTATTCGTTCTGGATCAAGAATGAAAATAATTTCAAAAGCTGTGCAATGAAAGTGAAGTAAATTATTATAATGTTACCTTTCACTCGACTTGTCTTGTCATTCCATGTGACATTAACTTTTGTCTCGAGGAAAGACGAAAATCTCGTGTATCGGTGGCTACATTATTTCAGCGTCACTATCATTTTCCATTATTTATGATAATATTAAATTTACATTAACGAAATTATCGATTCAGTTTCGTCTATTCATGTTGAACACAGAATGTGATTTTTTTCATTGAAATTAAATGTTTCCGCATCGTTCGAAGGCTTTTTGAAACTTACTTGGAAAATGATTATGATAATTATGTTTCACAGAAAGTTCCAATTCCTGTTCAGCGCAATAATACAAAGATAGCAGATGAATATTCAAAATGTTCATTTCTATGCAAGGGCCAAAAAATGTTTGATTCCATTCCTCGACAATCTACCTAATTACCATTAACGATATCACAAATAATGGTAAATACATGTAAAGTATATACAGCAATAACCCAATATTCCCATTGTTTTTTCTCTTTCCAAATACCTCAAACATACAGTTTTGTACGGTAATTTGTGTTGAGCTGATCTAAGTTGTATAAATTTCGTTTTGTGTAATGGCTCTTCTTCTGAAAAAAATATACCTAGGATATTTCTGGTTATTTGAAGATATAGCGGGTAAGTTGAAAACATGATGTATCGTTTATCAAGGGTGAAAAATCAAATTTCAACTGTTAATACAATCTCCATTTCGAATATACTATGTTCTAGCATAGTAGCGAGTAGCGTCGAGTTTTCAAAAATATGCAAGGTTCAATTCTTGAATAATTTAATTATGAAAATACTGATTCAATTTGAATAATTACATCGCCAACTAATAACACAATAACTTGACGTCGGATAAACGTCATCTACAAAACCGCCATCTATGGAATCGACAGAAACATCAAGTCAGGTTAGTTGAAGAAAAACGAGGGTTTCGCAGTTGACTGTTGCAAATCAGAGAATCGACTACCGAATGAGAAACCATTCCTCAATACTTTGAAATCGATCAGTCAACCTGTCGTTCAAAACTTGTTACCTTCACCATACAATATCAGACAGCTTCCATATATCTCATCAGCTATTCTATATCAAATCATGCGTGTAGCTATTGAAGTTGGGTGTTCCCAACGAAAATGATATTGAATAAAAATCTGTTTGAAATCGGTTTTTCCGTTAACCAGCTGTCGCACCCCTACGAACGACAACCCTCAGAAGTCGAAACTTATGCGAGCTTAGGATTAACGAGGTCTTACTTTTCAACGGGTGATTCCTAACACGGGTTGGACGATAGCAAGTGGAAATTGATCGTTCAGACTGGGGTTTGAACCACCGACCAACACTGCGGTCAATTTGAGTGAGTGAACAAAGCCCCTACGCCGAACCGCTTGGCTACTAAAAAATACGCTTTTAAAGAACATCGAACTGAAAAGTTAGAAATATTTTTTTAATGAGCTTAAAACAATAACGAACGAAAAATACTAGTATTTTTATTATCTGAAGATCAAGATCTTCAGATGATGTGGTGCTGCAGGTTTTTCCGGGTTTTCCTGCAGCTGAAAAAGCAAATGCGCCACTGGAATCAATGAAGTCGCCCCGGAGCGCCAATTAATTTCTATTGTTGTTTTCATTTTATTTTTATCGTTGTTTCAATAAAATATGAACTGAATTTTGTAGGTGTACAATTTACGACAAAGTTTTCACTGTTGAAATCCATATTCTGGTTTGCTTTTATATAAATTAGATTTTGAAATGTATCTTCCGTTTCGTTAAAAACTTTTTTCTGTACTGAATCACGGGTAATTGTGAATATTTAAAAATTCCATCTGTAGTAAAAAATTACTACACTTATTATTCTTAAAATTTTTATTTTGATTTTCTTCCGAACAACCTATCAAGGAAGTTACGTATAGTGGCATCTGCCCGCGAATAGCTCAAGCAATAATTGATAGTTACGTACAGCGCCATCTGCCCGCAAACAGATCAAGCAATAATTGATAGTTACGTACAGCGCCATCTGCCCGCGAATAGATCAAGCAATAATGCCGATAATTCTGTCAATACAGATCCTGAGCTAGAGAGTTACAAGCAAACTTACATACAAACAAACATACATACATATACAGGTGAAGCTAATATAAATCGTGTAAAAAAAAAACGCTCTTCTCCAAACATAAATGAAGATTTATGTTGGAATGACTATCCATTCATATTTTTCTGATATTAAAAATTGGGTAACACAACACACAGATTGCAATAGGTCTTATCTGTCTGTTTTTGTAAGAACCTACTTTCGGCCTCTCATTTTTTCATTATTACAATAAAAACATAGACACATATAAATTATGAAGATACATGTATTTGTATGTACTTCAGAGGAACTCAGAAAGAATAAATGAGTCGATGAAAGGGGATTTCTCTTATGATAATAATACGGTCCCTTTCAAATATTTACTAACGAATACAAAGGTATATTTCTGAACGTAAATACTCATTGACATCTATGTAGTTCATTGTATGAGTACTTTTTTCAATGTTTGTCATATTCCTCCGGAGATAATGGAGATATACTTGAATTCTGTGATACAGGGCTCCACATTCACATAGAACATAACAAGCTGTATCTATTCCGATATTGAATTACAAGTACCTATTAGAAATACCTCGGTATCAGCATGATATCCACCTATTAGAAATACGAGGTTTTTATCGACCTTTTTTGGGTAATTGTTACCTTCCACAATCTGAAAAAATTAATAAAATATCTTGTTCTTGTGGTAAAAGTTACATTGGTGAAACCTCAAGACCGTTGAAAGTGCGTGAGAATGAACATCGAGATTATATAAAAAATAGACAATTGACAGGATCGAAATTATCAGAACACATTTTAAAATCAGACGGTGAATATCGGGTGGAATGGAATAGGACAAGAAAGATTACCAATGAGCCTCATTCTAAGAGACGTAAGCTAAAAGAATCAGCGTATATTTTCATGTCTGGAGAGAATTGTGTCTCGAATAGCTCCTTAGAAATAGACCGTACTTGGCTACCCATCTTGAAGAAAACTTTGGATTGTGGCGAAATGGCAACAAACTGATATCGGAGAGTACCTTGTATTACATCGAATGTTTCAGTTGTCAATCAACAACATTGACATAATTTCATATTTCAAAACTTCTTTGACATCTGTCGAAGAAGTAAAGAAATAAGCTATCAAAAAAGGAATAACTGCGATATATTCGATTTTTTTTTTTGAAGACTGAGGCAGATTTTGGCCTCCGAAACGTAAAAGATAAGTATTATTTCTTAATAATTTTTTTGATAGACAAAATTGTTAAATACGACAAGTTACTGATAAATAGAAGATTTTTTTTTGTGAAAAATACTTTGATTTTTACGCAGTAACTTATCGGGGTAAACTAAAAAGTTTGCCCTTCTACACTTGTATAAAGTTCTCCATTATAATTTTTATATTTTTTCAGATTTTTTCAGATTGTGGAAGGTAACAATTACCCAAAAAAGGTCGATAAAAAACTGATTTTTTCCTCCACAAAAAATGAGGAATTTCTAATAGGTAACCCATAACTATATTGTGGAATTCCTGCTCAGTAATTTTTTCATACGTTCACTCCATGAAGATTTTTCTATGTGTTTTCCGAGGTGTATTTCACCAAAAATCTGTATGTATCTCGTTGACCTATTTTCTGATCTGGTCGCATACAATAGATTGCTGACTCAGGTCAGTCTTTTTGAAGACTGAGGCAGATTTTGGCCTCCAAAACGTAAAAGATAAGTATTATTTCTTAATAATTTTTTTGATAGACAAAATTGTTAAATACGACAAGTTACTGATAAATAAAAGATTTTTTTTTTTGTGAAAAATACTTTGATTTTCACGCAGTAACTTATCGGGGTAAACTAAAAAGTTTGCCCTTCTACACTTGTATAAAGTTCTCCATTATAATTTTTATATTTTTTCAGATTTTTTCAGATTGTGGAAGGTAACAATTACCCAAAAAAGGTCGATAAAAAACTGATTTTTTCCTCCACAAAAAATGAGGAATTTCTAATAGGTAACCCATAACTATATTGTGGAATTCCTGCTCAGTAATTTTTTCATACGTTCACTCCATGAAGATTTTTCTATGTGTTTTCCGAGGTGTATTTCACCAAAAATCTGTATGTATCTCGTTGACCTATTTTCTGATCTGGTCGCATACAATAGATTGCTGACTCAGGGCCGATAGATGGAGCTCAAAATGAATGTCTAGCACACTCATTATGGAATTGATTGATGTAGCCGTTACTACGTAGTAGGTGATCATCATGAAAATTGAGAAATGAAACTTCCTATTTTTTCATACCACTTGTATTTTTTAGAGACGTTACTGCAGTTTCGTACTATATGGATAAACTGTTTTCCTATAGTTTGTAGCACTATTAGTTGAAGCAGCGATGCTTGATGGTACTTCATTTTCAGTTTAAAGTAGTATGTGTCTTGTCTAGCTGTACTTGCTTCTTTCAATTGTATTTGTTACTGACGTGACGTTACTGCAGTTTCGTCTTATACGGACATTCTCAAACGAATAAATATAGTTTAAAAAAAACTAAAAAACACGCTTTTAAAGAACATTGAACTTAAAACTTAAAAATATTTTTTTAAATAAGCTTAAAACAATAACGATCGAAAAATACTAGTGAAAAGCCTGGGCGCTAGATATACAGAAAATGTGGCACAAAGCGCTCATTTCGATCGTTCCTGTTTCAAGCTCATTTAAAATTTTTTTTCTCAACTTTTCAGTTAGATGTTCTTTAAAATCGTGTTTTTTATTTTTTAAACTATATTTATTATTTTGATTTTCTTTTGTGAACAACCTATCAAGGAGGTTGCGTATAGCGCCATCTGCCCGCGAATAGATAAAAAAATATCTAGTAGGTTACATACAGCGCCATCTGCCTGCGAATAGAGCAAGCAATAATGCTGATAGTTCTGTCAGCACAGATCCGAAGCTTGAGAGTTACAAACAAACATGCATACAAACAATCATACATACATACATACAGGCTAATATAATGCGTGTAAAATAAAATCAACACAGTTCATTGTATTCATTCTATTCACCATTGTTCTCCATTGCTTATGATTCCAAAATGTTCAAGAATATCTCAGGAAAGTCTTCAGTTTTTCACGACTTTCCTGGAACCAATTTTGATATTACTCTAGAGTTCATCGGTGGACCGATACTCTAAAGCTAGGACAATCATTCAAACTGGTTTGGCTTACTCTTGCCCACCTCGTTATAACAAGATATGGATGTGGTAGTATGAGTTTTTTGTACTTTGTTCCATCATTGGTCGCCAAACCAAAAGACCATAATATGTGCACTGCCAATACATCATTTCTGTATATCTACATCTTTTCTGTAGATCTTTACTGCAAACTCTGACTTTTCACCATAGTTCGACGGTTGTGAAGGTCTTAGAATTGTCGTCTTTTTATTGCTTGCATCGATGTTATAATAATGTGATAATAATGAAGATAAAAATGTGGACAACTGACCAACCAACTGGTGAACGTGGCACTGAACGAGGTGAGTGCAACTCTGTCACCGAGTTGGAACCCGTTCAGCAAAAAGCTCATATAAAATCCGCAGAGATCCCCTCACTTCTGCGGAAACACAAGGATAAGCCAAAGCATTGGGTCTCCTTCCACAACATTGAAGACCTTGGCTTAGGTCAAGTGAGCTGAGGTCGAAAACTGGGAGGTTTGTCATGGCCTGCTAGGATTATGTCTACCACAGTCGCCCGATGGGTATAGAGGTTCCTGACACAAGGTGCAGGGCCTGCCGCGAGGCATCCGAGAACCTAATGCACTTGCTATCAGCATGTCCAGCATATGCGGTCTCGGTCTATATCCATTGACATAACGCGGCCCTGAGAGTGTTTATTGCTGCCTGCGGCACTCGCACGGTATTGATGAGACACCGATATTGCTCTACGCTCCGGGGAATGACGAGGAACGAGGAGTCTCAATTCATTGGAACTATTCGTTCCTAACCTTCAGGCTCACACAACTTCGAAAGCCTTATTTAGTTGTTCACGATTATTAGAGCAAGACGAAACAAAATTCGAATTTTTTTCCACAGAATTTATCCTGACCATTTTGTCAAAATGGTTGTTTTGATTATTGGAGCCCTTGGAATTATTCCCCTTCTACTTTCAAATCTCAATTATTACATTTGGAAGTTCTAATTGTTTTTTCTTCAGATATCAGTCAATCATATCGTTAATTCATTACGATGATTTGGAAACGGTGACAAAATACGATAATTTTTGGAAAAACATTTTTGCTTCCTACTTCTCTATCGTCGTACGAGAAAATGTTAGAAATTTCTGATGGAACGGAAAAAGCAATCAATTTCGAAATTGATTCTTTACAAAGATGTGTAGAAAAGCCTTCTCGAAACAACTATTTCCATATAAACATTGAATCTAACAAAAAAAATAGTCTCTCCTGAAATATTTTGACTCTGACATCGACTAAAACGTTTTAGGATTCTGCCACGACAAAACAAGGCTACACTTTTGTCAGCAGTATGCATCTAAAAGCTCTGGATTATATTTCAATTATTATTGTCAAAAGTGAATTGAAATTCTTATTTGTTTCCAGATCCCAGGCCCATGGAGATGGGTCTGTTTTTGATGTCCTCGCCTTTTGAACCGGGTATTCTTGTGGGATTATATCTTTATTTCGTCCTGAAATTGGGACCGGAGCTCATGAAAAACCGCAAACCTTTCGATCTCAGGAATGTTATAATAATTTACAATGCCATTCAGATAGTGATCAATACGTACGTTGCCTATGAGGTAAGTTTTCGTCCAAACAGGAAAAATCTTGCAGACAAGGATGACGAATTTTTGCAATTATATTTTACAAAGAATTATTCATGTTTCAGAATTACCCTGCAACTGATTCGAACTGAACATTTATTTTATCAATATTCATATTTAGTTCGAATATGGACTTAGTTATAGAGATTTTTAATTGATGAAAAGTTTTTTGAAAAAATTTCCATGAATATGTTGTTGAATATTATAAACCGTATTCTCGATATAAAAAAAACAATGATATTCGACTTTTTATCAACACTTCTGTGAATATTATTAATATCATCTATAGATTCTAGCCTCTACAACATATTTGCGAAGAACATGACTGTTTCAAATCAAATGATAAAGCTGTCCCTGAAACAAGATGGGAATAAATTGAACAGCCTACATTCTCTTTGGGGTACTCCCCTTCTCCCCTTCTGTGGTCGCTGCTGATAGATATACAGAAGAAAAGTAGATCTGCAAACTTATGCAGATGACCTTGACAAGGTCTACGTTGGAAAAATGACTTTCATTCAATAATGAATATGAAAAGTTGAACCAGAAAGAATCAGACTTTGTGTCTGAATACTGGCAGGTTTTTCTTCTCTGGTTCACTTTATTTCCAAACATCCTCAACAGATGTCATACCTGTGCTAAATTTCATTCATCGTGGTGATTGACATCGTTTTGATATTATAGGATGTAACCAGGTTTTATCTGCTAGTAGGAATGAATGAGTTTTGCTACGATTATCGATGAATGTTACCAATAACAAACCGTTATTTTTAATACCTCATCACGTGACCATCTCCAAGAGGAAGAATAAACTCAATTTATTCTTTTTTTGGAGATTGAAACACATGTCGAGGTCTTAAAAATGATGGCTTGGTGTTGGGATAAAACTCCAGTGACATTCTTTACTAAACCAAAGGTTTCAAACAGTACATCAAAAGAGGATTATCGATATCTCGTTTTTTGTTAATATTGTCTTCTTCAATTTTCATTTCGGCAATCTCTTAGAATTGCTTTTTATTTTAATCTGGTTCGGAGTGGAACCAGAACTCTAGTCTAGACAATGATCAGCCAATCACATAATGTATAAATCAACATCTGGTTATGATGAAGTTCCAAACAAAATTATTGAAAATTTTCCGATAGAAGCGCTCAGAACTCTTGTATCACTAATCAATCTTTCAATCAGAAATGGCAGGTTTCCATCCTTTCTAAAATTGTCGATAGTGATTCCTTTATATAAAGGTAACTCTGTAGATGATCCCTCAAATTATCGACCAATATCTCTCATTCCTACTATTGCAAAACTAATTGAAAAACTAGTTAAGAACAGACTCAATGAATTTCTCCTTCGCCATAACATTATAAAGAAAAATCAATTTGGATTCCAGAGCAATAAGAACACACATGATGCAATATTCTCTTTTCTGTTTGAGGTTTATTCCAATATGAATGATGGAGATGCTGCTGCAGCAGTATTTTGTGACCTTACAAAAGCGTTTGACTGCGTTGATCATGAAATACTGCTACGAAAGCTGAATATCTACGGATGTAGAGGGATAACACTACGGTGGTTTGAGTCGTATCTCAATGGTCGCAGTCAGATTGTGAAAACGATTAAATGTTCAAACAGTATTGAAATGAATATTGGTGTACCACAGGGATCGGTTCTCGGTCCCATATTGTTCCTGTTGTATATTAACGATTTGATGAACATAAGTACATTTGGAACATTCACTCTTTTCGCTGACGACACCACTATATTGTGGCATAGTAAAGGTATAGATATACTCAATGAGACAATAGCTCATGATATACAAAAAATTAAGTCTCCCTCAATATTTAGAAAAACAAATATTATGACTTTCAAATGTTCACTTCAGAATTTATCTGTAGCGAGCGGTATTATTGAGAACAGAGAGTGTACTAGATTTCTGGGGCTGTATATAGACAGTAGACTGAAATTTGACGCTCACATCAGAAAAATGAAAAGTAAAATTTCCACCGGCTGTTATGCAGTGAGAGTTATTGCTAGAGAACTGGGAGTTTATACTGCAAAAACAGCATATCACGCTTTGGTAGAGTCTCACTTAAGGTGAGACCAATTTATGGTATATACCAAAAAAATGAAGTACCAACCTTGAAAATGATTTGGTATAAATTACTCGACTATCCCGATTACAATTACAAATCTTTAGAAACTTCACAAGGTGTCTTATTGTCTTGTGGTTTCAAATATAAAAAATTGAACACTCGGATGGTCATAATGGAATCGACACACATTGTTCGACTCCGACAAAAATATTTGAGGCGAATGAAAAGCTACCGAGAATCCAGCAGACATACAATCTACTCGACGGAACTTGGTTTGACAGCCATGATTGTGCTTTGAACACACCTTCTTCAAGGGAAAAACGTGTTATAATTTTGCATACCGGGAATGAAAGTGGTTTCGTACCTAACGCTTTGTTTCTGTCGGACAAAAATATAAAAGACATGTCTGCTGATTACCATGAAGATATGACTGCGGCTTTATTCGAAACCTGGTTCAGTGAGCAGCTTCTCCCAAATATTTCTCCAAACTCAGTTATTGTTATGGATAACGCTTCGTATCATTTTTGGTTATTGACTACAATACCAAACAATAACATAAAAAAAGCAGATATTGTTGATTTCATGCGAAATCATGACATGAAAATACCCGAAAAGATTCCAATGAAAAAAGTATTACCGGCGACCATAAAACAACGTAATTTCAAAAAAGAGTATATTATTGATTCGATGTGTGAAACACGTGGTCATATTCTCTTATGTTTGCCTCCTTACTATTGTGTGTTCAATCCAATTGAAAAATAATATGCCGACGCTTATGTCGAGGCGGGAATTCCTTCTCTGTACTGTTTCAATAGGTATTGGAAATAGTTTACAAGCTTTTCACAGAAAGTCGAGAAGATGTCAATGAAGACGATCGTCCTGGACGCCCCAGCATATCAACAATTGATGGAAATGTTGAGCAAGTGGAGGAAATTGTCATGAGGAATCGTCGAATCACTATTAGAAGTATCTCTGAGGATGTCGGCATATCAATTGGCTCATGCTATGCAATTTTTTCAAAAATTTTGGTCATAAAGCGAAGTTCGTTCCAAAATTGCTGAAGGAATGACGTCCACGACGACCCAAATTTGCTTAAAAGTAAATAACTGATGACGAATCATAGGTAGATGGTTATAACATAGAAACCAATGTTCAATCGTCACAATGGAAGAATCCAGAGAAGTCAAAACCAGAAAACGGACGCCAAGTTCGATCAAATGTCAAAGTTTTGCTCACTGTTTTCTCCAATTGCCGTGGCGTAATACAACAGAAGTTCTTGTCAGATGGTCGTACGGTCCATGAGAAGTATTATATTGGAATTATAAGCTGCTTGCAATACGAAGAAAACGTCCGGTATTGTGAGAAAAGTATTGATGACTTTTGCATTCCGATAATGCACCTGCTCAGTCGCCATTGCTTGTTTATAACGTTTTGGTTGAAAACCACACCGTAATTGTACCTCAGCCACCGTATTCACCAGATTTGCCCCCCTGCGATTTTTTCTGTTCCCAAGATTGGAGAGATCCACGGAAGTATTACTTTTTTGACAGAACTTATATGTCGTTAGCTATATCCTGTCGTTGGATTCTATTCAGGCTCAAACATCACAATTAACCTCGGTGGCAAATTCTCTCTTTTCTATAGATACCTTCACGAACAATATGCAATTGTCGGTAATATCAAAAGTAAGTGTCCATTGTTTTGAGCTTCAACTCATGACACCTTAAACTATTTTAATGTTTTTTCATTTGTTAAACGCCAACTTTGTGCAATAAAACTTTCAGTAAATTTCAGTAGTTCGGACTTCCATTGTCTACTATATGAAATGATTTGAAATCCCTGAAACAACTAAAAAAGAAGAATTAAAAATGAATAGTTGAAAATAAGAATTATATTAACCAAAATAAACCTGAAATGAAATAATAGTTAAATAAAATACAAGTAAAAATAGAACAATTGAATAAATAAAAATAAAGAAATGAAAAAAGAAAATAAAAATAAAAAGTGAAGTAGCCATTCCGTTGAAGATCATTTTTGATGATGTCTAGTTCCTTTTCGAGACCTTCCTTCGTATTACAGAGCCCAAAAGCACGGTCTAATAGAGTCTTGATGATTCCTCCAAAGCGATGTTAGAAAAGACTTTGGCTAAAAGACAGCAGGAGCCTCGCAAGGAAGAGAAGCCGTCACAACCAGTGCTTGCACTTCCCTACATCAGAGGATTATCGGAGAGGATAAGAAGAATTGGTTCCAAGTACAACATCAGAACCTGCTTCCGATCCGGTAACACTATCCGTAGCAGCCTCACGAAAACCAGGCCACCAAACGCGGACTGCGATTCCGAGAATTGCATTTACCGGATACCCTGTGAGTGCGGAAAATCCTATATTGGTGAAACTAAGAGGCCATTGAATGTTCGCATTGCCGAGCACAAGAAACACACACAGCGAGGAGAAACCAGCAAATCAGGAATAGCAGACCATGTTTGGACCCATCAACCCAACATCGAGTGGTCCCAAGCTGAGATCTTGCACAGAGAGGAACATTGGTTGAGGAGAAAATTCAAGGAAGCCACATACATGTTGTCGAACAACGTATTCAGCCAAGCCAGCGTAGAAATACGCAGCATATGGAAACCCATAATCAAGCGAAAAATGGCCAACTCCTCCAAAACGGTCATCTCCCACGGAACCAGTGAAGCGGAAAATGGAAAGCGGAGATAAGTGAAAGTACTCGAACGACCTATAGATAGTCATCTATCGGAGTAATCAGTCCAGTCATCACCCGAAGACGATTGTAGATACTAACAATCGAAACGTCGTGAACTAACGCGACTTGGAATCTTTCCACTTTTTATTTTTAGTTTCTTTTTTCATTTCTCTATTTTTATTTATTCAATTGTTCTATTTTTAATTTGAAAGGGTTATATTTTTAGAAGTGATTAATTTTTTGGGAAAGAAAGTTTTTGGCTTTCTACTACTCCATCTGATACAAAAAAATGGATGAGAGAATCTTCCAAAGAAAGGAAGGATTAATCAATTTGAAAATAAGTAACTCTATACATGGATGTGTAGATCATACAAAGAAGTAACTTTCAGACACAAACTGAAAGAAAGTCCTCCTGAAACAGCTACTTTCATATAAACATTGAATTACACGAAAGAAAAAATTCTTTCGAAAGAAATACTTCTATATGAACATTGAATTATACAGAAGATACTTTTCTCTATTCAGTTTGTATATCGAACATTCGTGGAGGAATAAGAATCAGATATCATTCACATGAGTTCTACTTTGAATGAATGGTAATAAATTGTACTCACATGGAACACTGTCACCCTAACTGGTATACACGTGTTTCGCCTTAAGACACTTGCCCGAAGGCTCTTCAGTACCAAATTGGATAACATTATAGAAAATACACACACTTCATCATGAAATACGATTTTGAATGTCACGGAATAAGCTTGATCTGCTTATGTCATCGATGACATCGTAATGACATTCATTCACCTATTTGATTTAATCCCAGCCATGAGGAATCTTATTTGATTTGAAAGGGTTATATTTTTAGGAGTGATTAATTTTTTGGGAAAGAAAGTTTTTGGCTTTCTACTACTCCATCTGATACAAAAAAATGGATGAGAGAATCTTCCAAAGAAAGGAAGGATTAATCAATTTGAAAATAAGTAACTCTATACATGGATGTGTCTGAAAGTTACTTCTTTGCATGATCTACACATCCATGTATAGAGTTACTTATTTTCAAATTGATTAATCCTTCCTTTCTTTGGAAGATTCTCTCATCCATTTTTTTGTATCAGATGGAGTAGTAGAAAGTCAAAAACATTCTTTTCTATTTTTACTTGTATTTTATTTCACTATTATTTCATTTCAGGTTCATTTTGCTCAATATAATTGTTATTTTCAGCTTTTCATTTTCAATTCTTCTTTTTTATTTGTTTCAGGGATTTCAAATCATTTTATATAGTAGACAATGGAAGTCCGAACTAGTGAAATTCATCATGAAACATTGTCAATCACCTTCAAACAAAACTTTCACTACTTTAGATCCAATGTAAAAAGCTACTTTCGCACGGGCACCGCTCTTAGGAGCGTGCAATATTTATACATCTCCATAGGAAACATGATGTTATTCCTCATCTTTCAACTTTATATTCTGTTCGTTTTTACTAAAATTGACAAAGGTTATGAAATATCAGTCAATAATTGATCTGAGTTATATTTTTTTTGTTTCAGGCATTCATTGAAATATATTTTTATTCGAATTGGGACTGCTCGCCGATTGATTACTCACATAGTCCTCGTAACAAATATGTAGTTCGGATGTATCATCTCTTCTTCCTTATCAAAGTAGTTGATTTGATAGATACGGTATGTATTCATGGCGAATGTAACAATGCCTCATTTTAAGTGTTCTAAAAACATAATGGAATGAAACCGAAGTTTTTTTATGGCTTTTTGTGGCTGTTGCAGGTTTGGAATTCATGAGTCTTAGAAGTTGTGAACAAATTTGAAATCTGTGAATGAAAATTGAATTGAAAATAAGGGAATTCGAAATGAGTTACTTACAAAAAAAATAATGTCAGATATGGGTTGAAATTGAGCAAAATTGAATTAATAAATGGGTTGAATAATGAATGAAATATCAAATATTTACAATCTCTAGAAGATGAAAATAAAAATAAAAGAGAAATGATGGAACATTCAATAATGAGAAAAATAAATATGAGGAAAAATTTGATAAAAAGTTCAATCTCAGCTACTCAATATTTTTCTATTGTTATCGTCTTCGGGTGTTGATGATGTTGATAGAAATCAGTATGAAAAGCATGTCGAGAAGTATTTATATATTTTTAAAGTAAAACTGAGTTGTTGGAGTGTTATTGCATATTCATGATTAACCGGGTGAATAAGATTCCAGACTATTCATTATAAGGTATTTATAGATACATTGAATACAAGAAAACTCAACACAAGTGACGGATGTGTGAAATGAAATCGCTAAAAACAACTTCCATCATAAGGATTTCTTGGTTTATAAATTAAAACACTATTCCTTTAAATGAAAACTTTGTTTTCTATTATTAATTTTAGAAATGATCAGAATGATTTCCATTTTTTTCAAGACAATAATAAAGTATTTTCAGACTCTTGACGTACATTGTGGCAAATGTTTCTCTGGAAATAGCTTGACATTCTTGGACTTTTCTTTCCTTCAGTTACTTCATTGAGTCAGATTGCATCACAAAAACAACAGATTCCAGGTGGCCTCCGAGGAAGGAATCAAGAGAATATAGGTCTGGGTATTTAGGAGGCCATTAAATAGGACCTTTTCTTCCAATCCCTTGATTAACATAATTATTATTCAATCATTGTCTACATAATGGAACTACATAATGAGGAGGTGTCATTTGAAGATAAACTGCCGTGTATGTCTCTCAGATTCTCTAATTCATGAACTATCTGAGGTTCTTTCTAGTATGTGAACCATTCAAATTTCCTTCTTTGAATAATGGACCAATAATTGCAACACAATCATGAACTTTTTTGGGGTATAGCGTATGCCCTCCCCCAAATAGTCGTGGTTTCTCGGTACTCCAGTAACGATTGTTTCATTTATTTGCGTGTCCATTCAAATAAAAAGTGCAATCGTCACTATTTTTGATGAGCCGAAGTTCTGCGATAATCTTAGCTGTCATTATTTCATAAAATTCAATTATTTTGTCGACGTCATCGTCACCAAGTTCTTGAAAGTTTTGCATTTTATATGGATGAAATTTATGTAATTTCAGTACTTTCCAAACGAATTCTCGGTTAAATCCGGTTGCTGTAGCTATCTGACGAGTTGATGAAGTATGACTCATTGCAAACTATTTCATCAGTTCGGACTTCCATTGTCTAATATAATATAAATTGATTTTAAATCCCTGAGAGAAAAATTAAGAAGATTAACCGAAAATAACAATTTCATTAAACACAAAACTGAAATGACAAAGAAATAACATGCAAGCAACAACCAAAAAAAAATCAAAATAATGATAAAAGTTGAAAATTAAAAAAATAAAAATTAAAAGATTCCAAACCAAGTTACGTCAGGACGTTTCGATTGTTAGTATTCACAATCGTCTTCGGGTGGTAACTGGACCTATTCCTCCGAGATCTGATTATTTATATGTCATTCGAGTGCTTTCACCTATCCCCTTTTCCTTCTCTCTGCTTCATTGGTTCCAGCGGGAGATGACTGTTTGACGGGAGTTGGTCGTTTTTCGCTTGATTAGAGGTTTCAATATATCACGTATCTCTACGCTAGCTTGACTAATTGCGGTGTTGGACAACATATATGCGGCTTCTTTGAATTTTCTCCTGAGCCAGTGTTCCTCTTTGTGGATGATTCCAGCTTGAGCCCGCTTTATGTTATGTTGATGAGTCCAAGCATGCTCTGCTATTTCGGATTTGCTGGTTTTTCCTCGCTGTGTGTGTTTCTTGTACTCAGCAATGCGAACCTTCAATGGCCTCTTAGTTTCACCGATGTATGATTCTCCGCAGTCGCAGGGTATCAGGTAAATGCAATTCTTGGAATCGCAGTCCGCGTTTGGTGGCCTGGTTTTCGTGAGGCTGCTACGGATAGTGTTACCGGATCTGAAACAGGTCCTGATGTTATACTTGGACCCAATCCTTCTACATCTACATCAGAGGATTTATATTATATTAGACAATGGAAGTCCGAACTCATGAAATACATCATGAAACATTGTCAACCACCTTCAAACAAATCATTTCGCGTTGCTTCGTCCAATAATGTTCATTGATTCATTTTTTTGTGACAGTACCAGTTTATCGATATTTTGCTTGATATTGGCGAATGTACACATGTGTTACATTTCTCTCTGGATGCCTCTGATTGAATACTTCAGTTGTTCTCAACATACACTGAACTTTTCTACCATAAATACAAATCTTTTCCACACGTTCAGCTGTGTTGTACACCATTGTTGCAGATGAAAGTTATGTTTCTTTTGTAAAACGTATCGAAATAAAAATCAAATGTATTAATAATAAGAGGATAATCTCTCTTTTCGAATTTGGAAATGCAATTCAAGAATACCCCTCAAAAACGAATATTCCTTACACCTTTTTCTGTTACTTTTACTTATCAATTGGGTGAATTTTTTCCAGGTTCAAATAAACAAAATTACTACAGGCGTGAAATGTTTAAGAATTCTAATATTAATGCTACGGTGGTAACGAGAAAGTTTTTGAATATTTCTCAAATTGACAATAGAAAATAAAATTTGAATTTAAATAAATAGTGTTTGATTTAATGAACCAAAAACTACTATACTGAATGTAGCTTTGAAGGACACCATTTCTTAAGAGCTTTCAGATAAGGTATCATGGGTAGGGAGTGCCATTCAAGAATATAAAGTTAGGGTGGCTGAGGGCAAGGGAGTAGAAGGAAAAAAGTCAGCTATTATATCATTTAGTTTTTCCCTTCCTATTATGGTAGTTGTTTTTGAAGATTTCTTATACAGGGTGATTCAAAAGTACTTTGACAAACTTCAGGAGGTGATTCCTCACAATATTATAATATGAATTGTCCAACTAAATAAATGTCCGGAAACGCTTCGTTTCCAAGATACAGGATGTTGAAGTTTCATTTTTATTTTCGTTTTTTTCAAATAACTTTTGAAATACTGAACTTATTTAAACGAAACTTGGTAATAGGAGGTTTTTGAGGTGTCGAATTCGAACCTGATGTTCTTATTGCTCTTACTCGTAGGGGGCTCCACCTACACGTCTTTTTCTTTTTTAAAGATTCATAACTTTTTTGGGCGTACTCCTAGCACATTTTTCAGTAAAAAAATCGATTCCTCTATCATATCTACGTAAATAAGCTACCCTTGTTACTAGTCGCTGTAAGCAACCGTTTTCTAAATATTTGGACTTGAAAACTTCAAGTCTATTATTTGATAATCGATGCATGTTAAAGTTATTACGAATATTTTGCATTTTTCACAAGAATGCTTTGGAAATAAATTTGCCGTTTGTGAGTAGTTTTGGTAATTACATATTTTGTGACAGTTAGACGTTTTGTTGAAGTTTCCGTAAGTAGAAGTAGAAAACATTTATTTTGAAAAAATGGATTATTTGAACAATAATGCTCATTTAGCCGATATGCATTTCGTTTATGGTCTTGCGGATGGCAATGCGCGCGAAGCAAGACGTATTTACCAGGAGCGATTTCCTAATCGAGTACTGCCTTCAGCTCCAGCATTTGCTAGTCTCCACCGTCGTTTGGCAGAAACAGGTAGCTTCAAGAGGGCAGCTGATATTATTGGAAGACCACGAGCAGTCCGAACCCCAGAATTGGAAGAAGCTGTTTTGAACGCTCTCGAGGAGAATCCAGAAATAAGCACAAGAGTAATTGCTGAAGCTGTCAATTCTACCCAATCTACAGTTTGGAGAATTATCCACGATCAACAGTTTTATCCATACCATATTCAAAGGGTACAAACTCTTTTGCCACGAGACTTTCCCCAACGCATTACTATGTGTCAATGGTTTTTTAGAAAATTGGCTGGAAATCCTCAATATTTAAGATATGTACTCTTCACGGACGAGGCAAACTTCTCCCGAAATGCTATCACAAATTTTCATAACAACCATGTTTGGGCTCTCGAAAATCCGCTCGCAGTTAGTGAAAGGCATTATCAGTATCAATTTTCTGTAAATGTATGGGCGGCAATAATTGATAATTACTTGATAGGTCCTTTCTTTCTTCCGCTCCGACTGAATGGTGCAACTTACAGACACTTTTTAGAAAATGAATTGCCGGGACTACTTCAGAATGTACCATTAGAAATTCGTATCCGCATGTGATTTATGCATGATGAGGTTCCGGCCCATTTTAGCGTTGTAGCCAAGGAATTCATTAACACAGTCTATCCAAATCAATGGATCAGTAGGGGTGTAGAAGAACCTAACCAGGCGTGGGCACCAAGGTCCCCAGATCTAAACCCGATAGATTTTTATTTTTGGGGACATTTGAAGTCACTAGTTTATCAAACTCCAGTAGTGAACGAGGAAGATCTAATAAACCGAATAGTAGACGCCTGTGAAACAATAAGAAACACACCAATAATTTTTGAGCGGGTACGAGATTCAATAACTAGACGACTGACTGCCTGTATCTTCGCTGAAGGTGGACACTTCCAACAATTTATTTGAATACAATTTAGTTTCGTTTATTTTAGTTTATTCTTCATATTCAAAATTTCCTGAAATAAACTATTGACATTTCTTGCAAATTTTATTAAAACAAATACCGATTATGCATCCTCGATACAAAAATAACTATTTCGCTTAAGGATGTCATAAAGGAACGTATCCAACAGTAATGACCTCTTCAAACGAGTAAAACGTCAAATTCATTTCCAAAGCATTCTTGTGAAAAAAGCAAAATATTCGTAATAACTTCAATATGCATCAATTATCAAATAATCGACTTGAAGTTTTCAAGTCCAAATATTTAGAAAACGGTTGCTTACAGCGACTAGTAACAAGGGTAGCTTATTTACGTAGTTATGATAGAGAAATCGATTTTTTCACTGAACAATGTGCTAGAAGTACGCCCGAAGAAGTTATGAATCTTTAAAAAAGAAAAAGACGTGTAGGTGGCGCCCCCTACGAGTAAGAGCAATAAGAACATCAGGTTCGAATTCGACTCCTCAAAAACCTCCTAATACCAAGTTTCGTTCAATTAAGTTCAGTATTTCGAAAGTTATTTGAAAAAAACGAAAATAAGAATAAAGCTTCAACATCCTGTATCTTGGAAACGAAGCGTTTCCGGACATTTGTTTATTTGGACAATTCATATTAGAATACTGTGAGGAATCACCTCCTGAAGTTTGTCAAAGTACTTTTGAATCACCCTGTATTTTATTTTGCTGCTCAGATATATCTATTGAAGTTTTCAAATTGTCACCCTGTACATATGAAAGGAGGTAGAAAAAAATGTAAGAGATTGTGTATGAACTTTTTGGTACAAATATTGAGAAAATTCAGTTAAGTAGCGAAGTAGCGAAAATAACACAGTGAAATCGATTGTATGAAATGTTTTCAGACAGATTAAAGTTCCATATTTAACGATAAAAAACAGTTGCTGTGTAGTTGACAATTAGGAAACTTGTAGTTTCCACATTGGTATTATTGAATTCTACTAATAGGCCATCAATCACACAGACATGTATCAAAAACCTGACAAATCTCAAGTTTTTTGTATTTCAAGCTTCAAATTAATATCTTGATTTGAATCTTAATTTTGATTCATTGAGCTGACAATGACATAACTTAATAGCACAATTATTTCTTTAAGGTTTTCTTCGTCCTACGAAAGAAACAACAGCAAGTAACTTTTTTACATATATATCATCATTTTGGCATGGTCCTGATACTGTGGATTTGTACGAAATTTTACGCAGGTGGTCATGGAACTTGGACTGGACTCATCAACTCGACTGTACATTCGATTATGTACACCTACTATCTGCTAGCAGCTTTGGATGAGAAGTGGAAGAAGAGTTTATCTCTAAAAAAGTTCATCACATTGATGCAAATGGTAATATCTTCATAGCTTTTATTTTTTCCAAATTATGTAGGAGTAAAATTAGCATTCACTACTTGTTGATTGAAATAACTGCTTTATTGGACGCAAGACTTATTAAAAATATTAGAGGGTGTTTGGTTTAGTAGGGCCAGTACCTAAAGGTTAGCCGCTCTATGCCAATCAATTATTTTTGTCTTGATTGTATGTTTCTCCTCTCAGAAAAAAATGGCACGATATATTTGATGGGATATTAGAGTACATAAATTTGATGTGCTTTGGAAAAAGTCTCACCATTGTTTTCTCTCTTCTTTTTTTCCTTTTTTCTTTGTTAGTTTTGTTTTTTGTCTATTTCATTGAATAACTTCTTATTATTGTTCTGAAATTATGATTTCTTGAAATTCTACAATATTGAAAGCTATCGGCATTTCATTGTAACTAGTTACTCTGATATTAGTGGAAGCCTTTGAAAAAGGCTACACCTTTGGTGTAGTAATGAATAATACTGGTTTTTTTTCCCAACACCAAATCGTTATTTCCATAACCTCGACACGTGTTTCGTTCACCAAGTGATCATCTTCAAGAGGAAGATTGAACTGTTTAATCTTCCTATTGAATATGATCACTTGGTGATCGAACCACGTGTCGAGTTGATAAAAATAACGATTTGGTGTTGGGAAAAAACTTTGGTAATATTCAGTAGGAAATATGACAAAAATGAAAGAAAAAATAATGTATGGGCGAGCTGAGGTCAGGAAGTAGAAAGGGATGAGTTTTTAAAAAACAGTTCATCGTGATGGAGTTCGTCCCTGATCTTCTTAGTGCTGATACAGTTATCTGAGTGTAGTGACAAATTTGTGATTTTACTCCGAATATAATTGGAATCAGTAGTGAATCAAGTCAAGTTCGTTAACTGATAACGTTAGTCATTTAGTGATTGGTGAGCTTAGATCCCACTGCTACTAATTTATTGATCTGAGTCAACTAATTATTTGGGGTCGGCTAACCTGAAAGTATTTGTTTCATCGCCGGTGATAAACAAACAGCAGGACCGCACTCAGTATTCAGGATATGAAATTATTAGCAGATCAACCGCCGTGAAACAAAATGACTGATACATCCAAAACCAATGCCAGAGCGGTTTCTAAGTATAGGGACCCTCAAAACTCATCAATAGGAACTAATCAACCACATACAACATACTCTAACATAGTGAATAACTTCAAATTCCCTTCGAAAGAATAAGCTATACTTTTTCCAGCCATAGGAATTAAACTTTAAGAATATATTCTAGCACTAGGCACAAAAGTACAACCTAAAGACATAATTTTCTCCTCGAGAATTTCCAATAACCGTATATGCATATACCTCTCCAGTAAAGAAATTGTTGAAAATTTCGTGAAAAATACCGGTTCCATTTCTATCAACGGAGAACTCATCACGGCCAGAAGATTGATATCGCCTTCTATTCGCCTATAATCCGTTCATAATTTGTTGATAGCTCACTGCAAGTTTGACCCTCATTAGAGAACTGAAATACAGAGAGGACAGCTAATATGATATAATAACAAAAATCAAACTAAAACTGGCAGTTTAAGATGTTTTCGACTAACCCACCTTGTATCTGAAGAAATACAATACAGCTATAAAACTTTTAATCCGATTATGTAGGTATTTTGAGTGGAAATGAGTGACCAGTATCGTAGAGTATATGATTAAAACATTAGTTACTTTAAATAAATAAATATATAAATATTCTTAAACTGTAGGTACTGTAAACTGTATTTTTATTTTAAAAAAATTTCTTCATTCCATTCAAAAATAATAAGTTACTTGCAATTTGTAAAAGATACATTTATTTAATTAATACCTATTTTTAAATGATATAAACTACGATTACTTACAAAACTATTCAAATTCAAAATAAACAGGATCATCTTCGGAATCCGAGTCGTCTTGCAGGTTAATAATTAGCGGTTGTGTCTCTACAGTCGCATCAATTATATTGTCAAGATCCCACATTTTTTGTTCTTCTTCTCTTACATGTCTTACTGCATCTCGCCAATTTTGTTCTGTAATATGTTGTAAAGACTCATATAACAATTCACGTACAGCTTGTATTTTATATGACGTATTTTTTCTAGCCACATAGCTTTTCATTTGTGCCCAAATGAGTTCAATTGGATTTAATTCGCAGTGGTAGGGTGGAAGTCTAAGGACTGTGATGTTTCGTCTTTCCGCCATTTTGTCAACTACGTATTTCTTGAACTTAGATTTGTGTTGCCGGGCAATTTTTAAAAGTTCTGCTTTAACCATTCCATCTTCGTAAGGCAGGGACTTATTCCGCAGCCAGTCAATGATATCCTGTTTCTTCCACGCAGTCGTTGGAAGTCTTTCAACTAGTCGTGAATGATAAGGTGCATTATCTAATACTATAATTGAGTATGGTGGTATATGTTCAATCATCTGCTCAAAATACTCTTCGAAAACATAAGCTGTCATCTCCTCGTGATAGCCTTTTGTGCTTTTGTATTCAAATTCCAACAAACCATGCTTAGCAAATCCTTTTTCACTGCCAATGTGAGAAACTGTTAATCTACTGCCTTTACCAGAGGGTGGGGAAATACCAGTAGACCAACCTTCCATAAAGGCTTGCCTGGAGCTTGATGTATTTTTATCTGTCCAAATTTTTGTGAGAGTATGACCTGCGTTTACCCACGTTTCGTCCTATTAGTAAATTGGCCTTCCTTCAGCCCGAAATTTTCGTATAGATCTTAGATACTTTCTTCTCCAACATATTATCTCTTCCCGGTCAATCAAAAGTGATTTTCGGTCTGATTTCTCCCACCGGAAATTTAATTCTTTTAAAACTTGCCACAATTTGGTTCGTCCGACATGTGGCAAATCCGGGTCGTCTCTAACTTCTTGTAAAATTTTGTTTAAGTTAGGTATTTCTTTTTTGTAAAAAAATTCGTGAATTTTCCTTCGAATACCATTTTTGGCAAATTCATCAATTTCAATAGTTTTTCTCCCCCTCTTTAAGTATTCATTTGGGTTAGCTATACCTTTTTTTTTCTCTCTGATAGGAACCTATATATTGTTGACTCCCCTACGCCCGTCATGTTGTCACAACTCTTGATTATGTTCTGAACAGTGTTTGTGGGATTCTGAGAAACCAGAGCATCGTGAACGTTCAAAACAATAGTCTTCTCTCTTGGTGAATAGACAGACTTACTGACTGTTCGCAACAGTACCGGTGTAAAACTTGATGATGTTGATGATGATGACGAAGCCATCGCAAGCAATCAAACAAAACAAGCAGGAACGGAAGGTACGTATATGTTTGTAGGAATATGAAAAAAAGTTACTCACGCACTACACAAAATTCGCAAAATAAATATTAGAGACGTTAATTACTGCCGTAGACGCCGAACCACCAACGAGCCGTAAATTAAATGCGATTGAAAAATGTACTAAACCAAAAATTATTTTCGTTCGTAACAACTTCACCCTTTCAAGGCAAGTTTCGAATATAAACTGAAGCTTTATATTTAATGAATAAACACCTCAGGAACCTCCGCCTATGATTTTACGAGTTTTACGACCGTTTTATGACTTGGGCCCTCATTTTGTGCTATCGACAAATTATGAACAGACTATAGTAATGTCAAATGTATCTTCAATTATACCACACTCGGTCATTGAGCGGAAACTTGAAGAAATGGGACTGAATATGCTTCGTCCTATCACATTCCTCAGAATAGGGATCAATAATCCTGAATTCAGTCACATACTTAGTTTCCGTAGGCAGGCCCATATCTCTCCTTCTGATGATGTTACTATTCCTGACTCCCTCATAGTAAATTTTGACAACACCTCATACCGAATATTTCTTTCCGATGACAATCTCAATTGCTTCAGGTGTAAAAAACACGGTCATATCGCTTCCATTTGCCCAGAAATCGTAAATGAAGCCTCAGACTCTAATAGCCCGAATTTGAACCTCCCTGAACAAATACCTTCCATTGAAGTACTGCCTGAAGAAGTATCACTTCTGGATCTGAACATACCTACACCTTCCCAAAAACGACGTATATCTGAAATATCCAGTCCTGATATAGGAAATAATACGACAGAGGAACCTATAGTAAACAATTTTACTAAACCAATCGTGCCTAATCCAAAAAAAAACCAAGAAAGCTAATACAGAAAATTTATTCGATATGCAGTCTCTGATTCAACCCGCCAAACTGATGATTGAACAAGAAAATCCTCCTTTTCCTTTAAATTTCAATCAACTAACCGATTTTTTAGAAAACTCATTTGGAAATTCAGATCCACTAAATATAGCTCGAAACTACACTGACAATGTTCACGGACTCCTCGGTATGCTTGCTAAAATCTACCCAACACTAACAGAAAGAGGAATTGAAGCTAGAATAACAAGAATCGAGAAAAAAATCCTCAAACAATTGAATCACGAAGTAGAAACTGATTCAATCATGTCATTATCAGATCAGGACAGCGAATGTTGCCAAGAAATGTACTAGGACAATTTATCAAATCTAACAATTCATTAAATTCATACTACAGTGGAATATCAATGGGTTATTTACCCACCTAGAGATGCTTAAGATATTAATGAGAGAAAAAAACCCTCTTGTTATCTGCCTGCAAGAAACTCATTTCCAAAACAACCGCACTTATACCATGAACAACTTCAGATTTCTCCATAAAAATAGAGATTCACAAAGAGCTAGTGGTGGCGTATCCATCCATATCAAAAACTCTATTGAAGCGGAGGAGATTCCTTTAACAACTAATTACGAAGCAGTAGCTGTATCACCTACAATAAACAAGAAGATTAATATATGCAATATTCATATCCCACCACGTCAAGATATTCATTTGAATGAATTAGTAGATATCCTACAGCAGATCCCTAAACTACGTCTGATTCTGGGAGATTTCAATTCACACAATATCGTATGGGGCTGCAAAACGACAAATACTAGGGGAGCAATATTAGAACAGTTCATCGACCAGTTTGACCTCATGCTACTCAATACAGGCGACATAACTCGACTCAACCTAGCAACAGGAAATCACTCAGTGATCAACTTGAGCTTATGCGATCCTAGTTTATATATGAAGTTTTCCTGGAACGTTTCTTCGTATTCGTATGGCAGTGATCACTTCCCAATCTCTATAGATAGTAATCACAACTCCCAAACTCCCAATCACAACACAACAAAGTTTTTGTTTCGGGGTTGAAATTAGATGATTTTAATGTATTTCCACGTGTTAAAACCGAAAGTGACCATAAAAATTATATATTAGCTCTTGTTTTCAAGATATAGTATCATTATATTATATATATGTATATTGAGTTTTCAACAAATGAAATATTTCATCACTAACAGTTGGTACACATGTTTGTTTACATAACACCCCTCTCATCAGCTGTTCTTAAGTAGTAAACATAACCTATGTGAGTTTGTCAATTGTACGCACGTAGTTGCTATTGAAATTATCGTGTGAAGTTGATTTTTAAATTAATTTAAGTGCTGATCTGAAATGCCTCGAAAGTGTGTGAATTCTGTCGATAGCTTTTGCTATATATGTGGTGAAATAACATTTAAGGCTCAGAAACGTAAAATGACACCTATCGTTAAGACAGCCTATGAACATTATTTTGGTGTGAAAGTTGGGGACCAAGATAAATCATGGGCTCCTCATATATGTTGTAATTCTTGTTCCGTCATATTGCGAGAGTGGCTGAAAAATAAAAACCGGGCAATGGCTTTTGCAGTACCTATGGTTTGGCGTGAGCCTACCAATCATACAGACAACTGTTATTTCTGCTTAACTCCTCCCATTAAGCAAGGTTTATCTATGAAGAAAAGAGGAACGGTTAAATACCCTAATCTCCCATCTGCTCTTCGGCCTGTACCACACTCAGACAATTTGCCAGTCCCTTCTCCACCTCAAAACTATGAAATTTTAGAGGAAGGTGATGAAGACTGTTTAGAAGGAGCAACCCATCCTTCTACATCCTATGACCCTGATTTTGAGGTAAGCGATAGGTCTAGTGATCCGCACAGAATTAGTCAAGCAGAGTTGAGTGACCTTATAAGAGATCTTCGCTTGTCTAAGGAAAATGCTGAGCTGTTAGGGTCAAGACTACAACAGTGGAATCTTCTAAAACATGATGTGAAAATATCTCAGTACACACAGCGTCAAAAAGATTTGCTTCCTTTTTTTGAGAAAAAAGAAAACCTCGTAGTTTGTTCTGATGTTAATGGTTTGATGGACTGCTTGAATTTTGATCACACTCCATCTGAATGGAGACTGTTTATAGACTCTTCAAAACTAAGCTTAAAAGCTGTACTTCTGCATAATGGAAATCAGCTACCCTCTATTCCTATGGGTCATGCAGTTCACATGAAGGAAACGTATATAAATATGAAAACACTTCTCCAATCAATCAAATATGAACAACACAAGTGGCACATCTGTGGTGATCTGAAAGTCCTCCTAGGAATGCAATTAGGGTTCACCAAGTACTGTTGTTTTTTGTGTCTGTGGGACAGTCGGGATAGAAAATCTCACTATAAAAAAATGAACTGGCCTACACGAGACCTAAACCCTAATGAGAAAAATGTAGTTTACGAGCCTCTTGTAGATCCCAAGGATGTTCTCCTTCCCCCATTACATATTAAGTTGGGACTAATGAAAAACTTTGTGAAGGCCATGGACCAGGAACGACAAGCTTTCAAGTACTTGAGAGCAAAGTTTCCCAGGTTGAGTGATGCTAAAGTCAAGGAAGGCATTTTTATTGGGCCTCAAATCCGTGAAATCGTAAATGATCCTGCTTTTGACATGATTTTAACAGGAAATAAAAAAAGAGCCTGGGAAGCCTTTAAGGGGGTTGTACATGGGTTTTTAGGTAACAAAAGAGATGATAACTTCACAGCATTGGTTAAAGAGCTTCTTCGAGCTTACCACCAACTTGGATGCAACATGTCCTTAAAAATTCATTTTCTTCACTCTCATCTTAATTTCTTACCACAAAACTGTGGAGCTGTGAGTGACGAACATGGAGAAAGATTCCATCAAGACATTGCCTTAATGGAACAGAGATATCAGGGCCGTTGGAATGAAGCAATGCTTGCAGACTACTGCTGGTCTGTGTGTAGGGATGCTCCAGAAGTGTTTTATAAAAGACAAGCTAAACGACAGCGATCTTACAATGAATCGGATGGACTTAATTGAAATTTGGTGATACAAACTTCTTTTATTTGTCAAAACACTAAGAATAATGTTTTTTTTTATTAATTTTGTACTTAAAATATTCTAAAAGAAACATAACAATATTGTTTCATGTACTTTCACTTTTCACGTATAGTATAACTACTCTTTAAGATTAAGTACTGTGTATCTCAAAAACCAGAGCTAATAAAAATTTTTCATTGTTATTTTCGTTTTTATCACCCCAAAATTAGTAAAAATTGACTAATTTAGTGTAGGAAACAGTCAAAAAATATTTTTTTGTTGTGTTGTGTAATGTTCACGAAAAATGGAAAATCAAGGAAGCCACTATTGAACAGTGGAATTTGTTTTCTGATCTGGTTGATATGAATCTAACTTCATTAACGCCTCCTGAGATATCAGTTGAAAATATCGTAGAACAATTTTCTAACATTATTGTCGAAGCAGCAGAAACATCCATTGGAAAATCTTCCAAACTGAAAAAACACATTCCCGTCCCCTGGTGGATTAAGGAATGTGAAACCGCCATAAAGCTCAACAAAACCGCCCTCAACAAATTGAAGAGAAACCATTCTGAAGCAAATCTTATACATTTCAAACAAACCAGAGCACATATGAGATTCATCATCAAACGCAGTAAAAAGATATCTTGGAAAGCGTATGTTGAAAAAATGAACTCTTCAACTCCATTAACTGAAATCTGGAAAAGCATTAAGAGAATAAAATGTTTGAATTATAATACTGGAATAACATGCCTAAACGAAGATGGTAATATAATCTCTGGAAATGAGGAAATAGCAGAAACTCTCTCCAATATTTTTCAAGAGCAAACGAGTGATGAAAACTATACACCTGAATTCTATAAGAAAAAAACAGAAGAAGAAGATATAGATATTGATATATACAAAGACAACCATTCCACTTTGAATCTTCCTATTACACTCATAGAATTGCACTATGCATTGATGAAGGCATCTGACTCTAGTCCGGGTCCTGATAACATTCCATACGTCTTTCTACAAAAATTAAGTGAAGAAGGAATCAATCATCCCCTCAATATTCTAAATGAAATTTGTTTATCGCAACAGTTTCCAAGCAAATGGTCAGAAGCAATAATCATCCCGATACCTAAACCAAACAAAAACAAATCAGAATCAAAGTCATACAGACCCATATCATCAACGCAAGACTCGTCTATTTTCTAGAACAGAATGATCTGATCATTTCAGAGCAAAGTGGATTCCGAAAAAACCGCTCCACGTTAGATAATCTGATAAATTTAGAATCGGACATACATGAATCGTTTGCAAAAAAGCAAACATTGATGGCAGATTTTTTTGATATCGAACGAGCTTTTGACAGAGTCTGGAGAAAACAAATAATAAAACAACTGCACTCATGGGGTGTTCAAGGTAACCTTCTAGTATTCATTAATAATTTCCTTTCGAAGAGACTGTTTAGAGTGAGAACTAATGGAGTATTATCGAATACCAAAATACAATAAAATGGAATACCACAAGGTTCATCTTTGAGCTCAACACTGTTTCTCGTTTCCATAAATGATATACTTGAGGAAATTCCATCACCAACTAAAGCCAATCTGTATGCTGATGATCTTGTGCTATATACAAACAGCAGAAATATCCACTCCGCAGCTAGACTCTTACAGGACGCAATACATGGTTTAGAAAGATGGTCGCAGAAAACCGGTTTGCAATTTTCACCAAAAAATACTAAATGTATCATTTTCTCCAGAAAAAATAATGATATTTTTCCCTCCATTATGCTTGAAGGCCAGCAAGAACAACAGGAAGGAACGGCTATGGAAAATCCCTTGTCCCCCTACCTGGCAGACCTGTTCATGAGCAGATTCGAAATGGAAACTAAAGAAAAGTCAAAGTAATTTCCTAGGATTTGGCTAAGGTATGTGGATGATATTTTCGCAGTATTCGATACCAAAAAATCGAATATCGAGGACTTTGTTTCCTTTTTGAATAATAGATGTCCATCAATAAAATTCACGTATGAATTAGAAAATAAGGGACAACTACCATTTCTTGACGTTTTGGCAATGAGGAGCAAAGATGGAGGGTTAGAATACGATATATTTAGAAAAGAAACAAGCACGTACAGGTATATTCCTGACAGTTCACATCACTGTGGACAGCACAAACGTGCTGGGCTGAATTTTTTGGTGCATCGTCTTTTGACTTTCCCTCTAACACATGATAGGTTCACAAAAGAAAAACGTACAATACAGGAAATAGCAGCCACTAACGGTTTCACGAGGGGTATTGTAGATGACATAATTAGGAAAAAGAAGTTTAGGTTAAGAATGAACGAAATCTCGACTTTCAGAAAGGACAGAAACCAAGATAAATACATCTCAGTTCCATACCACCAATATACGAAGAACTTTGGAAAGATTTTCAAGGAGCTAGGTATGGAGGTAGTTTTTAAAACAAGTCATACACTGCAGAGCCTTTTGGGAAGTCCAAAAGACAAAGTCGAGAATTCTGAAAAGTCTGGAATTTACGAAATTGAATATAAGGATTGCGATGCAAAATATTATGGACAGACAAAAAGATCTATTGAAGTGAGATATAAGAAACACATAGCACACTCAAAATATGGAAGACCTGAAAAATCAGCAGTCGCCCATCATATTTTGCAACAAAACCATTCCATAGACTTCAGTTCTTTAAGATTAGTTAGACAAGTTAACAACAACAGGCCTATGAGAGTGTAGAAATAAGTGAACATAATAATATTATGAATAACGATAACGGACAATACCAAATAGCATACTATATAGCTTGTTGAAATAATATTGTTGGGTTTACTGATTACTACAAAAAGACACATTGTAAATATATTTAGATAGGCAATATTGTGAAACTAATTTTATATAGCTGAAAATTGTTCTATATATAGCTGTAACATTTAAACATACATAAGGACATATTGTAAAATAATAGAAAGGCCAATTGTAAAATTAATTTAGGGTGGTACACTTGTATGAGTGGGTATTACTGATTACCTGCCTGTATGATGTACCTGACTAGCAAAAGTATCTTTAGTTTTGAGTAGTTTTTAGTTTTATCTTTCTCTTGAAGATGATCACTTGGTGATCGAAACACGTGTCGAAGTGTAAAATAACGATTTGGTGTTGGGAAAAAACTCCAGTAATATTCATTACTACACCAAAGGTTCCGAACAGTACATCATAAGTACATACGGGTAGATGAAATTATTTTCCTTTGAGAAGTCCTTACTAGTTAACCAAACTTGGGTGTATACGAACTTCCATTTTAATTTTTTCCTAAGTGAAAATGACAGATGAAAATATGGTATATGAACCAGCAGTCAATGTGTGATCTAATGTTTCAGGCGCAGTTCCTTTCATTCATCATCATTTATGGAAGATTGCTGTTGAAACCATCTTGCAAATATCCAAAATTAATCAGCTTTTTCTTCGTACCACAAAATTTTTTCATGCTACTGCTGTTCGCAGATTTTTATAGGAGAGCCTATTTTTCGAAAAAGAAGAACTGAACATCGAAATGAAATTCCTCACAAGTGAGTTATACGTCCATTTACTCCGAACAAATAATTGAAGAATATTGATGTTGCAGATCTCCGATGGAAGAAAACTTCGTTTTAGAAGTCGATAGATGTAATTTCACTCAGCGTTGTGTTGTTGTATGTTGCCACAGTCATAAATGAATTACCATATTAATTCAACTTGCTCTGACATGATATTTTTTGGACTCTCAGCTGATGCGGTGGTGTACAATAAAACATTTCCTAGTGACGACCAGTTTTTGAAATACAAAAAATTTCATGACTTTGCATTTTTAATTCTCTTATTCTGTTCGAGTTTAGCGTCTTTCGTAATTTGGCCCTTCAAGGACTGGTGTTGCCATACGGCAACAGAAATGAACAGTTTTCTGTTGGTCAAATTTCTATAGGTTTTTCAGTGAAAACATAGATGGCGGTATTCACGCCAATAGTTTGTTGAAGTGTCAGTTGAAAGAACCGTGTGTTGTGTATGTCTGTCCACTCCAGTGTTATAAAAACACGATTTCGTTAGGGAATATCAAGAAGACTTCTCAAAAATGGATATCGAGTTTACGTAAGTATAAATACAAAGAGATTGTTACAGTTTTCGAAAATAAATTCATTACGATAGCTTTAGGAATATATTATCAACGTAACGGCGGCAGAAATTACGAGAGTTTGCAGAATTTTTCGGAATCGTGAAGCTTTAGAACTCGATGTTGCCATGTGGCAACACGAGTCATTTCGGTAGACTACTTTTTTACATTTTACTTTTTTTTTTCTAGCGATGGGCTAACTCTCGAAGAAGCTCTTCTAATTCCGTATAATGATGATTTATAGATGTCGACCAAATTTATGTTGAGCCTCCGAATGAGGGTGCTCATTGCCTTCATCCTCCATCCTCCCGGTGGGAAGGATGAAGGCGGACTCGTTGATAATTCATCTCGGAATCAGTTGAATGCTCCAGTTCAACTTGTTTTACATGGTGAAGATGATGAATTGGTTGAACCAGAAACGGAACATGTAGAAAAAGTTACTCATAAGGACATTGAATGGATCAAAGGCGATGTGGTAGAAAGTTCAGAAAATTATTGTCGTTCAGATTATGAATTTTTTGAAACTTTAACCTTAACAGAAATGTTCTAGTTTTTCATAGACCATGACGTACTTTCTTTACTGGTAGAAGAATCAAACAAGTACGCGCAATTTAAAAATTTGCCATCTCCTCAAATTACTTTAGATGAAATGAAATGTTTCGTTGCTATTCTGATTTTATCGGGATGTTGTCAATTACCTGGAAAAAAATTACTGGAATACTGATGGCGATCTTGGTAACCAACTAGTGATGGATGCAATGAGAAGAAACCGATTTTTAACAATTTGGCGGTATCTACACTGCGCAGATAATAATGCACTAGATCCAAATGACAAATTTTATAAGTTGCGACGTCTAAGTGATTTACTGAGGCAAAAATTTATGAAGTTTTTTGTTCCAGAAGAAGATTTAAATTACGATGAGTGTATGGTGAAATACTTTGGAAAGCACTCATGCAAGCAATTCATCCGAGGTAAACCAATCAGATTTGGATACAAGATATGGTCGCTGATCAGCAAATATGGATATCTTGTGAATTTTTCCTAATATCAAGGCAAAGATAGGCGCCTTAACGAAGAATACCAAACTGTGTTTGGAAAATCTAATGCTCCTTTGCTGATGCTACTGGATGAGTAACCAGAATAAAAGAAAACACAGCGTTACAACCTATTCACAGAAAATTTATTTACAAGCTTGCACCTTCTTAGTCATCTGAAATCAAGAGGTTTCTCATCCACAGGAACCATTCGCGACAACCGAATCCCTAAAAATTGCCCGTTAGTATCCAAAAAGGATATGAGTAAGAAAGAACATGGTGACTTCGATTCTTGTTTGGATAGAACTAACGGAATTCTACTAACGCGTTGGACTGACAATAATGTAGTTTCAGCAGCTTCGACCAAATATGGGGTAGCCCCACTTGCTAGTTTAAGACGATATTCAGCGAAGGAGAAAAAATTGTCCAAGTAACAAGACCGAGCTTGATTTCCAAATATAACGCATCCATGGGAGGCACGGATCTGGTGGATGAAAATATTGCACGATGGAGGATGAGTCTACGTGAAAAAAAATGGTGGTGGTGTTTTTTCTCATGGCTACTTGATGCCGCAATTTAAAATGCCTGGGTCCTGTACAAATAGTCTGGCAACAAAATAACTCAACTACACTTTCGTCAAGACATTGACAAAACATACCTCAACAAGTACAAGAATCCACCGAAAGGAAAAGGTAGATCATCTGCAAGTAAATCGAGCAAATCTTACACCCGTATTGGTGATGATGTGCGATATGATAATATAGGGCAGTAGAAAAAAAAGTTAGATGCAATGGCGACAATTGCAAATCAATTATGCGCACAAAATGCATTAAATGTAATGTAGGAGTTTGTTTGTCATGCAATGTTGGATACCATACTCGAATGTAGTTTTTTTAATCAATAAAAATATTTTTTTTTATGAAACATAGCACTGTGTAAGTTACTCGCGTTGCCAACACTGGCAACACTAATTTTTGAAGAAAGTAAGAAAAATGTCACTATATTCTTTGGGTAAATCTATTTGTTTCGTTCAGAAAATAGAATTTGGAAATATACTTTTGCAAATTTCTAAAATAAATTAATTCCGTCCTCAAAGGGTTAAGATATGTGATACCAGAGACATTTTTTTTTGAAATGATAACTTCTTATGGGAGGGTAAATCACTTCGTTACTTAACGCGTAACGGCGCCAGTTTGTCTGACTTCTCTTTCTCTCACGCATACGCAGCGAAAGGCAGGCTCCTCCTCTCTCGTTGATCAGACGATCAATGTTAAGTGTGCGTTAGACATGTACTGTTGACAGCATTATAAAAATCTAACCAGCAAGCACGTAATATTCTTATATTGTGTAAAACATGGCTTTAAAATAATGATACTAATTTTGTGTATGCACATCATGTATGTATTTGTATCTGTAGAGTAGTGAGGGGGAGTGTAGGCCCACATGTGACCCATTGTACATCCTCCCAAGGAGTTGTTCTACTGGTCATCGCTCATCCTTTCTAGGAAAGTGGACAGGTCACTAGGAGACATCTCCTTTATATCGGCAGGTGTAGGTCATCGCCAGATATTTTTCTGGCAAAATTGCTTCCTTTGATTCTATCCCATCTCTTCAGGGATTGAGCATGGGTTTGACGTTTGGCTAGTTTCGCAATTGTCGAAGTCATTGCCTACCAAAGCTTTGGCTAAATCTTGTCTACTGTCAGTGTAGATTGTTATGTTTTTGCCAGAAATTCATTTCCTGGTAATTTCTTTTGTAGCGATCAAGATACCAACCAGATCTGTTTGAACCACGCTGGTATTTTTTTCCATTCCACACTTAATCTTTAGACTTAGTCATCTGGAGTATACTCCACATCCTGAGCCTTATTTGATTCTTGAGCCGTCTGTATAGATACTTATTGTAGCAGGGGAGCCCACGATGTAAAATGTGGGGATTTACTCGAGCGTCATTAAGACCTATTAGGTTGCAAAGCTTAGATGATAAGAAGAAAAAAATGTTATATAATATATACTTTTTCATCGTTGGGGGAAGCCGCTATAGATTTTTAAATATGTAAAAAATACTGTTGCATGGACATACTCGAGGGCGTCAGATATTGATAGCATCAATGTCCTACGTATTTTTAATAATGTTGGTATGTTGATCTGATCGTTTGCATGATGTGGGTGGTTGTACGTAAGGGTTAAAAGTGAAAAGGAAAAAAAATCAATCGAGCGCGTCAGATTTTCTAAGGGGGTGTTAAGTGCAACAAAACAAAGCTCTCATTCAATAATCTGACGATTTCGATCTGACGCAAACTCGCGGCCATTATTATAATGTGCGAAAAAAATTCGTCATTTTGAAATACTCAAGCGCGTCAGATTAAAATATATATGGTTCATCTTTATGTTTAAGACGTGCTGTCTCATAATCTGACGATTATCTAGAGGGATTAATCTGACAAAAACAAATTTTTTTTTGATTCATTGAACTTAATTAAATGAAAAGATCAAGAAATAGCATGCAAATAATTAAGTGTATGTTTTTCAAGTAGAATACTTGTATTTATAAGAAAATAATGTTTTTGAAATGCTCAAAAAATGTAATCCTTTATAATTAATTAATTGATGAAGAAAAGAGAAATGAAACTTTCTATGTTTTTTACCACTTTTATTTTTTATTGTATAAGTTTGAAAACCAAAATGTATATTTGGCATTCATAGACCTAGAAAAAGCTTTCGACAAGGTACCAAGAACAGAATTATGAGAGAGTCTGAAAAATAAAAATATCGATGAAAAAACCATGAATATGATTAAAAACATATAAAGAACTAATAGAAATTATGTTATCAAGAACATCAAGAAATCAGAAGGTTTCAAAACAAAAGAGGGTTTGGGACAAGGTAGATCATTGAGCCCAATGCTTTTTAACATTTTCATGGACGACATCATCAAGGAATGTGATAGAAATAGCAAAAAAATGTGCATTGGATATAAAAATATGCAAAGAGTAGAGATAGCTGAGGGAACATTTACCGATGACAAAATACTGATAGCTGAAAATGAAGAACGATTACAACATATCATCTAAAAGAACAATTCGTTCAGGCCAGTCTCAACACCCTACACAGTAGGTTAATGGACTGACACCTATCAGAAAACAACTACTCCCCTGGCTAATACCACGAAGGGCGTTGGATTATATCCGACAGGTGTCAGTGCAGGATTCTTCACTGAAGTTATTCCTGCATATGCTGCACTTCAGTGAAGAATCCTGCACTGACACCTGTCGGATATAATCCAACGCCCTTCGTGGTATTAGCCAGGGGAGTAGTTGTTTTCTGATAGGTGTCAGTCCATTAACCTACTGTGTAGGGTGTTGAGACTGGCCTGAACGAATTGTTCTTTTAGATGATTTGATTTATAGCCAGTCTTCAAGTATGCCCACTGACTATACGTGAAAGATTTCTTTCCTTTTACGAGGAATTGGGCAAATTTGGATATGCAGTTGGTTACCTCGTTCACAGGCAGATGGAGCGACGACAAACCTGTTGTTTGTTGTAGTCTTCAGCTTAGTTCGAGGAATGATACTCTGACGGAATTTGATTTTCAAGTATCGGAAATCATCGACTTTATGTTGATGATATACACTACCTTGCACTGACGAGTGGCCAAACAGCCCGAAACCGGTCTGCAAGTGTGTTCCAATAATTGAAAATCTATTGCGGCAGTTGTATCGCCAACAGCCCACTGACTATACGTGAAAGATTACAACATAATATAAAAATATGGAATGAAACACTGAAGAGAAAACAAATGAGAATGAACAAAGATAAAACCAAGGTAATTACCATAGGAGGCGAAGAAATAAATATAATGATAGATGATAAAAAAATAGAACAAGTAAAAGATTTCAAATATCTAGGCGTAACAATAAACGAAAAAGGAAGACAAGAAGCAGAATTTAACAACAGAATCGACATGTGCCTTGGAACTTAGTTTTTTTATATTTTTCTTTGTTGACAATTTCTCAACATCAACTTTTCTAGATTTATTTTTCTTCCCGTTTTCCTTTTCCTTACAAAATATAAAAAAGGAGGTTACATACAGCGCCATCTGCTTGCGAATAGATCAAGCAATAATATCGATATATCAAACAGTTTACGTACAGCGCCATCTGTCCCCGAATAGATCATATAATACTGTTGATATATCAAGGAGGTTACCTACAGCGCCATCTACCCGCGAATAGATCAAGCAATAATGCCGATAATTCTGTCAATACAGATCCCAAGCTTGAGAGTTACAAACAAACATACATACAAACAAGCATACATACAGACAGGTGAAGCTAATACAAAGCGTGTAAAAAGAGAGTCATCATGAGCGTACCTCGTTCAGCAGAAGTAACTTGTCTGGATGCCAAACAGTCCATATAAGGACAAATTGAACATTACAGAAAGCTGAAGGAGGAAATTAATGCAAAAAATGTCTAGGGTCTACAGAAGTATATGATTAAGTATGTTGAAGGTAACCCCAGAATAGTTGAAGATTTAAACTAAATGCGTCCAGCAGTTATAGTGAACCAAACCAACGCAGCATCTCTTGTTATTATCAGAATGTGAGGGGTCTCAACAGTAAAATTGACTCTTGAGTATAAACAATCAAACTGTATAACTAATTACCTGAACAGAATGTTAGGTCTGCTTTTTTCACCTCTTTCTTGTTATGTTACCCATGAAAATTTGTCTTTTGTACCTGAAAACAACCACCATCCTGCATTAAGTATCAAAATAGCTGATATACACATCAAAGAAAAGAATTTGAAGTTCAACCAATCAAACATCACATATAACTTTAGGAAAGCGAACTTTCCATCTTTGAAGGAGAGATAGAGGAAACTGATTGGTGTAATTTAGGTACGTCCAAGGACGTTAATAAATTAGTCGATAACCTATATTCAATTTTACATGGCATTTTTGAGGATCATATACCCAACTTCAAAAATTTTAGTCATGTTTATCCTAAATGGTTCCATTCTGATATCATAAATAACATCAAACAGAAGGCTAAATTCAGAAAAAAATTCAGGAAATTCAGGATAGATTTGAATTCCAACGTTTGCGTGCTTTGATTAGAAGCCAAATAAAAACCGCACATGTTGTCTAGAGATCCTGGCAGATTCTGGTCATATGTTCACTCTAAGAATAACGTCATAAGAATACCAGGATCAGAAACCTACTTAGGAAACAAACTCGGGAATCCTCAAGATATTGTTGATGCCTTCAGTTATTTTTTCAGTGAGGTGTCTTCAAAATCTGGCTTTTGAACAAAGTTGGTACAGTGAATAATTATGTTCATGTTAGTTTTTACCCCATTCAAGAAAATGAGGTTATATCTGCAACTGAAAAACTAAAGGACAAACTGTCATCAGGCCCATATATGATCCCATCATTTTTGTTGAAGGATTGTGCAGGAGCATGCATTGGCAAAACCTTCAATAAGAATTTTTAATTCATGTCTGATATCTGGAATATTCCCAGATATTTGGAAATTAGCTAACGTACCTATGTCCTGTATACAAAAGTGGTGAAAAATCTTATATAGAGAATTACAGACCCATATCTATTTTATGTATGTTTTATAAAATTTTTGAGATTATTTTATATAATGTTCAACGGAAACAATCTCAACATCAACATAGATTTGTTACTAAGCGTTCTACTGTTACAAATCTAGTCATTATTACTCAATTTATTTCCGAGGCATTAGATAACAATGGCCAACTTGATGTTATATACACGAATTTCTCTGAAGCATTTGATAAAATTGATCATAGTATCTTGCTTTTTCAGCTGATGCAATCCTATCTGACATGTAGAAAACAATTCGTCTCCTATAACGGTTCTAAATCTAGAACATATATAGCTCCTTCTGGTGTGCCTCAGGGCTCCAACCTAGGCCCTCTTTTGTTTTTATTGTTTATTAATGACTTATGTGAAAGTTCAGCTTGTGAGCGGGTATGCTTCGTGGATGACTTGAAATTATTTTCTATGATCAAGGAAGTACGTGATTGTGTGAATTTTCAATCTAAATTAGAATTTCTTGTTGCTTGGTGTAGCAATAATAAATTGAAACTCAATGTGGAGAAATGTAAAGTGGTGAGTTATAGTCGAAAAAGAGAGGTTTATACATTCCCGTATGTAGAACAGGATTCAGATCTGCTGAGATGTAATGAGATCAAAGACCTAGGGGTAATATTCGATCATAAATTAACATTTGGTAGACATATTTTACAAAAAGTTTCAGGATCTCTCAGAGCTTATGGTTTCATTGTTAGAAATTGCAAAAACTTTCATAATATCAAAGCCATGAAGCTGTTGTATTTCACCTACGTACGTTCGAAGATAGAATATGCAAGAATCGTCTGGAGACCATTCTGTGAGATTAATAACATAGCCATTGGAAGAGTTCAAAGGAAGTTTTGAAAATTTCTAATTTTCAGAATAGATGGTTCTTACCCTGAGAGAGGAATCAGTAATGATGTCATATATGAACGTTTGGAACTTTTTAGTTTAGAGCATCGCAGAAAATACTCGTCACTCATATTTTCATTCAAGTTAGTGAATGAGAGAGTTGACTGTCCTAAAATTTTTGAACAAATCAACTTCAATGTAACACGGCCAGCTTCACGATCTCAATCCATTTTTAGACCTCTCAGAGCAAAAACTAACACTATACTCAATTCCCCAATATATGTTATAATTTCAATAGCATTTGTGCCTATGGTGATTTATTTTTTACTAACCTTCACAACATTATTAGAATTGCTAACATGTACTTGAAGTAGGTAATTAGAATTAGTTTTTCTTTTTTGTTCATTTTATTTTTCTTTTATGGTTAAGTATTGTGAATACAATTTTTATATTGTCCTGTAACTGTTGGACAGTTATTATTATTATTAATTTGTTTTGACCCGTTTGCAAGCTTTCTTGTTTGTTTTTTTGTTAAGACGTGGCACATTTTAGGAGC
Source organism: Leptinotarsa decemlineata (assembly GCF_025532065.1). Taxonomy (NCBI): domain Eukaryota; kingdom Metazoa; phylum Arthropoda; class Insecta; order Coleoptera; family Chrysomelidae; genus Leptinotarsa; species Leptinotarsa decemlineata. Next base: position 13,594,597 of record NW_027412674.1, read on the forward strand.
AGTTTTTGAATATGAAACCAATAAGTCTTCTTGATGTTTAGAAAAAATGCTTTTATTACCTATATTAGGACGATGCACATACGCCTCCTCAGAATTCCGTGCCTTTTCAACAATTTTTGCCAAGCAGGCCCTGGATATGCCAAAGGTTAATGCCGTTTCATTTATAGATTGGTTTTCGGCAAGAACCTTTCTTACAGCCTCTTCTATTGCGGTAGTTGTAGGCCTGTGTCTCTTATTCCTTCCAGATGCTTACGTGGACATGTTTCTTGAGCCTGATATGAAAACAATATTCAAAAGACGGCAATTTGAAACTAAAAGTTTGTAGTATATCGAAAGAGTCAGATTTCGTGCCATGAAAGAGCCGGCTCTGTCAAAGCCTCCACAAGTGGCTATTTCAAAACATTTTGTCATTTAAGTTGTAACCTCAAAACACAGATATTTCGAGTAAACATTATGACATCAATATTATCGTAAAATAATGCTAAATATATGCGTACCAATACAGTATATCAATTTCAACAAGTCATGCTGCACTTTTCTTTGTAAAACAAGTTAAGTAAACGCAAGAAAAATTACTTTTTGGTCCTAAAATCTTTGACGTGGTCTACCGACGACATTCGTTTTCGCAGAATTGTCTGTTTGTGGATGACAGCTATCCAGTGTTGCCATACAAACATTAAAATTAAATTATGGTAGGATTTTGGTGGTAAAAAATCACATCGGCTCTTTCCAAGCCTGGCTCTTTAATACACACTCTCCCTACAAACTATAAAACTTTCGTTTGAAGGTGGTTGACAATGTTTCATTGTGCATTATATCAGTTTGGACTTCCATTGTCGAATATGTTATAAAATGATTTGAAATACCTGAAAGAATCAATAAAATTTTAAAAAATTGCTGAAAATAACAATTATATTGAGCGAAAAAACTGAGATTACAATGGAATAAAATCAAGCAACAATTGAAATTGAACAATCAACAAGAAATGAAAATTAAAATTTAAGGTTACTTCACAGAAGTATGAATGAAATGAAAATTGGAAATTTTCATTTCTTGTCGATTGTCCAATTTCCAATTGTTGCTTGTATTTCATTTCACCGTAATGTCAGTTTTTCTGCTTAATATAATTGTTATTTTCAGCTTATCTTTTTAATTTTATTGATTCTCTGAGGGATTTTTCGCGTATGTTTTGGAGCACTCTGTATCACGTTGAACAAATCATCATGGCAATCAAATTATTTCGATATGGAAATAGGGTTATGAATATATTCCAATGATGATAGAAAGTGCATGACAATTTGTTTCATTAACGTTAGTGAGTCTATGTGATTAGGTTCAACAATGGCCCTAGTATTGAAAAAGTTGTATAAAGGATATTTCTGGGTTTTCAATGAATTATCTGGTAAGAAATGAAAATGATGATATTTTTCCTTGACTGAATTGGAAATCGGCCCAGTGAGATGACAAACAATCGTTATTCAATTGAAAATTTTGCAATATTTTGACTGACCACGACCAATATAATGTTTTATCAGTTGGTTCTCCGGAGTTATTTGAGTTACATGAAGAGGAATGTAGCAAAGCCTATGTTTGAGTATACTCAGAAATGGTGCTGAGAATGAAAAATTATGTATATACATTCCTACATTTCCTGATAATGCTAACTCGATTCAATAATAATAATAATATTCATTCAATTGGATATTCTATAGATGACATTGAGTATGTCAAAAAGTGTACAAATACAACATTTAAAATACAAACTCCGTGCACTTGAAGGCATAATATACAATTTACATAGATAATATAATATATAATAGTCAAAACCTGAAATAATCTGCTATTTATGCAAGAGCATCGTTATTAAAATCGGCCTAAAATGTTGGACATGTACATAATATATAATAGTCAAAACCAGAAATAATGTAACATCATCGTTATTGAAATCTTCCTTAAATGTTACACATGTAGATGGTCATAAGTTATCATCCATATACTCTTTGAGAGAATAATAGGATTTATCCAGGAGCAACTCTTTGATTTGATAGTTGTTACTCTGTTTCAGAACCAGATATTTTATTTTGCTTGGGAGTTTATTGTACAATGTAATGGCCCTAACGTTTGTTTGGAGGTGATTGACAATGTTTCATGGTGAATTTCACTAGTTCGGACTTCCATTGTCTAATATATAAAATGATTTGAAATCCCTGAAACAACTAAAAAAAGGGAGAATTAAAAATGAATAGCTGAAAATAACAATTATATTAAGCAAAAATACCATAAATGAAATAACAGTGAAATAAAATACAAGTAAAAATAGAACAATTGAACAAAAAATAAAAATGAAGAAATAAAAATGAAAATAAGAAGTTAAGGAATTCCAAGCCAAATTAGTATCGACGTATCGATTGTTAGTATCTACAATCATCTCCGGGTGGTGCCAGAACTGATTCCTCCGAGAGATGACTATTTATGGGTCGTTCGAGTCCTTTCACTTATCCCCGCTTTCCATTTTTTCCGCTTCACTGGTTCAGTGGGAGACCGTTTGGCGGGAGTTGGCCATTTTTCGCTTAATTATGGGTTTCCATATGTTGCGTATCTCTACGCTAGCTTGGCTGAATACGTTGTTGGACAACATGTATGCGGCTTCCTTGAATTTCCTCCTGAACCAATGTTCCTCTCTGTGTATGATGGGTCCAAAAATGGTCTGCTGTTCGAGATTTGCTGGTTTCCTCAAGCACAAGGAACACACACAGCGAGTGAAGCGGAAAAAATGTAAAGCGGGGTTAAGTGAAAGCACTCGAACGACCCTTGAATATTCATCTCTCGGAGGAATCAGTCCAGTCATCAACCGAAGACGATTGTAGATACTAACAATCGAAACGTTCTGAACTAAAGGCTTGGAATCTCTCAACTTTTTATTTTTATTTTTATTTTTATTTTTATTTTTATTTTCATTGTCATTTCTTTATTTTTATTATTTGTTCAATTGTTCTATTTTTACTTGTATTTTATTTCACTATTATTTCATTTCAGGTTTTTTCCTCAATATAATTGTTATTTTCAACTATTCATTTTCAATAATTCCTATTTTTAATTCTTTCAGGGATTTCAAATCATTTTACATATTAGACAATATATAACCGAACTAGTGAAATTCTTAATGGCCATAAGCCTGGGATATGATTCAGGTACAACCAATCTGTGTGTTGGCACTTCCAACTGTAGGGAATTTCTATTATTAAAAATAATAATAATAATAATAATTCTTTATTCTCCAGAAGGACAATACAAGTATTGTATAGGAGTAGTCGTTCATCTAAAATCAACAGAACATGATAACATTCAGTTAAATTGTATATAACAAAACAGTAAATTTGCATATATTATGATGGTTCATCTATAGTATAGAATAATTGTGTAACACATATATACATATACAGACATATACCGGGTGTCCCACATTTTATGTGACAGGCAATATCTGGTTTGTTGAAGGAGATACACAAAAATGTTTCATACAAAAGTTTCAGGAGTTCATGAGAGCTATATTTTGATATAATTTTTAAATATACAGGGTGTTTGGTGTAGGTGCTACAGACCAAAATTCCATTTTTTGAAATAGAATGCCCTCTATATCATTACATATTCAGATGCTACGTTGAATTCTGATATCATTTCATGTTTGGTTTTTGGAATTCGGTTACGGCGTTGTTGAGTTATTGCTTGAAATGTAAAGTCTTGAGAACGACTATTATTTTTAAAAATATCTCATACAATTATTCTCTCTGCATCAGATCACATAAAAATTAGTCAAAATTTTTGGTGTTCGAAGTAATGGTTTCAATTTTGAGTTGTGGAATTCAGTCACGAATCATTTTGAATATGAAACAATTGCGAAATTGAAAGAGGTGTATTCGAAAACAAATCTTTAATTAATAACAATGTAAATAATATAACTTGATAAATCATTTCATAAGAATGGTAGGTACCTAGAAATAAGTCATAAAAATTGTTCAAAGTGATGCCAATTAGATATTATACAGGCTTCGAAACGTCGAATCACTTCTCTCGTACAAGTCGCTCTTATAATATCAGGCGTAATATCACTGCACGCTAGTCGAATTTTCATTTTCTGATCATTCACATTCAAAGGGGAAGTAGTGAAAACAATATCTTTTAAATAACCCCATAGGAAAAAATCAAGCGGTGATAAATCTGGGGAACGAGCCGGCCACCGAATTGGACCCTTATTACCAATCCATCTATTTGGGTACGTTCTATCCAGATATTCAGTAACAACCTGTGAATTGTGAGGAGGAGCACCATCTTGTTGCCACCAAATTCCTTGTCGTTCTGCTATGGGAATATCTTCCATCAACTGGATCAAATCATTTTCTAGAAAATATAAATATCGCAATACATTGAGATTTTCATTGAAAAAGTAAGGTCCTATGATGCGGCCATTGAACAATCCACACCATACATTAATACCCCAAGTAGTTTGAAAATTACTTTCGCGGACCCAGTGGGGATTTTCTTGAGACCAATAGTGACTATTATGTCGATTCACAACTCCATTATTGTGGAATCGCGATTCATCGCTCCACAAAATTTGACTGAATATGTTAGGACTTTCATGTAATATTACCTGAATACAAGCAATGAATTCAAGTCGTCGTTCAAAGTCCGTGGGTTTCAAACCTTGTACCAACTGAATTTTGAATGGGTGGTATTTATTTTCTTTCAGAATTATCTGTACATTAGATTTACTCACACCGACTTCTTCTGCAAGAGTACGGATAGAAACATGTGGATGAATAATAATATAAGCCAACACATTGATCTCTAAATCTTCAGTTCTAACAGATCTCGTATGATAACGATGCTTTATAGTAGAAGGAAATGACCCAGTTCGCAATTTTTCTACAACTCTCGAAAAAGTCATTCGTGACGGAATGGGTCTGTCTGGAAAACGTTCTTGGTATAGACGTTGCGCTTGACGGCAGATTTTCTGACATTCCCCAAAAATTAATAACATATCAATGCAATCACTTGGACTAAACGCGAAAGGCATACTGGAGTTTACGCATAAAGAACACAGTTACTGTTTTGCAAAGAATCACTGAATCGAACTGACAAGTAGATACAATTCAACAACATTTGTTACTATGGCATCAACAAGCATAAGCTACTTGATGAAATTGGGCCATATAAAGCAATTCACCCTCAAGTTAGTCACATTCTCAAGAATTTCAATATTATATTCAACTGATATCGATATTGTATCGTAGAGGTGAGAATAATGGTTTGTATTCAGTAGTAGTCTAGTTCAATTCAATAAAAGATATAGACTGGATTCGTGTACGAGTAAATAAGTTTTTTTGAAACTTTATATTTGAGGAAAAGTGCAATAACTCAACAACGCCGTAACCGAATTTCAAAAACCAAACATGAAATGATATCAGAATTTAACGTAGCATCTGAATATGTAATGATATACAGGGCATTCTATTTTGAAAAATGGAATTTTGGTCTGTAGCACCTACACCAAACACCCTGTATATTTAAAATTTATATCAAAATATAGCTCTCATGTACTCCTAAAACTTTTGTATGGAACATTTTTGTGTATCTACTTCAACAAACCAGATATTGCCTGTCACATAAAATGTGGGACACCCGGTATACATATATTCACCCAAATACACAAATAACAGACGAATCATAAAGGATTTACAAATACTTATTATAATGCCTGATCGACTTTACAATAGCATCTTTCAACTAAAAAATGTTCAAGACTTTTTTTAAAACATGTTAAAGTTCGACTCTCTCTTACATAGTCTGGAAATTTATTAAATAATAAAGGACCTAGTGAGTTTGGAGAGTTTTTAGATAATTGAACCCTAGAAAAGGGTATATTCAGCTGATTTCCTATTCTTGTGTCATGTTTATGAATGCTAGATCTGGTTGAAAAACTGTTATAGTTACTAAATATATACACACAAACTTCAAAGATGAAGAGTGATGGTAGCGTCATGAATTTACATGTTTTGAATACATCAACACAGCTTTGTCGAGAGGATAAACTAAACAAATGATGTATTTGTGCAACAAATACATCATTAGCTCTCGAAGACCTTCCCCAGAGCGAGATGGCATATCGAAGTCTGGAGTCCACTTGGGCATAGTAGAGCATCAGCAACTGATCATTAGACAGAACTGATCTCAAATTACGTAATTGATAGGAAATAAGAATTCAATTTATTGATTAGGATTTTACAGTGTTCTCCCCAGGAAATATGTTCGTCTATATATAATCCAAGAAATCGGACGGTCTTATCAACTGACTGTAAGTCTCCGAAATCAACTACACTAGCTTCTTTTTGTCTATTGTGTAAGCGTATACATTTTGTTTTACTTGTATTCAGATGAAGTGAGTTGGCTCTGAACCACTGAGTCATATCAAAGGAAATTTTTTTACATTTCTGACGTATACAATATTCATCCCTATCTGATACAATAACTGATGTATCATCAGCGTGAACAATGATTGAGCTATCACGTATCTTCACAATATCGTTGATATAAAGTATAAATAAGGTAGGTCCTAGGACCAAACCCTGAGGAACAAGAATAATCATTGCACGATGACATATCGTTACCAATAGTGACACGATTGTTACGTTTACTCAAAAAACTATTTATCCATTCATAAGTGACACCTCGAATACCGTATCGAGATAGTTTATTCAATGAGACTGTATGACTGATGCAATCCAACGCCCTGCTTAGGTCGCAAAATACCCCAATAGGACACGCACCCGCATCAATGCATTTAATGACTTCAAGAACATATGAGTGTATTGCAGTTGTGGTCGATTTATTTTGCACAAAACCATGTTGATCCGCAGTTATGATATTGAAATGCTTGAGATAAGATAACAATCTCTCCAAGAATGATAGTTCAAATATTTTGGAAAAGATGGAGGGTACCTTAATTGGTCGATAGTTACTTATTAGAGAGAAATCACCTTTTTTATATACAGGTGTAATTTTACCAGTTTTCAAAGCTTGCGGGAATGTTCCATTTGCAAATGATAAATTTATGAGATAGACTAGTGGTGTCATAATATGTTTAAGATTACGTTTAACGATCACATGGGTTATTTCATCCGATCCAGAGGAAAATTCATTTTTCAGTTTTCTGTTGAGCATGACAAATAGTTCATGTTCATTAAACGGAAGTAGGAGGAAAGAACTAGACTATATTTTAATATTTTTCAAATATTAATTAGCTATATCTTCATCAAGCAATTCAATTTGTGAAATTAATTTCAGTTGTTCTTCTATTACCATTAAGAGAAGGAAAACGGGTTTTATGCGATTTTACATATTTCAATATAAGGGTGTCCCTGGACTTCCTCTTTTCCTCTCGGGAATGTATAGATGGGGTCAAAATATCACCATTACTTCATATAACTTTTTTTCCTAAAATCCTTCGTTACCAAGTAACGGGCCCTCGAAGTTACAAAATGAAAAATGTTTTTCTTTGATAACTTTTCAAGTGAATATTCAAAATCATCCAAATTTTGGTAATTGACTGAACAAATGAATTCCTTCGATGAGCTTTCATGCAGGAGTCAGTTGTTTTGCTACAAAGTCAGGAACGGACTACCCCCGATGGTCCACACCCCAAAACTTTGAAATGACAGATATTTTTCAATATTTTTCAACAAATTAAGGTTACTTGGACAATTTTATGAATAAAAGTACTCGTGTGGAAAGTCGATCGGAGCAACGAGTCTTGATAAAAATGTAGTTCTACTCGACGACATCAAACCCGCTCGTCCACCATTATTTGAAATGAATAATTATCAAAGCAGAAATAATAATGATAACGTTAATTCAACAACATTTATCCTGAGATGTCTACCATTATTCGAAAATATTAGTTTTTAAGGAAAATGGAAATGATAGGTAAAATGTTCATAACGAATTTTTAAAATGCAAACACGTTTAACTAACGAAACTCAAGAGCCTCAAGAGCAAACAGAAATGAAAAATCCGCTACAGAAACTGCTCGATATGACCACCTTCTCTCTCTATACATTTTCTTAGTCTGCGAAGACACCCTCTCTGTACTTGAAATAGCATTCCAGGATCGTTTCGTACGGCTTCACAATGTAATGTTATTCTATTCAACAATGCATCTCTTGTGTGAATAGGTGTAGCGTAAACAAGGCTTTTTAGATGCCCCCACAGAAAGAAATCCAATGGATTTAAATCCGGAGACCGCGATGGCCATGAATATGGCCCACCTCTACCAATCCATCTATTGTGGAAAATATGGTTCAGATGGTCACGCACAATCAAACTAAAATGAGGAGGAGCGCCATCATGCATAAACCACATATCTCTTCGGGTTTGCAATGGAACATGTTCCAAAAGTCCATTCAAATCGTTCTGAATGAACTCCAAATAACGTTCTCCATTCAATTGATCCTGTAGAACGAATGGTCCTATAAGATGGTTTCCTATGATACCAGCCCAAACATTCACGTTGAATTTCCGTTGGTGTTTGGTTTGCAATATCCCATGGGGATTTTCTTCGGCCCATATATGGAGATTATGAGAGTTGATAACTCCATCTCTACTGAAACCTGCTTCATCAGTGAATAAAACTCGATCAATAAAAGTCATATCCTCTCTTTGCCTATCCATGAACCAATTGGCATATTCCAGTCGTGCTGGAAAATCATGGCATGTACCTTCTGGATGTGAAATGGGTGGAGCAGTTGTTCCCTAATTATTCTATGAATAGTGGACTTGGATGTATGGAACTGTTCTGATAGATTTCTGATGCTCATTGAAGGATCATCAGCGACGGCTTCCAAAATATTTTCCTCCAATACAACGGTACGTACAGTCCTAGGAGCGCCCTCACCACCTCGTTTTGGCAAAACTGTACCTACAATAATATCGAAATAAAACAACGTGCTCAAATTAATTATCAATTATTACATACATGTCTTCCTCAAGCTGCGATCGACACGCTCGAATGTTTCTCTTGACGGTACCGTTCGATTGGGAAAATGCTCGGAATACAGACGACGAGCTTCTGCAGCATTACAAAATGCTCGTCCATAAAATACATGCATATCTGCATATTCATTGAATGTAAACTGTTCGGCCATATCAAAAAAATTCAAAATATCCTATAGAATATTGACAATACAATGATATTCATATGACAACGCACCACTCAACAAAACAAAATCGCATTCCAGTTTCTCATTTTTTATCAAAACTTTCTAAAAGGTTTTTTTGTCAACATCTGTGAAAGAAATATTATTTCCTGGATATTTTTCACCTGATCATGTGCAGCCGTTTTTGTAGTTCATTCGTTTGCTTTTTATTAGTATAGTAAATATTTTTTCCGATGTGCGTTTTTTCAGCTAAATTTAGATTCGTGTTAAAGAATTTCTCCCATAAAATTATAATTATCAGTGAAACTCCTCAACAGTTTAGCTGTGAAGAAGAATTTGAAACATTCGAATGTTGAGTTTCGTGAGATTCAGATAACTGATCAACACGAAACGTGATTATTCCACACGTATTATGTACATACAAAATATGGAATGAATTCGATATTTCATAGTAGAGTAGCTTGTTAGTTTAAAAACACCACGAATCTACAGAACTTGATATTTCTTTTGAAAAAATATCTGCTATCACAATTGTGACTTAAACTTCCATATAGGTACTGTACTTTTTGTTTACGACTTCATTTTAGCATACTTTGTATTATTCCTGTTATAAATGTTGTTGAATTAACGTTATCATTATTATTTCTGCTTTGATAATTATTCATTTCAAATAATGGTGGACGAGCGGGTTTGATGTCGTCGAGTAGAACTACATTTTTATCAAGACTCGTTGCTCCGATCGACTTTCCACACGAGTACTTTTATTCATAAAATTGTCCAATTAACCTTATTTTGTTGAAAAATATTGAAAAATATCTGTCATTTCAAAGTTTTGGGGTGTGGACCATCGGGGGTAGTCCGTTCCTGACTTTGTAGCAAAACAACTGACTCCTGCATGAAAGCTCATCGACGGAATTCATTTGTTTAGTCAATTACCAAAATTTGGATGATTTTGAATATTCACTTGAAAAGTTATCAAAGAAAAACATTTTTCATTTTGTAACTTCGAGGGCCCGTAACTTGGTTACGAAGACTTTTAGGAAAAAAAGTTATATGAAGTACTGGTGATATTTTGACCTCATCTATACATTCCCGAGAGGAAAAGAGGAAGTCCAGGGACACCCTGTATAATAAATGTATATACTGAGATTTTGGAAGATGAGTTAGCAACTTGTCCTTCTAGTAACTCCTGCCCTATACCTTATGGTTCTTTTTTGAATTTTGAGTATTCTGGAACAATCACTAAATGTTCCCCAAGCTATAATACCATAGGAAATGTTACAATGAAAATATGCATGAGAGTACATTAATAAGAGTGATCTATTTACATTCCAGCGTAGTTGTTGGATACAATAAGATATTGAGGATATGTTTTTACAAATCGTATCAATATTCTTGTCCCATTCGAGATTATCTGTTATCTTCAAACCCAAAAATTTTGTCTCCTCTTTTTGTTGAATTGATCCATTAATTGACCTTACTAGTAAACTGTGATCTAGAGTGGTTCTTGAATGATTAAAACGTAAAAGCACAGTTTTTCTTTCATTTAACAAGAGACCATTGTCTGAGAACCACTTTTGGGTTATTTTTATTTCATCAGATGCTTCATTAACTGTGACTTTAATGTTTTCCTGAGTTATCAATAAATATGTGTCATCAGCATACATAACGAACTGATCACTATAAAAATCATTTACATATATTATATATAAGAGTGGACCTAATATAGAACCCTGAGGAACCCCGAGGGAACAATTTTTAGATTCTGATTTATTTCTGCTAACGTCTACATAGTAGTATCTACCCTCTAAGTAACTATTTAAAATCCAATAACACTGTTCTGGAACAGTGTATAAGTTCCATTATTTAATCTGGGATCAAAAAACATGCCTATAGGTACGCTTAGAAAACTGCTTCTCCTAATTTTGGTTTTTGAAGTCGTAGACTGAAAATCCCTAGTTATTTAAGTTATGAAATACAAAAACTCATTTGATTTCAAAACAGTTATTTGAGGAAATATAATAATAATAATTTATGGAGTCCTTTACGATCACAAGGTGATATAGGATACGTCAACATTACGTCACAAAAACGTGAGATATAACAAATTGATATTTAAAGGTGTGACACAAACACAAGGAAGACTCACAATATGGTGAATATATAATATAATATAAAACCCTTTCATAGATGCTAAGTAAAATTGTGATGGAAACTAATAATCAATAATTCTTTCAGCGTTTGTTTGGAATTCTTTTTTACATGAAGATCCATAGTAATTTCATAAACTACACCTCACAATTTGATTTTAATAAACTTCATTTGAAATATATGTCACGACATGTTTCGCTAACTCAGTAGCTTCTTCGACATGTTAGCGAAGCATGTCGTGATATATTTTTCGAATAAAGTTTGTGGAGATCAAATCGTGATGTGTAGTTTATGAAATTTACACATTTTTTTAATGCAATCGGAAAAAGTATCAAAAAGATTTTCCCCTGATGAGAAAAAAATCATTTTGATGTGGATGACACAAAAAATAATTCATTTTACCAGGAAAACCCAATGAATAATTCGTTAGGATGTCTGACTGATAAACTAATGCCATTCACTGGTACTGTTTATAATTTCAGCCAGCACGAAAACATTTCAGTTTCTGTATTTGCTATAGATTTGGAGTATATCCTGTTTGAATTTCAGAGGTTTGGACTTCCATTGTCTAATATTATATAAAATTATTTGAAATCCCTAAAAGAACCAATGCAAATGAAAAATTAAAAACAATAGCTGAGAATAACAATTATATTGAGCAAAAAAACCCCTGAACCACTAATCCAACCACCATCAATCGACTAGAAGCTCTGTAATACAAAGGAAGGTCTTGGAAAGGAACTAGAGATCATCAAGAATGATCTTCAACGGAATGGCTACTCGAAAGCGATGGTGGAACAGATTTTAGCTACATGACAACAGGAGTCTCGCAAGGAAGAGAATCCGTCACAATCAGTGTTTGCACTTCCCTACATGAGAGGATGATCGGAAAGGATAAGAAGAATTGGGTCCAAGTACAACATCAGAACCTGCTTCAGATCCGGTAACACTATCCGTAGCAACGTCACGAAAACCAGGCCACCAAACCGGATACCCTGTGAGTGCGGAAAATCCTAAACCGGTGAAACTAATAGGCCATTGAAAGTTCGCATTGTCGAGCACAAGGAACACACACAGCAGTGGGAAATCAGCAAATCGGGAACAGCAGAGCATGTTTGGACCCATCAACATAACATCGCGTGGTCCTTGGCTGAGATCATCCACAAGAAGAAGCTGAAGAGCCATACATGGCTCTTAAGCTTCCTGAAAGGACGTTTCGTGCAAGTGGCGGTCGATGGATATCCCTTTCACCATCAACGCTGATTTTCCCCATATTATCTCCAACCCTTATTTTGTTGTATATCAACAACTAATTGGAAAAAACCAAAAATCCAATATATTGCTGTGTTGACGACATAGTCTAATCAACAAGTTCAAAAACATGAAAAATAGAGATAAAGGTCCTAAAAATAAGAGCGATAGCTCATTCGATTCGAAATCACCTCTAGAAAAATGTTTTTGAAGGATTTTGGTGCAGGTGAAAATTTGCAATTGTTATTAACAAAATGGTATTTATTTTTTCGTTAATAACTCAAAAAATAATAATATTCAAGCAATTTTGAGAAAAGCTCGTTAAAGAGGAGGGAATTTCCGATAAAAAATTCTTGACTCCCGAAACTCTGTCTCTATTATTTATAATTTTAATTTGACGTTGAAAATGGGGTTCCGCGCGGCTGTTACGGCATAAGCGTGCTGCCGCTAAAGAGAGTTTATCAAAAGAAATATTTTTTTTATAACCTAAAATGTCATTTTGAGAATTTGAAAAAATCTAGTATCTTCTTAACACTTGAATGAATCGAGTCTGTTTTCACATCAAACAATGGCAGTTATTAACATAGGATATGAAATTTTTACGTAATTTGTTTATTAAATTGTTTCAAACAAATAGAGAAATTCAATATTTTTGAAAAAAAATTTTTTGCTATTTTGTTATCTAGAGATAATTATGATTCAAAAAAAATTCCTATTTTCAATTTTTAATTGTTTAAAATCGATTTTTTTATATTTTGATTGTTTGAATGATTAGTTAAGAAATAATTCTGCTTTTAAATAGTTTGGCAAAAAAAAATGTATTCATTAGTTAAATGTTCATTACTTCAACTATTTGTTATGAACAAATATTGAACAACGTTATATTATTTTCGGAAGCAGAAAAAAATTATAAAAACAGCTATATATAAAAAAGTGCCATACATTTTTTTTATTCATTCAAATTAAATAATTTAATTTATGGCACTTTTTTATATATACCTGTTTTTATGATTTTTCTCTCTTTCAGAAAAAAAATATAACGTCGGTCAATATTTGTTCATAACAAATTATTACACTAATAAACAATTGAATAATGAATGAAAAACATTTTTTTACAAACTATTTAAAAGTGTGAATTGTGATTTCTGAAAGCAAAATTATTTCTTAACTGATTATTTAAATAATCGAAATATAAGAAAATCGATTTTGAACAATTGAAAATCAAAATCAAGAACATTTTTTTTCAATCATAATTATCTCTAGACAACAGAAAAGGATTTTTTTTTAATATTGAATTTCTCTATTTGTTCACAACACTTTAATAAACAAATTACGTAAAAAATTCATATCATATGTTAATAACTGCCATTGTTTAATGAGAAAACAGACAGCTAAATATCAATTGAAAAAAAAATTGTATCAACAATTTTCAGATATTTCATTTTGCAATAGTTATGAAAAATCATAATTAACAAATTAATGAATTTTTATGAACTTTTATCGCAGGATCGTATGAAGTATATATATATATCAAAAGGGCTCCACGAAGTTTAAAATTCATAGGCCAATTATTTATATCTATTATCCCATTATTTATGCCAACGGAGATTGGGAAAAACATTTGTTAGTCAACAATTGAATAACTTTTTGAAAAATGGTGATAAAACTCTTTTTTCTACGGGAATCGATTCATTTAAGTGTTGAGAAGATACTAGATTCATTTCAAGTTTTTAAAATGACATTTTATGTTATAAAAAAATCATTTCTTTTGATAAACTCTCTTTAGCGGCAGCGCGCTTATGCCGTAACAGCCGCGCGGAACCCTATTTTCAACGTCAAATTAAAATTATAAATAATGCAGATAGAGTTTCGGCAGTCATGACTTTTTTTTTTCGGAAATATCCTCCTCTTTAACGAGCTTTTTTCCAAATTGCTCAAATATTAATATTTTTTGAGTTATTACAAAAAACTAAATACCATTTTTTTAATCTTATTTTGTTAATAACAATTGCAGTTTTTCACCTGCACCAAAATCCTTCAAAAACATTTTTCTAGAGGTGATTCCGAATCGAATGAGCTTTCGCTCATATTTTTAGAACCTTTATCTCTATTTTTCATGTTTTTGAACTTGTTGATTAGACTAACAGCACACTTCGTCATTCCATTTGGATTCCAGGACATCGGCTACGGAGGCATATCTTCACCGGTAGCAGGAGGTTGCATATGTAAAAGTTATTTCGAATTGGGGTGAGAGTAACCAGGTTCCATTCAATGCAACAAAAACCCAGACATCGGTTTCCTCCAAGAAGATAAATGTCTCCGAACCGGATATAATAATGTCAGGTCAGATAATTCCGCTTTCTGCTTCGGTACGTTTGTTGGGGATCAAAATGGACACCAATATGTTCCGACACAATCATGTCGCTGGAACTGCAAAAGCTGCATCTCATAAGCTTGGAGCATCGTTCCGAACCAGAAAACTGTACACACCTCAGCAACTTCTGATGCTTCATAAAACTCAGATGAGACCTTCTTTGAAGTATTGTTCTCATGTATGGAGCTCCGCCCCCAAACATACCCTGAAGTTGCTGGATTCCATTCAGAAAAGAGCCATCCGCCTGGTTGGAGCCTGGAACATCGAAGAAGGGTTGGAGATTTGTCTCTCTTCTATAGATACTTTCACGGGAAGTGTTAAAGTGACTTGGCGCATTCGAGTCCACCAAGAGCGGTCCATATCATAAATACATAACGGACTGTGGCTGCTCATCATTTTGAGGTTTAACTCAGTACACCGCGAACTTCACTGTTCAAGAACTTTTTCATTTCGAGAACTGCGCTTATGTGGTTTGAACTTCCTAAGAACGTTTTTCCAAATGGATTTAATCTCCAGCGATTCGAATCGAATGTGAATCGCTACTTTCGCACAGGCACCGCTCTGAGAGCGCCTTGAGGATTTTCCTGTAGGACTTGTGTTTTGTCCTTGAAAAAAGAAAGACGATTGTGAATACTAACAACCGAAACGCTTGGAAATTCTTAATTTTTTATTTTTTGTTCAATTGTTCTATTTTTCACTTGTATTTTATTTCACTGTTATTTCATTTCAGGGTTTTTCGCTTAATACAATTGTTATTTTCAGCTGTTGTTACTCATTTTTCATTTGTATTGGATTTTTTAGGGATTTCAAATCATTTTATATCATATTAGACAATGGAAGTCCGAACTAACGAAATTTGTCATGACATATTGTCAATCACCTTTAAACAAACCTATATTCGATACCATTTTCTGTATACACTTGTTTTATCGACCTCAAAAATCAGTGAATATGCCCCCATAAAAAAAATTAGGTCGCTCAGAGGTGCCACAGAAAAAAAAGCCAAGGTTCACAAGACAATACATGGAATCAATTCAAATATGAGAAGGTATATTTGATCGTTCTATGATCTACCTTTCATTTGAACACGTTTAATTTACTTCAAGTTGTGAACTATCATGACATTTACTATTCAATTCACATTAGTTCAATACTAATGATTATTCCTTCTTTTTTTTTATAACTTTCCATTGTATGTGATGAATTTTTTCAACTATCAATGAACATGCATGACCTCTATTGAAATGATATTTTTTATGGAAACTGAAATACGCAAAACTGTAGTTTTATAATTTGTTCAGTGATGATCTCACAATATAATAATAATAAATCGGTTTTATTGATAATACATAAAATAACAATACAAAGATATATTTGAAAATGGAAATAAGTTACAGGAGATTCTGGTACTCATTGCTACTCTAACTCAACCAACAAGCACCACTCCATAATGCACGCGAAAATACAGAAATAAAAGACAATTAGCAGTGATGGTGCCACGAAATAAGAAACATAAATAAAAATAATAATTTGGATTGGATAATTTAGGAAACACTTGCTACTTGAATAGCATTTTACAAGTGTTGTTCATGACGGAGAATTTCAAGAACGAAGTTTTAATGATGAACGAGAACGGGAATGTTTCCTGCTTATTCATCAAACTCAAACAACTGTTCATGCAGCTGCAGTTTCGTGAGAAGGTATCATCTTTCCCTCCAACCGATTTCCTGGAGTCTTTGAAATCTACTAGATACTCGTTAGGACAACAAGAGGATTGTTCCGAATTCTTGGGGTTCTTGTTGAATACTCTTCGTGAGCAAAACAATGGCAAAATTAATACTCCCGACCGCTCTGGACTGAATGATTCCGTACTGCCCATCACGTCTTGTGTTTGTAAATCTTTTGCTGGAAAAATCCTCACTTGTTTACTTTGTGGTAAATGTTCAAGAAGTACCGAAAACTTATGTGAATTTCTGGAACTCCATCTAGCTTTTCCTAATATGACTAATAACCAGTCCGTGCAAAGCTTATTGTTGAATCATCTGAAAATGGAATTTTCAACAGGTGATGATCGACTGTATCGTCAAACATTCGCCAAACTAAGTAACTGTTATAAGGAAACAAGTATATCTGAGGCACCAGTCAATCTAATTATAACACTGATGATTTTCAAACAAGACTCAACCTCTAACGGAAGCAAGAAACTTTTTGGAAGGTTCGAAATAGATGAACATTTCAACCTAGCAGACCACTATTATAATACACATGCAGTCCTTGTTCACTGTGGTTGTGGCGTTGAATTTGGTCGTTATTACGTCTTGGTCAAAGACGGAAAGGACTGGTTTAAGTTTGACGATAGTCGTGTCACGAAGTGTTCTGGCGATGCATTGAATTTATTGTAGCCTCTGGAGACACCCTAGATTTTGTCTCAAAGAGAGAGGATATTGTTAGATCAAGATCTTCAGATGATGTGGTGCTGCAGGTTTTTCCGGGTTTTCCTGCAGCTGAAAAAGCAAATGCGCCACTGGAATCAATAAAGTCGCCCCGGAGCGCCAATTGATTTTCATTATTGTTTTTATTTTATTTTTATCGTTGTTTTATTATTAAAAAAGTCTTATATAAGGCAATATAACTACATTCATAACATTTGTGATTACGCTCTGGAGATAGTTGATAAATAATTGAATTTAATTGATCTTTTTGGGAAAGAAAGTTTTTGGCTTTCTACTACTCCATCTGATACAAAAAAAGGGGGTGAGAGAATCTTCCAAAGAAAGGAAGGAAGTAATCAATTTGAAACTCTATACATGAATGTGTAGATCATGCAAAGAAGTAACTTTCAGATACAAACTGAAAGAAAGTCCTCCTGAAACAGCTACTTTCCTATAAACATTGAATTATACGAAAGAAAATAATTATTTCGAAACAAATACTTCTATATAAACACTGAATTATACAGAAGATACTTTTCTCTACTCAGTTTGTATTTCAAACATTTGTTGTGGAATGAGAATCAGATATCATTCACATGATTCTACTTTGAATGAATGGTAATAAATTGTACTCACATAGAACACTGTCACCCTAACTGGTATACACCGGTGTTTCGCCTTAAGACACTTGCCCTGAGGCTCTTCAGTACCAAATTGGATAACATTATACACATTTCATTCATGAATTACGATTTTGAATGTCACGGAATAAGCTTGATCTGCTTATGTCATTGATGACATCCTAATGACATCCATTCACCTATTTGATTTAATCCCAGCCAAGAGGAATCTTATTTGAATTGAAGGGGTTATATTTTTAGGAGTGATTAATTTTTTGGGAAAGAAAGTTTTTGGCTTTCTACTACTCCATCTGATACAAAAAAAGGGGTGAGAGAATCTTCCAAAGAAAGGAAGGAAGTAATCAATTTGAAACTCTATACATGAATGTGTATAGTTATATGAAGATACAGTTTGTATCTGAAAGTTACTTCTTTGCATGATCTACACATTCATGTATAGAGTTTCAAATTGATTACTTCCTTCCTTTCTTTGGAAGATTCTCTCACCCCTTTTTTTGTATCAGATGGAGTAGTAGAAAGCCAAAAACTTTCTTTCCCAAAAAATTAATCACTCCTAAAAATATAACCCCTTCAATTCAATTGATCTATTGTATATTAGTTTGTCCATTGAGCAAAAGTTGACATATCTGACTATCATAGATGTACTTTTTATATTTGTATTTGAATTTCCTGACATTGAATCTCTTCAATTGCTAGGGCGATGAATAATAGAGTTTTACAGCAACAAAAAAAATCTCTGGAACTGTGCAGTGCATTGTTGCGGCATAGTCAATTTGTTTTTAGGTCTAATGTTTCTTGAGTAAATATATTCACGCAGAATTAGTTTTTGTATTAAAAGTGGAGAATGGGGTAGGGTAATCAGTTTTTTGAACAAAACAACCCAAATGATGAATCATACGATTTTTCATATTGAGCCAGCGGAAGTTTTTAAAGGCTTCAGAAATTGAATCACACTTACGAAGTCCATAAATTAGGCGGCAACAAGAATTTTGCACTTTTTATATTATTTTTTTTATCTGAATCATATCAGTATGGCCCATATATGAAGTCACAGTAGTTGAAATGATTTAGCATCAAACTATCACAGATCATTCTTTTCAGAGGTTGGCTCAAAATAAAACGGTTACAGTTCAACAGTTCCAATGATATATAAGCCTTTTCCATTAAAGTTCCAACATCACTAGTGAATCTAAGATCAGTGTCAAGCGTCACCCCTAAGTTTTCAATTGTATTGACAGGAGTCAATACAGCTGAAATCCCAGTGATGAAATTTTCATTTACTTTTGATATCTACCAATTTAGAACTTTTGTAAAATGAGAAATTTTGAACCACCCATTTCTTGATTTTTTTCATTCCACCAACGAATTTTTCATCTCTTCATTTATTTGACTTACTCATGAGCTAAATTCAACCACTTCAACTGTTCAAAATATCCTATTGGAAAAAAATCTATGTCTATATTTCCTTCAATTGTTCAGTATGTTTTCGTACTGGAAAAAATAACACTAATGCACTATTTGTTATCACATAAAATTCAGAGATTTTTGTCTGACGAACTAACATTTTTAATGATCATCTAGATATTCTCTTGAAGGAACATAAAAGTGAGGAGGTACCTCGTCCATTTCCATAGCAGCTACAATCCCAGGTGCTATAGCTTTTTCTGAAAATTGTAACTCCACAGGATTTTGTATATGGGTCAATTAACGGAATCATTTATAAAATAGCTTATTCCTCTACAAAAATATTTCCTATAGAGGTAGTTGGTTGTGTTTATCTACATTTAGGTCTTGTACAACATGAATTCCAAAGAGATGGAATTTCTACTACCTAGGGCGGTAGCTATTGCCTGAGTTAAATAACAATGGTACCAGATACTTGAAGGTGATTGACGTTTCGTGGTGTATTTTATCAGTTCGGACTTCCATTGTCTAATATAATATAAATTGATTTGAAATTCCTGAAAAATATCAAAAATATTAACCGAAAATAACAATTTCATTGAACAAAAAAACTGAATTCACAAAGAAATAACATAAAACCAAACAACAATCAAAAAATAAAAAATTGAAATATTAATAAAAGCTGAAAATGAAAAATTATTATTAACAAAAAATGAAAAGTAAAACTTGGTTTGGAATCTTTTAATTTTTATACATACCCGGTACGGATCCGGAACCAGCGACTTATTCTGAGGATATGAGAAGACTATAGTCACGCTTACCGAAGAAGAAACTCACCTCAGCTTCTTGTGCAGAGCTAGAGACAACAACATCATACCCAAAGGTTTTTTAATGAAATCGCCAATCCCAAGAAAGAGAGCTAAACGCATATTGGAACGCGCCAGCCGAGCACTGATAAGGTTTCAAATTAATTACCACCGTTGGAAGAGGTCAACTCTGATGCAGGATGCCACTGAACGATTTTTAGAAATAAAAAGAGAGACTTTGGAAGAGGATCATGGACCAATCTTTGCCAAGATTGAAGATCCGACAAGACATGGAGAATACCCACAACAGGAAGTGGGGAAAGTTGGTGGTGAAACAATTCATAAATGCAGGAAGAGAACAAGACAACTACATGAGTTCTCGCCCGCTCACGGACATAAAGAAATCTTTGGAAATAATAACTGCAGTAGAATCCACCAGTTCCCTTATGGATCAGATCGAGGCAGAAGAATTTAGATGGAAAATCAGCTAGATCAAGAACCAGTTCCAACTTCTAACGTCAGCAATGAAGAACGAAGAGCCCTGAACGGGCTACGTAGAGACAACACCATCAAGATCTTACCTGCAGATAAGGGAAACGCTACTGTTGTGATGGATACTGATCTCTACGAACAGAAGATGAAGAGGTGCTTCAGAAAGGAAAATCCACGAAGATCGTAAGACACCCTACTGCATCAATTGAAACGGAGTTGTACCAGACTTTGAAAAAACACCAAGTCTATTTTTCGGAAAAAGGGAGATCATCGCTTACACCGCACCACAGTAAGCCCCCTCACTACCCAAAATCCACAAAAAAGATGTTCCGCTCAGATCGATCATTAGCTCCAGAGATTCAGCCACTCAGAATTTGTCCAGATTTTTACTACCAATAATCAAACCATTGCGAGGTAAAACATCATCTTTTGTGAAAAATTCAAGGCATTTCGTTGAACTACTAGGGGAAATCGAAGTCGAAGGGCAGGAACAACTGATCAGTTTCGACGGAGAAAGCCTCTACACCAACGTTCCTGTCGAAGACGCACTTCAAATCATACAGAAGAAGCTCTCCGAAGATGGGGACCTGAAAGATAGAACAAACTTACCGATACAAGTAATCATGGAATTACTAGAATGCTGTGTACGAAACTGCTACTTCCAACTGAAGGAGGAATTTTTTACGCAAGATGAGGGACTGCCAATGGGATCGCCACTTTCACCGGTTATAGCCACATATGGGTGTGGTTTGAAACTCTGGCCATTGAAGAAGCCCCGAGTCTGGTTGAGATACGTAGACGACACCTTCATAATATGGAACCATGGGAATGCAGAACTAGACACTTTCCTGAAGCACATCAACAACGTAAGTCCTTCCATCACTTTCACAATGGAAAAGGAAGTCCACAACGAATTGCCTTTCTAAGACTTATTGGTGAAGAGGACCAACACTAAATGGAAAACATCTGTATATCGAAAACCTACTCACACAGGACAGTATCTGAACCAGAAATCCAACCACCATCAGTCGACTAAGAGAGGAATCATCAAGACACTACTAAACCGTGTCTTCAAGCTCTGTAATACAAAGGAAGGTCTCGAAAGGGAACTAGGCATCATCAAAAATGACTTTCAACGGGATGGTTACTCCAGAGTGATGGTAAAACATGCTTTAGCTTGAAGACAGCAAAAGCTCCACAAGGAAGAGAAGCCACCAGAACCAGTACTTGTACTTCCCTACATCAGAGGATTATCGGAAAGGACACGAAGGATTGGGTTCAAGTATAACATCAGGACCTGTTTCGGATCTGGGAACACTATCCGTAGCAGCCTCACGAAAACCAGGCCACCAAAAGCGGACTGCGATTCCAAGAATTGCATTTACCGGATACCCTGCGACTGCGGAGAATCATACATCATTGAAACTAAAAGGTCATTCAAAGTTCGCATTGCTGAGCACAAGAAACACACACAGCGAGCAGAAACCAGCAAATCCGGAATAGCTGAGCATGTTTGGACTCATCAACATAATATCAAGTGGGCTCAAGCTGAAATTATCCACAAAGAGGAACACTGGTTTAGGAGAAAATTCAAAGAAGTCGCGTATATCTTGTCCAACAACGCATTTAGTCAAGCTAGCGTAGAGACACGTAACATATGGAAACCTCTTATCAAGCGAAAAACAACCATCGCCCGCCAAACGATCATCTCCCGCTAAAGCCATTGAAGCGGAGAGAGGGAAGAGGGGATAGGTGAAAGCACTCGAATGGCCTATAAATGAATAAAAATAGTCAGATCTCCTAGGAATAAGTCCAGTTATCACCCGAAGACGATTGAGGATACTAACAATCGAAACGTCGTGACATAACTTGGTTTGGAATCTTTTAATTTTCATTTTTCATTTTTTGTTAATAATAATTTTCAATCTTCAACTTTCATTGATACTTCAATTTTTAATTTTTTGGTTGTTGTTTGGTTTTATGTGTGATTCGTTACTATGGAAAAGAAGCGAAAAATCGACAGTGAATGCAGAACGTTCCAAGAAAAATGGAACTTTCAGTATTTTGTGGTTGTGTCCAGTATGAGGCGCTATATTTAATTTGTAATGAAACCATAGCTGTTCTCAAAGACTATAACATTAAACGACACTATGAATCGAAACATCTTCGAAGTTACTCCAAGTATACAGGAAGTTTGCGGAAGGAAAAATTTGAAGCTTTGAAACGCGGACTCAAATCACAGTAATCTTTGTTTACCAAAGCGAATACTGAACAAGAGTCTACAACTCGCGCCAGCTTTCGTGTGTCTCATGAAATCGGAAAACGTGGCAAACCATTCACCGATGGAGAAATGATAAAAAAATGCTTGATTGCTGTAGCCGAAGAAATGTGCCCCGAAAAGGTCAATTTATTTAAAAGTGTCAGTTTGTCAGCAAACACCATGGCTCGGAGGGTGCAAGACATCGCAGAAAATATATCATCTCAACTGTCTGACAAAAATGGACATAATGAATGGTTTTCTCTAGCATTGGATGAGTCAACGGATGTGTCAGATACTGCTCAGGTGTTGATTTTTATTCGCGGAGTAGATAAAAGTTATGAAGTGTATGAAGAACTTCTTGATATTGATAGTATTCACGGCACAACAACTGGGGCAGATATTTTTGAGGGGGTTGAAAATGCCATTAATAAAAAGAACCTTCGATGAAGATATTTGAATTCTATAACAACTGATGGAGGCAAATATATGTATGGTAAAAATAAAGGAGTGGTTGCACTTGTGTCAAAGGCTGTAGAAAATGATGGTGGTTCAAAACCATTAGTCTTACATTGTATCATTCATCAACAGTCCTTGTGCGGAAAATGTTTGGATATGTCTGAAGTTCTAAAACCAGTCATATTAGTTGTTAACTTCATCAGATCCACTGGGCTGAATCACCGACAATTCCGCGAGTTTATTCAACAGATTAAAGAAAATGATTTACCATTTCATACTGCCGAATGCTGGCTTAGTTGCGAAAAAGTCCTTATGCGCTTTTTTGAACTTCAAGCAGATATCGAAATTTTAGAAAGTTAGCCTTCTATGTCGATTTGACACATCATATGAACGAACTGAATTTGAGATTGCAAGGAGAAAATCAGCTTCTCCCTGATTTATACACCAATATCAAATCCTTCAGGCAGAAAATAATACTATTTCAATCGCAATTACGTAAAAAATGTTTCACACATTTTGAAACATGTGAAATATTCAGCCACACTACAGAGACTGAATTTCCCGTCAATTTTGAAATCGAAACTTTGAGTGCTTTGAAGATAAATTTGGATACTCGTTTTTCAGATTTTGATGTCATTGCGAATGAAATTGAGCTTTTTCAAAATCCTTTTGATTCTGACATTGAAACCCTGGCTCCGGAAGTCCAAATGGAAATTATTGATTTACGGTGCAGTGATATGCTTAAGAACAAATATCAAAATTCATCTTTGTTGGAATTTTATAAGAGTCTTTCACTGGAACAATTTGATAATTTGCATAAATTTGCTCGTGAGTTGTTTTCTGTTTTTGGTACTACTTACTTGTGTGAGAAAACGTTTTCCAAGATGAAGTACACAAAGAATGTTTACAGATCTCAATTAACCGATGAGCATCTTAAATCTCTTTTGATAATTGGTACAAGTGAAATTGATCCACAACTACAAAGTATTGTCGGTGGAAAATCACAATTACTTAAATCTCATTAGTTTTTTTGTTTTACTGTGATTCATTTCAATTATTTGTTAGTTATTAATATGCTTGAACTTAGATACTTACTTTCTGTCGTTAAGTTTTACCTTGCAAGTAAATAAAACCGATTAATTATCATTCTGTGTTTTCTTCTTCAACTTATCACAGCAATAGTAACAACAATTAGGTAATCATTGGCTGTCGCGGGCCGGATTGATGACACTGGCGTGCCGGATTTGGCCGCGGGCTGTAGTTTGGAGACCCCTGATTCAGGTGAATATTTCATGATCTTTCGACTTTGTGTACTAATTTCAAATATAAGACCTATATTTCCAAACATGGATTTTTTGTGTACATTTTATTCCATGTAGAGAATTCTTCATCATTTGGAACGTCAACGGATTCATATACACTTCAATAATTGAATTGAAAATTATAGGCTTCGTAAATTTCACGATTTAGCAATGTTGATTATTTCTATTGTCGCTATTGGTCAATCGAACAAGAAGCGGGAGTAGGTCCGTGACGTTATCGGCTTACCACATTCGTTTTTTAATAATTATTTCCGAAAAACTACGGTACTTAGAGGACTGAAACAAAGTACATCGTTTTTTAATTTGAAATTTCTATCAAGTGAACTATAAACCAAAGATCATGAAACAAGCACATTGTTGGAATTGAATAAATGAATGAAAAAATACCATATCATCCGCAACACTGATAATTATAATTTGACTTGAATGTCGATATGAGGCACTTTGTTTCTAAGTTTCAATATTGGTAAATCAATAGAAAAAGAGTAAATGTACCAATGGACCAGGCTTACAATATTGCTGCTGGAAATGCATAATATATGAACGTGATTCATATCATCAAACATTTTAATTTTTGATACTTTTTTTTCAGATAGAAGGACAGACGATATGCTTCTTTTCAAATCACCACTATATATGTTGGCCATACAAGCCAGTTACGTCTACATTGTCAAATATTTGGGCCCGAAATTAATGGAAAATAGAAAACCGTTCAACATCAAGAACATTTTGCTGGTTTATAATACTTTACAAATATTTCTAAATGCGTTCATATTTTGCGAAGTAAGTATTGATATAGTTTCTCAATATTCAGACACACATATATTTTCATAAACTTCCACCAGAAAATTAATAACACAAAATCTGAAAACACATATCTGGAATCAAGAAATGATGCATTGTCTCATTCCACGGAGCGGAACAAAATTTTGAACAACAGAACAGACAGAAGGATTTTACAAAATACAGTGTCAGTGAAAAACATGAACGGTGAGAGATAGAGAAGACAGAGAGTCGGTTCCCATGATATCAATAAATCCACGGGAAAAATCAAAACTTTCGTATTTGATTTTTTTTAAGCCAATCTAGATGTCAGGAAAGTTTTCCAAATATCTGCGAACACCAAAATGAACGCCCATAAAGCAGTTACATTGGAAGGTTTCAAAGTCTTTTTATATTTGATGGATTCGACAAAAAACATTTCACGTGTGGTGAGTGTTTCACCATACAACGTCACTCCAGACTTCGAAAAACTACCAATGGAAGATTTGATAACTGCTGCAGAGGAGATGCGAAAAAATTAAACTGAAAAACTACGACAAGATATAGCCGGGACACTCAAAACCAGTAAACTACGACAAACCGATCTAACCACAGAAAAAGTCAAAGCATTTAAGCAGCTTCGAACAAATACGGAAATCGCCATACTACAGTGTGACGAATGCAAAATCACTACTTCAATTTTTAGTAAACCCCCAGTAGATTCTATAATGAAGAAAGAAAACGTCTATAAAATTTCACATTGTTTATAGTTCACCTAAAATACAACAAAAACATTTCAATTCGTATTACGGTTTGTTATGACCGTGTCTATGCCAGGAGTATGAAATAAATCTTTCTATCTCTACTGAAATCGGCATATTCACCAAAGTTTATTCACGAGATATCGTTATTTCCAAATAATTCATCTGTCTTTTATGAATTTCATGTCATCAGTCATTTAAAGACTTCAGAAAGAAACGTCTTTTTGTAGTAGATAACATCTGTTTCTGGGCCTCCCCCAACACTATGACATAATAATTTTTTTTTTAGTAAAATCAAGGCGATGTGACCTTGAAGTGTCTGGTGCATGGATCATTCAGAATTATTTTTCGTATGAGATTTTGTGTGAGTGACATAATGACGTAATTACATTTGGTTGGTGTGTGTGTGAGAATGCACGGTACAGGGTTTATCATGTGCGTGTCTATGTACAGACATACGTCTGCATACTCCAAAGATCCTCCAAGTAATGAATGTTCCATCGGTGTGAGCCCACCAAGTTAGTGGTGTGACGTCATAGCAGCAACCGTTCAACGGTAGGAGAGCGAGATATGCACTCCACGGCGTGTGGCTGAGTTATGCGTATTCATCGGTGTTTCCTTACCTCTCTCGATGCACAGATGACTGTGACGTAACGCATCACTCTACCCTCGCTGTCGATGGTGACGCGCAGGCGGCGATGACTGTGTTAGCGTCTGTCCTCTACAATAGCGCAACGATCACTGTCTGTTCGTATCGATATCTTATAACGCATCTAGCTGAGAGGTTGGGTTGGCGCATGTAGCTGAGAGGTGGAGTTGGCTATGACGTCTTAAGGAACCCGATCAGACTGTATTTAAGAAGCGGATGAGTGTTGGTCATGTCAGTTTACATCAAAGGAGGACCTTCAGTGAAACGGATGAGAGTGGGTTATGCAACACCTATGTATACATGCAATTGTTGTAATGTGACAATTCCTATGACCCAAGTGAATTTTCACCGAAGAACCATGAGTCATAAAAATAATGCATGTGTTCAATTGTCTGAAGGTGTTCAAATTATAACGAATGCATTCAATTGCCGCATTGCTACATACAGGGTGGAGGGTCCGGTTGTATTCACTGACTACATGTCATTTTTTAATGAGATTAGGCAGCAGGTCATTGAATTATGGAATCGGCCATCAGGAGCCATAAAAGCATCAAGGTGAATATGGAAGTTTTTGGGGATTATATTCTTCAGACTCAAGATTCGAGGGACACGAAGTCATTAAATTCCCAAAATGAAATAGGTGACCAATCTTCTGATTTGAATGTAGTTTTTGATGGATTCCGCGATGTAATTGTGGCTCAAACGACTGAATTCCAGGAACGTGACTCAGGTATCTATTTTTTGTAAATTTCAACGAGATTGAATAGTAATATTTTTTTTTGTAATTTAGGTTGGACTTGTGAAAAAATGATGTTTCTCGAG
Source organism: Leptinotarsa decemlineata (assembly GCF_025532065.1). Classification (NCBI taxonomy): domain Eukaryota; kingdom Metazoa; phylum Arthropoda; class Insecta; order Coleoptera; family Chrysomelidae; genus Leptinotarsa; species Leptinotarsa decemlineata. The sequence continues at coordinate 13,622,392 of NW_027412674.1, forward strand.
GTCAACATTAATAAATACAGTCCACTGGGAGGACGTTCATATGTGATGCTGCCGAATGCATTGAATGGAGGAAAGCTGTCGTGAATGTTCGTAATGAGGATCAACACTGTTTTGCCTGGGCTATAACATCAACATTATATCCTGCAAATGGTAGTGTCCGAGGCTACGTCATATCCACATTTTTCCAATGTTTTAGATGTCACAGGTATGGATTTTCCGGTTAAAGTTGATAATAAGAGTATTGAAATATTCGAAAAAATAGAAATGATATTTCAATTAATGTTTACGGTTTAGAGAATATATTCAACAAGGGTAAAATGAAGTATGATATGATTGGTCCATTGCGATACTCACAGAGAAGACTCCGGAGACATGTCAATTTGTTACTTGTAACTGATGACTCCTGTAATAGTCACTATTGTTGCATCAAAGATGTTTCAAGATCAGTTTCTAGTCAACTATCAGCTCATGAACACAAAAAGTATTTTTGTGATAGATGTTTGATGTATTTTTCCAACGAGAGGTTGCTTTTACGTCATGAAATGAATTATTGTAATCTAATTAGTACTACAACACTAACCACCAATTTTGAGAGCAATAAATATGGTAGGATGGTTGCGTCAAATAAATTAATGTTTGAAAACTTTGAGAGACAAATGAGTGTGCCATTTGTAGTATATGCTGATTTTGAATCAGTACTTGAACCAATCCACGTGAATCGGCCAAATCATGAAAGTTCATACACGAATAAAACATTTAAACATGTTCCTTATTCATTTGCTTATTTGATAAAATGTTCATGAAATTATTATTTGTCAAAATTTGTGACATATAGGGGCATAGATTCTGCTAAGAAATTTGTGAGAAGCATTGAAGATGATTTGAAAAAGAGATATCAAAATCATCTCAGATACCCAATACCAATGGATGCACCAAACCCTCGGTATATGTAATAAACCATTTATTGATGGAGAAGTCAGAGTTAGAGATCACTGTTATGTCACAGGGAAAAAAGATCACATGCCGCTCATTCAAAATGTTATTTGAATTTCAAAATCCCTAATTTTATACCTATTATTTTCCATAATTTAAGTGGTTATGATTGCCAATTATTCATAATAGAATTGTATGAGAACAAAGAGGAAGTTGATGTTATCCCGCAAACTGAAGATAAATATATATATATATCTTTCACGAAGCATCTCTTTTCACACACCTATACCGATAAAGATGGTAGGGTTAGGAACAAATATATCAAAATGAGATTAATCGATAGTTATAAACTCATGACTAATCCGTTGGAGAAGTTGGGTGCTAACTCGACCTCTGATCAATGTATGGAGATGCACAAACATTTTCCAAAAATTGAGAAATTCAATTTGAGAGACAGGAATGTGTATTTCCATATAGCTTCGTTGATGACATTGACAAATTGAATTATCCATCACTTCTGACAAAAAATCAGTTTTATGACAAACTCAGTTGTGAACATATATCAGATAATGAATATGATAGAATTTGGGTGAATATTCTGATTTGTATTTGAAGTCGGATGTATTGCTATTATGTGATATTCTTGAAAACTTTCGCGCCACAAGTTTAGAGATATATAACTTAGACCCGGCACATTATCACACTGCACCTGGATTATCTTGGGATGCTTTGTTGAAGTATACGAATATTGAATTGGAATTATTAACTGACATTGATATGATTCACTTTTTCAAAAAGGTATACGAGGTGAAATTAGTCAGTGTAGCGAGAGAAAACATATAGCAAATAATAAATTTTCACCAAATTATAATCCCAATGAACCTTCCATATTCATCACATATTTAGATGCAACAAATCTATACGGTCATAGTATGTCACAACCTCTACCAACAAGTGAATTTACAGGGTTGACAACTAATGAAATTCTTAATCTTTATGTGATGAATGTGAGTGCTGATAGTCCGTATGGGTATGTGTTTGAAGTGGACAACCATTATCCACAAGAGTTGCATGATAAACATTCTGATCTTTTCCATTTTCAGTTGAAAGATTGATACCACCTTATACGCAATCGAAAATTACCAAATTGATTCCAAATTTGAATAATAAAAGAAAATATATTGTTCATTATAGAAATCTACAGCAAGCTATCAAAAATGGTTTGGTTGTGATGAATACACATAGAGTATTGAAATTCAAAAAATCATGTTGGATGAAACCCTATATAGATCTTGATACAGAAATGCGTAATAGGTCTAACAACAAATCTGTTAAAGATTTCTGTAAACTTATGAATAATGCAGTATATGGAAAGACAATGGAGAATTTAGATAACCGAATTGATGTTAAGACTCGTTACTCATAGGGAAAATATAAAGAAAAATATAGGGGCCAGCACTCTCATATCCAAACCAAATTTCAAAAATTGTTTAATTTTCACAGATAATTACGTTGCTATTCAATTGGGTGAAGTTAAAGTCCATTACGATAAACCATTATATTCAGGATTTTCTATATTAGAATTATCTAAAACAGTAATGTATGACTTTTTCTATGGATGCATCAAACAACACTTTGGTGAAAATGTCTCTTTACTTTACACAGATACCGACTCTCTCATTCTTAAAACGATCGGTTATACAGAATGAATTGACATGCGAAGATTACCAAAAAATCGTCGAACATGGTGGTATGATATTCAGAAAGATAAATTCATTTAGAAGCGTGTTGCATGATATGTATATTGAATTGAAAAATGAAGTTGCATTATCATACCACGACGATAAAAGATTTATCATTCCGAATACTACCCACACTTTTTCTTGGGGTCATTATGATATTGAATTTTATCAAAACGATTCGAATGATACCTTCGTTGGATAAATAATATCATTCAACAATCACATCCTCAGGAGAGTCCACTGGATCAACTGATTAATTTCTTGTCTGCCGAGTTCAATGACTGAAATACCATTTGATGTCGTTAAAACCGGAAAATTCAATATTGATGTTCATGAAGGTATTCATAAATAAATAATAAGGTGTAGCAAACTGTGATGTAAAATTAATGTATTGTGTATGTATATGTAATACTTTTACCAAATTACTTTGATGAATATAAAAATAATAAAAATTTTATTTGTTTCATTTCTATTTTCCTAACCAATTACTGCAAAGTATATAGCATAATGTAAATGAAAGAAATATCAGTTTGAAAAGATCATGTAGCTGCACAATGTCTAAAACAATAGATGAATTTGGTAGAAAAAGAAAATGGGGTGGTAATGTCATTCGATGTCCTCCCGCTAAAGGATTTAAATTAACAATAGATGGTCATTATGACATGCAAACAAAAATATTGAAAAATACAAGCGAACCAATTGACAAGAGTGATTGTGTAACTGTATCATATCTCGAGGAAGAAATTAATGTAATAAAGGAGGTCATACTTCTAGACCTACAAGCGGCAATACAATCCACAATAGGTAATGTTGCTCGCGATGCACGTCAAGCATTCGACGATAAAATTGCAGAGGCTCGAATAACTCTGACTCGTAAATATGATAATCTTAAAAGTGATGTCGAAATAAAAATTTCTACATAACAGCATCTACAATGAAAGAATATGACGCTTTGGAACAGAGAGTTGTAGTTTCGGTGAAAAAACATAAACTTAGTTCATCAGATGGACCATTACTGTGGTATCAAGGAGTCGACGTGAACCCAAATGTTAGAATAATAGAAACAGAGCCGAAACCAACAGATGACGTAGTAATCGAACCAACATGGTGAGTTACTGTACTTCATCCATCAATTTAATAACATGATGAAAACGCCCACCCTGCTCCTCACAAACATCTCCAAAACTGTCCGGGAAGTAATTAAGATGACTGATCATGAAGTGGACTTTCAGGCTCATCAAACATCCTAGTTTCTTAAAATTCTTCAACATGTTAGCTACAATGGTACGATATTCTGGGTCTTTTACATTTCCTTAGAATTTTGTAACAACTTGCTTGAAAGATACCCATGCTTCTTTCTCATGTATGGTCATTGTGGTTTCAAAGTTTACCCGAATGCCGGGTCCTACAAAGACGTCTTCTTTAAGTTCAGCCTCTGAAAGGTTTGGTAATTTCTGATAAAGATACTTGAAACAAGGTCCATCTTTAGGCAATGCCTTTACAAACTGTTTCATGAGGTCTGACTTTATATGTAGAGGTGGTAAGAGAATGTTTTCAGGATCTACAAGGTTTTTGCGGAGAATGTTCTTCTGCCGGGTTTTAAAGACTCCCTCAGAGGCCAGTTCTTTCTGCACTAATGTTGATCCCTTGCTCTACTGTACCATTCACACAAAAAACATGGAAATTCAGTAAAACCGCCTTGTCGACCAAGAATCATGCATGTTCATTCCAAGTCACCACAAATCATCCAACCATGAGCCGAATAGCCAATTTTATTCAACACTATTTCTAGGTTTTCATAGGTCTCTTTCATATGTATAGAATGGCCAATAGGTATAGATGCAAAAGTGTTTCTATTGTGTGATGAAACCTCTTTTAAACTAGTTTTGGAACTATCAATAAACAGCCTCCAGTTTTCTTTTTTTGTATTCAACACCAAAGTCTTTGATCAGACCTGGAATGTCTGAGCAGTACACTAAATCACCTTCTTGGTAAAAAAATTTCGAAAACTGCTGCCCATACAGTGCTAGTTCCAAATCTACATCGTGCCTTACTGCTCGGATAGCGGAAATTAGGTTAGGGTAGCTTATTACCTTATTGTTTTTCGAGTTATGGCCAGTAATATCAATACTACAGAAGTAGCAATCATCAGTATCGTTCCTAGTTTCCTTCCATACCATAGGAACAGCGTACTCAGAGGCTTTTTTTTTCTTTTTTGACCATTTTCTAAGATCTTCAACACAAACATAACATACCTTATGCGGGTCCCAAGATTTATCCTGATCACCAACTTTATTTCAAAAATATGAGAAATAAACCTTTTTCACATAGTCTGTAATGTTTCTTTGGTGTTTTTTGATAACAAACTTACCAAAAATATAACAAAAACTGTCAGCAGAGTTCTTACAATCGCGATTAGACATTTCAATGAGCACATGTACTGGAAACCAGAAAGTAAGGTTAGGTTGACAGTGAACAAAAAATCCGCTGTGAACAGAACAGTATAATTCCCCTTCTTCTGAACAGTGGATGTGTTTCAGCAGTGCTGCCAACTCTTCTACATCCAGCACAAATTATTTTACAATTTTATTTGTAATATATAGAAGCTGTTAAATTCTATAATAAATCAAAAAATTTAATATTCTGATGTGCAAATGTGAAAAGATGGTAGATGATACGGCTTGTTTCAAATAGCTCCATAAAAAAAGTCCAAAGGTGTCAAATCCGGCGAGCGGGCTGGCCATTCTGTAGGATCGCGACGGCAAATCCAACGACCGGGAAAAGTAGTATCCAAAAATGCAATCACTTGTCTGGAGTAATGTGGTGGTGCTCCCGCTTGTTGGAATAAAATAGCCATATTTAATTCATTAGGATTCGCTTCGACGATTTCAGTGATGAGAGGGTCAACACTAGTTTCCAGCATATACAAATACAGTTCCCCTGTTGAATTTTGATCAATGAATAGAGGTCCTACAAAATGGTTTCCCAATATTCCTGCCCAAACTTCAATTTTTTCTGGATACTGGGTATGTATTTCCCGGAAAATGTGAGGGTGAGTGTCACTCCAATAACGGCAATTTTGTCTGTGAGCATTGCCGTTGAGAAAAATGTACATTCGTCACTGAAACAAATATTGTGGAGATAGGTAGGATGCCTTGCAATGGTTTCCGTCATGATTTCGCAGAATTCTGTTCTTTGATCAGGGTCATCTTCAGTTAATTGGTGTACCATTTTAAATTTTGTATGGATGATACCAATTCCCCTTCAAAAGTCTCCACCCAGTAGAAGGAGACACCTCACAAACATTCGCGTCGGAATAAGTAGACTGTTCAGGATTTACTACCATCTCACCAATTATTTGCATTTGCTGTTCTTTCGGAATGGATGGATAACCTGGGGGTTTTTTGTTATGTACACTACTGGTAGTTGTGGATTTGGATACAAGTTCCCTCAAATATTCTCTACAGATTCGGAAAAAGTTCATTGAAAATCCTTTCGGTCTTATGAAAGTTACGCGTCGCACCTTGAAAAAATGCTTTAATGTGTTCTTCCAATGGACAAGAATTGACAATTTTAGAGTTTGTTGATGTGGTACCTCTCTACTAGTAAAACCGAAAACTAAATGAGAATATTCTAACTGAACAATGATATACATTGTCGTACTGACGTGTTTTGACGTTTTTATAAACAAAAAATAACTTAACAAACCTTATCGGGTTGTTGGAATTGCCATATGGCAGATAAAAAGAAATATTTCCAGAAATATCGATATTAATGTGTTTGTCGTCAAGAAATCATTAAATGTTCCATCATTTTGTAGTAGGTGAAGAAATTGACTTCATATTCTAGAGTTGTGAAGTATTCATCAGGAGATTCAAAATGATGTGTCACAAGATCCCCTTATCATTTAATTTTTTTCCAGATGGCGCCCAGTCGCCATCTTGGAAGTTAAATCTGTCAATTTCACTTCAAAATAAAGTATTCATGCATTAATTTCATCATTTTCAATTTTTGTAGCTGACTCGTTCAAAAAATAAAAGGGGGGATATTAAAGAAATGCACTGTATACTGATCGATAGAAAATTATATACTTTATACATTGGTGCTGTTCATTTTTTTTGCAAATTCTGATTTTTAGCTTTTTTCTGCTCATTCTCGTAGATAATTTGATTTACACCCAGTCTCAGTTTTATTCCTCATACGAGGAGTTGGACAAATTTCGTATTTGCGGTTGATTACCTCGTTCACAGGCAGATGGAGCAGTGACAAACATGTTGTTTGTCATTGTATTACCCAGAGGAGTAGTTGTTTTCTGATAGGTGTCAGTTCATTAACTTACAGTGTAGGTTAGGTCAGTGTAGGCCTGAACGAATTATTCTTTCAGATAATTTTATTTTCCCCGATCTCACAACACAACAAAAAAATATTTTTTGAATGTTTCCTACACTAAATTAGTCGATTTCTACTAATTTTGGGGTGATAAAAACGAAAATAACAATGAAAAATTTTTATTAGCTCTGGTTTTTGAGATACACAGTACTTAATCTTGAAGAGTAGTTATACTATACGTGAAAAGTGAAAGTACATAAAACAATATTGTTATGTTTCTTTTAGAATATTTTAAGTACAGAATTAATAGAAAAAAACATTATTCTTAGTGTTTTGACAAATAAAAGAAGTTTGTACCACCAAATTTCAATTAAGTCCATCCGATTCATTGTAAGATCGCTGTCGTTTAGCTTGTCTTTTATAAAACACTTCTGGAGCATCCCTACACACAGACCAGCAGTAGTCTGCAAGCATTGCTTCATTCCAACGGCCCTGATATCTCTGTTCCATTAAGGCAATGTCTTGATGGAATCTTTCTCCATGTTCGTCACTCACAGCTTCACAGTTTTGTGGGAAGAAATTAAGATGAGAGTGAAGAAAATGAATTTTTAAGGACATGTTGCATCCAAGTTGGTGGTAAGCTTAAAGAAGCTCTTTAACCAATGCTGTGAAGTTATCATCTCTTTTGTTACCTAAAAACCCATGTACAACCCCCTTAAAGGCTTCCCCGGCTCTTTTTTCATTTCCTGTTAAAATCATGTCAAAAGCAGGATCATTTACGATTTCACGGATTTGAGGCCCAATAAAGATGCCTTCCTTGACTTTAGCATCACTCAATCTGGAAAACTTTGCTCTCAAGTACTTAAAAGCTTGTCCTTCCTGGTCCATGGCCTTCACAAAGTTTTTCATTAGTCCCAACTTAATATGTAATGGGGGAAGGAGAACATCCTTAGGATCTACAAGAGGCTCGTAAACTACATTTTTCTCATTAGAGTTTAGGTCTCGTGTAGGCCAGTTCATTTTTTTATAGTGAGATTTTCTATCCCGACTGTCCCACAGACACAAAAAACAACAGTACTTGGTGAACCCTAATTGCATTCCTAGGAGTATAGCAATGACTTTCAGATCACCACAGATGTGCCACTTGTGTTGTTCATATTTGATTGATTGGAGAAGTGTTTTCATATTTATATACGTTTCCTTCATGTGAAACCATACCCAATAGAGGGTAGTTGATTTCCATTATGCAGAAGTACAGCTTTTAAGCTTAGTTTTGAAGAGTCTATAAACAGTCTCCATTCAGATGGAGTGTGATCCAAATTCAAGCAGTCCATCAAACCATTAACATCAGAACAAACTACGAGGTTTTCTTTTTTCTCAAAAAAAGGAAGCAAATCTTTTTGACGCTGTCTGTACTGAGATATTTTCACATCATGTTTTAGAAGATTCCACTGTTGTAGTCTTGACCCTAACAGCTCAGCCTTTTCCTTAGACAAGCGAAGATCTCTTATAAGGTCACTCAACTCTACTTGACTAATTCTGTGCGGATCACTAGACCTATCGCTTACCTCAAAATCAGGGTCATAGGATGTAGAAGGATGGGTTGCTCCTTCTAAACAGTCTTCATCACCTTCCTCTGAAATTTCATAGTTTTGGGGTGGAGAAGGGACTGGCAAATTGTCTGAGTGTGGAACAGGCCCAAGAGCAGATGGGAGATTAGGGTATTCAACCGTTCCTCTTTTCTTCATAGATAAACCTTGCTTAATGGGAGGAGTTAAGCAGAAATAACAGTCGTCTGTATGATTGGTAGGCTCACGCCAAACCATAGGTACTGCAAAAGCAATTGCCCGGTTTTTATTTTTCAGCCACTTTCGCAATATGACGGAACAAGAATTACAACATATATGAGGAGCCCATGATTTATCTTGGTCCCCAACTTTCACACCAAAATAATGTTCATAGGCTGTCTTAACGATAGGTGTCATTTTACGTTTCTGAGCCTTAAATGTTATTTCACCACATATATAGCAAAAGCTATCGACAGAATTCACACACTTTCGAGGCATTTCAGATCAGCACTTAAAATAATTTAAAAATCAACGTCACACGATAATTTCAATAGCAACCACGTGCGTACAATTGACAAACTCACATAGGTTATGTTTACTACTTAAGAACAGCTGATGAGAGGGGTGTTATGTAAACAAACATGTGTACCAACTGTTGGTGATGAAATATTTCATTTGTTGAAAACTCAATATACATATATTTAATATAATGATACTATATCTTGAAAACAAGAGCTAATATATAATTTTTATGGTCACTTTCGGTTTTAACACGTGGAAATACATTAAAATCATCTAATTTCAACCCCGAAACAAAAACTTTGTTGTGTTGTGATCTTTTAATGTTGGGAAAAGATATCTATTATAATGTTTGTAATTGCATGAAACACAATCCACATGAAATCAACAGAACATATACTGAGTTTTCATAAATTAACACCATCGATACAACCACCACTTTTTTTCAATGTTTTATCCGTTATAATCTCGCTTATATTTTCACAGGGATGGAAAACATTCGCTTCAGATCCATTTAATTGCGACAAACTCACTTATTCCACTGACGAACAAGGGTTATATGAGTTGTCGATAGCTATACAATTTTTCAATTTGAAAGTACTGGATCTTTTGGATACGGTAAATATTCATCAAAATACTTTCACATAAAGATAAGTCAAATCCACTTTCTAATTCGAGTTAACTCGAGCTTAACTTTTTCCTCTCGATTTCGACGATGTTTTTTGATATTGTAAAATGTATAAATGTGCTAATGCTAGTAATCGCAAGGTAAAAACTAAGACCTCGTTGATTCTGAGCTGGGAAATTTTCCTGTTCTTGGGAAGACGGTAGCTAAACTTTTGAATATTACCAAAATCTTGTTGTTCGACTAGACGACTAAATTATTCTTCTGTGGATAGTTGAATTTTCCACTGCAGAAAAAGTGTCAGTATATGAGAAATGCGCCTGTGTGACAAAATAGTGAATTTACTTCAGAGTGAACTAAAAGTATCCCAATTATTATATTTCAGGTCTTCTTCGTTCTACGGAAGAGCTACAGGCAAGTTAGTTTTCTTCACGTTTATCACCACGTTATAATGATTCTGTGCTCGTGGATTGGAATCCGATTTTTCGCAGGAGGAGTCGGAGCATGGATTATTATGGCTAATACTTTCGTACATGTCCTGATGTTCACATATTATTTGATGACAGTACTTGATAGTACATGGAAAAACAGTACTTTTTTGAAGAAAGCACTAACTCAGATTCAGCTGGTAAGTGAAAATGATTGCTTTTAAACTGATGAAGTTATAGAACCGTTTCGAATATGTTCCAAAAATTCGAATGCAATACCAATGTAGGATGAAACCCACAGCCCAAGATAAAAACATCCGTCACCCTACAGCGCCGTTTCGACCCGATATAACGGGTGATTTTTTAAGAGGTATAGGATTTGATTTTCAAAACAACACAAAATATTTGAAAAAGTGATGAAATCTTCAGTGGAATCGATAGAACGACCAATATAATTTAATTCTTCTCGGAATGCCATTCAAAATTTCCATAACAATCATGTGTGTGCTGAAGAAAATCCCCATGCAATAACCGAAACCCATTTCCAACACCAATTTTCGGTTAATATATGGGCAGGAATTATAGGTGATCATCTAATAGGCCCATTTTTTCTACCAGGACGCCTTGGTGGTCGTTCTTATTTACAGTTTCGCGAAGAAGACTTACCTGGGTTATTGGAAGATGTGCCACTTGCGTTAAGGAATTGAATATGGTACATGCACGATGGCGCCCCTGCTCATTTCAGTGTAATTTTCCGAAACCATTTAAATATAGTTTATCCTAATCGTTGGATAGGTCGCGGAGGACCTCAGCAATGGCCAGCAAGATCCCCCGATCTCAACAGTTTAGATTTTTTTTTATGGGGTCACCTTAAAACTCTTGTGTATAAAACTCCCGTTAAAACTTCAGAAGATTTAAGAGAGCGAATAGTTGCCTCGTGTGAAACTATACGAAATACGCCGGGAATATTTGAACGGGTGCGTAATTCCATGCGTAGAAGGGCGGAAGCATGCATACTAAGTGCAGGTGGCCACTTCCAACAATTTTTATAATCAGTTTTGGTATTATTACTAATTAACAAATTTGTGCTATTCGTTTAGACTTACTGTCACAAAATAAAATAACACTCGTTTTTGTGAAAAATTAATTTTTTTACAGATTATGTTTTCAAATATTATTAGGGAATCGGTAATGCGTTATGAAGCAATTTTCAGATTCTCATTCATTTTAGAATTGATCTAATTTCTCAATTTGCCTTCTGTCGATTTTCATTTTTTTGAGTGAAAATCATGCGTCGGACAAAGAAATACCAGGAGATCAAATTTTCTCAAAAATAAATGAGGATTTTAAAAATGATTCCATTTTGAAAAGAAAGCATTGGCGTAGTACTTTTTCCCCAAAAATATTCAATGCGAAACCCGTAGGGATGCCACTGTTTGAAAAAATACATATTTGTGTACATCAGAAAATGCGCCTTGAGGCATGGAACATATGTACCAAATATGCCAAAGATGTCTACAAAATTATCTCAGTTATTATAAAAAAACTGATTATATTTTTGAAAACTTTGCCACCCTGTGTCTCAAAAGTTAAGGCGTTTAGAACATACGTCCATAGGAAGTTTTTTTCTTAAAATGGGTCTATGAATTATCTCCTTAAATATTAGCATGTGTTTAAGGAACACCGTGTATATTGTAAATACTGTTCGAAAATTATTTGGTAACACAATAAGTAAAGAGTTCCCATGCACAGGTTTTATTGGGTTCTTTCGATGTTTATTACCCATATCTAGGACATTTCATAGAATTGATTGTTTTTTTTTGCGGCATCAATTGCTAGGTTATTAGCCGAATTTTTTTCTTTTATTTATATTCTATCTGAAATTGCATATGATGTATTGGAAACTCTTTCTATTGCTGGTAAATAAACGTATTATTATTATTTGACTATGTTAAAGCTCAGTTCAAATCGGGTGCCGCGCAAGCATACTGTTGACCAAAATTAAGAACTTCTTGATGATTCTGAGAAGTGTATGGCCATGTTTAAACATAAAAACCGGAATTTTCGCGTCGATATATGACAATGGATGAAGCATAGATCCTTCACTTCACTCCGTAATCAAAATGATTGTCATCTGAGTGGAGAGCAACCAGTGAACCTCGTCCAAAGGCCTCGGTATTTTGGGTTGTGCGTGGTTGTGCGACTCTTTTTAGAAGGGAAATACTATCAACAGCAAATATTGGTGCGCTTGATGGCCGAAATTGTAAAGAAACGGAGAAAAACATTTTGTTTCATCAAGACAACGCATCGTGTAAAAAGCCAATCAAAACAATGGCTAAACTACATGAATTGCTTCTGCTTCTTCCCGTTTCCTCCAGAGCTGGTCGCGACTTTTTTCTGTTCTGACCCCACAAAACCGCTCATCGGTGAGAAATTCCGCTCGAACGAAGATGTTATTACTCAAACTGAGGCCTATTTTGGGGCAAAAAGATGAATCGTCCTACAAAAGTAGTATTGAAATATAAGAGCGGCACTGAAATGATTGTGCCTAACATCAGTGATGGTACCTTTGTCTGGTATCGCTACACTACGCATTTTCCAGCATTTCAAGATAACGTTCGCCAGTTAAATTACCAGGAGCTTGAAGCAAGTTTGAAGATCTGCCAAATGAAGCTAAAACACCCACTTCTGCGATTGACGTCGTTTTAATACATCCGAACCATGCTTGTGATAATCATACAAATGAAGATTCAGGAGATGAGGACTTTGTGTCTATAAACAATCTTCCTGCTTCTCAACTAAATGTCCAAGCTGAATTTTTTCATAATGATGATGATGATGAATCTTCAAAAAGTGATCCGGAAGATCATATACCTCCTCAACTACTAAGAGAAAAGTGGCTAGAATCTAAGGAGCAGGCAAACAGCAAGAAGCAAAAAAAATACAATTGGATCAAATCTGATATAGAAAAAAACACATCGGATTGGTTACCGTAACAAACTGCAAGTCATTCACTATCACCTCCTGAAATATTCTTCCTTTTCTTAGATGAAGAAGTAATAAATTTGATTACCCATTTCACCAACAGATATATTTCGCAGAAAAACAAGAAAGCAGACATTTCAATAAGTGAAATGAAAAGTTTTATATGTATATTGATTATAAGTGGTTACAATTGCATGAGTAGACGCCGCATGTCCTGGGAACAATCTGCTGATGTGCACAATGATTTGATTGTAAATGCCATGTCAAGAAATCGATTTGAATTTATATTATCCAATATCCATGTATGTGACAACCAAAATTTAGACAACGCAGATCGCTTCACAGAAGTGAGACCATTGATATCAGCTCTGAATGAAAGATTTCAGGATTATGCACCACATTCTGAAAATCATAGTGTTGATAAGCGATGGTACCCTACTATGGTAGACACCCTTGTAAACAATTCATTAGAAATGAACCGATAAGATATGGATATGAATTCTGGATACGGTGCACCAGTGGTGGATATATTATTTGGATGAATCCATATCAGGATGCTAACAGTGAAGTAAAAGAAACATACAAACAGCTTGGGCTGGGCCCATCTGTGGTTTTGGTATACGCTGATGTCTTACTGAAAATAGGACATTATCATTATCATACAGTCATTGACAATTTCTTCACAACAGTACCTCTGCTCGAAGAATTGTCAAGAAAAGGCATAAGAGCAAAATGTCCATTGGAAGATGCCAAAAGAATGAGAAAGAGTAACAGGGGTTCTTATGATTATAGGTCAACCAAGGAAAAAACAGTTGTTGTTGTTCGTTGGAATGACAATAATGTTATGTGCATTGCTTCTAATTGTGAAACAGTATTTCCACTACAGAAAGTTAAGAGGTTTTCAAAAAAGGAAAAAACACATTTGTATGTTGATCAACCTCAATTTATAAAGCCTTACAACAGAATATGAGTCTTTACAGGATAAGTGTTGGAGGGAAAAAATGGTATATTCCAATATTTATGCATTGTATCGATATGTCGATCCAAAATTCTTGGCAACTGCACCGTCAGCAAGGGAGTACTATGGATCTACTGACATTTAGACGAAGAATTGCTCGTTTTCGTTTTCTATTGGAGACAAATAACAAAACGTCACTCAAAAGGAGCCGTTCTTCTTCGTTACCAAATGCTGATTCCAGATTTGATCCTTTGGATGACTTAGTTATTTCCCAGGATAAGCAGACACGGTGTCGTGTCTGTCATAAAAAAAGTATCGACAAAGTGTGAAAAATGCAATGTTGCACTTCACATCAACTGTTTCAAGTCATACCATATAAATGATTGATATTTCATTAGAATTAGTTGTTCAATAAACATTATTTAGTTAACAGGTCCGTTTGATTATCCATTAGCCCACTGTCCTTCTAAAAGGACACCCGTTTTTGGAAAAAACTGATTTTTTTCACCATTTTTGCACAATCATTCGTGAGCCATCAAAGAGGGTTTTTCGACAGAAATCAAAGAATCTAGATTTCTGTTTTTTTGGGCATATCTGGGTTAATTAAAAAAGTGCATTCATTAGAAAATCAAACGTTGTACAAGAAATTTGGGTTATTGTTGATACGCTCGGCCATAACTCCGTAAAACTCTTGCCTTCGATCCCAATCATCATCATTCAATTCATGAATTAATTTGATTTTGTACGGATGGAACTTGTATCTATGTAAAATTCTGAAAAGTTTGATTGATTAATATCGGAAACTACAGAAATTTGTCGTACATATTGCGTGTTTGGCATAAGTTGAACATGTCCCAATACCGCCACAGCTGCTCTTTCATCATTCACGATTCCAATGGACCCCTTTTTTTATCCATTACTGAACTCATTTCCACAAATTTTGAAAACAATTCCAGTACGTACTTATGGCGAACGCTACGTTCAGGATGGTTTTAGTTAAATATCCTTGCAACCGCTTATGTTTTTGATAATAAAGGCTTAACCAGCTCAATACGTTCTTGCAATTTATACACCATATTTTTTTGAAATTTCAAACAAATCAGCAAAGTAGTAACTCAACAGATTGTAACACTGTAAAGAGAGCTTCCAAGACCTTTCAAATAAAGTATCACTCAGGGGGTTGCTCGTTCAAGCCTAAAATATACGTCAAAATATGTTACGGAAAATTTTTCCACTCGCTATAGGATTAGAAATATACGGGGTGGCTCGTCTGAGATGGAACACCCTGTATATGAACAGTGTCATCGAAACTACCGATCGTAATTGTCAAATAACCGTTTATTCAAACTCATATTCAATGGTTAATATTTTCATTTGATGATGTTTCAGATCCAGTTCACAATCTTCATCATAGTATTTGGAAGGACGCTAGTTGATCCCAGTTGTAGCTTTCCTAAACTTCCAGGATATATTTTGGTGCCCCAAAACTGTTTCATGCTGTTTCTTTTTGGCGATTTCTATCTGAAAGAATATGTCTTCAAGAAAGAAAAAAACAAGTAGAAATTGGAAATATCATTTTATATTTCATATATTGTTTCTTTGAACGAATATGGTTTTCTTAGAAAATAAATTTATTGATTTTCATTTTTTTTATATATTATATGTGCATTCAATTCGGTGGAAACATCAAACCGAGTATTTGATTATATTGGTTGATTCAATCAACTTATTTAGAAATATATCAATGATAATACAGATGAATTTCAAGTTTTTCAGTGATTATGTACTATACATCAGTTATTTTACTTATATAACTACAAAATTAATTATTTTCTGAAAGCTCAATGCTGAATCGTGATCATTTTCCAGCTTCCTTTACTGAATAAATTTAATTGTTAGAGGAAGTAGGGTATTATGGAAAAGTCGGAAATATGGAATACTCAGGATTTAGTTCTGTTTAGTGCTATTATCTCTCGGAAATATTATGAGCTGTTTCAAAAGACTCTCATGATGCTCTGTTGAGAGAGATGACTACCTGTTGCTGTTTAACTGCTCGCTACAGAACGAATTTTTTTGTGCTTCACAGGAATTTTCACAGGTAAGCCTTCAAAGATTGGTAGTAACTACTACACTGTGGCTTGAGCTTCAAGTTTCACACCTGAAGAGTTGTGATTTATTGTTAAGAAAACAGTGATAATATTTGTTCACCAGTTTTTAGGCTATCTGTCCAAGATGGCGTGTCTGGTAATATGTCATAATACGCGACACGCCATCTATGTTCTGAGCAAGATTGTCACCCAATTGTTTAGATACAAACACCAAATGGTTTAAACATCTCTTGCTTTTCTCGATGAACAAGCGTCCCACAAGAATAACATTGACTTTATAAAAAAATATAACGATCATATGTTTGTTCAAGGCCCTTGAGGGTTTTTGATATGATGGGGATATTTGGCAGGGCTTACTTTTAAGTACAACGTGGGGACATTGGCGGCTGATGCTGTCAAAGCGACTGGCATTGGTCCTGTCATTGGAAATGTTTTCAGCATTGATGATTTCATCGCCTTAACACTCACTGTTCCAAGACATGAAAAAAGATCTATTGAACCAACACCTGTCCCCATTTGAAGTTCTTCAACCCTTAATGACTCACCTCAACCGCGTTCATCTAAAACTCCTGATAGGTTTGTTCCTGTCAAGCCAAAGTTGACCAATCTTGAATTTCTTACATAAATCTCACTGCCACTTACAAAAAAAAACAGAAATCAAGTAGAGGCGGGGAAGCTGGTTCTTTCTATATATGCTCTCCATTAAATAAACAATTACAGACCGCAAGTAAGGATGATTTTTACCATCCTAATAAGCCTATGGTGACGTGACGGTTGAGAGATTAGCCTAACTACCATAATATGTGTGATTGATGACTTGTTTACTTTATGGTAATTCATGATTACTTGAATGAAATGAATAAAAACACTTTTGTCTATAAACCACTGGTAAATTTCATTTATACGACCGGTTTCGGGTTTAACCCCATTGTCAAGTATAAAACTAAAATCTGAATTTTGAAATATCGATTTTATTAGAACTTTCAGGTATGCTGCAAGGACAGGTATTTAAGAGACAGGCTGCCAACTTAAATACCACCCTGATAATTCTAGGGGTTGTTAAACTCTTAAATTCAATAGAGGAGACCTACATAAATCGAGTTACTCGTTTGTGGGTATATGTTTCTGGTGTTTAATTGATTTAGTAATTTCCATGGCCTCCAACAGATTCATTTTTCTCCCTTCATCCTACATAAATGTAATAACAAAAGTATTTTTATTCATTTCATTTAAGCCTAACTACCATCCTGATGTATCATATTCAATGAACAACATGCCACCAGAAATAGCACCGGACAACAAAGACACTTAGTGCATCTACTGTGGTGGAAGATTATCCGATGATTCCACAGGGATAATTTGGATTCAGTGTTCAAGCTGCTCGTTGTGGTTGTACAGAGGCAGAAAAGACAGATTACGTGTGCGATTTCTGTCTATTTCCATAAAGTAGACTCATTATATTGAAGTTTTTGTTTTCAAAATTAGAAATGATAGGTTTCCTGAATTCCAGAAACAAAAACAAAACCATGGATCATGGACCAATCTTTGCCAAGAATGAAAGCACGTACTTGAAGATCCGCCAAGCCATAGATAATACACAAAACAGAAACTGGGGACAGTTAGCAAGGAAACAATGCCCAAATGCAGACCGAAAACAGGACAACTATAAAGCCGTCAACGTCATCAACATGAGTTCCCTCCCTCACAGGAATAGAGAAATCCTTGTTGGGGGAAGGTCTATACTTCGCCATTGCGCCAACATCTGTGCCCAATTTGTAGATAATTACTGCAGTGGAATCCACCAGTTCCCTAACTGCCCAGAACGAGACAGAAGAATCCAGATGGAAAATCAGAGAACAGCTAAATCGAGAACCAGTTCCAGCATCTAACATCAGCAGTGAAGAACGTAGAGGTCTGAACAGCCTACGTAGAAACAACACCATCAAGATTCTACCTGCTACTGTGGTGATGGATACTGTTCTCTACGAACAGAAGATCGAAGAGTTTCTTCAGAAGGGATAATTCACAAAGATCGTACGGTGCTTTACTCCATCAATCGAAAGGAAGTTGTCATATTTTTTGGGAAATGGGAGATCACCGCCAACACCACACCACAGTAAGCCCCCTCACTTGTATGAACTACCCAAAATCCACAAGAAAGAACGTTCCGCTCTGGTATTTTCAACTTGGGAAAGAATTCTTTCACCAGTCATAGCCAACATATATATGGATTGGTTTGAAACTAACTCTGCCCATTGAAGAAGCCTACAAGAAACCTCGTGTTCAGTTGAGATACGTTGATGACACCTTCATAATATGGAACTATGGAAATACTGAACTAGATGCCTAACTGAAATACATCAACAACCTAAGACCTTCCATGACTCTAACAATGGAGAAGGAAGTCCACAACGAATTGCCATTCTTAGACGTATTGGTAAAGAGAACCGACACTGAATGGGAAATATCTGTATAACGAGAACCCATTCTCACGGGACAGTATCTGAACCACGAATTCAACCACCATCAATCGACTGAAAAAGGAATCATCAAGACAATATAAGTCGGTGCTTTCAGGCTATGTAATACAAAGGGAGTTCTCGAGAAGGAACTAGATATCAAAAATGTCTTCAACGGAATGGCTACTCCAATGCGATGGTGGAACATACTTTGGCTAGAAGACAGCAGAAGTCTCGCAAGGAAGAGAAGCCGTCACAACCAGTACTTGCACTTTCCTATATCAGAGGATTATCGGAAAGAATAAGAAGAAGATCAAAGTTTGATCTTCTTAATTATTATTAATTGGAGTATGTCGTTTTCTTTTTATAGGTACAGTTTTTTCAAAACGAGGTGGTGAGGGCGCTCCTAAGATTGTGTGTGCTATTGTATCGGAGAAAAATATTTTGGAAGCTGTCGCTGATGATCCTTCAATGAGCATCAGAAATGTATCAGAACAGTTCCAAACTCCAAGTTCACTATTCATAAAATAATCAGGGGACAACTGCTCCAACTATATCACATCCAGAAGGTACACGCCATGACCCCTGAAGATTTTCCAGCACGACTGGAATATACCAATTGGTTCATGTATAAGCAAAGAGAGGATATGACTTCCATTCATCGAGTTTTATTCACTGATGAAGCAGGTTTCACTTATTAATTTAATGGGGTGAAGAAAATCTCCATGAGATATTGAAAATCAAACACCAACGAAAATTCAACGTGAATGTTCGGGCTGGTATCATAGGAAACCACCTTATAGAACCAATCGTTTTAGATGACCAATTGACTGGCGAACGTTATTTGGAATTCCTTCAGAACGATTTGAAGTGGAATACACACGTTGATCAGGTGTGTAAGAGGCTCAATAGTAGTTATTGTCCACATTGTGCCACTGGCACTTGATTTGGGCTATCAGAATATATCCATGAATCTTTTATACAGGGTGGCATATGACTTGGGCCACCCCCATCTTTGAATTTTTAAATACGGACCCGTATTTTTTGTTGTAGTTTTTGTATCGTCGACGTTCACTTCATACTGAGAAATCAATTTCAATTTTATATTTCGGGATGTTTCGGTAATATTTGAGTCCTTCCACTCCGAGACATTTTTGAAATTGGTTATTCATATTATTTATTCCCCTTAATATACTTATTTGCTGCATTATTGCGAAATCATTCAAAATCCTCAATTTCGAGTCTTCCACATTTTCTATCTTTCTGCCAGCGTAAATCCAATTTTTCAATGTCCCCCATAGAAAATACTCCAAAATAGTAAGGACCACAATTCAAACATTTATTACGCAATTAATTTTTTTTGTCTATATAACTTACTTCTTTTCAATTTTCATGACAATTATAGTGTTCGTATTGGATGTTATTATTGCTAACATCTCTTTTTCTGCTCATCAAAACACATATAATATATTTATGTTGTAGATATGTTTCACATAATCATAAAAGGTTTTCTTATTCGAAGTTTATTGTAAAAAACGCTCATAGCAATGGAAATATAAAAAAATATGAATAGGTACTTAAAAATGTAAAAAAAAAACTCTCTAAAAACTCTACGGTACATAGGGAGACGTGAAAGTTGCTATTGTATTTTCATCTAACTCAGTCAGCCAATTTCCAGGGCCGTAATTTGAAAGGGAATAATTCACCCAATTATAATCAAATATTACGGAAACATCCCGAAATATAAGATGAAATTTAATTTCTCAGTATGAAGTGTAGGTCTACGATCCAAAAACTACGACAAAAATACAGTTTTTTATTTAAAAATTCAAAGATGGAAGTGGCCCAAGTCAGATGACACCCTATATAAAAGATTCATGGACATATTCTGATAGCTCACATCAAGTGCCAATAGCAAAATGTAGACAGATTTTCAATATGCCTGTGAATAAAGAAGATATAAGCAAAAAAATAATTTGGGATTTTTTTGTTTTTCCTGTATATCTCCAGAACCAAAAGAGCTTTATTCGATTTCTTCACATCATTAAATAGGTCTCTAGAATACGCAACTTTGTCATAATTCAACCCACACTGTATCTCTTATCGTTTACAAAATCCCCATGTATAGAAACGAATTTGAATAACCCTGTATAATACAGATTAAACAAAATACGAATTTTATACACCATATAATGTGTTTCAAGACAGTGGTTGATTACATCATCGATTTGAAATCAATAAAAGTCAAAAAAAATACTTTCGACGAAAATAATTCGCATTCATATTTTGGAGCATCCTGTATTACATTAATCAATTCATCAAGACAATCAAATCAGTTTTATATGGAAATAGGGTTATGAATATATTCCATTGATATGTTCCACAATAAGTATATTTCTTTGATGTTAGTGAGTCTATGTGATAAGTTCAACAATGGCCCTAGTATTGAAAAAGTTATATCAAGGATATTTCTGGGTTTTCGATGAATTATCTGGTAAGAAGCGAAAAAAATATATTTTTTTACTGGATTGAAAAGAAGTTTAGTTGAATGACAGCCAACTGTTGTTTAGTTGAAAACTATGCAATATTAAGACTGACCAAAATTATGTTTCATCAGTTAGTTTTCCGGAGTTATTGAAGTATGCACAATGATCAGTATTCATTCTGAACAAATTCCGTAAAGACACACCTGAAGAAGACATTTTATAGCGAAACACGTGTTGTGTTTTTCTAAAACTGTTCAGTGAAAGTCTCACAATAAACTGTTTTTCGAATGTGATATTCACTTTTGATCTCTTGTAGAATGAGAAATTTCTAACCATCCTGATTATTTTTTCATTCCAGTAATGGATTTTTCATCCTTTCATCATTTTGACTGACTCATAAGCCGAGTTCAACCACTTCAACTGTTTATATTGTCTAATTAATGAATGATGACAATGCACTATTTGATAACCCATAAAATTTGGAGATTTTTGTCTGACAAGCTATCATTTTCAGTATTTATTTAAATTTCACTAGTTCGGACTTCCATTGTCTACTATATAAAATGATTCGAAATCCCTGAAACAAGTAAAAATTTATAGTTGAAAATAACAATTATATTAAGCAACAATAAACCTGAAATGAAATGATAGTGAAATAACCTACAAGTAAAAATATAGTAATTGAATAAATAAAAATTAAAAGAATGAAAAAAGAAAATAATAAAAAATAAAAAAGTGTAGAGATTCCAAGTCACGTTAGTTCACGACGTTTCGATTGTTGGTATCTACAATCGTCATCGGGTGATGACTGGACTGATTCCTCCTAGAGATGACTATTTCATAGGTCGTTGAAATACTTTCACTTTCTCTACTTTCCATTTTCCGCTTCACTGATTCCGTGAGAGATGACCGTTTTGGCGGGAGTTGGTCATTTTTCGTTTGATGATGGGTTTCCATATGTTTCGTATATCTACGCTGGCCTGGCTGAATACGTTGTTGGACAACATGTATGCGGCTTCCTTAAATTTTCTCCTGAACCAATGTTCCTCTCTGTGCAAGATCTCAGCTTGGGACCACTCGATGTTGTATTGATGGGTCCAAACATGGTCTACTATTCCTGATTTGCTGGTTTCTCCTCGCTGTGTGTGCTTCTTGTGCTCGGCAATGCGAACATTCAATGGCCTCTTAGTTTCACCAATATAGGATTTTCCGCACTCACAGGGTATCCGGTAAATGCAATTCTTGGAATCGCAGTCCGCGTTTGGGGGCCTGGTTTTCGTGAGACTGCTACGGATAGTGTTACCGGATCTGAAACAGGTTCTAATGTTGTACTTGGAACCAATTCTTCTTATCCTCTCCGATAATCCTCTGATGTAGGGAAGTGCAAGCACTGGTTGTGATGGCTTCTCTTCCTTGCGAGGCTCCTGCTGTCTTCTAGCCAAAGTTTTTTCTACCATCGCTTTGGAGTAGCCATTCCGTTGAAGATCATTTTTGATGATTCCCTCTCGAGACTTTCCTTCGTATTACTGAGCCCGAAAGCACGGTCTAATAGAGTCTTGATGATTCCTCTTTTAGTCGATTGATGGTGGTTGGATTCGTGGTTCAGATACTGTCCCGTATGAGTGGGTTTTCGGTATACAGATGTTTCCCACTTAGTGTCGGTCCTCTTCACCCAAAACGTCTATGAATGGCAATTCTTAGACGTGAAAGTAATGGAAGGTCTCACGTTGTTGATGTGTTTCAGAAATATTCTACGTTTCCACAGAAAATAATCACGATAGAACATGAGTGCTGCTTTATACAGGTATGATTCAAGTGAAGTGAATTTTTTTACTCAACCAGTTGAGACATATTTCACCACCTTTTTTGATATAGCAGTTATACCGCGTATCGGAAAAGTCAGAGGGCTAACATTTCCGAAGTAAGTGATAACAGAACTCATTTACCCTTGCAGGGGCGGCTCCAGGGGCTGCATCCCAAAATTTTAAACAGAATCCTGTTTTGATAAAAAGCTCATATGATATGACTTTCAAAAACAAATATATCTGCCTGAACTGAAGGTGTCTGTTGTCACTTGTTCTCGATTGATATGAAAGTATGATAATAAATGCCAGTCCTGAAAAAAAAATTGATTTTCGAAAACGTTCAAATGTCTAACTCTAACCTCGTGAACATCTGGATTTTTGGTTTCATAGTAACGCACACATCTGTGATTCATTGTCGTATTTCTTGCAAGTTTGCTGGTTTTTTCCGCTCCTTCACATAACCCTACTGGGAAAAATCGACGGGAGCGAGGTCGAAGGACCTTGGTGGCCATTCATTATGCCCTCTATGCCCAATCCAACGACCAGTAAATTCCTTATCTGAGTATTCTTCTGAAGGAACATGAAAGAGTGAAGATGTTCCATCCTGCACAAGCTCAGGTGTGATAGCTTCTTCTGAAAGTAGCAGGTATAAACATCTCATAATTGGAATAACGCAATCAAGAAACATGGGGACTCAATAGTTGATACGCTTGATATTTTTGAGGCATTTGACCATGTTTGACATGGGGGTTTGCTGACCAAACTTCGATGCTATGACTTGACAGATCATTTTTGTATGTGGCTCTTCAGTTTCCTGGAAAAACGTTCCCTGCAAGTGGCCGTCGACGAATATCTCACGAATACTTCCACCATCAACGCTGGTGTTCCTCAGGGATCCATATTGCTTCCAACCCTCTTCTTATCGTCTATCAACGACTTACTGGAAAAACCAAGATTCCAAAAAATTGCTTTGCAGACGACAGCACACTTATCTCGTTATCCCATTTGGATTCCTGGATATCAGCTGCGGATGCCCTTCTCCACTGGCAGCAGGAGGTTGCATATCGTATTAAGGATCTAGAGATGATTTCGAATTAAAGTGAAAATAGATAAATGTCTCTGAACCGGAAATAATAATGTCAGGACAGACAAAAGCTTGGAACACTGTTCCGAACCAGGAAACTGTACCACAGCAACTTTTGTGGCTTAATGAAGGTCAGCTCAGACCTCCTTTGGAGTACTTCTCTCATGTATGGAGCTCTGCCCCTCAGCATTCCCTGAAGCTACTGGAGTCCATCCAGAAAAAAGAACAAGTGAGCAAGTCATAACTCAAGTTATGTTTCAAAATTGACATGCCACCTTCAGCCCTCAATCTTGTCTCATCCCAGTTATCTCCATCTACCACATATACGGTGTCATCTCCGTATGAGTAAAGATTACCATCAATATTTGTATTAAGTAAATCATTGATGTATATCAAAAAAAGAACAGGTCCTAAAACCGTACCTTGAGGAACAACACACTTGTAGGAACTGTTTTCTGTTTCTTAAGTAACTCCGGAAAAAATCAAGGCAAACACCTTCTATTCCGTATTGGGCTAGTTTCTTGGCGAATTTAGAGTGAGATACAGTATCAAGTGCTCTCTCTATATCTAAAAATAGCCTAATCACTTTTTAATTAGTATGCAGACTATTATAGATATGTCGAGTTACACTGAAAATTGCATCTTCTGTTGACATTCCTTTTCTATAGTTGACAAAATGTTTTCATTGATTGATTGATTGATTGATAGCGAACAATCACTTCAGTTTTTTCGGTTCCGAAAATATATGAAAAAAAATTAATATTTGATTTTTGCCGTCTTCTTTATTTGCAGAGATACTGAAAACCTGTTTACACTTTATAATACCATTAGAACTTTCATTATAAAATTGTAATATGGTCATAGAATTTTTATACAGTGTGTCGTCAAAATTAGGACACCCTCATCTTCAAAATTTTAAATATGGACCTGATTTTTTTGTGAAAATGTCCGTATAATTCTGGGAAATGGAGTTTTCTTTTTGTTTATGTCTCCGCCTGATTGGAGACACAAACATCACTAGCAACCTTGATAATTTGGAACGTTAAAGGAAGTTTGGAGACTTGTCACTCTTTTCTAGATACTTTCACAGGAGGTGTTGAAATAAATCGGTACAAATCAGAAATACGCGACGAAATGTGGCTGCTCATCGTTTTGAATTTCAACCCAGTACTCCTCAAACTTCACTGTTCAAGAACTCTTTGATTTGGAGAAATGCGTTTATATGGAATGACCTCCCTGAGAACGTTGTCCCAAATGAATTGAATCTCCAGCGATTCAAATCCAACGTGAATCGCTACTTTCGCACAGGCACCGCTCATAGAGCGCCTTGAGCATTTTTTTATTGTGCTTTTGTTTTGTCTTGAAAAAAATCCAGTGAGATTTTTTAACCAATTACCGTATTACTCATAAATCCGGGCCATAAGTTCAATTTCCCAGGATTTTGTGTATGTGCTTATTGGCAGAACCATTCACCAAATATCTTGCTTCATCACTGAAATAGTTGAGTTACATTGTAATGAAGGGTTTCAAGGTTTCAAAAAATGCGGTTGGATTTCAAAATGATCGAATTTATGCTGTTTTTGAATTTCATGCACCTACAGCTGCAGCTATTATGGCAACTAATTGCTTGGGTTGAACAGCAATTTTTTCCGAATTTTGAATTCTAAGATCTTTGGTTTCATCTTTGACGCTGAAAGTTATAAGGAAATTTTACGTGATTGGAAGAAATCGATCTATCTGGAAAAAATCAATGGATAATTTTGCGGCCTCATGACAATTGTGATTAGTTTGTCCGTATAAAAAATTATTCCAATTTTGTATTCATTTGGGCGAACCATATCGTAAGGAATGAATTCAAAAAATTTACTAATGCCTGTGGATGTCAATGAAAAACCGAAACAGTAACAGATATAATGTCAGTTAACTAATGGCAAAGGTGCTCATTTCAGAGCATCACTCAATGACATCAAAAAAGGGATTCAGCTCTAGTAAAATTTTAGTTTTTATTTTATCTTCTTCACTAACAGATATATTGGGTATCTGTTCATACTTCGCCACGAAAACTTTCGTGGCGAAGAATCTGTTCATAGTACTTTCCAATGGTTATATCTTAGTTGGGCCCCTTTTTTTTGAAATTTGAATTACGAGTTTGCATTTTATTAGCATTTGAGTATTGAGAAATTCAATTCTCCATTATATTCTGAATAGTTTCGCTAGTTTCATGATTCTTCAGATTTTTCATCAGTGCCCTAAAAAACGAACAATTAGAACCAATACTTATGTCCATAATTGAACCTTGAAAAATTCATGACAGTATTATTCCAATGGAGTCATTGAACTGGGTTTCATTTCCAGTGTTCTAAATTGCACGTGAATCAGGTAATTAAATCCAAATAATAGAAACGAAATCACCCCACCACGATAGTATAGAGTGGGAGAAACAGTCCAGTGACGCATGATTGATATCAGACATATTTGAGATCATTGGGAAGATTTGAAATTTTGAATATTTGAAATCAGAATGATTCAAATCCATTAATGAATACGAGTATTCTAATTTTTTCAATCAGAGAAACAGTATTAGTATATTTTGTTCATCATTCAGTTGTACTTCTGAAACTCAACATGACCCATCAGTTTTGTTTCACCAGTTCAAAAGTCAATGCATATAAAAATAATTCATGGTAATGAAATGCTGAAGTACTATTCAAAATAATCGTGAACTGAGTTTTGCAATTCATGATTAAGCATATCTATTTGAAATGATGGATTGATCCAAATGAAAATCGAAACGTTTATTTTTTTCAACGTTCATTCATTATGATATCTGGTAAATGCCAGCTTGAAAACAATTACTTCTCGACGGACAATGAAAAGCAACCGACCTCTCAAGTACGCAAAATTGTTTTTAATTGAATTGTTGAATCTGTTTAAAAAAATATGTTTAAAATCTGTTTTTTCGTTAATCAGCTGCCGCCCCCATACGAACGACAACTCTCAGAAGTTGAGAAACTTGTGCGAGCTAAGGACTAACGAGGTCTTACCTTTTAACGTGTGATTCCTAAGACGGTGATGAAAGACTGAATTGCGATTAATGTAAGAAAAAAAGCAATATCATCCGTAACTCTAAAAGTTTGACTTTGGTGTGATATAAAGCACTTCATTTCTCATATGTGTGATTGATGTCTTCTTTATTTTGTGGTAATTCATGATCACCTTGATGAAATGAATAAAAACACTTTTGTCTGATTACCACTAGTTGATTTTATTCATACGACCGGTTTTGGGTTTGACCCAATTATCAAGTATAATGGTTAGATTGCTCATTCAGGAGTATATTTTTCTGGTTTTCAATTGATTTTGTTAATTTCCGTGGCTTCCAACGAATTGTTTTTCTTCCCTTCATTGGATATATGTAGAATTTTGAGGTTATCTTCATTTATCTTGTGTTTTGATTCTTGAAGATGTTCGTACATTGTAGATTTTTTGTTCCAAACAGACGTGTTCACGCAGCCTCATCTCAAAATTTCTACCGGTTTGGCCTATATATACTACAGAGCATTTCTCACACTCTATTCTGATTTTTTTCATTCTATCCTGTTTGGGTTTTGTATTAAACAGGGTTCTACCTAAATTATTATTACTTATGGAAGCTGTTGATATTTTGTATTTAGAGAAATGATTTTGAACATATTGTGAAAGTTTACCTACGTAGTTGATGCAACTATACTTGACAAAATTGTGTTCCCGGCAGTATAATTTACTTATAAGCGTTTTGTGAGATTTACCTGATATTATCACTGGTAAACACACAGTTTGCTGCCGGAATTTTTTTACTGTTTTTAGGTAATTTGGGTCTGCTGGATTCAAAAATGCCACCAGATTTGCTCCATCAGATCGTTTTCAAAAAAAAAAATACAACAACAGATCACATTTCTAACATATAGGGTAATTTATAGAAATAGAAATAGATTTATTTGAAATAGATATCCTAATATACATAAATACACACATCGGAAAAGTCTAGGGATATTTTTATAACATACTTATTATCATAAAAATAAATGCATGAGGTCGTTTAATTTCAATTAAATTGGTACACTCGACCACCCTGTAGATTTCTATGGGTTGAACAAAGCCTGCAGAAACGGTAACTAATCTTTTATCAAGTTTTTTACAAACTGTAGGTTTTCGGCTAAAATGAATAATCTGAAAGTGTCGAGTTTGTACATTCTATGCAGTTCTTGCTCAGCAATTAAACTGGAAATATTGTGCTTCAACATCGAACGCCATCACTTACCATTGGCTGAGATAAATAGAGGTGTAGGGCTTCTTCAAGGTGGCATGCGACAAAATGATGTAGCTCTTCGTTTGGGGGTCTCCCAAAGTGTTATCAGTCGATTGTGGCGGCGTTTCCGTGAAACTGGCAGTCCAGCCGAACAACATCCAGGGCGAGGACGCGCTACAACTGCAGTTCAAGATCGATTTTTGGTCTCAACCGCAAGAAGACAACCGACAATCACAGCACCTGAGTTGGTTAACGTGTTGCAGCAGACGCACCAGGTAACCATTGGTTGTGATACTATCAGAAATCGACTGCATGAAGCAGATCTCCACAACAGAAGGCCACTTAGATGTCCACCTTTGTCGAGAGGCAATCGCGGTAGAAGATTAGAGTGGTGCCAAGAACATCAAAACTGGGATGCAAATGATTGGGCCACAGTTTTGTTTACAGACGAATCCAGATTTGGATTTCATCCAGATTCTCGTCGAGTAAGATTGTGGAGGCGACCTGGAAATAATGAACGTTTAAGACACGTCCAGGAAGTTCACACATACAGAGATGGTACAGTAATGCTATGGGGCGGAATCATGATCGGTGGCAGAACCGATCTCGTTTTTCCAAATCGCTCCCTCACAGCTCGACAGTACCTCGACACCATTCTTCTACCTATCGTCCGTCCGTTTGCTGGTGCTGTTGGTGAAAACTTCCACCTAATGCACGATAATGCTCATCTACATGTCGCGCGTCTAGTGACTGACTGGCTCACCAACGAAGGAGTTGATATATTGCAATGGCCAGCACAATCACCGGACCTGAATCCCATCGAGCATGTGTGGGACATGCTTCAACAAAGAATTTCTCCGCATATGGGGAACATTCACACAACGTTTCAATTGAGAGAGCTTTTAATCGCTGAATGGGCAAATGTACCTCAACAAGACATTGACAATCTCATTTTGTCGATGCACGATAGATGTAGGGCCGTAATAAACCAGCGTGGAGGCCATACTTTGTACTGATTCCAATTTTTTTGTATTATGATTTTTTTTCGGGGTGCCAAAGAAAAGCCATATTTTTTTTTAGTTTTGCTTATATGCGCACTCAGTATTTTTGACCATTTAATAAATTTTGTTGTAAGTTACATTCGTTTAATAATCACCCGCCAACTTTTTTTTCCCTAGAGCGATCTAAAAAGAATTATTGCCATTTTTCAAAATATCCCTAGACTTTTCCGATGTGTATATTATACGAATATATCAGTTATTGAACAGAATTGCAAAAAAACTGAAATATATAAGACCCTATATAATGGAATATATTGGGTAAAACATAGCAGTAGTAGATGATTAAGAGATTAATAGAGAGAAGAATGATGAATTCAATTGGAATAGTATTGTGCCCGTAGATATTGAGATAAGGAGCGTTTGAAGAGTTGAAAGGTGTTACTTTGTTTAATTTCATTAGGAAGCTTGTTATAGTCCAAGAGTCCTCTGTGAAAATAGTATTCATTGTTCTTGTAATGTTAGTTCGTGGGACAACCAAGTCATCTCTTCTTCTTGTATCATATTTGTGTATCTGATGGTTATATGTAACGAGTTGAGCGTCAAAGTTCTGTCTTACCCGCCAGACCATTTACAAAATAAACTTTAATTTGCCAAACATAAAATAGACAAGACAAGACAAGACAAGACAATTTATTTTCCACTGAATGTTACAATACAAGTAACATACATTATGGGAATCGTCACTAATAAGTAGGTTATAATAATATTACAATTTCACTTTTTGGTCATAAAATGAAATAAATTAATATAAATAAATAGGTACATGTACACACTTTAAAAATTAATAAATGAAATATAAGTTTATCAATACTAATTAGGATTATTTATTAAAAATTTGAATCAAAAGACTACTGTTTCATGTGGTCCGAGTCAAAATTTTCATTCAAAAACTCCTGAACTGAATAATAGCATTTCTGTACTAAAAACTTTTTTAGATAATTTTTAAATAAACTTCTGCTGAGTTCTCTAAATTTCTTAATTTCACATGTTTTATTGTAGCATTTGATTCCTATATAATTGGGATTCTCCTGTCCGATTGATAATCTAGAGAAACATAAATTGATGGTGTCCTTCTGCCCCGTATTATGATTGTGAACATCCTTTCTTGCTTTGAGAGAGTTATGTTTATTCATGATGTGGACAATTATTGAGTAAATGTACAAGCTTGGTAATGACATAATACCCAGCTCAACAAAGTGGTTTTTACAAGATGTTTTGCTAGATAAATTCAGCATACACCTTATAATTTTTTTTGAGTGATAAATAATTGACCACTATTATGGGCTTTTCCCCAGAAAATCAGGCATGACTGAATAAGACCAAAATATAGTAGTTTCAGTACTTCCATTGACACTGTGTTACGCAAGTTTCTAATAATGAAGCAATATGAGCTCAGTTTTGAGGATGTATGTTCAACATGATCGTTCCATGTGAGTTTTTGATCCAAGTGGACCCCTAAAAATTTTGTACAGGTCGAGTTTTCCAATGATGTTTCTTCAGTTTTAAGTAGTATGCTCTGGTTCACAGTGGCATTTTTTTTATTGAAGTAAACAGCTATTGACGTGTCTATATTCAGAGATATGTTATTATTACCACACCACTGGGTTATGTTTTCTATGGATATACTTATGATATCTGATAAACTGTTCGAAATGTCATCTACAACAGTTATAAAGTCTGTTTTCGAACTCCAACCTAACATTACGTAAAACTTCACTGAGAGTTGACTGGCCTGCTGCTGTAATTCGTTTTTTAAGTTCTTCGATATCACACGGTTGTATTTCATAAACAACGGATTCAAGATGCTCCAAAGAAAAAATCTGAGGATGTTAAATCCGGTGACCTCGGAAGCCATTCAGCTGCTCCTCTTCTACTAATCCATCTATCCGGAAATCTCCCATTTAACCTCTGTCGGACGGGAAGAAAATAATTAGGTGGAGCATCATCTTGCCGGGATTGTAACATATCGTCCTGCAAAGTTTATTATTTTCTGCATCCATCTAGCTCGTGAGTTATAAGAGGATCGATAATCTGGGTGTTGTGTATGCCCTTCCCGAATAATAAGTAGGTATGTGGCTTTTCGTCACTCCAATAGCGACAGTTTTGTCTATAAACATTAACATACAGAAATAATGAACGCTCTGCATTTTATAAGGATGTGGAGCATTTTTACACTTGTATACACTTACTAGTACTATGTTGCTGATTGATAGGCCAAAAACCTTCTCTATGAAAAATTACTTATACATATCAAGTTTCATCACGATCGGTTGAGCGATGTAAAAGTTTATCACTTACCAACCAACCAACCAACAAACATCCATTTTTATATATTAGATAAACTCATTGAAGTGATGTGGTGCTTTTCCAGTGAGTATTTTGAATATGAATATCATAAAAAAATATTGTAATCTATCTTTTACTGTCATCCAATTCAGAATATAAATCATTGATAATATAGGAGTATACTTATGGCATTTTAATAACAAGCGCATTCCTCTGTTTTGTAATTTTTATAGAGTAGAGATAGAATTACCGTCTAGTAATGATATCAAAGTAGCACAGTAAACAAAGTGTGGTGGGATTATTGTTTTATAAACAGTCAAATTAGATTGGAATGTTAATTGTCTACTAATTCTAGTAAAGAAAAACAATTTTTTAGAAATTATATTAAACATATACTGTGTGATTCACAAACGTTTTATACGTATAATATGCAGGTGTATTGTGGATCTCAACCACCTGGGCCTTACGTCACCTCTAATAAACCTTACGATACCGTGAAGAACTTGATTAAACCTTTGAAGCAGACAAATCGAAACGTTACCACAGATCCATTGGCCCAATATTTATCATCGATTGGTTTGACATTTCTAGGAACACTGCGAAAGAATAAAGCTGAAATTCTACCTGAATTTGTAACGGAAAATAAAAATCTTGTTCCTGGCAATCATTTATTTGGCTATAATGACGAATCCACTTTGATTTCTTTCGCTACAAAAAAGAAAAAGGTTGTTTTGGTTCTTTCAACATTGCATGACGGCAATCAGGTCGATAATGAAACCGGAAAATCGATTCAGATAATGGATTACAATGCCACGAAAGGAGGAGTGGACACTGTTGATCTGATGTGCTCGAGGATCTCTACTTCCAGAAGAACTAACAGATGGCCAATGATCTTTTTCTTTAGAAATCTTGATGTTGCGGGGATCAACTCAATGAGGATTTATCAAATGAATAATCCTGAGAAAACCTTCTCAAGACGTGAGTATCTCAAAGGCCTGGCCATGCAATTGATGGATGACAATTTGAGAGAACGAGCAAAAATCACAAATTTGCCAAAAGATTTATCTATTTTCCTGAAACAATACAGAGAAAAAGAAGAAGAAAATAGAAGAGATACAGAGAGTGTTCGAAATAAACGTCGTTTTAGCTTCATTTGTGGGTCAAGAAAAAATAATATAACGAAACTATCTTGCCATGCTTGTGGTAAAAGCGTTTGTCAAAAACATTCGCAGCATAGATGTGACAATTGTGCAATATCAAACGAAATATCAGACGAGGACGAAGACTAAAACAGCGATTATTAGAAGAAATTGTTCATAGTAGCTGGATAATTTTTTGGGTTTCGTTAGTACAAATTGTTATGAATTTCCTTATGTACGTTTAGTTACTGGAAGGCTACATTTTATTTAACTTCATGCTATATCCTATACTTTTGTTGAGTTTCTGTACTCCTTTATTCTATACTTACCATTCTCCTTAGTACCAATGGATATAGTACTAGATGTCTTTTATTAAGGAAACCCAAATCCCAAAACATTTAGATGGCATATTATAGTGATAATGAGGTGAGAAGGTGAGTGCGGTGAATAACCGTCTGTGCTACGATGAGGGACGCGCCTGGATGAAGGTTAAATTTGTTTATAAACATATTTATAAACATATAGTGGTGGAATACACAGAAATGTAAGAATATTTAACCCTGCTACAGCACACTTATTTTTCAAGACACAAATTGCACATTGGGGTCTCAAAAACCCAAATGGAGTTTTTTCAAGTTGGTAATATTTTTTTATTGTTTTTACACATGGAATTGTTGAAGTGGTTATTTTAGAGAGTATACAACATATTGAAAAGTAGTTTAAACAAATATTCCATTCTTGATAATATCAAATTGAAAAAAAGGAAAAAAAATTGTAACAAACTGTACGATTTTTTAGAAATTCACCAAAAAAAAACAAAAACTGAAATTTTCGAATTCTAAGTATACGAAACGTTTTAACTAAATATCATTCTGGTATATTGTGCAATTAAAAAAATTATAATTCCTCAAGTTTTTCTTAGTCAGTCTAATGAATCAGGCTGATAAATCAGCCTCACAGCTCCTACATATCATTGCCCTGTGTGCATTACAAAACGATTTATGGCACACGCTACAATGCATATTTGTTTTTCTGTCTTCTTTTCTGTTGCAAAAACTACAACGAACTTTTCGTAGCAAATTTTCGTCATTATTTGGTGATGGATCTGGCACAGGCTCGTCCAAGATTTCCATTATCTTTTGACGCAGTGATCTTCTAAGCGTTGGCAACCGTAGTCGTTCCCTGAGAAATGGTATTACCAAGGACATTCCCAGCTTTTTTAGGAAATTCTGCAAATTCTGCAAATTCTGCGCAATCTTCCTTAGCAAAGGTAAGCAGAATCATCGAATTGATACCACTTCCATCAAGTATACCATAAAACACTCGCATAGGCCATCTATTTGTTTTTCGTGCTGTGGTATATGAATGGCACAACTGATCGAAGGTGTCTGTACCACCTTTGGTTGCGTTGTATGTCTCAATTATCGTTGGTTTATTTGTCTCGTGATCAATGGAATCGTCATGGTGTAAGGTAGAAATTAGAATCACGTTTTTATTTTGCTTGGGTGTGAAAGAAACTAGAGTTTTGCGAAAGCGAATAACGACGACCCTACTTTCTTTTTGGCCAAGAAACTAGGCGGAATTTCTCTTTTCGCAAGGTTCCTACCATTGTAAGCTTATATTGCTCAGATAGAATGTTAGCCAATGGAATCGAAGTGAACCAATTATCAAAAGTTAGGTTGCGATTGGAAAGCAGGCCATGATTACTATTTGACAGTAGCGTTGTGACATTCTCCTAATAATATCGACATTTTCGTCACTTCAGAAGTTGCAAATACCTTCAAAACGATGGAACAAAACTATTCAAACGAAGTTCTTATGAATTTGTTTATTATTTTTCGACAGTGTGACAAAATAATCAGCAGAACATGTAGAAAGTTCAATGAAATGTATCCGAATCTACCAATGAACCTCAAGAAATTTATACGAATTCAGAACAATTTCAATATGTTTGGATAAACTTTAAAAAAGCACCAAGAAACTTGAAATTGGAAATATTGATATGAATAATTATAAAAAAGTAAAACAATCATGTGGAATATTTCAAAATATGTTCGAATCGCTGGCCGTTCACTTCCAAGCACTTTAAAATACGGGTGTTGACTGCTTTCGTGGTGGCAGATCTGATTTCATTGGGATCCAAATCTTCAAATGTTTGGGCAATCCTTTCTAACAATTCATCTCTCGAACGCACGGGTATTTTGTAAACTTTTTCTTTAAACATTCCCCACAAATAAAAATCTAATGGATTAAGATCGGGTGATCTCGCTGGCCAATTCCATGGTCCCAAGCGCCTCATCCACCGATCGTCAAATAGTCTATCCAGTTCTGCGTGTCAACAACATTTCTCAAAATTCTACTCCCTGTTGAGGATCTTGAGGCTTCATTGCTTGAATTTTGGTGAATTTATAATCATGCATTTTATGTCTTCGCAAGATTCTTTGAACCGATGAATATTTTATACCCAAATCTTCTTCAGCACTTCTTATCGATGACTCGGGAAATGCGTGAAAATATGCTAAGACATTAATCTGGTTGTCTTCGAAAGTTACGGGTCGAGGCAAGTTTCTTGGTGCTTTTAAAGTTGATCGAAATGCATTGAAATTGTTCTGAATTCGTATAAATTTCTTGAGGTTCATTGGCGGTAGATTCGGATACATTTCATTGAACTTTCTACATGTTCTGCTGATAATTTTGTCACACTGTCCAAAAATAATTCATAAGAACTTCGTTTGAATAGTTTTGTTCCATCGTTTTGAAGGTATTTGCAACTTCTGAAGTGACGAAAATGTCGATATTATTAGGAGAATGTCACAACGCTACTGTCAAATAGTAATCATGGTCTGCTTACCAAATACCGAATGGAAATACCATTCTGAAGGAACAGTTTCACAAATAAATGTTCATAAGTCCGAAACTTGACTAGTTAGGTATAGGTATGATATACATAGAAAGAAAGCAAATTTCAGCAGCTTTCCGAATTTTCAATAATATACAGGGTGTTTTATTTAAAATAATCAAATTTCAGCAACTTTTTCAAGCAAACGAAAAAACTGTATTTTTTTACCACCCTGTATTGAAGTAACGAAGATTAGGCTGACGTGTGGGAAGTGTCCAAGTATCACCTAACTCCAAACCAAATTTCGATATCATAATACTTCTTAACTAAAAGATATCGGCATTTTTAGAAGTCATGATTTTCGAAGAAAAAAATTGAAATTAATTTTTATTTCGAAAACGGTAACAGATAGGTATAAGGAAGTATCGAGAAAAGTTGTCGGGCAATTGTTGGAGATTCCAAAAATAATATTATATACAGAGTGTTCCATTTGAAAAATCAAAGTTGCTACTGCTTTCTAATAGAAGCGGCAACACCGTATTGTCGAAAATATTTTAGTTGGCTAGAGAATATTCGAATATGCCCTCCATTAAATTTTCAAAGTGATCCGTTGTCTGGTTCACCAGAAACGTCTAATGTGCCATCCACCGTGAATCAGCCTGTATACATCCCATATTTGTCTAATTGGAGCAAATTCATCAGTCTGACGTCGTATATGTCTATCAGCCTTGTTATCAAAGCGTAAGTTAGTAGCTAAAAACTGAAATCTCTGCTGGGACATGGTTGTCCGGAAAATTCCAATCCCAAAAGCAAGGGACCATAATTCTTCTGTGCTGCAATTTGAGACACGCAAAGCTCCCGCTATATAGAGAAGACCAATGAAAGCTCTTACCTCAATAACATTTGTGGTTTTGGTGTAGCTGAGTTTATTAGTCTCATCGTGGTTTCTCTCAATTTGTTCATTGGTGCGTATGGTAATTGTTTCAATTATATCTTCACTGATAATCAAATTTCAAGCTTCTAAAGGGGTTTCTACTTTTCTAGCATCACCTTTAGCACCGGGCAAATGTAAAACAATGTTGTCAGCTCTCAAACGACCTCTCCTCTGAGGAACTAGACCACAAGTGGTTATTTTTACCTCTTAGGACGCTTTTATTTCTCGTTTCTCTTGGACGCCTTTCTTGTTCATTCTCACGAGCATTGTTTTGTTCACTGCTATTTCCACTAGCTTGTTCACTGTTATTCCCACCAGTTTGTTCACTTTCATTTTCACTGTATTCTTCATTTTCATTGTCACTGTTTTGTTCATTTCCACCACCCTCTTCACTTTCACAAGCACTTTGTTCATCGTCTTCCTCATCTTCCTCCATCTCATAATCGTTTTTTCTATCCGAAAATTCTCCAATTTCATATCCATTTTCATGATCTGGATTGCTCCAAAGATTATCTACAATCTCCTGCAGTTCCTCCTCTGTTAGCGGACGAGTATCGTTTCTTTTATGCCTCGACATCTTCCTTCAAAATGATAGATAATAAAATTTCTAATAGAAAGTATGTAACTTAATCCTGCACAGTGGGGTCTCAGTAACCCAGGAGCAGCTGGGTTACTGTTTATATATAGTGTTTGTCAAACTCAACACTCATCTTAACTTAAAAGTAATACCTAATACATGGAAATATGAAATATAATATTAAGGGGAAAAAGTTTCCAATAATGAGGCGGCAGACGAAGCAACACTATCTGGTGGCGTTTCTTGTACTGATGATGCAGTAGAAAATGGTCGGGTTGAAATACTGGGGGATGTTGCAAAATATGATTGGTGTTGAATGGATGTAGTAGGTGGAATTGCAATACTATGTGTGAATTGTTGTTGAGTGAGCTGATTGTAGTTAGGTACTGATGACACCACAGAAGATGGTCGGGTTGTACTGTGGGAAATACCATCTGTAAATTGTTGTTGTGGAGTGATCTGGTAGTTTTTAGGTTGATTCCAATATTGATCCATGTATTTGGCTTCAATTTCCGTGATACTTTGGAAAATTTTTTGTTTGGCCAAAAATTTATCATAGGGATTGAATTTATTCACAGTCATTCTGATGGAATCAGAATGTAAGCTCTGAGAAACTCCATATGATCTTCGTATTTCCACTTCGTTTGGAAAGAGGCGGCCTGTCCGGTCTTTGTTTTTTGACCTCTGATGTGTTTTCGAAATTGCGCACGAAGCGATTCCCATCTTTGTTTGCATTTTCGGGGATCTAAAAAAAAATGTACATTGCTGAGACAAATCTTATGCATGTCGTACCTATGAGATAATAGCAAATGCAAAATCGTACAATAATAACCTAAATATGGAGAAATAGTAATGAGTAGTACAAAATTTTTATTGTTCAGCTACTATTCGATTGCAACTTTTAATAGTATATGTCAGGTTGTTCTATTCACTCTTTTCTCTTTTTTTTTTTGACTTAAACATAAGTGTTTGTACTGATTCATTATTGATATATGGTAAAATTATATTTGTTTTAGATTTCTTGCAACCGGTGATTCATTCCAGACCATCTCATTTAGTTACCGCCTTGGTCATTCCACTGTTCATGCAATTGTACAAGAAGTGTGCAATGCAGTAATCCGTAAATTATTGGCTGTATGCATACCAACACCGCGTAGAAAAGACTGGGAGAAGATTGCTGAACAGTTTTGGACTACATGGAATTTCCCCAATTGTCTTGGGGCACTGGATGGCAAACATATAGAAATAACAGCTCCTTCTAACAGCGGATCGAACTATTTCAATTATAAGAAAACCTTTTCGGTAGTACTACTAGCATTGGTCGATGCCGATTATAAATTCATAGCGGTAGATATTGGCTCTTATGGGAAAAACAGTGATGGTGGTATTTTTTCTACATCGAGATTGGGGAAATCATTGAATAATGGCACTTTGGACATTCCGGACTGTAAAAACTTACCTGGAACGAATATTGAAGCACCGTACGTTATTGTAGGCGATTCAGCATTTCCCTTAAAAGCAAATTTATTGAGACCGTATCCACAGTTACAAGTTCAAGGAGATGTGGGAAAACGAATTTTCAATTACCGTCTTTGTCGTGCTAGGCGTGTTGTAGAAAATGCCTTTGGTATTTTAGCACAAAGATTTAGACTGTATTTTAGAAAAATTAACTCGAAACCCAATTATATAGAAAATATTATCCTAACCACATGTATTTTGCATAATTTTTTGCGCAACGGTACTTCAGTTTTGTCAGAAAGCTCTTCTTCAAGTGAACAGAATCAACCTATTTTTATGGCATTGCCTGGTATTGGTAACAATGCCCGACTAGAGGCATTTCAAGACAGAGAAAAATTTACTGCCTTCTTCAACTCTGAAGTGGGTTCGGTGTCATGGCAAAATGATAAAATATAACATATAATGTGTAAAAATAAATTCAAAAATTTGTTTATATGCTTACCTGTTTTTAATGTTTGCCCTATTTCATCCCACAATTTGTTTTTGTGGGGTGTATCCATATATTTTCTGTGGGACATATCGTATAATTCCTCATGTTCTCGAACCAATTCAATCATTTGCTCGTCCATTTTGCATGCGACTTGACCGGCGATGGCCGTTTCGTCATTCACACTGAACAGGCATGGTCAAGTCCGCCACGTGCGCGACGGTCTTTGATCGCCCCAGAAATGATCGTCACGATACTAGACCGCGGCTTGTCTTGACCGTCCCGTCCAATGTGAATTAAAGCATTGTTTTACATTGAATGTGATTCCAACGGTTTTGACTTGACCGTGACTGGATCGTGCCTGGCACGTGTAGTGAGAATCAGCCTTTGCAAGGTAGAATTAAAAGGGCACGTAGGTTTTCTAGACCCCAGTGTGCATGAGCAGGGTTAAGTATTTGATGAGTATGTTATATCTCGAAAAATAGAGCTGATACAAAGAAAAAGTTTGTATTTTTGGACTCAGCACAGATGAATTAAC
Organism: Leptinotarsa decemlineata; assembly: GCF_025532065.1. Lineage (NCBI taxonomy): Eukaryota > Metazoa > Arthropoda > Insecta > Coleoptera > Chrysomelidae > Leptinotarsa > Leptinotarsa decemlineata. The sequence continues at coordinate 13,662,028 of NW_027412674.1, forward strand.
CAAAATCAGTTTTTTTTTTTTTTCGGCAGCAAGACAAGATTTTTTTTGGTGAGCTGTGTTATCTTCCCTATTAGAGAAATTGGTAACTGATTGTTTATTGCAATTTGCTTGATTATTTTTAGTTCATCATTTTATTTCTTAGTTTCAATATCGGTTGAGCAATTGTAAAAAAATTAATGTGCCAATGTGCCGTAAATGCATATCACAGAAAATGTTTATTTTTGATTCTGTTTTTTTTTCAGATAAAAGGACAGACGATATACTCATTTTCAAATCACCACTATGTATGTTGGCCATACAAGCCAGTTACATCTACATTGTCAAATATTTGGGGCCGAAATTAATGGAAAATAGAAAACCGTTCAACATAAAGAAAATTTTGCTGGTTTATAATACTTTACAGATATTTCTAAATGCGTTCATATGCTATAAAGTAAGTATTGGTACAATTTCTCAATGTTTAGACACAGATATTTTCATAAACTTTCAACGGAAAATTGATCTTGAAAAATCTGGACTTATAAATTAAACATATTAATGACAAGAAAACGAAAGGAATAAAGATGCCCAGAAACAGGGCTATTAAAATTCGAATCTATGCATGGGGAGCTCGTGATCGGTGAGAGGTAGAGAAACTTAGCGATTAATCCACTCTAGCCTTTGAGATTCCAGAGACACAAGGAAACTATCTTAATTTTCGGAATTTATTTTCTTCAAGTCGATCTAGATATCAGGAAAATAGTTGGCGATGTCCCAAACGCCAATGAAGCAGTTCTACTAGAAGGTTTCAATGTCGCTTTAGCCTTCAAGAAACTACCAGTGGAAGGTATTACAACTGGTGCAGAGGAGCTGTTGAACAACTGTCAGAAGAAAATACCGGAGAACTACGACATGATATAGCCAGGGTACTCAAAACTAGTGAACTATCAAAACCCGATCCAAGCAGAGAAGTCAAAGCAGTTGAACAACTCCGGACAGATGGAGTTGCCTTTGTCTGAGGTAAAAGAGGCAACCCTATCGTTATTAAAGACCAAAAGGAATATACAAACCTTCTACTTATTTGTAGAGAATCATCAAAATGAAAAATGTCAACAATGGATGCCAGAATCCAGAAACAAAATAAATCACTCCCTGAAAAATAAAAAAATTCTAACAGATGTGCATCAACGCAATTGGATGCACTCGAAATATACAGTGCTAGTCAAAAGTCCCCTCCCCCCCTCGTATCTTTTGAACGGGTATACTTATAATAATGAAATTTGGAGTGTGGAAATAAACGGATGTAGGCTTCTTAACTGGTCATAACAGGTGACGCAATAGTCATAAATGACGTCACAAGGCCACTGTGACCAAAAATTTTAAATGGGACCCTATGGCAAGTGACAGCTCGTTTGAAAGGTATTGAAAATACCTATTCAGTCATACCAATTTTGTTTGGGTTTCGGCTGATTTTGATTGATAAATTGAAGAAATACGAAAATTATAGTTTCGCATTTAATTAATAAAGATTTAAGGACCAGTTCTTATAATGAGTGTTCAAAATGTGCTCCATCTACTTCCTGGCAGTAATACATCCTATTGCTAAACTCTTGTCCTACTCGTCCCAGTGTGTCAGCGGAAATTGCCCTACATTCTTCAACAATTCGTTGTTTCAGAATGGCAATACTGTCAGGTGCTGTAGCGTAAACCTTAGATTTCAAGTACCCCCATAGAAAAAAATCTAATGGTGTAAGGTCCGGTGACCGAGCTGGCCATTCGATCGAACCTCGTCGTCCAATCCATCTACCACGATATTCTTCATCTAGGTAACGTCTTACTGCACCGTAATAGTGTGCAGGAGCACCATCTTGTTGAAACGTTATTTCCAAGTTGTCGAATTCATCTGGATTATCTTCTAGAATTTCAAGAATTAACGCCTCAATATCAGTTTGTAACATCTCCAGATACAATTCACCGGTTGAGTTAGCATTGAGAAAAAGAGGCCCAACTATGTGGTTTCCCAAAATACCTGCCCAAACATTTACTTTTTCTGGAAATTGAGTATGTTTTTCACGAAAGATGTGAGGATTTGTGTCACTCCAATACCTCACATTTTGAGTGTTAACATTTCCATTGAGAAAGAAAGTACTTTCGTCACTAAAACAAATTGTCTGTATGTAGCCTGGTTGTTGGTTCATTTTATCGGACATAGTTTCACAGAATTCTAGTCTTCGGTCGGGGTCATCATCTGAAAGTTGGTGCACCATTTTTAATTTGTATGGATGAAATTTGTTTTTAGCCAACACCCTATGTACTGTCCTTTGACTGACTTCACAGATAGACGCAACTTGGGCTGTGGAAGAAGTAGGGTTCACTACCATTTCTCCAAGTATGTCAATTTTTTTGTCATCACTAATTGTTGGTCGACCAGATCGTTTGGCATCTTGAACACTACCTGATGCTTCAAACTTCCGAAGAAGCTCCCTCAAATAAACCCTCGATATAGGGCGATCGGGGTACCTCTCATTAAACAGTCGTTCCGCTGCATGGAAATTGTTTCTACATTCACCAATTATTAAGATAGCTGCTACTTTGTCGGCTACAGTACGTACCATTTTGCCTATGTAAACACTTAAACGTCTCGTTAAACAATAGCTTAGGTAAATTCTCAAGGTAAAAACACTTTTGACAAGTAGATAATTCAAACACGTCAACCTTTTTGACAATGAACCAGAGGCGTACTTTAAAATCTTTATTAATTAAATGCGAAACAATAATTTTCGTATTTCTTCAATTCATCAATAAAAATCAGCCGAAACCCAAACAAAATTGGTATGACTGAATAGGTATTTTCAATACCTTTCAAACGAGCTGTCACTTGCCATAGGGTCCCATTTGAAATTTTTGGTCACAGTGGCCTTGTGACGTCATTTATGACTATTGCGTCACCTGTTATGACCAGGTAAGAAGCCTACATCCGTTTATTTCCACCCTCCAAATTTCATTATTATAAGTATACCCGTTCCAAAGATACGAGGGGGGGAGGGGACTTTTGACTAGCACTGTATATACCCGGTCAGTATAATGCAAACACTAACATATTATTTGCAATCATATGCCAAGAACTCAAAGCGTTCCTTGAGACTAATCTCATTAAAACGCTATATTGGACACAAATAATATACAGGGTGACAATTTGAAAACTTACATTGGCTATATCTGAACAACCAAATGAAAGCTGGGAAATCAATCAATATACTTTACTGTCGAATGAAAGATATTCTTATTGACAAAGCTTTGTATAATCTAAAGTTAGTACATAATTAAATTTGACAAATAGTATTTTATATACCACAGGTGGACAAATACAAAAACCTCTCAAAAAGTGCTTTCCAATGGTTGCTGAAAAAGCTACATCCGATGTAGTGAGTTTCGATTCATCAAATAAAACACTATTTATTCAAATTAAAACTTTATTTTCTTTTATTAACTCAAGAAATAATCAAAAACATTCGTATTACCATCGTATCATTCTCTTAAACATTTTACTCCTCTACTTTTTTTTGTTTTCATCTACCTGATGAAATTTTACACGGCTGATTAGTGAAAGTAACAAAGTAGGTGTTTGAAATAATATTTTTCGAGAGGTTTTTTTGAATTGCATTTTTTACTTCAAGACGGAAATCGATACTTTCATCATTAATATATTCAAATGTTATTCCGATAAGTTGTACACGAGAAACAAGGGTGTAAAACACAGCTGAACGTCTGAAAATTATTTTCACGTATGGTAGAGCAGATTTGTGTTTGTTAGGAACAAGTGAAGTATACAACCAGAGGACCTGGGAAGAAATGTAAGTCACGTGTACATCTGTCAATATCAAGCAAAATATTAAGAAACTGTTATTGTCACAAATAAAAAAGGGATCAACAAAGATTACTGGACGAAGCAACGCAAATTGAAATACTCTTGACAGTTTGCATTGAATTGTACTTCAGCGATTCGTCAGGCAGTTACAGCAATCGGATTATCCCTCGAATCTGTAGGGAAAGTACTTAAATCACATAAATTTCATGCATGTAAAATGCAAATCCTTCAAGAACTTGGTGACGATCACTCCGTCAGAAGAACTACTGATTGATCATGAGCCTCATTGACTTGCTCCCATTCCATAAAGAAGCTCTAGGCGTACTAGATATCACACATAGATTTGATTCCAAGTACACAATTTTTTCAATGCCAAAACAGACAGATATTTTTTCCTTTCTATTCGTTAAGTATCAAAAATTGGTCACCTTTCATCGCTCGCCAAACCTTTCAATGATTGGATTATTAGAGTTACCCGCCAAATCTGTCAGTAGTACCTTGAAAACCCACCAAAATATTGAACTATGTACTGAGTATTTAAAAACTGAACACCATCAATGAAATTGCTACTTTTTTTTCAATTTTTATCCGTCATGATCTCGCTTATATTTTCACAGGCATGTAATATAATGGCTCCAAATCTATTTGGGTGCGGCAAAATCAACTATTCCACTGATGAACAAGGGTTGAGTGAGTTGTCGATAAGTTTACAATTTCTCTCATTGAAAATACTGGATCTTATGGATACGGTAAATATTTCTAGAAATACTTCCACATATTTACTTTACTTTTCCATTCAAATCAACTCGAGTTGCACTCAATTTGAGTTCATTTAGGTCTGAGTTTTTTCACTCGAGTTTGACGATGTTTTATGAAAGTGTGAAAATTATTGAAGCGAACTATTCATAAGTGGATATTGAGACATCAATAATTTCAAACTTGAAAATGTTGGTATTCTTGGAAAGCTGGTAGCTATACTTTTGAAGATTTCGACAGTCTTATTTGAATTGAAACAAGTTTAAAAAAATATGTGTATGCTTCTACACAGTAGATGAATTTACATTTTGAAGTCGGTAATGTCAGATCGCTTTCACTGTGACGAATATAAAGGGTGTAACTGAATAAGTGTAAAACATTTGAGGAGGTGATTCCTCACGGAAAAAAAGATAGGATCTTTCATATAAAGAAACTTCATTGGAGCATTCCTTGTTAAAATACAGCCCCTCAAAGGGGGTACATGAAATTTGTATAACAATTTTCTTCACAAGCACTGAAAAAGTTACAATAGTGAAATTAACCTGACATTTTGTACTACCAAAAAGAAACTTAGCCAGAAATTTATTTGGTGTTCTCTATGGTTGTAAGGGGTGGAAAACGCAACCCCTAATTCATGGTAAATGTTCAATATGTCCACCTTCAGACATTACGCATGCGTCTAGAGTCTCTCTGATTACCCTGCACGCATCGATGATGCGGTTTCTCAAGTCCTCTACATCGCGAACAGGAGTACGATAAACCAAATGCTGTAAATGGCCCCAAATAGAGAAATCGAGACGAGTGAAATCCGGGGATTGAGCGGGCCACTTCTGTGGTCCTCCTCGAACTATCCACTGATTTGCATATGTTTCAATAAAATGCTGACGTGCTACTTGACTAAAATGGGCGGGAGGTCCATCATGCATAGAAAACATATCCCTTCTGATGCCCAAAGGAACTTCCTCCAGCAGTACTGGATGCACTTCTCTTAAAAATTGAAAGTATGCCTCACCATTCAATCGAGGAGGTAGAAAATGAGGCCCAATTAAATCATCACCAATAACTCCGAGCCACACTTTAAGAGAAAACTGTTCTTGATGGTTAGTTTCGACAATAACGTGAGAGTTTTCAATAGCCCATATGTGGTAATTATGGAAATTAATAATCTTGTCCCGAGAAAAACTACATTCGTCTGAGAATTCTATCGTCTTCAGAAAGTCACAATTTCTTCTAATCATTTCCAGCATCCAATTGCAAAATTCAAGACGGTTCGTAAAGTCTCATGGTAACAGTGCCATGGTACTCGTTGCAGATGGTAAGGGTATATAAGAGTTGTTCCTTTAAAATTCGAAATACCGTTATATGATCAACATTTAGCAGAAAAGCAATCTTTCTAGTACTGGTAGTAGGTTGTTCTTCAATCAAATTAAGTACTGCTTCCTCAAGCTGTGGTGTTCGTACTTCTCGATGGCGACTAAAATCCTGCGGTCTTTCGTCGAATGAACCATATTCTCGTAATCGTTGATGAAGTCGAGCAAATATTCTATGTGAAGGATGCTGCCGTTGAGGATACATTTCAGCATATCTTCTAGAAGCTTCTAACCCATTCCCCTGCGACAGACCGTGAACGTAATGCATATCAGCCATTTCCTCATTTGTGTATGCCATTTTAATAACATTTTAAAGTAACAAATTAAGAACAGAACAACAACACACAATTAGAATTAATTCAATTTCGAAAATTCACAAACTGACAGCGTCATACCAATTGTCACTGTCGCTAATAGCGACCTACTAGATGGATTAGTTTCGTATTTTCGCATTTATGACGATGTATCTCTGTAGTTGTTCCTAAAATAATTTTTTGCTGCGAACTGGTTTATTTTGGGAAAAAAACCCAGGAAGCATTTTTTGTTTAGAATGAAACAGGCTATCGGAAATAAATTTTTGTATGATAAACAAATAATAAAACAAAAAGTTACATTGGAAATAAATTTTAGGGGTTTCGTTTACCACCTCTTACAAATAAATTTCTGGCTAAGTGTCTTTTTGGTAGTACAAAACGTCAGGTAACTTTCAATATTGTAACTTTTTTAGTGCTTGTGAAAAAAATTGTTATACAAATTTTATGTTCCCCTTCAAGGGGCTATATCTTAACAAGGGATGCTCCAATGAAATTTCTTTATATGAGAGTTCCTATCTTTTATTCGATGAGGAATCACCTCCTTAAATGTTTTACACTTATTTAGTTACACCCTGTATTTTATCATCTGTTTATTCATCTATTCTATTTTTCATTGATATTCCAATATGTATGTGATAGTTTCACAATGTGTGATTTTTTTAGTCAAAGTGATTTAAGCTATAATCCTCTTCATTTGTATTATACCGGAGAAATATGACTAATAAATCTATCAATCTATTATTTTTCTGTGGAAAAAGTAATTAGTGTGAAGTAGCCCACAACTTCTCATCCACAGTTTATGACGAGGGACAAGGGAATATACTATAATAATCTTCAATTGAAGGTGATTCATTAGCAACATCGCACTTGAATTGACCAACAGATAATCCTCTTACCAACTCTGCAGAGGCGTACCAAAATAACATTTTTATTTATTTAAACACTTAGGTAATTACGTACAAATTATTACAGTAGGTGGCGCTACCTGGTGTCAATGGTTGAACTCATTACATTTTCTTATTATGCCTAATATAGTACTTAAAAAAAACAATAGAAAGAGAACTACAAAGCAAAGAAATAATTACCTATGTTATGCTTATGAAGTTTCAGAATCCATTGACTCGTCCGAAAAGAAATCCCCAGTCACACTTAAATCTGTTTAAATCTATTATTATTTGGTCGAAAACAGTGTCTACAATCCTGTCCAATCTCTACATTTTCTCTTCTTTCTTGATCACATGGGCTACAGCATTAGCCCAGTCTTCTTTCCGTATCCGTTCCATTGCGAGATCTAATAAACGTTGGACATCAGAAATTTTATATGTCACGTTTTCACGAGCTAAGTAACCCTCAATTTGAGCCCAGATTAATTCTATCGGGTTTAACTCGCGATGATAAGGAGGAAGTCTCAAAATGGTGATGCCTTCAGCACGAGCTATTGTATCCACCACATGCTGGCGATATCTGTCACGATGCTGTTTAATGCCACTCATAAGCTCGGCCTCAACCGTGTCCTGGGAAAATGGAATTCCTTTTTGTCCTAACCAACTCTGCATGTCTGCTTTTCTGGTGGTCATAGTTGGCAGCTGTTCTACTAATCGGCTGTGATAAGAAGCGTTATCCATTACTATTACCGAATTTGGCTCGACTCTTGAAAGAAGGTATTCAAACCATCCTTCAAAGCGTTGGGCGTCCATGTCTTCGTGATAATCCACCGTTTTTTTTTATAAAAAAATTATTGCACTATCGTCTAAAAAGCCACTCTCTTTACCTATAAGGGTGACAATTAGTCGTTGCCCTTTACCCGTTGGTCCGCGTAACCCTGTTGATAAACCGTCCACAAATGCTTGACGATAACTAGTTACAGTAGTATCTTGCCAGATCTTAGATACTATGTGACCAGCATTCACCCACGTTTCGTCCAGATAATAAATCTTTTTGTGAGCAGAATACACTTCTCTAATAGAGCGAAGATATCTCCGTCGCCATGAGACTATATCTTCTCTTTCTATTAAGACAGATTCACGGGATCGTTTGGCATATATAAATTTTAAATTTTCTTATGCTATTTTTCTCAACTTCTCTTTGCTCATTTTTAGAATGAGATGGCGCTTTATTCTCAAAAAAGAAAGAATGAATGGTATTGCGTACAAAATTTTTCTGGTACTCGTCCAATTCAATTTTTTCTACCACGATAATGCACTTTTGGAGCTTGGACAATCCCAGTCACTTTTTTTCACGTGCGCGTTCAATTGTCGACACGGATATTTCCGTTAAAAATGAACACTGGGCTACTACGGCTTCCACTGTACGGAGTGTATTTTTTAAATTTCTGTACACTCTACAGACAATGTTTTTCTTCTAACGACATAAACTTCCGCTTTCTTTGTACATTACTTGGACCTGCTAGAAAAAGCTACACAGTAGCTTTTTCAAGCGTGTTCACTAACAAACTGAATTCTACATACATTGTGATTTATATATACTTTTTGAGATATTACTATCTACCTAGAAACTAATAATATCACAACACAAAAATATTTTTTGAATGTTTCCTACACTAAATTAGACAATTTCTACTAATTTTGGGGTAATAAAAACGAAAATAACAATGAAAAAATTTTATTAGCTCTGGTTTTTGAGATACACAGTACTTAATCTTATAGAGTAGTTATACTATACGTGAAAAGTGAAAGTACATAAAACAATATTGTTATGTTTCTTTTAGAATATTTTAAGTACAAAATTAATAAAAAAAACATTTGACAAATAAAAGAAGTTTGTACCACCAAATTTCAATTAAGTCCATCCGATTCATTGTAAGATCGCTGTCGTTTAGCTTGTCTTTTATAAAACACTTCTGGAGCATCCCTACACACAGACCAGCAGTAGTCTGCAAGCATTGCTTCATTCCAACGGCCCTGATATCTCTGTTCCATTAAGGCAATGTCTTGATGGAATCTTTCTCCATGTTCGTCACTCACAGTGACGAACATGGGAAGAAATTAGGATGAGAGTGAAGAAAATGAATTTTTAAGGACATGTTGCATCAAAGTTGGTGGTAAGCTTGAAGAAGCTCTTTAACCAATGCTGTGAAGTTATCATCTCTTTTGTTACCTAAAAACCCATGTACAACCCCCTTAAAGGCTTCCCAGGCTCTTTTTTCATTTCCTGTTAAAATCATGTCAAAAGCAGGATCATTTACGATTTCACGGATTTGAGGCCCAATAAAGATGCCTTCCTTGACTTTAGCATCACTCAACCTGGGAAACTTTGCTCTCAAGTACTTAAAAGCTTGTCCTTCCTGGTACATGGCCTTCACAAAGTTTTTCATTAGTCCCAACTTAATATGTAATGGGGGAAGGAGAACATCCTTAGGATCTACAAGAGGCTCGTAAACTACATTTTTCTCATTAGGGTTTAGGTCTCGTGTAGGCCAGTTCATTTTTTTATAGTGAGATTTTCTATCCCGACTGTCCCACAGACACAAAAAACAACAGTACTTGGTGAACCCTAATTGTATTCCTAGGAGTATAGCAATGACTTTCAGATCACCACAGATGTGCCACTTGTGTTGTTCATATTTGATTGATTGGAGAAGTGTTTTCATATTTATATACGTTTCCTTCATGTGAACTGCATGACCTATAGGAATAGAGGGTAGCTGATTTCCATTATGCAGAAGTACAGCTTTTAAGCTTAGTTTTGAAGAGTCTATAAACAGTCTCCATTCAGATGGAGGGTGATCCAAATTCAAGCAGTCCATCAAACCATTAACATCAGAACAAACTACGAGGTTTTCTTTTTTCTCAAAAAAAGGAAGCAAATCTTTTTGACGCTGTCTGTACTGAGATATTTTCACATCATGTTTTAGAAGATTCCACTATTGTAGTCTTGACCCTAACAGCTCAGCCTTTTCCTTAGACAAGCGAAGATCTCTTATAAGGTCACTCAACTCTGCTTGACTAATTCTGTGCGGATCACTAGACCTATCGCTTACCTCAAAATCAGGGTCATAGGATGTAGAAGGATGGGTTGCTCCTTCTAAACAGTCTTCATCACCTTCCTCTAAAATTTCATAGTTTTGGGGTGGAGAAGGGACTGGCAAATTGTCTGAGTGTGGTACAGGCCGAAGAGCAGATGGGAGATTAGGGTATTTAACCGTTCCTCTTTTCTTCATAGATAAACCTTGCTTAATGGGAGGAGTTAAGCAGAAATAACAGTCGTCTGTATGATTGGTAGGCTCACGCCAAACCATAGGTACTGCAAAAACCATTCCCCGGTTTTTATTTTTCAGCCACTCTCGCAATATGACGGAACAAGAATTACAACATATATGAGGAGCCCATGATTTATCTTGGTCCCCAACTTTCACACCAAAATAATGTTCATAGGCTGTCTTAACGATAGGTGTCATTTTACGTTTCTGAGCCTTAAATGTAATTTCACCACATATATAGCAAAAGTTATCGACAGAATTCACACACTTTCGAGGCATTTCAGATCAGCACTTAAATTAATTTAAAAATCAACTTCACACGATAATTTCAATAGCAACCACGTGCGTACAATTGACAAACTCACATAGGTTATGTTTACTACTTAAGAACAGCTGATGAAAGGGGTGTTATGTAAACAAACATGTGTACCAACTGTTGGTGATGAAATATTTCATTTGTTGAAAACTCAATATACATATATATATAATATAATGATACTATATCTTGAAAACAAGAGCTAATATATAATTTTTATGGTCACTTTCGGTTTTAACACGTGGAAATACATTAAAATCATCTAATTTCAACCTCGAAACAAAAACTTTGTTGTGTTGTGTATTCTAGGAACTGATTAATGACAGTTATACCTGAGTTTAACGTACATTTATACCTGAGTTTAATGACTAGGTCAACTAATTATCTCACAATAAAGTGTGAATGTGATGAAAATCTATGATAATGTATCTTGAGAAACATATATAACATATTGTTGACCAATACTTATTGGTCAACAATATGTTATATTTTAAGGTCAATAAATATAACAGTCTATTTAATAAACATAATAAAATATATTCAATAAATACAAATCAAAGTCACCTTCACAAGAACACACTACGCCTATGCAGATTAGGACGCTTGATAATGAAAAAACCGAATGACTAGTTATGGCATTTTAAGTTATGGCATTTTAAGGACCGATGTTTCAAAGTTTTTAACGAACTGATCCACCTATTCACTCGTACATCATATCGATATTCAGAAACTATCTTACGGAGGGCAAATTTTATGGAATCATCTTACTTTTCAATTATTTACAATGGCGATTCATATACAATAAAAATGACCCCGGTAAGAATTTAGTTCTAACATTTAACATTGTTGCCGTTAGCTCTCAGTTCAATTTGTATATAAGTTACCTCAATTGAAAAGTGTTACACTATAGAATGAGATTTGCGAACAGTGTTACCCAATTGCAAATATTGAGAATTTTACCTGGATTTCGATGTTGCCATATTGAAAACACGATATATTATTGAAAGATGTCGAATAAATGACTCAGCATTCTACATAAACTCATTCTATCAGCCAACTGTCCCAAAACAAGCATTAATACCGAAAAAAATGTATTATAAGAGTATGATATCATTCAGGAAAAATTCATTTGTACCGATACAGGTAGCGTATGGGAACTAGAAAATGCGTTTCTCTGTAAAAATTGTTGTAACTCAAAAGTATGTCATTTGAAATATCCTACGTTGAACAATACCGAATGCCCAGGAAAGACTCGTCCAAAAAATATCAAATTTCTCACTCATCTCTAGAAGTTTGTTGATGAAAATTTCAGAATATATTCTTAGAAAGTATGTCTGTCTACGTGTTTGAACAGATTTGTGTACTATACGTTCCTTCGGTGCGAAACAAAATAGTTCCGTATATTCGAAACTGAATTATTCAAAATAGTCAAATTTCTCACTTATCAAAAATAGTTTTATGATGAAAATTCCAGAATATATTCTTCAAAAGTATATCCATTGACATGTTTGAACAGATTTGCGTACTATACGTTCCTTCGGTGCGACAAAAAAATAGTTCCGTATATTTGAACCTGAATTATTCAAAGTCAAATTTTCTCGCTTATCAAAAATAGTTTGTTGGCGGAAATTTCAGAGTACATCTTTTGAAAGTATGTCTATCGATAAATGAGAAATTTAACTTTTTTAAAGCCAAAAACTTTCTTTCCCAAAAATTAATCACTCCTAAAAAAAATATAACCCCTTCAATTCAGATATCATACTCTTATTTTACCTATTTTTCGGTATCAATGCTTGTATAGGGATAGTTGGCAGATAGAATGAGTTTGTGAATGACTTCATTCGACATGTTTCAATAATATATCGTGTTTTTAATATGATAACATGGAAATACAGGTAAAATTCTTAATATTTGCAATTTGGCAACACTGTTCGGCAAATCTCAGTCTGAACCCTGTTCGATAGTCCCTCGTCATAAACTGTGGATGAGAAGTTGTGGGTAATTTTACACTTATGAAAAAGTTTCAGTACATGAGAGTTCCTCCTGTGACAAAACAATGAATTTACTTGATAGCGAATCAGAAATATCTCAACTATTATGTTTCAGGTCTTCTTCGTTCTACGCAAAAGCTACAGACAAGTTAATTTTCTTCACGTTTATCACCACGTAGCAATGATTTTATGCTTGTGGATTGGAGCCAGATTTTTTCCCGGAGGAGTCGGAATGTGGCTTGTTATAGTTAATGGTTTCGTACATGTCCTGATGTTCACATATTATTTGCTGACAGCACTTGATAGCAGTTGGAAAAACAGTATTCGTTTGAAGAAAGCCCTGACTCAGATCCAACTGGTGAGTACAACTGATGGTCTTTGAACTGATGAAGTTATAGAAGTGTTTTGAATATGTTGTAAAAATTCATTCGAATATGTAGGATGAAACCCAAGCCCAAAGTCAAAACATGGGTTTCGACCCAAAATAAGTATCAATAGTAGTACTAGGCTGATCCACGAATGCATTGCTAGACTCTGCTGTCCAAGACCAGCTTGAGTAAGTGAAGGCGTTAACATATTTTTTTTAGAAAATGCTAGCTATTGGATCAACAGAAGACTGAATTCACGTATAAAAAAGATGGAAGGGGTTTCCCAAGGTAAACCGTTACAATGTCGATCGCCGACGGGATTCTCGATCTGTATTTCAGTGCAGTTTTCGTTACATTGCAATAGGCTAAAACCCAATTCGTAAACCAACATCAGATAGTGCTATTTCTACCCGCCATACGTTTCGTCATTGATGCTAGATTGAGACACACATTGCTGAACTCATGTGTCATCACTGATGAGATTTATATCGGATCTAAACACCACTCTCTGGTCGTTGGGCTCATCTAAAGCAAATTAAAATCCAATATAGAGTGGATGTAAACATTGACATGCCCTACGCACGTGATATTGAAAATCCCAAGAATTGGCCAGGGTCGTATTCAGAACCAACATCTTGCTGATCGCAAATGCTATATCATACTTAGGATAAATTTTTATAATAATAACGAGTGAAATGCACAAGTTTTGCAGTTTAACGGGAAAAATGCAGATAATATGTGTAATATAAAAAGATTTTCATTGGATTTTTCACAGCGCACTCAAGCATTATATGAAAAGAGACGTAATTATTTCCTTATTGATAATTTTCATTTTATGTAAAATCAAAAGGAATATTAATCAAAATTATTCAACTGAATGAATTTGTCTCTTCATCAGTAGTGTCATCCTCACCAATCTGAATTATCAGCGGCTCAATTTGTTTCTCTATTATGTTATCAAGCTTCCACATTTTTGTCTCGACTTCCGATATCACATGCCGAACACACTTCTCCCATTTCTCTGCTGTGACTCTTTTCAAAGCCTCATCAAAAAGTACTTTGAGATCTGCAAATTTGAACGTGGTGTTATGGTGAGCTACAAAATTCTTCACATCCGCCCATATTAACTCGATGGGGTTAAGCTCGCAGTGGTATGGAGGCAGGCGAAGGACAATTTTGTTTTGACCTGCTGCCATCTCATCGACTATATATTTTTGGTATTCAAGCTTGCACTCTTCGACAATTTTTAGTAGCTGTACTCTTGGCATTGAGTCTTCAAAGCTGATATTCTTTGATCGCAACCAATTTTGGATTTCAACCTTCTTTGAAGACGTTGTCTAAATCTTCTCTAACCGTCGCGAATGATAAGGTGCATTGTCCATTACAATCACAGCACTATCCTCCAGATGGGGTAGAACTTTGGAAAACCACTTTTCGAAAGATTCACCCTTCATTTCTTCGCGATAATCTCCAGTTTTCTTCGACTCAAAACACCACAGCCCTTCAGCAACAAACCCATTCTCATTGCCGATGTGACAATTAATAAGCCGTTTTCCTTTACCTGAAATTATGAAGAGGTATGTAAGTAAATAAAACAAATAAGAGGGTTACTTTTTATATATTGAGATTGAGACAGGTCTTAATATAAATATAAGTTTATCTGATGGATTTGTTGATCCGGTGGATAGTCCATCTAGAGAAGCCCTCCTGGATGAGGTCACAGTTTCATCGACCCATACTTTAGGGATAGTAAGACCAGCATTAACCCAGGTTTCATCCATATAATAAATTGTTCTCTGCTGACCCCTATAATATTTAATTTTGGTCAAATACTCTCTTCTCCATAACACAATTTCCTCTCTATCCAATAATAAACTATTGCCCCCTCGTTTTTTCCATACAAAATTCAAATGTTCCAATACTTTATGGAATGTTGACCGCTTAAAACTTGGCAATAAAACAACTTCATTTATTTCTGCGAGTACTTTGTCTATCGTGGGTATTTCATTTCTGAAAAACTACTCATGCACTTTCCTCCTGATTGCATGTTTATCAGCATCATCTATCGATTTTATAATGGTTTGACGATTCTGATTTGTATTCGGTTTGGAAAATGTATGATTTTGTTTATATTCCCGTAAAACATTATAAATCGAAGCGCAACACACTCCAATTTTATCGGAAACTTTCGATACGACTTCGTCGACAGTCGATGTCTCAATTTCTTCCATCTCTTTCTTGAACACATTTGAAATCACTTCTTTCATCTCAACACCCAAATGTCTTTTTTTGGATCATTTCCTGGACTCAGACGATAGCTCACAGTGTCATCAGCAGTGTATGTACTGGACATCTTGGAAAACAATTTTAAACAATATACTATAATGCACGCCACATAAACACGCAAACGACTGATTTCAACCCTGTGCTGGTACCGAACACGTACCAAGAAGGCGAATTCACCAATGAACGCTGCCCTTTCCATCTGACACTGGGCGATCACGTGAACATCACGCTTCGGTTTTGTTTTCTTTTACTCTATCTTGGATTTGGATAGTTGCAGTGAAAGGCAGAGGACGAACTCTGTGGGGCAGTCGATGACGAATCTTGCTGTATCGAATCACCTTGAAACGCCCCGTTGATTTTGTTAGTCGTTGATTGAGTCTTTTGTCAACTTTACTTACTCATTATTTTCCTTCAGCAAGGCATTTGTGGTTCAGCCTAACACCAGTGAGGATATCTTTAGCAGGTATGGCTACACCACTATCTGAAAATGGATCACAAATGCTTTTTCATTGTGCTCTGGTCCCATCTGATTGCCTTGCAAAAAAAACTACTGTAATGGAATGATCGATATTACTTGCAATATGCAGACTTCAATTACAAGTGATATTTGTATCTAAAGGGTGGCTCATGAAATCTAAACGAACCAATTTCTCACACACTCAACTTTGTTAATTTCTTAATTGCATAAAACTGGCCGATGCTTGATGAAGATCCGTATTAAAACTCTTCAATATAGTTTATTGTATGATTTTCACTATGAAGTGTTTTACAATAGCTTTCTCAAGCGTTAATGATGATTATTAACGCAAAACACGTGTTACGGATTTTGTAAAAGCCTTTATAGTTGAAATCATACAATGAACTGTATTAATAAGTTGTGTTACTTTCTGTTCTTCGGCAAAGTATGATGTAACTGTTAATGCTTCAATTGAATCAGGGAGCAAGTGATACCACGTTCGAAAAACTATTGATTTAATTTTCATCGCTACCATTTTTTCGGATTCCATGCAGTAGACGTCCAGAAATTATATATCATCAGTTGGGACTTCCGTTGTGTAATATAATATGAACTGATTTGAAACCCCCGAAAGAATATGTGAAAAATTGAAAAGAATAATCGAAAAATAATTTTAATAAACAAGAAACTGAAATTACAAAGAAATAAGATACAAGCAACAACCAAAAAAAAATTGAAATATTAATACAAGCTGAAAATTAAAAAATTGGAAAATATTATTAACAAAAAATGAAAATTAAAAGATTCCAAACCAAGTTACGTCAGGACGTTTCGATTGTTAGTATCCACAATCGTCTTCAGGTGATAACTGGTTAGTTTAAGGTCAGGTGTTTATTTACTACATACAGAATTGTCTATTTTTATTCAGCAATTATATATAAACAGATTGATCACATCAACTGATTCTTACTGACAAATAACTATTTATTCAAACTCATATTCGATGGTCAATATTTGCTTTTGATGATTCCAGAGATCTTTTTTTCGACTTCACGTGATATTGATGTTATATATTTGTTTCAGATCCAGTTCACAATATTCATCATAATATTTGGAAGGACGCTAGTTGATCCCAGTTGTGAATATCCTAAACTTCCAGGGTATTTATTGGTGCCTCAAAACTGTTTCATGCTGTTTCTTTTTGGCGATTTCTATGTGAAAGAATATATCTTCAAGAAAGAAAAAAACAATTAGGAATAAGAAATATAATTTCTCATTTTATATATTGCATTCTTAATCAAATATGGTTTTCTTAGAAAATAAACTTATTTATTTTTTCTCTTTGGATATGAAAAATAAAGAGCATGTAACATTCATACAGATTGGACGACATAGAGAAAATATGAAACATCCTTATCAAAAAATAGAAAGGTAATAACAGTATTTGGACTAAAATCACTGAAAGTGCCACACTGACAATGCCCAACTTTACCTGTTCCATATAGTATATTGTGTAACAAGTGCGTGGAATCGACTTTTTTACACAAGCGTGGAATTTGCGACATGAGCCCTCAGGCGAGTGTCGCAAACAACGCGAGTGTAGAAAAGTCTTCACGCACATGTTGCACACTATACTTTTTTTACGACCATACAAAGAAAATTAAGCACCATTAGTTTAAAGAGCTTTATTGAATTTCAGAATAATTAGTAAGTACCTATGTTATAAAATTAACAATTAATTCTCATACTGAGATTGATATTTTTGGTTTTCATTCTGATGTGGAATAATAATGATTATTAATAGTAATATTGGAACCTGTGACCATTCCAAAACTTACATCTGCAGCATTTGATTTTTCTATTAGTGTGTTTCTTGACTTGGAAGTTGAGATGATAGAAGTAGTGGCGATAGGGGCTGAGGAAATTTGATTTTGAGGCGATAACATTTTATTTGCCACATCAATTTTCTGAGTAATTGAGTTTTCTATATAATGCTCTGCCACTGCAGAGGATTTCCAACCTCCATGTTTTTTTAAGGTAAGCAAATCGCCTCCAGCTTCTACTAATAACGTGGCGGATGACCGCCTAAAACAGTGGCCTGTATATTATTCAGCATGTGCCGGATATTTTCGGTATAATTCAAGATGTTCCGTTATGGTAAATTTTCTTGAGATTTTGGTTTTTGTATCATGGACGTTTACTATGAGTATTGTACCTAACTTTTCAATATCATCTAATTTCAGTTTATACAGTTCATCTCTTCTAAGAGCTCCAGCAAGTCCAAATATTAGTATAACCTAAAAGAAAAAGAAATTACAATATAGAAACTAAAAAAAGATTATGGCTGTCAGAAATCGAACCCATGTCCTTGGGCGCGCGAGGCCGACGCACCACCGCTGAACCATTCGTATTTACAAATATATGTGTGAAAACGCGATTCTCAACGCCCAATTTAAAATAATTCAGAAGATCATAATTAGATATCACATTAACATAGTTTTAGATAATATATCTGATTTGGCCAACTATACTTATTAGGATCTACTTTATTTATAGATATTATTTTCTATTTATTTAATACTACCGTGAGACATTAAACATACCTTGGTCAATAACAATTTTTCGTCAGGAGCTTCTTGTATAAACTTCAGTATTTGTTCTTTCTCCAAAACTCTGGATTTTTTCGGAACGTATCCCTCACTCTTCCTTTTTAAAAAAGCACGTACCTTAGGATAGTCAATATTTATGTTTTTTTTAATGCTGATGGTACTTTTTAGCATTGACAAATTACTCCAAAGTGTTGCTGCCTTAAAGTTCTTGGATAATTCTGACAAATATGCCAATATTACGTTTTCAGAAAATGAATTGATATTCTTTGTTTTCCTCCATGCCATGAATTTCTCATACGTATTGGCTGCATCCATAACATCTGGCGGGGTACTTCGTATATCTGAATGATCTGAATCCATTATAATATAATGTCAAAATATTAATAATTAACTCTCAACAATGAGCTCACAACAATAATGATCAAGCTATTTTGACAGTTTATTTATGATTTATTGCTGCTCTTAAACAAAAGATGCACTAAGGCCACCTATCAGCGAAATATTCAGGGTCGCCCAAGGTGATCCTGTCAAGTTTACATCCTTTGATTCCATCCCATCTCTTTAAGGATTGAGCATGGGTGTAACATTTGACTAGTTCCGCAATTGTCGAAGTCATCAGGCCGTGGGTGCCACTGGGTCCTGAAATTCTTAGTCCAGCCGCTTCCTTGGCTAAAGAGTCGGCAATGCGATTACCTTTACTCCTTTCGTGCCCTTTAATCCACCTCAGGATAATGTTATTATCTACCGAGGCTTTGGCTAAATCTTGGTGGCACTCTAGTACTAGCCCTGAGGTAACACGCTGTCTGTTCAAGACTTATAGTGCTTGTCTGCTATCAGTGCAGAACAATTCTTTGTCGCAGGTCTTCCAGATTTGTAGGCTTCATTGTCCCCACAGAAAGAAGTCCATCGGTGTGAGATCAGGTGATCTAGCTGGCCAACCCACTGAACCCCTCCTGTCGATACAACGCATTGGAATTAGTCCCCCTAGAAATAAAAATTGACGTGTTCTTTTAAATTTTCGATTACACGTCCGTTTCTGACTTACACGCCCTGTATAAAAAACGAGTCACACATAGACAAGGATACCAGATCAGGTGCCTACAAACTAACATGCGGATCATGCCCAAAAATTTATACAGGGTGTTAGTTAAACACATGCTAATATTTAAGGAGGTAATTCTTAGACCCATTTTAAGGAAAAAATGTCCTATGGACGTATGTCCTGAACGCCTTAACTTTTGAGATACAGAGTGGCAAAGTTTTCAAAAATAATCAGTTTTTTATAATAACTGAGATAATTTTGTAGACATCTTTGACATATTTGGTACATATGTTCCATGCCTCAAGGCGCATTTTCTGATGTACAATTTTCTTAATTATCTCTGCCAGTGGCGTACGTACGAGTTTTGAAATGTATATTTTTGGCAAAAAAAATACTACGCCACTGCTTTATCTTGAATTAAAAATTATTTTTAAAATCTCCATACATTTTTGAGCACATTTGATTTGCTGGGTTTTCATTGTCCGAAGCATGGTTTTCTCTCAAAAAATTAAAAATCGCTTTACTTAAGGATATATTCCTTAAAAATCTGATGCGGTATCGTGCATCGACTGAAAGCAAACTAAGAGATCAGATTTGTTGCAAAATAATTGAGGATCTAAAAGGTATTTCTTTGTTGTCAGATGCACTGTTCTCAATTGAAATTACGTCATAACGCAGCACCGCTTAATAATTTTTGAAAACAAATTTAGTTATCCTGGAATAAATGACGTGTAGCAGAATTTATTTACTGCACCTCTTGGAAATATGGAGTTTGTCGATATGTGATTTCTTTTGAAGATTAAAAGCAGAAAAAACAGCATACCCACCATAGCAATAAAAAACGAATTCTCTGTATGTACAAATTGGTTTAAAGTAAGGTGTTGGTGTTTAAAACTGTCACATCGCGTTTTGATTGGTTTTGAAGTGTTATTGAAGTTATTTTGGTAGTCCGCTGTTTTTCTGAATATCAGTAAATATGATAAATTATACGAATGCGGAAATGGCGCAAATGCATTACGTATATGGCCTTGCCGATGGTAATGCAATAGAAGCCAGGCGCATTTATCAGGAAAGATATCCTAATCGTGCCTTACCAGATAGCCGAACCTTTTCAAATATTCATCGTCGACTTGGGGAAACTGGTAGTTTTAAGAAAGGGACTCCGGAAGGTAGACCTCGTGTAGTAAGAACTCCTGAAATTGAGGAAGCGGTGCTGCAAGAAATTGAGGAACATCCTGAGACGAGTACGAGGAAGATCGCTAGAACTCTGGATATTTGTCATCAAATTGTTTGGCGTATTTTGGTTGATTTTTGTTATACCCTTACCATATTTCCAAGAGTGCAGGCATTACTCCCCAGGGATTTTCCACAGCGTGTGAACTTCAGTCAGTGGTATCTACAAAGTTTTGCACTAAATCCGCAGTTTGATACACAAATTTTGTTCACAGACGAAGCAAATTTTTCTCGGAATGCCATTCAAAATGTCCATAACAATCATGTGTGTGCTGAAGAAAGTGTAGTTGCTGTGTAATTATTGGAAAAGTTGTTTTATCAAACGCTCCCTCGATATCTATGAATATACCCAGGGAGGATTCTTAGTTGTCCAAATGATCTCTCGATTCTGCCAACCACATGGTGAAGGGCCGAATCAGTAGACCTTCCCGGGGTATATGCATGCTGATTTGGATGAAGCGGGTTGTTAACAAGTACTTCATCTCCTATGTACCGCTCACATAGCCTCTCCATGGTTTTTAACAAAAACGATGTGATACTAATTGGTCGGAATGCTTTTGGTAGGGTGTAGTCCATCCTACCTGGTTTGGGTATAAATACTACTCTTACTTCTCTCCACTTACTGGGAATATACCTCAGAGCTAGAGAGGCTCTGCATATTCCAACCAGGTGCGGCATAAGAGTGTCCAGTCCCCACTGAAGTAGGGCTGGTCTTATACCGTCAGGTCCTGGTGACTTGAGGGGGAAAGCCCGATATAGCCCATCTTATTTTATCCTCATCAATTACTGCACTAGCATATTGCCAGTCGTATTGTGAGGGTGTTGTTGGTACATCCGTCCAGTTCGTCGTTCCAGGAAAGACAGAACCTGGGAAGTGGGTTGCCATAAGAATCTCAGCACTCTCCTGGAGGTTGGCGGCTTTGTCGCCATTTTCCTTCGTCAGGATGCCGATACATTCATGGTGGTCATTTGAGAGTGCCTTCTGTAGCCTAGAAGCTAGTGGGAAGTCTTCGACTGCTTCACAATAGGCTCTCCAGGCTTCTCTTTGCTTTCGCCTGCAGACTTTTTGAACTCTATGAGGTTGGCTTGATATATACCCCAGTCCTCTTCGAGTTTTTTACGTTTTACCTTGTTGTTGGGGGTTAAAATTGACACCAATATGTCTTGGCACAATTATGTTGCTGGAATTGCAAAGGCTGCTTCTCAAAAACTTGAAACACTGTACAAACCTCAGCAACTTTTGATGCTTTATGAAGCTCAGATCAGACCGTATTTTGAGTATCGTTATCATGTATGGAGCTCTGCCCCCAAACATACCCTGAAGCTGCTGGATTCATCCAGAAAAGAGCCATGCGCCTGATTAGAGACGCAAACCTCACTTGCCACACCTGAAAATCAAAGAAAGGTTGGGTATTTATCTCTCTTTCATAGATACTTTCACAGGAAGAGAACTCACGCGACAATACGCGACGGACTGTGGCTGTTCATCGTTTTGAATCTCCAGAGATTCAAATCCAATGTGTTTCGCTTATTTCACACAGACACCGCCCTCAGAGCGCCTTAAGGATTTTCCTGTAGTACTTGTGTTTTATCAAAAAAAAATTTACTCATTTTTGTGACAAGATTAATTTGAGATTGGTAGCTTTCTTCTTTTGTTTAGAAAATCCACAAATTTTTTGTCAAAAGGATGAAGAAGTAGAAAGTTAAACATCTTTTTACCAATTTTCAATTATACGTTTGAAATCAAGTCACACGTGATGAAATGAGGTGAAAAGTTATTTTATTCATAGTAGACGGTGATGTTACCACTCTGAACCTGGAGTTTATTAATTTTCTTAGCAAGTCAGTGTTTGAAATAATCAAACAATTGACTCATTAGAAGTCGATATCTTCGACTCAAACCTCCAGTTTCTCACTTTCACTGAAACCCATTGCACTAACGAATCTATAGTTCATAGAAATATAAAAGGTTTTGAATTATCGAGCTACTTTTGCAGAACCTCATTAGAAAAAAAAGGGGGTCGCAATATATTCCAAAACAGGACTGAAATGTAAGCAAATTAATTTGAAAAAGTATTGTGTTGAAAAAGATTTTGAAATTTGTGGCATATCCTGAAAACTGGAAAATAAGACTATAGTCATTTTACCGCTCACCTAGGGGTAACATTGATGTTTTTTTTTGAAAATATTTTTAAAGTATTGGAGCAGGTATATTCTCCTCATGTAAACATCACTTTATCTGGAGATTTTAGTATTGACTCTTCTATCAGTTCCAGGGATAGTGCACATTTTAGTAAGCTCACACATATACTTGATAGTTTTAATATGGCACCCGTCGTGAACGGGTGAACTCATTTTCCTTTGAAAAAATGTTTTGATAAGAATAATGGCCGCAACAAAAAGTGGATAACAGGCGAAATTAAGAAATCTAGTATAAAACTGAAGGATTTACACCATCTTAAAAAATACTACCCTCCATCAACAAATCAGTACAAAAAAGCTAAAAAGGAACACGAAGTTTCAATAAGAGATTCAAAAAACCGATACTACCAAAATAGAATCGCTAATTCTAGCTATGTCAAAAAAACGGTCTGAAATGTTATATCTGAACTCAACAACACGAACGTGAAAAGTCAACAACCTATAATTATAAAAAATGGCGGTATGACATATGACAACCCTATTGAATTTTTTATAAATGCTCCATCACAAAGTATAAAAAAAGGTGTATGTGAAAAACGTAACTTTTCTAATGAGATCAAAATAGATATGAATGAGTACTCATTTTTTCTTGAACTTTTCACCCCTCTCAAACTGAAAACATTATGGAAATCTAAACTGAAAGATAAACATTCCTCTGGAGAGGACAAAATCCCACTTTTCGTAATCAAGGCGTGTTTAGAAAATATTATTGAACCTCTCACTCACTTAGTGAATTTGTCCTTTCTGAATGGTGAATTTCCACAATGTCTGAAAGTTGGAAAAATCGTTCCCATCTTTAAAAAGGCATGTTCAACTGATATTAATAACTATCGTCCAATTACTGTAACATCAAGCTTCCCAAAAGTATTTGAGTACTCATTTCTCAACCGACTTTTAACATTTCTGTATAAATGCAATATCTTCACGAAAAATCAGCATTGCTTTTTAGCTGGTCGTTCCACTAATACTGCTATTATCGCTTTTTTTGAAAAGGTCGTAGAGTTCATTGAGGCAGGCGAGTGCCCTGCTGGGATTTTTTGTGATCTCAGCAAGGCATTCGACTGTGTCAATCATAATCAGTTAACATAGAAATTGTATAATTATGGTTAGGAGGTGTAACATTAGAATGGACTTCCTCTTTTTGGAAACACCGTCATCAGTACGTATGTATTACAAATATCCAATCTGAAAAGGTTGGTTTCGTCAATTCAAAGAGTAAAGCCATTAATATTGGTGTACCACAAGGATCGATCCTGCGACCTATTTTATTCATATTGTACGCTAACGATCTGGATAAATTCTTGAAAGGCATTCATGTAACAATGTAAGCAGACGACACGTCATTGATAATTTCACAAAAAAACGAATTCAATATGCAAAGAGATACAGAAAAATCTCTAGAACTGATCAGGACTGGTGCAATACAAATTTTCTGAATTTGAACGCTCGTGAAACCCAAATTATACGATTTCATAACTATCAAAGAAAATTCGATCCTCTCAGAATCAAGATGAGTGTTGATGTATCTATTGACAGTACACATGAAACCAATTTTCTTGGACTCTTCGTTGATGAAAATGTAAGCTGAAAGGGTCACTGTACAAATTTAATGAAAAGGTTGAATTCTGTATGTTTCATGTTCAGGAATCTCAAACATATACTGGAAATACTTCAACTAGTGTCTCTATACCATGCACAGGTTATTTCACGAATTAGGTATGGAATATGTTTGTGGGGAAATTCCACTTTGGCAAAAAAAAATCTCTACACAAAAACGAATAGTAAGAATAATAGCTAGAGTTCCTAGTACACATTCCTGTAGGGACCTTTTTAAACATTTTAGAATTTTGACCCTCATGTCTGTCTATATTTATGAATTATCCGTCTTTATTTTTAAAAATAGACAAAAATTTGTTTTGACGGGAGATTTTCACTCCGTAAATACACGCCAAAGGAAAAATTACCACATTCCATTCACAAAATATGAGGTATCTGACAATGCTCCTACAATTATGGGTCTGTCTATTTACAATCATTCACCCAAAAATATAAAAGAAGCCAAATATTTAAAAAAATTTAGTAGCTCCCTCAAACAATTCCTGACTGAAAAATGTTTCTACTCGTTGGAAGAATATTTTAATGGCTAGTTATATCATATGTATATAAGTGTAAGTGTATGTGTGTATATGTATTTTCATGTTTGTTTGAAGGTGATTGACAATGTTTCGTGATGAATTTCACTAGTTCGGACTTCCATTGTCTACTATATAAAATGATTTGAAATCCCTGAAACAAGTAAAAAAGAATAATTAAAAAAGAATAGTTGAAAATAACAATTATATTAAACAACAATAAACCTGAAATGAAATGATAGTGAAATAACCTACAAGTAAAAATATAATAATTGAATAAATAAAAATTAAAGGAATGAAAAAAGAAAATAATAAAAAAATAAAAAAGTGTAGAGATTCCAAGTAACGTTAGTTCACGACGTTTCGATTGTTGGTATCTACAATCGTCTTCGGGTGATGACTGGACTGATTCCTCCGAGAGATGACTATTTTATAGGCCGTTGAAATACTTTCACTTTCTCTACTTTCCATTTTCCGCTTCACTGATTCCGTGAGAGATGACCGTTTTGGCGGGAGTTGGTCATTTTTCGTTTGATGATGGGTTTCCATATGTTTCGTATATCTACGCTGGCCTGGCTGAATACGTTGTTGGACAACATGTATTTTCATGTTGACTTTTATATATATTCATTCTTAAATGATTGTACTCTGTTTTAGTGCTCTTGCATTATATACTGACCATTCCTATACATTTTATATGTTTTGTGGTAAAATAAATATTATTATTTTTATTATTATTATTAAAAAATAGAATAGAAATTCGTCAAGTTTCAATCGATATAAGATTGTCAAAATCGCCACTTTTCAATAAAATTGTCATGTTTCTACAGGTCTGAGGAAAAATCTGCTACTAAGGATATAAATTCCATGAATTTTTCACACTTTCAAATTCAATCGAATCCCGCAGTGCGTACATAATACTTCTTGGACAAATTATTTATAAATTATCCTTTTGCAGTACTAATGAAGGTCAAAGAGAAAATATGTACATGAATTTACGAAAAATAGTGAAATGCAACAGCGAAATACTATACAATTCAGGATCATCCGAACACTTTTGAGAAATTCGAAGAGGAAGTCTTCTCCACACAAAAAGGGGGAATATATTTAATTATTGAATCGGAAAAACATATATGTGTTGATCACATCTGTGATCATCTTCACAGGGCAAAAAAAGCATGAACAAATTATAGGTTATCAAAGTCAAATGGAATCAAAGACAACGTCTCATATGAATTCAAAAATGTCCTCACTTATAAATAAGACGTTGTCTTTGATTCCATTTGACTTTGATAACCTATAATTTGTGCATGCTTTTGTTGCACTGTGAAGATGATCACAGATGTGATCAACACATGTATGGTTTTCCGATTCAATATCTGAATATATTCCCTTTTTTATGTGGAAAAGACTTCCTCTTCAAATCTCTATACTCCACTTTGAGTTATGGACTATATCCGTCGATTGGACTTTTGGGAAAATGATAACAAAATAGTACTAATTTTTCACTTCAATTCTTTTTCTTTTTCGGTAAAATAATAATAAGCTTGATATGTGAATACTCATGTTTCAACAATTGAATTCAATTTAATGAATATGCGTTTATCGAATATCCAATGCAAATATTCAGTGAGGATTAGTTACATAGTTATTTGTGTGATTTCATGAACTCAATGCATATTTTCCCAGTTTACTACAATTAACATAGATATGATATCTACATTATGAAGTGAAATAGAATTTGACATAATTCTTACGGGTTCAATGAAACCCATTTGAATAAAAATAAAAAAATTATTTCTGTGTTGAAGTAGAACGACATCGGTGACAACTTTTTGAACTTGGTGAATCAAGAAGTGAGGAGTTTTAGCTTCTATCGATTACTCACAAAGGAAAGTTTCACACAAAAACTTACACTTCTCAGCTCTGCAAACATATAATAATAATAATAATTCAATTAACCACTGTGGTATAATGTATACATCTGGTACGTCAATTAAATCAAACCATTTACCCTTAGTACATAGTTGAAATGAAGCATAAAAAAATTTTGTGAACCAATAAAAACGATATGTAGTAAAAACACAAAAGAATGAAAATATAAACATAGCTACAAAAGCAATTGTCAGTAAGATATATCTTATATTATAATAATTAAATTAATAGTAATTTATTTTCGTCAATGGGTACAATATGTACATATGTACATATGACAGGTTGAATGAAAACAAAAAGCATACTAACACTAATAAATAACATTTATGACATTCACATTAGACTTATTCAGACTACATTAAATTATCATTTAGGTATTCCTGGCGACTATAGTAACACTTTTCAGCAAGGATTTGACACCGTTATAGAACACATTTTCAGATTTCAGATTTTTAATCGAAGATGGTAGTTTATTATACAGGATGATCCCATTATATAGAGGTGATTTTTGAAATTTAGCTGTCCTGTGGAGGGGTATTCTCAATTGATCAGCGTGACGTGTATAAAAATTGTGAGACAATCCATCAGTTGTGAGAGTTGTAAGATTTTTTCTAATGAAAACTACACACTTAAAAATATACAGTGCTGGGACAGACATCAATTTCATTCTTATGAACACTGGTTTACAACTTTCACGATATTCCATGTCAAAAATACGGTCAATGAAAATCTTTGACATTTTATTGTTACAGTACAGTCAAGATCTGTGCCAATTTTCAGCTGTATATGCAAATAATTTCAAACGAAATGTCTATTTCGACCGTACTATCAGACGAAGTTCAGAGGTTGTTCCGTAGAAAGTTGTAGATGAAATGTGAAGCGACATATCGAGAAGTGATCGGTGGGTATGCACTTTCTTCGATCGTCTAAAGCAGGTTACAATGTTAACGAAACTTGTTGAACCACACACCTACTTAGCCCAGACCTTGAAGACATCATTTTACTTTCTGTTTTGGTCATTATGCGGATTGGACGTTTGTGATAGTTTTTAATATTGATATTGCAGTTCAGTTTCCAGGAGGGAAAAGGTGTATCTGATTCTGATTTTCTGTATAATTTGTTTCCGTTCAGGTCTATACTTTCAAATGTGTCGTATATTTTATTTTTTAAAACCATGTGCTGAAAAATAATTTGAATTAGTAGTTTGAGGCCAAGTTGTTTGTTGTAAATGAGTTAATTATATCGAATTGTTTGAAAATGAAAGTTAATGCAGGAAATCTATACAAACAAATGAGTTTTCAGCTTTTTGTCTGTCAAAAAAAATAATTATTTACATAAGTGGGTGACAAAAAACTTTTACCGTCTGTAAATAATGTAAATGTTCACATTTCGCGGGCTACTTACATTCGGATAGCGTTTTCTTTAATGTTAGTACACTCGTCTCAAAGCTATGTTCACAATTTCAGCTGTCTGATGTATTTCGATTGTTGATATTGCAATGAAATGATATAATATATATTGGAAAAATTGTGTTACAATTGTTAATAATTTTTAAAATACTTGTGAAATAATAAAACAACAATAAAAGTTAATTGGCGCTCCGGGGCGACTTTATTGATTCCAGTGGCGCATTAGCTTTTTCAGCTGCAGGAAAACCCGGAAAAACCTACAGCACCACATCATCTGAAGATATTGATCTGTCAATGTCCTCTCTTTCATGAAACAAAATGTAGGATGTCTCCAGAGGCTCCAATAAATTCAATACATCGCCAGAACACTTCGTGGCACGACTATCGTCAAACTTAAACCATTCCGTTTAGTCTTTGACCAAGGCTTAATAATGACCAAATTCAACGCCAGTACCACAGTGAACAATGACTGCATGAATATTATAATAGTGGTCTGCTAGATTGAAGTGTTCACCTATTTGGAACCTTCGAAAGAGTTTGGTGCTTGAGTCAGAAGTTGAGTCATGTTTGAAGATCATCAACGTTATTATTAGATTGACAAGTGCCTCAGCTATACTTGTTTCCTTCAACAGTCAGTTAGTTTGGCGCATGTTTGGCGATACAGTCGATCATCACCTGTTAAAAATACATTTTCAGATGATTTAACAATAACCTTTTCACGGACTGGTTATTAGTCATATTAGGAAACGGTAGATGAAATTCCAGAAATTCACATGTTTAACTTTCGTTTGACCTATATATATAGGTCAAACAAAAAACAATTTAGAAACCCGCATAGCTCTTCATAAAAGTGATTGTAAAAATTTAAAACGAAATTCTTGTGCACTCACACAACACGTTCTAGATAATGATCATTCAGCCAATTATACTAACACCAAAATTATCCATTTCGAAACAGATTCAAATAAAAGGCAGTTTCTGGAAATGGCTGAAGTCAAAATTAAAGAAAACAATATCAACAAAAAGACAGACATCGACAACCTCAGCAAAATTTATTCATATTCATTTTTACTAACAAAAAATACATCCTGTAATATTAACACAGTATAAATCACCATAATAAACGATAATAAAAAAATTGAAAAAGTATTTCACATTATTCAATATCAAAAAGTTGTCATTTTGATGTTGAAGACTTCTTTCGAAATTGAAATTTCCAAATTGAATATTCTCACATAGCACAGGTATATATATATATATATATATATATATATATATATATATATATATATATATATATATATATATATATATATACAGGGTGTCCCTGGACTTCCTCTTTTCCTCTCGGGAATGTATAGATGGGGTCAAAATATCACCAGTACTTCATATAACTTTTTTTCCTAAAAGTCTTCGTAACCAAGTTACGGGCCCTCGAAGTTACAAAATGAAAAATGTTTTTCTTTGATAACTTTTCAAGTGAATATTCAAAATCATCCAAACTTTGGTAATTGACTAAACAAATGAATTCCGTCGATGAGCTTTCATGCAGGAGTCAGTTGTTTTGCTACAAAGTCAGGAACGGACTACACCCGATGGTCCACACCCCAAAACTTTGAAATGACAGATATTTTTCAATATTTTTCAACAAAATAAGGTTACTTGGACAATTTCATGAATAAAAGTACTCGTGTGGAAAGTCGATCGGAGCAACGAGTCTTGATAAAAATGTAGTTCTACTCGACGACATCAAACCCGCTCGTCCACCATTATTTGAAATGAATAATTATCAAAGCAGAAATAATAATGATAACGTTAATTCAACAACATTTATAACAGGAATAATACAAAGTATGCTAAAATGAAGTCGTAAACAAAAAGTACAGTACCTATATGGAAGTTTAAGTCACAATTGTGATAGCAGATATTTTTTCAAAAGAAATATCAAGTTCTGTAGATTCGTGGTGTTTTTAAACTAACAAGCTACTCTACTATGAAATATCGAATTCATTCCATATTTTGTATGTACATAATACGTGTGGAATGATCACGTTTCGTGTTGATCAGTTATCTGAATCTCATGAAACTCAACATTCGAATGTTTCAAATTCTTCTTCACAGCTAAACTGTTGAGGAGTTTCACTGATAATTATAAATTTATGGGAGAAATTCTTTAACACGAATCTAAATTTAGCTGAAAAAACGCACATCGGGAAAAATATTTACTATACTAATAAAAAGCAAACGAATGAACTACAAAAACGGCTGCACATGATCAGGTGAAAAATATCCAGGGAATAATTATGTTCCATTTCTTTCACAGATGTTGACAACAAAACCTTTTAGAAAGTTTTGATAAAAAATGAGAAACTGGAATGCGATTTTGTTTTGTTGAGTGGTGCGTTGTCATATGACTATCATTGTATTGTCAATATTCTATAGGATATTTTGAATTTTTTTGATATGGCCGAACAGTTCACATTCAATGAATATGCAGATATGCATGTATTTTATGGACGAGCATTTTGTAATGCTGCAGAAGCTCGTCGTCTGTATTCCGAGCATTTTCCCAATCGAACAGTACCGTCAAGAGAAACATTCGAGCGTGTCGATCGCAGCTTGAGGGAGACAGGTATGTAATAATTGATAATTAATTTGAGCACGTTGTTTTATTTCGATATTATTGTAGGTACAGTTTTGCCAAAACGAGGTGGTGAGGGCGCTCCTAGGACTGTACGTACCGTTGTATTGGAGGAAAATATTTTGGAAGCCGTCGCTGATGATCCTTCATTGAGCATCAGAAATCTATCAGAACAGTTCCATACATCCAAGTCCACTATTCATAGAATAATTAGGGAACAACTGCTCCACCCATTTCACATCCAGAAGGTACATGCCATGACACCTCAAGATTTTCCAGCACGACTGGAATATGCCAATTGGTTCATGGATAGGCGAAGAGAGGATATGACTTTTATTAATCGAGTTTTATTCACTGATGAAGCAGGTTTCAGTAGAGATGGAGTTATCAACTCTCATAATCTCCATATATGGGCCGAAGAAAATCCCCATGGGATATTGCAAACCAAACACCAACAGAAATTCAACGTGAATGTTTGGGCTGGTATCATAGGAAAACATCTTATAGGACCATTCGTTCTACAGGACCGATTGAATGAAGAACGTTATTTGGAGTTCATTCAGAACGATTTGAATGGACTTTTGGAACATATTCCATTGCAAACCCGAAGAGATATGTGGTTTATGCATGATGGCGCTCCTCCTCATTTTAGTTTGATTGTGCGTGACCATCTGAACCATATTTTCCACAATAGATGGATTGGTAGAGGTGGGCCATATTCATGGCCATCGCGGTCTCCGGATTTAAATCCATTGGATTTCTTTCTGTGGGAGCATCTAAAAAGCCTTGTTTACGCTACACCTATTCACACAAGAGATGCATTGTTGAATAGAATAACATTACATTGTGAAGCCATACGAGACGACCCTGGAATGCTATTTCAAGTACAGAGAGGATGTCTTCGCAGACTAAGAAAATGTATAGAGAGAGAAGGTGGTCATATCGAGCAGTTTCTGTAGCGGATTTTTCATTTCTGTTTGCTCTTGAGGCTCTTGAGTTTCGTTAGTTAAACGTGTTTGCATTATAAAAATTCGTTATGAACATTTTACCTATCATTTCCATTTTCCTTATAAACTAATATTTTCGAATAATGGTAGACATCTCAGGATAAATGTTGTTGAATTAACGTTATCATTATTATTTCTGCTTTGATAATTATTCATTTCAAATAATGGTGGACGAGCGGGTTTGATGTCGTCGAGTGAAACTACATTTTTATCAAGACTCGTTGCTCCGATCGACTTTCCACACGAGTACTTTTATTCATAAAATTGTCCAAGTAACCTTAATTTGTTGAAAAATATTGAAAAATATCTGTCATTTCAAAGTTTTGGGGTGTGGACCATCGGGGGTAGTCCGTTCCTGACTTTGTAGCAAAACAACTGACTCCTGCATGAAAGCTCATCGAAGGAATTCATTTGTTTAGTCAATTACCAAAATTTGGATGATTTTGAATATTCACTTGAAAAGTTATCAAAGAAAAACATTTTTCATTTTGTAACTTCGAGGGCTCGTTACTTTCTTAACGAAGGATTTTAGGAAAAAAAGTTATATGAAGTACTGGTGATATTTTGACCCCATCTATACATTCCCAAGAGGAAAAGAGGAAGTCCAGGGACACCCTGTATATATATATATATATATATATATATATATATATATATATATA
This sequence comes from Leptinotarsa decemlineata, assembly GCF_025532065.1. Taxonomy (NCBI): domain Eukaryota; kingdom Metazoa; phylum Arthropoda; class Insecta; order Coleoptera; family Chrysomelidae; genus Leptinotarsa; species Leptinotarsa decemlineata. The sequence continues at coordinate 13,694,824 of NW_027412674.1, forward strand.
TATATATATATATATATATATCTATATATATATATATATATATAGATCATGTGGACGAGCATTATCATGCATTAGGTGGAAGTTTTCACCAACAGCACCAGCAATATATATATATATATATATATATATATATATATATATATATATATATATATATATATATATATATATATATATATATATAAAGTTTTTCGGGGATTCGGTCTGAGTAGAATAAATATTACTCTTTTTAGCTGCCCGAGCTATATATATATATATATATATATATATATATATATATATATATATATATATATATATATATATATATATATATATATATATATATATATATATATATATATATATATATATATATATATATATATATATATATATATATATATCTATATATATATATATCCTGTCACAATATATATCCTGTCACATGATTGACACGGCCAAACTTCACGATCATTAGGTGCTAGAATTATTTCGCACAAAAGTGACTGTAGATTACATCCAGAAAGATGCTCTTTAGCAGACCATGTGAATAAGTTGGACCACCTTATGAATTATAACGCAATGAAAGTATTAGCCACTGAATCAACCTCAGTTAAGAGGTCCTTTCTAGAAATGTCTTACATTTTTGAAAATAACAATTGTATGAATAAAAAAACAGACATTAATCACTTGAGTGAAATTTATTCCTACTTATTGACTCTAGATAAAAGCTTTTACAAAAACAATATCAATTTAAACAATTCCATTGTATAATATATCTTAAATTTAATCTTTCATAATAATTTTACCAAACATAAATTTTACATTATACACTAGAGTACACTTGGTACTCCTAGTGAGAATATATAAGTTTTATCAATTGACAGATGTCACTCTGGCATTTTAACGTTCTATTCTCAGACTCGTTCATTTGAATCCTGCACGCATGGTATGAATAACGGTCTGACGAATAACAATATTTTATAAAAAATAATCTCAAGCATTTAGAATTGTATATCAAGTTTCATCTTCTCCAATGTATCAACATTTTTTCTTTAACATCAATGTAACCATCCTCACATAAGATGTAAGTCATGAACAATTAATATTTTTGATTTTACCTTAAAACTTATATTATTGTAGTTTCCCTGATGATGGAAATAAAATTTTCCGAAAGCTTGGACTAACTTAAAAGAGTACTCATTTACTTGCTGCAATACCCCACTATCCAATAGTTTATATATATATATATATATATATATATATATATATATATATATATATATATATATATATATATATATATATATATATATATATATTGCAAAATTTGTACCCAATCAGAATTAATTACTGTTGTGTTGAGTTACTAATTGGGTGACATTTACTTTTTATGTATTTGTTAATGACGAAGTCTGGCCTTGCAGTTGATTTTTTGTTGAAAAAGCAGTAGATTGACACAAAAAAGTATTAATTATACAGGCTGATTCACGGTGGATATTGTAACTTACAACAAAATTTATTAAATGGTCAAAAATACTGAGTGCGCATATAAGCAAAACTAAAAAAAAATATGACTCTTCTTTGGCACCCCGAAAAAAAATCATAATACAAAAAAATTGGAATCAGTACAAAGTATGGCCTCCACGCTGGTTTATTACGGCCCTACATCTATGGTGCATCGACAAAATGAGATTGTCAATGTCTTGTTGATGTACATTTGCCCATTCAGCGATTAAAAGCTCTCTCAATTGAAACGTTGTGTGAATGTTCCCCATATGCGGAGTAATTCTTCGTTGACGCATGTCCTACACATGCTCGATGGGATTCACGCCCGGTGATTGTGCTGGCCATGGCAATACATCAACTCCTTCGTTGGTGAGCCAGTCAGTCACTAGACGCGCGACATGTGGACGAGCATTATCATGCATTAGGTGGAAGTTTTCACCAACAGCACCAGCAAACGGAGGACGATAGGTAGAAGAATGGTGTCGAGGTACTGTCGAGCTGTGACGGAGCGATTTGGAAAAACGAGATCGGTTCTGCCGCCGATCATGATTCCGCCCCATAGCATTACTGTACCACCTCTGTATGTGTGGACTTCTTGGACGTGTCTCAAACGTTCATTATTTCCAGGTCGTCTCCACAGTCTTACTCGACGAGAATCTGGATGAAATCCAAATCTGGATTCGTCTGTAAACAAAACTGTGGCCCAATCATTTGCATCCCAGTTTTGATGTTCTTGACACCACTCTAATCTTCTACCGCGATTGCCTCTCAACAAAGGTGGACATCTAAGTGGCCTTCTGTTGTGGAGATCTGCTTCATGCAGTCGATTTCTGACAGTATCACGACCAATGGTTACCTGGTGCGTCTGCTGTAACACGCTAACCAACTCAGGTGCTGTGATTGTCGGTTGTCTTCTTGCGGTTAAGACCAAAAATCGATCTTGAACTGCAGTTGTAGCGCGTCCTCGCCCTGGATGTTGTTCTGCTGGACTGCCAGTTTCACGGAAACGCCGCCACCATCGACTGATAACACTTTGGGAGACCACCAAACGAAGAGCTACATCATTTTGTCGCATGCCACCTTGAAGAAGCCCTACAGCTCTATTCATCTCAGCCAATGGTAAGTGATGGCGTTCCATGTTAAAGCACAATATTTCCAGTTTAATTGCTGAGCAAGAACTGCATAGAATGTACAAACTCGACACTTTCAGATTATTCATTTTAGCCGAAAACCTACAGTTTGTAAAAAACTTGATAAAAGATTAGTTAAAGTTTTTGCAGGCTTTGTTCAACCCATAGAGATCTACAGGGTGGTCGAGTGTACCAATTTAATCGAAATGTTACGATCTCATGCATTTATTTTTATGATATTTAGTATGTTATAAAAATATCTCTAGACTTTTCCGATGTGTATATTTGTACTAGCTACTGTGTTAACGAAACATGTTAATATTATATCATACCAATATTATATCATATCAGACCATGGAAGTCCAAACTAGTTTGAAGGTGGTTGACAATATCATTTTTACTTTTTTATTACTATTTATGTAATAGATTTTGACCTACATTTGACTATGTTGATGATAATTATCGTATAATCTAGTCTTCCCAATTAATTAAATTTCTTCAAACTCTAGTCTCGCATTGTATTGGATTTTATTGAATGATAGGATAAAAGTCCACTCAATTCCTCATGACATGACGAACACTGTCAGTGCGCGGGTTTTTTCGATAACGACACATGCTACTAACAAAAACTTTCGTGAGACACTCCAAAACTGCATTTGTGTTTGTGAGAGTCGCGAAGTAACATTTCTTTTCACTTCTGCCTATAGTCGAACCGCTGAGTCGGTTACGCGAAGTGAAAGGTACAAGTCCCATTTTTCAAATTTTCTGTTGTCCGGTTTGTGCGTACAGATCTTCTGATTTGGTGCTCACACACTGAGTGGTAATTGGGGCTAGGTGGATTGGTTTTTTCTCAGGTGAGTTGATAATTTATCGATATATTTCAACCCCATAGGCGTACCTATATTGAACACTTCAATAGGCATATTTTTAATTTATTTTGGTTATTTACATTCCATGAAAATTCCAACATTTTTCAACGATAATATCCCGAGTTGAAATATCTGTCAACACAATTTTCGAAATTTTGCTAAGCAGATAAGCGTATAGTAAAAAAAAACTAATTAATACAGTTTATTGTGTGATTTTCACTATAAAAGGTTTTACAAAAACAGTAACACGGAATTTGCTATACAGTAGCTTCCTCAAGCATAAACTGCATAAAAGCATGAACAATAAACTGTATTAATTAGTTTTTGATATGGATTTCATCAAGTATTGGCCAGTTCTATTCAATTAAGCGTATAATAATGCACGATTGAATTTGGTATACGATCAATATATGTTGCAGACAAAGGAAAATACGATATAAAATCAGTTTCAAAGTCAAAATTTTAGAATGTATGTGATAATTATAATTTTCATGTCAACTACTGAATAATTTTATTTCCATTCAGTTAAACAGTTCAAGTTTTTCATCGTTTTTATGTGCAGAGAAAAATAATAGTATAATATTCGGTTGGCAAGAAATGTAACCATTTCTTGTAAGAATCGAGTAATAGCTATTTTTCAAAAGTGAAATACTATACTTTTTTATGACTTACTACAAGAATATTTCAAAATGACATTCATTTGTGATGGAGTTCCTGAATCAGATTATTATTATTGAATTTCATAGCAGAAAGTAACCAAAGAGAGCATTCAAAGTTATTTCCCATTCATGTTATTTAATTAATTCACGAGTAGGTGGTTCAAAAATTAAACCAAGATTACCGGTACACTACCCCAGGATTTTACGTTCTCTCAGGGGTATTAAAAATGAGGTCATACCAATAATGTTTATTGATAATGATGTTGAAATCGTTGATTTTACAGTAAGTACATGATATGTACTTTATTTTCAGTTCGCATCGACATATAGTTCGTTATTGCAACTATTTTCATGGGTTTTATCGTGTGTTTGATAGTTTTTGATAATGTTTTTATATTCTAGTTAATATAAGTCACAATCTACAATATTGAACAGAAAGTTTTCGGTGTGGTGCTATGTGAAATGTAAAAATAGTTCGTCAGTGACAGAAAAATTCGAAATAAAATTTCAAATTTGTTTACCACTTGTATTTGTAACTAATGTTACTCCTAGCTTTCGAAAAATCGAATATTGAGGACTTTGTTTCCTTTTCAAATAACATACTTTAATCGATAAAATTCACGTATGAGTTAGAAAATAAAGAACAATTTCCATTTTTTGACGTTTTGGGAATGAGGAGTCAATGTGGAAAGCTAGAACGCGATGTGTTTAGAAAAAAAACAAGCACTGACAGGTATATTCCTGACACTTCACATCACTGTGGACAGCAAAAAAAATGCTGGGTTGGATATTCTTGTATATCGTCTTTTGACATTTCTTTTCACACATGAGAGGTTAACAAAAGAAAAAGTGACAACAGGAAATAGAATTTCGTTAGTTCGGACTTCTATTGTCTGACTTTATATAAAATGATTTGAAATTCCTGAAAGAACTAATAAAAAAAATTTAAAAGAGAATAGCTGAAAATAACAATTATTCTAATCAAAAAACCCTAAAATGAAATAACAGTGAAATAAAATACGAGTAAGAGTTAGAACAATTGAGAAAAAAATTGAAAAATAAAAAATTAAAGTTACTTGTTCTATTTTTTACTTGTATTTCATTCTACTGTTTAGGTTCTACTGTTTTTTTGATTGATATAATTGTTATTTTCAGCTATTCTTTTCAATTCTTCTTTCATAAGTTCTTTCAAATCCTTTTATATACTAGACAATGGAAGTTCGAACTAGTGAAATTCATCATAAAACATTGTCAATCACCTTCAAACAAACAGAAAATAGAAGTCAATAACCATTACTCGTTTCTTTTCCGAAAATATCAATTTCAATTATAAAACGAAAACAGAATTACGACCTAAGTGGGCTCTATTTTTAGGTTAATTTTTGGGAAAGGTTTTGGCTTTCTACTTTTTTATTTTTATACAAGATATGTGGAAATCTTCTTTTCTTTGGGATATCCCCACAGTTTTTTTTAAATGAAGAAGAAGGAAGCCAAAAATTTTCTTTCCCTAAAAAATTGAACCTTGTCAATTATGCGATAACTTCTAAGATAATAAATTGATGTGTATGATATAGGGAGTAATTACATGTATGGAACGGTTGAAGCAACTTTTTTGATAAGGATAAGGATTATTACGGTATCCGTTCAAATAACTTTCCGAATTCCACATTACATTATATGCAATAATTCCCCCCCTATTACGAAAGGATCAGATGATATCTTGACTCAATCCAAATCCAGTAATTTCCTTGGCTGATAAACCCCATGGCTGATAAACCCACCCATATTCAACTACCAACTATCCCAGTTCAATAAATATGCCACAAATACTAACATCATTATCCAGAACTTCAGGCAACTCATCATTGAGTATAAGGGCTACAAAGATATGTTCACAGATTCCTCGAAAACTGATGTAGGAGTAGGTGCTGCAGTAGTAATGTATCGAACGAATTTAAGTTTCAAACTTCCGAAAACAGTAACAATCCTCACAGGGGAACTTTTTGCCATTCTCCAAGCATTTCGCTATGCAAAATCAGATGAAGCTGATAAATTTATAATAATCTCAGACTCGAACAATAGTCTGCAAACACTCGAAAAAATGTATGTGAGATATCCAATCGGTAAAATTATCAAAAGAGAACTATATAATTTGCAAATTTTGAATAAGTAAGTTGTCCTACTTTGGGTCCCCTCCCATAAAGGAATAAGAGGCAACGAAACAGCCGACCGAAGCGCACGTGAGGCAATAATAAATCCGAACCAGAAAGTCTCACAGCTCACTCCCTACACAGATTTGAAATCATATATAAAAAAAAGCTGAGGGACATCTGGAACAGGAACTGGCAAAGTACACAATCCAAGCTTAAAGAAATCAAAACAGCGGTAGGACCGTGGGATAATGGAAATCTGCCGAGAAAGAACAAGTGATCATTACTCGACTCAGAATAGGACATACAAGGCTTACCCATGAATACCTGATATCTCGAGAAGAGGAACCACACTGTCAAATTTGTGAAATGCCACTAACAGTAAAACACATCATAAAGGAATGTCCGATGTTCCAAATAGAAAGAGATAATTACAATATACCTCAAGATTTGAAAGAAGCTCTAGGACGACATCAAGAGAAAAATATTATTTGCTTTTTAACTGCTCTCAACCTTATTATAAAATTGTAAATACTAATTATTTGTAATACACTCCGCCGCTAATAACCATCAGGTTGATGCGGATGATTTTAAATAAAAAAAAATTATTTCTAACATTGACACAAACTGTCGTGGCTTCTTTTGTAGACCCATGAAAGAAGAACAACATATAGCGAATTATTCTGTTAAATCCTAAACTGATTAGATTCACACAAAACATAACTTGATCATACAAAGAACCCTTCCCACCTTGAATCATTGGTGGAAACCTCATGAAAATCCGTTCGATGGATTTCAAATTCATCACGTTCAGACACACAGACGCGGCTGAGGAATTTGTTCATAATAAAAGATTTCAACTTCTAATGTTTCGCAGCATAACTGATGATTTGGTCGCAGGATAAAAGTAGCCTCTGAAAATGGAACACCGTAAAAGATATCATCTGATTGAGAGTCATAATTTCAATTCGGGTTTCAAGACCGTATATTTTTGGAATTTTTTCCTGGTACGAGTAGCTAGCTTCTTTATCTTCGATGACTGGTTATTTTAACTGCATATTTATGTCGATACAGGTAGTTTGTTGTAGTAATTTCTGTACCTGGATTGTCAATAACATTCGAATAACATGTTGTTATTTTTGAACCTCTTAAAAGGGAATTCCATATTCGGTTGAGGTTCACAGTTTTTTTCTGTTGTTTGTGTGTTTGTGCACAATACCTGAATCAAACTTTTGAACACAATAATAATCATTTATTTCAACAAAAATAATATTTAATTAAAACATAACCTGCGGGGATTTTTTTCAAAACTTTCAACCACTTCATCATTAAAATTATTCAGGTTTTTATTTATTATAGCTCTGTGTACACTCATCATGGTCAGACCATTAAGGCGATCTTCTGTCATGGAGCTTCTTAGCCATGTTTTCAGCCTTCTGAGGCTGCTAAAGGATCGCTCTACTGTACAGGTCGTGCATGGTAAAGCGATCAAAATTTTCAATGCTTTTCCGTTTCGGGAAAGAAGTAATTTGTTTCTTTTAGAACATCAACAACTGTAAGATTTGTTAGATTAAGCCTATCTTGCCACAACTGCTGCCAAAGTTCGATTTCATTCTTTATGTTCGGTAAATCATAAAACTGGGCAATAGATTAACACGTTTCTACAATATACATTGAACCTTGTGAATTTCTTTACGTTTTGCCATGCGATGCGGAATTTATTAATAGGTAAGGAAGTCAATTTCTCGCACTTTGATCGCTTTACGGATAGCTACATTTATCTTTAGGGGAGGACAACTGCCCCCCCGTTGACGACGCCCTTGTTTCCTTATGAGCATTGAATTGCGTGAAAATAATTTTTCCCATTCATTTTGCAGTACCATCAACATTTAATACTGAATTAAAAAATTATAATAAATGTCAATCATGTGAAATACTCTCAATGGTGTACTTCGAAGTTTCGGAACATTTCTTGTTAAGTGATGAAAAAGTGGATAACTGAAACGCCTTTTTCCCAGATAACCAATTTCTGTCAAAAATTCCTCTCTTCGATTCAAAAATACGTCCCTGTTGCATAGATTTGTCAGGCCATTCGAATTTGATTCCTCGCACCATTGTTTCAAATTTTCGGTTACTTTCAATATAATAAATTGAATTGTCTAGTGTGTAGAGCAAATATATGCATCAAATGTTTGAGGCAACTAGAGATATCGCAGAAGGCAACCTACGAACAGTATTACGTTCGTTTTTCGATCATAGTGAAGCAAGCAATTCTTTATTCAATAATTCCTAAATTTGGAACGTATCCTGATATCAAAATGAATGAAGAACTGATATAAAAGATAATCAACGATGTTTTTGAATTTTATTCAAGAGCTGTGTTTCGTCACAAAGTGTCTTGAACCTAAACGATAGTAATATTACTTTGGTTTTCCTCGTATAAAATCGTACAAATGTAGCCATTTTTTTCAATAATCAGAATCGATCTAAAAATAAAACACTTATTCAAAAAATTTCTTAATATTTCAAGATGATCGGATACCTGTACAGTCTGGTCATCACAGGTCTAACAATTGATAATGCACATCCTAACAATTATAATGATTAGACAATCAAATAGAAGAAACGGGTGATATGAATCACAGCAATAGTTAAGTCTCAAACCGAACAAATAATTAGTAGTCCACAGTTCAAAAGTCGACGAACCCATTTTTGCAGTGTTTGTAAAATTTGTGAAATGAATGACACACTTTGAATGTATGATTGAATTTGTAATGAATTTGCCTCAATGAGTTATATCTAAACGGTGTTGAAGGGAATAAAGATCTTTTTCATTTCTTCCTACTTTGCAGAACGCTGTCCTTTCATGAGTCTCTTCAATTGAGTGAACAGAAAAAAGTCGCAGGGGGTTAAATCTGATGAATACGGCGGCAGAGGCAAGATTTCGGGAATGCTTTTGGCCAGAAAAATACGTATAAGCAATGATGAGTGAGCAGGTGCATTACCGTGTTGCAAACCACATGAATTGTTTTTCTACAATACCGAACGGTTTCTTCGTATTTCATCTCGCAAGCGGCACATAAATACAATTTAATACTTCTGGGCGGTCCCCACATTCTAATCTATATATGCCCGATTTTTTCCATACATCCGTTTTGGGTTTTGCGTTGAATAACATGTTTCCTAAATTATTCTTATTAGAAAATGATGTGCTTATGTTGAGTATTGAAAAATAGTTCTTTATATTTTCTGAGAGTTTCCCTGAATAACTTATGCTAGCATATTTTTCACCTTCTTTATGTTCTTCCTGATTCAGGTATTTTTCCTTCATGATCAATTTATTGTTCTCATTGGAGATCAGTTTTTCAATTAATCTCCAATTAATCTCCAATAAGAACAATAAATTGATCATGAAGGAACTATACCTGAATCAGGAAGAACATAAAGAAGGTAAAAAATATGCTAGCATAAGTTATTCAGGGAAGCTCTCAGAAAATAAAGAGAACTATTTTTCAAAACTCAACAAAAGCACATCATTTTCTTATAAAAATAATTTAGGAAATATGTTATTCAACGCAAAACCCAAAAGGGATAAATGAAAAAAATCAGGCATATACAGACTGTAATGTGGGGACTGCCCAGCAGCTTATACAGGTCAGACAGGCAGAAACTTCGACATTAGATACCGAGAACATGTATTATCAGATAAAAAATCAGCCATATATGGACATCTAAAAGAAACAAACCATACAATAAATAAAGGAAACATGAAAATTCTTCAAAAGTACATGAATTTCTACAAAATAAATAAGTCATTGATCGAACGAGTTGAGTCTGGATAACCATTGACGTTTTTTTGGACAATCACCGTATGCCATTGTAAACGATTCAGGTATTTTTGAGCACTAGATTCCATTTTTTTACCCAACATATGTTCGAGACGAGTGTAACAATATGAAAAAATAAAAAAACTGCCGATCGAATTACGGCAGCCTGCAAAATTTAAAGATTCATCTCTATTTTGACCTCTTATAACTTAAGATACATCTGTGAAAAAAAATTCTTCATAATTTGATGGAAACGTATCAAATAGCAACAGTTAGTGGTTTGATTCCTTAATTGATATCGACACTTTTCCCCTCTCGAAGACGTCATTTCCGTTCCATTTCAAAACATGTTCTTTTACATCCCACCCCTCCAAAAAGTGTTTTCACCTTTAATCGACAATACCCAAAACGGTATTAATTTCAATACTGAATACGTTTTACTGCGGTGCTTGTGGAAAGAAATAATCAGGCTTTCCTTATCTTTTCAAAAATAAATTTTATCGCCGTTGCATACATTGGCCAAAGTTCTGTTTGTTTGAAAAAGTACTGAACCATGGATTAAATGAATATTTATTCTGATTTTGAATTAAAAAATAGATAGAATACATTATTTGATAATTTCACACAGTTGTTTATTTCCATTTCATTTTGTGTGGATATTTATGCGGTATATTTTCAGTAAGATAATTTTCTCACTGCAACCTGTAGAGAGGTATTTTTTTTCGAAAAGTTTCAATGAAGTTTAACTTCGGCACTTGTTTGTGCTTTAAATTCAACTTGAAATGATGCGGCCAACTGCGATCCACTGACGATCAGTGTTTGTCTAATTCAGCTTTTTTTTTGAAAAAAATTGAAAACGTGCATTTCTAGATCGAATTTAACAAAAAGTTACTTGGAAAAGTTGTGTCTACGGCAATTTTATATCCATATGCCAAATTTTATGCAACTAGGATAAAATTAACGTTTTGCTTATTTTTGAGAAATATCCCCTTTATTTTAAAAAACAAGTTCGGTTAATTGTCATCAATTCATGTATACATAACAAACTCATCATGGAGTTTAACTTTTCTGATACATTTTTACTCATACGGACATTTTTAGAGAGAAATTAAAAAAAGCAGAAAAAATTTTTAAAAAATATTGAATTTCTCTATTTGTTTAAAACAATGCAATAAACAAATTACGTAAAAAATTCATATGCTATGTTAATAACTGCCATTGTTCAATGTGAGAACAGACATAGCTTAATATCAATTGAAAAAAAAAGTTTATCAACAATTTTTAGATATTTCATTTTGCAATAGTTATAAAAAATCATAATTGACAAACTAATAAATTTGTATGAACTTTTATCGCAGGATCGTATGAAGTATATATATATATATATATCAAAAGGGCTCCACGAAGTTTAAAATGTATAGGCCAATTATTTATAACTTTTATCACATTATTTATGCCAACGGAGGTTGGGAAAAAATTTGTTAGTTAATAATTAAATAACTTTTTGAAAAATAGTGATAAAACTTTTTTTCTGCCGGACTCGATTCACTCAAGTGTTAATAAGATACTGGATTTTTTTCAAATTTTTAAAATGACATTTTATGTTATATATAAATTATTTCTTTTGATAAATTCTCTTTAGCGGCAGCGCGCTCATGCCGTAACAGCCGCGCGGAACCCTATTTTCAACGTCAAATTAAAATTATAAATAATGGAGATAGAGTTTCGTTAGTCAGGACTTTTTTATCGGAAATTTCCTCTTCTTTAACGAGCTTTTTTCAAAATTGCTTAAGTATTAATATTTTTTGAGTTATTAAAGAAAAACTAAATACAATTTTTTTTATCTCATTTTGTAAATAACAATTGCAATTTTTCACGCACCAAAATCCTTCGAAAACATTTTTCTAGAGGTGATTCCGAATCGAATGAGCTTTCGCTCATATTTTTAGGACCTTTATCTCTATTTTTCATGTTTTTGAACTTGTTGATTAGACTAATTGGTTTCCTCCTTCAATTCAATACCTACCTCAATCAAAGGTAGGTGATAATGAAATTGAATGCTAGTTTCAAACATTAAAAATAAACAGAGTATTGTTCGTGGACTAGAAACAACTTTCACTCTGAATCTTATTTTCACTTTCTTCACGCTATATCAACCTACTGGAACTCAGTCAGTCAACCAACTCTCACATCTAATCAATTATCCGACAAATAATAATTCATTCGCTGTTATTTCAAGGACATAATAAAATTGCGGAAAAATGTTAGAAATTTACGTTGTTTTCAAAATCTAGATCTGGAATTGTGTGTTTAGGAAAATGTATATGAGGGCTACAAGTCCAGTAAAGTGTTGAATGATCAGGGATATGTTTCTGCCACTAATATGTGACATGAGAGTCATCATAGGTAAGTGAATCAAATCACCAATGTACGAATAAACCGCAACGAATAAATTATCACGTAGCTTACGAACTAGACACATTTCAGATTGCTTCATTTTCAATCGTTTCATGTTTCTTGCTAAAACTTTTCTGAAAATGAGTGATAATGTAAGTAGGTCGGCTGTTGATAGTCGAAGCATGTTAATGATCACAAATATTAGCGAGTTTGTTAAGGGACGGTAGTAAATTAGCGTGAGTAGTTGAATCTACTCATTCTCACTGCGTGAGAAATATCCGCCATTACACTGAAAAATTATTTCTCACTGTTATCACGATAAGCCAAGTCAGTCATCAATTGTTACACGTTCTCCATATTGACAACGCTACGTCGACGATTCGCGTGCAATATCCAAGTAGCCCATTGTCGGCGTTTCCATAACAACAAAACCGAAGCATTGCATAATTATTGCTGTCAACTTACCCAACGAAAATAGTTTTATTGTTGATTGATATAGTATAAACAGTTCAGATTTATTAAATATTAAATGTAATGGAATACGAAGATTTAGAGTTGGAAAATACACCTCCAGAAATTGTTCAGAAAACAATAGATGTTTCCAATAATTTGCTACTAAGCACATCAAGAGAAAAATATAAAATCGCTCACAGAAACTTTATGAACTGGAAAATGAAAGCCATGGTAAATTCTTGTTCAGAAAATACCTTGTTATCTAAAGCAAATGAACTTCAAACGTTTAAGTCAGTCTTGATATAACTACACAGTAGGTTTAATGGACTGACACCTATCAGAAAACAACTATTCCCCTGGCTCCACTTTCGGAAGAGGAATGAAATACTCTGAAACAATTCCGATATTCAATTGTGGAATATCATTGACTTTAGGTCGATGATCGTCATTATCTTGCACTGATGAGTGGCTAATAAGCCCGAAACCGGTCTGCAAGTGTGCCCGTTCCAGAATTGAAGGTCTACTCTTTCAGTTGTATTGCCAATTGCAAATGCAGGAAATTTTCTGTGAAGATTCCTGCACTGACGCCTGTCGGATATAATCCAACGCCCTTCGTGGTATAAGCCAGGGAAGTAGTTGTTTTCTGATAGGTGTCAGTCCATTAAACGTACTATGTAGGTATTTCTTGTGGTTTTCTTTTTCATTGCGTGTTCTGCCACTGCTGACTCGTCTGTTTGACCCACTCTTAAGTTACTTTCATGTTCCTTCAGCCTTGTTCCCATGGATCTTTTGGTGGTTCCGATATATACCTTCCCACAAGTGCACGGTTTGCGATAGACCCCCTTTTTGTCTTTTGCCGACCTGCGGCTTTGTTGTATCTTCCTGGTGACTTTGAAAACTGTTTTAATGTCGTGGTTCCTCAATAGGACTGCGACTCTAGGGATATGCGGTAGATACACGCGTGCAACCATCCGATCCGTCTCCCCGATTTGAACCATATAACTCTTCTTTTTGATCTCGAGTACACCGTATCCATTCGATATCGAAGTCACTAGCATCACTTCGATTAGTACATCTAGGAATGCTATCCGCTGAACCTGCTCAGTCTCCATGGTGAACTTGATGTTTGGGTGTTGAGCCTTCAAGTGGTCTAGAAAAAGGTTCAGAGCGTCTCTCTCATGTTTCCAGGTGACATTCACGTAACGTAGCCACGTGGGACACCTTTGAATTGAAACCTACCTTGTGTTAGATAAATGAATAAATATTTTCTGAAAAAAATGAAAATTCACCGTAATTTTTTAACAGAAAGCTTATTTTTAGCTTTCGGGAAACCATATAGCACCTGATATTCACAAATACAGCAGCTTTAGCCAGCTATAGCATAAACAACAAGTTCAGTGAGGACTAGTAATACTATGTGAGAGGAAAATCGGGATATAACTTTGAATCAACTTCCTCATTAGACTATTTGTGAGTTCCTGTGATGCCAGTACTGACACATGTGTTTACAATATAATATGATAATCCCAGTTTTTACTTTTAATTTTTTTCTCAGAAATAAAAAACCTTTGTGTATGAAGAGAAAGATAAGATTTTTAAATTTGCTGTCATGATTTTAATTTGTGAAATTATAAAACAACGATAAAAATGAAAAAAAAATAAAAATTAATTGGCGCTCCGGGACGACTTCGTTGATTTCAGTGGCGCATTTGCTTTTTCAGCTGCAGGAAAACCCGGAAAACCTGCAGCACCACATCATCTGAAGATCTTGATCTGCCAATGTCCTCTCTCTCCAATAGATTCAATACATCATCAGAACACTTCGTGACACGACTATCGTCAAACTTAAACCAGCCCGTTTCGTATTCGACCAAGGCGTAATAATGACCAAATTCAACGCCAGAACCACAGTGAACAATGACTGCATGAATATTATAACAGTGGTCTGCTAGATTGAAATGTTCATCTATTTCGAACCTTCGAAAGAGTTTCTTGCTTCCGTCAGAGGTTGAGTCTTGTTTGAAATTCATCAGTGTTATTATTAGATTGACTGGTGCCTCAGCTATGATTGTTTCCTTATAACAGTCAGTTAGTTTGGATCATCACCTGTTAAAAATTTCATTTTCAGATAATTTAACAAAAACCTTTGCACGGACTGGTTATTAGTCATATTAGGAAACGCTAGATGAAGTTCCAGATATTCACATAAGTTTTCGCTACCTCTTGAACATTTACTACAAAGTAAACAAGTGAGGATTTTTCCAGCAGAAGATTTACAAACACGAAACAAGATGGACTGTACGGAATCATTCAATACAGAGCGGTCAGGAGTATTTATTTTGCTATTGTTTTGCTCACAAAAAGTATTCAACAAGAACTCCATGAATTCGGAACAATCCTCTTGTTGTCCTAACAAGTATCTAGTGGACTTTAAAGACTACAGGAAATCGGTTGGAGGGAAAGATGATACAAATAAATTACAAATAAATTATAGTGTTGTAATTCAATACTTTTTTTTTCGAATCCTGGACATATGTTTTATTTTTTCAAAACATTCCGTCTGGTGATTATAAATCAATCATTCCACTTTCATTGATGAGAGCGGTACAACTACCTATAAGTTGGCGAAAGAGAAAGTTTTGAATGTCGTTCAGTGCGATGTAAAAGAAACGAAATTGTACTGAAAAATATAAGAAGAATCAAGATGCTTGCCGATCTCAGTGGCAGCTAAATAATTTCATTTTCTCCATAGCTGAGGAATCAGTCGTAAGTGATATTCAAATAGAATTTCGAAACGTGAATACTATGCTTCTGATTCTGCGTTATTCTGTTATGAAGAACAATGTCTCACAAGTCTCAGCAAATCAGAGAGAAACTTTCCTTTGCATGATTTCAAATTTTTCTGAAAATTGTCCAATATATTCGGAAATAATAATAATAATAATGTTTATTTTCGATAAAACACAAATTACAACACGTTTATAAATTAAAACAATTTTTGAAAACAAACATACTAATCACTGAAGCAAAAATGCTTGTGCGTGATACATAAAAGTATAAGAAAATATATATAAATACAGAGAAGTAAATTTGTAACATAATCTAGGTGGGAAGTCCATATCGAGTAAAGGGTCACAATAAGGTAAATTCGTCAAATTAGTGTAAATGTATCAATTTCGTGTTTCTAAGTCTATATTGGATAAGTGTGACAATATCGGAACTATTCAGCAAAAGCAATCATAAGCTATTTCAAAAATTTCAGGTTGATAACATTGTTGAATATTATTCTACCATTTCTGTTTATCCATGTTTTTACATGACGCTTGAAAGAAAAATAATATTCAATAATTTTTATTTAATCTGGTAGCAAATTAAATATTTTCGGAGCCAAGAATTCTACGGAACGTTGCCCAATACTCTTTTCACGGCACGGAACATTTTTGAAATTTATCTTAGTTCTTGTATTATATGTATGCTCAATGGATTGGAGAGAAATTCGGTTTTTATTTATAGAAGTTAATATTCTTTGGCAGAATATTTGTCTGATATCAAATATATAGTTTTCGGAATAGAGCATATCCGATGAATACCTCATTTTTTTTTTAAATATTATTCTCAATATCCACCTTTACATTACACTCAAACTACTCAAGTTATTTTCTGTCACTCCACCCCATCCCAGAATGCCGTAGGATAGCTGAGACTGGACCAGTGCAAAATACAATATTTTGAGGTTTTCCATGTTCAAATAGCCGACCAGATATCTGAATTTGCTTAGCAATCCTCTCAATTTATTCTTTACACTGGTAATATGCAAGTCCCATCTCATGTGCCTATCTATAATGATTCCGAGATATTTCGTTTCATTTTTTCCACTATCACCGTATCTTTGTCTATTTCCAAAGGTCCTAGATTAGGTAAATGGTTGGAGTAAATTGTGAACGGTAAGTAATACGTTTTTTCCCTATTTAATGTTAATTTGTTGTATTTAAATCAATCATATATTTTTTGAAAGTCAATTTGGGCCTCAATTTTCAGGTCGGACCAAGATTCTCCCTTGTACATAATGGCTGTATCATCCGCATAGCTGAAGAGACTTCCCGATGAACCGATTTTCATCAACGTATTCATATAAACGGTAAATAGAAGTGGTCCTAGAATGGTTCCCTGCGGCACTCCATAGGTCACGACCCTCGGGCGGCTAAAAATCCCATCAATACTCACCATTTGTTTCCGATCAGACACAAATAATCCTTCAACAAATCGAATGCTGGACCTCTTATTCCATAGGACTCGATCTTAGGTAGTAATCTTTTGTGACATACGCTGTCAAAAGCTTTCGATAAATCGACGAAAATACATAACAGGGGAATTTTCCTGTCCAGAGAACTATAGATTTCACGAGTTAATAGATAAATCGCATCCTCTGTAGAGCGACCTTCTCTGAAGTCAAATTGATTCTCCGAGAGAATGTTGAATTTTTCAAAGAACTTTGAGATTCTATTTTTCAAGACTTTTTCAAAAATCTTTGAGAAAACGGATAATAATGAAATTGGTCTATAGTTTTCAACACTTTCTTTATTTCCACTTTTGAATAGTGGTTTGATGATGCCAAGTTTCAAACAATCAGGAAATTTTCCTTTTGTAAAACATTTGTTGATGATAGAGACGAGAGGTTTGGATATTTCATAGTTCACGTGCTTGACGGAAATATCGAAATCATGTAGTAAGAGAATCATAACTTTTTCAGTATCGAAATCATCTACGACAAAGTCTTAGGTATACCGTTTTCTTACTGTTTTTATGATTCAGAGCAAGAAAGTAGTATTTGTGCCCTGTTTCAATGACTATCTCTTGATTCGCGGAGGAATAGGCGCAGGTCGGTTCTTGATTTTTCATAGAAATTATATTATAAGTGCTGTAAAAGCTCACCAAACTGAAAGTTTTTATTCAGACGCCATTTACAAAAATTTCCAGAGATATTAAACCCCTGTTCAACATGAATGAAAGAATTAAAATGATAAATAATCAATACTGAATTCAAACTATCGCCGAATGAATAAATCAGTGTCAAAGTTATGCGATTTTCTAAATTTTCCAATGGTTGCGTCAATAGAAGAAGTAACAAAATACAGGGTCTCACCCTGGAGTTCAATGTGCCAAACCTTACAACTCCACATTGGAATCCTATGTTCAGAAACTATCAAGGGAACTCGGGGCTATTGTCTCCACTCCTCTAACTAGACTCCTCTGATTCTTGGGATCCGGGACTCCGGTAATCTCCAGCAGTAGCCATCTTGGATCTCTGTGATATAGTGCACCTAGACACGTTAAAGACGATCTCCTCTCTATGTACAATAAAACTTCTGAATATTCAATGTACTCCACGTTAGTAGACTTCGTCGATTTTGTCCGGAATTATCGTCAATAAGAGACTATGGAATTCAAATGATTTTAAATAATAGACCAGGAAGAGAACGTGTATGGTACCAAATGGATGGTGCTCCACCCCATAATTCTCATTCAGTCAGCGAAGCTTCAATCGAAATCTTCGAAGACGGATTGGTAATAATGGACCTTTTCGTTGGCCTCCTAGAACACCAGATGGCAATCCATTAGATTATTTCGTGTGGGGTTTCATTAAAAATATGGTTTACTCTACTCCAATAACAACAATAGAAGATATGAAATCGGGAGTTACAACTGCTTTCAATAGTTTGACTCCAGACTTGATCAGAAGCGCTACACATGACAATCTTTTGAAGAGATTACATGTTTGTTTGAGTAGAGGTGGAGATGTGTTTGAACATATTCTGAAATACACTGACGATTAAATTATCTCATTAATTTATGGGTTTATTATTTTCTGTTCGTGTTTCAGCGTTAATAAAACTATTGTTTGAAGAGAAGTTTAATTCGATGGTTGAGGAGTATTTTAATAATTATCTTTTCAGTGTATTATCTGTGACTAATTGAGAAACATCAAACGAAATCTGTTTTACAAAAATGAGTGATGAACAAGGAAACCATGTCAATTTCCGTTTGAAACAGTTTATCTCGAAAACGGTTCAAAATAGAAATAGTATTATCTGAACAAAGTTAATCTAAAATTGGATGTAGAGCTCAAAAATGTTGAAATATACAGAGTGTTCCATTTGAAAAAATTGAGTTCCACTCATTTTTTCATGAGATCAAAGCATCTGCATTTTTGAAGACCCTGTATGAGGCAAATGAAAATATGACTCGGAGTGAAGATCCTCATAGTATCACTACACTCCATTTCAAATTTGATCATTTTAGTGCAAAAGAGTTCAAGATTATCAGCATTTATAAAAGTTCATGTTTGGTAAAAAAAAATATCGAAATTAATTTATATCTTCTAAACGCTAATAAATAGGTATAGGAAAATAGTATATAAATTTGTTGACAAAGTGATAATGAATCATAATATGATATTATATACGGGGTGTTCCATTTGAAAAATCAAAGAAGCCGCTACTTTATAGTATAAGCGACAACGCCGCTTCGTCTAAAATATTTTAGGCGTATAGGTCATATTGACTTATGCATACTGTGGAATTTTCAGGTTGATCCGTTGAATAGTTTGCCAGAAACGGCTAATTAACGCTCATCATGAAAAGCCCTGTATAGAATATCGTCACTACTTCAGTAGATTATCAGTTTTTAGGATATATATTTTGTTAAGATCGCCATACTACACGTTTGTGGTATGGCAAGATGGTGAAGAGAGACTAGAGGATTTTCTAACACATCTAAACTCTCTTGACCCAAAAGTTAAATTTTCAATGGAGCGAGATCCCAAAGGACTTTAGCCTTCTTGGAAGTTCTTGTGAATAGATTTGAACAGGGTACATTAAGCCACAAAGTGTACAGGAAACCAACACACCTATAGTCCGTTCATAATTTGTCGATAGCACAAAATGAGGGCCCAAGTCATAAAACGGTCGTAAAACTCGTAAAATCATAGGCGGAGGTTCCTGAGGTGTTTATTCATTAAATATAAAGCTTCAGTTTATATTCGAAACTTGCCTTGAAAGGGTGAAGTTGTTACGAACGAAAATAATTTTTGGTTTAGTACATTTTTTAATCGCATTTAATTTACGGCTCGTTGGTGTTTCGGCGTCTACGGCAGTAATTAACGTCTCTAATATTTATTTTGCGAATTTTGTGCAGTGCGTGAGTAACTTTTTTTCATATTCCTACAAACATATACGTACCTTTCGTTCCTGCTTGTTTTGTTTGATTGCTTGCGATGGCTTCGTCATCATCATCAACATCATCAAGTTTTACACCGGTACTGTTGCGTACAGTCAGTAAGTCTGTCTATTCACCAAGAGAGAAGACTATTGTTTTGAACGTTCACGATGCTCTGGTTTCTCAGAATCCCACAAACACTGTTCAGAACATAATCAAGAGTTGTGCCAACATGACGGGCGTAGGGGAGTCAACAATATATAGGTTCCTATCAGAAAGAAAAAAAAAAGGTATAGCTAACCCAAATACAAACGAATACTTAAAGAGGGGGAGAAAACCTATTGAAATTGATGAATTTGCCAAAAATGGTATTCGAAGGAAAATTCACCAATTTTTTTACAAAAAAGAAATACCCAACTTAAACAAAATTTTACAAGAAGTTAGAGACGACCCGGATTTGCCTCATGTCGGACGAACCAAATTGTGGCAAGTTTTAAAAGAATTAAATTTCCGGTGGGAGAAATCAGACCGAAAATCACTTTTGATTGACCGGGAAGAGATAATATGTTGGAGAAGAAAGTATCTAAGATCTATACGAAAATTTCGGGCTGAAGGAAGGCCAATTTACTATCAGGACGAAACGTGGGTAAACGCAGGTCATACTCTCACAAAAATTTGGACAGATAAAAATATATCAATCTCCAGGCAAACCTTTATGGAAGGTTGGTCTACTGGTATTTCCCCACCCTCTGGTGAAGGCAGTAGATTAATAGTTTCTCACATTGGCAGTGAAAAAGGATTTGCTAAGCATGGTTTGTTGGAATTTGAATCCAAAAGCACAAAAGACTATCACGAGGAGATGACAGCTGATGTTTTCGAAGAGTATTTTGAGCAGATGATTGAACATATACCACCAAACTCAATTATAGTATTAGATAATGCACCTTATCATTCACGACTAGTTGAAAGACTTTCAACGACTGCGTGGAAAAAACAGGATATCATTGACTGGCTGCGGAATAAGTCCCTGCCTTACGAAGATGGAATGATTAAAGCAGAACTTTTAAAAATTGCCCGGCAACACAAATCTAAGTTCAAGAAATACGTAGTTGACAAAATGGCGGAAAGACGAAACATCACAGTCCTTAGACTTCCACCCTACCACTGCGAATTAAATCCAATTGAACTCATTTGGGCACAAATGAAAAGCTATGTGGCTAGAAAAAATACGTCATATAAAATACAAGCTGTACGTGAATTGTTATATGAGTCTTTACAACATATTACAGAACAAAATTGGCGAGATGCAGTAAGACATGCAATAGAAGAAGAACAAAAAATGTGGGATCTTGACAATATAATTGATGCGACTGTAGAGACACAACCGCTAATTATTAACCTGCAAGACGACTCGGATCTCGAAGATGATCCTGTTTATTTTGAATTTGAATAGTTTTGTAAGTAATCGTAGTTTATATCATTTAAAAATAGGTATTAATTAAATAAATGTATCTTTTACAAATTGCAAGTAACTTATTATTTTGAATAAAATAAAGAAATTTTTTTAAAATAAAAATACAGTTTAAGAATATTAATATATTTATTTATTTAAAGTAATTAATGTTTTAATCATATACTCTACGACACTGGTCACTCATTTCCACTCAAAATACCTACATAATCGGATTAAAAGTTTTATAGCTGTATTGTATTTCTTCAGATACAAGGTGGGTTAGTCGAAAACATCTTAAACTGCCAGTTTTGGTTTGGTTTTTGTTATTATATCATATTAGCTGTCCTCTCTGTATTTCAGTTCTCTAATGAGGGTCAAACTTGCAGTGAGCTATCAACAAATTATGAACGGACTATAAACAGGTACCCAAATGAAAACTAACCACCAGCCACAAAAAAGAGGTGCGATTAAAACTTTAATTGAAAGTGCACGACGCACTTGTGAACCTGAGAGTCTTTCTGATAAACTCAATAACCTAAAAAATGCCTCCAAAGAGAATGGGGAGCGCGAAGTGGAATTTGAGCGGGCCAAACGAACCAGGAGAGATGACCCCAGCTAGGCTGGACAAGGAAAAAGTTTTCCTTCTCTATTTTGAAAATGTTTCACACCAGATTAGGAGAATCCTAGAGAAATACAACGTGAAATCAATATTCACTCCAACAAAAACTTTCAGAGAGAGTCTGAGGTTAGCTAAGGACTCCAGAGACCCTTTAGCAATACCTGGGTTATAAAGGATTCATTGTAGCTGCAGGTCGGTATTTATTGGAACAACGTCTCTTTAAATACAAGAGAAATTGTTGCCAAGAGCAAACCTACAAACCAGTTGTAGGCAAACATGCTCTTAAAGAAGACACTCACATTATTCCATTCGAAGATACAGAAATACTCGATGAAACTCAAAAGTACCTTAAGAAAATAAAGAGTGAGGTAATAGAAATACAGAAACACAGGGATAATTCCAATAGAAGGGAAGAGGCAATGAACGGTAATAAAAACTGGCTACCTGTCCTTGACTGTACACCAACAAGTCGGGTAGTTCAATCAAGAGAAACTAGGCCACACTTACAGACGATAATATTGAACCGGCGACAAATTCCAGGATTATAGTTTCTGCTTGAGAAAAACTCGAACACTTCGACCGTTACCTCGTCGCCTTTGATAATGTCTATCGCAGTATTAGACGAAACGTTAGGCATTCGAACCTGCAGACAATAGCCAAGAACCCGAAACATAACTTTGACACATATACGTCGGTTCGTTTGGCCACTTGTTATCTCCAACTGAATACTTATTATACGCTTTATATTAGCTTCACCTGTATGTATGTATGTATGTTTGTTTGTATGTATGCTTGTTTGTAACTCTCACGCTCGAGATCTGTATTGACAGAATTATCGGTATCATTGCTTGATCTATTCGCGGGCAGATGGCACTTTTCGTAACCTCCTTGATAGATTGTTCAAAAGAAAATCAAAATAATGAATATAGTTTAACAAACTGAAAAACACGCTTTTATAGCATATGAAACTTAAAAGTAAAAAATAAATATAGTTAAAAAAAAAACACGATTTTAAAGAACATCGAACTAAAAAGTTGAAAATAAATATAGTTTGAAAAAACTAAAAAACACGCTTTGGAAGAACATCGAACTAAAAAGTTAAAAATATTTTTTCAAATAAGCTTAAAACAATAACGATCGAAAAATACTAGTATTTTTGTGACAAAAGCGTGGGCGTTTTGTGCCATATTTTTTGAATATCTAGCGCCCAGGCCATATTTATTTTTATCATTATTTCTTGAGGCAAGTCGAAGTTTTAAAGCTGTTTAAATTATTTCGAATGCACGATAGGAAATAACAATGCATTCAGAACTGTTACTAATTGTAGAAAACCATATCACCCATAATTAGGCATATTTTTGGAAAATACGTAATCGTAACTGATAGGTCGAATAACCATATCATTAAAGTCTGAGCAGAATGGCGTATGTACACTTTTATATGGTAAAACAAAATCATAATTTTTAACGGGTCTTTCATTGAACGTTTTCTATTTTCAAATTTGAAAAATTCATATGAAGAAAACTTTAAAGAAAGCTTTTATATATGCCCTAAATAGATAAAAATAAGATTCAAATTACATTTAACCTATTGATTTTCCAATCACTTTACAAAATTCGATAGTAAATAATGAGATTTGAATTTAATTAAATAATAATATTTAGCCTCAGTGCTGCACGATGTAAATTTGAGTAATCTTTTTTTTAATTTTTACTGTCAACTCATAACGTCATTACACAATTTATGTCATATAAAAGCATGTCGCGAGATTTATGCACTCGTATAACTCAGTTTGAACTTAGTTCTTTTCTAAATTAAAATTAATCACATCAAGTTGCTTAAGTTACTAGTTGATCTACATAGATGAACTCGCGACAAGCTTTATGTCATATAAATATTTCTGGAGTTCTATACCGACACCAAACCCTTTTTTTAACATGTTGACACGTGTTTCGATCACCAAGTGATAATCTTCAAGACAAAGTTTGATCTTCCATATATTCAATTCAAGCCAAAAGAATTTAGTTACATCGACCTATACTGCTTGCCGTTGATTGTGATGGCTTAGATAACGTCGTTTTAATAGAAATATGGTATACCTGATGCATTTTGCTCAATTGGTGACATGAAAATTGTAACCACATTCGCTTTGAAATAATGACGCAGAGTTGTGACGTCAACAATATTCGAGAAAACATTTTGATGTGACAAAATAGCTGTTGAATTTCTAGTACCTAAATATTCTGAAGTGAATGAATTATAATTTAGAGCAGGGGTCTCCAAACTTTGAAGCCTTCGGGCTATAATTATTTTTTCAGTTTGTTCCAAGGGCCAATTTCTGCCCTCAACTATATTTCTAGACGCTTTTTTTGCATTTCAAATATTATTGTGTATTGTGACACTTAACGACATCTAGTGGCGAGTAGTGGTACTATGTACTATCTTTTTCAGCTACCCGCTAGGTGGCATTAGGCGTAATTAAATATTTGGAATTACCGCGTTGGTTCGAGAAAGTTCTGGTTCTAGTTAGTGTATTCCGATCACCTCGAGATGGCAGTAATAATTGCATATAAAAAGGCTAGCGGCGCAACTGCGAGTCTGCGTAGGAAAGGCGAAGGAAGCGAAACTGTCTATTGTGAAATAAAGTAACACCCGTCAATGAAAGTATTTTGATTTGACTTATTGTTTTTATGTGTGATTTGTTAGTATGGAAAAGAAGCAAAAAATCGACAATGAATGCAGAACGTTCCAAGAAAAATGGAACTTTCAGTATTTTGTGATTCAGTCCAGTAATAAGGCGCTATGTTCAATTTGTAATGAAACCATAGCTGTTCTCAAAGACTATAACGTTAAACGACACTATGAATCGAAACATCTTCAAAGTTACTCCAAGTATACAGGAAGTTTGCCGAAGGAAAAATTTGAAGCTTTGAAACGCGGACTCAAATCTCAGCAATCTTTGTTTACCAAAGCGAATACTGAACAAGAGTCTGCAACTCGCGCCAGCTTTCGTGTGGCTCTTGAAATCGGAAAACGTGGCAAACCATCCACCGATGGAGAAATGATAAAAGAATGTTTGATTGCAGTATCCGAAGAAATATGCCCTGAAAAGGTAAATTTATTCAAAAGTGTCAGTTTGTCAGCAAACACCGTGGCTCGGAGGGTGCAAGACATCGCAGAAAATATATCATCTCAACTGTCTGACAAAAACGAGTGGTTTTCTCTAGCATTGGATGAGTCAACGGATGTGTCAGATACTGCTCAGGTGTTGATTTTTATTTGCGGAATAGGTAAAAGCTATGAAGTGTATGAAGAACTTCTTGATATTGATAGTATTCACGGCACGACAACTGGGGCAGATATTTTCAAGGGAGTTGCAAATGCCATTAATAAAAAGAACCTTCGATGGAGAAATTTGAAATCTATAACAACTGATGGAGGCAAAAATATGTATGGTAAAAATAAAGGAGTGGTTGCACTTGTGTCAAAGGCTATAGAAAATGATGGTGGTTCAAAACCATTAGTCTTACATTGTATCATTTATCAACAGTCCTTGTGCGGAAAATGTTTGAATATGTCTGAAGTTCTCAAACCAGTTATATCAGTTGTTAACTTCATCAGATCCACTGGGCTGAATCACCGACAATTCCGCGAGTTTATTCAACATATTGGAGAAAATGATTAACCATATCATACTGCCGTACGCCGGCTTAGTTGCGGAAAAGTCCTTAAGCGCTTTTTTGAACTTCGAGCAGAGATCGAAATTTTTCCATATGAGAAGCAGCTCCCTTTTGCCGATTTAGAAAATCGTGAATGGATGTGGAAGTTAGCCTTCTATGTCGATTTGACAAATCATATGAACGAACTGAATTTGAGATTGCAAGGAGAAAATCAGCTTCTCCCTGATTTATACACCAATATCAAATCCTTCAGGCAGAAAATAATACTATTTCAATCGCAATTACGTAAAAAATGTTTCACACATGTTGAAACATGTGAAATATTCAGCCACACTACAGAAACTGAATTTCCCGTCAATTTTGCAATCGAAACTTTGAGTGCTTTGAAGATAAATTTTGATACTCGTTTTTCAGATTTTGATGTCATTGCGAAAGAAATTAAGCTTTTTCAAAATCCTTTTGTTTCTGACATGGAAACCCTGGCTCCGGAAGTCCAATTGGAAATTATTGATTTACGGTGCAGTGATATGCTTAAGAACAAATATCAAAATTCATCTTTGTTGGAATTTTATAAGAGTCTTCCACAGGAACAATTTTATAATTTGCATAAATCTGCTCGTGCGTTGTTTTCTGATTTCTACTTACTTGTGTGAGAAAACGTTTTCCAAGATGAAGTACACAAAGAATGTTTACAGATCTCAATTAACCGATGAGCATCTTAAATCTCTTTTGATAATTGGTACAAGTAAAATTGATCCACAACTACAAAGTATTTTCGGTGGAAAATCACAATTACATAAATCTCATTAGTGTTTTTGTTTTACTGTGATTCATTTCAATCATTTGTTAGTTATTAATATGCTTAAACTTAGATACTTAAGTTAAGTTTTCTTTGTCATCATTTCTGTCGTTAAGTTTTACCTTGCAAATGAATAAAACCGAGTAATTATCATTCTGTATTTTCTTCTTCAACTTATCACAGCAATAGTAACAATTAGGTAATCATTGGCTGTCGCGGGCCGGATTGATGACACTGGCGGGCCGGATTGATGACACTGGCTGGCCGGATTTGGCCCGCGGGCCGTAGTTTGAAGACCCCTGATTTAGAGAACCGAGTAAAGACAAGTGAATAGAAGGATTTCATCGACATACAAGCGAATATATCGAAACTTGCAAGTACCTCATCATGAATGAATTAATAAGAATTGGGAATCGTTTTGAAATCATTGGTATTCACTAGTAAACAAATAAATTTCTTCAATATTTTGAGAAATAAATTGAATCCCAAGTACAGTCTTGTAAGTGATTTTTGAAATTTTAAATTTTATGTAAAGAGTAACTCAAATATCAACCCTTCCTAAATTTTGTTACTATTCATGAGAAATGGCACCTTACAACTACTTTTCCTCATGCAAGATACATTGTACAGTCGACTCTGGATAACTCAAAACTTGATAAACAGATCAAGAATATATTTCAGTGGCAGTCCTTTCATTTGCTTCCCCTGCACAATATGTCAAAATAATAATATTTATAGTATAAGCCATGACAGTATTTGACATACAATCAAAACTTTCAGTGACAGTTGATTTTTTTTAGGTTAACATGTCTTCATTGATGCATGCAGTGGTAGAAAATTACAATGAATTCGTCGAATCAAGAGGTGAGTTTAAAATTGTTACTATCACAATAACATTAGTAGATTTTTGGGGCCATTATTATACTTTATGGATTTCAATAGTGACATTTGAACTAGTAATATTCCTTGAAGTGTAATAATCTACCAAAATTGAAAGACAATTGACAATTAGATTAATTTACCACTTATCAGTAAGTTATTCATCCAAGTGTACTCTTTCGTAGTTTTCAAAACTAAATTGAAGTAATAATCTAATTATAAGCATTTATAATTGCTTTGGAAGTAATTCATTTTACCGTACACTTATTGTTATCAATAACTAGGCAGAAGTATTCTTTGAAATTTTTTGATCCACGTTATGATGAAGTTATTACCTTTGAAAGTATAGTAGGTCGACTATAGATATGCATAAAACTCGTGTGAATCACAGTGACTGTGAATTTTTATATCGTTTCATGTTTTACTCATATTAGAAGCATAAATTTGAAAATGTCTAAATTAATATTTTTTCTTAAAGCTGATACACCTAGTTGTTCCAATAAAATATGTTCAGAGATTTCGTGAATTCATCTTCATCGTCTAAATTTGATTGTTGTTATGTTTGCTAAAGAAGTGTTCACTGGAAATAACATTTCAGTAGCCATTAATATAACCTTGTAAGAGTATTTTTCTTTAAAAACCTGGAACGAGGTCATTTCCTCTTCAGTTTCTAAAACAACGTTTCATATTTTTATGGATCAAATAAATATAGGGTTTTGTCAGTAATCAAAGATGGATTTTTTCCAAACCGACCCATTACGTTCAGTTATTCGTATTGCTATATTGAAATGAAGACTTTCTATGGGGTAAACCAAAATACACCCATCGAGTATTTTACCAATATTCTTAATGTGAAATATTGTACGAGTCCAGCCCGTTTTATACCCATGGTGAGGTAGTTGTGAAAAAATATGTGATCCACCATTTGGTATTTTCAGTTAGATGATATTCTTTGAATTCCAGACATCATCAGTGGGTTTCTCATATATCTGAATGGCATAATGATAGTCTAATGATATATTCAAGCATGAGTAGAATATAATTTATATGGAGATGAGATTAAAAAACGTTGACAAAAGTATTATGTATATGGCTATAATCATGGATTGAATGTTGATTCATTAGCTGCCAAACATGAGTAATGACAAAAATCAACATTACCATTCTGGATGTATGAATGAACTATTAGATCAGAATACTAATAATTGCCTTCAAAATTATTTCGTCAAATAGTTAACAGTTATTTATTCATTATCAATCTGATTTGAATTTTCAGAAGCCTCTGTGAGACTTGTTTTGGCTAAAGTTGAAATTACAGGTTTCGTGATTTCATTTTTTGTTATCTAGCTAGAGGTGACAAATACGTTTTTAAAAATGAAGTCAATTGTTTCAACAACAATTTACAATAACCAACTTTTGGTTTTGAAGTGTGATGAAATTGCAAAAAACGTATGTCAGTTACCATAAATGTTATTACAATGAAAAATCTCCCACGAGCAATACTCTGATTATTTTGGATTTTATTGATGTTTATTACTTGATACTGATCATAAATAGTTGATACAGGTAGATACTTTCCATAATGACTCTTTCCCATCATAGTTTAAGAATTTCAATGAAGATTCATGGGTAAAAGTCGTTTTGTAACAGTAAAACTGCCACTTTCCTGATTTGAATTTCCAAATTCGAAACAAATGGAATGAATGTACTAAATTCTCAGCTGGAATTGTCTTATGAGATCAATTAAAAAAATAAAAGCTGTCTAGGGCCACCGACCTCCAGATATATCAGATATTATTTATCAACCTGTAGTAGATAATATATATTTGTGAATATGAAAAAAAAATTATCAATTGTACAAGGAATGTCGACCTGGAACAAAAATGAAATTCAACTAACACATACAGACAGACAGCACCAAATATCTCATCTCTCAGGAGTATATATCCAGTGGATATATACAAGTGGATTCCAAAAAAGATTATAAATTCATTAAAATTTTGATAAATTGGTGACAATATCCCTAAAAATCAATTTCGAAGGATAATTTTCATGAACAAACTTTTATTCAACTGCTCCAAAAAAAATGTAATTCAATCAAATTTTCAATTCAATCAGTTATTTGAAGGACATCAAGTCCTAGCTAGATTGATATTATTTCCATTGGAGTTTCACTGGACACCACAGACAACAATATTGGAAAAAAAGTACGCTACTGACTTATTGTTAAAGTTTTTAAATTTTTCAGATCAATCAACTAAAAATACAACTTATTTGTCGCTTGTATTTTCTTCATATCTAGCTTCGTCTCCAAGAAAAAAAATTGAAGCCACTGCATACTACACGTCACCTGCTTTGGAGACCAGCTGACAGTGAAAGTGTTATCATATCTGTGAAAGTCAGACATGTCAATTAGCAGTCATTCCATTTCGAATAATTTTACTAACACTGAAATGGCTGACATGCACTTCATTTATGGATTAGCAAATGGAAATGCGGAAGAAGCATAGATAATTTACCAGGACAGATATCTCAACAGGGTAATCCCATGTGCTGAAACATTTAGATCACAGCATGCAAGATTATGTGAAACTGGGAGTTTTAATAAAAATGCAGGTGGTAGAAAAAATGGGCCTAATTGGCCCAAGAGGTGAATTCTACAGGGACTTTTTGCGGGATCATTTACCCACTTAGTTTTTATTTTATGTTGTCCATGGATAGTTTTCAGCTATAATATCCCAAGGACATTGATAACTAACGAAATAATTTTATCACAGTTTTCGAAAGCACGTTATTTGGTAACATCCCGACGCCGAAGGCGGAGGGATGTTACCTAAAATAACGTGCTTGAGGAAGTTGTTATAAAATTATGAGTTATTTATCAATGTTCGAGGGATATTCGGTGAGAAAATTTTTTGCAATTCGAACAAAATTATTTATTGAACACACAGTTATTAAAAGAACAATTCGTATAATGATATTCCGTTGATCTTGCTGTATTTGCCTCGGTTACTGCATAGGTGTTTCACGCATACTATTGATTATTTGGTTATGATGTTCCTGATCAATATTCAAATAAGGTTTTATGGAATTTCCAAAAGGGGTCTAGCATGATATTATACTCCTTGTAATACTTTTCTTGTAATAATTTGCTTGTTATATTCCATACGGTTTTAACAGTAGCCTCCTTTAACTCTGTGCTATCCTTTTTTCTCATATTAATCGCCCAATCCTTGAGTATTAATGCAAGCTCTTCGAGAGTACGATTTCCATCCAATTCATATTTTCTGGCGTCACAAAACTCCATAAATATTTTCCAAGTGTATTTTTTACTATTGACAGTATTTTTTGGTGTATTTTCTTCAATGATTTTGTCAATTGCCGCATCATTTTGAACACCAAAGCGAGGAAGTGACATTTTCGAAATAAATTGAATTACTGAAATGTCAAACAACTTTATTGTGTTGGTTGCTTAGCAATGTCATGACATAAGTGATAACTACCCGTGAAAACTATTAATGGGTAGTTATCAGTGTAATGATGGTTTCATTGGTTATTTCGACACACATGACTAGAAATAGACAAATTTGATAGGATAATTTTTTTGGCAAAAAATTTTCAGAAGTGATTTTTTCTCGAAGAAAACAAGCGACGAAAAAGTTGTATATTTAGTTGCCCAATCTAAAAAAGTTTAAAGCTACAACAAAGTTAGTGGCGTTCTTTTTTTCTCAATATAGTTTGCTGTGGTGCCCACTGCTGTGGGCTTCAACGCCCTGTTTCTCAGAATCGATGCAACCCCGTGAGAACTTTTTTTAAACAACCTTACGAATCACCCTAAGACTGAAGTTTCGTACCCTAGTGAGGAAACACCTATCCCGTATAAGGAAAGAAATCTTTCACGTATAGTCAGTGAGCATACTTGAAATTAATGCTATTCAAAAGAATGTATTGCATCGTCTATTCTCGTCCTACTATACATATGTAAAAACATTGCAAGTTTAATAAATGCTCGCGAAAAAAATTGGTGTCGACATATTCACGATGACATTTACTGAATGACTACTTTCGTTTTTGTTCGGAATATTTAACTGGTTTTGAATTTTACTATTTGATACACGTGTCCACATTCACTACAATGATGTCAAGAAAGCTGATAGTAAACTAGTTTGTATGAAAATATTCGAATATACGAAAAATATACGAAATATGTGAATGTTTTATAATTATTTCACATTCTTAACAAATAATGAAATCTAAAATTTACATATCAAACTGAATATAACTTTTTCAACAAATTTGCAAATGATATTGATTGCCATATTAGTATGTTGCAAAAAACTTCTTTTTAGCTATTGATTCATCCACGAAGTTTTCTGGCAAAGGCGTGGAATACATTCAATATTTTAAAAATTTTAAAATTCACAAGACTGAATCTTTTTTTTTTTGACGTCAGAACACAAGCATTACAGAAAAATCCTTAAAGCGGTGCCTGTGCGAAAGTAGCGATTCACATTGGATTTGAATCACTGGAGATTGAATCCAATTGAAAGACGTTCTCCGGAAATTCATTCCACATAAAGGCAGTACTCCAAATGAAAGAGTTTTCAAACAGTGAATTTAGAGGTATACTCAAAACGATGAGCAGTCATAAACCGTCGCGTATTTCTGATATGTACCGCTTTTGGTGGAATCAAATCTGTCAAGTCGCTTGAACACTTCCTTTGAAATTATAGAGTGATTTTTTAACTTGTTCAGTTTGGTTTATAATTTAACCATGAATCTACTTACGAATGAACAACGCTCGCAAATTACTGAATTTCATTTTCAAAATTTATGCTCGGTGAAGAACGTGCATCGTGCACTTCTTCCAATTTATGGTCAGTTTCGTCGGCCTACTGAGGGAGCTATTCGGAAGCTTGTGACTAAATTTCGAACCCAGTTTACATTCTTGGACATTAAACCACCAACACGCATACGTAGAGTGAGGACCCAAGAAAATATTGCGGCTGTATCCGCCAGTGTTCGTAATGACCGTGACATGTCGATTCGCCGCCGTTCGCAGCAATGGGGCTTCTGTTACTCCACTACGTGGAAAATTTTGCGAAAGAATTTTTATAAGATACAGCTGGTGCAAGAATTGAAGCCACACGATCTCCCACAACGTCTAACATTTTGTGAATGGGCGCTGGTAAAGTTGGAGGAAGATCCACATCTTTATCGAAAAATTGTATTCAGCGACGAGGAACAAAGTGGGATTGTCTGCCCTAACATAATTATATCCGATTCGGAGACATTGATCTTTTTGGAGAAAACCGATGCCTGGGTTTGATTTGAACCTGGTTATCTCCAATTCAAAATAACCTATAGATCCTCATTAGAATATGAAACCTCCTGCTGCCAATTACGGCTATATAACAAGCGGATCGGGAATTGTAACAAAAATAGTGTTATTTACGAGTGAGTCAATTAAAATTCTTATAGAAATATGAATTTCTGGATGATATAGATTCAAGTGGAATCGATAGATTTCCAGCGCTTGACTCGCGATCAAAATGTGGTGAATTAGATCCCAATTTCGACCAAATATTTTTGAATATTTTTCTCGAGGGAATTCACCCAGTTGAGATTAGGATGATTCTGGAACGTTACATGGCTGCTCTTGGTGGCTTGGTGTCTACCCAGAACACTAAGCTAATGACCAAGCAGTCGATGCTGTTGATACCCAAAAAATAAATCTTCAAGGTACCAACCCCAATTTGAATATAAAAAAGGAGACTTTCGTAAGGGCAGTTTGTTCACGAGGCTCCATCTTGAAAACGGAAAGAATCTGTTTAAAATCAATTTTTCCGTAGCTGTCACACCCCTACGAACGATAACCCTCAGTCGTACTGTGCGAGCTGAGGATTAACGAGGTCTAACCTTTTAGCGTGCGATTCTTAACACGGGTTGGACGATAGCAAGTGAAAATCGATCGCTCAGCCTGGGGTCTGGACCATCGACCAACACGGCGGTCAATTCAAGTGAGTGAACAATGCACTCACGTCGAACCGACCGACTACCGACTGTTATTGTTATTGAACACAAAAAATTTATGAAAATCATTGAAGATTCTTATACGAGTTTGATTTCACATGCTAGTTTTGAAGTGGAATTATTCGTAAAATAAACTCGTTGTTACTGTTAGATAAGAGGTACCAGTTTCAGATAATACCACCTATTAAAGTGGTTCAAAATGAACCAATGATTTAGAACAAAACAACAACGAATGACTGATAACGCCAAAATTACGACATTGAAGTATATTCAATTTATTTAAATGAAATGAGTAAAAAAGTTAACTATAATAATAATAATAATAATTTTTTATTATTTCCTTGTTAAAAAGTACATTGTTATACGTACAGTGACAAGGAAAACGTCTGAGGGTAGGACACGTTACAGAGTATAATGTTTGTAGTAATCAATAATCTAAAAATATAATACATATAGGTATATGCATATAATTATTTGTTTGGCTTAGATTATGTAAAAAAAATAACTATAAATAAATGAAAGTCAATTTTATCACATAGTTGTGATATTTTGTCATTAAAATATAAAAAAACAATTTAAAATTCATCAAGTGTGTAGCAATTTTTTTCAATAAGTGCCTTTTTCAGTCTTGATTTGAAAATGTTAAGATTTGGTGATATTTTAATTGATTCTTCTAATTTATCAAACATTTTTGGTCCAAGATAAAGAAAACTTTTCTGATAAAGAGTTGTTCTATGAATATTGGGCATCAGTTTGTCTCTAGAACGAGTTGGATAATTATGTTGCTGGAAAGGTGTATTATGCTTGTTTCTATAAACGTATATACACAATTCATAAATATAGAGACCAGCAACAGTTAGTATCTTGAAATTTTCAAAAGCATTTCTACATGATCCTCTCCAACCAATACCGGCAATGATTCTTACTGCATATTTTTGCAAAATAAATATTCTTTCAGCAGCAGATCCGGTACCCCAATTCAAAATTCCATATCTCAAGTGGCAGTTTATGGTCGCATAGTATAAGCTCAGTAAAATCTCTTTACTACAAAAATTAGCCATGAATCTCAGAGCATAGCAGTTTTTTCTCAATTTAATACAGAGGGTCTCAATATGAGGAGTCCATGTGAGTTTGTAGTCCAAGGTGACGCCTAACATTTTTGTAGAAGTACAAGATTCAATTGGCAGATCCCCATTTTCATGGATAACAAAATGTTCGGGCCTCTTACTAATTGTGAACTTCATCATCACAGTTTTAGATATATTGAGTGTTAAGTGATTTTTTTCTGCCCATATGTTTACTTGTTTATGTACATCCTGGGTTCTTTCCTGTAGGGTCGGTACATCAATTTCCTTCACTATGAAATTTGTGTCATCTGCATACGCTACTGTATGAATAGTTGACAATCCTTGAAAATATTTCATCAGGTCATTTGCATATATCAAAAATAGTATGGGTCCAAGGATTGATCCCTGTGGGACACCCTGCCTAATGGTTGCCAACTGACTGAGAGTGTTTCCAACACTGACACGTTGCCCTCTATTTTCCAGGTAGGATTTCATTAAATCTAGGGCAACTCCTCTTACACCATATCTTTCCAATTTCCCTAATAGCAGGTCATGATTAACGCAATCGAAAGCTCTGGAGAAGTCTATGAACACTGTGTTAGGAATGAAAGTATTCTCAGCAGCAAATAATCAACATTATTTTAATTATCATGTTTTTCAATGGCAAAACACAAGCACTACAGGAAAATCCTTACGTCGCTCCATGAACGTTGGATGTGAATCGCTGGAGATTACCATTTGGGAAAACGCATGCTAATGCGGCGGGCTTTTTGGTCAAAATTCAGCAACTTCGGAACGAACTTCGCCGCCACACTCTTTATGCCCAAAAATTTCTAAACAATTGCATGGCATGAGCCAACCGATATGCCGACATCCTCAACAACTTGTCTAATAGTCATTCGACGATTCTCTAAACGATTTCCTCCAGTTTCTTAACATTTTCATCGGTTGTTGATATGCTGGGGCGTGCAGGGAAAGCATCGTCATTCACATCCTCGACCTTCTGTGAAAAGTCTGTACCACTTATAAACATTTTTCTGACTAAGAGTTCAATCAACGTATGCCACTGACAACGTTTCTAGTGCTTTTGAACACCCATTTCCATTTTTTACACAGAATTTGATGCAAATTCTTCGATGTTTTTCGATAGCAGAAAATCGCCGAACACGTAAAACACTTGTACGCCTCTCACCAACAAACTGTAGATGCTAAACAGCTGAAACTATGAACCTATGTTCGAGACGAGTGTATTGATATTATGTAATTGGAACATCGCTAATCGAATGTACGTAGCCCTTGAAATATGAACATTCAGCTCATTTTTTTGAAATACCTCTCAAATAATACCTATGAAAACAAAAAATTGCCTTGCCTGTTATACGTTGACGTCACTAAGAAGTAGAACACGCTTAGTATACAGTGTCATCCCCAAAGTATGCACCATATGGAAAACTTCCTTATTAAGGGTTTTTCGACGAAAGTTATTCGTGATAAAAGTTTATGCATCCCCTAAAACTGAACATGCACCAACAAAATACAGTACAACACACGTAATATACGAGGAGCCTTTAAATATTTGATTTTGAGACAAGAGTAAAGTACTCGTATTTTGAAAAATCTCGGGATATGTTATTTAGAAAAGTTGTTCAGCAGTTACTTGTGGTGTTCCACAAGGATCGGTTCTAGGCCTTTTTGATCTCAACTCAACTGCTTCGAAACCTAATGAAGCAGAATGTGATATGCAGACCTATGAGTGCAAACAGTATACATGATTTCATAAATAGCATGACTTATTTTGATAATGAAGAATTTTATAGTATTACTTGTCCAAATAAGAAAGCCAAATTCCTAACTGATTTTTGGTCATGTCAATATACGTTATGCTTCCAAAAGAAAAAAGTTGGGAAAAAACAAATAAAATTGAAGTTTAAATTCAATGAGGAATCAACCCAGATGAAAAACTCACTATCAGCAATTCAAGTCACAACAAACAATAGTAAGAACGATGAAGATACTATAGCATATAGAAAGTTGAAACTTGAATACAAGCAAAAAATTAGGCAATCTAAATTGGAAAGTAATTCGGGATACATAGACCAAACTAATAATAAGCAAAAAGCAGCCTGGAATGTTATTAATTGCAACAGAGAATATAAAAATAAGTGAACAGTCAAGTCTGATATATCTGCAGATGATTTGTGAATGTAATCGATAATCTGATGACGCAGTTTGTGAATAATAGAGACAATGACGATTTCTATAGGTATCTCAAATTGGCACCAACTATAGACAAATCTATCTTCTTATATCCTACAACTGAAAATGAGATTGATAACATCATAAAGGGTCTAAAAGCCTCGTCTGCTAAAGATGTGTTTGAATTGAACAGTATAATCATAAAACTGATCAGTGATTTTATCATTGAGCCCTCAACACATCTAATTAATTTTTGTATTGCGCATAACACCTTTCCGGAAGTTTTCAAACTCTCCCAGATATCTCCAATATTTAAAAAAGGTAACCATGATGATGGTAATAGTTATCGTCCCATCTCTATAATACCCATCCTAGCAAAAATTTTCGAGATTGTATTAAAAATTAGACCAGTGGAATTCTTTGAAAAAAATTAGTTACTCACCAACTTTCAGTACGGTTATCGATCTGGAAAATCCACAGTTACTGCCCTAAGTGATGTTTGTGATAAAGTATTGGAGTCTTTCGAAACACAAGAATACTGTAACGCGAAGTTCTATGACCTTTCACGTGCCTTCGATACGGTAAATCATAAGATTATGGCTGGAAAACTTGAATACTACGGGATTAGAGGTGGACAACTAAATTTATTTAAGTCGTACCTGGTAAATAGGAAAGCCAGAGTGCACTGGGAAAATGAAGTATCCGATTTTGTAGCCATGGAGCACGGAGTACCACAAGGATCTGTACTAGGTCCCATTCTTTTTATTATTGATGTCAATGATATGATGTTCAATATACAGAGCCTAAGCACCTCTATCACCCCTTTGGTTATGCTGACGATGTATCAATAATACATTGTGACACAAACAGTCGGTCATTAGGAGACCTTATGATAGATTCTGATGAACTCATCTGGATGTGGAATAAGAGTAACTACCTTTCCCTCGACTCTGACAAAACTCTGAATCTCAACTTTACACTGGTTGAACAAAGAGATGAAGATCCAGTAAAATTACTCGGTGTACACCTTGACAACAGCTTGAATTTTCCATATCATATCAAGTATCTTTCAAAACGTCTCTCAACTGCCACATATTTTAAAAGACAGCTGAAAAGCAAACTAACGGAAGAATATTTGAGGATATCATATTTTTCATTATTCCATTCAACAATGACGTACGCTTTGATAGTATGGGGATCCTCGAGTCACTCAGCTAAAATATTTACCCTACAAAAAAAAGTACTCAGGATAATGGCTGGGAAAAGTTTCAATGAACATTGTAAACCAATTTTTAGACAATTTGGAATTTTAACACTTTCTTCCTGTTTTATATATGAATGCTTAATCTACACGAGGAAAGAAATCTCCAAAGGCAATATGATTAGAAATGAAGAAATACATAAATACCCCACTAGAAAGAGAATGGACTTTAGATTTCCTAAACCAAGAATAACCAAAACTAAGCACTCTTACAGATATCTGGCAATACTTTGATTTCTTTTTATTTTCATATAGATAAGTATGCACATCTTACGAAGTCTGATGGATTTAATGTTACTGTTACCCTAGGGTGTATCTAAAAATTTAATAATTAATGGTGTAATTCTATTTTTCCAAACCCGTACTCGAACAATACACTTATATGACCATAATCCGTTTCATAATGATATCCATTATGATACAGATTTTTCATAACGATACAGATTATCAACCAATAGAAACCCATAATTTTTCAATCAAGAATCCTGTTCCTTTGTTTGTCCTAGATTCTAACCTAAGTAACTAATTGCTTTATTTGTCAAAATCAGTTTTCATATAACCTACCTATGTTATCAAAATGTCTGAAAATAGCGATATAGAAGGAATACCATCGACTCCAATATTTTTAAAAGATCAGATTAATTACAGTTGTTATATTCAATATAAATATAATTAGAATCTTTATAGTTTTCATATATCCATGATGATACCATTAAGTTTGTGTTTTTTTTTTTTAAATATGAGTTAATTACTGTAAATGTGTTCAATACAAATATAATATTTATAGTTTTTCATTATTTATCGGGTTTAGAAAAAATAGCGTATGCAACTCTCATGTAATGGTTATTAATACACTCGCATATACCATACAAAACTCGCCTTCGGCTCGTTTCGTATCCCGGTTAATGCTCGTGTCTTAATAACCATCATTACATGATTGTTGCATAATATACTATTATGTACATGTAAATGTGTATATACCTATATGAGTTATGTGTGTCTGGTGTATATGTATGTGTGTGTTCTTTTTGAGTTTATCAAATTATTGATTTGACGTATGTAAAAACACTTCGTGTAATAGCATATAAATATCTATATATCTATCTATCTTCTCGTTATACATTAACGACCTAGCCCGCATTAATATAACCGCAGAAATAACCCAATTCGCTGATGACACTACATTATTTTGGCATAGCAAGAATGAAAGGGAACTGCATCATTTGATGAGCATGGATATAATGAAAATAAAAGACTGGTGTTATGCTAATCTCTTGCCCTTTAATATCTCAAAAACGAGCATCATCACCCTCAAGTGTTCCACAATATATATCTACCTGGGTACTCAATTAAAAGAAAACAAAATGTCAGCAAAATTCCTGGAATTACAAATTGATACAAATTTGGATTTTGAAGGTCACATAAATAACCTATGTAAAAAAAGTTCAGTCAGAGTATCAGCAAATGAACTGGGCACTAATATGGTAAAAAAATGTGTACTTTGCTCTCATCGATTTCCATCTGAGATACGGTATCTCTTTTTTGGGGAACGTGTTGCCACTACATGTTTGATAGGGTGTTTGTACTACAACAAAGAGGAGTTAGAAATATGTGTTGAGTTGGATTCAAGGATTCCTGTCGACCTTTATTCAGAAAGCACGAAATACCAGAAATAAGCTCAATATAGGTTTACCGATTCCAATATCATCAAAAATAGAGAGGTCTTTCATATATAATGGAAAAACAATGTTTAACCATTTGCCAATTGAGATCAAAGGCATAACATGTACCACTAAATTTAGAAAGTCTGTGAAAAAGCTTCTGATTTCAAAGGCTTGTTATCCTTTAGACGAATTCTATTCAGACAGAAATTCAAATTATATGAACAATTGATTTTAATTATTGTGTTTCAGTACCTACTGGTATTTAAACTATGTGACTTTTTTAACTTTTTGTTTGATGTTTAAATTTAGCTCTGAAGTGTATATTTGTGATATACTGTTTGGAACCTTTGGTGTAGTAATATTCTGAAGTGTATAGTTGAAAAAGTTTACGAAGTTGATACTTACTGTTATTTTCTATGCATTCACTTTTATATTTTTATGCTTTATAGTTTTTACATTCTCATACTTACATTTATGTGTTGCATGAGAAAATTCATTATCATTATTATCTATTTCAATATGTAGCATATATATTATTACATTCTGACTACTTTTTCACCCCAAAATGCTGAAATCACCAAATGTTCAAATATTACTTTCAATTTGTATAACTTATATTCTTCAAAATAATAACACTTTGACAATAATATTTTATCTTCGACAATATCTTTTAAGTTATGTATCTTATATTTCTTAGAATAGTAAGACTTTGTCAATGAGATTTTATCTTCGACAAAGAAGTACATTTTGATTCGATTTGAAAAATACATCTAGATTTGAAGTCATGGCCATCTAAGTGAAGTTTAATTTTTTTTTACCCCTTTTTTTTTATTGAAACTACGACAAGAAAAATTTGCTAAAACGGTAAATAGACAGCATCCTGTATACGACGTTTTATTTTAAGCCTGCAGTATTACAAATCACACAACTATGATGTTAACCACGGTAAATTTTTTTGAAGAATAAAATAATTTTCAAAGTTTTTGGTGCAAAGTTATTTTTATTTTTTATTAACACCAAAAATTACTCAAAAGTATACAGTATTGTAACAAGAACCTAATATTCAATAATATCAAATCACAAAACATCAGAATGAAGTAGATATTTTGGAACTTACTCGTTGATTTTCTGGATATTGTTTTGGAGAGTTATTTTGGACAAGAAAATCTCCAGAAAATCAACTCAAAAAAATTTACCATGGTCAACACCGTAGTTGTGTAATTCGTAATATTTTATGCTCTCGAAATAAACCTTCTCATACAGGATGTTGTCTATTTATCGTTTTAGCAATTTTTTTTCGTAGTGTACATTAAAAAAATTGATAAAAAAATAAAACTTCACTTAGATGGCTATGACTTCAAATCTGGATGTATTTTTAATGCTTAACAACTTTTTCAAATAACATTTTTCGAAATTTTTCAGAATAATAAGAGTACTTTACTCCTGACTCAGAATCAAATATTTGAAGGCTCCTCGTATATTACGTGTGTTTTACCGTATTTTGTTGGTGCATGTCTAGTTTCAGGGGATGCACAAACTTTTAAGAGGAATAACATTTTATGGAAAAACTCTTAATAAAGAAGTTTCCCAT
Source organism: Leptinotarsa decemlineata (assembly GCF_025532065.1). Classification (NCBI taxonomy): domain Eukaryota; kingdom Metazoa; phylum Arthropoda; class Insecta; order Coleoptera; family Chrysomelidae; genus Leptinotarsa; species Leptinotarsa decemlineata. Next base: position 13,736,257 of record NW_027412674.1, read on the forward strand.
ATGGTGCATAATTTGGGGATTACACTGTACAACAAACCCTGGTAACAAATATTTATTGATTTCAGACCCCCTGGTTGATTCCTGGCTTTTCATGAAGTCCCCGATTCCGGTTGTTTCAATCCTACTCGCATACCTTTACTTCGTGCTGAAATTGGGACCGCAGTTGATGGAAAAGAGGAAACCCTACGATCTAAAAAAACTCATGATCTTTTACAATGCCTACCAAGTTTTGTTCAGTCTCTGGCTATGTTCTCAAGCTTTGAAAGTGAAGAAGCCGGTACAACTTCTCAGTCACACTTGCAAGAATCCATCGACGAATAAAGAGTTCCAAGAAGTGGTGAGCGTCACAGTATAGTATGGTTACCACGTTTGTATTCGAACAGAGTTTTGCACGATCACAATCACGTACCGACTATTTTTCGGGCTGAATAAAAGATGAGTTTGTATGACGGTAATATACCTCCAAATACGTCAATAACTCCAATCTGGTTTCAAGATATCCTTTGCCATTAGTAGACTAAAAATAATTTAGGTAAAAAATATATTTTCTAGAAAAATTCCTCAGAATATAATGAGCACTTCTGCTGACATATAGTAGAATATCAATAAATACAGGGTGTCCGTTTTGGAACTGACCACGCTTGATGTTTTATTTCTAGAGAGTGATTTTTCATTTTCATTTCAAACAGTTTTAGAAGATACTTCCAGACCTTTCATTTCCTTGTTTCACAAACTTGAGAACTGTCTGATTGTGAAATGAAAAGAGAAGTTTGATGAGTTCTATAACGAAAGTGAATATTTGGGGATTTCCAAATTTAAAAATGAGAAATTGAGTACGGTTAATTGTACTTTGAAATTTCATCTTTCTTTAGTAACCAGCTACCATTTCTCAGTTCTAAAATCAGCCATTCACATTTCAATTTGCATTATATTTGAATTAATCAATTCAAAAGTTCATTCAAAACAGTTTGCTGAATATAATTTTTTTGGATCGTTCTCCTAATCGTTCATAATTTCAGTTGATAGAGTTCAAATAGAAGTATTTCTTTTCGATATCTTGAAACAGAACAAAGATGTATAATTTTTATGTGTGTTCGTAACTCTCAAGCTCGTGATGTATATTTGACAGAATTATCGACATTATTGCTTGATCTATTCGCGGGCAGATGACGCTGTACGTAACCTCGTTGATATAATTCGAACTCACTTTACATGTATTTCTTCATTTGAAAAAAGTTGTTGTCTTATTTTCAACATCCTTTGCCGCCTTCAAAGTTTTGGTAGTTGATTTTCAGGCTCCCTCTCCGGAATCGGAAAATATCAATGATCATTTTTATAAACAATAAACGGATGATTGATCCCAAAGTTTAGATAAAATGAATATAGTTTGAAGAGACTAAAAACACGCTTTTATAGCATAAGAAACTAAAAATGAAAAATTAATATAGTTCAATAAACTAAGAAACACGCTTTTATAGAACATCGAACGAAAAAATTGAAAATATTTTTTTAAATAAGCTTAGAACAATAACGAACGATAAATACTATTATTATTATGAAAAAAGTGTGTTATTGTTTTAAGCTTAATTGAAAAATATATATTTTTATCTTTTCAGTTCGATGTTAATTCTTCAAAAGCGTGTTTTTTAGTTTGTTAAACTATATTTATGAAACAAACTGAAGTATCATTGAAGAAATGAATTTCCCTGAGAAATTTTTGTGATAACTAGTTTAATAAAAAGCTACAAGTACACGACACTTTATTTTCCTTACGGTCCATTCCTTTTTCTTTTAAATTAATTTCGTATGCAACACATGTTTTAAATATTATTCTCATATGGTTGTGATAAAAGTTGTATTAATTTGCAGCTGTAGCGGCGTCAAATCATCACAGCTATCATATTTACCACATTTTTCAGGTCTTAGTCTGAAGTAAATATTGAATAACTTTCTGATCCATGCATGTTTTTCATTTCTTGAATCCAACAAAATCAAAACAAGTGGCGCCAAATCCAGAGAAGGTTGTTTCTCAACATAAAAACTCACTTCCACTACTCTCCAAACACTACCGCAACTTATTCTCCGTTTTTTCAAAATTCTCTGTAGACCATGATATAACAATCATCAGAAATAAAATAAGTAAAAAGGGTGATAATTGAAAGGATTTTTTTTTTGTCTTGACTCTCTTGGGCTCTACCATTGGAACTATTGGATTTTTGTTTCGATATCATAACCACATACCCATGATTCTTCACCAGTTATGACCCATTCAAGCAAATCTGGATCGCCGTTGACGTCATTCAACAATTTCTGAGCGATGCTGAAAAAATTAGCAATGTTGCAAGGAACTTTGCTGTCACATGCTCCATGTCCAATATTCCCAAAAAACTTGCAAAGCACGAACCAACCGATATGCCTGCGTATCAATCAACTTCTCTAATAGTAATTAGACGATTCTCCATAACAATTTTTTTCAGTTTCTCAACATTTTCATCGGTTGTTGATTTGCTGAGGCGTCCAGGGCGAGCGTCGTCATTCAAATATTTTCGACCTTCTGTGAAAAGTCTGTACCACTTGTAAACATTTTCCTTACTCAGAGCTTATTCATAGTATGTCACTGTCAACATTTTGAGTGTTTTTGAGCACCTAAATCCATGTTTTACACAAAATTTGATGCAAATTCTTTGATCCATGTTTTGCGATAGCAGAAAATCTACGATGACGCAAAACACTTCTAACTTTTATGCATCTCACCAAAAAACTAACTACTAAACAGCTGAAACTATGAACATATATTTGAAGCGGGTGTACCAACTCAAAAAAATTTAAATATCGTCTATCGAATGTAGGAAGCCTGCGAAATTTTTGAACAATCACCTCATTTTTTTAATAGTCCACGTATATACTTCACTTTAAAATTCGAAAAGTTCTAATATTTTTCAAAATAGTAATACTAATACTCAAATGTTGATTTTTTTCAGTTATCGAATGGAGCTTGGTGGTACTTCTTTTCGAAAATTGTTGAGTTAATGGATACCGTATTTTTTGTACTGAGGAAAAAACAATCTCAAGTCACATTTCTTCACGTCTACCATCATGCCTGTACAATGTTTTTCTCGTGGGGATATTTGAAATTTTTGCCAGGTAAGAAATACTTATTGCTTGTAACTCTTATTGCTTGTAACTCTTATTGGTTGTAACTCTTATTGCTTGTAACTCTTATTGTTTGTAACTATTATTGCTTGTAACTCTTATTGCTTGTAATTCTTATTGCTTGTAACTCTTATTGCTTGTAACTCTTATTAATTGTGACTCTTATTGATTGTGGCTCTTATTGCTTGTAACTCTTATTGTTTGTAACTCTTATTGCTTGTACCTCTTATTGCTTGTAACTCTTATTGCTTGTAACTCTTATTGCTTGTAACTCTTATTGCATGTAGTTTATTTTCTTAGACTGAAGACACCCAAAGTGGTTGGACACTTAAAGTGGTCCATCATTGTAGCTATTTCTGTCATTCAAAATTGGTTTCTTGTCGTTCGTGTTGTGTTCCAGTATTTCGAATATTTTCGTAGTCTATTCGACACAAACCGCCTCGTGTGTATTTAGGCTGAAGCAGTAATAATAGGGGAGCCCAAGCGGGGATTTCGGGATTTACTAAAGCGCGGCAGATCAATATACAGGGGGATACCTTGTATCCGGTTAAGTACATCCACCAAATATGAGCCCCATATATAAGGCCACTTGTGAGGGATGAAGGATCAGATTAGTAAAAAAAAATTAATCATCAGAAATTCTCGAGCACGTCAGATTAAGGTAGAGTGAGTTAATTACCTGCTAAAAAGTGTATATTCCAGTAATCTGACAATTTGAGAGTGACGTAAAGAAAGGGGAGGGAAGCAAAGTTGTAAAAAAATAACGTCATTTCGACATTCTCGAGCGTAGCTAATTTTTCTTTATTTTGAAGGAAATAATTCAAGGATAACGAAAAATATATAATCTGACTATTTCCACAAGCCGAAATAACAAAAATTCGTCGATAAAGTTTAATGCGTGCAGCTTTGTGATTCCTTATTTCCCTCTCCGAATTTCTATTCCTCTATTCTCTATTCACTTTTTCTCTATCTATTACTCTCTCACTCCGTCCCCACTCTGAATTATGTTGCTATGACGCCATTACAGCTGTTCAGAGACTCGTTCGTGATGAAGATGAAGATGATGATCAATTAATCAATTAATTGATGAATGTAGCCGTTACTAAGTGGTTGGAAATCATAATGGAAAAAAAAAGAGAAATGAAACTTTCTATGTTTTTTACCCCTTTTATTTGTTACTAAAGTTACTGCAGTTTTGTCCTATAAGGACATTTTCAAACTTATACAATATATAAGTTTGAAAATGTCCTTATTGGACGAAACTGCAGTAATGTTAGTTACAAATAAAAGTGGTAGAAAACATAATTTTTTTCTCTTTTCTTCATTAATTGATCAATTGATTATAAAAATTATTTTTTTGAGCATTTTTAAAAAATTATTTTCTTATAAATACAAGTATTCTACTTAAAAAACATACACTTTTTTATTTGCATGCTATTTCCTGAGCTTTTCCATTAATTAAGTTCAATGAATTGAAAAAAATCTAAAAAAATATTGTTTTTGTGAGATTAAGTGAATCCCTCTAGATAATCGTCAGATTATGAGACAGCATGTCTAAAACATAAAGATGGACCATACATATCTTAATCTGACGCGCTTGAGTATTTCAGAATGGCGAATTTTTTTTACATTATAATAATGGCCGCAAGTTTGCGTCAGATCGAAAACGTCAGATTATTGAATGAGAGCTTTTTTTTGTTGCACTTAACACCCCCTTAGAAAATCTGACGCGCTCGATTATTTTTTTTTCTTTTCACTTTCAACCCTTACGTACAACCATTCACATCATGCAAACGATCAGATTAACATAAAAACATTATTAAAAATACTTAGGACATTGATGCTATCAATATCTGACGCGCTGGAGTATGTCCATGCAACAGTATTTTTTTACATATGAATATTCATGAATATTCAAAAGTTGAATGTCATTTGGAAGGTAGAGGTACTGATTAAAGAATGTAGCCGGTAATTTTGAATACTTTGTTTTTTGCGAAAATAATTCTATCATGAGTTCAATCTTTTGTAGTTCACCAGAACATTTTCAAATATTTGGACCCGCTGTTTGATAAAAATAACTGCAAAAATTATTGCTGATTTCCGAACTCTGCCAACATCATAAAAAATCGCTAAAACCTCTCTAGTATTCAACGATAAAAATGAAAACTCAACATTTATACCTTCAAATTAATACAGTACAATTCCCAACAGTTTGAGTCTAATTCCTGAGATCTGGAGTTGAGATTTTTGCAAATAATATAATTATTGATAAGTTAATTATTATTTTAATATGTGTTCAAACGATGGAGAATATGACTCATTGTAAGGTTATAAATAATACCCTCTTTCGAAGTATTGATTTTAAGTTTCATATAAGATGAGCTTATCACATTGAAATATTTTGTGGAACCTACTTCAAGATATTTATAGAACATTATAAATTGAAAATTACTTCTTCAATTCCACTCCATGATATTTTCTGAACACAGTTTCACACATGTCTGCTGTATATTACCAAAAACCTTAACAATGCTAATTTTTCAACAAGCATATAAAAAGTGTTATTGAACAATTCAAATTCCCTGACAGAGAGTATTATATTGTTTATTATATTATATTTCATCAGTTCGGACTTGTCTAATATAATATAAATTGATTTGAAATCCCTGAAAAAAAAATTAAAAAGGATTAACCGAAAATAACAATTCTATTAAACAAAAAACTGAAATTACAAACAAATAACATACAATCAACAACCAAAAAATAAATATAAAAATATTAATAGAAGCTGAAAATTAGAAAAAAAATAAAAAATATTAACAAAAAATGAAAAATAAAAATTGAAAGATTCCAAACCAAGTTGCGTCACAACGTTTCGATTGTTAGTATCCACAATCCTCTTCGGGTGATAACTGGACTCATTTCTTCAAGATTTGACTATTTATAGGTCATTCGAGTGCTTTCACCTATCCTCTCTTCCCTCTTTCTGCTTCATTTGTTTTAGCGGGACATGATCATTTGGCGGGAGTTTGTCGTTTTTCGCTTGATTAGAGGTTTCCATATGTTACGTATAAATGCTATCTTGACTAAATGCGTTGTTGGACAACATATACGCGGCTTCTTTGAATGAATGAACGCAAGATGAGGGACTGCTAATGGGATCGCCACTTTCACCGGTTATAGCTAATATATATATGTAGTGGTTTGAAACTCTGGCTATTGAAGAAGCCCACAAGAAACCCCGAGTCTGGTTGAGATAATATGTTGACGACACCTTCATAATATGGAACCATGGGAATGCAGAACTAGACACTTTCCTGAAGCACATCAACAACGTAGGTCCTTCTATTACTTCCACAATGGAGAAGGAAGTCCACAACGAATTGCTTTTCTTAGACGTATTGGTGAAGAGGGGAAACATCTGTATATCGAAAACCCACTCACACAGGACAGTATCTGAACCAGAACTCCAACCACCATCAATCGAATAAAAGAGGAATCATCAAGACTCTACTAGACCGTGCTTTTGGGGTCTGGTATACAAAGGAAGGACTCGAAAAGGAACTAAGCATCATCAAAAATGACCATCAACGGAATCGTTACTTCAGAGTAACGGTAGAACAGGCTTTTGCTAGGAGACTGCTCCACAAGGAAGAGAAGCCGCCACAACCAGTACTTGTACTCCCCTACATCAGAGGATTATCGGAAAGGATAAGACGAATGGGGTCCAAGTACAACATCAAGACCTGCTTCAGATCTGGGAATACTATCCGTAGCAGCCTCACGAAAACCAAGCCACCAAACGCGGACTGCGATTCCAAGAATTGCATTTACCGGATACCCTGCGAGTGCGGAGAATCATACATCGGTGAAACTAAGAGGCCATTGAAAGTTCGCATTGCTGAGCACAAGAAACACACACAGCGAGGAGAAACCAGCAAATCCGGAATAGCAGAGCATGTTTGGACTTATCAACATAATAACAAGTGGGCTCAAGCTGAAATCATTCACAAAGAGGAACACTGGTTTAGGAGAAAATTCAAAGAAGTCGCGTATATGTTATCCAACAACGCATTTAGTCAAGCTAGCGCAGAGATACGTAACATATGGAAACCTCTAATTAAGCGAAAAACGACCAACTCCCGCCAAACGGTCATCTCCCGCTAAAACCAATGAAGCGGAAAGAGGGAAGAGGTAATAGCTGAAAGCACTCGAATGACCTATAAATAGTCAGATATCGGAGAAATAAGTCCAGTTATCACCTGAAGACGATTGTGGATACTAACAATCGAAACGTCGTGACGTAAATTGTTTTGGAATCTGTTGATTTTTATTTTTCATTTTTTGTTAATACTATTTTTTATTTTTTTTCTTATTTTCAGCTTTTATTATTATTTTTATTCTTTGGTTGTTAATTGAATGTTATTTCTTTGTAATTTCAGTTTTTTGTTCAATAGAATTGTTATTTTCGGTTAATCCCTTTTAATTTTTTTTTCCAAGGATTTCAAATCAATTTATATAATATTAGACAATGAAAGTCCGAACTGATGAAATAGTATTATATTATCAAAAACAAAAAAACTCTTGAATCAAAATCACTGTGTTTTATTGAATGGAGAGAAAATGAAAACTGTTTTCTAGTAATCAGTGATATTTGCATTCACGAGTATACGATATCGATTGTATCATCTGAAATATCAAAAAAAGGAGAATATCCAGAGTTTGCTATTACATCTAATCGGTCCTCTTGTAACAGTTACAAGCAAACAAGTAAATAACATACAAATGCCATTCATTCATGTTGATAAATTGATGTCTTGATAAATAATTTTTTTCCAGGTGAACAAGGTGTCGTCATAGGATTTTTGAACTCTTTAGTACATGTTGTAATGTACTTCTACTATTTCCTGGCAGCTCTAGGTCCTAAATACCAAAAATACTTATGGTGGAAAAAGTATATGACATGGATTCAGCTGGTATGTCGAATATATCTTTTCCCTCTTCATTCCACTAACTCACCAATTCATCTTTTATTTCGTGAACCAAAAAGTTTTGATCCCACATTCTCTATTATGTGTTCATGAAATTTCAAAATGAGTGATTCACGTCTCTCTATTTTCTAAGAATATGTATAAACTGACAATAACTTCTCTACAATACATCTGTCTCTCAACCAATCCTTCTCAATTAGTTTTCCAACCCAGTATGGGGAAGTACGGAACATTTAAAATATCCGCATATTGAGAGATAGTTTCAACTATAACAATTAATTTTTCAGATTCTTGCGTTTTCAAGGATTTCAAAGATACTGAAGATCAGCAGGCAACAAATTTTCTCAATTTCTCTCTACGTCAAAAATTTTCATTTCCACTCAACAGTACATTAACAACCGATGAAAATGACAAAATGGTTTAGACTTTCACGACTGAGGTTTTCAATGTCGTTGCTTTTCGAGTTTGAAAGCCGTGGATATTTGGAATTTCTTCGGAAGAAGTTCGTTCTAAGTTCGTTCCAAGTTTTGATCAAAAAACCGTCGCATAGCTCAAGAATGACGTCAACGGTGATCAAAATTTCCTTAAAAGTGTCATAACTGGTGACGAATCATGGATATATGGTTATGTCATCGAAACCAATCGTCCAATCTCCAATCGTCCCAATGGAAGAGCCCAGAAGAGGCAAGACCAAGACCACGCTCAGTTTGATCATGTTATCAAGGTTTTGCTCAATGTTTTCTTCAACACCTGCAATATTACCTTGAAATGCGCCGCTTGCGAGAAGCAATGCAAAGAAAACTTCCTGGTTTCGTGGAAAAACAATTTATGACTTTTGTACACGATAATGCACCTGCTCACTTGTCATTGCTTGTTCGTAATTTTTGGCCAATACACCGTTATTAAACTTCAGCCGGCGTATTCACCAGACTTGGATCCTTGCGACTGTTTCCTGTTTCCAGGAGTGAAGAGATCCCCTGAAACGACGGCGTTTTGCGACGATTGAGGAAATGAAAACTGAATCGCTGAGAGATCTGAAGGACATACTGCCACAAGTGTATCATATCTGAGGGAGACTACTTCGGAAGTAAAAAAATAGAAGTTGAAGATTAAATAAATATTTTTTGAAAGACAGCGTATGAATAGAAATGTTTAGCTCACTGAGAATTTCAATTTTTTTCTTCAGAAACATTCTTCCTTCGAGGATTTCATTTATTTGCTTTTGAAGTTCAAACAGATCTGAATGAAGTTTCTGGCATCAAAAAACTCTTGTACAATATTCATCACAGAAATGTGAGTGGCTACGTATATACCATACATGACGATAAATCTACTTATTATGTTCGTCAGGTTTCCAGCTTATATAATTTTTAAGAATTTTTCGCAGTTGACTAAACCTTGGAAATTCTTCTTTATTGTAATGATTAACACATATTGTTAATATCTGTTGACAAAGTGAATAGCATATATTTCTGAGTAAAATCATTTCTTATCTCCTTGATGCTAATGTCGGAAATTATCGACAAAATCATTTTCTTCATTCCTGATTAGTAATGTCTACATTATTTCCATTTCAGTAAGACATCTACATGTGAAATAGAGTCTAATCAACAAGTTGAAAACATGATAAATAGAGATAAAAGTCCTAAAAATTTGAGCGATATCTCATTCGATTCGGAATCACCTCTAGAAAAATGTTTTTGAAGGATTTTGGTGAAGATAAAAAAATTGCAAAATTGCACGTAACGAATACCATTTTACCATTATAGTAAGAAGTGAGTTGAGCAAGGTCAACAAACTTCTGAACACGTAACAGCACACCTTGATAATGACAAATGAGATATATATACATATATATATATATATATATATATATATATATATATATATATATATATATATATATATATATATACTTAATACGACCCTGCGATAAAAGTCCATGAAAATTAATTAAATTGTTAATTATGATTTTTTATAACTATTGCAAAATGAAATATCTAAAAATTGTTGATATTGAAATTGTTTTTTTTCAATTGATATTTAGCTATGTCTGTTTCCACATGGAACAATGGCAGTTATTAACATTGGATATGAATTTTTTACTTGTTTATTGAATTGTTTTAAACAAATAGAGAAATTCAATATTTTTGACAATTTTTTTTGCTATTTTGTTGTCTAGAGATAATTATGATTGAGAATTTTTTTTCTTAATTTCATTTTTTGATTGTTTAAAATCGATTTTTTTATATATCGATTGTTTAAATAATTATCTAAGAAATGATTTTGCTTTTAAAAATCATAATTCACACTTTTCAATAGTTTAGCAAAATATTTTTTTTTATTTATTATTCAATTGTTTATTAGTTTAACAATTTGTTGTAAACAAATCTTGACCAGCGTTATATTTTTTTTCTGAAGCAGAAAGGGATTATAAAAACTGCTATATCGGAAATTTCCTCCTCTTTAACGAACTTTTTTCAAAATTGCTTAAATATTAATATTTTTTGAGTTATGAACGAAAAACTAAATATAATTTTTTTAAATCTTATTTTGTCAATAACAATTGTAATTTCTTACCTGCACCAAAATCGTTCAAAAACATTTTTCTAGAGGTGATTCCGAATCGAATGAGCTATCGCTCATATTTTTAGGATCTTTATCTCTATTTTTCATGTTTTTGAACTTGTTGATTAGACTAATATAATATTTATTGATTATGAGATAATTCATTACGGAAATTGTACAATGACACTCTAGTTGAGAGGCTACGTCACTTTTCCTGACATGATGGAGTATTATTAGACAAGTCAAGCATTGTAGTGGTAGTCCCGAAAATCTGAATTATCAACAGTTCAATTATTCTAGTACTTTTGTTATTGTTCAATATTATATGATCTTCTTCTTCTGTATCTTTTGTGTTCATTTCAAATTAAGTCAAAACTTGGGCGAGATAACGATTAACGAGCGATTCCTAGCAATTCCTTCAATAGCAATCCCAAAAATTCTAGTGAAAATACTAACTACTATTACAGAACATATATCAGGTTCAAGAAATTATTTCACAATGAAAAAATATTTCACACGAATGAAAAAACTTGTTTGAAGGTGGTTGACAATGTTTCGTGGTGTATTTCATTTCATGGTGTATTTCACTGAATATTAATTTTTGAATAACTTATTATCGTGCAAAGCGGGTCGATTATTGAATTTTTTTCAACAATATTTTCGCAAAATATACTGAGGTTTTCAGTAGATTTTTGTGTTAGCAACATTTCTATATGAACCATTTCGAAAATTCCATATATTATAAAGGAGTGAGGAACGATAGTATAATTAAAATAGATTCGGCCAGAGGGGGAACGAAACGACTTATCTGAAGAACTAAAATATGGGTATTTTGGCCCATCACCGTATTTTTGTGTTTCCAATATCAGAGAATCTTCTCATTTTCTCATTCTCATTTTCTTTGGATTTCAAAAAATACATTTTCACAGATAATTCCTCTTTCAGTTTCTACCAAACTTCCAGTTTACTATTCATTAACAATAACAATAAATGACAGGTGACACATCTTGCTCCTGCGTCTTGATTTACGAGTATAATACTTTAAAGGGTTATTTCCTCCAATAGAAAATGTACCATTTCATTCTTAACCTCGAATCTGACGCTGTGATGAATATTTTTGAAATGTTTTTTTTTTTATATTTGTGAATCTTTTTTTTTTCAGACCCAGTTCTGTATTATGCTGGCTTACCTCGTCTTCATCATTGCCATGGATTGCAAACTGCCAAAGTCTCTAACATTTTTCTTCGTTGCAAATGTTGTGATTTTCCTTTACCTCTTCAGTGATTTTTACAGAAAGGCCTACAAAAAGAAAATGCCGGTACACAAAGATCTTGGAGACTCGAATGGTGTTTCCAATGGAATTGTGAAGTTCAAAGAACATTAGAATAATTAATTGAATTATATTTATTGTATAGTTGCGTTTTGTGGATTCAGCTGAAATAATATTCCCAGAATTTCTCGAGACGTAGTTGGCACAATTTTAGCTGAATCAACAAATTCTTTTGTGTGAATACCATATTGATTTCTTATTATGAATTCTGTTATGTTTTGTTATTCCTTATACTTACTGCAAGGAATATATATCTGTTTTGTGATATACAGCCCTTGTTGACTTGTGATAATTATTGAGGAATTTGAGAAGATAGGTTCATCTGATTGTTGGTACATAAATATAAGAATTCTGTTGTTTCCCCAATTAAACTTTTATTTTCATTCGTTCATCCATTTTCAAGCAGTGAAGACATCTTTGAAAACAATTATTTTCATAGAATATTCTGAAGTATGGTACATAATTTATCTCTAAAGTAAATAAAATTGCGTTCTATACAATGTTTTTCTGTCTACTAAACTTCATTCGAAATAAAATAGGGTATTCTAACAGGGCCTGTCAAATTAGTTGTTATAGTCTAGTTCACATATACTTTTTTTTGTAACATTTTTCAGCCCTGTTCAAAAATTACGACCGAGGTGTCAGTCGATTCGTATTTTTGCCTAGAAAGTTTAAGGAAAGGTCCAAAAACGCGCCGATAAAAATTACAAAAGTTATAAACAATTAAGTGAAAAAAAATGGGGCTTCAGTTTTTTCTCAATATCTCGTAAAATTTTCAAAATTTTGGAAATTTTAAAAAAGATTTGAAAAGATCAATGAATTTGCGTAAAAAACTCCCGACTCCCGAAACTGTGTCTCGATTATTTATAATTTTTACAGAGTCCTGAAAATAGAGCCAAAAGCGGGTAGTCTGGCTTTCGCGCGCCTTTCGTCACTCTGACATAAAAACAAAAAAAATTATTTAAACATATTAAATGTAAATATTAATGAATGAAAAAATTCATGTGATGTTGGGATACATTAATAAACAATAACCTGCAGTCAAAAAATGTTTATCCTAATTCTAACGTTGATCATGAATTTTTAAATTAATAACTTTTTCTGAATTGAGAGTTAATATAAAAATCCCTATAATTCACAACACAACAAAGTTTTTGTTTCGGGGTTGAAATTAGATGATTTTAATGTATTTCCACGTGTTAAAACCGAAAGTGACCATAAAAATTATATATTAGCTCTTGTTTTCAAGATATAGTATCATTATATTATATATATGTATATTGAGTTTTCAACAAATGAAATATTTCATCACCAACAGTTGGTACACATGTTTGTTAACATAACACCCCTCTCATCAGCTGTTCTTAAGTAGTAAACATAACCTATGTGAGTTTGTCAATTGTACGCACGTGGTTGCTATTGAAATTATCGTGTGAAGTTGATTTTTAAATTAATTTAAGTGCTGATCTGAAATGCCTCGAAAGTGTGTGAATTCTGTCGATAGCTTTTGCTATATATGTGGTGAAATAACATTTATGGCTCAGAAACGTAAAATGACACCTATCGTTAAGACAGCCTATGAACATTATTTTGGTGTGAAAGTTGGGGACCAAGATAAATCATGGGCTCCTCATATATGTTGTAATTCTTGTTCCGTCATATTGCGAGAGTGGCTGAAAAATAAAAACCGGGCAATGGCTTTTGCAGTACCTATGGTTTGGCGTGAGCCTACCAATCATACAGACGACTGTTATTTCTGCTTAACTCCTCCTTAAGCAAGGTTTATCTATGAAGAAAAGAGGAACGGTTAAATACCCTAATCTCCCATCTGCTCTTCGGCCTGTACCACACTCAGACAATTTGCCAGTCCCTTCTCCACCCCAAAACTATGAAATTTTAGAGGAAGGTGATGAAGACTGTTTAGAAGGAGCAACCCATCCTTCTACATCCTATGACCCTGATTTTGAGGTAAGCGATAGGTCTAGTGATCCGCACAGAATTAGTCAAGCAGAGTTGAGTGACCTTATAAGAGATCTTCGCTTGTCTAAGGAAAAGGCTGAGCTGTTAGGGTCAAGACTACAACAGTGGAATCTGCTAAAACATGATGTGAAAATATCTCAGTACAGACAGCGTCAAAAAGATTTGCTTCTTTTTTTTGAGAAAAAAGAAAACCTCGTAGTTTGTTCTGATGTTAATGGTTTGATGGACTGCTTGAATTTGGATCACACTCCATCTGAATGGAGACTGTTTATAGACTCTTCAAAACTAAGCTTAAAAGCTGTACTTCTGCATAATGGAAATCAGCTACCCTCTATTCCTATAGGTCATGCAGTTCACATGAAAGAAACGTATATAAATATGAAAACACTTCTCCAATCAATCAAATATGAACAAACAAGTGGCACATCTGTGGTGATCTGAAAGTCATTGCTATACTCCTAGGAATGCAATTAGGGTTCACCAAGTACTGTTGTTTTTTGTGTCTGTGGGACAGTCGGGATAGAAAATCTCACTATAAAAAAATGAACTGGCCTACACGAGACCTAAACCCTATTGAGAAAAATGTAGTTTACGAGCCTCTTGTAGATCCTAAGGATGTTCTCTTTCCCCCATTACATATTAAGTTGGGACTAATGAAAAACTTTGTGAAGGCCATGGACCAGGAAGGACAAGCTTTTAAGTACTTGAGAGCAAAGTTTCCCAGGTTGAGTGATGCTAAAGTCAAGGAAGGCATCTTTATTGGGCCTCAAATCCGTGAAATCGTAAATGATCCTGCTTTTGACATGATTTTAACAGGAAATGAAAAAAGAGCCTGGGAAGCCTTTAAGGGCGTTGTACATGGGTTTTTAGGTAACAAAAGAAATGATAACTTCACAGCATTGGTTAAAGAGCTTCTTCAAGCTTACCACCAACTTGGATGCAACATGTCCTTAAAAATTCATTTTCTTCACTCTCATCTTAATTTCTTCCCACAAAACTGTGGAGCTATGAGTGACGAACATGGAGAAAGATTCCATCAAGACATTGCCTTAATGGAACAGAGATATCAGGGCCGTTGGAATGAAGCAATGCTTGCAGACTACTGCTGATCTGTGTGTAGGGATGCTCCAGAAGTGTTTTATAAAAGACAAGCTAAACGACAGCGATCTTACAATGAATCGGATGGACTTAATTGAAATTTGGTGGTACAAACTTCTTTTATTTGTCAAAACACTAAGAATAATGTTTTTTTTTTTATTAATTTTGTACTTAAAATATTCTAAAAGAAACATAACAATATTGTTTTATGTACTTTCACTTTTCACGTATAGTATAACTACTCTTTAAGATTAAGTACTGTGTATCTCAAAATCCAGAGCTAATAAAAATTTTTCATTGTTATTTCCGTTTTTATCACCCCAAAATTAGTAGAAATTGACTAATTTAGTGTAGGAAACATTCAAAAAATATTTTTTTGTTGTGTTGTGATTATTAAACTAAAACCCTGGCATTTTTTTCCTTTGGTGAAGTAATCCGCAATAGGCAAAAAAATAGATTACCGTTGCTAAAATGAAAAAATTGTTTATTTTCTATTTTTTATTAACAATTGAAAATTATAATTTTATAAAAAATACATTACAATTTTTTTTTCATTGTTCAAATGTCTCATGGCTGAAAACTAATTATTAATTTTTTTTTTAATTTCTTACAGCTATTGTTGATAAATTTATTATAAACAAATACATTGTTTATAAGCAATTCGAATTTTTTTTTTGCATTATGTTGAAAAATGGTTTCTTAAAAATATTCTTTGTTGCTAAAAAATGCGTTTGTTGATTAACAATCGTTTTTTGCAACTACATAATTAAAATTAAGGAACCGTTTTTTTTTTTAAATCATAAATTCTATTGTTCTTTAAGGTTTTGAAAAAACTTTTTTTCTCTTTTTTTAATTGTTTATTTTAAAAAAATTGTTATAAACAATTGTTATAAACAATTTTTTTTCAATACTCTGTTCTATAATAAAAGTAACTGTGTTTTTTTTAATATCACAAAATTAAAAGTTTAATGAAAAATAGAATAAATTTAAAAAACACATAGTAACTTTCATTATAGAACAAAGTATGGAAAAAAAATTTTTAAAAAAATTGTGTATAACAAATTTTTTTCAAATAAACAATTAAAAAAATAATAAAAAACATGTTTTTCCAAAACCTTGAAGAACAATAGAATTTATGATTTAAAAAAAAACGGTTCCCTAATTTTAATATTCAGTTGCAAAAAACGATTGTTGATTAACAAACGCATTTTTGAGCAACAAAGAAATTTAAGGTGTGAAAGTGACCTAGTGAATAAATGCTTGTGTTTTTAAATAGTTTATCTTGTGAAAAAAAGGCTGAAAAGTTGCCTTTTTTTGAACTTTGAAGGGCCGTAACTTTTTGAATAAGGTAGAGCACCGCTTTTTTCTTTCGGATTCGTAATCTACGTATCAAAATACGTAAGTACAATCAAACATTTTTCTAAATTGCCGGGTGCCCTCAAAACGAATATTTAGCCTGTTCTGAAATGAAATGTACCTCCATAATAGCAATGACTGGACTGACTGAGACTTCAAAATGCAACCCACCTCCGCGCAGTCAGGTCGCATACTTCTGCGAAGTTATCTGCCGCAGTAGTAGACGAAACGTTTGGCACTCAATTTACATTCTGCCAGGGCCTACCGGCTCGGATTTTATTCTCCAAATAACAAATAACTAAATATCTATCTACTTATCCAACAAAAGTATTTGAAAACATTCTCAAAAAAACCTGCTAGAGGATTTCTTTTTCCGATAACTGTTTTCTGTAGTCCGATTTTCATATATGTTCACAGGCATTAAGTAATCACTCTTTTTTTAATTTTTGAATTTCTAGGCACTCTGATTTTTGTCTATTCAAATACCTATAAAATAGTTACATAACGTTGTTTAAATTAACTATGGGATACCAAAGAATACAAAGCCCATACAGCTCAGAAGTGGCCTATTCGTGTCACCTACCCTGACCACCAGAGGGCAATGACAGTACGATGTCAGTATTTATTGTGAGTATCAACAAAAGAGTGTCATAACAAACCAATCCCGTTTTCAATCTATTTGAATTTTGGCGTACAACCCAACTTCTACATGATCCGGATGACTGGTTGTCAGCAGAGTAAAAACCCAATTCTGTTGATAGTACTGCTATCGCCCTCTAGTGGTCAGAGTAAGTACAATACTCTTTTCGCCATCTAGTGGCCAGGGTTTGTACTACACATTTCAGATGACACAAAAATGCCACTTCCTACTTTATGGGTTCTGTATTCTTTGCGGATAGGTATGCATTGTCTTGTTTCTACCAGTGGCGAGATGGCAGCACTATGAATCAAATTGACAGTTGCAAGCTCAATACTGTTGAAGTATTGTGTGTTGTCAAATCAAGGAATCGAAATACCGTATCTCCTTGTACACTAACGACAATACAATATCAATAATTATGAGAAAAGTTGAACATACATGGCATATACATAGTTTGTCCCTTCACTCCAGTATGTGTGTACTGTTTCTCTTATCGAAATGAGGTAAAGGAATCAAGATATTGAGAAATGTATAGTATAAAGTTTCCAGAACCCAATTCATTCAACATTTTGATACAATTTCGCAATAAATAGGGAACCAAATAGCAGAGTAACGCATCAAAATCATATTTTTCGAAATGAATGTCATATATTACATATCGAATTCTGACCCTCTCCATTTTCAGTTAGAAATTCCATCTTACTATGAGGATATTCTTTAAATCTTAAAATTTCCTCAAATTATTTCGACCAAATTTCATTTTTCTAAAACACAAATATTTTCTTTCAAATAGAATACTTCATGATATATAACATATGATCCGTCCCTTAGTTTTCGGAAGCAGTATTAGATATTGGACCACAAAATTCACGATATATTATAGACCTTCAGGAACGAAAACTTTGTCTACTGAACAGACTTACTAAACAATTTTTGGTGGTGAACTGAACATTTCCTTGCTCGGTACGATGAAGCAAATATTTTGTCCCAAGAGGTCTCAGCGTTTTCATTTTGACGAGGCTATGATTTCTCACAAAAAATTGTTATTATTAAATGTAATCAGGCGAACATTTAGAATTGATTACAAATAAATTGAAAAGGGTATGTGTAACTCTTCCAATGGAAAGAAGAAATCAATTCATAATAAAATGAACTCCCAACAAAGTTGTGTAGATCATGCAAAGAAGAAAAAGTCCTTCCAAAACAACTACTTAAAATTGATTACACGAAAGATAAAATACTTTTGAAACAAATACTTTTATAAGAACAATGAATTAAACGAAAAATATTTTTTCCTATTCTTACTTCTTACATTCGTAATAGAATTGAATCAGATATCATTCACAGGATTGCTACACAATATAGTATATGGTAGAGGTGAAATTTCACTTACATGGAACACTGTCATCCTGAATGACAGAAATCGAGGTTTCTGAATGAGACGACGTGGAAATTTCATAGGGAACTTGATTACCTGAACTTGAAACTGTCCATCGATTGTAGTGGAGCGACAGCTGATTAACAGAAAAACAAAGTTTTTAACAGAAAATTACTTATGCTCCGAAAAGTTACGATTTAATCAACAGTCGAATAATTTTCCATATATTCAGTGTCAATGCACATCATATGAGTTTTATGGATGGAGATTCGTCGATATGATTCGAAAATATTTCTCATGCTCATTTATTAACACAATAAAAGAACGAGATTTTGATGTCCGTTTGGGGTTTTCATTCTGGTTTCAAGGAGAGAGAGAAGAAAATGTAAAGTTTCCGAATAAAATTTTATGGACAGATGAGGCAACGTTCTCTTCAAATGGAACGGTAAGTTCTCAAAATTGCCGAAGGTGGGCCCAAGAAAATCCCAATATCACAGTTGAATGTGGTGATCAGTATTCCTTTAAAACTAATGTATGGTGTGGGATACTTAACGACCAAATGATTGGGCCATTTTTCTTTAGGGAAAATTTATCATCCGTCGGTTATCTCAACCTTTTAAATAATGAGGTTGATGAAGTTTTAGATAACATGCCTTTAAATATTAAATACGACCTATGGTATCAGCTTGATGACACACCAATACATCACACGGTTGCTGTAAAACAGTCCCTCCAACAAATGTTCAGAGGCAAAGTTATTGGACGTAACTGGAAACATTATTGGCCACCTAGATCACCCGACTTGACGCCTTTAGAATTTTTCTTGTGGGGTTACCTGAAACAAAAAGTGTACCGAAGTAGACCATTTACTGACATACATTATCTGGAAAATACCATTCGCGAGTGCTGGGCAAATATGAATCCCCGATTTATTAAAAATGCAGTTACAGATGTCAGTAGAAGGACCATAATTTGCATTGAACGTGGAGGACGACATACTGTCAAACACTATAAGTGTTTGACAACCTCATTTAGATCAATAAGTAATTTTTTGTACCCATTTGTATTTTCTATAATATTATTGTTGTTTAAAATTTATAATAATGATAATAGTTCTATCGAAATTATTTGCATTTTTTTTAGTTGCCTCTGCTTTTTCGAAATCAAAGGTTTGTTTAAGAAAATAGCCAAGTGATTGAAACTTTGCACCAGTCATGTTAAAATTTTTAAAGCAAATTTTTAATTCCTCTGTAAAAATGTCCGTATGAGTAAAAATTTATCAGAAAAGTTAAACTCCACGATGAGTTTGTTATGTATACATGAATTAATGACAATTAACCGAACTTGTTTTATAAAATAAAGGGAATATCTGTCAAAAATAAGCAAAACGTTAACTTTATCCAAGTTGCATAAAATTTGGCATATGGATATAAAATTGCCGTGGACACAACTTTTTCAAGTAACTTTTTGTTAAATTCGATATATAAATGCACTTTTTCATTTTTTTTCAAAAAAAAAGTTGTATTTGACAAACACTGAACGTCAGTGGGTCGCAGTTGGCCGCATCAAGTTAAATTCAAAGCACAAACAAGTGCCGAAGTTAAACTTCATTGAAACTTTTCGAAAAAAAAGTTTCCCATATGGTGCGCACTTTAATGATGACACTGTATACTATAACGTTTCCTAACTCTTTTCTTGAACTATAGCAAGAAAACGGTACATGTGTCTAGTGGGAATGACTAGCTCTCGATTTGCGGAGGCAAAGGTTGAGTCCGGTTTTTGATTTTTTATTGAAATTCAATTATCAGTGCTGAAAAGGGTAACCAAATTGAAAGCTCTCATTTGGACGCCATGTACAGAGGTTTCTAGAAATACTGTACCTTTTTTCAACATTTGTACAGTAGACCAACTTAGTTACAGTGAGATGGGAGACACTTAAGGCATACCAATGAAACAAGAAATATGGTTAACTTGTTTCGAAAGGGTTTGCATCCTCAACCTTGAAATGAATGAATAATCAAGAATATCAAATCAGTATTGAGTACAAATTGTAACTGTATGGAGAAATCGAAGTGTCAATGTTCTGAAATTTTCTACTCTCTTTTCATGATGGCTTAATAGGAATGATAACAGCATACAGGGTCTAACCCTAGAGTTTAATGCACGAAACCTTACAACTTCTGATCGAAAGCCTGTTTCCAGACACCGTCAAGGAAACTCAAGGCTGTTTTACACTCCTCCAAATAGACTTCTGGGTGTCTTGAGATCTCCAGCAGTAGCCACCTCGAACATCTGTTCAGCCAATTGTGTCCATTTGATCCAATTTATTCCTGTTTTTATTTCAACACGCATTTATTAGCTTCACCTGTATTTATGTTTGTTTGTAACTCTCCTTGCTTTATCTATTCGCGGGCAGATGACGCTGTACGTAACATCTTTGATATATTGACATTATTGCTTGTTCTATTCGCGGGCAGATGGCGCTGTACGTAATCTCCTTCATATAATTCGAACTCACTTTGCATGTATTTCTTCGATTGAAATAGGTATTTTTTTATTAATACGCGCGCCTGCTGCCTTATTTGTAACCCTCCTTTGCGCGCCTGCTACCTTGGGCTTAGTAGCTGATTTTCAGGCTCCCTCTCCGGAATCGGAAAATATCAATGGTCATTTTTCTAAACAATAAACGGCTGATTGATACCAAAGTTTAGATAAAATAAATATAGTTTAAAAAGACTAAAAAACACGCTTTTTTAGCAAACGAAACTAAAAAATTAAAGATAAATATAGTTTAAAAAACTTGAAAACGCGCTTCTAAAGACAATCGAACAGAAAAGTTTAAAAAGTTTTTTTTAAAAGCTTAAAACAATAACGAATGAAAAATAGTTTTTAGTTCGATGTTCTTTAAAAGCGTGTGTTTTGTTTTTTAAACTATATTTATTATACTATTAGTGGTTCTTACACTATTATTGGTTTTTATGTCTTTTATGATTTTGCGATTTGCCTGGCAGAACTATAATATCCTAATAATAAAACGATTAGTTAAAATTGACGATTTTAAAATGTGATTTTATATAATCCACTTCTGAATTGAAATATCTATGAATACCTCAAAAGATGGAATTTAGTCTCATGGATGATTCTGAAAAATCTAAATCACCCCTACGTGTTCTCTATACAAAGTCAGGCACAAAAAAGAGCCTTTCAAATCTCCATCCTGCATACATAAAATCGGTATTGGTTCAAAGTTCAAGTAATTCTACCACCTGTTACATTAATCCCTTCAGATATATACCTACACAAAGTCCACCGATTCTAAGTATGACATTACTGAAAGTAGATATCTGTCTCTCTCCCCCACTTCTCACTCTATATACTCCACACTACACTATATGTTATATTATAGTTTGATAGTACCCAATCAAAAACATTAATTGTTTCTTGGGACGACAAACTGAATTGAAAAAAATAAATACAACAATATATTTGTGAGTGAGCAGGACCGTATTTGAATACTTGTAAATAAGGCTCATTAGGTCATCAAGAGAGTTTTGTTTATATTTTTTGAGTTTAATTTTATCGACATTTGATGAATATGTATTGTGACAGTAAATCATTCGACTCATATATTTATTATTATAAGATAAAACCTGATTGTTCATCTGAGGAAGATATATTACTACTATTACTATTACTATATATTGTGATTATAGTAAAATGGAATTTCATTCATGTTCAAATTGTATCAAGCTATTGCATATTTTATATATTTCTCTTTTTCTCTTCGTCACTTTTTCAAAACATCAGATCCCACAAAAATCGATTTAAATCAGTCACTCATACCACAACAAGACAAAGTAGGACCGTTATATAACAATCACCTGAAACGCAGATATTTCATGGCATAATCGCGAAATAATCAAGCCAAGGTCGGTTAAAGTTCTTTCACTTTTGACACTGAATTTCTCTTTCATAATACTCCATACAGACAATTTCGCTATTTATCTTCGTAGAATGAAATAGCACTCAGAAAACACGCTTAGATTTGTTTACAACTCGTTATTATAATTTGTTGTTTCTGGAGCAACGGAAATTTGAGAAATTAATCACCAACGGATATATTTCCGATTTCATAAAAATAAGGAATGTTGTTTCAATTCGTTGCTTTCTATCATGGTGATGGGGGACTTTTCAGTGATGTTTATCTCAGGTGCATGAGTTTTATCGATTACAAACCATTGAATTGAAGTAAACTGAAAAAGGGAATTTTAAGGTGAGATTAGTTTTTTGGGAAACAAATATTTTTGGTTTTCTACCTTTCCATCACTAAACAAAAAATGTAGAAACTTCCACAAAATGGAGTAAAGAAACTAACTACAATGAAAATTATTTATTGAAATATACAGAGGGTATCTTAAATGATGTAAGTAATCTCAGGTGATGATTACTTGTCATATTTTATGAAAAAAGTTCATATGAACTTATGTAACGAGGTAACTTAGATCACAAACAATTAAATTATTTTTCCAATGAAGTGCATTTGAATGAAAGGTTATCTTCAAACACGCTTTTTTATTGTAAGAAAGCTACTTTTCGGGTTCTTGACCGTGGTTCTGCCTGTTGTTTCGTCTACTACTGCGGTAGACAGTGCTTGAGTTGTTGTTTTTAACGCAGCAACTACAAAGGTGGCATTTGACTTCGGTTTTTCATTATTATTGGTGGGTGCGGCTAGGTTTTCCTTGATTGGATTACCCAACCTTGTTTGTGTACAACCAAGGATCGGAACCCAGATTTTATTAGTGTACATTGTTTCTTCTTCTCTATTGAAATCATTCCTCTGTTTTTGAATCTCTATAACTTTGAAAATACAATAATTGTTGATTATATTGAAGACAAAAACGATAACAATAAAAACAAAAATAAAAATTAATTGGCGCTCCGGGGCGACTTCATCGATTCCAGTTGCGCATTTGCTTTTTCAGCTGCAGGAAAACCCGGAAAAACCTGCAGCACCACATCATCTAAAAATCTTGATCTACCAATGTCCTCTCTCTCATAAAACAAAATGTAGGGTGTCTCCAGAGGCTCCAATAGATTCAATACATCGCCAGAACACTTCGTGACACGACTATCGTCAAACTTAAACCAGGTCGTTTCGTTTATGACCAATGAGTAATAATGGCCAGATTCAACGCCAGAACAATAGTGAACAAAGACTGCATGAATATTATAATAGTGGAATGCTAGATTGAAATGTTCATCTATTTCTAACCTTCGAAAGAGTTTCTTACTTCCGTCAGATGTTGAGTCTTGTTTGAAGATTGCTAAGGAATTGTTAAATGACGTAAACGGCGATCCAGATTTACTTGAAAAGGTCACAACTGGTGACGAATAAGGGGTGTGTGGTTATAACATCGAAACCAACATCCAAACGTTCCAATGAAAGAGCCCAGGAGAGTCAAGACCAAAAAAAACACGCCAAGTTCCATCAAATGTCAAAGTTTTCTCATGGTTGTACTGTCAATAGGGAGTTTTATGATGTGGAAATTCTGGCATTGTGACATTGAGCATTGTGGAAAAAAATTATGGCTTTTGCATCAGGATAGTGCACCTGCTCACTCGTAGTTACTTGTTCGTAATTTTTCGACGAGAAACAACACGGTAATGATGCCTCAGCCACCGTATTCACCAGATTTGACCCCATGCATATTTTTCCTTTCCCCATGATTGAAGATACCCATAAAAAGACGCGTTTTGCGATAATTGAGGAGATAAAAACCGAATCGCTGAGAGAACTCGAGGGCATACTGAAAAATTCATATCAGAACTGCTTAAAGGATTGGAAAAATCGCTAGCACGAGTGTACTATATCTGAAATGGACTACTTCGAAGATGACAAAACAGAAATTGATGAATAAATGAATGTTTTTTAAAAAAAGTGATAATTCAACTTATTTTTTCAACAGACCTCTTATACGTGTTTTTGGCCTATTATTTCTGTATAGAAATATCGATTCAGGTTGAAATTCCTCATATTTTATTTTTTTCATCATTGTTTCTTTTTGAAAATACTTCATTTTATTTTTCGTAATCGAAGTCGCCCTGCATTTCCACCTTTCACTTCGACAATGCTCATTATTTTCCATGAATTCTGATTGTTGTTATTGTTTTCATCACAAAATGTATCCATTTGTTTACGTTTGATTTACTTTAAAATGATTTTTTGCAAACAACAGTTCATAATTGTTTTCGTGTCCCATTTGTTGAAAGCATTTTATTTGTTTTCAAAGTTTGACAATAAACACGGTCATATTTTTCTGCCTATGGGCAGAAATATATGGACGTTTTTATTGTCAAACTTTGAAAAAAAATTAAATGTAATCAATTTTTCTGTTCATTGAATAACAACAAAGTGATAAACCCAAATTCAAGGCAACTATATCCAAGTATTATGACGGAAACTTTGTGCAAGTTTCTTCATTGGGACCATTATTGCAGACGCAGCTTTAAGTAATCAAGTGATCACCCACAAATAGGTTAGTATAGAATAAATTGATTATTGATTCAAATCATTTATTTCAATAATATGTATCTCTCGTTCAAATATGGAGCAACCTCAAATTGAATTTTTCTTTTTTTCGTGTATTTATTCGATTTCTGTTCGTTGAACTTCTTTATCAGCGAAATAAATTCAATGAAGTCGATGGAAATAGTAAATTTAGGTTTTTCGACATGTTATTCCATGAGATTGAATGAATATTCCCTAAAATAGGTAAATCCGTGCTACTTTCAATATTTACCCATAGAACACTGAAATAAATTTCCATATTTATTCAGTAGTATAGTTTGTCTGATCAATATGACCGATAACAACTTCTATATTCAGAGAAGATCCGCCACTCAGATGGTAGCTCTGCTACCTCAGCTGGTTCCAATTAATTGGAAAATCTACAATCTTCAAGAATCATTTGTTCATTCTTTGATTTTATTTATGCCTCATTACATAGTTCTAACTCTCATCAACAAGCATCTGAATTTAATTATATTGATGATTGTTCACTTAATTTAGTTAAGTTCATCAGACCCATTTTCATCGGAAGAAGCAACAAACGTGAAACGCGATTTAATCAACAATTTCTAAACACCTCTACGAGTAACTTATGTGCAATGTATTTCATTAGAATGGATGCATTCATTGCTTTCAAGTTCTGTGAACCATGTTAAAAAGCTGCCCAACATACTGAACCCTAAAAATATGTTTATTTTTCTAGTGAATTCAAAAATTTATAAACAAGATACTCAAAGAAGCCATAGGAATCTATTTTTTCAAGGTCAAGATACAAGCACCTCAGGAGAATCCTTAAGGTGCTCTTAGAGCGGTGCCTGTGCGAAAGTAGTGATTCAAGTTGGATTTAAATCACTCGAGATTAAGTCTTCTCGTGAAAAACTATAGAAGAGAGACAACTCTACAATCTTTCCTCGATGTTTCAGAATATCAAGGTTGCAAGTGATGTTCGCGTCTCCAATCTAGCGTATGGCTCTTTTCTGGATGAAATCCAGCAGCTTCAGGGTATTTTTGGGGACAGAGCTCCATATATGAGAACAATACTCCAAAGAAGTTCTAATCTGAGCTTTATGAAACAGCAAAAGTTGCTGAAGCGTGTTCAGTTTTCTGTTTTAGAACAGTGTTCCAGGCTTTTAACAAGCAGCCTTTGTAATTCCAACGACATGATTGTGCTAAGACATATTGGTGTCTATTTTAACCACCAATAAAACGTATCGACGTAGAAAGCGGAATTGTCTGACCTGACATTATTATATCCGGTTCGGAAATGTTTATCTTTTTCAAGAGAACCGATGCCTGGGTTTTTGTGGTATTGAATCGAACATGGTTATTTTCACCCCTCATCAAGATATGCAACCTCTTGCTGCTGGTCAAGATGTGCATCCGTAGTCGATGTCCTGGAACCCAAATGAAATGACGAGACAAGTGTACTGTTGTCAGCAAAGCATTTTATTGGATTCTTGTTTTTTCCAATAAGTCGTTGATATACAATAAAAAGAGGGTTGGAAGCAATATTGATCCCTGGGGATCCCTGGGATCAATATTGCTTGACGGCTACTTGCAGGAAACATTCTTCAAGGAAGCTGGAGATCCATACACAAAACAGATCTGACAAGCCATGGCATGGAAGTTTGGCCAACAAACCCTCATGCTACAAACGGTCAAAGCCTTAGAAATATCCAGCGCAACAGCTCTTGACTCTCCAAAATATATTATGAATTCTGCAAATACAATAAAACAAAACAAGAAAAGAAGATATCACTACACAGGCGCCTTCGCCAGCAACAACTGGCAATGAATTACATAAATTTTCTCTCAGAGAAATAAATAAAACGGTAATAATTAGATCTTCCATGATACAATATCAGTTGTTGTCATATCGATATCAGATTCTCCTCATTCGTAGTAAAAATATTTCAACTTCGTATTGAACTTTTGAGAGAATTTTTTTTCACCAGAAGATGAACTGTCAGGAACAGTCGAGTGTGGAGTTCCTCAGGGCTCAGTGCTGGGACCAATTTTGTTCTTACTGTATTTTAACGACTTAGTAAATATTACAACCGACGGTTCTTTCACAATCTTTGCTGATGACACTACCATTCTATGGTACGATAAAGATGCTGATAACTTGCACTCAAAAATAGTTTTATGGATTACAAAGATCAAAGAGTGGTGCGATGCTAATTTACTCTCCTTCAATATTAAAAAAACTAACTGCGTATCATTCCACTGTGCTTTGCCGGATATCCCTCTGGGTGATGGTGCAATAAGAAATAATGCATGTAATGAGTTTCTAGGGGTGCACACGGATGGGGAACTAAACTTCCAGCATCATGTTAGACAGCTAGGTTCAAGGATCGCCTCGGGTGGTTATGCACAACGCATCGTTGTAAATGAACTAGGTACAGCAATGCAGGTTTATCATGCCTTGATCGAATAGCACATTCGATATGGAATCGCTTTCTGGGGAGTCTGTAATCAAGTACATTTTAACTCAACCTTTGTTCTTCAAAAACGTGCAGTTCGCTATCTTTGTAAGGCGGCTACCAGGGTATCTTGTAAAGAACTATTGAAAACTCGTAAGTTGTTAACTGTGCCCTCATTGTTCATTCTCGAAACTGCCTGTCTAGTATATAAAAACAAAACACTTTACAAGTTCGCTGATGGAATCACCCGCCAGAGAAATGACAAAAAACTTCCAATCCCAAAAACAAATTCAATAAAAAATTCATGCATATTCAGGGTGTCCCTGGACTTCCTCTTTTCCTCTCGGGAATGTATAGATGGGGTCAAAATATCACCAGTACTTCATATAACTTTTTTTCCTAAAAGTCTTCGTAACCAAGTTACGGTCCCTCGAAGTTACAAAATGAAAAATGTTTTTCTTTGATAACTTTTCAAGTGAATATTCCAAATCATCCAAATTTTGGTAATTGACTAAACAAATGAATTCCGTCGATGAGCTTTCATGCAGGAGTCAGTTGTTTTGCTACAAAGTCAGGAACGGACTACCCCCGATGGTCCACACCCCAAAACTTTGAAATGACAGATATTTTTCAATATTTTTCAACAAATTAAGGTTACTTAGACAATTTTATGAACAAAAGTACTCGTGTGGAAAGTCGATCGGAGCAACGAGTCTTGATAAAAATGTAGTTTCACTCGACGACATCAAACCCGCTCGTCCACCATTATTTGAAATGAATAATTATCAAAGCAGAAATAATAATGATAACGTTAATTCAACAACATTTATCCTGAGATGTCTACCATTATTCGAAAATATTAGTTTTCAAGGAAAATGGAAATGATAGGTAAAATGTTCATAACGAATTTTTATAATGCAAACACGTTTAACTAACGAAACTCAAGAGCCTCAAGAGTAAACAGAAATGAAAAATCCGCTACAGAAACTGCTCAATATGACCACCTTCTCTCTCTATACATTTTCTTAGTCTGCGAAGACACCCTCTCTGTACTTGAAATAGCATTCCAGGGTCGTTTCGTATGGCTTCACAATGTAATGTTATTCTATTCAACAATGCATCTCTTGTGTGAATAGGTGTAGCGTAAACAAGGCTTTTTAGATGCCCCCACAGAAAGAAATCCAATGGATTTAAATCCGGAGACCGCGATGGCCTTGAATATGGCCCACCTCTACCAATCCATCTATTGTGGAAAATATGGTTCAGATGGTCACGCACAATCAAACTAAAATGAGGAGGAGCGCCATCATGCATAAACCACATATCTCTTCGGGTTTGCAATGGAACATGTTCCAAAAGTCCATTCAAATCGTTCTGAATGAACTCCAAATAACGTTCTCCATTCAATCGGTCCTGTAGAACGAATGGTCCTATAAGATGGTTTCCTATGATACCAGCCCAAACATTCACGTTGAATTTCCGTTGGTGTTTGGTTTGCAATATCCCATGGGGATTTTCTTCGGCCCATATATGGAGATTATGAGAGTTGATAACTCCATCTCTACTGAAACCTGCTTCATCAGTGAATAAAACTCGATTCATAAAAGTCATATCCTCTCTTTGCCTATCCATGAACCAATTGGCATATTTCAGTCGTGCTGGAAAATCTTGAGGTGTCATGGCATGTACCTTCTGGATGTGAAATGGGTGGAGCAGTTGTTCCCTAATTATTCTATGAATAGTGGACTTGGATGTATGGAACTGTTCTGATAGATTTCTGATGCTCATTGAAGGATCATCAGCGACGGCTTCCAAAATATTTTCCTCCAATACAACGGTACGTACAGTCCTAGGAGCGCCCTCACCACCTCGTTTTGGCAATAATTAATTTGAGCACAACGTGCTCAAATTAATTATCAATTATTACATACCTGTCTCCCTCAAGCTGCGATCGACACGCTCGAATGTTTCTCTTGACGGTACCGTTCGATTGGGAAAATGCTCAGAATACAGACGACGAGCTTCTGCAGCATTACAAAATGCTCGTCCATAAAATACATGCATATCTGCATATTCATTGAATGTAAACTGTTCGGCCATATCAAAAAAATTCAAAATATCCTATAGAATATTGACAATACAATGATAGTCATATGACAACGCACCACTCAACAAAACAAAATCGCATTCCAGTTTCTCATTTTTTATCAAAACTTTCTAAAAGGTTTTTTTGTCAACATCTGTGAAAGAAATGGAACATAATTATTCCCTGGATATTTTTCACCTGATCATGTGCAGCCGTTTTTGTAGTTCATTCGTTTGCTTTTTATCAGTATAGTAAATATTTTTTCCGATGTGCGTTTTTTCAGCTAAATTTAGATTCGTGTTAAAGAATTTCTCCCATAAAATTATAATTATCAGTGAAACTCCTCAACAGTTTAGCTGTGAAGAAGAATTTGAAACATTCGAATGTTGAGTTTCATGAGATTCAGATAACTGGTCAACACAAAACGTGATTATTCCACACGTATTATGTACATACAAAATATGGAATGAATTCGATATTTCATAGTAGAGTAGCTTGTCAGTTTGAAAACACCACGAATCTACAGAACTTGATATTTCTTTTGAAAAAATATCTGCTATCACAATTGTGACTTAAACTTCCATATAGGTACTGTACTTTCTGTTTACGACTTCATTTTAGCATACTTTGTATTATTCCTGTTATAAATGTTGTTGAAATAACGTTATCATTATTATTTCTGCTTTGATAATTATTCATTTCAAATAATGGTGGACGAGCGGGTTTGATGTCGTCGAGTAGAACTACATTTTTATCAAGACTCGTTGCTCCGATCGACTTTCCACACGAGTACTTTTATTCATAAAATTGTCCAAGTAACCTTATTTTGTTGAAAAATATTGAAAAATATCTGTCATTTCAAAGTTTAGGGGTGTGGACCATCGGGGGTAGTCCGTTCCTGACTTTGTAGCAAAACAACTGACTCCTGCATAAAAGCTCATCGAAGGAATTCATTTGTTTAGTCAATTACCTAAAATTTGGATGATTTTGAATATTCACTTGAAAATTTATCAAAGAAAAACATTTTTCATTTTGTAACTTCTAGGGCCCGTAACTTGGTTACGAAGACTTTTAGGAAAAAAAGTTATATGAAGTACTGGTGATATTTTGACCCCATCTATATATTCCCGAGAGGAAAAGAGGAAGTCCAGGGACACCCTGTATAACACTGCCAAAATATTCAGTCATCTGCCAACAGAAATAAAACATGCTGAAACATATGCTGTGTTCAGAACAAAATTGAAAACTTCTCTTCTGGATCTGGCTTTATATAGTATTACGGAATTTTTTGAGACAGTGTTCACTGACGTCTAACATCAGTTCAGTATGTTATATGTTATATGTGTTATTTAATTTATTTATCTTAATACTTAGTTATAACCAATTGAAAATTAAATTAATTGATAGTCCTATATTTTATTGACAATATCATGTGAACCATGATATATCAAGTTTTATGAATATCTACACTTTGTCGATAAGATTATTGTATCTTCAGACAATAAAGTATATTTATTATTATTATTATTATACTTGAGAAAAACGTACAGAGCTGAGTA
Source organism: Leptinotarsa decemlineata (assembly GCF_025532065.1). Classification (NCBI taxonomy): domain Eukaryota; kingdom Metazoa; phylum Arthropoda; class Insecta; order Coleoptera; family Chrysomelidae; genus Leptinotarsa; species Leptinotarsa decemlineata. The sequence goes on from NW_027412674.1 coordinate 13,767,387, forward strand.
TGTTTCATTAAAAGTGACACTTTTTCACAGTACATAAACTGTTCAAAAAATATAGTGTATGTTCAAATTTCACGGGCTACGTACATTCGATTATCAATTTTCAAATGTTGATACACTCGTTTCGGAAAAATGTTCACATAAAAGTATTTTGCGTGTTCGGCGATTTTCTGCTTTCGAAAGAAAATGTTCGAATAATTTGCATCAAATTCTGTATAAAACATGTAATTGAGAAAATTGACGGTAGCATCAAGTGCTCAAAGACGTTCGAAATGTTGACAGTGGCATATGGTGATTGTACTCTGAGTCAGAAAAATGTTCTCAAGTGGTACAAGCTTTTCCCAGAAGATCGAGAAGTAGTGAATGACGATGGTCGCCCTAGACCCCTCAATACATCAACAACCGATGAAAATGTTGAGGAAGTGATGAAAATATTAATGAAGAATCGTCGAATCACTATTAGAGAAGTTGCTGAGGATGTCAGCATATCGATTGGCCCATGCCATGCAATATTTTCTTTAATTTTGGGTATAAGGCGTGTGGCAGCGAAGTTCGTTCCAAAATTGGTGAATTTTGACCAATAAAAACCGTCGCATGAGCACCGCTCAGAAATTTTTGGGTGAGAAACTGGAACGACTGGGATTTCGTAGCAGAATCTTTAGCATAATCAAAAATCAGCTAGATGATTGAAAACGTATGGTAGAAGTGAACAAAATCCGTAGCACAGAAAAAACTGTTCGATTTGGAGTACCCCAAGGTACTGTTCTAGGACCTGTCTTGTTTCTTACTTACATAAACCATTTACTGAAAATAGGTTCCATAGGCACTGTTTTTCCTTTTGCTGATGACACGGCACTCATTTATGACGATAGATCGTGCGTATATATATATATATGTAAATACGGACAAGAACTTACAATGTAATACCCACTATATTCTTCACTTCATTGCTGCTTGAACATTGACCCTTCACCCAGTTACTGAAAGTTTGAAATTTTTCCTAAGCTAAAACTCCTCAAAGACATGCGTTTCCGAAATTTTTATGATGTTACTTTTTTAAAAAATTGCAAATGTTAAGCAGAAACTCCCCAAAGTCAAGCTACGTTTATTTTACCAAACTCTTCTTACCTCAATAATGTTTTGAATTTTTGTCTATATTGTAGTTCTGTATTTTTGTCTATATTATTATCAGTTTTTTTCACCGTAGTGTACGCTGGTCAGGCCCTATTCCCCCGAAGCCCCGACACATTCGGGAGGGCGTGCCAACATTATCAACCAATGACCACTCCCCACACCGTGGGGTAAGTGATCATTGAGTCCGAGAATCATGTGCCCTGAGTAAGCGCAGTGAGCCAAGAATGACAGCCTTCTGCATCTGTGCGGCTAAGATTTCTGCCTTACTGCGGCAAGCCGATTTTGAGATTCGAGAGTAGAAAGGACATCATTCCACCAAGAACTCCAATAATCAGAACAACCATCTTGACAAAGTGATCTGGATACAGTCTGCGGAGTTCGAAGAGAAAATCTCGATAATTTATCCGTTTTTCCTCCTCTTTTATGGCGATATTCGTCTCGCCAGGAGCTGAAAACTCCACGACAAATATCGTTTTGGCTGGTGGTCGAGAAGGACTACATCAGGCTTATTAGCTTTCATGAGCCTGAGGGTGGGGAACGAATAATTCCAATAAATTCGGCACTTCTCGTTTCCTACAACGGATTCAATATCCCCCGGAGCGTAGGGCAGCACCGGTGTCTCGTCAATACCGTAAGAGTGCAGTAGATGGTGATATAGCACTTCTAAGGGCCGCGTTATGTCGATGGAGTCAGCCCGAGACCGCATATGCTGGACATGCTGATAGCAAGTGCAGGAACCTCTATACCCATCACGCGATTGCAGTAGACTGAGGTGTTGAAGACATCATCCTGGCAAGCCATGATGAACCCCTCAGTTTCCGACTTCAGCTCACTCGACCTGAGAAAAGCGAACGTCAGGCTCTTTGATAAGCCAAGGTGTTCAATGTAAGGTGATCTCTGCGGCTTTTATCTGAGCTTTTTGCTGAACGGGTTCCAACTTGGTGACAGAGTTGTGGTCACCTCGTTCAGAGTCGAAAACTATACCGAGTTCATCAGCTGCTCGGGCAGCTGCCCTAAGGAGAAATGTTCCAATTCCTGCTCTCTCATGGTCACGGACCATGCAGAGAAGGGGATCCGAATTCCCGACGACTTTACAGGCTGTATCCAATACCATTCTGTCATGTAGACACTCCAAACTCAAAAGTCCACGGCCTCCCTGTTGTCGGTCGAAGTACAACCATGGAACGGATGATTTGGGATGCAAACTCCTATAGAGATGCATCATTTTTCGGGTCTTTACGGTCAAGTTGATACAGCTCTTCCCGTGTCCATTTCACAACACCAAACGAGTAGAGTAAGATTGGAACGGCAAGCATATTTGTTGCAGCAACTTTGTTCTTCCCCGACAGTTCCGATGACCAGATCTGTCGAAGTTTATGCTGATACTTGCCGCGGAGAGAGTTTTTCACTGCTGTTACCTCTTGTGAATGGCGTTGTTCCACCCCGAGGTAAGTATACGTCTCTCCGGCATCCAGATAGTGTAGGATGCTTCCATCTACGAGCTGCACATCCTCTCCGTAGTCCCCGCATCGTCCTCTTTTGAGATGAACCATTGCACATTTATCTATCCCGAATTTCATACTGATAACATGCGTGTACTCTTCCACCACCCTCAAGGACTGATGGAGATCCTTCTCTCCAGAGGCATAAACTTTAAGATCATCCATATAAAAGAGATGGGTGACCTTGTGCCTCCGGTTTCCGGGGGTGCCACAGTTATACCCTCGAGTATTTCTAAGCGCAATGGCTAATGGCAATAGATGCAGAAGAGAAGGGAACTGAGGGAATCACCCTGAAATACACCCTTTCTAAAAGTGACCCACCCTGTTTGGACTCTTGCTTGTCCAGATGTTATGGTGAAGCGAGTTCGCCAAAGTGGTATCGGTTGTTCAATGTATCTCACTATGTTGTCGGGTACCGCAAGGCATCCGAGCAAATGCAAGATGAGCTCATGCGAAATTGTATCAAATGCCTTACCGTAATCGATCCAGGCCATAGAAAGGTTACGCTTATATTGTATCGAGTCCTGCGTTACACATCTATCGATGAGCAGGTTCTCTGTACATCCAGCGACTCCTCTCTTCGACCCTCTCTGCTCATATATCCGTTCGAACACTCTGTCAACTGCGGTGAGTATTCGTGTGTATTAGATGCTTGTAAACAACTTATAACACGAATTCAAACATGTAATCGGTCTGTAATTCTTAGGAATCGACAAATCTCCCCTTTTGGGGATAGGAACGGTCCGCCCCTCGACAAACCAATCCGGAATCGGCTGCTCTCCGTCCAGCCAAGAGTTTGATAACTATGGCCAGATGGCGGTGGTTACCTGGTACTTTTTTCCACCAATAAGTGTTCAGCCCATCTGGGCCTGGAGCAGCAAAGTTCTTGGAACCAACAAGGACCCTTCGAACGTCATCTGGGGTTATCGGGTTGCGCAGTTCATTGAGTTCAGGCTGTCGAAGCTCTCTGTTGAAAGCTTCGAACTGCGCTAGGGCTGAAGTGTCTAAATTTAGTGGCTGCGGGTGTTCATAGATATCCTTCCAGAAGGATTCCACCTTATCAGTGGTCGGCGGATTATCCACAACACGTGAAGGCTCTTGGAATAAGCGAGAAGGTTTCTTGCGGAACCTAAGGTTTTCCGCAATACTTCTTGCTCGCCTCACTAGTACCTTCTTAGCAGTCACTAGCATTCGTATCCTATCAAGGCAGTACTGTTTGGTGGTCAGCAGCACACCTTGGCTTAAAGTGTGATGGATACGTCGTAGATTGACGGCTATTCGCCGCACTGCGGGCGTGAACCCAAAGTACAATCGTCCCAATGGACGAGCTCAGGAGAGCCAAGTTCGATAAAATTTCAAGGTTTTGCTCAATGTTTTGTTCAATTATCGTGAACGCATGACCAATAAGGACTATTATCCTAAAGTTATGCCCCGCTTGGGAGGAGCAATATGAAGAAAACGTCCGGTGTTGTGGAGAAACAATTAATGGATTTTGCATCACGATAGTGCACCTGCTCCCTCGTCATTGCTTGATCGTAGTTTTTTGGCCAAAACAACACCGTAATCATGCCTCAGCCTCCGTACTCACCAGACTTGCGACTTTTTCGTGTCCCCAAGATTGAAGGACGTTGTTTTGCGACAACTGGGGAGATAAAAACCGAATCGCTGAGAGAGCTCAAAGATATACCAAAAAGTGCATGTCAGAAATGGAAACAATGCTGGCACAAGTATATCGCATCTGAGGGGGACTACTTTGAAGAGGATAGAAATTGATGAATGAATAAGCAGTTGTGAAAAATGAAAATTCACCTTATTTTTTGAACACACTAAACATTTTTATCACATTTTGTACATGTTTTCCGAGACATAAATATGATTCAGGCTGTGTTCTGTTAATACTACGCTGAAAATTGGGGCTTTTTATACGATAGGAAACGTATCATCTTATCGTCATTGTGAAGCTGTCCATTATTTTTTTACGTACACAGAAAAAGATGTTCAACTGGTATCACCTGAAATAATGATTAATACTTCAAGCTTGAGACGCAGTGTATGTTTATTACATTCGGTTTGTAACAGAAGTGAAATGCAAACATAAATTATCGATAATTTAGTTTTTGCGCATGTAATGATGATTATTGATTCAATTTATTCTTTCGTAGGATCTCTAAATTACGTTTATTTACTTAGAATTCCCCTACGTAATATTCTGAAAAAAAATAATGATCAATAATTTATTTACGAACGGTTCCAGTGATGTATGGAGAACAGTAATTATAATTTTACACTTCCCAGCAAGCTGATTTTCAGAAAACGAGCAATAGAGATTTCAGTAGTTAATAATATATGGCAATATTTCGTAGATTTTTCGTCAAGTGATTCAGTGACACTGATGTTTACTATAGTATTGACATATACTGAAATGCTATTTTGCTTCCGTTCCCTTACAGCTAACTATTTTTCAATAGCCCATTTTAATTTTGCAAAGTTCAAATTCATTCATTTTCCATTTTGGTGAAACCACAATCAAGTATCCATTGATAAATTTTACAAAACAGAAAAAACATTTGAATTGAACTGTATCGACATTTTTAAGTTTGTATATCGTTGTTCTTTTTGAGAGATCAACATTCGACCTACACCGGAATTTCACCAAACAGTTTCGTTTTCAAAAACAGAAACAAAAAATGAAGAAAAGAGAAACGAAACTTTCTATGTTTTTACCACTTTTATTTGTAACTAACGTTACTATACGGACATTTTCAAAGTTTGAAAATGTCCGTATAGGACGAAACGTGTAGTTATGAATGAAAGTGGTGAAAATATAGAAAGTTTCATTTCTCTTTGATTGATTTTCTACCATGTACTAACGCCTACATCTATCAATTTATAGACTTATGATGCACTGTTTGGAACCTTTGGTGTAGTAATGAATATTACTTTTTTTTTTTAATACAAGCAGATATTTGGTTTCTAAAGAGTTGTAAAAGATATTAAATTTTTCCAAATTTTGTTACCATAAATATTCCTATTAAGTCTTCAGTTTATCAGTCCAAAAATTCGCCAAAGAAAAATGGCATGATTTAGAATGTTTAGAATGTTAAAAACTAACATATAGATTAGACGAAAATGATTACGTACAATGGAATGACTTTCAGAGAGGAATGTTTCGGATGATTGAATGAAAATATATCAGAAAAATGTGTACGCTCAATAAGAAACTCAAAACCCTCATATCTATAAGCATAAACCGAAAGAAACCACTCCGAAAGTCATAAATATTGTTGAAAATCATTCATCACAATCGTTTGATAAGGAAGAGATCAACCTTTTGAACAACGGTTTGAAATTTGGCATCCCGCCTTCCGAGAAAGTTCTTAAGGATATCGTTGCTAGTGTTGAAAGTTCGATTCAATATATGCGCGATTTCTCGAAGGGGCTAGTTCGAGAAAAGGTCAGGAATCAAATCTCCAAGAACAAGATAACAGATAAGCGGAAGCATTCAATGAACAACAATAAAAACTGAAAGAAACTTATCAAACGATTGAGAGAAAAGGACGTTTTTTATTTGAAAGCCGACAAAGGTAACAAAGTAGTAATTCTGGATAAATCGGACTACTACGAAAGGGTCAATACTCTCATTACTAACGGACCGTATGCGAAATTGTCCAGGAACCCGTTACCAAAGATGATTGCCGAAGTAAAAGATGTCCTCAAGAAATGCGGCAACATACTTACCCCTCAACTGAAACGGAAGTTACAAGTTTCCAACCCAACGGTATCGAAACTATATTGCCACAAACCGGGAAAATCAATGCGCCCCATCGTGTCAGCTATTGGAGCTACCGAATAGCAAAGTGGCTCACTAAGGAATTTGAAACCTTGTCTATTGCGGAACCAAGTTTTAGTATGAAAAACTCTTTAGAGTTCATACAACATACAAAAAACGTGGTTCTGCAAGAAGGTGATATTTTGGTATCTTTTGATGTTAGTTCATTATTTCCAAGAGTCCCAATTCCACAGACCTTGCAATACATTACTAGAGAAAAATAATTTCAATAATAACGAAATTGATGAATTCCTTTCTCTTACTAATTTGTGTATGAAACAAAATCGGTTCCAGGTAGAAGGTTGCTTTTGTGAACAACAGGAAGGAACGGCCATGGGAAACCCCTTGTCCCCCTACTTGGCAGACCTGTTCATGAGCAGATTCGAAATGGAAACCAAAGAAAAGTCGAAGTATTATCCTAGGATTTGTCTAAGGTATGTGGATGATATTTTCGCGATATTTGATACCAAAAAATCGAGTATTGACGACTTTGTTTCCATTTTAAATAATAGATGTCCATCAATAAAATTTACGTGTGAGTTAGAAAATAAGGGAAAACTACCATTTCTTGACGTTTTGGTAATGAGGAGCCAATATGGAGGGTTAGAATACGATATTTTTGAAAGAGTTATTTATTTACAAATTAATGAATATTTCAATAACAATAATCTATTATCACCATCGCAATGTGGTTTTAGGCAGGGTTTTAGCACGGCTACAGCTCTTGCTACTGTTACACAAGACATTGTTGAGGGATTTGATAAGGGAATGATTAGCACTCTGGTACTACTAGATTTTTCAAAAGCATTCGATACCATCAATCATGAGCTGATTTGCATGAAACTCAAATATTATGGTTTTGATAGTGCTGCCTTATTTCTCATCTGGTCTTATTTACTTGGTCGATCTCAAAAAGTTGTTGTTGATAGTCATCACTCCTTACCTCTTGATATTCTATCAGGAGTACCACAGGGTTCCATTTTGGGACCTTTATTGTTCATCATTTATACTACTGACATTATCTCGTCCATCAAGAAATGTAAAATACAGGCGTATGCTGATGACATACAATTATACATGCACTTTAAAATCGATGAGTGTGCTGAGGCACAAAATCTCTCCAACACTGATCTTGATTTGATCAATGGGCTATCAAGTGAACATGATTTGAAAATTAATCCTAATAAAACAATGATGATGCACTTTGGATCGCAGAAGAATCGTAAATTTGCAGGAAACAATTTCCGTTTAGAACTAAGTTATACTATCTTGACTCCTGTCAATACAGCTAAAAACTTAGGGGTCATGCTTGACACTGATCTTAGATTTACTAGTCATGTTAAAAATTTAATGAAAAAAGCTTATATGTCATTGAAAGTGTTATACTGTAATCGTTTTATTTTGAGCCAACCTCTAAAAAGAATGCTCTGTGATAGTTTGGTGCTAAGCCATTTCAACTACTGTGACTTCATATATGGGCTATACTTATATGATTCAGATAAAAAAAGAATACAAAAAGTGCAAAATTTTTGTTGCCGCCTAATTTATGGACTTCGTAAGTATGATTCAATTTCTGAAGCCTTTAAAAACTCCCGCTGGCTCAATATGAAAAACCGTGTGATTCATCATTTGGGTTTGTGCTGTTCATGAATTGATCACCCTTCCCCATTCTCCTCTTTTAATACAAAAACTAATTCTTCTATTCACTCAAGAAACATTAGACATAAAAACAAATTAACTATGCCACAACATCGCACTGCACAGTTTCAGAGATCATTTCTTTTTGGTGCTTTAAAACTCTATAATGCATTGCCTGAGCAATTGAAGAGATTCAATATCAGGAAATTCAAATACAAATATAAAAATTATATCTATGATAGTCAGTAATGTCAACTTTTACTTTTTAGACAACAGATCAATTCAATTAAATTATTTATCAACTATCTTTAGAAGGTAATCACAAATTATTATTTTATTTACGGTTCTCATTTCGTGGTACCATCACTGTTAATTGCTTTTATTTTTGTATGTTTGCGTGCATTATGGATTGGTGCTTGTTGGTTGAGTTAGAGTAGCTTTGAGCTAGACTTCGCCAAGGAGTACCAGAATCTCCTGTTAACTATTTTCATTTTCAAATATATCTTTGTATTGTTTTTTTGTATTATCAATAAAGCCGATTTATTATTATTATTATTATTATTATTATTATATATTTAGAAAAGAAACAAGTACGTACAGGTATATTCCTGACAGTTCACATCACTGTAGACAGCACAAACGTGCTGGTTTGAATTTTTTAGTGCATCGTCTTTTGACTTTCCCTCTAACACATGATAGGTTCACAAAAGAAAGACGTATAATACAGGAAATAGCAGCCACTAACGGTTTCTCGAGGGGTATTGTAGATGACATAATAAGGAAGAAGAAGTGTAGGTTGAGAATGAACGAAAAATCGACTTTTAGAAAGGACAAAAACCAAGATAAATACATCTCGGTTCCATACCACCAATATACGAGGAACTTTGGAAAGATTTTCAAGGAACTAGGTGGTTTTTAAAACAAGTCATACACTACAGAGTCTTTTGGGAAGTCCAAAAGACAAAGTGGAGAATTCGGAAAAGTCTGGAATTCACGAAATTGAATGTGAGGACTGCGATGCAAAATATTATGGACAGACAAAAACATCTATTAAAGTAAGATATAAGAAACACATAGCACACTTAAAATATGGAAGACCTGAAATATCAGCAGTCGCCCATCATATTTTGCAACAAAACCATTCCATAGACTTCAGTTCATTAAGATTAGTTAGACAAGTTAACAACAACAGGCAACTAGATGCCTATGAGAGTGTAGAAATAAGTAAACACAATAATATTATGAATAACGATGACGAACCTATACCAAAGAGCATACTGTATAGCTTGTTGAAATAAAATAAAATTATGTTGTAGGGTTTACTGATTATTACATAAGGACACATTGCAAAAATAAATTTGTATAGGCAAAATTGTGAAATTAATTTTTATATAGCTGAAAATTGTTTCATATAAACATATATGGGTAAATAATAGATGAGACAAAATTGTAAAATCAATTTAGGTTGGTATACCTGTATGGTTAATACGCCTGGATGGTTTATCTGTATGGGTTACCTTTATAGCATAAATAGGGTTAGCTCGCATTAGTTTCTAGTTTTAATCTTCCTCTTTGAAGATGATCACTTGGTGATCGAAACACGTGTCGAGTTGTTAAAAATAACGATTTGGTGTTGGGAGAAAACTCCAGTAATATTCATCAATTTATAGAAACATAAAGCTTGTTTTAGTTTCGAAAACAAACTCGAATTCCATCAAACAGACAAAAAAATAGTCTGAATTGCGTGTTTTGTTGTGAACTGTTTTTCAAGCAGCAACTATAAAGATATCCGTTACAAGTTTCGTATCTTTCAGATTGTGGGAAATGAAATGAATCTCTCATTTGTATATTCTCAATTACCTTTTTTTCACTAGCGGCACAGTACATTTTTAGGTAACAAAAAATAATATGTTCTGATGCAAAAGTGCTTGTTTTGAAGTTCTAGTTTTACCTTTCCTTAAGTAACTTCATTATACATGATTTTGCAATTTTCAGCAAACCATCTTATACAACATTGTCATACATAATTTCTCCACGTACCTCTATATATTCCTTACTAGCCCTTTCTTACTAGCGGTAAAATTATATTTCAGGTGATGCAAAATAATATCTAAGGATACTGAAAAAATTAAACAACTAGTAGAACATAACCTACGATTTTGTTCAAATAGATAATTTATTTAGTATTCAATCATTTTTTTCGGACGTTCTTGAACTCAATTGAATATTCATGATGTTTTCGGGAAATGAGTGTGGCATTGAAGGTAGTGGAAAGGTGATGAAGTTGACACACCAGGTTCATGATTATAATCTTCAAATATTTACCATTTCTTTATATTTTTTTCACTCATAATAAATCTGTGAAATTTTCGCAAGCAAAAACTCGGCGGGTGATAGAGTAGACGAGTACACGTCACTAGAAAATGGAAAATATCGGTATCATTTTTCAATAATTTTGAAAATAACATCGGCCACATCTGAAGAAATGGGATATTCTAGAAGATAATACACAATACAGAAACTGTATTTAAGAATTCATTTGCTTCTATCACATTCGAAAATCAATTAAAATGATTATTTTTAAACAATAATCCACTCTGTATACACGGCTCAATATGATACAAACAAATGTTCGCTAGACAGCTTTCGTATTGAATTTGTGAAATATGTGAAGTATAGAGTGATTTTGCTTCCACATAATTTAATGTTTTCAGGGTCATTTACCTGTCAATTAAAATATACTTATTGGAAGTAACATGTGTGAAAATAATAACAGATCAAAGTGTCTGTTATTTTTTCATCTTGCTGAAAAAACATCATTCTAGTTAATGGTCAACGTCTTAATGGTTTCCGTGATGATAATCATTGAACAATTTATAAAAAAGCATTAAAAATATGTTGTTGTCAATGAGACTAATGATAAAAACAATTTCAAATAAAGAAGCACTAGTTATTAGAATAATTGAACCCGATCCTCAGAGGCTACTGATCATCCAAGTTCCAAAATTTTACCGTTCATAATCTGAAAATACAATATTTCTACAGATAACTTAATATAGATATATTCGTAAGAACCAAAAACTAAGCAACAATCCACTGTTTGTTTATTTCAAGATGAACCAAATCCAAAATATGTTCGAACGCAAAGCACTTTTAGGCATTGTTTGTTTTTTTTAGATCCACTGGACATAATGCCATCATTCCATATACAATAATTTATTTGCCAAGGAAATCAAGAGAAAAACCTGAATTGTCGCTACATTCCCCACCATGCGTACGATATTTCTCACACAATGCATAAAACAATTGAGAAAATTAATATTTCAAAATTGAATTTCAAAAATTCACCATTTCCATTCTTTCACTGTAAAATCTGATGAATGCCTGCTAGAAAACAACAGTTTTTTCAGCTAATACCATGATGAAAATTGAGTTATATCCGACAGACAAGACATTTTCCTGACAGTGTGGTATTAGCCAGGATAGTAGTCGGTTTTTTTTGTGGGCTTCACCAGTCATCAGACAGATTTTGATTTCAATCAACTAATTGATTTATTTGTACGAGAAAAACATGTTAAACAGAAAATGCGTGGATACTGATTCTCATCACTGAAACTTACCGAAACCATGTTTGTTAGACATCAACTTTAGAGTGTAACAAATGTTTGGAAGATTGGTTCAAACACATGCAACGTATATCAAGACGAATATTTTGCAAAACAATGAAACAGTTAGTTCAAAAAACGTTTTTTCGATTTTTTATAAAATCTCAATGGTGTCGGGTTCTCATTTTCAGTGACTATCAGTAACAAGATCTTGAAATATTTACTTTCACTGAAAAAATATTCCTAACCTTCATTCTTATTGAAATGTTAAGGTGGCGATAGGAAACCTCAACGACTACAACAGATATTTCAAAAAAACCCGGAGGAAGTAATTCTACATGTGATGTAATTTTCGCCAGATGAGTTGACATCATCTACTGCTTGAGGATCCATGCCCAGAAGTGTTAATTAGTGCGGTTGAAAATATTTCCTTGATAAGCTTAATATTGCTTTGCAATATCGATTATTCAAACGAAGTTCTTATGGAATTATTTATTATACGCATGAACAAAGTGATCAAATCATTGTCGGAACGTGTGAAAAATTCAACCAAATGTATCCTGAATCAACACCAACGAGAGGAAGTTTGTAAGGTTACAAAATAATTTCCCTAACTATGGCTCAAAGTTTCCAGGGAACAACTGTACCAAAAATCAATCATTTCTAGGTAAAAAGTAAGATTTTGTGGGCTAAAACATGTGAAAGTACAGACAATAACAGAATAGGATGATTCAAATTAACAAAATTGTAAACAAAATATCACATTTTCACAATAAATACTGAAAATGTTGTCCATTACATTCTAAACACTTCAAAATGTTTTTTTGTACGCGACTTGTGGTTACTTTTTCAATTTCTTGGGGATCCAGATCTTCAATACTCCGCATTATTCGCCGTCGCAATTCTTCTTTAGTAGGCACTGGAGTACTGTATACCCTTCCTTTTAAAACACCCCATAAAAAAAGTCAAGTGGCGTGAGATCGGGTGATCTCGGTGGCCAATCCCACGGCCCTAAACGCCTAAACCAACGATCGTCGAAGAGTTCGTCAAGTTTCCTGGAAACTTCCTGAGTGGAATGAGCTGGCACTCCGTCCAGTTGAAACCACGAATTCCTATATTCCTCTAAAGGCAAATTTTCAAGAAAATCGGTTACAGTCGTCCTTAATATTTGGAGATATCTCTCTGCATTCAGTGTGTCTTCATAAATAAAAGAGCTAATTTTATTGTTCTTCAGAATACAGAAAACATATAGGTCGAATTTTTCTTGAAAACCCATTTCTTTTGGAACACGAGGATTATGATCAGCCCAAAAATGTTCATTCCTTCTATTGAAAATACCATCCCTCGTAAATTTTGATTCGTCGCTCCAAATTATTTTTGACAAAAATTCCCGATCTTCCTGTGTATGAATCAAAAGAGATTCACAAAAATGCATTCTACGTTCGAAGTCTTCTGCTTTTAGTGCTTGAACTTTGGTAAATTTATACGGATGCATTCCGTGATTTTTCAAAATTCGTTGTACTGAAGCATGTAATACACCTAAATCTTTTTCTGCACTGCGAATGGAAATGCATAAAAATATGCCAAATCGTTAACAGTATTGTCCTCATTTGAAGTAACAGTTAAGGAAATTATTTTGTAATCCTACAAACTTCCTCTCGTTCCTCGTTCCTCCTCGGACGCTTGATATACAAAAAAATGGCACAAAACGCCCACTCTTTCTTCACAATAATACTAGTATTTTTCGTTCGTTATTGATTTAGGCACATTTAAAAAAAAATTTAACTTTTCAGTTTGATGTTTTTCAAAGGCGTGTTTTTTAGTTTTTTAAACTATATTTATTTTAAATTTTTCAGTTTCGTATGCTATAAAAGCGTGTTTTTCAGTCTTGTTGAAATATATTTATATTATCTAAACTCTGGGATCAATCAGCCGTATATTGTTTAGAAAAATGACCATTGATATTTTCCGATTCCAAAGAGGGAGCCTGAGAATCACCAACCAAGCCCAAGGCAGCAGGCGCGCAAAGGAGGGTTACAAATAAGGTAGCAGGCACGCGTGTTAATAAAAAAATACTTTTTTCGAATGAATGAATACATGTAAAGTGAGTTCGAATTATATCAAGGAGGTTACGTGCAGCGCCATCTATCCGCGAATAGATCAAGCAATAATGTCGATAATTCTGGAGTTACAAACAAACATACATACATACAGGTGAAGCTAATAAAACCGTGTTAAAAAAAGGAAACTTTCTGAAGTTTTTTTTCAATTTTGATCTAGAACATTAACCTTAACAGAAATATTTACTGGATTGTTTCGAAAGTTTTGTCCGTTTTAATAGCATGTGTTTTTGTAGCTCCATATCACAATTAATATTTATTCTACTGTGTCCTGGTATATACTGGTCGTTAGAGAATGTCATACTCCATGAATTGCTGTGTTTTTTCCTTTCGTGTAATTCAATGTTTATATGAAAGTTGCTTTTCAGGAGGACTTTCTTTCAGTTTGTGTCTGAAAGTTACTTTGCATGATCTACACACCCATGTATAGAGTTACTTATTTTAAAATTGATTTCTTCCTTCCTTTCTTTGGAAGATTTCCTCATCCCTTTTTTTGTATCAAGATGGAGTAGTAGAAAGCCAAAACTTTCTTTCCCAAAAATTAATCACTCCTAGAAATATAACCCCTACAATTCAAATATGCATTTTTTCGTTTTTCAAAAATAACTTTCAGAAGAAATGAGTTATTTGCGTGTTATTTGGTACCCGGGGTTTTTTAACGTATAGGAAATCATAATTTCTTATTAGTTTCCATGTCACATCTAGAGGGCGCTGCGTACGCTGTTATTATTTATTTCAAATTGCTGCAACATTTTTCACAGTGAACTTTTGGTTTTTTTCATGAAAAAACCTAATTCCCACTCCTTTTCCAAAAAAAAAGGTACACCTCCTCAACAACGCTGGAGGTGATCGTTTTCGAGATATTTTCAATTTTATTTATCGATGCATATCACTTAGCTCCTAGGGCGCTAAGTTAAGTTGCTGAGAACCTTACAAAAACTAAGTATGAATAAACAGAATAAACAACTTTATTCCATAAAATATTCATCGAAAAATCATTCATTTTCAAGATACAAATTGTTAAAATTTTTCGAAATTTGGTAGTTTTTGTTATTGTTTGCAATATCAGTTATTGGTATCTCGAAAACGAATAATGTTTTTCAATATACATTTCATAGAAAAATGTTCATTTTGACGAGGTCCACCACATACTTACTTCACTTAGGAGCTAAGTAATATGCATCGATATAGAAAATTGTAAATAATTCGAAAACGATCACCTCAGGCGTTATTGAGGAAGTGCATCTTTTTTACTTGTAAAAGGAGTGGAAATTATGTTTTTTCACTAAAAGTGCCAAAAGTTCACTGTCAAAAAAGTTAGGGCAATTTGAAATGAATAGTTACAGATGTTACACGATAATTAATACAAAATTCATGATTTCTCATATCAAAAAAAACCTCGAGTACTAAATTTTGTGCGAATAACTTATTTTTCGCGGAAAAATCCAATTTCAACACTCACGAAGCATTTCTGGACACAAGTTTAGTCAAGTAAAGTCAAAATATGCTTTATTGTGTGAAGATTCATATCTTATTGACAAAGCTTGATTAAAATAAATAAATAAAAAATCAAACAAACAAAATTACACATATTAGCTATCGTTACTTAGTCATATAAAACTATAAACTTTA
This sequence comes from Leptinotarsa decemlineata, assembly GCF_025532065.1. Taxonomy (NCBI): domain Eukaryota; kingdom Metazoa; phylum Arthropoda; class Insecta; order Coleoptera; family Chrysomelidae; genus Leptinotarsa; species Leptinotarsa decemlineata. The sequence goes on from NW_027412674.1 coordinate 13,782,844, forward strand.
AAATAATATACAATCTCAAGTAGGTACTGAATATATGTATATGTAACAAAATAGGTTAGAAAAAGGATAACAGAAGCAGTTTGTATTTACTTAGCATAATGCAACACTTTAGGAAAATAGCCAGTAATAATGTATTTTGAAAATTTGCAATACTGACCAAATGAACTGAGTTGAGAGTCAATCAATCAATCAATCATTCTTTATTGTCCAAGAAATCCTTAATGACAAAGCTAGTGAAACTTTATGAAGTCAACAATGTTAAAGTTTAAAAAAAAAATCAAAATTATGATATAAATAGACTTTTTTCTTGAAATTGTCTCAAGAATACGTCAGTCTGTATATTCAAACGTACTTATGTTACACCCTGTACATCTGAATTCGCTGAACTTGTTCAACTAGTGAAACTTTTGAATTTCAGATGCTAGCTTTTTGTCAGTAAAACTTCTTTCGACTCATTGTTTTAACGTAATCTTGAGGTATCATTCTTAATATAATGCCATTTGAAATTGAGTAAAAGAATTTTGGAACACGAAAGTAACGAGTAACAATGTCAATCATGTAAAACGATTTGTCGATAAAAATAAGAAAAATCACGTCAGTTTCATGTCGGATTATTTCTTCAAACAATTCCATATTATCTTTACTCTGTCATCAAACTACAGAGACGCAATGAAAAGAGTTTTATTTGCCCTTGGAATTTTGAAACGAGAAATAAATATTACAAACAGGAAGAGATACAAGATTTTTTAAGGCAAACCAATCGTCCGTCGTGAGTAAATTCTTCGTTTTGAAGGAGGAATTGCAAAGGACGTTCATATGTGCGATTTGGGGGAAACGAGAACCGATCTCAGCCCCATCACCTTCATCAAGAACGTATCTCCCTCCATTCTTGAACAAAGTTCGTCGACGTGAACTCAACTGATTTTTCAAGCAAGCTCGTGGTGGGGAAGGGTTCATATTTCTTACACTTTTCTTATTATAACATTTTTGTGAGTTTTGTAAAAGTAATTGGTACCGCACCACAGACACTTTCAGTTTCAGTGGGTACTTCCAGTTGATTCGATAGTGATAGTGGTTTATGAATTAATCGAACTGCTGCATTAGCGTACCTTATTTGTGTTTTTGGTGCTTCGGTGTTTCAGACTTTCAGAGTTTGCGATAATTGAAAATGGAAACAATTTGGGAAGAAGCGGAGATTTTCATAAATCTGGCTAAAAGCAATAACACGGTAAGTATGTTTACGTGTTATGTATGTGTATTTGCACAATGACTTGTTGATGAATGGATGAATATGAAATCCAAATAGAGTTTGAGGACATTTTACATTAAATTAAATTCAATTCATCTGTCAGTATAAAATTTAAGAATTCATATGGATGAAGAACGGGGAATAATATATCATCAAACGTGCAGAAAAACAATCGCTTGTATAAAACAATATTTTGACTTCCTTCTTCTCCTTCTTTTCTACAAAATAAATGTAGAAATCTTCCATAAAATGAAAGAAAGCAATCAATTTCAAAAAATTAACTCACAATTTGGGGGGAAATTGATTGCTTCCTTCCATTCTTTGGAAGATTCCCACATTTTTTGTATGAAAATGGAGAAGTAGAAAGCCAAAACCTCTCTTTCCTGAAATGGAATATCTTAAAAAAAATATTGCAGAGAATTTCTGTAATCAAGCATTTTTTTCTATTCGTGATATAATATTCAATATCATTTCAGCCACGGCACAGAATTTAATTCCTATCAGAATTTAATTCCTATTTTTCTGTATCATTAACCATAAATCAAAATTCATTGAGCTGTACAAATTCATCATTCCTGATGTTTTTGACAGATAATATAAATGATGTGGTAATTTGAAAACAAAAATGAACAATGAACTATCTCCTGTGTGAACGCCACACTGTATTGTGTGAAAGCCATTTTCCGTGGCGTTTCGTTTACTACTGCGGTAGACTTCATCAAAGGCGATGTAGTAACGATCGCAGTGCCTCAGTTGGTGTTCTCGTTGATCTAAACGCATTAACTGCGATGCTGATATTTGACTCTGGTTTGAAATTATTATTAGTAAACAAGAAGAGGCAATGAACATTGATAAAATCTGGCTACCTGTCTTTGAAGGTACACAAACGAAGTCAGGTATTTCAGTTAGGAGAAACCAACCTTGAATAATAATACAGAACCAGAGTCAAAAATTGTTCGGAACGACAGAAACAGCAACTCGAGCACCAACTCGGGTCTTTGATAATGTCCGCAGTAAAAGACGAAACGTCAGGCATAAAAACATGCAGACCACGTCAAGAAAACTCGGAAAATAGCTTCCACACTTTTATCTCCGGCTGTGAAAGTTTATGTTCTTTGATCATCCTGTATTGTTTAATTTTAACGATAGCTGTTTTCCATTAATCGAAGAGTTATATTTCGGAAAATGGAATGAAATCACAATCTCAAATCTAAAACACGAGTGTTTGAAATTTCACGATTTTTTGAAAAACTTGAAACACATCGAATGCTTGTAATAAATGGGTATTACAAGTAACAAGATGAAATGAAAAAGGTCCAATTATTTTGTTTTTAAATATTTTAAATATCCAGCCTTTCGACTAAAACCAAAAATTTTCGGAGATTACTTTAATTCTTCAAAAAAAAATTCCAAATAGCGATTGAAAATGTTCTTCATTTTTCTCTCAGAACACAAGAAAAGTCAAAATCAAACTTCAAAATCATATTTGAATTGAAGGGGTTATATTTTTTGAGTGATTGATTTATGGGAAAGAAAGTTTTTGGCTTTCTACTACTCCATCTTGATACAAAAAAAATGTGAGAATTTTCCAAAGAAAGGAAGGAAGTATAATCAATTTGAAAATATGTAACTCTATACATGGATGTGTAGATCATGCAAAGAAGTAACTTTCAGACACAAACTGGAAGAAAGTCCTCCTGTAAGTTACCATTCATTTGAAGTAGAACCCCTGTGAATGATATCTGATTTTATTCCATAACGAATGTTTGGAATACAAACTGAGTAGAGAAAAGTATCTTCTGTATAATTTAGTATTCATATAAAAGTATTTCTGTTTAAAAATCTGTTTTTTCCGTTAGTCAGCTGTCACCCTCATACGAACGACAACTCTCAGAAGTTGAGAAACTTGTGCGAGCTAAGGACTAACGAGGTCTTAACTTTTAACTTGTGACTCCTAACACAGTTTCGAAAGATTTTTTTTCTTTCGTGTAATTCAATATGAAAGTAGCTTTTTCAGGAGGACTTTCTTCCAGTTTGTGTCTGAAAATTACTTCTTTGCATGCTCTACACATCCATGTATAGAGTTACTTATTTTCAAATTGATTACTTTCTTCCTTTCTTTGGAAGATTCCCACATCTTTTTTTGTATCAACATGAAGTAGTAGAAAGCCAAAAATTTTCTTTCCCAAAATCATATTGTTTTCAATTTGTTCCTCAAAAATGTTTTCAACCTTCCCTTTCACGATCGATTGTTTCCGTAATATTAAGGATAAAGTCAACATTGTCAACAGTTTAACGGAGTTCAATCAACTTTTTGATGTTGATGATTGAAATTATCAGTCACTTATCGATATGATGTATTTTCGTCATAGGTATTATAATATTGGACATTCATCGAATATTCATGTTCAAAAAATACCAAAAACAAACCTTTTGAATTTGTTACTTTCTATCAAAAAACTCAAAATGAATTAGTAACAATACATACAAGTTGATCACGATTTGTTACTTGAGTCTGTAAACGTTAAATGTGTTATTTTTAAACATTCCGCAACATAACACTAGTCGCGTCAACTGAGACATTCAATTTTTGAATTAAACTGGTTGAACAACTTGAACATCGCATCAGTTTGCTCGGTTTGGAATTCAACGAGTCACTGGTTGGAGTGCTGATACAGGATGAATCACAAATAATAGAACTAAAGCAAATTACGTTGAAATAAGGCAGCCGAAATAATCAAAATTCAATACTATAGATACGAGAAATGACACCGTACCTAACAGAAAACAGACAGAAACCTTGAGGTGTCAACGACACGTCAGTTGACATGTCAAGAAGAGTACTTCGACCTCGTCACTGAAGATGACTGCAGTAGTTGCAGTTTAAATGTTTGGAGATTATAACCAAAGAAAACTACGGCAAAAGCAGAAAGGCAATCAAAACAATCCCCTATCAATTTGGCGGAATACTAGTGTCAATCTGTTTCTGAATTGGGATTAACACAAACTGTAGGCGCCACCTAGCTACAGCTGAAATCGAACAGTTTCTATAGACCAAAAAAATGCATTCCAAAAAAGATTCAGATAGATAACATGGGAACTCTGGCAGTTGAATTTTTCTATATTTAATCAGATAGCTGCACTCGGCATGTTTTGTTGGCTCTAGATTTGTATTTCGAATAGCAATTGTTCATTGAGAAAAGCACCTTCCATCTTGTGAAGAATCTGGAACTTGTACCTTTTATTACACCAAAGACCGTTGTGTATGCCACTGGGTGTACCGGCCAACAATAATATTTATTGACGTCATATCGTCACCTTAGCAAATATACCGAACGCAAACGAATAATCCAGAGGCTAACAACGGTGGTAAGTAATCTGGACATTAGGTCCAATGTCAGTTCAAGACAAGCAAGGAAGTGAGTTGAGTAAATATGAAGTAATTAATATTTAGTGATGAACTGTATTTCAAATCATTGGATAAAATTGTTAAATTTGATGAATGGTATCACCAACAAGATAAAATCTTCTTAATCTTCCTCTTTGAAGATGACCACTTGGTGATCAAAACACGTGTTGAGTTGTTGAAAATAACGATTTGGTGTTGGAAAAAACTTCAGTAATATTCATTACTACACCAAAGGAAGATTAAAACTTCCTAATCTTCCTCTTTGAAGATGATCACTTGGTAATCGAAACACGTGTGGAGGTGTTAAAAACAGGTGAAACTGAAACTTTTATTTTTCATTCATTATACTTTTTTTTTCAACTATATTTTTTTCAGTTTCACTGAAACCACGGAAGTACCTTAGTGTTATTCAGTTGGGCTCGGTAAAAACCAAGGGCTAGTAATTGCATAAATATTGATTTTTTGTTGAAAACCATCATCAGATCTTGAACTTATAGTTCTGGTTTCATTCCAAACTGATAATTGAATGTCAACAGTTCTATGGATCAATGTCAAATTTGATGATTCATAACTGTGTCACATTCCTCACTGACTGATAGAATTTGAATACGGACCTTTACATTTAGATCTAGGTTAGGTTACTTGTCTAATATGATTGAATGATTATTGGGAAACCTATTGCAACATTATAAAACATACCTACATACAAAATGTCAGCCACCGGAAATATAGCGGTGCAGATAAACAGTGATGAAAGGAAATCGAGCGAAAACAAAACAGAAGTTATCAGAAACTGCATCAACAACTTCTCGAATTTTGGAATTTTGCTCAATAATAAAAAAAATTGAATATTTGAATTTCCTCAGACACTTACAACTGCGTCAAATTTTCAGATGAACGTAAGGATTCGTTGATTTTTGATTGAAGATGGAATTCTCCCCGAAAAATCTCCGAATTTTGAAATTACGCCTGAAGTTTTGAAGAAAATATATTTGAATTTGCCCATATATTCACTTGCTTTCCAGCCCATACAGTGGTGAATATTTAATTATTTATGTATTTATTCAATACATCTAGCAGGCCCAAAAGCCCATTCACAGATGTAATAGGATCATTATTAACAATTATAGATATAATAGTTATAGGAGAATGAAATTGATGCAGTGTGTATTGGAAACCGAAAATGAAATACGCGGTACACTGAATAGCATTTGAGACAATAGAGGCGAGCAATCTCTCTGTCCATGTATTATTTTATATGCAAAACACATATCTCGGATTTGTCTGAATTTTTTCAGAGATATCATTTGGAACCACTCCAGAAATGAGTCATAGCTATAACCCTTCTCGGGATAAGCACCCTGTTTTTGGAAATATGCATACCTACTGTTTTACATTTTCTAAACTAGATATATCTTTCATATGGGACATACTCCAAACGACACTGCAATACTCTAATTTACTCCTGATGAGTGTTAAGTAAAATGTTTTCAAAGAATAAAATGTCTTTAATTCCTTGTAGTTGCGTATCAGAAAACACCTACTTCCAATTGAAGTTGGTATTACATTCTGAAAATCACTGGAAAAAGTGAGTTTTCGATCAAACAAAACCCCCAGATCGTTTGATTCCATGAATCAAACGATCCACCTAGTACATGGTAAGATTTTACGTGTGAATGTCATTATTTCACATTTATTCGTGTACAATTTATTACGAATTCACCAATTAGTCAAAGAATTTTTGTCCTCCTGTAATGTGAAACAATCTGCTTCATCTTGGATTCTACGATATATTATCATGTCATCTGCAAATATCAATTTATGAAAAGTGATATCATGAGCTATGTCATTTATAAATAGTATGAATAATAACGGTCCAAGATTAGACCCTTGTGGGACACCCGAACTTGTTACAAAGCAGGAGGATTTTATACCATCACATCCAACATGACTACGTTGGTCGGATAAATATGATTTCATGAGCAACTGAATATTGGATGATATTTGACAGTTTCTTTAGCAGCTGTTGATATGATACTCGATCAAAGGCCGGATATCAGAGTACCCTAGCCGGTTACCGTGTCTTGTCCTCCTAAATGACGCCTTATCATGAGGTGTGTATGTGTGTATACTATATGTATATCCGTATCAGAACGATGTATGACTCTGAGCTCATTTATTATTAGTAACGAATTTTTTGAATACTGAGCGCATTTTCGTCGTGAAAAGCTTTGTCGTGGTAATACGGGATACTCATGAAACCCTTCAGGAACCATGAAGTAACCGAAATATCCAACCTCGAGTCTAGAGGAGATGGACGTAAATCAAGCGACACCAACTGTTCTTCCTTTCAATAAACCTATGGGGCTAGGTGGTACATACTGACTTATCTCTACCTGAAGAATATTTTTTTGCACCGAAGCAGATCCATTAAAAGCAAAAAGCCTTGTTTTGTTTTGTTCCTCCTCAACTCAGATCATTCCCCTGGTCAGTTGCCAATATGCTAGGGTTTATTTGGCCCATATGGAAATTGGTGTTGGATGATAAAATGATTCTGATTAAAGTACACAATAGTTTTCATTGGGAATTAATTAAAAAATATTTGACATCATTCAGCCCAGAACAAACTATTAGCCAACCAGGCCCAAACACCATTTTCATTTTTGAAGATGTGTAAAACTCATCTTTTGATTATGATTCTTGACCGTGGTTGCTTTCCTAAGAGTTTTCGACAGCTATAGTCCTACTCCTATAGTCAATCATTCCCGGTCTCACCTACATCTTCTTCTTCGGAAGGCTGTGGGAGTTCATGAAAATTAGCACGTTTGGAAAATTCAATTGGTGACGATTGTTTCAGTTGATACCAATAACGAAGACAGTACAGAAATAACAGTCGCTGGTGTGGTCACTTGGTTGTATACAAAACATTAACACTCCGAACTTCAAACACCTTCTCATACCATTCGCGTACCGGCGTATCACAAGTTCTCAAATTCAACACTAAAATAACCTAGGAATTGGTTTTTCGTCACATCTGTAATAGAATAGACAACACACGACATTCTGCTACTTTCTTCAAAGAACTGCAAAACTTTTCCTATATTATATATAATAAGACTTTGTTGTCCGAAGAAAAAATCTTGTTGACAAAGCTAGTAAGTATAAAATATAATACATAAATGTCCTATGAATATAAAAATATAAGCAAAATATAATGTACACTAAACTGAAGTATAAAAAACACTGAATGAAAACAACAAACAATGTTTGAAACAAATACACACATAAAACACGCACGGTATGGAACTTAGTCAAACTATAATAGGGTTCACTACTCAAAAATTCATTGATTATTTTCCTGTATTGATTGAGTTAATATTTGTCTCTTTAGAGTATCTCGGCAGATGTTTATACATCTTCACACCATTGTAAAATAAGGAGTACAAACTGAATAGAAAACGTGTTTTTCATATAATCCAATCTTCATATAAAAGTAGTTATTTCAAATCATTTATTTCCTTATATTGACAAAAAACAAAAAAATACATATACAAGAATGGACAAGGAAAATACACAGAGTAGCAAATTACATTTTTGTATTTAAAAACTTGTCAAAAGTATAAAATCATCTTTCTAATAGAAATGATTTAAATTTTTTTAAAACAACGAAAGGCTGCATATTGACTTCAATTTATTTGGTAAACAGTTGTAAATTTTGGGTCTTATACGTTTTGGTGCACTTTGAGTTATCTTATACTTAGCCGATCTAACGTGTATCATTTGCTTCTGCCGAGTGTTTTATCATAAATATCGCTATTGAGATTGAAGTCATTCCTGTTGAGAACATTTCTCAAGTTAATGAAAAGATAGGTTATAGTGCTTGGGGGACCTTGATTAAAAAATTGTTTAATTCAGTCACAATCTCTGCAGGATCTTTTATCAACTCACCATTCTTTTGAATAACCATATCTCCTGATATTAGCAAGATGCTGAATTATAACAATGTGCATGTGTGAATTCAGTTGAAATGATTACTTTGGTAAAAAGTAGTATAAAGTAAAGTACTTCGGGAATTGAAGTAAAATGCTTTTACTGATATGTTATAAGATACAACCCATTACTAAACAATGATTCATATGAAGAAATGAAAGAAGTTTTACCTTTTCAATAATTACAAGTGACTGACATTGTTTTTTACTTTTTATTTCATAGTTATGGATAATTTTTTAAGGGAGAAAATCAATCATTTATCTGGACATGGAATATTAGAATATAGTATACTGTAGAAACAATAATTCGTCCGTACTGAAGAAATCATTATCAATAGTCATCAGCTGTTGCATTATTGTAAATAGTTCTCGTGATAATTACACAATAATCACAGCTTTTTAAATGAATTTCCTTGTAATATCGGCCAGATACATTACTTATCTATAGATATTTCTACATGGAATACTTAACAGAATTGATATCATAAATCATCAATCCAAAAAAATTACAGAAGTGGTGTACAACTTGTGAAATCAGAATATGTCTTATTCTATTTGTGTTTTTAGTAAATTCATTGATTCCCTCTATATATTTGTAATCAATGATAATAACACTAACACTCCTATAATTATGGAGCTTAATTAGGGGATCATTGGTTCTCAAATTATAGGCTTTTTTAAACCAGTTTTTTGAGTAACGTACAAGTTTTTTTGAGTTATTTACTGTTCGACAGTGGGTAGTACCCTTCCAATGGTAATTTTTGCAAGATAACAGTAAACAAACTGGTATATTCGGGTTTATACCGAACTAAATTCTAATATCCATTCTCAACTGGATGCGATTATTTTCAGTAATGATCTTTGATAATATCCGACGTGATCAGCCTGACAAACAACTGGATATTTTTATGGGCGCATATCTTGAAAAAGGTGAAAAAAGTAATGTTTTATTATATCAATGACTCATATGTTGAATATTTCGAAACAGACTTCAAGAAACTAATTTAAAAATGTTATAAAAACTTTTGAAATGTCTTTTACTCATTGCCACAAAATATGGATATATTTCACGAAACATGCTGGCTTCGATATGAACACTCCACAATTCAGGTAAAGAACACTTAATCTGCTGAAAAGTCCTACTAATTTTTAGGGTTCATGAGTAGACATAATAATTGAATGGGCAAAACATCTCCAAATTCATCATTCATTATCGCATCTTCGATAACACGTCATGGCCTCTTTGTTCCACAGTTTTCGGCATACAAATTTCATTTTACTCACTGGATCAAGATCATGTTGGGGATATTGGATAAATGATACTTTTTGTGTTGATACCCTCATATTTTCAAGTAGTAACATTTTCACCTTGGAGCAACCCCTGATCTGCTCCATACATCTTTGTAAAGAGTTTGTGAAATTAATAGCTTTCTTTCTTCCTCTCAAAAATTCTCACATTTTTTTTATTTAAAAACGAAGAAGAAGAAAGTCAAAACTTTCCTTAGCATAAAAATGTTTCTCTCTTAAAAACATATCCCTTTCAATTTTTGGAGATCTCTGATAATAATCTTCCACTTTACTAGAACAGTGTATATATTAGACATGGTCTCGAATTCGAGTTGATTCGAATCAAAGTTACTTCAGAATATTCTGAAGGTCTAATAGATGAGACCAGTTAGTATATCACACTTGTTTATCATTGTTTGCTTCATTGATCTTGAAACTAAACGACTAAGGTCGTTGAATAAGTTCTTCGAAAATAAAATCTATAAATATAAAAAAATAAATGTGAACATAATATGTAAAAACATATTATTTTGTGAAAAACATATCATTGCTACCTGAAGTCTGCCTCGTTTTATTTTGTGCTGTTTCACATTGGATTTCATTATAAGTGAAACTGAATTGGAGGATCATGGCTTCGAGTTACTAAATGATCAATTTCTGAATAATTTTTTATCCGTTTAGATAGGGCGAGTTTAATCCCTTTTGATTATTCATTCACCTTCAGGATTTTTAAACGTGGTTCATTTTAAATAACCTTTCAAACGTTTTTTCCACTCATATTGGCAGATTGTTATCGAAATAAACGACGATCAAAAATCAAATGTAATTGCGAAAGCCTCTGTCAATCGAACTAAATCACTGTTGCTGTTTCTGTGAAAACATTCATTTATTTCATACGCACTTTATTAATGGAAAAGTTTTCTGGTTGATCTCTCAACGTAGTGTGCTTGATATGTAGTTCATTACCAAGCATCAATCTTTTTTCTATATTATTTTTTTGTTTCATACCTGCAATGTTATTTCGTAATATTTGTTTCATATAGTATACGTTTCTATTGCACTCACAATTTATGCGTGTAAATAATTTAAATTGCTTTTGTTCATTTGAACCTATTTGATGAACTCCCTCAAATCTCCCTGTGACAATCCTGTCCTGCTTTTTTCCTGAATCGGTAGTTCCGATACACATGCAAAGAGAGGTGAAGGCGGAAGACCAAGTGCGAAACCGCGCTATAACCCCGTCTGCGAACCAGACGAATTACATGTGCGATTTTTCCTTGTGCGATAAGAAATTTCAAGTCCTGCAATACGACATCAAACTAGGTGGCAAACCCGCGTCCTTATTTCATACCCCTTTTATCAAAATTATTCAATATGAGCAGGTTTAATTCAACGGCAACTTTGATACTTGCTATCAGTCAGGTCAACAATATTCAGCCTTAGTGAAATTTATAAATAATTTGTGATCAGTGTTGGAAATGGAATGGATTCTTATTATTTCATCGTTATAAAAATAGGTTTTGACTTTTCTCGTAATGATTTATTATTAATATTTCAACAACTGAACAACTGGATACAATAGTTACAAAACAAATCAGAAAACAAAATTATTCATATAGGGAGAGAAAATATTAACATCAAAATAATATCATGAACAATTCCAACATTCTTCCCACATTTTGCAATCTAATTGCAAAATTATTCCAACCCAAAATGCTTCGGTAGCTTCACTCTTCTTCCAGATCTTGTTATTACTTGTGATGAAGTCGTCGCATCTTGGTGTCTTCTTCCATATTTATTTTCTCCCTCTTCATCTTCTCCTTGCTGTATTACATTTTCATTGTAAATGTTTGTTTTCTCCATCTTGATTTTCTGGTATCTCGTTAGTATCCACTTCTCTAGACTTTTCTAATTGGTTCGCCGTGTCTGTCTCAATTTCTAATGGAAACAATCGCTGCAGAGGACGAATTAGTTTCCCTCGTTCTGTTTTAACTGGTGCTACTCTTTCTATTCCATCTCTTCCTGGAAACAGTTGTAAAATTTTCCCCAATGGACAGTTTACTCGTTTTTTGTTGTCACTTCCACAGTATCTCCAATTTTGAGTGAAGTTAACCCTTTTTTGACCACTATGGACTAATTCTGCCAGATATTCATTCCTAAATCGACTACGAAGGCCCTCTAGAAGTTTTTGCAGATACTTGTACCTTTTCAGTAGATAACCTCTGTCAACCTTATCCAACTACGGAGTGTCGGTGCTTGAGTTTGAACTAATAAACATCAAATATGTTAGTGGAATCAGATCCTTTTTGCTACTTGAGATATATGTGAGAGATCGACCATTAATATTTGCTTCACAGTCACACAAAACAGTCATGAGTTCTTCATAATTCAACGATGATTTTCCCAAATTACGACGCAATAGTTCCTTTATAATTCTGACTGTTCGCTCTCACCATCCTCCCCACCAAGGAGCGGTTGGAGCATTGAAAATCCATTTAATTTTCCTAGTTGTCGAATATTCTTCAATATCTTCCCACGAAATTTTCTGCAACAAATTCCAAGTACCTACAAAATTCCCACCGTTATCCGAATATATTACAGAAATATTTCCTCTTTTCGCCACGAATCGTCTGAGTGCCATCAAGAAATCCTCAGTAGACAGGGATCGCACTAATTCAAAATTTACTGCCCTGTATACCGCACATGTGAAGATAACAATCCAAGATTTCTCGCATCCTTCAAGAAAACCTGTTACTTGAAATGGTGAAGACTGATTCTATCCAAAGGTAAAGGTGTATATGGTGTATCTGCGGGGTTTTTCTTATGTTTCATACAAATCAAACATTTTGGCACAACATCCCTAATAAACTTCTTCTTCATGTTCATCTTTAGTTTTGAAATGCGCAACATCTTTTATTCCTATCATATCCAAATTCCATAGATCTGCAATGGAAAACTCAGTAAAACCGGCAAATATAGTAAAATATGTCGAACATTCACTTACTCTCTGACCCATTATTGTCCAACCTAAATAAGTTTCGAGAGCAACGTAGCTATTCATCAAATTTGCAAATGTCCCTGTCATAAGCTGACCATAAACATCGGCTCCTAATAATAGTTGTATTTCATTTGAAACATCAAAGTTTCTAGTATCACTCAAAATCATATTTTTATGTTTCAAATAGTCTATAACGGATAAATCAGTCAAACGAGGTAGGTTGTTACATATTTTCACTTGTTCCACCACATTCACCTCTGTTTTAAACGTATTATTTGAATTTTGAATAATAATATTATACACATCATGTAGTTTTGGTTGTGACTGAAACCCTCCAAAAACACCTTGTACAATATTTTCCCAACGAACACTATCCAATCGTAATTCAGCTGCACATTGACGTGAAATATATGATCTTTGTGATCCTGAATCAAGTAACGTTCTAATCAATTTTTATTTGTCATCATTGACAATTTTAACAACAACCGTTTGCAATAAAGTTTCCTTCGAAAAATTGTTAGTTAAAGTATTTTCAACCTTATTGTTTGAATTTTTATCATCTTGATCAGTGATACCTTTCTTCACATGCAAATCAGGACATAAAATGGGGTATAATTTACCTAATTACAGCTAATTACAGCTCGACAATTCTTACTAGTGTTATTCAATTTTAAACAGGAAAAACATCCACGTTTTTTTATTATCCTAGACTTTCTTTCATCAATTGAAAGACATTGAGCTTTTAAACAATCATTACTTGCATGTGAATTCAAATCGCAGAATAAACAATTATTTCGCTTATCTTTTAGATAATCTTTGGGATTAGCTGTGTACAAAGCAGCTGCTGTGTATAATTCCGGCTGACCTTGTTTTGGAAAATATTTATCCTTACTGGCATGATATTTGTTGTGCTCGTGTCCTTTTTCGACTCATTTTTATGTCAAATTTATCGGTTCTTCTGACTCAACCTCCATTTTCAAAAAACCTAATAACAAATTCAAATAATTAGTACCTTTGCAATTTTCATTATCATCCTTTTCATTTCGTTAATCAAAATTACGATGTCTTTCCCAAGTTTTTAAAACTTCTGCAGGCAAAGCCGATTCTACACGAGGGAAAATCATACCCGCATATTTTTCGCTGGTAACTCCTAGGGATTCCAAAACTCTTAACTGGGTTTCAAGATTATCATACAGATTGGAAAGGGACATACCTGTTTTAGCTTTTGAAGATCGTTGCAGTACAAGTTGTAATAGTTCCCTTACGTAAACTTCGATTAGGAATTCGTCCCTTGCAAAACGAGTCTTCAACTGATCAATGGCTATAATGTAATTGGGTCCAGAAGAGGGGTAAATTTCTACTAAATCTCGGGCAACTGAACCACTTTCCGTCGCTTGTAAAAGACACTGAAATTTGTCTTCATTATCTATTTCTGGGTCGTTGTGAATCTTCTTGAATTGTCCTCAGAACCCAATCCAGTTCTTCAGTTCTAGTCTTGGTAAATGAAATTTTCTTTATATTTTCTCCGTTATGGGGAAATTGGAACAGCTCAAACGATCTTCTTGGGTCTTCGTAATCTCGTTCAATCGGAATTCGCATTTGGATCCATATTTTATCAGCTCGTCTCTGTAATATTCTACCTTATCGTACTCCTCTTCTAATTCAATATCATCGCTGACTTCTGACAATTTTTCTTTAACTCCTTCATCTGCCTCGAATAATCTGCTAATCTTATCCTCCAATTGTCCCAGTAGAAACAGTAAATCCTCTTTAGTCGAATCTTTCAGCTTCAAAGCTCCATCAAGTGCTTCGATAGATTTTTTGAAAAGTCTCCTCCACTGCTGCCTATTTTTCTTTAAACTATCCATCTTTTATATCCTGTCACAGTCGCCAAATGTTGTAAATGGGTTAGATTCTTATAAAATAGGTTTTGACTTTTCTTGTAATGACTTTTTATTAATATTTTTATTATAACTGAACAACTGGATACAATACTTACAAAACATATCAGAAAACAAAATTAGAATCATATAGGGAGAGAAAATATTAACATCAAAATAATATCATGAACAATTCCAACAATCAGCGTCATTTGTTGAATGTCTACAACAACATAATGATCTGTTTCTTTAGGGTCGAATTAAATACGTATCCATTTAGTTTTCCTCATCTTATTATCATTATGGTAATGCTGCAATAAAACGCGAAAAAAACTTATTTCAGTTATAAGTTTGAAAATTGTAGTAAAAAATAACTCTGGAAGTCACTAAAATGAATGAAATGATGCCAGATATATTTAAAGGATCCAGAAATATTTTATGATTTTTGGTGAATACTACCATGTTTTGTGAAGGAATTTCAGATTTCTATAAGGGAAACCAATTAAATAATTCAAATTCTGAGTTTCTGGGAAGTAATGACGTATTTGTTTACAAAACTATTGGTGGGATCAGTACAAATGATATTAGATGTGATCAATTGAACTTGAGATTATTCAAATTATGCTGTCCTCATATAATTACTTAAATTACCCATATAAAAATATCTGTCTTTTTGAAAACGTTTATCCCTCTGTGTAGTGCAGTGTAGTGCAGTGGTTAAGGTTCTGCCGGAACAAAGTGAATCCACAGGGTTTAAAGATTTGCGTGGAATCAGTATTTTGTCAACATTATCGAAAGTTTTATAAAAGCAATAGAATTACAGTTGAGGGAATATCTTGAGAGAATTTCATTGGTGCCAAATATACAGTCTGAATTCGGAAAAAGGCATACACCTGTACTTTTACATATCAGAGATGACGTAATCAGAGCAACAGATCAAAATAAGTGCCCAGCAGATCATTCGATACCTTGAATCATTAACTCATATCAGATATATTACATTATGTTGGGGTTATCTGATAACGCTGTCGAACTTATGGGCAATTACCTGAAAAGTACGAAGCAACATGTTTGGTTAGATTTTCAAGTGTCGCATAATCTGAAACTGAAGGCAGGGGTACCACTAGGATCAGTGTTGGATCCATTGCTCTTCACTATATACTCGTCAACCTTGCTGAGGAAACTTGAAACTCATAATGTGCTTATTTTTGTAGACGACACTCAATTTGATCACAGTTTTTATCCAGAAGATTTCAAAGAAGCTTTCGGAACCAGCGACTCTGATATTGGGACTCTGATTTTGAGAAATCGTGTGCAATATGTGAGCTCAAAGTATAAAAATCTAATAAAATAGAAAATGTATTACCTTCAAACTCAGAAGTCAATGAAGGTGTCCCGCAAGGCTTTATTTTAGCCCCCATACTATTTCTTCGCTACATTAATGAAATCGGTACAATATTTCCTAGGATACATTTCACATTATATGTTGATGATATATCATTGATCATTTCTAACTAATCTAACAATATCTTACAAAATGAATGCAAATTCATATATTATATTATATTGATGAAGTGGTTTTGGTCAAATAAATTATCATTCGATACAGACAAAACAGCTACCGTAAAACAAGAAATTGTAACCAGTGATACTGTGAAATTCCTAGGTATTGAACTAGACAAAAATCTCAAGTTCAAAACACATTGCCAATCTTTAATATCTAACCTTAACTCATTCTATTACTTGATCTATAATCTGAAGACTATTCTAACTCATGAACAATTAATGAACTTCTACCATGGACAGGTGGAATCTCGTTTGAGATATGGGATGGGCAACTTCATACATTCTAGGAACACATTTATTACACAAAAAAGAATCGTAAGGTGCTCAGCAGAAAAATCAAGACAACACTCTTGCAGAGATCTTTAAAAAAAACTGAACATTTCAACTTTTAGTGGATTATTTATTTTTGAGATATGTTTATTTGTCTATAGAAATAAGAGAGGAGTCACAAAGAATTAAAACACAAATAACATCAATTCAAAGCAAAAGAACCTCTTGCGTATACCTTTTGCCAGATTGAATATGGCCAGTTCTTCGCCAAACTGTATTGGGCCAAGTTTATTTAAAACATTACCTGTGTCAGTAAGAAATTGTACTGGGGAAATAGAATTTAAAGAAAGAACTCAAAATATTTTTATTGGACAAAGTTTTTTATACTGTGATCAAATTTTTGTATATGTAATTTACTAATTTCTAATATACACTCACTATATAGTTTGTAAGTTTCATAATTATGTAGTATCTGTGACTATCCCTATACAATGTATGAATGAATACGTTTATTTAGGAAATCCTAATATGCATACAATAATAATAATATACAATAATAATAATAAATCAGTAAACAATAATAATATGTCCTTAAACAACAATAAGAATAACTAATAACTAGAGTCATACATATGACTGTAACCTAACAATGTTGAGAAATAAAATAGAAAAGGAAATAAAATTCAAAGATAACTAACTTAGATAAGACTATACTAACAATTTAAAACATACTGATACATGATAATAAATGTTAAGGTTTAAGACTACTGATGTTCTGCATCATTGAGTCTTTTCCTACAAAATTGTGTTTGTTTTAATATAGTTGTTTGGTTTAGATTTGAATATATAAATATTTTCGCTTTGTTTTATGTCTCTTGGCAGCTCATTAAAATGGTTTAAACCTTTATAAAACAATATTTTCATTGAGCTGGTTAATCTGCATCTTGGCAAGTGAAAAAGATAACTTTGTTTTGTCTCGTAGTTGTGAGTACTATCACGATATGTAATGAATTCATCAAAATAAGATGGTAACATATTATTAATAGTCTTAAAAATAAATATCATTGCTGATCTATAGAACCTTTCTTGTATTGATAACCATTGTAATGCGTCAAGCATAAACTTTATGCTTGTATATTGATTACATTTTGATATGACTCTCATTCCACGATTTTGTAGTTTTTGTAATGTACTACAATATTCGAAATGAGGCTGAATGATTGTGTTATATATAGTGACTGTGGAAGAAACTGACAAATGATAAGAGATTCGAGTAAAAAAGTAAAGTTTCTTTGATATTTTTTTAGTTATGTATTTGAAGTGTGCATCATAAGATAAACAGTTGTCTAACATGAATCCCAGGTATTTAATTTCCGTTACAAATTCTATTTTTTCTTTATTAATTTCCAAAGAATAGTAATTTATGTTTACATATTTATATGCTGTGGTCAGAATCATGGCTTTTGTTTTAGACATGTTTAGTTTTAATTTGTTGACGTTCAAGTATTTATGAATCTCCTCCAAGCAGATATTCATTTTTGTCAAAGCTATCTCTAAATCTTTATGAAATGTAGTTAACATTGTATCATCAGCAAATAAATTCATAAAGTCACAATTTTGACATAAACTGATGTCATTAATATATATAAGAAATAGTGAAGGGCCCAAGACACTTCCTTGAGATACCCCAAATTTTGCGTTAATAGGAGATGAGAGAACATTACCCACTTTAGTGATTTGTCTTCGATCGCTTAAGTAGTCCTTAAACCATCCTAGCACTGTTCCTTTAAGACCTATAGCTTCCAATTTTTTCATTAATATATTACGGTCAGTTGTCTCAAAAGCTCTTCTTAAGTCTAAGAATACTGTTACAACATAATCTCCGTTGTCAATAGATCGAGTCCATTTACTAATCGTAAGTGGTAAAGCCGTTTCACAAGAATGATTTTTCCTAAAACCGGATTGATTACTTATGAGAATATTATTGGCCTCAACATAACTTAGGAGCTGATCGTATATAGCCATTTCTAGTAGTTTCTCCATTCCTGGTAAGGTGTTTACTGGACGAAATTCTCCCGCTTTATTAGTATTTTTGACTTTGGGAACAGGTACTATTATGCTAGCTTTCAGTTGCTCAGGAAATTGCCCATATTGTAAAGAGATATTTATAAAATGTAACAAAACATGACCAATGACTCCAAACGTAGCTTTAATAAACTTGATATCTAAGATTTCTGTTCCAGATTTATTGTTGTCAATTATGGGAAATAAATGATTGATTGATTGGTCCCTTTATTGAACTTGCAACTTCACACTCGCTTTTCATCAACACAAAAAAATCTCAAGTTATGATTTTCGGGACAGAAATCAATAGGAGTAAAATCATCAATTCAGTTAAAATTTATATGATCACTTGTTGATCAAAACACTTGTCGAGGTGTTAAAATAATGGTTTGGTGTTGGGAAAAAACTCCAGTAATATGCAGTACTACACCAAAGGTTCCAAACAGTGCATCACAAGATTATTCGGCATAATTAACGATTGTCAGAGTCACAATCGAATATCCGATGAAGCAACTTCGATTGACAATTCTACCGATTTCATAAACATTTCAATAATCTCCCACAAACCCTGACAAATGTTCTTTAAATTATCATTTTTCAATTTTTAACATGGTAGATTTAGCAAATTGACAAATACTTGGTTATATTTCACGAATCCGATCTTTAACTGCAATTGTGAAGTCATCATTACAGAAACACAATTGCATAATAGTTTGTAATACTTCTCGTTCAAGTTCAACTCAAATTGGGTTATTCTACCTCAGTCAGTAGTCGAACGATTGTGGTAATAACTGTTCATTACTGAAAATTATGATGACATTACCAAATTTCATAACTATTTGTTGCTCTTTGTGAAGCATGGAATGTGCAACGGGCATGGTAGCGTTTCTCATACACTTTTTGGGTAAAGTTCTTCGTTACAAAAATTGAAAGTGAAACTGTGGAATGAACAATATTCACAATGCAACGAAATTTCCACAGTATAGTAGAAACGATTCATTTGTAATGTCTCAACTAACATAGTTGTCGATGAGCGAAATCTACCATTTTCGAGAATCGAATACTTCTGATAATCAAATGAACAAAAATAAAATTTCCTATGTTTCTTTACCACTTGGATTGGTAATCGTTGACGCAGTTTCGTCCTATGAGGACATTTTCAAACAAATATTCATTTGAAAATGTCCTTATAGGACGAAACTGCAGCAAAGTTGGTTACAAATAAAAGTGGTAAAAACATAGGAATTGTTGATTCTCATGTTTCATTATAATCTTGGAACACGTTTGTCTAGTCAGGAGAATTTGGAAAGAGCTCAATATCAACGAGGGGTCTGGTTCTGATGAAGTACCCGTCATCGTACTTAAAAAGTGCGTGAATGAAGTGGCACCAGTATTTTGCAAACTTTTCAACCTATCTTAGAAGAAAGAGGTTTTTTTTTTCTTGTTGGAAGATTGGTCGCGTTCAGCCTATTCCCAAAAAGAGCAAGAAAAATCTTCCAGATAACTATAGACCAGTCGGTTTGCTATCAGTTTAAAAAAAAATCTGTTTTAAAATCTGTTTTTCCGTAAATCAGCTGTCGTGTTGTGATATCAAAAATTATGAAGAATGCCGTGAACCACCATATCCTTGAATATTTTATAGGCTTTAACATCTTGAACAATCATCAATTTGTCTTTCGAAAACAAAGATCAATAGGAGACCTTTTCATCGTATGTCACCCATATTTGGAATAAGGCAATCGAAAAACATGGAGAATCAAGAGCTGTTGTCCTTGATATTTCTGAGGCATGTGACCGTGTGAAGCATAAGGATTTGCTGTCCAAACTTTGATGCTATGGCTAGTCGGATCATTTTTTGTGTATGGCTGGCTCTCCAGCTTCCTGAAACAACTTTCTCTGCAAGTGGCCGTAGATGGATATCACTCGAATACCTTTACAATCAACGCTGGTGTTCCCCAAAGATCGCACATTTGTACCGGCAGCAGGAGGTTGCATATGTTAATGTGGATCTAGTGGTGATTTGGAATTTTGGGTGAAAGTAACCAGGCATCAATTTCGCCAGAAAGATAAATGTCTCCGACGCACAAAGTTTTGACATCTGGCAAACCTACAAATGTTACAAATCCTCTATAGGGTGAAAACAAGAAAAAATGAAAAAAAATGCTGTGGATTTGCTTATAAGACGGACCTGTATATGATAATTATTTACGCTATGGTTACAATAAGGTGAAAAATTTCTTTGCGAAACTTATGTACCAATTTAATTTGATTTTTATACTTTCATACTTTATAATTACACCAGTATAAATTGTTCTGAATTAGGTAAATTTTTAAGTATTTTTATCAATCAACACTCTTTCATTAGCTTCACCTGTTTGTATGTATAAATATTTCTTTGTAACTCTCCAGATCTGGATCTGTATTTGACAGAATCATCGACATTATAGCTTGATCTATTCGCGGGCAGATGGCGCTGTACATAACCTCCTTGATATAATTCGAACTCACTTTACATGTATTTTTTCATTTGAAAAAAGTATTTTTTTGACACGCGCTCGTGCAGCCTTATTTGTAACCCTAATTGCGCGCCTGCTGCCTTGGGTTTGGTAGCTGATTAATCTCAAAGTTTAGATACAATAAATATAGTTTGAAAAGACTGAAAAACACGTTTTTATACCATACGAAACTAAAAATGAAAATAAATATAGTTAAAAGACTAAAAAACACCCTTTTAAAGAATATCGAACTACAAAGTTAAAAATATTTTTTTAAATAAGCTCAAAACAATAACGAACTAAAGATACCAGTATTATTTCCTGATTTTCACATCCTCATTCAGCGACTATTATCGTTTGGCTTTTCTGGAAATTTAATTGATCTTTTCACAAGCTATCTCTTTGACAGAAAGAAATACGTAGAACATGAAAGTTTCTAGTCCTATTTGTACACACCTAGCTCAGGGGTACCACAAGGCTCGAACTTGGGGCCTCTTTTATGTCTGCTTTTCATTGATGACCTCGCGAAAATGATGAACTGCCCAAAACTTCTTTACGCTAATGATCTAAAGCTATACAAAGTAATTGGCAATTATGAAGACTGCTTAATTTTACAAAATGAAATCGATTTAGTATTCGACTGGTGTTCCAAGAACCATTTACGTTTGAACATATCGAAATGTTACATTTCATCATTTTCTAGGAAAAAGAATATAATAGAATTTTCTTATGTTATTGACAGCATTCTAGTTAGTCGAGTAAATGAGATGACAGGTCTTGGAATCACTTTTGATTATAAATTCACTTTCACTTCCCACATAGACCAGGCTATTTCAGCGAATCGAATGTTGGGCTTTATTATAAGGAGTACCAGAGAATTCAAGAATATTAATACGATTATAACACTGTTTAATGCCTGTGTAAGGTCTAAACTAGAATACGGCGTGTTAACATGGTATCCAATTTACAATTGCCACATACATCAAATTGATACTGTTCAAAAAAAAATTTAAAATATCTGTCTTTCAAGGTCACAGGAATATATCCTCAGAGGGGAACCGACTATTCTATCCTTCTGAATCAATTTAATGTAATATCTCTGAATACACGACGACTTTTTGTCACAATCTTCTTTCTTCACAAACTGCTAAACAATAAGATCTCGTTTGTTTGAAGGTGTCGGTAGGACCGACACTAAGTGGGAAACATCTGTATACCGAAAACCCACTCATACGGGACAGTATCTGAACCACGAATCCAACCACCATCAATCGACTAAAAGAGGAATCATCAAGACTCTATTAGAGCGTGCTTTTGGGCTCTGTAATACGAAGGAAGGTCTCGAGAAGGAACTAGACATCATCAAAAATGAGCTTCAACGGAATGGCTACTCCAAAGCGATGGTAGAAAAGACTTTGGCTAAAAGACAGCAGGAGCCTCGCAAGGAAGAGAAGCCGTCACAACCAGTACTTGCACTTCCCTACATCAGAGGATTATCGGAGAGGATAAGAAGAATTGGTTCCAAGCACAACAACATCAGAACCTACTTCAGATCCGGAAACACTATCCGTAGCAGCCTCTCGAAAACCAGGCCACCAAACGCGGACTGTGATTCCAAGAATTGCATTTACCGGATACCCTGTGAGTGCGGAAAATCCTATATTGGTGAAACTAAGAGGCCATTGAATGTTCGCATTGCCGAGCACAAGAAACACACACAGCGAGGGGAAAACAAGCAAATCAGGAATAGCAGACCATGTTTGGACCCATCAACACAACATCGAGTGGTCCCAAGCTGAGATCTTGCACAGAGAGGAACATCGGTTTAGGAGAAAATTCAAGGAAGCCGCATACATGTTGTCCAACAACGTATTCAGCCAAGCCAGCGTAGAAATACGCAACATATCGAAACCCATCACCAAGCGAAAAATGGCCAACTCCCGCCAAAACGGTCATCTCCCACGGAACCAGTGAAGCGGAAAATGGAAAGCGGGGATAAGTGAAAGTACTCGAACGACCTATAAATAGTCAGTCCTGTCATCAACTGAAGACGATTGTAGATATTAACAATTGAAACGTCGTGAACTAACGTGACTTGGAATATCTCCACTTTTTATTTATTTTTTTATTTTTATTTATTCTTATTTTCTTTTTTTTTCATTTCTTTATTTTTAATTATTCAATTTTTCTATTTCTACTTGTATTTTATTTCATATTATCTCATTTCAGGTTTATTTTGCTTAATATAATTGTTATTTTTCAGTTATTCATTTTTAATTCTTCTCTTTTAGTTGTTTCAGGGATTTCGAATCATTTTATATAGTAGACAATGGAAGTCCGAATTAGTAGAATTCAATAAGATCTCGTGTGCCCCTCTTTTACAAATGATCAACTTCCGCACCCCACGCTTCAATTTCAGATACCAAACGATATTTTACTGTGATCTTGTCACAGTCACCACCAATGTCAATACTTTGTAACAACTATAATTCAATATGTGATATGTGCGATATTAATCGCAGTTCTCAAAGTTTTATTTTAAAATGTATTCTCACTAGAACTTTTCAACTGTGATATATTTCTATTTCTACTTATTTTTCTTTTAGTTGTAGCAATTTTTTTTGACTAATTATACTGTTTTGCATATATTTTCATCAAAACTTCTGTACATTTCCTGTAATTGGGCGAATGCCTGTTGGAAATAAAGTGCTATCAATCAATTAATCAATCAATCAATTATTGTCACAATAATACAGTATTTTTCGTTCTTTATTGTTTGAAGCTCATTTAAAAAAATTATTATTAACTTTTCAGTTCCACGTTCTTCAAAAGCGTGTTTTTTAGTTCTTCAAACTATATTTATTTTGATTCTATATACAATGATTCTCAAATAGTAACCGTATAGTTTTCTCTGATTTAATAATTTTTTGAAATTTTGTATTATTTTTATTATGTTGATGATTAAAGACCATCATTATTATTATTATTAAAAATCAATCAGATTATTTCATTCATTATTTACCATACTTTTGGAAGGAGAACAAAATTACTTCTACATACGAATTCTTCACTTCTTCATTCTCATTGTATACTTTGAATCACAAATTCACAAACCACATATCAGGCATTCCTAACCTACATTTCATGAGAGAGGTAAAACAAGGTATTTACTCTTACTATACTTATACTCAAGAACAAGATTGGCGAATAAAAGTGTTGCAAAACTTCAGTACCAGACAGATGTTGCTAAATATTTTGCAATGTTTTTATGGGCAAGTCTCGATATTGCGTGCATAAACAATCTTAGCAATATCATTTTTGAATCCTCAGCACTCGGAAATGTCAAAGTCATTCTCTCTGAATATTTAGACAAATAACTGAGACGTAACAAACAATCGGTAATAGAGGGTTTTTTAACTGTATTTGGAAAATTTGTTTGTTGTAAGTTTCGATAGAGACATCAAATTGACTATTGTTTATTTAAATTGAAATTGTTAATGATTACATTGGATGTATCTTATTAATTTTTCGAAGAAATTTTTCGCTCCAGCATTAGTGTAGGAGGGATGATAAAAAAAAAATATAATTTCTGTTGAAACTTGTTATTTAAATTTTCTAATTATTCAATATGTTCCTTGTTTTCATAGCTTTCGCTCACCATATAGTTGTTATAAAAAAGATAGACTGTCAGGAGTTATTTTGATAAAGTTATTAAAGTTTTGTTAGACTAAATATACAGTTTTATTGACGATTCTAGAACTAGAGTCTCAACAATTTCAATTTGAGGTTCATTTCAGTCTAGATCTGAATCAAAAATTGTAGAGGATTTTTCAGAATAAAGTTTGAAATGAGAAAGAAAACGAAGCATTGGTAAAAAAAATCTGAAATTGTAATGTATCAAAACATGAATTATATAATGTTTTGTTATTTTTTTCGATTTGGCAGCTACGGTTGACAGGTACGGTTTGGAATAGAACGAAAAGCAAGTGCACCGTTCCATTTCCATATTTTCAAAACAATCTGATGGCTTTCATTGAATTGCTTTGGAATTGTTTTCGAAATAAACAATTCCAAAGCAGAGGACCATCAAATATGATTTATTCTTAGTATTATTTTCATTTTTTTTTGTTTTTAGAAAAATTGATAGCCAGCATGAACTAAATTGCTCTTTCTGTTCAAAATGGTATAAAATGAAATCCTTCAACCAAAATTTTCAGTTATGGTGTGATTTATTTGATAGTTGCCATATCTTTGTGTTGAATAATATACGAGGTCTGATAAAAAATAAGCTGAATTTTTAAGTTTCGAGGGCTAGGTACATTCAATTAACAATTTTTTTCATGTTGATGTACTTGTTTTGATCATATGATTACAGTATCAGTTGTGGAGCATGTTTAGTTTGTTAGTGAGAGACATACAAGTTAGAAGTTAGTGTAAATAACTTCGCACTACCCAATTTATTTGAACTACTTCTCGAAACTTCAATTCCCTCACACAGATAGATTCCAAAGTGAATCCAGCAAGTGTTTCGTTTTTCTAATCTCACACAAAACTCACTGAAATAGTCATCCTTATTCCAAAGTTTTGAGAGGTATAGAACAGAAAAAATTACAGTACCAGCATTTTGTGATGAGTTAAAAAAATATATTCAACTAGTTGTTGCTCGCGGCATTGCCCTCGTAGAATTTGGTCTGTTACATTGGATTTCGTGACTGGCCATTTCAAATAAATAGTTACAATATTGTTTATTGACCCAAAACTTCATGTTTACAATTTCAAAACTGACAAAATTCAGGATGGAAATACCTGATTTCCTTTCTTGATGTTTATTTAAGTTATACAAAGAACCTACCTGCAAAGCTCAAGATTCTAGGTCGAGTAGCTGCGGCTGTACGTTAATATTAGGGCAACAGTTAGTAATTTATAGCTTTACTTCAAAAATACAGTACCTGAAAAAATCTACCAAAGTTTTTCTATATCAAATACTTCAAACGACGATTATATCAATTTTTATAAGAATTTCTGTACATAGTATGTATGTGCATTTTAAAAAATGTATACAATTTAGTTGTATTTAAGGCTCAGTGTTTCTAAATCCGTTCAGTCGTTTAGGCGTGAAAGATCCACAAACATACATAAACAAACATATATACATACATCCTCACAAACTTTCGCATTTATATTATGTGTGTGTGTGTGTGTGTGTGGGAGGTACACATTTATATTAGTATAGATTAATATCAATCTCGTCACGATAACGTTCAATAACATAACTTAACATTTTTTCTATGTTCGCTCCACAGGCGAACAACACAATAATATTGGTGAATAGTGAAATCGACAACCGAGACGAATTTGTTTAGTCTTTGGGTTCAACTTGCTATTCACTAAAATCTAGAACAGTTTGTTATATAATAAGAGATCGTTGCAATATAATAATCATTTGTTCAAAGATTAATTGGCCGTAGCAGAGTTGTTAAGAAATAATATCAATAAAATATATGATCCGGGTATTTTCAAAAATTGATTCTCAGATACCAGGTCGTTAGTGTATTACTTGAAACTGTCCACTAGGAAAAATAGTTTATCGTATATTGCTTAGAAAACTGAATATATTCGAAATGTACTCAATACGACTAGTTTATTTTGAAGTAATTTCTACTTTTATGAAAGATGGTGATTGGGAAATGTTTAATAAAAGAAAATATGTAATATCAGCAATGGACAGTGAAGTAGTGTTTTATATGGTTTTCATTACATTATATGTTAATTTCTCAACTATACTGTTTTCTGATAGTGAAAAGTGGATAAAGTTGGTTATGAATGCAATCAGTAAACAGAGTGCTGAAACAAAATTTTGTGATTTCTTCTGATTCCAGCTGATATACACACTTCAATACTTTACTGGGCCCGCTCTATTTCTACATCACAAATAAAATATTTTATATCAATCAACCAAAAATACTTGATAACACACTTTAACTAAAATAACTGATAACTATGTTTTTTCCAGTAATATTCTTTTATGAATAGTTGTACTCATTTAAGAATATTTTGGGTATGAAAAAAATTTATGGTGTGTTATCAGATAAGTTCGTTGAATGTTCGTCGAATGTTATAATTGAAGGTTTTAGAATTTCTCCTAGTGAATGGTTTGATTTCTACATGTTGATATCTTCTTATATAACATGTTCGGAACATTTTCGCCATTTTTCGGAATAGACACTTTTTAAGGACTCTTCAAAGAGTATTTTGAAAACCTTTAACTAAGTTTCTATGCCATCATGTCGACAAAATATTCCATAAAACTTCTAGCTTCATTTGAACATACTACAGACATACAGTTTTATTTTAAGCAATAAAGAGAACATATCAAATCAAATGATATGTTTCATTTGCCGAAGCCACTAAGTGATATCCGCTTTTCTTCATGCATAAGTAGGTATCATTTCAACTTTTCTGAAATGACAACATGCATTATCCATCACTATCACAAAGTTAGGTGGAATAAGGTCTACATTTACTCAAAATACTCTTCAAACACATTGCTAGGTTAGTTTAGGTTCATATCTTCAAGGTAATCTCTGGAATGCTTTGACTCAAACAAAAATAAACCGCCCCCAACTGAACCATCAACACTTATCTGGGAAATGATCAGCGCTATCCTTTTTCAGAGGGCCTTTCACAACACAACAAAGTTTTCGTTTCGGGGTTGAAATTAATTGATTTTAATGTATTTCCACGTGTTAAAACCGAAAGTAACCATAAAAATTATATATTAGCTCTTGTTTTCAAGATATAGTATCATTATATTATATATATATATATATATATATATATATATATATATATATGATGAGCTGTTTTCTCGGGTTTCGCTCCGTGTTCTGTGTATTTTCTCCCCATAAGGATTATTTTCACAACGTTTCGGCAAAGTCTCATTTGCCATCTTCTGGTGATGTCTGGTTTTTTCAACTAGACTGATTACTTCGAACTCTGTGTCTCAATTTATAGGGATGGATGTTTCCCTTTACCTGCGTTGCTGCCACTACCTGTGTTTGTTCGACTACCTGTTTTGGTCTTATTACCTGAGCTGCCTCTCCTGCCTCTGTTATTGTACCTGTATTGTCATGTACCGAGTTTTGCCTCTGAAGTTGAGCGGTCTGATTGCTTGTGCGAAGTGATAAAACGGATCTCCATGTTGATGGTAATCTTTGCGCATCATCCCTCTTGTTCATATTATTAGGTCGTTTTTCAATTTCGATTGCCTCTCTGATTGTTCGTGAGTAAAAGTTTTCGTTGCTTGCTAGCATTTTTGTGTTGTCGAAATTGATGTTATGTCCTGTTTGAAGTACGTGTTGGAAGAGAGAAGACGTGGTGACTTTTCCCTTGACTGCTAGTTTGTGTTCATCCATCCCTATAAATTGAGACACAGAGTTCGAAGTAATCAGTCTAGTTGAAAAAACCAGACATCACCAGAAGATGGCAAATGAGACTTTGCCGAAACGTTGTGAAAATAATCCTTATGGGGAGAAAATACACAGAACACGGAGCGAAACCCGAGAAAACAGCTCATCATACTTTATCCGTGAGAATCTTCGAGTTAACATATATATATATATATATATATATATATATATATATATATATATATATATATATATATATATATATATATATATGTATATTGAGTTTTCAACAAATGAAATATTTCATCACCAACAGTTGGTACACATGTTTGTTTACATAACACCCCTCTCATCAGCTGTTCTTAAGTAGTAAACATAACCTATGTGAGTTTGTCAATTGTACGCACGTGGTTGCTATTGAAATTATCGTGTGAAGTTGATTTTTAAATTAATTTAAGTGCTGATCTGAAATGCCTCGAAAGTGTGTGAATTCTGTCGATAGCTTTTGCTATATATGTGGTGAAATAACATTTAAGGCTCAGAAACGTAAAATGACACCTATCGTTAAGACAGCCTATGAACATTATTTTGGTGTGAATGTTGGGGACCAAGATAAATCATGGGCTCCTCATATATGTTGTAATTCTTGTTCCGTCATATTGCGAGAGTGGCTGAAAAATAAAAACCGGGCAATGGCTTTTGCAGTACCTATGGTTTGGCGTGAGCCTACCAATCATACAGACGACTGTTATTTCTGCTTAACTCCTCCCATTAAGCAAGGTTTATCTATGAAGAAAAGAGGAACGGTTAAATACCCTAATCTCTCGTCTGCTCTTCGGCCTGTACCACACTCAGACAATTTGCCAGTCCCTTCTCCACCCCAAAACTATGAAATTTCAGAGGAAGGTGATGAAGACTGTTTAGAAGGAGCAACCCATCCTTCTACATCCTATGACCCTGATTTTGAGGTAAGCGATAGGTCTAGTGATCCGCACAGAATTAGTCAAGCAGAGTTGAGTGACCTTATAAGAGATCTTCGCTTGTCTAAGGAAAAGGCTGAGCTGTTAGGGTCAAGACTACAACAGTGGAATCTTCTAAAACATGATGTGAAAATATCTCAGTACAGACAGCGTCAAAAAGATTTGCTTCCTTTTTTTGAGAAAAAAGAAAACCTCGTAGTTTGTTCTGATGTTAATGGTTTGATGGACTGCTTGAATTTGGATCACACTCCATCTGAATGGAGACTGTTTATAGACTCTTCAAAACTAAGCTTAAAAGCTGTACTTCTGCATAATGGAAATCAGCTACCCTCTATTCCTATAGATCATGCAGTTCACATGAAGGAAACGTATATAAATATGAAAACACTTCTCCAATCAATCAAATATGAACAACACAAGTGGCACATCTGTGGTGATCTGAAAGTCATTGCTATACTCCTAGGAATGCAATTAGGGTTCACCAAGTACTGTTGTTTTTTGTGTCTGTGGGACAGTCGGGATAGAAAATCTCACTATAAAAAAATGAAGTGGCCTTCACGAGACCTAAACCCTAATGAGAAAAATGTAGTTTACGAGCCTCTTGTAGATCCTAAGGATGTTCTCCTTTCCCCATTACATATTAAGTTGGGACTAATGAAAAACTTTGTGAAGGCCATGGACCAGGAAGGACAAGCTTTTAAGTACTTGAGAGCAAAGTTTCCCAGGTTGAGTGATGCTAAAGTCAAGGAAGGCATCTTTATTGGGCCTCAAATCCGTGAAATCGTAAATGATCCTGCTTTTGACATGATTTTAACAGGAAATGAAAAAAGAGCCTGGGAAGCATTTAAGGGGGTTGTACATGGGTTTTTAGGTAACAAAAGAGATGATAACTTCACAGCATTGGTTAAAGAGCTTCTTCAAGCTTACCACCAACTTGGATGCAACATGTCCTTAAAAATTCATTTTCTTCACTCTCATCTTAATTTCTTCCCACAAAACTGTGGAGCTGTGAGTGACGAACATGGAGAAAGATTCCATCAAGACATTGCCTTAATGGAACAGAGATATCAGGGCCGTTGGAATGAAGCAATGCTTGCAGACTACTGCTGGTCTGTGTGTAGGGATGCTCCAGAAGTGTTTTATAAAAGACAAGCTAAACGACAGCGATCTTACAATGAATCGGATGGACTTAATTGAAATTTGGTGGTACAAACTTCTTTTATTTGTCAAAACACTAAGAATAATGTTTTTTTTATTAATTTTGTACCTAAAATATTCTAAAAGAAACATAACAATATTGTTTTATGTACTTTCACTTTTCACGTATAGTATAACTACTCTTTAAGATTAAGTACTGTGTATCTCAAAAACCAGAGCTAATAAAAATTTTTCATTGTTATTTTCGTTTTTATCACCCCAAAATTAGTAGAAATTGACTAATTTAGTGTAGGAAACATTCAAAAAATATTTTTTTCTTGTGTTATGCTTGACATAATTTTGTAATATTTTTGCCTTGCAACATTTTTTCAACGTTCAGATAATGAATCTTTCTGTTCTCACATCAAAACTCTCTTATCTGCCTAAGGTAATGTCTCCTCCAGCAGAAAGTTTCATCATTCCACAATTTTTTCCTGCCCATTATTAGAGACATACTTTGATCTTCTTTCAATGCTCCAGTTTTTTGTCGAGGGTCGGTATTTCTTTCTTGAAATAAAATACCCTGGTGGTTCCAAAAGTACCTGGCCTGACCTAGAGATAGCGGTGGTTGTTTGATAAATATCACTGTATTAGAAAGTACACAATCTATAAAGCATGTGTTTCAAGTTTGAAGACGCTGCGTTGTTTAGTATTTGTTTGGCAGCCGTCAAAAGCGAACGTATCCGGTGAAGTTGTTGAGATGGAGAAAATTGGTCATCGTGATGTGGTACAATACTTTTATTTGAAGGACCTCAGCCCAACCAATATGAAAGCTAAAATGAATTCAACTCTGAGGGAGTCTGCTCCTTTGTTTACAATACTAAAATATTGGGTAGCAGAGTTTAAACGAGGCCGTACGAGCTGAAAAGACGAGCATCGCAGTGGTCAACCAAATGAAGCCGCATTTGGCTAAGAAAAAAGTGTTTTTTCTTCATGACAATGCACCAACTCACGAATCCATTATCGCAATGACCAAAATTGATTAATTGAAATTTGAATTGCTGCCTCATGCATCATATTCACGAAATTTAGCCCCCTCGGATCACTTTCTGAAAAATGGCTCAGCGGTCACAAATTTTCCAACGATGAAGAAGTGATGTCGGCAGTTAATGGCTATTTTGAGAAGCAATATACAGTTCTTATTAAGAATACGGTATCGAACATATTGATTATCTCTGGGAAAAGTGTATAGAACTACAAGCAGTTCATGTTGAATATAAATACACTTATTTTCAAAAATTTTGTTTTTTTTTGTTGAGCCGGGTTCTTCTGGGACCATGCTCGTAAATGTGCGAGTTTGTAGTTATCATAATCAGGTACAGTTCTTCTTCCTGAAGAAGATCTTGGTGATTACACCCCTTGATTTTTTCTCTCATTTTTGAATTTATATATGGATAATTCTGAAACTACTATCATTTGTGAACACAATTCTACCAGAGTATCAACAATATACGAATGATTTTGCTGTATGAGAGCTTCATATAATTCGAAAATAACATTATTTCCGTAAAGAGATCATGCAAATTCGTTTTATCAAAAAGAAAATTGAAGTAGCTATTTCGAATCACACACTAGGTTAGGTTAAGTCCAAAGTGAGTGGGTTTATTCGACCCTTCACCGCAGCCCGCTAGGTTTTATTGCGGCTCACACCTATTAACAACCCAGCTTCTTAACGAAGCCGATTGGTTTGTAAAGTGAGTTGTCTTTCAGGTCAGATGGTTAGAGTACGCCTTTGTCGAACTCTAAAAACCTGATTAGGTCCCCAGCGGGGCAGGCACAAAGTATGTGCTCTGCTGTTTCGTCATTTTACAAACAGAGGCGACACACACTGTCTTCCGATAGTCGACAGTCCAAATCTCTGCATATGATGATTCAAATGACAGTGACCTGTGACAGTGACACACACTAAGTATAATTTACTAATAACGTAAGGGCTTCATCAATAATTCACATTCCTTGGGTAATAAAGTGCCTAATTGAAGCACTCTTTTATCAAATCAAATCATGACGTCATCTTTCTCCAGCAAAAAATAAAGAGATCTCAAATATGCCTTTATTGAGTGAACTTGTTTGTTTGTTCTGCATGGAATTCCCCTCATGATTCCTCTCATCACGAATTGTATCTGTAAAACTACCTTCGCTTGCTTTTCCAGATATATGTGATATAAACGATTATGATTATACAAGGTCACCAGTGTGAGTTGTCATAAGAGCTAATTTTATTTTTTCAAATAATTTTAGTGGACTATGATGATATGACGAACAAACCGATCTTTCTATCATGTGACTATTAACTTCCAAGGTGACACATTATGATAAATATGGCTGTAAATCTTATAAGCTCGTCGTAAATGAAAAACCAGATTTCTCAGAATCTGGTAAGTACGACGTGACGTCACACCCATCGAATAGCAAAAGTGGTTTGAATTTATTTTCTCAGCTATGAGGAATGTCTCAAAAACTTTCCACTTCACTATCTACTACTAAAATAATCTACTACTTTTGTTTGAAGGTGGCTGACAATGTTTCGTGGTGTATCTCATCGGTTCAGACTTCCATTGTCTAATATAATATAAATTGATTTGAAAACCCTGAAAAAAAAATTAAAAAGATTAACCGAAGATTATAATATATAATCTACTACCATTGACATTTTTAAAAATCAACTGACTCAGACCGTAAACCGAAACAAACAACAGATTAATGTCGGAAACATTCTCAATGATTTTTGAAAGTAAAACAGTGATTTTAATATCAATCGTGATGGTGAACATTTTCTTCTTCTCGCTGAATAATAAATTATTTATGAAAACAAAACTTATTGATGAAACTGACAAATTTATTTCCAATCGTAATCACATGAAATTAAGCGTTGGGACTCAATTATTAAATTAATTATGGGTCCCATCTGGCAGTTAAACAAATACATTTTCATAGATCTATTACGCCACAAGATCCGCCATGATGAAATCTCGAAAAAGGTCATGAAGTATTTAACTTTTTTAAGATAGTAAACATAACGATTATAGTTTTTATCCACGTGGCGGCTTACATCAAATTATAATAATAATAATTAATACTTTTTGAATGTAAAAGAGGTTAATAAATTTGGCCTTCTTGAATGTCATTCACTGATTGCTGGTATATTCACTAATTTTTCATGTTGTATACCAAGGAAGGAATCTCGGAATGACTTTGTACCATGGTTTGTGGTAAAGATTAGGATATCCTCGAATCATTTGTCTCAATGTAATCTGAGTGTAATCTCTGATATCAACTACAATTAAACGTTTTATTAAATACTAGTTGTTTCCAGCGGCTTGTGATAGAATATTTTAAACAAAAAGTTACAATACTTTTTTGACCCAAAACTTCAGGTTTCCAATTTCAAAACTGACAAAATTGAAAACAATCTTTGAACCCCTATTTTTTTCCTTTCGGGAAGGAAATTTCTGATTTCCTTTCTTGATACTTATTTACGCTATTCAAAAAAACTACCTGAATATTTCAAGATTCTTGTATTCGTGTATAGCCAGTAGCTTCAACTATTCGCGTTGATATAATATAGTGTCAATCAATCAATAGGTACCCACTTATACAATATTGAATAGCATCAGCAAAAAAACTGAAAGAATTAGAATGAAATACTTTGGTAATCCTACTAATCCTACTCTTAAATGAGGAAAGTTTGTGAGGATGCATGAATGTAATGTATGTATTTACGTTTTTTACTTTTTCACGCCTAAACAGTTCAAGGGATTCAATTTTGAGTTGGTATATAGATAGATCATGACGTGGAATAACACATAGAGATGGTTTCCACGGTAACGCGGTTGAAACAGCGAGGAACAGCTAGTATTATACAAGTGAGAACCTATTGATTGACTGATACTCTCATATTGACGAACAGCCGAAACTACTGAACTTAGAATCTTGAAATATGCAGGTAGGTTCTTTGTATGAATCACAAATATCAAAACGGAGATAAAAAATATCGTTTCAGAATTTATTCATAATTCAGATTCAAAACACACATAGGTTGTTTTTTAGTGATGTAGTCAGCAAGGAAATCTAATGAAAACATCAATATTTTAAATTGTGAACTATTCCATACTCCCATCTGAATAAAGGTGATGAAGTTGCCGATTTC
The DNA here is from genome assembly GCF_025532065.1 of Leptinotarsa decemlineata. Lineage (NCBI taxonomy): Eukaryota > Metazoa > Arthropoda > Insecta > Coleoptera > Chrysomelidae > Leptinotarsa > Leptinotarsa decemlineata. The sequence goes on from NW_027412674.1 coordinate 13,817,787, forward strand.
GAAAAAAATACCCCAATTATGACATAAACTTCTCAAATTTGACCCCTCATTTTCACTATATATTTTTATTTCAAGTGTCATCAATATGTTTATACAGGCTGATTCACGGTGGATGGCACATCAGACGTTTCTGGTGAACCAGACAACGGATCACTTTGAAAATTCAATGGAGGGCATATTCGGACATTCTCTAGACAACTAAAATATTTTCGACAATGTGGTATTGCCGCTTCTATTAGAAAGCAGTAGCAACTTTGATTTTTCAAATGGAACACTCTGTATATAATATTATTTTTGGAATCTCCAACAATTGCCCGACAACTTTTCTTGATATTTTCCTATACCTATCTGTTACCGTTTTCGAAATAAAAATTAATTTCAATTTTTTTCTTCGAAAATCATGACTTCTAAAAATGCCGATATCTTTTAGTTAAGAAGTACTATGATATCGAAATTTGGTTTGGAGTTAGGTGATACTTGGACACTTCCCACACGTCAGCCTAATCTCCGTTACTTCAATACAGGGTGGTAAAAAAATACAGTTTTTTCGTTTGCTTGAAAAAGTTGCTGAAATTTGATTATTTTAAATAGAACACCCTGTATATTATTAAAAATTCGGAAAGCTGCTGAAATTTGCTTTCTTTCTATGTATATCATACCTATACCTAACTAGTCAAGTTTCGGACTTATGAACATTTATTTGTGAAAATGTCCCTTCAGAATGGTATTTCCATTCGGTATTTGGTAAGCAGGCCATGATTACTATTTGACAGTAGCGTTGTGACATTCTCCTAATAATATCGACATTTTCGTCACTTCAGAAGTTGCAAATACCTTCAAAACGATGGAACAAAACTATTCAAACGAAGTTCTTATAAATTTGTTTATTATTTTTGGACAGTGTGACAAAATTATCAGCAGAACATGTAGAAAGTTCAATGAAATGTATCCGAATCTACCGCCAATGAACCTCAAGAAATTTATACGAATTCAGAACAATTTCAATGCATTTGGATCAACTTTAAAAGCACCAAGAAACTTGCCTCGACCCGTAACTTTCGAAGACAACCAGATTAATGTCTTAGCATATTTTCACGCATTTCCCGAGTCATCGATAAGAAGTGCTGAAGAAGATTTGGGTATAAAATATTCATCGGTTCAAAGAATCTTGCGAAGACATAAAATGCATGATTATAAATTCACCAAAATTCAAGCAATGAAGCCTCAAGATCCTCAACAGAGAGTAGAATTTTGTGAAATGTTGTTGACACGCATTCAAGAAGATCCACTTTTTTTAAATAAAATTATTTGGACTGATGAATCGAAATTTTCAAGAGAAGGGATTTTCAATAGAAAAAATCGTCATTATTGGTCCAGTGAAAATCCTCACGTCACAAAAGAAGCCGGATTTCAAGAAAAATTTAGTTTCAATGTCTTCTGCATGTTGATGGACAACAAATTGAGGTACGTGATATACGAGGAGTCATTAACATCCAGAAGCTACCTGAATATTTTGGAGAATACTGTAGACAGTTTCGTGGATAATCTGCCACTCGAAGATTATCGAAACTGTTGGTACCAACTAGACGGAGCTCCTGCACATTGCACAAGAGAAGTGAGCGCAGAACTGGATAGACTATTTGACGATCGGTGGATGAGGCGCTTGGGACCATGGAATTGGCCAGCGAGATCACCCGATCTTAATCCATTAGATTTTTATTTGTGGGGAATGTTTAAAGAAAAAGTTTACAAAATACCCGTGCGTTCAAGAGATGAATTGTTAGAAAGGATTGCCCAAACATTTGAAGATTTGGATCCCAATGAAATCAGATCTGCCACCACGAAAGCAGTCAACACCCGCATTTTAAAGTGCTTGGAAGTGAACGGCCAGCGATTCGAACATATTTTGAAATATTCCACATGATTGTTTTACTTTTTTATAATTATTCATATCAATATTTCCAATTTCAAGTTTCTTGGTGCTTTTTTAAAGTTTATCCAAACATATTGAAATTATTCTGAATTCGTATAAATTTCTTGAGGTTCATTGGCGGTAGATTCGGATACATTTCATTGAACTTTCTACATGTTCTGCTGATAATTTTGTCACACTGTCCAAAAATAATAAACAAATTCATAAGAACTTCGTTTGAATAGTTTTGTTCCATCGTTTTGAAGGTATTTGCAACTTCTGAAGTGACGAAAATGTCGATATTATTAGGAGAATGTCACAACGCTACTGTCAAATAGTAATCATGGCCTGCTTACCAAATACCGAATGGAAATACCATTCTGAAGGGACATTTTCACAAATAAATGTTCATAAGTCCGAAACTTGACTAGTTAGGTATAGGTATGATATACATAGAAAGGAAGCAAATTTCAGCAGCTTTCCGAATTTTCAATAATATACAGGGTGTTCCTTTTAAAATAATCAAATTTTAGCAACTTTTTCAAGCAAACGAAAAAACTGTATTTTTTTACCACCCTGTATTGAAGTAACGGAGATTAGGCTGACGTGTGGGAAGTGTCCAAGTATCACCTAACTCCAAACCAAATTTCGATATCATAGTACTTCTTAACTAAAAGATATCGGCATTTTTAGAAGTCATGATTTTCGAAGAAAAAAATTGAAATTAATTTTTATTTCGAAAACGGTAACAGATAGGTATAGGAAAATATCAAGAAAAGTTGTCGGGCAATTGTTGGAGATTCCAAAAATAATATTATATACAGAGTGTTCCATTTGAAAAATCAAAGTTGCTACTGCTTTCTAATAGAAGCGGCAACACCGCATTATCGAAAATATTTTAGTTGGCTAGAGAATGTCCGAATATGCCCTCCATCAAATTTTCAAAGTGATCCGTTGTCTGGTTCACCAGAAACGTCTAATGTGCCATCCACCGTGAATCAGCCTGTATATGCTATATATTTAGTCATTATTATGTCTCTGTATCATATTTACTATATATTTACTCACTTCATGTCACTCAGCCACAAGCAATCACTCAACATACATGTTAATTTTCTCTATATTCATTGATTGCATTGATTCTTCTACTTGAAATGAACGTTATTATTATTGTTATAAATCCTTACAAACAGAAAACTTCAATAGATTTCCCATGTTGGGAATGACACGTTAAAAGGTAAAACCTCTTTAGTCCTTAGCTCGCACAAATTTCGGCTTTTGAGAGTTGTCATTCGTAGGGGGCGACAGCTGGTTAACGAAAAAACAGATTTTAACAGACAGTCAGAAACTTGTTGTTTTTATTTTTATTCAGATCCATTTCGAAAGTAGATTATTAATAAAGTGTCATTATTTCCAACATAACACTCTCTACACCACAACAAATCACTCTAATTCATTCATGAATGTCATGAATAGAAAAAGATTGTATTCACATAGAAATACAATCAGGTATTCTCTTTTGTTTCAATATCTTTGATAAAACAACTGTAGGGTCGTTTATTAAGTGCTTCCTACCTTTAAATTAGTGAGAGATGGCATCGTAATTTGTTATTCGTTTGAAAGACCTATTGAATGGAGCACATCCGGAACGTTCAATTTTTCATGACTTTGGCGCATAAATTAGGCTGATTTGACTTATGGCATGGGTTTTTTTGGCTTTGAGGATCTCTATGGTTTGTGGCTCATCTGCATATACCTGCGACTTGGGAAAACCCCTCATGGAACAGTCTAACGGAGTCCAATCGCAGGATCTTGGTGGCCAGTTTACATCACCTCCACGTAAGCTGGAGGTGATGCCCTCAAATCGCTCATGCATAACATCCATTGTGGCATGAGCTGTGTGGCACGTCGTGTCATCCTGTTGAAACCACATGTCGTTGGTTTCCAGAACATCCAATTCTGACCAAAAGAAGTTGGTATTCATCGACCTATAGTGCTCGCCGTTGACAGTAATGGCCTAAACAACGTCGTTCTCAAAGAAATATGGACCGATTATTCTGCCAGCACAAAATCCACACCAAACAGTGACTTTTTCGGAATGCATTGGACGCTTTAGGATCTAAGGTGGATTCGTATCATTCAGAAATGGGCCTCATCGCTGAAAATGATTTCTCGGTGAAAGTTATGTTCAGTTGCCAACCGCTCCAGAGTCCATTCAGCGAACACACGTTGTTATCTATTGTACGGGAGCAGGCCCAAAAAAAGACGCAAAATTCACCAAGTTGTGGTCTGCGAAAGACCGAGTTTTTTATCAGTTATCAAAGTTCGGAAGTCGCTGATGGAAGACCCTTCGTATGTTCTGAATCTACCATCGGTTCCCAAAATGCACGCCACGTTTTTCCGTTTACAAAATGGACTCCATAAGTTATCACTTGCATATTGTTATTCGCGTTTTTTATTTTGTAATGACTACAAAGAAACTGATTCAGATTTCATAATCCATTAGACTCAAACGAAGAATAAAGTTCAGACTGTAGTATTTTCAAGCGATCATTCATTTTGGTCTTTCATTCATGGCGACTGTGAAAAATTGTTTCTTCAAATATTGACCAAATGAATTTAAGAGTTGACATTGAGGAAAAAATTGAATATTCAAAATCCACTGTGTACGAAACCGGAATTTAGTAATTTTGACATGACGATGACCTAGAGAAATTGCTTTCGTCATTTTCACAGATGTTAGTTTTGTTTCGCGCAATGATATGTGTTTTATTACTCTGTGATCCTTTGTGAAACAAGTCTTTGAATATCTCTTAAAAACTTATTTTTTTCAATTCATTTATTTGTCTTGAATCCATACAAAGATACTAAGGACAAATACTTGATTTGAAGTAGTGTTTAATTAATTGAATAAAAGTTTTTTTGAAAGAATTCAACAAGAAATTTCTAGGTTGTTTTTTATACGCCGAACTAGTATGAATATATTCACGAAAGCTTCAACTGCAAAAAAAATTTAAACAGAAACCATTGCAACCCCTTCATTCCCCATTTTTCATCAAACAGGGGCCGAGTAATGGTATTGAAAATAAAATCCCTTCTTTTCCTCAACCTGAAAATCAATTCACTTGTTCACAAATTATGGTGTCTTCAAATGCAAAAAGGAATAAAATTTACTCGAAAACCGAATTAATCTTTAGCACTTTCGGTGTAACTTCACCAATCATTGATGATTTGTCCTCACAGCTATTCCAATCAGTCACGTACATTACAAACTACTTCGGTTGTTACGTCTTCCTACAGAAAATCTGAAGGTATGAAGTCGGGTGACCAAGGAGGCGAAATAATTGTACACTTTCGTTCTCTCCAATGATCTCGAAATACATGGGGAAACACTGTCTTGCTGGAATATTTCCCTTTAAATGGATGCCTAATTGTTCTCTATGATTATAGCTAGTAAGAGTTGGGTGAATACAGTGTGGCGGTTTCATTTCACTTTGTTATCGTTTGATTTTCCATCGTGAAAACCCTTTAGAAATATGCTTTCAAAACATGATGTGTTGCCTATCTGATAAACTAGTCGTCCACTTGGTGATTAAAACACGTATCGGGGTGTTAAAAATAACGGTTTGGTGTTGAAATAAAACTCCGGTAATATTCTTTACCAAACCCTATTGGTTGAATTCCCTAATTAATTATGGTGACACTCGACCCATGTCTGGAGGAGTCTTATGGGTTGAATAATGTTAAATATTTGACACTGACAACTAAAAGTGCCTATATTTGTTAAATCTGACTTAAACTATTTCACGAAAAATGTACAGTCACGAAGTCTGAGTGCTTGGCTAGATATTTAGTAATAGTAATGAAACAACTCACCTAATCCTTGCAAAAATGAATTCACATCACAAAAAGAGACAAATTTACTTCGCCATAATGACACTCTGTGAAAAAGATCCGTATGAATAGTTGATTTGATCTCTTCATCTATCAATACTTTAATTTCCACGATTTTTTCTGTTCATTATTGTATACGTTTTCCATTCAGTGTCAAACTTTAGAATTATTGAAACTTCATTTTCCTTTCTCTCATTGTGTAGAACAATGAGTTGTGTTTGAATTTTTAAGTTCATTAATTTCCATTGCTTTCAAATGATTCACTTTTAAACCTTTATTTTCTTTGCGTAAAATTTGCAACACCTCGTTAAATATATGATTCTCTTCTAATAAAAGGTGATTTGAATATGGTGAACTTGTTTTCTTATTTACATAGCTCATATGATGATCATGGATTCGATTCCTGACTGTTCTGCCAGTTTGACTAATATATACTTCAGGACACGTTCCATACATTAATTTATATACCCCTGATTTCTCGAATTTGGATGTTTTGTCTTTCTTCTTTTCAACTAACTTTCCCAACGTCCTATATGCAATTTTAATATATCTTCAAACATACTTTTTACTGAAAGGGAAAAGTTCAAATTAACATTAATGAACCCCCAAATTCCTGAATTATACTTACTCATAAAACTGCACAGAGTTATCCAATTAGACCAGTGGTTTCCTTTATCACTGCACCATCAGTGAAATTATCAAAAAGGCTTATCAATATCGTCCCGAACTTCTTGATATTGAAATAATTATCAAGTTTCTGTTTGACTGCTAGTTTGTAGGAATTTTCTAGTCGGAATTGAATTTCAGAAGTTTATTTGAAAAACATGGTACCTTTTGATTGATGCATCAGTTATTATAATTCATTCGAAAATTATTTTGCTCACTATTCTCTCACGATTTATTTATTAACACACTGTAATTCTGTAGTACACATTGAAACACTTTTTTTTCATTTCAGGATGTATCAGAAATTGTGAAAGTAGTGGTGGACAGGTACCAAACAGTCATAGATAAAATAAGTGGTGAGTATGAAAATAATACATACAGTACATTCCAATGCCAACATGCTCATCTGAATGAGTCAGTAAATATTCAGACTGTAAGTTGTAGTAAAACCCCCCAGTTTTGTTTTTCAGGAGAAAACATTTCTACGTAAAAGTCAACCATTTCTCAGCCACCCACTTCCCACAACAACTTACATATCAAACATTTCAAATAGTAACAATAGTCCAGTGATACCTGTCTTCCGATTATATATCCAACTTCATCACATTTTTGGCATTATGACGATAAGCAATGCCAGGAAAATTCAATAGGTACTCTCTTTATACAATTCTGAACCAAAGCTCACTATTTCCTATTTGAAATGTTCAAACTGAGCACAATTCAACTGTACTAATGAAAATAACAGAAATAAGAACTCACTGTGATTTTTTTGTTCAAGAATCCGATATGGTCCTAAATTTCATTACTTAGTTAATAATGGTAACAATAATAAAAATAAGCATGAGCAGTGATGGCCACTAACACCTGAGACCTCTGGTGAATTGTGCCACCACTTACCCGAGTGGTTCTACAGGGCTAACCACCCAGTAGAACCAAAACTTGGTTCCTGATGATCGAGGAAGGTACCTCCACAATCGGATCGCTTGGAGGAGTCACAGGCCAGGTGGTGGGGCCCATAACGATGATTTCCCTACCGATGACAAGCCTGGCAGTGACAACGGACACTTTGACTAGACGCATGAACTGAGAGATAACCTTAAGCTAAGAAAGTAGTGAGCCCGCGAGAAGATGGTACATCGCAAAAATGCATGCTCTGTGGTGTAAAACACATCTGAAGCATGCCAACTTCTCCGCCCAAAATCTTAGGGATAACCTATCCTATATTCGACGACAGGGCTCTATAGCTCCTTCCCAGCCTGCTTAGGAAGTGGTAGAAATGGTGGTTTCACCACTCGTTGGCACGGCTGTAGAGGAGACTCACATCATGTCACCAATGGAAACAATCGGAACATGCAGGGCGCTCCACAGAATTAGGCCCCTGACGCCACAAGAACTGGCAAGTTTGGATACCAAGGTTCATAGTTTTCCAATAGAAGAGGCTGACATCTGGCAAATTAACACCGTGTACAGCGTTATAGAATTACTTTCCGAATCGGAAGGAGGAAACCCCGGCCTTGCGGTTCGGAAGATTGAACGGCGTGTACACAAGAAGGGGGCTAAGATCACGTCGGCGAGGCAACAAGCGTCTCGTATCCAATGTGCAATGGATAACAGGGTGGCCAACAGGCCTTTCACGCCCGCAGTGCGACGAAAAGCCGCCAAACTACGACGTATCCACCACACGTTGAGTCAAGGCGTGCTGCTGACTACTAAAGAGCACTGCCTTGAAAGGATACCAATTCTTGCGGCTACTAAGAAGTCACAAGCGTGAAGTATTGCAGAAAACCTCAGGTTCCGTGAGAAACCTACCTTCTCGCTTATTCCAAGAGCCTCCAAATGTTGTGGATAATCCGCCGAAGGCTGATCAGGTGGAATCCTTCTGGAAGGATATATATGAACACCCGCAGCCACTCAACTAAGACACTTCAGATACTTTTGCTTTCAGCAGAGAGCTTTGACAACCTGAGCTCAATGAACTGTGCAACCCGATACCCCCGCGTGACATTCGAAGAGTACTTGTGGTTTCCAAGAACTTTGCTGCTCTAGGCCCAGATGGGCTGAACACCTATTGGTGTGAAAAACTACCAAGCACCCACCGCCATCTGGCCAGAGTTTTCAACTCATGGTTGGACGGAGAGCAGCCGATTCCGGATTGGGTAGTCGAGTGGCGTTTCCTACCTTCAGGCTCATACAAACTAAAAAGTCTGATGTAGCCTTTCTCGACCACCGACCAAGACAATATTTGTCAAAGAGAAACGGATCAAATATCGATATTTCCGAATCATGTCGGCACACCGAACTAAGGCGGAAATGTCAACCGGACAAATGCAGGAGGCTGTCATTCTTGGCTCTTTGCGTTTACTCAGGGCACGTGATTCTCGGACCCAATGATAACTTACCTCACGGTGTGGAGGGTGTTCGTTGGTTGATAATACTGGCACGCCCTCCCGAATATATCGGGGCTTTGACCTTTGACGTTAATCCCTGAACGATACATATGCGACGGTTTTTTCGTTTCAAATCAGCTGAAACTGAAAATATGTGTGGAGTGTGGAGACAAAAAAATGAGAAAATTACTAATCGAATGTACGTTGCCTGCGAAATTTGAACATTCATCTTATTTAATAGCAATATTATAGTAATATTTATTTGTAATTCCATATAAATACAATAAATGTACAATCTATAAAAATGATTCAAAAAAACTACAAATAAGGCTAGAGACAAAAAAGAGAGGAAAATTTTTCAGAAGTATAAAATCTATGAAATCAATGGCTTTCTGATTCAGCAGCGATGAGATATTTTTGTAAAAGCACTTAAATGAAGAAACTTCACTAACTTTATATTTTGGTGGAATATTATTATACAAACTATATATATATATATATATATATATATATATATATATATATATATATATATATATATATATATATATATATATATATATATTATAACTGAAGAATCGTCGATATAGAGTGATTCGATGGGGCGGAGGAGAAAGTAACCCTTTAAACCTCAAATTTAGAGTGTGTACATCGCTACGAAATCTTATTTTGTCATACAAATATGATGGACATTTGTTAATCAATATTTTATGAAAAAGGGTAGCCGAGTGTAAAACACGTCTATTTTCCATAGTTAACCAATTGGTTTCCTTAAGTTTATATGAAATTGTGTCATATTTTCCAATACAATATGTATACCTAAGACATGATTTTTGAACTATCTCAATCCTTGAAATGCCTTTTTTATCCAGGCACAACATCACAATATGCAAAATGACTCAACACAAGCGATTTGTTAATTTTATTTTCAAACTTATTGATAATATATGACGATGAGGATAAAGCATTTTCTAACTCATGTAATTTTTTTGAACACATTTCACCCACATAGACACCCTCAAACAGTTTGAGGGTGCCTAGAAGATGACAGTACTACCAACTGTCGAAAGCGCTCGCAGATAATTTATAGAAGATATAAAGCTTTAAATCCTTTTTGTAGAATTTAATATTGAAATACTCAAAATAAAAAAAAAAATAGTTGCATATATATATATGATGTGTTGTTTTTCCGGGTATTCATCCGTTGTGTACTATTCGATAGTCGACGTTTCGCCATCATCTCAGATGGCATTATCAAGACGAGTTACTGCTTCGCTCCGAGAGGAGGAAAAACAACACATCATATATATACATATATATATATATATATATATATATATATATATATATATATATATATATATATATATATATATATAAAGGAAGAGAAAATAAATCAATCAAAAAATTACAAAAGACAAATGAGTAATAAGTATGAGAATTGAAATTAAATAATTTTTTTTTATTGAAATGTCTCAGTCAGCTTGAAGGTTCGTCTCCCGTCTTTTGAATTTTCTCCAAATCTTCCATTGTTTTCAATACAATTTTTTTGTCATTGTGTTCGACAGACAAGCCCCCGACTTTCTTTCAATATCACAAATCAGCACGATTAATGGACAACTCTCTTCTGTATAGAGATTGTTTTATAAAAGTACATTTACTCGAAAAACAAAGCGTGTTAATACTGAACAATTCGATTCCAGAGAGTTCATTCTGTAATCTCACCGAAAAATGTTTTTATAGCACTTGTTTGAATTTGCAATGCATCGAAAAAGATATTCCATCATCTACAATAACCAAAAGGAACATAACGATGAGATTGGAACCTTTGGTGTGAAAGTTGAATAACTTTTTTCGAGATCAATTTCCCTAACACCAAACTGATATTTTTGCACTCGACGCGCGTTTCGCCAACAAACTTAGCATCCTCAGGAGAAGAAAATTGATACCTAGTCTAGTCTGGTTAGTCCTTATATACTAAAATTTGTTACCTGAGGTTGTATACCTGAAGTCCAATATGGAATTTCTCGGTAATTAACTACCTGCAAGTTCTTAGTAATTATTCTCTTCCTAACAGAAGATTAAAAAGCGGGCTAAACGGGATGGGTCCCTTATCGCCATTCATGCTGTTCTTACATTTTACTATTTCTAGACTCTCACATGCATCGAGTAGCCTGGTGTCATGCACATGCTCAATCAGTTTCAGATTGTTTTCACCAATTCTGTGGTACTTGTCTAGAGCATGTTGGGTGACACTGGATTTTTCTATCCTTTCGTATTTCATGTGTGCACAATGCTCCTTGAAGCGGGTTTTAATCGCTCGTCGGCTCTGGCCGACGTATCTGGCCGATCCATCATCCAAGATGACCGCTAACGAAAAAGCCACTTTGAAAAAATGCAAGACACTGATCACACCGATTTTAAACAGTAGGCTACAACTTTCAAATCCCACGGTACCAAAGATATATTGTTTACCAAAAATACACAAACCTGGAAAATCGATGCGACCAATAGTCTCAGCAATTAATTCGCCTTCGTATAATATCGCTAAATGGTTGACAAAAGAATTTGAAAATCTCCCGATCGGCCCAACCGATGCGAGTGTTAAAAACTCACAAGAATTCATAGAGAAAATAAAAGGTATTAAATTAGAAGGCGAATTATTGGTATCGTTCGATGTGAGTTCCTTATTTCCAGGCGTCCCAATATCACAAGCTCTAGAGTGTTTGAGGGATTTTCTGAAATCAAACAACTTAGCAAATGAAGCTGTTGAAGAATACATTCAACTCACCAAGCTTTGCATGGATCAAAATTGTTTTTAATATAATGGCTCAGATTACGAACAGTGTGAAGGAACGGCTATGGGTAACCCATTGCCTCCATTTATAACGAACCTATTCATGGGTAGGTTTGAGACGGAAGCTGGGAAATAACTCAGTTACTTCCCTAGGGTCTGGATCAGGTATGTTGATGACACATTCGCTGTAGTGGATACAAAGATAACCAGAATTGAGAATGTCCTTTCAGCACTAAACAACAGGTGTAAGAGTATGAAATTCACATATGAAGTAGAAAAATAACGAAAATTGCCGTTTTTAGATGTATTGGTCATAAGTAACGAACATAACGAAATAGAATTTGACATTTACAGGAAAGACACGGGCACTTTCAGATACATTCCCAATGACTCGAATCATTGTCCACAACACAAAATGGCGGCACTGCAATTTCTGGTACACAGGTTGATAACTTTTCTTTTAAAGAAAGATAAGTACGACAATGAAAAGAGAGTGATTCGGTATGTAGCTGAAGCAAACGGTTTTAACCCAGATATAGTTGACAAGATAATTATAAAATGCAAGTTTAGGGAAGCACTTCGTGAATCTTCGTCTTTTCAAAAAGAGGAGAGTAATTACAAGTTTATAGTTATCCCATATGAACCCAAACACACGAGAGGGCTTCAACAGATATTCGATAAAGTAAATATGAAAGTTGCATATAAAACTTCTTATAAATTACAACAGCTTCTTGGTAATCCAAAAGATAGACTAGAAAACACAGAAAGGTCGGGGATTTACGAAATCAGTTGTCAAGATTGCAATAGCAAATACATCGGCCAGAGCCGACGAGCGATTAAAACCCGCTTCAAGGAGCATTGTGCACACATGAAATACGGAAGGATAGAAAAATCCAGTGTCGCCCAACATGCTCTAGACAAGGACCACAGAATTGGTGATAACAATCTGAAACTGATTAAGCACGTGCATGACACCAGGCTACTCGATGCATGTGAGAGTCTAGAAATAGCAAAATGTAAAAACAGCATGAATGGCGATAAGGGACCCATCCCGTTTAGCCCGCTTTTTAATCTTCTGTTTGGAAGAGAATAATTACTAAGAACTTGCAGGTAGTTAATTACCGAGAAATTCCATATTGGACTTCAGGTATACAACCTCAGGTAACAAATTTTAGCATATAAGGACTAACCAGACTAGACTAGGTATCAATTTTCTTCTCCTGATGATGCTAACTTTGTTGGCGAAACGCGCGTCGAGTGCAAAAATACCAGTTTGCTGTTAGAGCAATTGATCTCGAAAAAAGTTATTCTAAAGAAACATAATCACGCAAAATTCTTGAAGTTTGAACCCCTACTGCCTCATCTAGGTTCAACATAATCACTAATGAATCTCACCATACCTGGAGTACAGTTCATTTTGAACATCAGTCAAGAAAAATGAGTAGTTATCGACTGGTAATTTCAAACCTGTTTTCTGCACTAAATCATACCCGCTGTAAAAACATCTACCAGGGTCAAATGCAAATGAATCAAATATATCTGAAACTGCTCATCTTGAAATAAACTGTAGTACAGTCCAATATGAATTCATCGAAATAATACTCCAGTCAAATTGTGTCTTCAGCAGGAGAGTTTTTGGGTAGTTTTGATTTCTTCCAGGTTGTGTGTTTTTCGGGGTGCTGAATCCGAATCTGAGGTTAGCTAACAAAATTTCGTGAGGGAACATCGAAAGAAATACAGAAAGGTGAAAATTGTATTTTTTGCTAACTCGAGAACTATCAACTTTTCGTGAATTTCATCATTTAGGTTTTTTTCTCCAACAACTCAAACTATAGTTGAAAATTGGCGCAAAAAACAACTTTTTCCACCAAATAAAAACACTTTCCCAACACCAGAACAAAATTACGGTCTCTCGACGCGCGTTTTGCTAACCGAGTTAGCGTCCTCAGAAGATTATTATGATCATATGAAATATGGTGTCTATGCCTGGAACTATTCAATATTCGAGGGGTATTCCGGGGGTCAATAGTCTCACTGGAGAGGTATTCGAAGATTAAATACAATCAACAAAATCTGCATGTAATGTTATTGGTTCTACAGTATGTTTATACAGACAGCATGAATGCTCGGCAACCCACTCTCTCCCTTCGTAACTAATCAGTTTATGAGCTGATTTGAATTGGATGCAAAGGATAAGTTGTATTAATTTCCACGAATTTCAATTAGATCATATTGATTAAAAAAAATCAGTGGTGGAGGACTTTGTTTTAACTTTCAACAACAAAACCCCAAATATTGAGTTAACAAATAGAATTGAAAACAACTAAGAGCTGCAGGCTGTTTCAGTGCTAAGAAGTACCCAGGGTATGAAATTTAATGTCTACAGGAAGAATATCAATACTTTTAGATATAATCCTGACATAATCTTGTCTATAGGCTTGTTACGTTTCCTTTGAGTGAAGAAATGTGCGACATTGAGAAAAATGTCATCAAGAACATGGCTACAAGCAACAGATATTTTTCAAATATTGTAGATAAGTTAATAAGGAAATAAAAATTTAGAGAGAAGTTTCGTAAATCTTCAACTATTCAAAAAGACAAGGATTGAAAGTGTATTGTCCTTCCGTACGAACCGAGATACATTAACGGATAAGATCGCATTTTCAAAAAGTTGGACATGAAAGTAGCCTTCAACACTGCCTAGTAGCCTCACTGCAACAAATGGTAACCCTAAAAACAATATAATTTTATGAAATGAACTGTGAGGACTGTGACAAATATATATCGGTCAGACTAAGCGAGCAATTAGAACTTATTTCAAAGAACACGTAGCGTATATCCGATTTCGAAGAACAGAAAAATCTAATGTCGCTTAACACGTATTGAAGAACGGATTGGAAAAATACTTATTTTGGGTTTATTCTACAATAGAAGTTTCAGTTCAACCTTCAATTTTATAAAAACCCTAGTCAAAACTCCCTTTTATTTATGTCCAAAATGTTGACCATTCGAAATACAACATCTTCGTTTCTTTCAGTGATAACAGTAATAACAGATTTCCACCAAATTCATTATCTAAAATTACAAAACTGGCAATTGTTATCACATAATTTTTCCTAGAATACATCTTCGAGAACAAAACCCTGACCTTGAATCTCCGCTTGGAATGAAATACATTAAATTATGTGGTGAATGGTATCTGAATGAAGAAAATGGTGAAGGTTTGATTATTTTCTAAACTGAGAATAATACTTTTTGATGATCATGAAAGTCATTTGTTTTGATGCTTATGTTTCCTCATTAAGTGAAAAGAACGAATTTACATTTTAAAATGTGATCCCGGTCCCAACTTTTATTCCGTAACGTAACCCACCCCTCATTTATTGAAAATCGTTCAATCATATTTTGAGTGGATCATTTCTGATAATTATTCTGAAGGAAAGCCTTTCTTCATGTATCGTACCTAATCTGAAATGTGAGTATCAGACTATACTCAACGAAATGTTATTCAATTTAATGTACTGTAATTACTCTAAACAACTTCCTTCCATGCCTTAATTATTGACTACTTTTACAAATGATAATTTGGCCATGATATTCCAGTTATAGTTTGAGAAGGAATTTCCTGCAATAAAACTCGTCATCTTCATAATGAGATATTTCTAGTTCTTTTGTTAAGCCAAGATTTCTCGATGGTTAGCCTTGGAGGGAACGATAAACCCACACATAAAATAATTTTACTTTGTCTCATCCGGATTCGCATATTTTCGGAAATACGGGGTGATCTTAAGAATCTACATCATTTAAGGTATAACGATAAAATCCCCACGGTATGTCATAAAAAATGTTAGCATCATTTTCAGAAGAGTAGGAATTTGAAATGTTTCAGAAACGACATTTCTTTCTCCTTTTCTCAACCACGTGGGTACGACCACACCTGAGGAAGCTATTTGATGGTGAAAAACATATTGTGGTTTCGTAAATTATTCAGTGAAAATCTCAAAATGAATTGTTACTTTTTATTTTCATTTTCGGAATCAGGCAGCTTCTGCTGATAGTCTTAACGTTCGACCATTTCTTTTATTGTAGATGAGGGCTATTTTAAGAAATGTTCTTCACTTCTTTAATTTTCATCCTTTCCTGGCATAGTTCGAAAAATTTTGTCTGTTGTCGTAGTATATTCCTAGAAGAAATGTATGTTTGACTCAATCAATTTTTTTTAATAACTTCAACGACTTTTTTGAAAAATAACTAATAACCAGTGTCATGAACTCATCTATATAGACTTATTGGCAGTTTGCAGTGATAAACGATCCTTCTGCTACTTTTTGAATCAGTTTACCAGGATATAGATTCAAATATTTAAAATCGTTTATTATTTAAAAAATCAAAGAAAAGACTAAAATGTCAAAGTAAGACTAAATAAACTTAAACACGTGGAAATGAGAAAAATCACCAAGCTAACAGAATTATAGATTGTCAATTCAAAATAAAGAGATAAATGGCGAGACTAATATAAAGAATACAAATAAGTAATAAATGAATGCATTAAAAATTTGATTTATAATATAATTAATTTTCCCACTCAGAGATCATTTGAATTTTGACAGGATAAAGGAAATAACTTTTGTCTGAATTTTAATTGTTGCAACCGGTTTTGGTTTTTGAAACCATTCTTAAGAAAACCTTGAGAATGAGAATGTTAAATATATTTCCCAATATGACACAGTGATTTGAACAAAATGGTGACCAAATAATCGAGCCATATTCTGAGCGGGAGACTATCAAGGCAAGATTCACCGATCTCATTGAATTGATTGATGATAGCAGTTTCCTAATATAAAGCCCAGTTACCTTGATGTATGAACAGCAATATGATTTATATGATCTACAAACTGCAATTGCTCGTCAAAAATCCTTCACTGAAGTGACACGTGTTAGTGGATTACCATTCAGGGAGAATGAGGTGTGAAAATGTCTATTCACTTTGTAAAATCTAATGGAACTACATTTACTAATGTTTATGTGTTAATTGTTTTCAATACTCTACCTATCCAAATCATGTTGTAACAGAGTTACATCGTCTAATGATTCTATTGGTCTGAAAATTTTAAATTTATGTTTGAACATTAGACAGGGATTTTGAAAACATTCTGTAATGTCATTAACAAAGATGTTGAATAGAAGAAATGCACAATGAGACCCTTGAGGTATTCCCGACGTTATATGAATAACAGTTGACCTAGTAATTTCTATCATAACTTCCTGAAATCAGTGAGTCAAAAGCAATTGTATCGAAATATTTTGTATAAAGAGAGGATTATTATCTAGATAGCGATTGCCTTTTTGATTGTCATGTTCGAATAAATTCCAATAAACAGTATTATTTTCCTTGTTCAATAAAGAGAATATGCCACCTTTTTTGTAAATATCAGATGATATCAGTAAATAATGATACTTATTTACAGTTCGTTCATCTCAACAAGTTCTGATTGAAATTCTCCTAATCGAAATAGCAGAAAATATAATTGATATTTTTGAACAACTTTATTGTACAATTTTAAAGTTCTACTCAATTCAATTACACAATTTAAAAGAAACGTTCACATCACTGACAACTTTTAAAAAGATCACCTGATCCATTTTGAACCCTGAATTCGGGAATAAACCTGAAGATAGGTGTCAAACTTTGGAGAAAAAGTCACGTTCAACATTTCATTCCAAACAACTAATGGTCTGATTGTCAAATAAAAACTTTGGTGTCCTTTCTTCATGAGAAATTTTTAGCAACGAGCTAAACATACTATTTCTCAGAACATACTATTTCCTTATGCAAATGGAAATAATTTCCAATGCAATTTGTCCCATTTCCTTGAAACTACAATAGTGCAACTGCTTATAATAGTCAATAATTTGGTGATTTCACAATATCTCTTTTGATATTTCATCTATTTAGTGGAAGTGACATACATATTTTTCAGATCCTCGAACAGCCGATTGGCCGCTGATGCAGAGTCCGGTTCCCACACTGATGATGGTTTTGGGTTATCTTTATGTAATCATTTTTCTGGGTCCCAGAATGATGGAAAATAGAAAACCTTTCAAGCTGAGAGAAGTACTGATAATCTACAATGGAGCTCAAGTATTATATAGCTTGTTTATGTTATATGAGGTAAGGTATTCGATATTCAATTCCACTAATATTTCACTAATTTATTCGAAAACTTTCGGCATTATTCAAAACTGATCAATTTTTTATGATGAAGTCACAAAGCCCACGAACAGATTCACTTTAAAACAACTCAACTTTAGCATTCATCAAACTATTCTATTGATTTATCACCTGATATTGCCAGTTGCAATATGAATGTGTGATTGTCATGTTGACCAGTTGCTGCTTTCCGATGAATATACCTAATGATTGGTTTCAGAAGGCCTCATTTTTTGAACTTGAAACCTTTATCTTTGAATCACTGGCAATAATTTCAACATCGACAGTTTGAACGCTGTCTGCTCAAAAAATTGTGTGATTTTTCATTTTTCTCAAAAAATATTTATTTATTCGTCAATTTCTATTTTGTCCCCCTTTTTTCCAATCCTCGAAGCATTTCTGATGGCTGAGGTATGATAACGGTGTTGTTTTTGGCCAGAAAATTATAAACAAGCACTAAGGAGTGCGCAGATGCAGTATCGTGAAGAGAAAGCCATGTATTGTTTTTCCACAATACCGGACTTAAGATAATACTCCACATTGACCGCAAAACATTTTGACAAGAACTGATGCACTATAACACGGTAATCGAAGAGAACAATGAGCAAAATCTTGACACTCAATCGAACTTGGCGTGCTTTTTTGGTCTTTGCTCTCCTGGGCTCATCATTGGAACGACATTGAAACGTTTGGAATGTAGAGAAATAGTCGTTAGAATATAACATGGTAAAGGATTTTTGATAAAAAAAAATTCACTGTTTCATCTCAGGCGAAATATAAAACAATATTCAAGTAGTGCCTCTGGAAATTCATTAACAGATCTGAAATTGATTGTAAACCTGAAATTGAATATAGAACTTCTCATGTAACAGTAACGAATTTGCAATTTGACTCAAAGTGAGTCATTTTCAGATTGAAAATGATTTGTTTGTTGCTAGTTGGTGACGAATAAAATTGCGAAAAGCAATATAAAATAGTTGACTGTAGTTGTTACATGTCTAAGTGCAGTTTAGCAATTGACTGAGGTTTTTGAGGGACATATATGGAACTGCTGATCGATGAGCGATTATTCTACGAAAGAATTGAAAAATTAGAAAATTTCCAGCTCGGCACTTGATTGAAGGTTCACATCTCCAAATTACTTATCTGGGTTAGATACTAATAACTATATTGAATCTCTGATGACTGAAAGCACTAGTCAATTCAAATTTCTCTATCCTATATGGCCCGAGAGCTGGTGACGAATTTGAAGTAATTGTTTCAGGTAACTTGAAAACGATTAATTGAAAATTATCAGGTTCAATAACAAGCTTAAGAAAGCTTATATATAGCGAAGCACGTGTATGACGTTTTGTAAACTGTTTAGTGAAAGTCTCACAATAAAGTGTTCCTTGAATGTAACATGTATTTCATAATTCCACTTGTAAATTATCTGAATGATGAACTTTGAACAAAATGACCTATTGGTTTTGCAATGTAGGAATTACTATTACACAAGAAAGAAATTAATTGCATTTACCATCAGAATCCTCAAAATTCAGTTTATATTTCAGTAACATAATGTGGCAGAAAATGCTGAATATTGATTAAGATCCATTGCTGCTGAAGATTGATGATTTTCTTACAGAATATGTACAAACGATATCGTACCCATAATCTCATGCGTTTTTTTCCAATGTTTAGAGACATTTTTTGAGCATCCAACTCTGATTCCATCATTATCAGATCAGATTGTTTTCAGTCTGATCTGACGACGTGTAAACAGACCCACTTACAGAGTTGAAGTGCGTTTGTGACATACAAACTATTTAAATAATTTCGAAAATGCACACAAATCTCCGAATGTTGAACTCTGTTCATGCATGCATGACATGTTCAGTCATTTATTTGCATCTGAAATTGTTATTTATCTTTTTGAATACTGTACAAATTTGGATGTTCACTATCAATGAAACGAATAAAGATCATACCAATGAAAATTCAGAAATTTTAATTGACAATGTGATAGATGTTCTACGAACTGAGCAATTATTGCGTGTGATACAATATACTGAGTGCTTATATGGCATGAACAAGATATTTGTATATTTTTCTGTATAGATTTATGATTTGTGGTAGACGAGTTTCAATTTAGATTTTTGAGATTCCAATACGAACCATTTGAACTAAATACACAGTTATTTCTTTGCATTCATATTTGTATAAAATTTCTTTTTTGGAATTGATTGACAACTTCCTTTCTTTGAAAGATTCCCATATTTCTTGTATCAAGATAGCGACGTAGAAAAACAAAACCTTGTTTTCCAGAACTAAAGTAGTATTGTTGTTTCCTTTATTGTGAAACTATAGGATCAAAGAGCTTTGTTATATAGAAAAAGTAGAGAATTCGAAATGAATGAACTTCGAACACGAGCTCTTTTCACAGTAATTTGAGTCGTAAGAGAAATTTTTAAAGACCAAGAACAACAATTGTGAGGCCTCCAGTATGTATAAATACTCAGTATGAAACTGTTGTGAAAATATGCTTTGATTTCATTAAAAATAGTTGATAACGAATTTTTGAGCAGAAGGAAAAGTGAACATTAGAGATTTCCTCCACAAAAAAAGCTTCGGTTCAGAAACTCAGCCCTTTTCAATTCCTTTCTCATAAGATTTCTTGAGTTCTCAAGTAAATGAACATGTCAAAAATCAGAGTTGACAAAATTATTTTATTATTTTTTCTGATAACTTTTTCCAAAACAAACAATGATCAACAACTTTCGGCTGGAATATTCACATCGTATCAACCAGTGCATCATGTATTTTTCCATTTGATTCATAATTCTCCTATGAAATCATTAATAATGAATCCTAACTTACGTCAACATTTCTAAGACGACATTGCGCGAGTACTACAAGAAATCTTTCGTATAATAACCTATAATAGACACTCAGAGGTCAGGTGTAACATATATCGTTTTATGTAACTTCTTTAATGAATGACTTGCAGGTACCATTTCGCTTCCGTCAAACTTTCTCTGCAAGGACGGTCATTGGCATTCTTTGCAAGGTCAAGACCGTTCACGGACAAGTAGAAAGCTGAGAACAAACAGCATATTCTTTTATTATTGTTCTTATATAATTTCTGCTTCATTGAAATCAAGGTCAGGAAATGCTGTACGATTGATGAATGACGTGCGTTTCTGGGTTCCTGAACTAGTTTGGAAGCTGCCCAAGTAATAGTATCGTCAATTTTCGATGATGGATTGATAATGTGGGATCAAGTAAACATTTTTTATAGAGAAAACTATGAATATTTGAGAGTAACGTAAGAGAATAATTTCTTTGAGTTTAATGGCGTCCTGGAAAGTTTAAATCATTTCTAATTGAGAAGAACGAAATAATGTTCCTTAATTTATGATGCTTCAATATTTTTTTAAGGTTATAAGTAATTCATTTATGGTTTAAACAACGATATAAATAAAAACAACAATTAAAATTAATTGGCGCTCTGGGGCGACTTCATTGATTCCAATGGCGCATTTGCTTTTTCAGCTGCAGGAAAACCCGGAGAAACCTGCAGCACCACATCATCTGAAGATCTTGATCTAACAATGTCCTCTCTCTTATAAAACAAAATGTAGGGTGTCTCCAGAGGTTCCAATAAATTCAATGCATCGCCAGAACACTTCGTGACACGACTATCGTCAAACTTAAACCAGTCCGTTTCGTCTTTCACCAAGGCGTAATAATGACCAGATTCAACGCCAGAACCACAGTGAACAATGACTGCATGAATATTAAAATAGTGGTCTGCTAGATTGAAATGTTCATCTATTTCGAACCTTCGGAAGAGTGTCTTGCTTCCGTCAGAGGTTGAGTCTTGTTTGAAGATCATCAGTGTTATTATTAAATTGACTAGTCAGCTATACTTGTTTCCTTATAACAGTCAGTTAATTTGGCGCATGTTTGGCAATACAGTCGATCATCACCTGTTTAAAATTCCATTTTCAGATGATTCAACTATAAGCTTTGCACGGGCTGGTTATTAGTCATATTAGTAAAAGCTAGATGATGTTCCAGAAATTCACATAAGTTTTCGCTACCTCTTGAACATTTACTACAGAGTAAACAAGTGAGGATTTTTCCAGCAAAAGATTTACAAACACAAGACGAGATGGACTGTACGGATTCATTCAATTCAGAGCTCAGGAGTATTGCTTTTGCTATTGTTTTGCTCACGAAGAGTATTCAACAAGAACTCCAAGAATTCGGAACAATCCTCTTGTTGTCCTAACGAGTATCGAGTGGACTTCAAAGACTCCAGGATATCGGTTGGAGGGAAAGATGATACATTCTTACAAAACTGCAGCTGCACGAGCAGGTGTTTGAGTTTGATGAATAAGTAGGAAACATTCCCGTTCTTGTTCATCATCAAAACCCCGTTCTTGAAATTCTTCGTCATGAACAACACTCGTAAAATGCTATTCATGTAGCAAGTGTTTCCTAAATTATCCAATCCCAATTCTTCTTCTCTAGATTTTCATAACAACTCTCTACTGATTCGTAAGGAAGAACACGTTTCACAGAATCTCCATAAGAACCATTTCTCAAGCTGCGATCGATGCTTCCGAGTGAAGAAGGGTTTCGTAGAGGGATCGATTCGGCTCTTGCTTCATGAAGCTCTTCCACTAAAAGGGAACCAGAACTACTCATATTCGGGGGGCAAGAATGACCTAAGTGCATTGACCGCACTGAAAAAGAAGGTGGATCAATCACTTGTGAATTGACCTTAATAGGAGACTGATGAATATCCACATATCTCGGCTTGTTTCGAAAAGGTTTCAGTTCCGTACTGAAATTAGGGCAATGCATGATCTCATCAAAATTATGTGAAGAAGGAATAGTTCCAAGGACCGAAGCAGCATTGCCACGTTGAATAGCAATACTAATTCTTTCTATAAAAAAAGAGGTAGAACGGTGATCTTTCGTTGCTTGGCCTATTCTCCTTCCGAGTTCATGGGCCATGAACTCCGGGCCATAAACACCAAAAGTTTCAACCGCTACTGGATGGAACAGACAGTTGTTACCAAGATTTTGGTATTTTTTTCTTTTCAATTTCTCGCCAGACAGTACTGCATTGTCAATTTCATTCAGTTATACTTCAATTAGTATTCATTTATTCCAAAAAAAAACTTCATACATGAATATATAACTTCATAGAGAGCTATTTCAGGATTAGTCTAATCAATGACAAAAAAAAACGAATATGATCGTGTTAATTAATGAAACAAATAGTTCTTTGATGCTTTTTCAAATTTTTATGTTTTGAGAGATTATTCAACGTCATTTTTTGGCAGTTCATTATATGCAATTATTTTTTTGTAATATATAGATTTTCTAGAAAATGCAGATTTCAGATTTTTTTGTCTACAGTTTATTGAGCTGTCTTGTTTGATGATCATGTGAATTTCTATGTTCTATAAATTTCTTAGTGATATGTTTTCCATTTTTATATCGGACTGCAGGAAGGAGCATACTTTAATTTATAAATAGAAACGAAATCAAGTAAACGCTTTGATTCTTATAGTGAGAAGTGAATTAGCTTCAGATGCTTCAAAGAAATATAGTTCCTTATTTTATTTAGAACCCCAATGATTGAAAATAGGTATTTTCGAATGACATAGACCTGGATACTATATGTAAACCTGTAAACTGAACACAAGTGACCTTTCAATTTTGTCGTGTCCTAACATTGATTTGAGAGTTGTTGTCTTACAAGGTGTTTAGGGTGTTTTATCAATCAACATAAATGACGATTTTTCAAAATTTGAAGTTAATTTGTGTAAAGTGTCAAATATCTATTAGTTTTCAATCGGCTTCCATTTGTTGATGTATTAATTGTGAATCTTCATTGCAATAGATCAAGGTTGTGTCATTGGCAGATCATACTATATTTCTAAAAAGTTGTAATTCCGAAATGGAATTTATATAAATGGGAAATAGTAAAGCTCCTGATATAGATCCCTGTGGTACTTTACAAACATTTTTTTTTCAATTAACTTTTTTATTTTCCAAAGACACACATTGCTTCCGATCACTTAAATGAATTTGAAATCATAAATACGCGTTACCTCTAATACCAATATCAAGTAAATTGTTCGACCAAATACGTGACAATTTGTCGAATTCTTAATAAGCATAAATGGCATCCCTATGAGTTCTACTGTGTCCAACATGTGAAAGAGACTGATTACCTCGTAGAGTGGAATTCTTTGAATGGTTACTTGTCAAGACTAAAGAGGATGAACATTTCCTTGACAATATAATATGGACAGATGAGGCCAAGTTCACAAAAAATGGAGTTTTCAATAGACACAACAGTCATTATTGGGCGCCAGAAAATCCCCATGTTGTCCGACAAAGGGGTTTTCAAGAAAAATGGCAATTCAATGTATTTTGTGCCATAAAGAATGAGTCAATATGATGATAATTTGAATGCATCAAAATATGAATATTTACTGAGGAATGGAATTCAAATGATTTTAAATAATAGACCAGGAAGAGAACGTGTATGGTACCAAATGTATGGTGCTCCACCCCATAATTTTCATTCAGTCAGCAAAGCTTTAACCGAAATCTTCGAAGACAGATGGATTGGTAATAATGGACTTTTTCGTTGGCCTCCTAGAACACCAAATGACAATCCATTAGATTATTTAGTGTGGGGTTTCATTAAAAATATGGTTTACTCTACTACAATAACAACAATGGAAGATATGAAATCGAGAGTTACAACTGCTTTCAATAGTTTGACTCCAGACTTGATCAGAAGCGCTATACATGACAATCTTTTGAAGAGATTACATGTTTGTTAAAGTAGAGGTGGAGATGTGTTTGAACATATTCTGAAATACACTGACGATTAAATTAAATCATTAATTTATGTGTTTATTATTTTCAGTTCGTGTTTCAGCGTTAATAAAACTATTGTTTGAAGAGAAGTTTCATTCGATGGTTGAGGAGTATTTTAATAATTATCTTTTCATTGTATTATCTGTGACTAATTGAGAAACATCAAACGAAATCTGTTTTACAAAAATGAGTGATGAACAAGGAAACCATGTCAATTTCCGTTTGAAACAGTTTATCTCCGAAACGTTTCAAACTAGAAATAGTATTATCTGAACAAAGTTAATCTAAAATTGGATGTAGAGCTCAAAAATATTGAAATATACAGGATGTTCCATTTGAAAAAATTGAGTTCCACTAATTTTTTCATGAGATCAAAGTATCTGTATTTTTTGAAGACCCTGTATGAGGCAAATGAAAATATGACTCGGAGTGAAGATCCTTAGAGTATCACTCCACTCCATTTCAAATTTGATCGTTTTAGAGCAAGAGAGTTCAAGATTATCAGCATTTATAAAAGTTCATGTTTGGTAAAAAACATATCGAAATTAATTTATATATTCTAAACGGTAATAGATAGGTATAGGGAAATAGTATATGAATTTGTTGACAAAGTGATAATGAATCATAATATAATATTATATACGGGATGTTCCATTTGAAAAATCAAAGAAGCCGTATAGTAGAAGCGACAACGCCGCTTCGTCTGAAATATTTTAGGCGTGTAGGTCATATTGATTTATGCATACTGTGGAATTTTCAGGTTGATCCGTTGAATAGTTTGCCAGAAACGGCTAATTAACGCTCATCATGAAAAGCCCTGTATATTCCCTATTTTGAAAATTAGCGAAACCGTGTCAATTTTCAATTTTTCAGTTATTTCACCAGAATCAAACGAAATAATGAATAATTTCTGAAGCAAAGTTGACAATTCCGATTCAACTCTCTTGAGTTGGCCCATACTTGATGTAAATCCATATTAAAACTCATTAATACGGCTTATTGTATAGCGAAATACGTGTCGCGGTTTTTGTAAAACCCTTTGTAGCGAAAATCATACAATAAACTGTAATAATGAGTTTGGATCATTTTTGTTGTAATATTGCGCAGTGTGCCTTTTAAAATGGGCTTTTTTCCAATTCAAAATATACCCACTAGAATTAGTCTACTAAAATTCAACGTGATTGAATGAAAGATTAATTTTTGGTCAGAATGTAAACAAAAATTTATTAAAATGTGTTGTTTCAATGCTTGAATGGAATAACAAAGATGCGAATTTTCAAGAAACACAGAGCACGTTACATGATCTGAAAATGTCAAGTTCAGATTTGTGGAAATATGGAATGTATTGGTATCAATGAAATAACCTCAATGATGCAATCTTTACAATATATAAGTATTTATCCGACAACTAATTTGTTGAATTATGGAAAGTGAGGCAACAAAAGGAGTGTAAATTTGTCAAAATCCTTGTAATAACAAATCAAATATTGGAAATTCATCTCAGAATTATTTATTACTAAATACTAATTGTGATTTCATTCCGCCACATATTCATTAGGCAACATTTCATGGGTAGTAGGTTAGAAGTAACCTTGAAAGATAAATGATAATCTATTATGTTGCTAAATATGTAATATGTGACAATTATGATTTCACAAAAAATCGCACGATGCATGATCTTCCTCTGTTTAACCAGGGGAGAAGCACTCACCAAACTTGTTTTCAGTATTTCCACTCATTATGATTCCTTTTCAGCATTTGATGAGCGGTTGGTTCTGGGATTACAGCTACAAATGTCAACCGGTAGATTATTCGCATAATTCGAAAGCGTTGAGAGTAAGTATTTTGAAAAATAGTTTCACATAGCACATTGACGTAGTTCATTCATCTAGTGCTAATAATGTTTATTATTTTGAGAATGAAATGTTACAATTTGAAGCTGAACAAAATCTCTACCTTCTTATATTCTACCATTCAATAAAACCTCGTGAGCAAAAAAGAATGTATCTAATATTTTCATCATTTCATCAACAGAGGGTTGTTGAAAAAATACGAATAATAACATGACGTCACTCTAAATCCGAAATGGTGGCAACCCAAGATGGCCGATCAGTTTTTTATGCACCACCATAATATGGGTATTAAATAAAAGGATATGCTGGAAAGAAAGCGAAAAATGAAGTGTCGTCATCCTGAATTCGATATTGCGGACTATATTTATACGCACCTTCATGATATGTGTAACAAATGAGAAGAGTTGTTGTAAGGAATACGAAAGATAACATGACATCACTTTTAATGCAATATGGTGGACAACAGAAAATATCGGACTAGTTTTTCATGAACCTTCATGATGTGGGTGTCAAATCAAAGGGTTTGCAGGAAAGAATGCAAAAAATAGCATAATCCCACTTTGAATCCCATATGGTGGACTGTCCAAGATGACAAGGACTTGCTGAGAAGAATAATGAAATTTAAATTCACATTCAATATGGTACAGAACTACAATAATTGAAATACATGGACTGAGAAACTTGTCCTGCGATAAATAAAAAATAAGATGATTGTGAAAACATTTGTAAAAACTAGCTTTTATTTGCACACTAAAGAAAATTTGAAAATATCAATTGAAACTCATCAATTCATTATATTAAATAATTCATATGGTATAAAAGCTTGTTGCGAAATTTTCCTGTATTAATGAACAAAAATTCAATACCTATATAACTTGATCTTGACATAACTAACTCTGAGACAAAAATTATATGTTTCTTCATAAAAATGGTGATTGTGGCGACAAGCTTTCATATCATACGAATTGTGTAATGTAACATATCGATGGGTTCAAACTGATTTCAAACTCATTTTCTCCATTTCGAAGTATGTTAATGAAAACCTTTTTTTTCAATTATTAATTCATTTACTCGCCAAATTTAAGATGAGTAGTTACAGTTGCTATATATACACCTTTCCATTCGGTCCAAAATAATATTGTCAAATATCTACAATATTCCTTCTTGAATTGAAATGACTCCAAACCCAGTAACCTTTTCCAATTCGTGACAGTATTGTACCGAATTTTGCCTGGGTAACAAGTTTCACTACATCTTTCTTCAGCTTTTTTAAAACATTCGAAAAGTGTTAAAGTACTATTTATAGTGATTATACACACATCGGAAAAGTCTAGGGATATTTTTAAAAATGGCAATAATTTTTTTTCAGATCGCTTTAGGGAAAAAAAGTTGACGGGTGATTATTAAACGAATGTAACTTACAATAAAATTTATTAAATGGTCAAAAATACTGAGTGCGCATATAAGCAAAACTAAAAAAAAATATGGCTCTTCTTTGGCACCCCGAAAAAAAATCATAATACAAAAAACATTGGAATCAGTACAAAGTATGGCCTCCACGCTGGATTATTACGGCCCTACATCTATCGTGCATCGACAAAATGGGATTGTCAATGTCTTGTTGAGGTACATTTGCCCATTCAGCGATTAAAAGCTCTTTCAATTGAAACGTTGTGTGAATGTTCCCCATATGCGGAGTAATTCTTCGTTGAAGCATGTCCCACACATGCTCGATGGGATTCAGGTCCGGTGATTGTGCTGGCCATGGCAATACATCAACTCCTTCGTTGGTGAGCCAGTCAGTCACTAGACGCGCGACATGTGGACGAGCATTATCGTGCATTAGGTGGAAGTTTTCACCAACAGCACCAGCAAACGGACGGACGATAGGTAGAAGAATGGTGTCGAGGTACTATCGAGCTGTGAGGGAGCGATTTGGAAAATCGAGATCGGTTCTGCCGCCGATCATGATTCCGCCCCATAGCATTACTGTACCACCTCTGTATGTGTGGACTTCCTGGACGTGTCTCAAACGTTCATTATTTCCAGGTCGTCTCCACAGTCTTACTCGACGAGAATCTGGATGAAATCTGAATCTGGATTTGTCTGTAAACAAAACTGTGGCCCAATCATTTGCATCCCAGTTTTGATGTTCTTGACACCACTCTAATCTTCTACCGCGATTGCCTCTGGACAAAGGTGGACATCTAAGTGGCCTTCTGTTGTGGAGATCTGTTTCATGCAGTCGATTTCTGACAGTATCACGACCAATGGTTACCTGGTGCGTCTGCTGCAACACGTTAACCAACTCAAGTGCTGTGATTGGCGGTTGTCTTCTTGCGGTTAAGACCAAAAATCCTTCTTGAACTGCAATTGTAGCGCGTCCACGCCCTGGATGTTGTTCGGCTGGACTGCCAGTTTCACGGAAATGCCGCCACAATCGACTGATAATACTTTGGGAGACCCCCAAACGAAGAGCTACATCATTTTGTCGCATGCCACCTTGAAGAAGCCCTACAGCTCTATTCATCTCAGCCAATGGTAAGTGATGGCGTTACATGTTATAGCACAATATTTCCAGTTTAATTGCTGAGCAAGAACTGCATAGAATGTACAAACTCGACACTTTCAGATTATTCATTTTAGCCGAAAACCTACAGTTTGTAAAAAACTTGATAAAAGATTAGTTGCCGTTTTTGGAGGGTTTGTTAAACCCATAGAAATCTACAGGGTGGTCGAATGTACCAATTTAATCGAAATTAAACGACCTCATGCATTTATTTTTATGATATTTAGTATGTTATAAAAATATCCCTAGACTTTTCCGATGTGTGTATTTCATCAATTTATGTGAATATCAAATTCATCAGCTATTTCCACAAAGTACGTGGTAATATCTATAACATTACTGTATCTGCTATTCCAAAAAAGTGTTCAACTATAACTTTTTCTCTTCCAGTCTTCATATAAATGGTTCTCAAGTAAGTTTTTCTCACATTAGTATTTTTAGATCCGGTTAATTTCTTCACAAATTGAGTGGGCATACTTTTGGAGACTGGCTATAAATCAAATTATCTGGAAGAATAATTCGTTCAGGCCAGTCTAGAATTACCTACACTGTAGGTTAATGGAGTGACACCTATCAGAAAACAACTACTACCCTAGTTAATACCACAAAAAGCGTTGGATTATATCCGACAAGTGTCAGTGCAGAATTCCTCAATGAATTTATTTCTGCATATGCTGTTGGCAAATCAACTGCCACAATCGATTTTCAATTGTTGGAACACACTTGTAGACAGATTTCGAGGTTCAATTTTCAATTATCAGAAATTATCGGCTTCATGTTGATGAGAGACTCTACTCTACACTCACGAGTTTCCAAATACCTCGAAATCTGTCTACAACTGTGTTCCAACAATTGAAAATCGATTGTGGCAGTTGTATTGCCAACAGCATATGCAGGAATAATTTCAGTGAAGAATCCTGCATTGACACCTGTCGAATATAATCCAACGCCCTTCGTGGTATTAGCCAGGGAGGTAGATGTTTTCTGAACGAATCGTTCTTGCAGATAATTCGTTTGATTTCAATTTTGTCCTGAGATTCTACCACTATCAGTACTAATTCATACAGAAAAGATGTCTTGGAAGAACGAATCGCGGATGTGGTGCAGACTTTTTCTTTTCTAGAGTCCTTTTTAAGTGGATGAATAGTTCAATTCAAGTGTGAAAACGACGTGTAACGACAGAGGTCTGCGCCACGTCCGCGCCTCGTCTCCACCCGACGTCTGTTCTGTGTGAATCGGCCCTACAACCCCCGAGGTCGTTTCCTGGATCCCTCCGTGACCTCTAATCTGGAGGCTAACACATTTGTGTTGCTTACTTACCTAACGAAAGCAGTCGCACACTGACCGCTGACAATGTACCATGGTCAATGAATCTCGTAGTGAATTATTTTTATGTGTTTTTGGGTCCTTTTTAGCAAATTGTAGTAAATTGACGGAGCGACTAACAGAATAAATTTATATAAAATAATTGAACTCATGGATAATCACGCGAATTTACGTATGAAAAGGATGATTTCTGTTCCGAAAAGTTTCATAATCTCAGAAATTGTAAACAACTTTGCTCAAACTAATCACATCTGCAACATATATACATCTCATGGCTTAGGTTTCTCTCGGAACTAATCAAAAAAGACGGCTAGTGCTGTTCCTACTGCTTCCTTGATATCAAACTGTGTTTCTTCGCTTCTTCTGTTAGTCTAATCAACAAGTTCAAAAACATGAAAATAGAGATAAAGGTCCTAAAAATATGAGCGATAGCTCATTCGATTCTGAATCAGCTCTAGAACAAACAAAATAAGATTTTAAAAAAATGGTATTTAGTTTTTCGTTAATAATTCAAAAAATATTAATATTTAAGCAATTTTGAATTATTCGAGTACCGTAGAAAAAAGTTTTATCGCCTTCTTTCGAAAAGTTATTCAATTGTTAACTAACAAATTTTTTCCCGATCTTTGTTGGCATAAATAATGAGATAAAAGGTATAAATAATTGGAGCCCTTTTGATATATATACTTCATACGATCCTGTTATTCATAAAAATGTATTAATTTCTTAATTATGATTTTTTATAACTATTGCAAAATGACATATCTAAAAATTGTTGATAATTTTTTTTTTCAATTGATATTCAGCTATGTCTCTTTTCACAATAAATAATGGCAGTTATTAACAAAGGATATGAATTTTATACGTAATTTGTTTATTAAATTGTTTTAAACAAATAGAGAGATTCAATATTTTTGAAATTTTTTTTACTATTTTGTTGTCTAGAGATAATTATGATTTTTTTTTAATTTTCTTAATTTTGATTTTCAATTGTTTAAAATCGAGTTTTTTATATTAAGATGATTCAAATAATTAGTTAATAACTGATTTTGCTTTCAAAAATCATAATTTACACTTTTAAATAGTTTGGCGGAAGAAAAAAGTATTTATCATTCAATTGTTTATTAGTTTAACTATTTGTTATGAACAAATTTTTATCAACGTTATATTTTTTTTCTGAAGCAGAAACAAATTATAAAAACAGCTATATATAAAAAAGTGCTGAAAAATAGAAAGTATTATAATAAACAAAAAACAAATTATGGCACTTTTACGTATATAGCTGTTTTTATTTTACTTTTTCTGCTTCAGAAAAAAAATATAACGTTGTTCAATATTTGTTTATAACAAATTTTTGAACTAATCAACAAATAAATGATAAATAAAAAAAAAATTTCTTGACAAACTATTTAAAAGTGTTAATTATGAGTTTTGAAAGCAAAATTATCTAACTTTTATTAAAACAACGATAAAAATAAAATAAAAACAACAATAAAAATTAATTGGTGCTCCGGGGCCAAAATTATTTCTGAACCAACTATTTAAACACTCGAAATATAAAAAAATTGATTTTAAACAATTAAAAATTGAAATTGAGAAAAACAAATTTTAAAAATCATAATTATCTATAGACAACAAAATAGCAAAAAAAAATTTTGAAAAA
This sequence comes from Leptinotarsa decemlineata, assembly GCF_025532065.1. Taxonomy (NCBI): domain Eukaryota; kingdom Metazoa; phylum Arthropoda; class Insecta; order Coleoptera; family Chrysomelidae; genus Leptinotarsa; species Leptinotarsa decemlineata. Next base: position 13,849,959 of record NW_027412674.1, read on the forward strand.
TATTGAATTTCTCTATTTGTTTAAAACAATTTAATATTCAAATTACGTAATATATTACGAAATATATATTCCGTTATTCCAACGGAGATTGGGAAAAAATTTGTTACTCAACAATCAAATAACTTTTTGAAAAATTATGATAAAACTTTTTTTTCTACGTAAAATTGCTTAAATATTAATATTTTGTGAGTTATTAACAAAAAATTAAATACCATTTTTTTTAAATCTTATTTTATTAATAACAATTGCAAATTTTTACCTGCACCAAAATCCTTCAAAAAAATGTTTCTAGAGGTGATTCCGAATCGAATGAGCTATTGCTCATATTTCTAGGACCTTTATCTTTTTTCATGTTTTTGAACTTGTTGATTAGACTATGTCGAAGACGTGACACGCGAAACTATATAAACACACATACTGGATGTTGTTTGAGAATTCAGTTGGGGTTAATATTTTCGTTTTCAACCTTTCTTCTCAGTGATAGTAACAAGATAAGATCCATTTCCACAGATCAATTCGAAATACATTTGTTACCTTCTTAAATACTATATGCGGATTCTTTGAGTTATTCTTATTTTTTCGCGAGTTCGAACGTATATTATTAATATAATATTTCATTCTTTCTTCCATATTTTCCATCAATTTTTGCAAATTGTAGGCTAATTGAACTCTTTTCAGATCGTGGAACATCATATACCAGGAAGTATTGAGTCGTCTACAAAAAAAATGTCTTTGTTATTTGTCAATATTATTGAATGATTATGTTTCAGTGTTCAGCACCGTCAGCCGTACTTCATCGCATTCACTAGAAATCATTATCATTTTGAAACGTCAAGTCATCCATTTCAGGTGTACCCCAAGCAAACGCTATTTCACCAATTTGTATATTGTAGATGGCCAACCTATGCTGGTGGTACTACATTTCAAAACTCACCGAATTCGCTGACACACTATTTTTCGTGTTGCGTAAGAAGGACAGTCAAGTGAGTTTCCTTCATCTTTACCATCACAGTTTGACTCCGGTGGAAACATGGTGCCTCGTGAAATTTCTAGCAGGTATGTTCAATTTCAAGGTTATGGCAATAAAAATTCAATTCGACTGGTAGTGGTGACGTAACGCGGTTATTGAACTATGAAATATAATTTGTAGAGGCTATTTTAGTATGTGGTAATATCTCATTCGCTGAAAAAATATTTCATACATGGATTTCAAATTCAATGAATTTTCAATATGTCATCTGCCTCCAAAATATTTTGTTTTCTAGGAATATACGCGTATACTCCTTTTTCTGAAACACTTATACAATTAATTTTGCACACTTTAAATTCCATAATTGCTTAAATGTTGGTGAAGAACCACGAAAGTATGATATACATTCACTTGACTCTCATTTGTTGGATGAAACAAATTATTTCATTCCTGATTGCAGTTTACTTATGATGCGCTCATTGATAAAATTGAAGTTACAATGAAGATTAATTGATCAAATCAACGCAGTTGGATTTCTCCTTACTAAATTACCTGGTCAGATTCCTGTTCTTGACATGCGAATCAAGGACTCTGATAATTAATTTATGATCAGTAGTTTGTGTCACAAGAAGCTACCATTAGAAGTTTGAGAAAAAGAAGTTATTGAAAAAATGTTTGTTTGAAAATTTCAGATAGCGATACATTGAACTGTTTTAGAGTGCATCATAAATAAATATAGTTTTAAAAAACTAAAGAACATCGAAATTAAAAGTTGAAAACATTTTTCAAAATGAGCTTTAAACAATAACGAACGAAAAATATTAGTATTATTGTGAAAAAAGCGACGGGCACTTGATTTACAAAAAATATGGCACAAATCACCCACGCTTTTTTCACAATAATACTAGTATTTTTCCTTCGTTATTGTTTTAAGCTTATTTGAAAAAAAATATTTTTAACTTTTTAGTTCGATGTTCTTTGAAAGCGTGTTTTTTAGTTTTTTCAAATTATATTTATTTTTTACTTTTTAGTTTTATATGCTATAAAAGCGTGTTTCTTAGTGTTTTCAAATTATATTCATGTTTCACATTTTCAGTCCGATTTATTGTCACTAACACTTATAATTCCTAAAATCCATTTTTTATTTTGATTTTCTTTTGAACAATCTATCAAGGAGGTTATGTGCGCCATCTCCCCGCGAATAGATCAAGAAATATCAAGAATGTTACGTACAGCGCCATCTGCCCGTGAATAGATCAAGCAATAATAATGTCGATAATTCTGTCAATACAGATCCTGAACTTGGGAGTTACAAGCAAACAAACATACATACATACATGCAGGTGAAGCTAATATAAAGCGTGTAAAAAATTAAGGCGTTGTATGTGAAACCCCGAGTAAAGCAAGCTGTGGAGTGCTTGAGAATGATATATTTATCAAGATTCTCTGAATTAGGTTTCCTAGGTATTGATTTGTGAGAAGAAAGTGGTCACATCATAGTCCAGTGCCGATAATTTCTGAAACCAAAGAAAGTGGAAGGGGTGAGATTTTGAAGAATAAAAAATGGTTTATCGCGATTTCTGGCAAATTTACTAGTCCTATGGAAAACGTTATGACAAAGTTGTAGGTATCAACAAGATCTACAACTTTTGTTGAAGTCGAAAAATACAAATAACTGATTTTTCGAATTTTCATTCTTATCTTCGAAAACAAAATCTCATCAAATTTGGTGAAAACTCACCTTTTTATGCCTCAAACACACTGTACTTTTTCTCACATTATTTTGATTTAATATCGAGAAAAAGTACCCTAATTTTCAACCGAAAATTCTAACGTCAAAATATCTTTTTTTAATCGATATGGGTCTTGTTCGTTGAAATCTCTACTTTTTGATGTATAAAAAATATACATTATTATTGCAAATCTTCTCAGAAAATCAAAAAACGAAAAAACTCGATAACGACAACTTTTTTTTTTCATCATTATGTATAATTTTCACTTCGATTACTTGAAACATGTAAAATTCCATGTTGCGTTGATGAACAGAAAAAATGTTTCAATTGAAGTATACTACTATAATTAACAACCAAATAGGTTAAGAAAATATTTCCTGTAAACAAGCAGAAAACATTATTGAGACTTCGATAAAAATTTCCAATGATACTAAAAAAACAGTCATAGTTGTGGGTCAAGATATTGATCTTTTGGTAATTTTCAATCAATTAAATTTTAATAATCATGACATTCATTTCCTCAAGCCAGGTTCTGCGAATTTAAAGATCTATTTTTCACGTCTAATAGTTCCAAATACGAATTCTTTCAAAATATCGTTGCATTTCTGCATTGTTTTTCTGGTTCTCCCGTAAAGTATTTTTCCTTTCATTTTTGTCATATTTTCTTCCTCTTCCAATGGATTTCATCCTACTAATATTTTCTGTAACTTTTTATCTTTTTTGAAAGCTTCGGCCCTGTAACTTTCAGATACAAACTGAAAGAAACAAACTCTGGAAACAGATACTTTCACATATTCAAAAAACACACTTCAATTCAATATTTCCACTTGAAAGATCACAAAACCGCGACACATGCTTTGCTTTATGTATTACAAATTACGTCAAATATTATGGAAATACCAATTTATTTTGGTGTATTTAAAAAACACACTTAAAAATTTACGAAATCACGACACGTGTTTTGAAAAACAAAGAATTTGAACTTACAGAATAAATAATTGAGTAAATTTGTTAAAAACAATAAAGATGAAACTTCAGTGACGAATAGATGGGGGTTATACAAGTTGACTTGTGGTTCTTGTACATAATTTTATATCGGACAAACCGGAAGATCTTTTCCCAGAAGAATGAAAGAGCATAGGCGTAGTTTTCTGGATGAGAAGACCAATTCAACATTTGCCAACCATCTTTTAATAGAGAGGCAAATCACGATTATGACGTATTGCATTTGGAAGAGAAAGGGTCAAAGCTCAACCTTTTGGAATGATCAGAAATAAATATGTTCAAAATATGTTTAAAATATGTATTTTTCGTTAACCAACTATCGCACCCCTACGAACGATAACCCTCAAAAGTCAAAACTTGTGAGAGCTAAGGACTAACAAGGTCTTACCTTTCAACGTGTGATTCCTAACACGGTTTGGACGATAGCAAGTGAAAATCGAGCGTTCATCCTGGAGCTTGAACCATCGACTCACACATCGGCCGATTGACTGAGTGGACAAAGCACCCACGTCGACCGACCGATGTGAATATTCGGGATCATTGCTCAATGATCAAAGTGATTTTAATAGGTGATTAGGACAGATCTTAGAAGTGGGTAAAATTGAGGCACATGTAAAAATGTTATTCATTATTCTCCAGTCTTAGGAGTTGTTCCTAGATAGGTGAATAATTTATCATGTAAAAATTTGTCAGGTTGTAAAAGTCATAACGATTCAAATTACTATAAAAGCACGACACAGAATTTGTACAACAGTATTGACATTCGAAGATGGTATCGTATATCGAAACACGTGTCGTGATTTTTTAAACTTTCAAGTGAAAATCTCACATTCTTGCAGTTCTACCATAAATTTTATTTGTGTATTTATGTCTATTTTCAAAATGAATAATGGAGCGCTAACGATTCAGACAGAAATAAATAAAAATTGTTTTTCTATTATTGTTAGGTTTTCTGATAATAATACATTTCTCTGTTTCATATCTTGAAACCAAATATATCATTCCAATGAATCATAGTTAACGTAACTGGGTTAAACCAAATGGTGTTGGAAGAAGAATAAGAAATAAAATGTTGTCAATTGAAATATAGGGAAATAAAATGAAAAATTACATCTTTCAGAAAATAGGTGAAGATAATACAGGCTGATTCACGGTGGATGGCACATTAAACGTTTCTGGTGAACCAGACAATGGATCACTTTGAAAATTTAATGGAGGGCATATTCGGACATTCTCTAGCCAACTTAAATATTTTCGACAATGCGGTGTTGCCGCTTCTATTAGAAAGCAGTAGCAACTTTGATTTTTCAAATGGAACACTCTGTATATAATATTATTTTTGGAAACAATTGCCCGACAACTTTTCTTGATATTTCCCTATACCTATTTAATTTCAATTTTTTTCTTCGAAAATCATGACTTCTAAAAATGCCGATATCTTTTAGTTAAGAAGTACTATGATATCGAAATTTGGTTTGGAGTTAGGTGATACTTGGACACTTCCCACACGTCAGCCTAATCTCCGTTACTTCAATACAGGGTGGTAAAAAAATACAGTTTTTTCGTTTGCTTGAAAAAGTTGCTGAAATTTGATTATTTTAAATGGAACACCCTGTATATTATTGAAAATCCGGAAAGCTGCTGAAATTTGCTTCCTTTCGATGTATATCATACCTATACCTAACTAGTCAAGTTTCGGACTTATGAACATTTATTTGTGAAAATGTCCCTTCAGAATGGTATTTCCATTCGGTATTTGGTAAGCAGGCCATGATTACTATTTGACAGTAGCGTTGTGACATTCTCCTAATAATATCGACATTTTTGTCACTTTAGAAGTTGCAAATACCTTCAAAACGATGGAACAAAACTATTCAAACGAAGTTCTTATGAATTTGTTTATTATTTTTGGACAGTGTAGAACATGTAGAACGTTCAATGAAATATATCCGAATCTACCGCCAATGAACCTCAAGAAATTTATACGAATTCAGAAAAATTTCAATATGTTTGGATAAACTTTAAAAAAGCACCAAGAAACTTGAAATTGGAAATATTGATATGAATAATTATAAAAAAGTAAAACAATCATGTGGAATATTTCAAAATATGTTCGAATCGCTGGCCGTTCACTTCCAAGCACTTTAAAATGCGGGTGTTGACTGCTTTCGTGGTGGCAGATCTGATTTCATTGGGATCCAAATCTTCAAATGTTTGGGCAATCCTTTCTAACAATTCATCTCTCGAACGCACGGGTATTTTGTAAACTTTTTCTTTAAACATTCCCCACAAATAAAAATCTAATGGATTAAGATCGGGTGATCTCGCTGGCCAATTCCATGGTTCCAAGCGCCTCATCCACCGATCGTCAAATAGTCTATCCAGTTATGCGCTCACTTCTCTTGTGCAATGTGCAGGAGCTCCGTCTAGTTGGTACCAACAGTTTCGATAATCTTCGAGTGGCAGATTATCCACGAAACTGTCTACAGTATTCTCCAAAATATTCAGGTAGCTTCTGGATGTTAATGACTCCTCGTATATCACGTACCTCAATTTGTTGTCCATCAACATGCAGAAGACATTAAAACTAAATTTTTCTTGAAATCCGGCTTCTTTTGTGACGTGAGGATTTTCACTGGACCAATAATGACGATTTTTTCTATTGAAAATCCCTTCTCTCGAAAATTTCGATTCATCAGTCCAAATAATTTCATTTCAAAAAAGTGGATCTTCTTGAATGCGTGTCAACAACATTTCACAAAATTCTACTCTCTGTTGAGGATCTTGAGGCTTCATTGCTTGAATTTTGGTGAATTTATAATCATGCATTTTATGTCTTCGCAAGATTCTTTGAACCGATGAATATTTTATACCCAAATCTTCTTCAGCACTTCTTATCGATGACTCGGGAAATGCGTGAAAATATGCTAAGACATTAATCTGGTTGTCTTCGAAAGTTACGGGTCGAGGCAAGTTTCTTGGTGCCTTTAAAGTTGATCCAAATGCATTGAAATTGTTCTGAATTCGTATAAATTTCTTGAGGTTCATTGGCGGTAGATTCGGATACATTTCATTGAACTTTCTACATGTTCTGCCGATAATTTTGTCACACTGTCCAAAAATAATAAACAAATTCATAAGAACTTCGTTTGAATAGTGTTGTTCCATCGTTTTGAAGGTATTTGCAAATTCTGAAGTGACGAAAATGTCGATATTATTAGGAGAATGTCACAATGCTACTGTCAAATAGTAATCATGGTCTGCTTACCAAATACCGAATGGAAATACCATTCTGAAGGGACATTTTCACAAATAAATGTTCATAAGTCCGAAACTTGACTAGTTAGGTTAGGTATGATATACATAGAAAGAAAGCAAATTTCAGCAGCTTTCCGAATTTTCAATAATATATAGGGTGTTCCATTTAAAATAATCAAATTTCAGCAACTTTTTCAAGCAAACGAAAAAACTGTATTTTTTACCACCCTGTATTGAAGTAACGGAGATTAGGCTGACGTGTGGGAAGTGTCCAAGTATCACCTAACTCCAAACCAAATTTCGATATCATAGTGCTTCTTACCTAAAAGATATCGGCATTTTTAGAAGGTACCTTTGCATAAACATTGCAAAGGTACCTTTTTCGTATTTGTGAAATACTAATTACTATTATGTTGATTCAGGTGAAACTGCATAATTCGGTGCAACATATCTGGTGCTCAATATTTAAAAACGTATGAATACGGGAGATATTATCATTATATAAAAATTGATCAGAACATTTTTCTAATAACTTATGCTCTACCATTACATGGTACGATTTGCATGGTATTCTAATGCGTTCATCGTGACTTCATCGATATTATTTACATCAGCAAACTCGTAATGTAGTACAGAACAAAATCTCTTCTCCAGTTAGTTATTAGCTGGATGAGTATATTATTTGTCTAATAGTTAATAGTATTCAGTTGGAACAATGAAACCTATTTTTAAAGGGGGAAACAAACATTATTTTTGTCGCCGTTCACGTAGTTTATTGAAGAAAAATTAAAATCTCACATCAAAATGTGTTTCATGAATATGTTATAATGGATTCTCATCAAGTATCGGTCACTTCTATCACACCCCTAAAAAAGTTTTTTGCTATCAAAAATAAATGTAGTTTGAAAAAACCATAAAACACGCTTTTGAAGAACATCGAACTAAAATGTTGAGCTACCAAGCCCAAGGAAAGCAGCAGGCGCACCAAGGAGGGTTACAAATAAAGCAGCAGGTGCGCGTGTTGATGAAAAAATGCTTTTTTCAAATGAAGAAATACATGTAAAGTGAATTAATATTATATCAAGTAGATTACGTACAGCGCCATCTGCCCGCGAATAGATCAAGCAATAATGTCGATAATTCTATCAAATACAGATCTCGAGCATTCAAACGGAAAAGAAGAGTTACAAACAAACATAGAAGCATACATACATACAAGCTAATAAAAGCGTGTTGAAAATCATACGAAAAAAAGTGCAGAGTTTGCCTGGGACATCTTTACAAGCTAGATTTAAAAAACTGAATAAACCCCTTTCTTCAATTTCTACTGTTTTTTTTAATAGGCAATTCTAAATTACTCTCTAAATCAATGATTGCCTTCAAAATTCGTAAACGTCCTTTATTATTTCCGTCAAGACAATTAAGTGGGTGTTAACCCAATTAATTTTTTATTAACTGTACGGTAGTAACCTTGTCTAATATGGTTAGCAGTTCTGGTGATATGTATCAAAATTAACAATTTTGATTAAATCCATGTCAAGGATTCTGATACTTTTCGTTGAAAAAGTCTATAGATTACCGAATATATTAGGGTATAGAGATTGTAAATAATAAATATTGTTTGAAATATATATTTCTCATGCACAAACTTCCTTGATTATCATGAAATTCATCAATATATCTATCTTTGATTTGGTCATTGAAAATGTATAATAGCGATTTCGATTGTATATCTCCTAAAAAAAAGGTCATGTTTTTTCAAAAACTCTTCAGATTTATAAATCCCATTCAATAATGGAAGTATGGTGTAATTATTTCGAATTCATTTATGTACCGAAAAATGGTCATTTGAATCATCCAAAATTACGACGTTTTCTTATCTCAGTATGATATTTTGCGGAAGTGACTAATATTTCTTCAAATGAAATTACTACTTTTTGTCTGTACCTTTCATTGTTTAAAATTACGTCGATCGATATAGGGTTGCCTTTTATATTTCGAGATTAGAACAAAAACAAATATTAATCATCGAAAATCACTTTGTTGTTTTTCAAAATATTCCCCATGAAGATATATACACTTTCGCATGCGATTGAACCAATTGTCGAAGCACTTTTGCCACTCTGGTTGAGGTTTCTCCAAAACATGCATCCTGAATGGAGCAACCGCTTCTTTAGGTGTCGGAAAACGTTGACCTCTCAGTTTGTTTTTTACGTGCAGGAATAAAAAGAAGTCATTCGGTGCCAAGTCAGGACTATACGGTGGATGACTCATCAAATCGATGTTTTTGGTGCTCAAAAATGCAGTTGTTCGAGCCGATGTGTGAGAGCTCGTTGTAAAAGACAACTGACAAACAAATGGTTGTGCACCACTCAGAATTGACTGTTCTGCGTTGTTCTAGTGGTACGGTTGCGACATGTCCAGTTTTTTCGAAAAAATAGGCGACCATTTACTTGGAAGTGCTTCATGCGCGAACAACTTTTGTTGGATTTGGCTCATCTTGAAACACCCATACAGTCGACTGCTGTTTACTTTCGAGCTCATACGCGTAAATCCACAATTCATCACCTGTCACGAAAATGTTCACGATTTAATTCCATTTTTGGGCCGAGATGAATCTTTAAAGTTACTGTGAACAACAAAAATAGCGCGCGTATGTCGTCAAAACATTCTGAGTACGTATAAGCTCAAAAATGTCCAACTTTATGATAGAGCTGTCAGTTAGCAGATTGCAACACTAGTATTGCCAAATCCCGAAACATAAAAGGCAACCTAATGATATTTTTATATAACATCTCACTGGAGTACGTAATTGTGATTTTTATCTTTTGTTTTTGAAACATCCATATATAATATGATATGATATGTAGATGATCTACTTTTCTCTCATTTCACTGATACTTATTCAGTTTTGTCTTTTCTTTGGAGATTTGTTTTATTCCTTTTGTGAAAAATAACCATTTAACCTTCATTCTCTCCTGTAAACTTTCAGTATAATGATTTAGCCATTGAAATGATTCCAGTTTTTGTAGAATCTGAATTGATTGGTTTTGTCATGTTCTCCCACAATATGAAAAATCTGAAATTATCAAAGAAGATGAGAATTTATATCTGTTTATTCAATGATACAGATAACTAAATACAAGTATTTGAATTATTCCCTCTCAAACCGTTCAACATAAACACATATTTCGCTAATTGATAAAAAGCTGTGCATTGACAGTTTTTCTGAAAGAGTGAGTTACGGAAATACACCTTTTGAATTTATAGTTATTATATATAGCGAACTCTACACCTATGTGAACGAATGAGGTTATGAATATTTTTGTTGTGTTTGTAACTTCGATTAGATATCACCCAATTCGTAATCCTGTCAAATAATATTGAAAATAATATCAATAAGACGTTTTTCACGAAAGACCTATGATTAGTACTAATGTCATTATTATAAATGTGTCGTTCATATATTCGCGTATCATCTATCGACCTTTCTATTCGACACATAGTCAGCTGCGACATTTGTGAAGAGGGTCTAGAAGTAATAATCATAATACATCTTCAAATACCGATCTTGTTGGCATTGATGTCGAAAAAAAATTCCATAAACAGGTTTCTTAGTCGGTAATTACCAATTTGCTGTTATTTTTTAATGATATACTTGTGAATTGTTTACGTAAGTTATGATCTCAATTATTCATGAAAGCAAAAAGCGGATATCTTATTACCTACAGAAAAAAGTGGAGGCCATTTCATTATGTTGTATTCCCAAGTGAATCACATGAATGTGGACGTATCACATCGTCATAGTTAACTGCAATTATTTAGGTACTTTACATTTTTTATTCTTCATTTGCTAGATTTTTTCCGAACGACAAGTAGACTCAACGGGAAAACAATATTTGAATTCATACTAGATCTATTGAACTATTGAAAAATATATTCTAAATATTTACTGAGATCTTCAGTTCAAAAAAAAATTTAAATTTCTTTACAGAAAAACTTTCACTTTTTTCCTAAACGAATTTTTCATGAATGTGCCCATCATGCATGGGAATTTCAACTGAAAAAGCAACATCTTAATCTCTGCTGTTATTCATTCCCTTCGGAATTACTGACGTCCAACCGCATAATTTTTGAAAATATTTGTTTGGTACTTGAATTGAATGGAATGACTAGTTTTTCGGAAAAGGAAGTTTTTGACTTTCTGCAACTCCATCTTGATATAAAAAACAAGGATGAGGGAATCTTCCAAAGAAAGGAAAGAAGTAATCAATTTTTAAATAAGTAACTTTATATATTGATGTGTAGATCATGCAAAGAAGTACCTTTCAGACACAAACTGGAAGAAAGTCCTCCTGAAACAGTTACTTTCATATAAATATTGAATTTTACCAAAAAAATACTTTTATATAAACACTGAATTTTACGAAAAGAATACTTTTATATGAACACTGAATGATACTTAATATACTTTTCTCTACTCAGTTTGTATTCCAGACAGTTTGTGTCTGAAAGTTACTTTGAAATTTGTCGATTTTTCAGAAACGTACTATTAAATTATACCGAAACATCGATTCTAGTTTTTTGTTTCTATGTATAGTATCTTACAATTGAATTGTTTTTTTCGAAATTTCTGATAGTTTCAGTGATTTGATTATAAAAAAATTATTAGTATTATCAGAGCATTGTTGATTTTTTCATGTACCTCACCAATAATTCATTGATATATTAACCGTAAATAATTTTTTCTTAATTTTTTCTTTCCTTATTCAAAGCTCATATAATATTCCTGAAAACAGTTGCACATTCCTGAAATAAATGACTTCACTCCGAACAAATATTGAGTTTCAAAGATACTGAAGAAATAACCTAAAAATTTTGCTTTCATTGCTATCTTTCATTTTGGTAAATTTTTCTCAAAAACTTCAAATTAGCTTTGAAATAAACATCGATCGTGTTTGTGTCCTGGTTTCACTTGATTGCCTTACAGTTGAAGATACAAAAAAATATTGAAAGCGATTTTCAATTCAACGGTCGATTTTGATCAACTTCGCAACACACCACTATAATTACAGTTTTTATCGAGTTCTGTTTGTTTATCGAGTTTGACAGTGCATTTATAGTTCAACCTAGCATATAACAACCTACAAAAGCAAGAAAATCAGAAATGTTGGAGATATATCTTCAAAAAAGTATCTAGATCAATCATAAAACTTTTTTGCAAGATACCAAATAACGCCTGCCTGAGTTACAGAACTCACTTTCACTGTCTCAATTTGTACTCCAAACATACATCATAGAATAGATATGATATGAGAATCATACAAACTCAATCAAGGTTTCGGATGCAAACACTCATTTCAAACTCCTTTTAGCAGTAGTTAGGAAGATTTGAAAGGAGTTTCACTCAGATTTTTCCCTAGCAATTCATTTTTCCTTCATTATACAAGTATTACAGAATGAGAAAAAATAACTATTTTTACCTACGTTCATTGGGTAACACAAAAATCACATTTGATTTTGCGTTCTTATATCCACGAATCAGTATAACAACAAAAAGCAACAGTCAAAATACATTCTTTGATTTTGAAATGGACTCAAATCTCAATTCACATAGGCTTACAAACAAGAGTCATCTGTGTTTTGTATGTGGATTTTTTTATACAAAATGACTGAACGTATGTTTCGATGGAATAGCGATAATCGTGATGATCAAAAACTCATATGTGGCTCAACTATGTTATACATCGTTAATAAATAACAGTGTTTGTTACCACTTATCAAATATTCCACACACGTGGAACCAATTGAGATAAAAGATAATATTTTCATTTATTTTTTCTATCTTATATTACCTTGCTTCTTCAGTCATGATTGTCGTGAAAGGAGATTTGAGGGTCACCATAGATCTCTAATCTATTCGGAATATTACATTTTATTTTCTTCTGAGCAAAGGCGGTTGCAATTTCTGATGAACATATAGTTTTCTTTTTCACAAACTCAAATATAAAGTTCGATATACATTCATACAGTGTAGGCTTTCACGGCTGGTGTCTAACAAATTTTTAGATGTTTCCAGTTCTGAACTCCAAACTTTCAACAATGATGAGAATATGCTGATCTTACATTCCAAATACCACTCTTATATGGGAAAGTAACATGAATCAACTGTTGCCCTCCATTGTCGTGAGGGAGACTCACTTTCAATTATCTCTAATGTATGTACTAAAAATCCGGAACTCCTGGAGGCCCCCAGAAGACACATTTCGAGCCAATCATTTCCGAATACAATGAGGAAGTCGAAATTTCTCCTGAGAAACTATGTTATCAGAAAAACCAAAACGCATTCGAATCCCCCGAGAGATTCGTTTCTCAATCTTTTTTAATCTTGGAGGAGAGGAAAAAAGTGGGGTATTTTAATATTCACCTTTTATTGCCCAAAATCCAAAAAATATACATTTTTATATTCCGCCATTCAAATAAAGTACAGTTAGGTTAAGTTGATGATTGGATCTACTGGATCCTTCACTGCAAACCGCAGGAGTTCATTGTGGCCCACACTGATTCAAACTCGAACAGTAAGTCAAGGTTATTGACGAAGCCGACTAGTTTATATGGTGTGTGATCTTCCAGGTCAGATGACGAGCGTGAAACTCGCTAACTCTGGAAACCTGATTCGGTCCGATAGTACCAATCTCTGCGTATATATTATCTGTTAAAATCTGTTACTTGTTTCAAGTAGTGAGTATCAGAACGTTATTTGAATTAATTTGAGAATGAAGAATTCAAAGACTCGTGATTGAACAAAGAAATCAGCCCTGACCTCTAATGCCGTCATTGTATTTTTTGGGTCATTCTGATCTTGGCTATATATGGAAGTAGTTGTTTGGAGAGGGCTTTTCTTCCAGTGTGTGTCTGAAACTTACTTCTTTGCATGATCTACACATCTTTATGAAGAGTTAGTTGGCTTTTTGAAGTTGATTGCTTGCTTTCTTTCTTTGGAAGAAACCCACAGCAAAACCTTTCTTTCCTATGTTTACTATTATTATCATTATGATTATATCAGGTATCTCAATGATTCACTTTTATGAGTTACAGTATTTTATATATATTTTTGATTGAATTATTAATAAACTGACTCGTTACTTGATGAAAATTGATAATACTATCCGTCATAACAATTGCACAGTTTTCACAAAATATTTATATTCTAGACGCGTTTCGCTAATACCAATGCTTCATCGGTAGTGACACTACCGATTATATCATACTACTGATATTCAAAAAATCTCTCATTCTCATGATACAACATATAGTTGAATGAGTATCAAATTCGTTTATTGATGTGGCTTCATCCAGTACCATTAATTACAATTACTAGCTTTTATTCAACTTGCAATGTTAGTATGTGAGTATGTCCATACAGAGTGGTCCAACGAAAAGTATGCACATTGCTTTTCTCCTTTTTTTGTAACTTAACGCAAAAATTATCGGACAGGTCAATTTTGCTTTTGAGGGGGACACATTTTAGATGTATTTTTCTACCTGTGCCTTCAACCCCCTAGCGAGGGTGAGTAACAACACTAAAATTTTAAATGGAAAGTGGGGTCGAGTGATATATCATTCAAAAGGGCACAAACTTATCTTTCCAAAGATACCTAATTTGTTGTATTTCACTCAAACATGTAGGTATTTTGAAGAAAAACAACTACAACCCAGTACTTTGAAATGTGTAATTGACTTAGTAGAATCCTACTTCAGCAAGTGCTGGAAATGTGAGCCATTTGCTTCCATACAATAATACAAATTTTGTTCAAATCTATTTCTAACATTCTGTAGCATATCAGGTGTTATACTTCTGCACTCTGCTGTAATTCGTTGGCGAAGATCTTCTATGAACTCTGGCTGCGTAGCAAAACATTTATTTTTCAAGTATCCCCAAAGGAAAAAGTCTGAAGGCGATAAATCAGGTGACCTGGCAGGCCATTCGATGGGACGTCTCCTTCCAATCCACCGTCCAGGAAACCGGTCATCTAAAAACTCTCTTACCGGATCAACATGTGAGGAGGTGCTCTATCTTGCTGGAAATGAAGCCGATCATCATTATGATTTGGTCATTTTCAATTATTTCTGTTATGAGAGGATCAATTGTATCTTCAAGCATGTTCAGGTAGACCTCACCAGTTGAATTCCCAGGAATAAAAAGTGGCCCTACGATATGACTACCTAATATGCCACACCAGACATTGATTTTTTGAGAATACTGGGTATGGACCTCTCGGAGTAAGTGTGGGGGACTGTCATCCCAGTAACGGCAATTATGCCTATTCACAGCTCAATTCAAAAAAAATGTACTCTCATCGGAAAAGTACGTGTTGAATGATAGGTAAGGATCATCAATTAGTAGTTGGCTCAGTTGTTCACAAAATTGCAGCCTTCTATCAGGATCATCTTCATTGAGTTCCTGTACTAATTTAATTTTGTACGGATGAAATTTATAGGGTTTTAATATCCATATTATGGACGAACGGGAGACACCTGAGGCTGCAGCAAGCTGACGGGTACTTTGAGTATGATCCAATTCAACATGTCCCAAAACAGCGACTTCCACTGCTTCATTTCTGATCGGTTTCCGTGGCTGGTGTTTCACATTACAGACACATCCGGTATCGACAAACTTTCGGACTAACTTGGCAACGTACGAATCATTCACATTTTTCCCGGGATGACTGTTATTAAAGAGGCGAGCGCAACTATTATGTTGATAATAAAGTTTAGCAATTTCAATTCGTTCAGGAATGGAATAAACCATTTTTACAGTAAAGTTGAAATAATTTCGAAAGCAACCGAACTGAATCAATGAACGTTTGCATAAATTCTTTTTGTACACTTATCTGCTGTTGTTATTTGAACCAAAAAACGCATGAGAGAAACAGAGGAATGTAGTAGTGATAAAAATGCCGTTTTTTTTTCGCATTTTCATTAACACCAAAAATATCGAGTAAATGTTCTTGCTTTTTTTATAACTATTCAAGTAAATACAATAAATTAGGTATCATTGCAAAGAGAATTTTGTGCCCTTTCAAATGATATATGACTCGACCCCACTTTCTATTTAAAATTTTAGGGTTGTTACTCACCCTCGCTAGAGGGTTGAAGGCACAGGTAGAAAAATACATCTAAAATGTGTCCCCCTCAAAAGCAAAATTGACCTGCTCGAGCATTTTTGCGTTAAGTAACAAAAAAAGCGAAAAGCAAGGTGTATACTTTTCGTTGGACCACTCGATATATTAATTCAGGTCCAATTTCGTAACTGAATTGTTAACTATTATTCCAAACAATCAGTTCTTATGTATTCCCATGATATGGGTATCAAATGGAGTGGTTTTCTAAAAAGAATACAAAAATCAAATGTAATATGGCATTTAGCCAAGATGGTTATCAATATTGCTATCTCGAAAACGGTAAGACCCAAAAGGTCGTTTTATACGATAGTTTTCTAATATTGGAAACTAGATTTTTTTCAGATAGAAAGTATCAGAGGTTGTTTTTGAAATACTCGCCAAAAACTTAAATTTTCGAATTTCGTTTTTTGGCACAACCGCCACCATTTCGAATGATACAAAAAAAGGCGGAGGAACTTTCAGTACTATTTCATATTATTTGTTATAATCTATACTTATATTATAAATGTGAAAGTTTGTGAGGATAGGTAAATGTATATATGTTTCACGCCTAAACGACTGAAAAAAAAAGTTGAGATGGCAACTGAAGATTTTGTGCAACTATTTTGAAATCATATTGAATGCGTTTTTTTTCATTCGTGCAATAGGATATTTCATCACTTGTTCACAAATTATAATTATATCGGATATTCAGAGCAGATAAAATGATTTCTATGTTTCTCAACGGTGAAAATCGGTGTTTTGTTATTTGCGATGTTGATATAATCATTCATTCGTTTTGCAGGAGGTCATGGAACGTTCTCCAATTTGATTAATAATTTGGTACATGTCATAATGTACTCCTACTACATGATTGCCGCCATGGGACCAGAGTATCAGAAATATTTGTGGTGGAAGAAATATCTAACCACGATACAGCTGGTGAGTATCTTCTCTCACGAATGAACTGGAGATTTTGGGTTTTTTCAATTCTTGGAAATTTATAGCCGATTCGAAAATTGCAATTGGAATGAATTAATGAAAAAGAAATTATTCAATTTCACATGATTTTGTTGTATCAAAAAGTTTGTGCCAGTTGAGAACTTTTCCAAACCCCGATACATTCGGAGGGCACGCTAATATCAATGATTCATTACCATTTCTCACATCTTGGTAAAATGGTCACCGGATCCGAACATCCATGTGTCATGGCTAGATGCGTTTGTACAGCTAAAATTTATGCTTTAGTGCGACAAGTTAGTATGATCTGGAGGATCGAAAGGAGGAAGTTGGAGAAGTCATTAATCATAATAACCATTTCAACAGAGAGTCTGTGGAGTTCAAAGGGAAAATGCAGACGTTTCATCTGTTTTTTCTGTTCTTTTCGCAAGATATATGTCTCATCTTGAGCTTAGAATTGTACAAAAAATATTTTTTATGGTCGAAAAAGACTATATTAGGCTCATTAGCTCATATGAGTCTGATAGAGAAAAAGAACAGTTCCAATAAATTCAGCGCTTCTCATTTCCCACAACGAATTCAATATCCCAGATGCATAAAACAATACTGCAAATGGTGGCAATCTACAGCACTCGTGTCTTCGATCAAAAGGCTCCAATTTTGACTAGATATTTTTCTTCCGTGAATTTATCTAGTTAAAGCTAGATTGATTCTGCTACGTTTCATGGTTGACAGGAATGGAAATAGCCATCATCCTCTCTAGGTTCGTGAAAGGGTTATTAACATAACCTACCTAGACTTCGAGGCTAATGACCAGTATTAATAGTATGCACGTTGACTGCGATGACGGAAATTATAACAGTTGTCTTTAGCCTTAAAATAGGCCTCAGTTTCAACTGTCACCTCTCCATCGGAGCTGAATTTCTTCCCAGTGAGCATTCTCTGTAGGTCTGAGAGAATACGGTGAATGCGGAAGTAATTTGAAGTCCAATTCATATTATACCATTCGCATTCCAAAATACTGTTACCATTACCTTGCCAACCAACTGTTGCGTCTTTGCACACTTTGACGATTGTTTTGATTCTGGTGTGAAATGATGGAGCAATGTTTCATCCATTGTCACATTGTCACAACCATCCATTGTCACAACTAACAAACGTTGATTCACTCAAAATGTGCCATCCCATAAACTAATAGTCCGACAGCTGTGAAATTTGTTCACGTGTCTTTTGAAGGTTAGGGTTAACTAAAAACTTATGTAACTAGTAGCGTCATCTGTGGGTTAGTCTACGAACTTTTTAGTCCATCTAATATTTCGAATCTCAGCAACGACTCAGGCACTCTTCTCATTTCACAATTCACCAAACAAGTTGTCGTCATCATGAGATGACCTCAACCGTATTTGTATATTCAAATAGTTATCGAGGATCGAGTTGAACAGCTTTAGCTGACACTTCGCCCATTCGTCATAATGTAAATACAAATAAGATGTGATGAATAAAGTCGGTTATTTTTCTGACTGATTCCGCCATTACTTGATGAAGATCCATAGTAATTTCATTGGCGTGAAGTTATCCACAGATTTCTGGCCACACATACTGACGTAGAGGAAAATAAAAATCTGTGGTTGGGATACGAAATTATTAGCACCCGTACTAATATCTGTGGCTGGAAATAACCATTCACTATAGGTTGAACGTGAAATTATTAGGACTATTTGGTGTAAAACTTTTTTATAGAATCTTGAGTAGATTGACGCGTTGATAATTGTTTTCTAATCAACAATACAAATTTAGGGAAGAATAAAATTGGAAATATTAGACTTACTTTCCAATACCCCATATAAAAATGATATCCGATGATGTGCGTCCATCAAAATCACACAACTTCCATAATTTCTTGAGTAGATTAACTTGGTGATGACAGTTTTCTTGTCATCTAAACAGATTTCAAAAAAGAAATTGTTGAAACAATCAGAATAATTTTTTGAGATTCCTTGAATTCATGAAAATCACACAACTCCTATAGAATCTTGGGTATAGCAATATAGTGAAAACCATTTTCTTGTCACCAATACAGATTTCGAGAGAAAAATTGTTGCAACAATCAGACTCACTTTTTAAAACTCCTTGTAGAATTGGAACCAGAAAATGTGCGTTCATGAAAATTACACAACTGTTATAGAATCTTGGGTAGATCAATATAGTGAAAACCGTTTTCTTGTCACCCATACAGATTTCGAGAGACAAATTGTTGCAACAATCAGACTCACTTTTTAAAACACCTTGTAGAATTGGAACCAGAAGATGTGCGCTCATGAAAATTACACAACTGTTATAGAATTTTGGGTAGATCAATATAGTGAAAACCGTTTTCTTGTCACCCATACAGATTTCGAGAGAAAAATTGTTGCAACAATCAGACTCACTTTTTAAAACACCTTGTAGAATTGGAACCAGAAGATGTGCGTTCATGAAAATCACACAACTCCTATAGAATCTTGGGTATATCAATATAGTGAAAACCATTTTCTTGTCACCCATACAGATTTCGAGAGAAAAATTGTTGCAACAATCAGACTCACTTTTTAAAACACCTTGTAGAATTGTAACCAGACGATGTGCGTTCATGAAAATTACACAACTGTTATAGAATCTTGGGTAGATTGATATAGTGAAAACCGTTTCCTTGTCACCCATACAGATTTCGAGAGAAAAATTGTTGCAACAATTAGACTCACTTTTCAAAACACCTTGTAGAATTGTAACCAGAAGATGTGCGTTCATGAAAATTACACAACTGTTATAGAATCTTGGGTAGATCAATATAGTGGAAACCGTTTTCTTGTCACCCATACAGATTTCGAGAGAAAAATTGTTGCAACAATCAGACTCACTTTTTAAAACACCTTGTAGAATTGGAACCAGAAGATGTGCTTTCATGAAAATTACACAACTATTATAGAATTTTGGGTAGATTGATATAGTGAAAACCGTTTCCTTGTCACCCATACAGATTTCGAGAGAAAAATTGTTGCAACAATCAGACTCACTTTTTAAAACACCTTGTAGAATTGTAACCAGACGATGTGCGTTCATGAAAATTACACAACTGTTATAGAATCTTGGGTAGATTGATATAGTGAAAACCGTTTTCTTGTCACCCATACAGATTTCGAGAGAAAAATTGTTGCAACAATCAGACTCACTTTTTAAAACACCTTGTAGAATTGGAACCAGAAGATGTGCGTTCATGAAAATTACACAACTGTTATAGAATTTTGGGTAGATTGATATAGTGAAAACCGTTTCCTTGTCACCCATACAGATTTCGAGAGAAAAATTGTTGCAACAATCAGACTCACTTTTTAAAACACCTTGTAGAATTGGAACC
This sequence comes from Leptinotarsa decemlineata, assembly GCF_025532065.1. Lineage (NCBI taxonomy): Eukaryota > Metazoa > Arthropoda > Insecta > Coleoptera > Chrysomelidae > Leptinotarsa > Leptinotarsa decemlineata. The sequence continues at coordinate 13,870,443 of NW_027412674.1, forward strand.
AGAAGATGTGCGTTCATGAAAATTACACAACTATTATAGAATTTTGGGTAGATTGATATAATAAAAACCGTTTCCTTGTCACCCATACAGATTTCGAGAGAAAAATTGTTGCAACAATCAGACTCACTTTTTAAAACACCTTGTAGAATTGGAACCAGAAGATGTGCGTTCATGAAAATTACACAACTGTTATAGAATTTTGGGTAGATTGATATAGTGAAAACCGTTTCCTTATCACCCATACAGATTTCGAGAGAAAAATTGTTGCAACAATTAGACTCACTTTTTAAAACACCTTGTAGAATTGGAACCAGAAGATGTGCGTTCATGAAAATTACACAACTGTTATAAAATTTTGGGTAGATTGATATAGTGAAAACCGTTTTCTTGTCACCCATACAGATTTCGAGAGAAAAATTGTTGCAACAATCAGACTCACTTTTTAAAACACCTTGTAGAATTGGAACCAGAAGATGTGCGTTCATGAAAATTACACAACTGTTATAGAATTTTGGGTAGATCAATATAGTGAAAACCGTTTCCTTGTCACCCATACAGATTTCGAGAGAAAAATTGTTGCAACAATCAGACTCACTTTTTAAAACACCTTGTAGAATTGGAACCAGAAGATGTGCGTTCATGAAAATCACACAATAAAGTTTGTAGAGATCAAATCGTAAGGTTTTGTTTATGAAAAGTCGATTATTATCATCATCGAAGTTCATTTTGCTCTCAGAAAACACAGGTGAGAACAGAATCGTTCGATTCATCCCTGATATCAAAACGATCTCCTTTTCCATTTTGTGATACTTCTCAAATTGCAAACTTGATATCAAGAGTACACCTCTTTTACGACAACTGGAATTCATTGAGGATTTGTTAACTTTGTACGTTATTTATTTCTATTAGTATACCTAAAATCAAAATTTTATTTAGGTCGAAGTTTTAGAATCACGAGAAATGGATATCTTATGATTGGACGCAAATTTTGAAAAAAAGTACATTCTTCCTTAAATGTGTGTTATATATTTTTCTGATTAACTTGGCCATTACTTGATGTAATTTCACAAATTATACCGAAATCGATTTGATTTTCTCAACCATTATTTGAAAAATATCAAATGTTTCCATATAAGAGTACATGTTTGGTAGTGAATGGCATACTTAAAACGAATTCTTCTCTCTAACTAACTGCACAGGTACATACTTATGATGTAGAATGTCGATCTAGAATGATATATGCTATAGGTAGTTATGATTGAGTACGTACCTGAATTGTACGTTGAATTATTTATGGTCAAGTTGTCGGTATTATTACTAACTACAAATTTGGCCCAAACACTTGGAAAACGTAAAAACTTTTTAGATTTCCAATGAAAATTTTTGGCATACCATTTTCTAAGTTCAGCCTTCTTTTTCAGGACAGGTACCCATGTTTGAACAATACTGAGTGTGATGATCTATTCTCATTTCCATTTCAGTCATTGGAATTTTGGTATTACTACATTTCATCATATTCTATGTCCATCTACCTGCTTATTTCCTCATCTAGAGATTTTTAATGTAATTTTGGGATCTAATTTTCCAATTCTCAAAGGTTTTCCCAGTATATGTCTGACCACAAACATACGGAACACTGTAAACACAGTTTTTTGAATTTTATTTCTCATTTGTAGATCTTGTTTGAGTTAATGAATACCTCAAATGATTTTGAGCTTTGAAAATAATGTCACCATTGTGACTTTTGAAACGATTGATTCATTCTGTTTGAAATATTTTTTCAATATGTAAATTAATAATATTCACTATACTCCATAGATTTGAAACTTTACAACAAGTTGACTTCAGAGATGCGATCACTGAAATTTTCTGAATTCAAAAGGACTATTAGAAATGTACTTTTAGATCACTGTTTTTATAGTATTAATGAATTTTTAAATAGCTAATATATTGAACAATAACCCTTCACTGATATATTCATATTTGTGAAGTATGTTACTTTACAACATATTTTGAATGTGTACGTTATACTATATTGTGCTGTCCTTTTAAAACTAAATGTTACAGAAAGTTTTTTATTGATTTACATATACCACGTGTGTCTATGACCATTTTCGATATATGACATGCTGTAAACTTATTGTAAAACAGTCAAATAAATCTATCTATCTATCTATAGACATTTTGAAGTCGAAGTTAATAATTGAATTATTTTGAGGTCGGAAGATAATTGACCAAGTCTTGATATGCTCATCCAAATCGATATGAAATATTATCCGGAGCTCAAAAATGAAAAATTTAGAAAATATATCTCATACAATACGTTCCCAAGTAAATTACAATCAATTTTAGTTTTCTGTTTCAAAACAATGATCTATTTTTATGTATCAAAGCTAACCTTTTATCTTTTTCCAGCTTCAATTCACGTTGGTCTTCATTCATTCAGCTCAGTTATTATGGCTAGACTGTGGATACCCTAAACTGATTGGAGGATTCTTGCTGTTACACTCAACGATTTTCTTCGGATTGTTTACGCATTTTTATTACCAAACATATAAGCCAAAACCAAAATCCCTAAAAAAATAGCACCAGCAAGATATGTAAATAGGATATTCATATTTATTTGAATGTACAATAAGCATCCACGAGCCAAGTTCGGTCCTATAATTTTGGGAATTCATCAACAGTTCATTTATAAAGAATGAAATTGAAAAAATATGAAAAGTTTCATTCATCCATTTTTCCAAAGACCTTCGGTTCTAGATGCTTATATAAATGATTGTGTCATATAACTAAGTACCTTCTGAGGTTTCATTCAAGAGACTGGTGGTATAGCAGAGTCACTTCTGTCAACACATAAATGAAACAGTAACATTTAATCTAGGACAGTTAGTTTTTCGGTCGAATTCAAAATCTTACTCACTTTCTAAAAAAAGGGTGAGTTTCAATTGAAGTTTTCCGAATAAAATAGATATATTGAATTCATTTATTAGGGATTGTTTTAGCAGCTACGTTGTTGAAATGATGCACGAAATTAACAATAACTGTAGATCAGTAATTAGTTACTCGACTTTCTAGAAGTTTCGGAGCTACTCATATACAGAGTCCAGGGCAAAGCTTGAATAACCTTATTTCTTTATTCGGTGTTTTGAAAATGAATTGAGGTGGAATCAAGTCATTTACGGTTATAGGTCGTCATCACCATTCTATGAAAAAATATTATTTAGATATTACATCTTATCGGGATGTAACTACAAACAATTACAGATTTCTAAAATATAATGATTTGAATGAACTATTGGGAAATAACATTGTGCCTGTGAGTAGAAAATATACAAGCTACAAAAAATCTTTCAGTTTTCGTTGTTTTCTAACTTCAATCATACCTACAACAAATGAAATACCTACCTAGCAAATGGAAACTTTTAATTTTCAATGAGCAAAGAATGCAGATATGATTTGCCACTACATAATTCATAACACAATTTCATTAGTCAGGTTAAGGTAGTTTTTGGAAACTTTATATTCCTGGACTGTCAAAATCATGTTTCACTTTGACTTTTTTCCCGACGAATTGGTTCATTTTCAGTCACTTCACAAAACAATAAAGAAAGTGAGATAATTTAGTTGCGCTTCTCGTTAAAAACATTTGGGTGTAATTCGAAATTACGTATAATATGATCCAGAGAAGGAGAAATTTTCAGTCAGTTGCGAGATAGTAGTTTTGTTCTGGTGTGGGAGAAGTGTTATTGACAAAATAGGTAGCTAAACTGACAAGTGACTCAATAGTTCAGACAATAATTATTACGAGTAGGGCCAGAAATATAAATTAATAGGCTTTAATATCATTTTAACCTAGTCATAGAACTCTGTTTCAAAACAGACTTAATTCATTTAGGGCAAGTGTAGTATATACTATTTCAGTTTTTTTCTGAAGGGTCAGGTTTATTGTTAATTAATTCATTCTTTTGGTTTTGGCAAATTGATATTCGAATATGCAAGGTAAATAGTATATATCTTTTATCATGATGAAGAGATAGTTTAAATCTAAAGCAAATGGAACTTCAAACGTTCAAGCCAGTTTCTATATACCTACACAGTAGGTTTAATGGACTGACGCCTATCAGAAAACAACTACTCCCCTGGCTAATACCACGAAGGGCGTTGGATTATATCAAACAGGCGTCAGTGCAGGAATCTTCACAGAAAATGTCCTGCATATGCAATTGGCAATACAACTGAAAGAGTCGACCTTCAATTCTGGAACGGGCACACTTGCAGGCCGATTTCGGGCTTATTAGCCACTCATCAGTGCAAGATAGTGACCATCATTCAATTCAATAGTCAATTGTACTTTTAGGAATATAAAAGTATTGGTGTTGCTCTAGAATTTTGTGAATCCTAGCTGAATTTATGTTTTCATCGTTTGCTATAAAAAAGTCGCATTGTATACTATTTATCCAAAATTGATTTGCTGAACAGTTTGTATTTCAAGCATATTTGTATAATTTATATTTTAAGATTAGTCAGTATCACAAATATTAGGCGAAATCAGTCAAGTATATGAAATGGTCTTTGAAATTAAACTAGTTCTCTGTTCAAACTATTTTTGATTTATATAATTTTCGTAAGGAGTCTATACTGGTATCAAAGACCATTTCATTTTCTGCAGAACTATAATTATCAAAACTTTTCAAAAATATACATTACTGGATTGTTCTTCATTCAAAACTGTTACTCAAATGAACATGTGTAAAGAGAAGAGTTTTTGCCTATATTTGTTCGATGCTGTTTGGATCAGGCAGCAATAACTCCAAACTATTACTCATCGATTCAATGAAAATTTAGTAATTTTTGTTGGCACTATTGCCATATGGAATATACGTACCCCAAATCCTACTCTGGTGCGAATGCAGTGCATGAAACACTCTGTCCAAGATCAGAAGAAAAGTGGGAAACCGTTAGAGATACAGGGTCGATTGAATTAGGAAAAAGTCGCTCATATTAGACCTTATTCAAACGTTGTTTCTAAATTTATGAAATCACGATCAGTTTCGGAGAAAGTCGAAACCTACAGAATTTTAAAATTTAGTTTTAATTTTTTTCAACTTTATTAGATTGAAAATAAAATCACTTCTTCATTACCGCTTTTATAACTGTACTAGATGGGATTTACGGATTTGATTTTCAAGCCGACATTTTGTCTTCGAGAAACCACAAATTTAATTTCTTATATCGATTGGAAACAAGAATCACCCAGTATAAATTAGCATTTTTGATGTTAACTCCATTAATGTACGAACGTAATCTAAATTTCCTAAATTTGAAAACGTCTTTTAAGAAATAGGCAACTCTTTCTTAATTCATCCAACTTTTCATCTCAGGATTTTCGACATCCCATGCTATTTTTTCTTATCTTGAACGGTTACTTGTCAAATGGTTGTGTTTCTGAGAATGATCAGTATGCTCAATAATTATTATTAAAATGAACGAAACGCAAAACGAAACCGACCTAAATTCTAAATTACGAGTCAAAATAAGAAAATATGCTCAATGTTGGAGGTCCCGACTTCCATTTTTGAAAAAAATAAATTTTAAAGCTTCACTGAGAGAATTAGAAATTAATAAGATGAAAATATTCGGATGAGTTGGTGGCAAAATAACATTTTGATGAGAAGAAATTGCATTAAAATTATCAGTTGAAGAAGATTTGAAACCATTTCATGACATTTTTTTTGTTAATTTTCCAAGACGAGACAGAAGAAGTACAAATCTCTCTGACACAACATTTAAGGCTTTCGCTGCCGAAGTTTTCAGTGTCACTATATTTATTTGGGTTTGAAGATCGCTGATTTTTGCAATTTATTTCAAAATCGAAAATACTGACACTGTAATACTCTGTCCGCGAATAATGTCCTTTTTTACAAAATCGGGATTAAAAATTTCTCATTTCCAAATAGAAACCCTTGCGGGTTAGTGATGTGTTGACAAATGACACGTGAAAGCTGATAACGAAAAAGTCGTTTTTTGATCACTCCGTTGTGAACTTTTCTATGAATAATTCAATTATAATGATTCAACGTGTTGTTGAAAATAACAACTGATGTCATCTATGGTTGAGAAAGTGGCATTACTTTATTTTCAAATGCAAATGTTTTATTCCTGAATTTTCATAGGATAGAGCATCGACCATTTGATTTCATTGAATTGACGGGTTAATACATTATTATTTGTCTTATTGCCGTCCATTTTACTTGGTTAAGAGAAAATTTTATTTTTCAGTATTCAATGGATACTCAATGGAATAGTATAATGTAAATTTCCATGAGGTCACTCATATTAAAACATAAGTATTTGCTCAATATTGTATTGAAATTGAATTTTTATATAAATAAAGTATTTAATGTTGAACAACTATTTTTGATTGCCTTATTTCACCTTGATATCAATACAAATGTCAATCCTATTATACATAGAATATTCGCAAAAGTTACAAGATTAGATTTATCGAAGCTAAATTCGAAATTCACAAATATATCTGAAAAAAAAATTCTGTGGACATATTCTATTAATTTCACAGCATTTAACATCGTTAGTTTCACAGTAATATACAGTGTCACCAATAAAGTCCGCATCAAATGGGAAACTTTTTTATTTATCGTTTTATGTGAAATTTGATTTTGGCAGTAGATTTTGCTTAAGAAATGATGTCAAATGGCGTCTACAAAATAGGTCACGTGATTTCCTTAACCTGTCAAAATTGACATTAAAAAAAAGAAACATCGAAAAATGACATTATTCTTCAAAATATCCAAAAATATCAAAGGATAAAAACATTTTCTTTTGTAATTTTATACCCACACACCAAGTTTCAAACCCATAATAAGTATTTTATATTTTCACTATTTTTCCGCATTCCTGCTTTTTCTACTTATCAAAATTTAAGCACACCTGTACTAAATCATTTATTTTAACTAAACTCGTCACCGAATTTCTTTTTTTGTAATATAATAATATTTTAAGAGCCTCTTTGATGTTAAAAACAAATTTCGAAAAATAAAAGTTGTCAAACTTGATGCAAAGTTCATCTAGTTTCAACGGGGCTTTCCAAACTATACAGTACTTGAGTTTTTTAATGAGCAAATGCCCTCACAATATGAATTAGAACAAAACGGAACATTAGGAAACAATATCTTAGAGTGTTTATTGTTTTTTTAACAAAAAATACAGTGGAATTTAATCTTAATTAAAAGGAACTGAAAATAAACATGTACCTATACCTAATAGCAAAAAAACACGAAAAAAAGACTCACGACATTAAATACACTACATTTCTGTATGTCTTCCATCGCGATCTATGCAGATAATTGTCCTTCTTGATACATCTTTTATTGAGTTGCTGATACTCACAGGGTTTATGTTTAAAATAGAGTTTCTAATAACAGTTTCTAGGTGATTCACGTCATGAAAAGGTCTTTATTTATAAACGATTTGTTTTAAGTAACCCCACAAGAAAAAATCTAGTGGGGTTAAATCTGGCGACCTAGGCGGCCATATTTGCTCCATATTTCGCCCAATAACTTTGCCCCTAAACATTTCTAATAGTTTCTCTTTGACTTGTCTTGAACTATGAATAGGAGCCCGTCACATTGATACCACAGACTGTGTCTTAATTCAACCGGTATATTGTCCACTATATCACTGATCTCAGTATTTAGAAATTGCAAATAATCCTGAGAAGTTAAATTGTGTCTAAAAAAGAAGGGTCCCATTACCTGATTATTTAAAACACCGCACCACACATTTGTTTTAAATGAATATTGGTCCCGACATTCTATCACAAAATGAGGATTTTCCTGAGCCCACCACCTACAATTCTGGGAACTGACTACGCCGTTCGATGTGAAGGTAGCTTCGTCGGTCCATAGGATTTTGTAAGGAAATTTTCTGTTCAATTCTACTTCTCCTTGGTACCAGAAAGAGAAATCTAGTCGAACATCGAAATCTCTTTCCTTTAAGGTATTTATAAATTTAGGTTTGTAAGGTTTGAATTTATTTTTATGTAAAATTGCTCTTACGCTTTCTCTTTTAACGTCAGTTCTATCTACAATATTGGTAATACTTGATTTTCCCTGTTCGATAACATCCAGGCAGACAGCCAACTGAACCTCATCATTATTGCGTGATGGATTATGATGTTTTTTAAAAGTATTTTCAACTGAACCAGTCAGTTTAAATTTTTTTAAAATCCTACTTACAGTGGATTGCTGTACATGTCTACCAGGATGTCTTGCGTTAAAAATATCAGCCACTTGTCGATGCAATGTGTTTTCACCACAAATTAGCACAATTTCAATTTTTTCTTGTAAAGATAACATATTATCTTAATTTTCATACATTACATTGAACTAACGGGCATTAATTTATTCAGTGACAGTGACGTTTTCTAAAACACATTATGTAGTTTCATATTTTTTCACAGCCTACACAGTTTTTTTAAATTAGTGTTGTTAGCGGAGTAGGTAAATATAAATACTATGAGTTTTTTTCTTTTATTGAATGGGCTTCAAGAATCACGAAATGATGTTTCCTAATGTTCCGTTTTGTTCTAATTCATATTGTGAGGCCATTTGCTCATTAAAAAACTCAAGTACTGTATAGTTTTGAAAGCCCCGTTGAAACTAGATGAACTTTGCATCAAGTTTGACAACTTTTATTTTTCAAAATTTGTTTTTAACATCAAAGAGGCTCTTAAAATATTGTTATATTACAAAAAAAGAAATTCGGTGACGAGTTTAGTTAAAATAAATGATTTAGTACAGGTGTGCTTAAATTTTGATAAGTAGAAAAAGCAGGAGTGCGGAAAAATAGTGAAAATATAAAATACTCATTATGGGTTTGAAACTTGGTGTGTGGGTATAAAATTACAAAAGAAAATGTTTTTATCCTTTGATATTTTTGGATATTTTGAAGAATAATGTCATTTTTCGATGTTTCTTTTTTTAAATGTCAATTTTGACAGGTTAAGGAAATCACGTGACCTATTTTGTAGACGCCATTTGACATCATTTCTTAAGCAAAATCTACTGCCAAAATCAAATTTCACATAAAACGATAAATAAAAAAGTTTTCCATTTGATGCGGACTTTATCGGTGACACTGTATATCAAAGACTTGATAATTTGAACTTTTTTTTTAAATACAATGAAATTGAAAACTGTACTGAAAAATAAAAAATAATTCTGAAGGTACTAGACAGCAGACTTTGGATATTTTGATGGCTTACGGTTAGGTAGCTTTATCTATTGATTTTATTTGGTTTATCGGGACATTTTTGACGCAACTTGTGATAGGGGAGGGTATAAAAATTATTCTCAACACTCTTTTGCTCCGAAACTTTCATGGAGTTCAGTAGCTAAAGGTTTTGTTATGATGGATAATGTAACGGGTCAATCCATTTATGATGTAAAAGCGTTGCATTCATAATCCGATATCAGTCTCGATCTGCTATCAACCTCATCAGTGGCACGAGCCGAATTATGACAAAACTTTTCAACCTTCCTCAATAACACTGCTGATTAACACATGAAACCACCGAATGAGATTCATCTTCTGTTTTTCTCTACAAAGAAAGACAAAGTGCATTTTCTATGAGTCTGATGATGATAATGTTCATTGTTGTCATTTGTAGAAATGTGATCTTATTCAAAATGTTTTGTTCAAATTATGAATATAATATGATACATATATTCACCCTTCACTTTTTTTTTACCTCTGAAATAATCCATTAAAATGGTTCACCAGGTATATACTGTGTATACTTAACCAACTTGTGTTCATATTTGTGAATTGTTACTATATCTCTATATATTACTGAAATGTATTATAAAATGAATATAGACAATTACTTTATCTTTATTCGTTCTAAAAATTGATATAACTGGACGATACTCGATGAAAATCCATTATAACGCTTTCAAAAAAGAGACTTTCAACTTGAAAATGGAAATCTCACATTCAAGTGTGTGAATATGTTTTAATTGTTCTTCCGTTTTGAACCCTTTCACTTCAATACAATTTTTTCTGTTATTTTAACTAATTCTTTTTCAATTTGCCTTTGTTGTTCTTTCACTTGTATTTTTTGAATTTTTGCCGAGCACCTTCTTGTATGTTTCCTCATAGAACTGTTTGAAGAGAAACACAAATAATACACTTTCGCATGTTATCCAACAGGATATAGCTCTTGGGTATGGACAGTCCGTGAATAAGGGTTGCATAGATTGAACCATGATGAGTACAAATTGGATCTGCAAAAAATCATATGAATATATGAGTTGGCTTTCGGTAAGTAAAAAAACTATATCAAAATAAAAACTCAAACGTTGATTGTTGAAAAGATTAGTGAATCACAAGAGTGTACCAGAACTTTTTTTGACGAATTCCAAATTCACCATAGAGACGTCAACAACCCCAGGAACTGAAGTCTAAATTTCAACATTTCAATTAATGATCAAACGTCATATAGTCACTAACAAATATTTCAAAACCTTTATTCAAATAGTCACCAATTTTCATCTTATATGTCAAAGTGAACATTTAGTTGGTATTGTTTGAAATATTACTACTTCGGTTTTTCAAATCAGAAAATTATGTTCAAATTAGCGCTGCTAACATTCTTGGATATCAATGTGATTGCACTTCCATCAATTCTAATAAATTTTTTAATATTGTTCTTGTTGTTCTGTAATACTATTTCCAACGTATCTTTTCGCCACAGCTTCCCCATAATAGTTGCGGACCTAAGTCAAGACTCATGTCTTGTATATTTCTTAAGATCGCCCAATTTGAAATGGACATATTCCAAATGTGCCAATTATTTGATTGATGCATATCCCTTTATTTTACCACAAAGAAACTGTCGGTTGCTTTTATAGGAATGTAGTCTTTCACAGCTGGCGTCAATTTTTTGGTTGGCTTCCGGGTTTTGCCGTGCCCTTCTTTGGTTAAAATCGCCAAACGTTTCAACTGCAACTGCGGCAGTCATCTTCAGTGGCGGGGTCGAAGTACTCTTCTTGAAGTGTCAACTGAAACTGGAACTTCCATGTCTGCCGTGGCATTTATAGTGCAAATTATCCGCGCACTTTTACTAACGGAGGGTTTACGCATACTTTCCGCGCAATTTGGATGACTTGGCTTTGTTTTGGCGCCTTTCAATGTTGTGTGCCAGATCTTTGATGGAAATGTTCTCTCTTCCTTTCTGTTGAAGTTCTCTTGGTGTTTGTGTATTTCTATGGTTTCTAAATATATTCTTGTAGAATATTTGACGTTGCTAGTCTCTCGGTATTTTCGAACAGGATCTTGTGTTCCCCGTCGGACAGTGCGTGTTCTGCGACTGCAGACTTCTCGGTCTATCTCAATCGGCAACTGAGCTTGTGCTCGACAAGGCGGGTACTAATGCTTCTTTTTGTCTGACCGATATAGACTTTACCACAGTTACATGGAATCCCGCTGATTTGAGGGGGTCTCTGCTGTCTTTTGCTGATCCCAGGTACTCCGATATTTTCTCCGCGTAGCGCGGATTATGTCTTTTCTGTCGTAGCCGTTCGCTTGTAAGATAATTGTTAGGTTTGTTTGAAGGTGGTTGACAATGTTTCGTGGTGTATTTCATCAGTTCGGACTTCCATTGTCTAATATAATATAAAATTGATCTGCTAACCCTGAAAAAAATCAAAAAGATTAACCGAAAATAAAAATTTCATTAAACAAAAAATGAAATTAGTGTTCCCAGATCTGAAGCAGGTCTTGATGTTGTACTTGGACCCAATCCGTCTTATCCTTTCCGATAATCCTTTGATGTAGGGGAGTACAAGTACTGGTTGTGGCGGCTTCTATTCCTTGTAGAGTTCTTGCTGTCTTCTAGCTAAGGCCTGTTCTACCATCACTTTTAAGTAACCATTCCGTTGAAGGTCATTTTTGATGATGCCTAGTTCCTTATCGAAAAAGGAAGGTCTTGCACACAGCGTCTTCTCACAGCGAGGAGAAACCAGCAAATCCGGAATAGCAGAGCATGTTTGGACATTGGAACATTGGTTTAGGAGAAAATTCAAAGAAGCCGCGTATATGTTGTCCAACAACGCATTTAGTCAAGCTAGTGTAAAGATACGTAACATATGGAAACCTCTAATCAAGCGAGAAACGACCAACTCCAGCCAAACGGTCATCTCCCGCCAAAACCAATGAAGCGGTGAGAGGGAAGAGGGGATAGGTGAAAGCACTCGAATGACATATAAATAGTCAGATCTCGGAGGAATAAGTCCAGTTATCACCCGAAGACGATTGTGGATACTAACAATCGAAACGTTGTGACATAACTTGGTTTGAAATCTTTTTCATCTAATTTTTCAATTTTTTCAGCTTTTATTATTATTTCAATTTTTATTCGTTTGGTTAGTGTAGTGTTGTATGTTATTTCTTTGTAATTTCAGTTTTTTGTTTAATAAAATTGTTATTTTCGGTTAATCTTTTTGATTTTTTTCAGGGTTATCAAATCAATTTTATATTACATTAGACAATGGAAGTCCGAACTGATGAAATATAGTTGTTAGGTGTTTTATTTCGTCGTCGACGTACCTTCCTTCATATATTCTCAAAGCTCTGTTTACTAGGGTGTTGATGACAGCTCGGTAGCTATTATGTCAGTCTTCTTCCTGCACACCTTATGACCTATAGTCTATTTCAAAAGAGTGTAGAGTAATAAAATCTCATTAAGTATTCAAAAGCGCTACAGGGTGATCCGTCAATAAATTCTGTCACTTCCCTAGTCCGCATTGCAAAATTATGTCGTTTCATAAAGAGCAGGTAGGTATCACCCTGTTTTAAGGGATTTGTCCATTGTTATCGACGGATAAATACTGAGCCAGAGGCGCGCTAGTGGGATAATTGCCAAAAGAATATGCATTCATAAAAATTATATTAAAGGAAATAAAAATTTAATACAGCAGAACAGTGTTATTAAAAAAATATAAAATGTAACAATAAAATATATACGAACCGAAATCGGGAAATACTCACAAACACACACGAACGAACTTTACGTATTGAAACACTTGTGGGGACTTTAAATCAATTTATTCACAAAAACGACAAGAACTTTACTGGATACGTTATTACAATTTGACACTTGAACAATACTAAAACTGTGAACTTCCCTTAACGTTTAACAACACTCTATTTATACCCTAATTGAATGTTCTAGAGATTACTAGGTACAATTTTCGAGAACCTTCCGAGAAAATAATTATTCAGACTACCCTTAATTCTAAACCCTAACCTAAGCAAAAGTGTCACTGTCACTGATACACTGGTCTCTGTCCAGATTGCTTATCCCGCTACAGTATATTTACAATTCAATTAAATTATTCTACATCAGTATAGTCTTCATCCGAAGAACTGTCATCATCCCCTGGTGTTATAATTATAGGGTCAACCACCTGATCGACCAAGTTGTCCAGTTCCCACATTTTATCTTCCTCTTTTAAAACATGATGGATTGCTTTTGGCCAGTTTTCTGATGTGATTTCCATAATGGCTTGATCAAACAATACCTTGACATCTTTCATTTTAAATGTGGTATTGTGCCTTGCAACATATCCTTTAACTTGTGCCCATATAAGTTCTATAGGATTTAATTCGCAATGATATGGCGGTAGGCGCAGCACAGTTACTTTATACTTTTCTGCTACATCTTCTACGGCATATTTCATGAAGCGAGATTTATATACATTTAAAATTATAACTTTTTCGCAAACAGATAGCGGATAATTTTTTACACTTCTTTTCTTTGGAGTAAATGTCCCCATTTTATAACTTTTTCACTATTTCTATATCACAATATCACTGTACGTTTAATTGGTGTAGTAACAATTACTATTATAACTCGAATGTTTAAGACACCATTACAATATATTTAAACCCTTTTTCTTAATTACCTGGGTTTAATAGGTATTGCATGATTGGTGGGCAGGGTCAAAAAGGGATTATTATAATGACATGGCACCTCGGAACTAAGTGTTAACCCTTTTTTGAGAAATCATGCTCAAGTATATGAACCCAAATTGCATATTAAATAAGTTTACAAGAACCACTAAAATTAATCTTAATCTTTTTTTAAGAAATTTTACTTACCTAAATACATGTAGGTACTTAGTTTTAGACCAAATTACTTCCCAAAAATGGCCTTTTATTATTATCTATGTCTGTAATTTTTAATTTACTTTAATTATTAAGTTTAATAATCCTAAGATTTACCTACGCCCATGGACGACAACGAAATTCAGGCAAATTTTATGACACTTCATGATTTATTACTCTACACTCTTTTGAAATAGACTATAGTTGATTAGCTTCTTCGATGACTAAAATATTAAGAAATGGGATTTGGAGGTTTTCTTCCAATTCAATGGTGAACTGGATTTTTGGATGAAAGCTATTCAGATGATTTAAGAAGTTCTAAAGTTCTTCTTTTCCATGGCTCCAAACAAAGAACGTGTCATCTACATATCTCAACCAGAGCTTCTGTCGTTTTTCTGAGATTTGAATGGCTCTTTCTTCGAATTTTTCCATGAAAGCTTCGGAAAGCGCCTAGGTGATTCGTTGGTGTTCAACCACTGTCTTGTACGTCTCCTGTTGTCGAAGAGGATCTACTTCTCATCACACTTGACGATCCGATCTAACAAAGATGTCAAAGGACTTTCAAAAAGCAGAATATAATGTTGATTGATTTCCGAAACATTTATTGTAATACATATTAGTTTATTGAAATTTTGCCACTGTATCATATCTTTCCGATAGTCAAAATCATTGAACATGACAAATTACTGACAAATAAACAATTTTCTTTGTAACAAATCCATTGACTTTAAGCTGTATCTTATGCGTGGTGAACTGAAATGTTCAGTCTATTCACACGTTTGACCTACATTACAATTTTTAAATCATTCAGGTAAAAGGTTACCCAAAAAAATCGATAAAATAAATTACAGTTAGTATTAATCATTTATTTTTCAAATCCTTCAAATATTGGATTTATAAGAATTCTAAAAACACTTCATTGTGAGATTTTCAATAAACAGTTTTACAAAAACGCAACTCGTGTTTATACAACGAGTATTATGAATTAACTCAAATCGATCACATTTATATTCGCAGTTACAATAAAAAAAGGTTATCGAAGTGTATCGAATTATTTCGAAATAAAATATCGAAATATCCCAATAACGTAGGTCCTGATTAATACCTGCCGAAAAAGAACTACTTTTCCGGCTAATACCACGCTGGATATTGAATTATATCCAGCAGACATTCATGCAAAATACCTCACAGAAGTTAGTCTCGCAGATGTTTCTAGTTCACCCAGCAACAGGAATATGCTGCTGTTTGAAATTATCCAATGTGTTTTATTATTCTGGAAAATAATATCCATTTTGTTAATGGAGGAGAGAGGATAGAGAGGATACTAGATCCAGAAAAAGTATTCCAAATCAAATCATCTAAAAGAACAACTATCTAAAAGATAATTTGATTTATATCCAGTCTCCAAGTATGCCCACTCAATTTGTGAAAATTATTTCACTCTTTGGAAAAGTTTATTATTGACAGAAAATATAAAAAATATTGATGGAGAAGTAAATATTAATTGCTCCCACAATTTACAGGTGTAGAAAGTGATACTCGTCAAACGGAGTTCGGTCGAAGGGTTTGATCTAGGTACATTTTTCCTGCGTGTATGTAAATACAATTTTCATGAAAAAAAGGATATGTTTCTGTAGAAAAGCCAAAAATATAAATCAACTTTTCCAATGACGGTTCATTGAAAAGAAGACTTTCTCACACTCTCGCAGGAAAATATATCTTTAATAGGTTTTTAAGCAAATCTACAAAAGAACGCACCATGAATCAAAGAACATAGATGACTTCTAGAGGATGTATGATGGAATCGACCGATACTTGATGAAAATCCATAACTAACGTATTCCAAAAACACTTTATTGTGAGATTTTCACTAAATTGTTTTACAAAAACGCAACACGTGTTTCGCCATACAATGGCTTCATCTGGCGTGTCTTTCAACTAATTCTACACATTCAATAATAAATATATATATAGTTTATGGAGTACCTGAACTCAAAGTACCTGTAAACGAAGTACCTGCATTTTAAGTAGCTGATATTTTACCTGAGTTTCTAACGAATTAAATTACCTGCACTTATGTTCCATTTTCACATTTGAAAAAATATATTCAGTAACGGAGAGTTATTGAGTTCTAATTGATCATTCAGTAAATTACCCGAATTCCTGGATCTATTGATTTCTAAACATTCTAGAAGATTAAGTTTCAAACTCTTCTAAATGTAACACCTCGTACTCATGATTGAACTCATGTCCTTCTGCTAAAAGATGGTTTGCAAATGTGGAATTGGTCTTTCTATTTACAAAACTACTCCTATGTTCTTTAATTCGTTGGAAAAATGTTCTTCCTGTTTGGCCAATATACAGTTTTGGACAAGAGCCACAAGTCAGCTTATATACTCCTGATCTATCCGACACCAAAGTTTTGTCCTTATTGTTTTTAATAAATTTACTTAGGTTATTATTCGTTCTATAAGCTAAGTTTACGCCTTCTTTCTTCAAAAAACGGGCAATATTCCTGTTTGGTTCCCCCACATATGTCAATGTCTTATAACTAACGTTATCGCATCTTGAATATAAAGTGTTTTTGGAATACGTTATTCTAGAGGATGATCATAGGAAATGCATTTAGAACATTTTATACTCACAATTTGTAGGCTAGTAAGATATCTTTTCCACCACAGATACTTCTTCAGTGAGGGTCCCATTGCACTCAATAAATAGTAGGAATACATTATTATATGAACGAATGTATTCAACAAAGGTACAAAAGACACGTGTCCACCTGGAAATGCAGTGAAATATAGTTTTTTCAGATCGAATAACAAAGGAAGTGGGTTCAAAAATGTTTCATTCATCAAAAAATAACAGTTTGGTCTCATTATAAATTGTATGCATGAATCGTGACATTCAAAAACTAGAGAAATTTTCATACTTTTTCTTTATCTTTAATGATAACTGTTTGGAAAAATACTTGATCAGAAGAAAGTTACTCATCAACATCAGACAATAGAGAAGATACAAATATTTTCAAGGAATGTCTCATTTGGTAGTTCACAAGGTACGTACCTGGAGAAAGACTTATAGCTAGCCAGCTACCAATTGGCATAATCCCATGGTGAATCAAATGAAGAGTGCTTATCTGGTTATATTTTTTTCGCATAATGAAGAATATCTGAAAATTTCAGTTTTCATTCCATTTCAATTACATAACATACAGGGTATTCAATATTGCGCCGAGTGTTCATATAACTCAAGATACCTATCAGACTCGGAAAAGTAAATACATGTTTTGTAAATTTCCCCATACCTGTGTATTGATTTAGAATTCATGCCTAAAATATGTATGGGAATATTCTGTCAATGGAATATATTACAAAATACTCCTTCGAAATCCATCAAAGGAGGGGAGTTCTCAGAAATGAACAGTCGTTATAAATATTTGAGGAAATAAAATCCTACAATCTCCATCAGGACATTTTCATTCATCTCAAGTTGACTGGATTCATCTCCTTGACGGACAATACAGTCAAAGTTTTTCGAAAAATAATTCCAACTGAATATATAATTATAAGGAAATAATAATATTAATCTCTCCCAACTACCTATAAAGTAGGGTCTGATATTAATATTTCGAAATATTTATTTCCTTATACGTATATATCTCTCCTCGATAGTTTTCACTTTAGATGTAGGATAAAGTGCCCTACGTAATAATCAGAAAGTACCGAGGGGTAGAGGTGGGGAAGTATCCAAAATTGACTCTTTCTTTCCTAATCAAACCAACATAAAAATATTGAAATATCTACTCTCTATAAAAAAAGTTTCGTGTACTTTTTTTCCATTAAATACTTGAAAAGATATGAAGAGAGAAATATATTCGATTTTCATGCTCAAAAAACAAGTTTCAATTATAATTGAGATATATAAGTGTCGTGTGAGCTTTGATCGATATCGAACATATGTCAAACGGAAATGGGATTCAAAGCATGTTAAAAGAACTTAAAAACAGTTAGCTCTTGTTTTCAAGATATAGTATCATTATATTATATAAATATGTATATTGAGTTTTCAACAAATGAAATATTTCATCACCAACAATTGGTACACATGTTTGTTTACATAACACCCTTCTCATCAGCTGTTCTCAAGTAGTAAACATAACCTATGTGAGTTTGTCAATTGTACGCACGTGGTTGCTATTGAAATTATCGTGTGAAGTTGATTTTTAAATTAATTTAAGTGCTGATCTGAAATGCCTCCAAAGGGTGTGAATTCTGTCGATAGCTTTTGCTATGGTGAAATAACATTTAAGGCTCAGAAACGTAAAATGACACCTATCGTTAAGACAGCCTATGAACATTATTTTGGTGTGAAAGTTGGGGACCAAGATAAATCATGGGCTCCTCATATATGTTGTAATTCTTGTTCCGTCATATTGCGAGAGTGGCTGAAAAATAAAAACCGGGCAATGGCTTTTGCAGTACCTATGGTTTGGCTTGAGCCTACCAATCATACAGACGACTGTTATTTCTGCTTAACTCCTCCCATTAAGCAAGGTTTATCTATGAAGAAAAGAGGAACGGTTAAATACCCTAATCTCCCATCTGCTCTTCGGCCTGTACCACACTCAGACAATTTGCCAGTCCCTTCTCCACCCCAAAACTATGAAATTTTAGAGGAAGGTGATGAAGACTGTTTAGAAGGAGCAACCCATCCTTCTACATCCTATGACCCTGATTTTGAGGTAAGCGATAGGTCTAGTGATCCGCACAGAATTAGTCAAGCAGAGTTGAGTGACCTTATAAGAGATCTTCGCTTGTCTAAAGAAAAGGCTGAGCTGTTAGGGTCAAGACTACAACAGTGGAATCTTCTAAAACATGATGTGAAAATATCTCAGTACAGACGGCGTCAAGAAGATTTGCTTCCTTTTTTTGAGAAAAAAGAAAACCTCGTAGTTTGTTCTGATGTTAATGGTTTGATGGACTGCTTGAATTTGGATCACACTCCATCTGAATGGAGACTGTTTATAGACTCTTCAAAACTAAGCTTAAAAGCTGTACTTCTGCATAATGGAAATCAGCTTCTCTCTATTCCTATAGGTCATGCAGTTCACATGAAGGAAACGTATATAAATATGAAAACACTTCTCCAATCAATCAAATATGAACAACACAAGTGGCACATCTGTGGTGATCTGAAAGTCATTGCTATACTCCTAGGAATGCAATTAGGGTTCACCAAGTACTGTTGTTTTTTGTGTCTGTGGGACAGTCGGGATAGAAAATCTCACTATAAAAAAATGAACTGGCCTACACGAGACCTAAACCCTAATGAGAAAAATGTAGTTTACGAGCCTCTTGTAGATCCTAAGGATGTTCTCCTTCCCCCATTACATATTAAGTTGGGACTAATGAAAAACTTTGTGAAGGCCATGTACCAGGAAGGACAAGCTTTTAAGTACTTGAGAGCAAAGTTTCCCAGGTTGAGTGATGCTAAAGTCAAGGAAGGCATCTTTATTGGGCCTCAAATCCGTGAAATCGTAAATGATCCTGCTTTTGACATGATTTTAACAGGAAATGAAAAAAGAGCCTGGGAAGCCTTTGAGGGGGTTGTACATGGGTTTTTAGGTAACAAAAGAGATGATAACTTCACAGCATTGGTTAAAGAGCTTCTTCAAGCTTACCACCAACTTGGATGCAACATGTCCTTAAAAATTCATTTTCTTCACTGTCATCTTAATTTCTTTCCACAAAACTGGGGAGCTTTGAGTGACGAACATGGAGAAAGATTCCATCAAGACATTGCCTTAATGGAACAGAGATATCAGGGCCGTTGGAATGAAGCAATGCTTGCAGACTACTGCTGGTCTGTGTGTAGGGATGCTCCAGAAGTGTTTTATAAAAGACAAGCTAAACGACAGCGATCTTACAATGAATCGGATGGACTTAATTGAAATTTGGTGGTACAAACTTCTTTTATTTGTCAAAACACTAAGAATAATGTTTTTTTTTATTTATTTTGTACTTAAAATATTCTAAAAGAAACATAACAATATTGTTTTATGTACTTTCACTTTTCACGTATAGTATAACTACTCTTTAAGATTAAGTACTGCGTATCTCAAAAACCAGAGCTAATAAAAATTTTTCATTGTTATTTTCGATTTTATCACCCCAAAATTAGTAGAAATTGACTAATTTAGTGTAGGAAACATTCAAAAAATATTTTTTTGTTGTGTTGTGTAACAGATACTTTCCTTTGAAATGTCATTAGATGATGAAGTACCGAAAATTCATACTAATCATGTTCAATACAATGTCAAGTAATTATCTTGCTTATTTTAAAACCATTTCGAATGTCATTAACTTACCGTATCGAAGAACTCTGTGAATTTCGAAATGAAGTACCAGTACACCGTGCTCACCATCTGTAATTATCAGTAGAAAGAATTATGAATTATTCCCCAACTTGATTCGATTATACAAAATAAATTTGACACAAATATTTTTGAATTTTTACCACTATTTGACTTCTGCAGGATTGACATTTCTCAAAACTATTTTCAGAGAAATGTTGAACACAGAGATAGAAATTACAAAAAATGTTTCAACTATATACACGTAACATTCGCCAACTGATTATTGATACACAACTTTATGAATTCCCACTGTCTTTTTTTCCAAACATTTTCCGCTGTGAGAATGTTGAAGTGGAAAGACAATCCCTGAAAAACCTGAACAATAATACAGACATAGCTATTCTTCTGGCAAACAAAAGTAGTGCCATTCTATAGTACTCAACTCAACAATATAACGAGAATACTCGACTGTCCGTGATATCAACCACCAATATACTTCGAAAAGAAGACCAAAGCACTCATCAACACTCCAACATTCCATCTGATAAGAGAAATCTCTTATTCCAGAGGGAAATCTTCTTGTTCACCTTGCATATAAGGTCTTTCAAAAATACACAAACCAAACATTTCACTTCGTTCCTTCGTCAGTAAGTTTTCTCGGATCTCTCTTACACACGACCTTACCAAACATATTGGTAATACTCTTGAATTACTTGCCGAGCAGTCTTCAACATTATGTCCAAAATTCCTATGATTGCATTGAAATTTCGAAATTCTTCAACATACAAGAAAACAGACATCTTTGTCAGCTCTGACGTGGTATCCCTTTTCACGAATATCCCACTATCTGGAACCTTATCAGTCCCCAGAGAGAAACACTAAAGTCCCCAAGACACTCCCAACTTCATCAGCCACTGCATGTCAAGCACCTTACAAACTTTCACGAGCCAGAGACATTGACATGTCTGATCTGACATGTCTGATCTGAAGCCAACCTACGCGTTGGCTTCAATACGTGAATGGCTACTTTGTTATACAGGCTGATTCACGGTGGATGGCATATTAGACGTTTCTGGTGAACCAGACAACGGATCACTTTGAAAATTTAATGGAGGGCATATTCGGACATTCTCTAGCCAACTAAAATATTTTCGATAATGCGGTGTTGCCGCTTCTATTAGAAAGTAGTAGGTAGCAACTTTGATTTTTCAAATGGAACACTCTGTATATAATATTATTTTTGGAATCTCCAACAATTGCCCGACAACTTTTCTTGATATTTCCCTATACCTATCTGTTACCGTTTTCGAAATAAAAATTAATTTCAATTTTTTTCTTCGAAAATCATGACTTCTAAAAATGCCGATATCTATTAGTTAAGAAGTACTATGATATCGAAATTTGGTTTGGAGTTAGGTGATGCTTGGACACTTCCCACACGTCAGCCTAATCTTTGTTACTTCAATACAGGGTGGTAAAAAAATACAGTTTTTTCGTTTGCTTGAAAAAGTTGCTGAAATTTGATTATTTTAAATAAAACACCCTGTATATTATTGAAAATTCGGAAAGCTGCTGAAATTTGCTTTCTTTCTATGTATATCATACCTATACCTAACTAGTCAAGTTTAGGACTTATGAACATTTATTTATGAAAATGTCCCTTCAGAATGGTATTTCCATTCGGTATTTGGTAAGCAGGCCATGATTACTATTTGACAGTAGCGTTGTGACATTCTCCTAATAATATCGACAATTTCGTCACTTCAGAAGTTGCAAATACCTTCAAAACGATGGAACAAAACTATTCAAACGAAGTTCTTATGAATTTGTTTATTATTTTTGGACAGTGTGACAAAATTATCAGCAGAACATGTAGAAAGTTCAATGAAATGTATCCGAATCTACCGCCAATGAACCTCAAGAAATTTATACGAATTCAGAACAATTTCAATATGTTTGGATAAACTTTAAAAAAGCACCAAGAAACTTGAAATTGGAAATATTGATATGAATAATTATAAAAAAGTAAAACAATCATGTGGAATATTTCAAAATATGTTCGAATCGCTGGCCGTTCACTTCCAAGCACTTTAAAATGCGGGTGTTGACTGCTTTCATGGTGGCAGATCTGATTTCATTGGGATCCAAATCTTCAAATGTTTGGGCAATCCTTTCTAACAATTCATCTCTCGAACGCACGGGTATTTTGTAAACTTTTTCTTTAAACATTCCCCACAAATAAAAATCTAATGGATTAAGATCGGGTGATCTCGCTGGCCAATTCCATGGTCCCAAGCGCCTCATCCACCGATCATCAAATAGTCTATCCAGTTCTGCGCTCACTTCTCTTGTGCAATGTGCAGGAGCTCCGTCTAGTTGGTACCAACAGTTTCGATAATCTTCGAGTGGCAGATTATCCACGAAACTGTCTACAGTATTCTCCAAAATATTCAGGTAGCTTCTGGATGTTAATGACTCCTCGTATATCACGTACCTCAATTTGTTGTCCATCAACATGCAGAAGACATTAAAACTAAATTTTTCTTGAAATCCGGCTTCTTTTGTGACGTGAGGATTTTCACTGGACCAATAATGACGATTTTTTCTATTGAAAATCCCTTCTCTCGAAAATTTCGATTCATCAGTCCAAATAATTTTATTTAAAAAAAGTGGATCTTCTTGAATGCGTGTCAACAACATTTCACAAAATTCTACTCTCTGTTGAGGATCTTGAGGCTTCATTGCTTGAATTTTGGTGAATTTATAATCATGCATTTTATGTCTTCGCAAGATTCTTTGAACCGATGAATATTTTATACCCAAATCTTCTTCAGCACCTCTTATCGATGACTCGGGAAATGCGTGAAAATACGCTAAGACATTAATCTGGTTGTCTTCGAAAATTACGGGTCGAGGCAAGTTTCTTGGTGCTTTTAAAGTTGATCAAAATTCATTGAAATTGTTCTGAATTCGTATAAATTTCTTGAGGTTCATTGGCGGTAGATTCGGATACATTTCATTGAACTTTCTACATGTTCTGCTGATAATTTTGTCACACTGTCCAAAAATAATAAACAAATTCATAAGAACTTCGTTTGAATAGTTTTGTTCCATCGTTTTGAAGGTATTTGCAACTTCTGAAGTGACGTAAATGTCGATATTATTAGGAGAATGTCACAACGCTACTGTCAAATAGTAATCATGGCCTGCTTACCAAATACCAAATGGAAATACCATTCTGAAAGGACATTTTCACAAATAAATGTTCATAAGTCCGAAACTTGACTAGTTAGGTATAGGTATGATATACATAGAAAGAAAGCAAATTTCAGCAGATTTCCGAATTTTTAATAATATACAGGGTGTTCTATTTAAAATAATCAAATTTCAGCAACTTTTTCAAGCAAACGAAAAAACTGTATTTTTTTACCACCCTGTATTGAAGTAACGGAGATTAGGCTGACGTGTGGGAAGTGTCCAAGTATCACCTAACTCCAAACCAAATTTCGATATCATAGTACTTCTTAACTAAAAGATATCGGCATTTTTAGAAGTCATGATTTTCGAAGAAAAAAATTGAAATTAATTTTTATTTCGAAAACGGTAACAGATAGGTATAGGGAAATATCAAGAAAAGTTGTCGGGCAATTGTTGGAGATTCCAAAAATAATATTATATACAGAGTGTTCCATTTGAAAAATCAAAGTTGCTACTGCTTTCTAATAGAAGCGGCAACACCGCATTGTCGAAAATATTTTAGATGGCTAGAGAATGTCCGAATATGCCCTCCATTAAATTTTCAAAGTGATCCGTTGTCTGGTTCACCAGAAACGTCTAATGTGCCATCCACCGTGAATCAGCCTGTATATCCCCATGGATTTGAAAGACCATACATTCATCAACTCCTAACATTCCAACCAAAAATTTAAGACGGTTATAAAAAATATCACTTTCATTGCTGGACGTTCCAATGACAAAATTCAATGCCTCCTAGTACACTGTTTAACGAATAACCAACCCATACCAACTACTACGTCAATGCTAAGTCCCATCATCCTGTTCAAATGAATTCCGTTTTAAATTATCTCATACATAGGTCTATCAGACTCACTGACAGTCACAATAAATCCAAGGAACTAGACGAACTCAAATCCACTCTTCGCCAAAACGATGTTCTTGCATCGCAAATCCAAATATCCATCCAACTTCAGCAAACCTTTATCCCATTTCCCAAACAGCCCGATGAATAGACGGACCACTCAAAAGCTTTTCTTTGTTTTATTCATGGAGTTACCAGCAAAGTGAGCCAAATTCTGAAGAAAATTGTTATAAAAACAGTAAACACAACCAACAATCGAATTTCAATTTTTATACCAACACATAAAGGCACGAGGCACATGTGACACTTGCTCTAGAATCTTCATCGTCCAAACTAATGGAAGAGTCTCCACCAGAGCCTATGAACATGAGCTTGCAGTCCCTAATTTAGATCCAGCCTCTTCCCTGTTCAAATAGCATCGTAAAACAGGAACAGAATAAGCTTCGAACACCCCAAAAACATTGCCAGGATTATCGGCAAAGCTGTTGAAAATGAAAAACGTCTCAACTACCTTAACAAAAATCATCTCATTCATGGAGATCATCACTGTCACACAGTACATCACACAACACTGCACACCTTGCTTCTTCAAGTTACACCCTCGTTCCCACTACCAACTCTACCCTCGCTTCCACTGACGGTCCACCATTCCATTCGTTCAGGAACAAATTCCAAACCAGAGCCTGTGGAACCACAATCGACGCTTGGTATCAGGCAGATTAAGACACTTGCGGGGACCATTGACGAGACCTGGGGAGTAGGGATATTGTGACCACGACGTTGAGTCACAAATACTTTAAAGCGTGTCACTACCTGAGAAGTAGGCAGATTGAGACCTCAATGTAGTTATACCTCATAGAAAATGACTTCAAAGTCGAAGTCGAAACGTCGAACAACTAAAAACACCAGCCGTAGTTCAAACCTGTTTTCAGATTATCAGTTTCTGGCCTACTCGTTTATGAGATGTGGTTTTGTAATTTAGTTGAAAGCACAATACTGGGTTTTCCAGAAGTATTTTCTGTACCTGGAAGGCGAATACAGCAGATCATATAAACTATATTCAAGCCCAAGCCGGAGCAGGAGGGACCCGCGGCCAACCAAGCTTTCGAGCTTTTTTAAATCATGAGAGGGTTCTGACCTTTTTTCATCCCCTAGCGGTCGATTCATAAATAACCCATGTTCAGTCATAGTATACGTCAAGTATCTATGTGCAATCAGAGGGTATAGCTCCCTTTTCAACCCCTTAAGGTTTGATTTTTGCCATATTCAGATATTACATGAATTTCACTAGTTCGGACATCCATTGTCTACTATATAAAATGATTTGAAATCCCTGAAACAACTAAAAAAAAATTATTAAAAATGAATAGCTGAAAATAAGAATTATATTTAGCAAAATAAACCTGAAATGAAATGATAGTGAAATAAAATACAAGTAAAAATAGAACAATTGAATAAATAAAAATGAAGAAAAGAAAAAAGAAAATAAAAATAAAAAGTGGAGAGATTTCAAGTCACGTTAGTTCACGACGTTTCGATTGTTAGTATCTACAATCGTCTTCGGGTGATGACTGGACTGATTCCTCCGAGAGATGACTATTTATAGGTCGTTCGGGTACTTTCACTTATCCCCGCTTTCCATTTTCCGCTTCACTGGTTCCGTGGGAGATGACCGTTTTGGCGGGAGTTGGCCATTTTTCGCTTAATGATGGGTTTCCATATGTTGCGTATTTCTATGCTAGCTTGGCTGAATACGTTGTTGGACAACATGTATGCGGCTTCCTTGAATTTTCTCCTAAACCAATGTTCCTCTCTGTGCAAGATCTCAGCTTGGGACCACTCGATATTGTGTTGATGGTCTGCTAATCCTGATTTGCTGGTTTCCCCTCGCTGTGTGTGTTTCTTGTGCTCGGCCATGCGAACATTCAATGGCCTCTAACTTTCACCAATATAGGATTTTCCGCACTCACAGGGTATCCGGTAAATGCAATTCTTGGAATCGCAGTCCGCGTTTGGGGGCCTGGTTTTCGTGAGGCTGCTACGGATAGTGTTACCGGATCTGAAGCAGGTTCTGATGTTGTACTTGGAACCAATTCTTCTTATCCTCTCCGATAATCCTCTGATGTAGGGAAGTGCAAGCACTGGTTGTGACGGCTTCTCTTCCTTGCGAGGCTCCTGCTGTCTTCTAGGCAAAGTCTTTTCTACCATCGCTTTGGAGTAGCCATTCCGTTGAAGATCATTTTTGATGATGTCTAATTCCTTCTCGAGACCTTCCTTCGTATTACAAAGCCCAACAGCACGGTCTTATAGAGTCTTGATGATTCCTCTTTTAGTCGATTGATGGTGGTTGGATTCGTGGTTCAGGTACTGTCCCGTATGAGTGGGTTTTCGGTATACAGATGTTTCCCACTTAGTGTCGGTCCTCTTCACCAAAACGTCTAAGAATGGCAATTCGTTATGGATTTCCTTCTCTATTGTGAAATTGATGGAAGGTCTCACGCTGTTGATGTGTTTCAGGAAGGCGTCTAGTTCAGTATTCCCATGGTTCCATATTATGAAGGTGTTGTCAACATATCTCAACATATCTCATATCTCAAGATATTACATATCGCTACCGAAAGTTGTAAACTACAGAATGATCAAAGTTATCCACATTATTGCTCATTTCACAATTTCAGAGTACTGGATCTTCTGGAATGTTTTAATATGATGAGAACTATTACTGAGCCTATAAGGGTGATGGCAACCTCGAGTACATGCATTGATAATTTTCTCGCCTCTAAGGATAATGACTATAGTACAGCAGTAATAATGACTATAGTACAGCAGTAATACATTTAGGTTTGTCAGATCATTACGCACAGTTCATTGAGATACCAATTCAGATCGTTAAATGTCATGCTCGCAAGAACAAGATTGATATTTTTAAATACCAGAGAGATTTTTCAGAAGACAATATCTCCAACTTCAAAACATTCTTGGAGATTGAAGATTAGCACGATCTTTCAACTGAAATAAGTCCCAATGCTGCATACGATATTTTTTACAGAACTATCTTGTACTATATCGAATTATATTTTCCTATGAGAAGCATTAAATCGGGGTCAATTTATAACAAAATCGTAGTATCGGATGAAATTATCGAACTAAAAGAGTTGGTTACATTATATTCTCAATTAGCTAACGTTGACGCATCATATAGAGATATCAGCCAGCAACTAACAAAAAGATACAGGCAACAGTTGCAAGAAAATAGAAAAAAACAATGGATCTGAGGATAGCCAATTCAACTAATAAAACAAAAACCAGATGACAGTTGGTTAACCAAATAAAAAAGAAACCCAACCAAGTAACAGAAATTTCCTTAAAAGAGAACGGAACAGAATTATCCACTAGAGAAATGGTCGGGAAATTCAATAATCATTTTACACCCACTCCAGGAAAAGTCGGAGTTGATCTTAAATTAACGCAAAAAATAATACCTATTTGTTCAACTTCACTATTTTCCCCAATTTCTGAATTTGAGGTATTAGATTTGATTCATAACCTGAAAAACACGTATTCATGTGGGCTTCTCTAATAAATTTGTCACTAGAAAAATGAATTTTCCCAGACAAACTCAAGTCTGGGCTCATAAACCCAGTTTATAAAAAAGGTGACCTCCAGTTCACTGAAAACTACAGAGGAATAAGTCTTCTATCAAGTTTTAGCAAGCTTTATGAGTTGAATATAAAAAATCAACTGCTTTCATTCTTAACACTGTCTCCTGTTTCTGGAGGACTTTCTTTCAGTTTGTGTCTGAAAGTTACTTCTTTGCATGATCTACACATCCATGTATAGAGTTACTTCCTTCCTTTCTTTGGAAGACTCCCTCATTCTTTTTTTTTTGTATCAAGATGGGGTAGTAGAAAGCCAAAAACTTTCTTTCCCAAAAACAGTTGTCTAATTTTGCAAAACGTTTTTTGTCTCTCCTAAACTACGCAATCCACAACCACAATATTTTCTTCAATATCTAATTTGAAAACCGAGTTTGCTGTTTCTGATGTTGGAAATGGGTTGGACCGCGTTTAGGTCCACAGGTTTAGGTACACAGAGCTTTCGCAATCCCTTTACCTGAAAAGAATTTCCAATACGAACTAAAAATAATGAAGCAAATTGCAGTAAACAATCAGGTAACAATTTCTCTAATAGAAAAGATAATATCAGGTAAAACTCACAAAACACTTATGAGTAAATTCAAACTGCCGAGAACACAATATAGTTAAGTATAGTAGTATCTCTTTGGACAAAAAATCTACAACGTATGAACATCTTCAAGAATCAAAACATAAGATAAATAAAGATAACCCAAAAATCCTACACATCCCTACCTAATATTATAAATGCGAATGTGAGTTTGTTTGTTACAGTTTCACGCGAAAACTACTCAACCGATCGTCATGAAATTTTGTCCACATATTCATGTAGGTATTAGAAGTAACATAGGATAATCTTTTCAAAAAAAATAATTATTTTTTATGTAGGATAAAAAAAATGCTTGCCAAAAAAAATCTCAAAATCTAGCTACTTTGTTGGTTAGGTTAAGTTAGGTTAGTTTAGGTTTAGGTTAGGTTAGGTTACTCCACCTACCTTCATTGCTTCTGGGGAAGTGGAAGTATCGAGTGGTTGGCATATAAAACTGAATTTTCCAGTGAGCCATCCAGCAGTAGCTAACTGAAAATTGAATTTTCCTCATCTGTAGAAACGATTAATTAACAAAGAGTTTCAAGCATCCACTTAAATAAGAAAGTGTGCCGTGTATTGTGAAATATTCTAATCGTTGCAATTCGTCAACCGAACTTGAACTCATGTGAAAGATGAAAATAATGAGGAATGAAAATTATAATAATTTACTCACCCTATAGAACAACCAGGAGCTGAATATAACTTGCATCAAATTATACACAAACAACGTTTTCTTGAGATTGAAAGGTTTTCTGTTTTCCATCAACGCTGGTCCGAGTTTCTGAAATATGAAAAAAATAATCACAAATGACGTATATTAAAAAATAATGGCTTTCAACTATATTACATCTGTCAGAAGAAGATCCAGTGTTACTGATTTGTTATCACATCGCCTGAGAGATAAATAAAATTGTAAGGGGTATATTTTCAGGAGAGATTATTCTTCTGGGAAAGAGATGTTTTTGATTTCTACTTCCACATCTTTATACAAAAATTATGACGTACAACCAATACTGGTGTTTTCAAGTTTCACAAGCTTATAACTCGAAGTTTGTGAACTTTTTGTTCCATTGTGTAGCAATAAATAGATATCTCAGGGGTGTCGAAGCTATTTTCCAGTTGTTTTGGCCGTGGTATAACGTACTTATGATGCACTGTTTGGAACCTTTGATGTAGTAATAAATATTACTGGAGTTTTTTCCCAACACCAAATCGTTATTTTCAACACCTCGACACGTGTTTCGATCACCAAGTGATCATCTTCAAAGAGGAAGATTGAAACTGTTTTAATCATCCTCTTTGAAGAAGATCACTTGGTGATCGAAACACGAGTCGAGGTGTTAAAAATAACGATTTGGTGTTGGGAAAAAACTCCAGTAATATTCGTGGTTTTTATTTCCGACGTTTCTTCTACTTCTGCGTTAAATATTATCTTAAGCGATGAGGTACCGGTCGAAATGTTCGAATTGTTCTCAACGCAGAAACTCTCAGGAGTGTTATTAGTATTATTTTCCTTCAGCCATTATATGTTTCAAAAACCAATGAAAACTAAAAAGTACAACTCACTTTCGCAGTATAGATATACAAAATGGTTATTGCCATTATCAGAAGGGGATTCGACATCAACGGCCATCCTGCGAGTCGGTTATCTGAAAAAAAAAGAGGAAAATACAGAGTACAAATTGTTAGGATGAAGCACCTTTGGCAATAGGGATGTCTACCTGATGGGCAATGGAACTGATTCCTACCGTCGTTTATATCCAGATTTTTTTTTCAGATTCCATTGTTTGATTTGCTGTTTATCATACTAGTTCACTTTATGATCTGTAATAATGATTCAGCACATATTATTAACCAAAATATTGCTGAAATAAAACACTTGATAAACATATTTAATTAACTTTATTGTGAGATTTTCACCAAACCACATCTATAGTCCGTTCATAATTTGTTGATAGCTCACTGCAAGTTTGACCCTCATTAGAGAACTGAAATACAGAGAGGACAGCTAATATGATATAATAACAAAAACCAAACTGAAACTGGCAGTTTAAGATGTTTTCGACTAACCCACCTTGTATCTGAAGAAAAACAATACAGCTATAAAACTTTTAATCCGATTATGTAGGTATTTTGAGTGGAAATGAGTGACCAGTGTCGTAGAGTATATGATTAAAACATTAGTTACTTTAAATAAATAAATATATTAATATTCTTAAACTGTAGGTACTGTAAACTGTGTTTTTATTTTTAAAAAATTTCTTTATTTTATTCAAAAATAATAAGTTACTTGCAATTTGTAAAAGATACATTTATTTAATTAATACCTATTTTTAAATGATATAAACTACGATTACTTACAAAACTATTCAAATTCAAAATAAACAGGATCATCTTCGGAATCCGAGTCGTCTTGCAGGTTAATAATTAGCGGTTGTGTCTCTACAGTCGCATCAATTATATTGTCAAGATCCCACATTTTTTGTTCTTCTTCTATTGCATGTCTTACTGCATCTCGCCAATTTTGTTCTGTAATATGTTGTAAAGACTCATATAACAATTCACGTACAGCTTGTATTTTATATGACGTATTTTTTCTAGCCACATAGCTTTTCATTTGTGCCCAAATGAGTTCAATTGGATTTAATTCGCAGTGGTAGGGTGGAAGTCTAAGGACTGTGATGTTTCGTCTTTCCGCCATTTTGTCAACTACGTATTTCTTGAACTTAGATTTGTGTTGCCGGGCAATTTTTAAAAGTTCTGTTTTAACCATTCCATCTTCGTAAGGCAGGGACTTATTCCGCAGCCAGTCAATGATATCCTGTTTCTTCCACGCAGTCGTTGGAAGTCTTTCAACTAGTCGTGAATGATAAGGTGCATTATCTAATACTATAATTGAGTTTGGTGGTATATGTTCAATCATCTGCTCAAAATACTCTTCGAAAACATCAGCTGTCATCTCCTCGTGATAGTCTTTTGTGCTTTTGGATTCAAATTCCAACAAACCATGCTTAGCAAATCCTTTTTCACTGCCAATGTGAGAAACTATTAATCTACTGCTTTTACCAGAGGGTGGGGAAATACCAGTAGACCAACCTTCCATAAAGGCTTGCCTGGAGCTTGATATATTTTTATCTGTCCAAATTTTTGTGAGAGTATGACCTGCGTTTACCCACGTTTCGTCCTGATAGTAAATTGGCCTTCCTTCAGCCCGAAATTTTCGTATAGATCTTAGATACTTTCTTCTCCAACATATTATCTCTTCCCGGTCAATCAAAAGTGATTTTCAGTCTGATTTCTCCCACCGACATGAGGCAAATCCGGGTCGTCTCTAACTTCTTGTAAAATTTTGTTTAAGTTGGGTATTTTTTATTTGTAAAAAAATTCGTGAATTTTCCTTCGAATACCATTTTTGGCAAATTCATCAATTTCAATAGGTTTTCTCCCCCTCTTTAAGTATTCGTTTGTATTTGGGTTAGCTATACCTTTTTTTTTCTTTCTGATAGGAACCTATATATTGTTGACTCCCCTACGCCCGTCATGTTGGCACAACTCTTGATTATGTTCTGAACAGTGTTTGTGGGATTCTGAGAAACCAGAGCATCGTGAACGTTCAAAACAATAGTCTTCTCTCTTGGTGAATAGACAGACTTACTGACTGTACGCAACAGTACCGGTGTAAAACTTGATGATGTTGATGATGATGACGAAGCCATCGCAAGCAATCAAACAAAACAAGCAGGAACGAAAGGTACGTATATGTTTGTAGGAATATGAAAAAAAGTTACTCACGCACTGCACAAAATTCGCAAAATAAATATTAGAGACGTTAATTACTGCCGTAGACGCCGAAACACCAACGAGCCGTAAATTAAATGCGATTAAAAAATGTACTGAACCAAAAATTATTTTCGTTCGTAACAACTTCACCCTTTCAAGGCAAGTTTCGAATATAAACTGAAGCTTTATATTTAATGAATAAACACCTCAGGAACCTCCGCCTATGATTTTACGAGTTTTACGACCGTTTTATGACTTGGGCCCTCATTTTGTGCTATCGACAAATTATGAACGGACTATAATATTATTTATTTCAATATTAATCAGTCCTGGAGCAGCTATTATAGAGAACCTGCGGGACCTTTTGGTGAATCGGAACTAGCACTCATGGTGGCGAAATTTAGCATTTAGTATGTGAGAGAAATTGAATTTTATACTGGTCGCTGTACTAATTACAAAGTAATTATTAACTTTAAGAATGGCAAACGTCATTATTATTAAGAGTGGATTTCAAAAAATAAATGCCTCGGAATACGACCGTCATCAGATAAAAAAGGTGAAAATTTATTTGTAAGTAGGCATGTGAAAGATGTTGAAGAATGGAAGTCTGGACTTACTAGTTTGATTAAAGCAAAAGTTAGACGTCAGACTGAAATTAAATTGCATTATGATGTTACACTTGATGTAAGTTTTTGATTTATTTTTCTTAAAATTGTTAATAATATATTTCATTCGAAAGTTGTAAGTATTAAGGTTATTTTAATATTTCAGATTGATGTTAATCGAAATGCTACTGACAGGCAATAATTGCCCTGCTGTATGTGAACTATATCATCAATGTCTGGTAAAAGATCAATGTTTATTTTATCCAAGATACTGTACACTTTGATTCTGGCAATACAACGTTCCACTTGCAATATTATAAGTTTATTCTATTTCATCTTCAGTTAAATGCCCATTATTCAAAAATGGAGGTGTTATAATGATTGCATTTGGTACATCAAAAGAATTTTTTATTCCAGGAAAACCTTTATCTGCCATCACTTCATCACCTGGTTCTAGTAATTTTGAAAAGTTACTATCATTAGTAATAATAGGGTCACTAGCTCTTCCACCGTAACACTCAGATTTAAATGATATCATTCCTGAAGGTTTAATTCCCAGTAAAAATTTCACTGTGTATCCTGATTGATAATCAGAATACATGTGATTTCGTATTAACACGAGACTAGGTTGTTCGGACTTAATTTCTGTACAGTCTATTATCACTCTACAATTAGGGTAATGCATTTTAAATGATGGTGACATATTTTTTTGTATGTCTTCTTTGCTTGGCCAGAAAATAAAATTTCGAGTTTTTTGTGCTAGTACAGACAGCACATCATGAAATATTCTAGAAATACATGTTGGATTTATATGAAAGAAAGTAGCAATACAGTCAAATGATAAAACTGTCTTGATTTTAATTGAGAAAATTAACAATTTATTTTCAAGGTTTATTTTTTTAATTTTAATGGGTGGTAAAATAATTTAAACACTTCTGGTTTAACTCCAGTTACAGCCAAGAGTTGTTTATCATGTTTTATAGAATCATATCCTCGAAATCCTAACAGTAAAATTGGTACGTCAGGTCCACTACTTTTATCTTTTGTCACTATGTAAGTTTTTGAATTATTAGTAAATGGTATTGTTGCCTGAGTTGAAACATTATTTGACCCACGATCAAAGTCACATGAAAAAATAAACGCATTACTAATATATTGGAATTATACCACTTGAATTGATTCATTCGACGTTGATTTAGTGACAGTTTCATTTATATTTGTTGACTGGAAACTTTCACATAAATTGTTGAATAGTTCTTGTTCATCACTAACACAAGGTAAAACTTCAGATACTGATTTTTTTCCAACGATTGAATCGATCCAAGTTCACAGTTGAAGGCTGGTTGGAAAAATTGTTGGATTATATGCTGGATGACGAGGATCTTCAGATTCATTTCCTCCAATAAAATAATGACTACATATTCTTGAGTAGGCTGCCATGGGGTACCATCTGGACTGATAAAATAATAAGCATATATTTATTGTCAGCATATATACACTTACTTAATACGATTCACTGCCTTTATCCACTTTCGTCGACGTTCTAATAAATACGGTTTTGATGGAAACGTTTAAAATTTTATATTTAAATCCGATTTATTGTAAGTGTCGTGACACAATACAACACAACAAGCAGTGTTACCAGATCTTAGTTTGTTTTTAATATTTTTTTCACTCATAATCACTGTAATTTAATAATCAATGTTTATTGTTTCAATATGGTTATTGTAAAATATGTTAACTCATACATTTCTAAACATTGTAAAAAAGTAATTAATAATGAATTATATTTTTTTACAAAT
The DNA here is from genome assembly GCF_025532065.1 of Leptinotarsa decemlineata. NCBI lineage: Eukaryota > Metazoa > Arthropoda > Insecta > Coleoptera > Chrysomelidae > Leptinotarsa > Leptinotarsa decemlineata. The sequence goes on from NW_027412674.1 coordinate 13,905,501, forward strand.
TGCTTGACCTCACATATAAACTTACAAAATTAACGAGAGAAGCGCCACTAGTCTCTACGCAGGTTCTCTATACATATAATCTGTTTCAAATGATAAAACAAGGATTTTCAACACGTATTGGCCATTTCCATTACATATATAAAAACACTCACTATCAGTATCAACAGTGGAAAAATATTATCAAATCTCAGAAAACGAACAAGGCAACAATTTTATTGCAGTTTCAATATGAAACATGTAGTTTAGAAAACTTATCACAGATACACATCGAGTTCATAAGCATGAATTGTAGATTGAGGTTTTTGTACCTAATAATTACAAAGGAGAAAATGGTTTCTTTCCTCTCACTGTACAGTTTCTAAAGCTTTATAAATTCATGAATGATTTGAATAATTTACCGAAATATCATTGACACTTTTTTTGGGTAATTGTCACCTTCCACAATCTGAAAAAATATAAAAATTATAATGGTGAACATCGGGTGGAATGGAATAGGACAAGAAAGATTACCAATGAGCCTCATTCTAAGAGACGTAAGCTAAAAGAATCAGCGTATATTCTCATGTCTGGAGAGAACTGTATCTCGAATAGCTCCTTAGAAATAGACCGTACTTGGCTACCCATCTTGAAGAAAACTTTGGATAGTGGCGAAATGGCAACAAACTGATATCGGAGAGTACCTTGTATTACATCGAATATTTCAGTTGTCAATCAACAACATTGACATAATTTCATATTTCAAAACTTCTTTGACATCTGTCGAAGAAGTAAAGAAATAAGCTCTCAAAAAAAGGAATAACTGCGTATATATTCGAATTTTTATCCATTTCTGAAGACGGAGGCAGATTTTGGCCTCCGAAACGTAAAAGATAAGTATTATTTCTTAATAATTTTTTTGATAGGCAAAATTGTTAAATACGACAAGTTACTGATAAATAGAAGATTTTTCTTTGTGAAAAATACTTTGATTTTTTCGCAGTAACTTATCGGGGTAAACTAAAAAGTTTGCTCTTCTACACTTGTATAAAGTTCTCCATTATAATTTTTATATTTTTTCAGATTGTGGAAGGCAACAATTACCCAAAAAAAAGGTCGATAAAAACTGATTTTTTCCTCCACAAAAAATGACTTTCGTTGAATATCATTGACACATTTCATTCTATGTAATTTATTCCAGCGTTCACGCCAAATGTATGATGATGTTTGTACTGTTATCATTATCAATGCTCAAATCATATCATACATTAACTATGATGAAAAGAAAATGCAATTATGGAAATGTAGGCTTTCACGGCTGGCGTAAACGTTTTGGTTGGATTTCGGGTTTTGCCGTAGCCTTCTTTGATTATAATCTCCAAACGTTTCGACTGTAACTGTGGCAATCATCTTCAGTGGCGTTGTCGATGTACTCTTCTTGACGTGTCAATTGACACGGGGCTCTCCTCGTGGGGGTAAAAGGGGCGCGTTTACATATGAAAATTACCTTTTCATCGCTGTTTCTCCGTACCGCTATATTTTTGGAGGCTGAAATTTTGTACGTAGGTTCGTTTCATATTGTAGATGTGCAGTAAGAAAAGATTTTCAAATATTCCAACTGTGGCGCCAACCGCGGAGAAAAAAGTCTCGTTCAATAAACAAAATTATCTTTCCATCACTGTTTCTCCATGTCCTTGTATTTCCTGTGGGTGAATTTATATTTAGTATCAGCATTGCACCGGTGCGGAGCCGGGGCAAGTCGCCAGTTGTATATTATTCAACGAACAAGAAATGTGGCCTTTGCTCGTGAGGATGAAGTTCGTCACCTTCATTTCGCGTCGTAAATCATCCATGCAAGTAATAGTCATTTTCCCAAGTGGAATACTGTACTTTTTATGACTTATAGTAGAGATATTTCAAAATAAGACAAGCAACAAGAAATATCAGAAATGCTCATGCAATTAACTGAAACTCACACTGATTTCAAACCAAGATTGAGTATAAATATTGCGTATTGATTAGGAAATAACTGTGAAAACATAACTCTTCCTGATAACACTAAATTTATATCGTGTGATTTCCTAAATTAATTTCTCATTATTCCTCCAATTTAAACAGGAAATTCTAGAGCAATTTCATATTTCCATATTTAGAAATTATTTTCAATATACTGCAGCTAAGAACTTATAATGGGAAACCCGAAAGTCCTAAAATTTTTGTTGTCGTCCTTGGAAATGAAATTCATATTGAACACTCATTCAATATTTTGTTGTACAGATCCGTGGATGATATCATAGTCTGGTGCAGGTAGGCACCTGGACAAGTTTTTCAAATTTGTTTATTCCATTCATCATCGATTGAATTCACCACTGAAATTGATGTAAACAATTCATTGAAGTTTTTAGATTTGATTAGTTCTTGCCCGCGTACAATTTTGTTTGACACATTAAGTTTCGTGACAGTCCATTTTCAACAAATAGTTACATATTTTTTTATTAACCCAAAACTTCAGGTTTGCAACTTCAAAACTGACGAAATTCATTACAATATTTGAACCTCCATTCTTTCCTCTTGGAAATGGAAATCCTGATTCCCTTTCTTCATGCTTATTCACGCTATACAAAGAACCTACCTTAACAGCACATTTCAAGGTTTTAAATTCAGTAGCTTCGGCTGTACATTGATATAAGAGCGGGCAACAGCCAGTAATGTATGTTTTCACTTACAAAATACAGTAACTGAAAAAATATGCCAACTGCACTGAGTAATGAATAGCTTCGAGAATCGAATTATGTTACCTTAAAGAAATTCGCAAAACTAACACAGCCGTCAACGGCGTTGGCCCTCACGCTTCCGCCCGCGTTCGGGTCACTTTCTTGAACGCTTCATCGCTTAGACCGCCCCTATTCCCCCGCGCATCTTCCCCTGTCGTCCTACAGCAGACGCGACGCGTTTATCTTATCGTGATAACTTTCAAACGATTCGTCCAAATTACTTAGTGTAAAAAAACGAAGTTTTTACTATACATTGATACAGTTGTCAAAACGACAACTGTATCAATTCTCATAAGAATTTGACAGATGTTCTGAAATGAGGTAGATATATGCTATCGCGAACTTTCATTTAGAACTATTTAATATAAGAAGTACACATAACCTTTGTGAATTGTAGCCTATATGGCTGGTTAGCCGTGGTCTTATAAAACCTGAAGTACCGAACGTTTCGTTCGCTACTGCAGCAGACATCATCAGTGCGAGGACGAAGGTTATACTTCGGAGTAAAATAAGATGATTAACGATTTTGCGAAGCGTCAGAAAACAAGTTGAATATGCACTGATCTTGTCTCCATGATGTGCAGGATGATGCCGCAAACTTCCTATGTTGTGTCCAAGCGGTGAAAAACACTCCATCGAGATTTTCACTATAAACTGCGGAAAATTGTTAACTGTGAGCAAGCACTATATAACATTAAGCCAACTACACCATCTCTTCCTTCACACATGCGCTCGACCGAAAAAAGGTAGGAAATTCAACTTGTACAGAGTATAATGAAATTAAATAATGCACACCCTCAAAATAAAGTAAATTAACATTACAACAATAATTCAAAAACAGTTCAAAAATGATAAAAACAATACATAAAGAGCAAGAATATTGTTACGGACATTGTCATACATAATTCTTCGACACATCCTTATCAGCATAAAGTAGCAGCAATCAACATCAGGCTATTATGCACATGGTGCAGTTTTGTGAATTATTCAGTGGAAATCTCACGAAAGGAGTGTTACTTGAATAAGAACATTATAGATTTTCATCAAGTATCAGCCAATCCCATCACTTTCTCGCTGAATGTAAACTTGCCCGGACGGAGCCGTGGAAGCTATTTTCGTTTTTTTTTACCGTGGTCTGCAGGTTTTAATACGTAGACGTTTCGTCTACTACTACGGTAGATATTATGAAAGGCGATGTGGTAACGGTCGCAGTACCCGAGTTGGTGCACGAGTTGTTGTTCCACAGTAACTGCGTTAGCACATCGCCTTCGATAATGTTTGTTGTAGTAGCAGACGAACGGCCAGTCATAAAAACCTGCAGCCTACGGAAAATCCGGAAAATAGCTTTCACACCGACATCATTACCGTTTAAGCATAAGATTTTAGTCTTGGGAAATAGGTACATAGGTAAGGCAGATACTACCCTATTTCTGTCTCTCTGTCTGTTTCTGTTCAAAATATGAAGTCGAAACTTATGCGAGCGATTAACGAGGTCATACCTTTTATCCTTAAGGATTTTCCTGTATTGTTTTGTCCTTGAAGAAAATGATAATGACGACCTTCTCTAAATTTCACTCAAACGAAAGAATGTTTAAAGTCATTGATTTCAATGAAGTCAAAACTTGGGCGAGCTAAGGGTTTAAAATCTGTTTAAAAGCTGATTAACGGAAAAACATATTTTAAACAGATTTTAAACCCTTAGCTCGCTCAAGTTTTGACTTCATTGAAATCAATGACTTTAAACATTCTTTCGTTTGAGTGAAATTTAGGGAAGGTCGTCGTTATAATTTTTTTCGAGGACAAAACACTACAGGAAAATCCTTAAGGCACTTTGCCTATGCGAAAGTAGCGATTCACATTGGATTTGAATCGCTGGAATTTAAATCCATTTGGAAAAACGTTCTCAAGAAGTTTATTCCACATAAACGCAGTTCTCCAGATGGAAGAATTCCTAACCAGTGAAGTTCGAGGTGTACTGAGTTGAACCCCAAAACGATGAGCAGCCACAGTCCGTCGCCTGTTGCGTATTTCTGATATGTACCGCTCTTGGTGGAATCAAATGTGCCAAATCACTCGAACACTTTCCGTGAACTTTTCTTCGATGTTCCAGGCTATCAAGGTTGCACGTGATGTTCGCGTCTCCAATCAGGCGGATGGCTCTTTTCTGGATGGAATCCAGCAACTTCAGGGTATGTTTGGGGGCAGATCTGAGCTTTATAAAATTGCTGAAGTGTGTCCAGTTTTCTAATTCGGAAAAGTATTCCAAGCTTTTGAGAAGCAGCCTTTGCAATTCCAGCAACATGATTCTGCCAAGAAATATTGGTGTCCATTAGTTACCAGAACCTACCGTGTAGGTATGATGGGAGATATGAAGGTTTCCAAATATTCATATCCTTGTAGGTATTTACCTATCACTACATGATCCAGTTTTCATGATTTTGAATTTGTTGGCTGTTGAAACTGAAGAACTAAACAGATGTATACAATGTGTCCAAGATAAGGATCCTAAGCATGGGAATCTCAGTACCTGTTGGAGATACAGCTTAGGTTAAATTAGGAAAAAGTTGTGTTCTTTAAAGCTTATTTACATGCCGTTTAGAAACTTGAAGAATATCCGACGTTTCGTTTTCAAAAAACCATCATCAACTTTATTTTTTTAAATAGCCCGAAAAAAAAGTACACCCTGTATCTGATTCCATTTTTTATTACGAATTCAACGATGTAACACATGCCATTGTTTTCTTTTTGTTTAAGGGAAAATTGCATTTTTTCTATTTTTAAAATGTATTTTTAAGTAGGTTATTAATGATTTTTTTAAAGTAATGAAAACAACAAAGAAATTAACGCATTTTTTATTTAATTCAAAGGAGGTGTTCAAACAGGTTTCCGTTATTTTCCAAACATAAGTATGATCTTCTAACTGTAGAACTTAAAACATCACGTAACATCTCTGGTGTAATACTGTTAAATGCGACAGTTACACATTCTCGTAACTGCTGTTCAGTTTCAAAAGAATGTTGGTAAACCCGGTTTTTAACAAAACCCCATATGAAGAAGTCCAGAGGAGTTAAGTCAGGGGATCGCGCTGGCCAAGACACTTCACTAAAGGTTCCAATCCACCTTCCAGGAAATCGCTGCGAAAGATACTCTCGAACTTGCCTAGAATTATGTGCAGGGCACCATCTTGTTGAAACCAACAGTTATTGACCTGTGCCAAAGGTGAATTATCTAAACAGTCTTCCAAATAGTTTTGCAATAAATGATGGTATCGTTCGGCGGTCAAAGAATTATAGTAAGAAAACGGACCTAGTATTTTAGTTCCTAAAATTGCACACCACATAATAAACCCAAAACGTTCTTGATGTCTTGATATTTTCTTAACACGCGGATTTTGCTGAGCCCAGTAATGCGTATTGCGGCGGTTGAAGATACCATTATTAGTGACCATACTTTCGTCGGACCATATTATTTTTGAAGGGAAATTATAATTTTCTTCAGACGCGCGTGTATACCATTCGCAAAAATTTCGGCGCCGTTCGAAATTCCCTGGTTGAAGTCCTTGGCAAATCCGAAATTTATAGGGGTGATATCTATTTTTACGCAAAATAAATTGAGCTGTGGATTTGGCTACTCCTACATTATTTTCGATTTGCCTAGTTGATATTTCAGGGTTCTCAACAACTGCTTGTAAAACATTATTTTGGACTTCTTCTGAAGATTCCTTTTTTCGAGATAAAACAGGCTTTTTAAATGAACCATATTCTTTTAAATTTCGAGCCAGCTCTAAGAAAATGGATTTACATGGCTGCTTTCTTTCTGGATATGTATTAAGATACATTGCTGCTGTATTAACAGTATTTTTGTGACACTTTTCTTCATGTCTATAATGCTCACCCGGCATATTCGACGATAATAACACAATATTATCTATTCAACAATAAACAATAATAACGACAACAGTAACAATAACCCAAAAAACAACAACTCGACAAACAGGCTAACAACAACGACAATTGCTATTTTATCGTGTAATTAAATAATATTTGACAGGCTCGGTGACAGGTATTTACGTCAAAGCATTTGTTTGCAACGCCTACTTAAAGATTTTTTTTAAAATAGAAAAAATGTAATTTTCCTTTAAACTAAAAAGAAAACAATGGCATGTGGTACATCGTGGAATTCGTAATAAAAAATGGAATCAGATACAGGGTGTACTTTTGTTTCGGGCTATTTAAAAAAATAAAGTTGATGATGGTTTCTTGAAAACGAAACGTCGGATATAAAATCTAAAAATACCATCGTGTAGTATCTTAAAAGTGCCAATGAAAAAGTGTTATTTGTTTTTTGATATCTTTTCAAATAAAGTCAGAAAAAAATAAAATTGATATTGTCAAATTCTCGTTTTTCCCAAATATCTCAGCAGACCATGAAAATTCTTCAAGTTTCTAAACGGCATGTAAATGAGCTTTAAAGAACACAACTTTTTCCTAATTCAACCTAAGTTGTATCTCCAACAGGTACTGAGATTCCCATGCTTAGGATCCTTATCTTGGACACACTGTATACCTCAGCAACTTCAATTGCTTCATGAAGTTCAGGCTTTTCAATCGTGAAATGTCCACTGAACTAGTTTTTTAAATAAATCTCGAAGTCGGAGAATGGATTCCTAATAGTGAGCACTTCTCGTTACCGTTTTCATAAATATATATTTTATTAACGATATAAATCCAAAAATAAACGCCACTTTCACACAGGAACCGATTTCAAATCATCGCCCCGAAGTTTCAAAATAATGATTTGTCTGTCTGTCTGTCTAAAAAAATTAAAAACGTGAGTGTCGAATAACTTACCTACGTATTGAGAAAGAAATTTATTGAGGAAGAAGACATCCAAGTAAAGACTCATCCTCGTCAACTCAAACTTAGGTGAGCTCTTTTCCAAAAATATTCTGTAACAATACAGATAAAATAATAATAATACATGTATTTGCAAATAATTCTCATTTACAGCCACATTGAGATACAATTTATCGTTTAAAAATAAATGGAAATCCACAAAGTAACTGTCCATGGTTCAAGTTCTATATGAAAGTAATCATTTGGATGTATTTCAAAGAAACACTATACAGGCACATGCATACATACTACTTTTGCACTAATACCATTGAATACAAGTTGAGTAAAATAAAACAACCTACTTTTAAAAGGTTTACGTACAACTATTAGGTAGGCTGAAAGGTTCGTATGCTAATTATTACTACTAGTATTAATTTCATATTTTTGGTTAACCCTAGCCTTCAAAAGACACGTGTACAAATTTCACAGCTATCGGACTATTAGTTTGTGGGATAGAATATTTTGAAAAGAAGCAACTTTATCTAAAGCAAATGGAACTTCAAACGTTCAAGCCAGTCTCTATATACCTACACAGTAGGTTTAATGGACTGACGCCTATCAGAAAACAACTACACCCCTGGCTAATACCACGAAGGGCGTTGGATTATATCAGACAGGCGTCAGTGCAGGAATCTTCACAGAAAATGTCCTGCATATGCAATTGGCAATACAACTGAAAGAGTCGACCTTCAATTATGAAACGGGCACACTTGCAGACCGGTTTCGGGCTTATTAGCCACTCATCAGTGCAAGATAGTGACCATCATCGACCTAAAGTCAATGATATTCCACAATTGAAAATCGGAATTCTTTCAGAGTATTTCATTCCTCTTCCGAAGAAGATGGAGTGACATTTTTGGTGTTCGCTCCAACTTCGGAAGAGGAATGAAATACTCTGAAAGAATTCCGATTTTCAATTGTGGAATATCATTGACTTTAGGTCGATGATGGTCACTATCTTGCACTGATGAGTGGCTAATAAGCCCGAAACTGGTCTGAGCATGTTTGGACTCATCAACATAATATCAAGTGGGCTCAAGCTGAAATCATCCACAAAGAGGAACACTGGGTTAGGAGAAAATTCAAGGAAGCCGCGTATATGTTGTCCAACAACGCAATTAGTCAAGCTAGCGTAGAGATACGTAACATATGGAAACCTCTCATCAAGCAGAAAACGACGAACTCCCGCCAAACGGTCATCTCCCGCTAAAACCAATGAAGCGGAAAGAGGGGATAGGTGAAAGGTGAAAGCACCCGAATGACCTATAAATATTCAGATCTCGAAGGAATAAGTCCAGTTATCACCCGAAGACGATTGTCTGTTGTTGACGAATGTTGACAAATTAATTTGCAGGTAGTGGTTCCACTAGTTAATTACCGAAAAATCAATTAGGATAATCATCATTTAACAAACAAAGTCCACATCGGACCAAAAAACTTTAGGTATATAAACAGCTAACCCTTGTGTTTAGATTCAGTATCAATTTGCTTCTCCTGAAGATGGTAACCTTGTTAGCGAAACGTGCGTCGAGTGCAAAAATATCAGTTTGGTGTTAGAGTAATTGATCTCTAGAAAAAGTTTCCAAAAATCGGTTTGCAAAACCACTCACTACCTCACCTAACCCGACGAACACACGGCACTGATAAAGAAATATTGTGAAACGGACAAAAAATTAGTATTTAGCCAGTCCACCTAGCCGAGTCTTTACTCCGAGTCTTTACTCCCTTGATAGACTATACTTAACTGAATAACAATTAATGCTGTACTAGTTAAAATCGATTCGTAAAAAAATAAAGTATAAAAAATGTTTATTGTAGGTTATCCCTAAGAGATAGGCATATACAATCGCGGACTTTTTTGTGGGACTTTTTAAGGTGTAGGTACATCACACATTATTTCGGCCAGCGTTTGCAGTGTTAACCCAAAAAATGTGTTTTACGACATCACATTAGAAACTTCTGAAATTATCAGTGTTTTTCTACTAATAACTCCTTCTACTAAAAACCCGCATCAAAATCCGTTGCTTAATTTTAAAGATATAAGCATAAATAGGAACAGTCAAATGAAGAATAGTGACCAGTTCAGTTTGAGATCTATTTTCTAAAATACTGATAAATGGTCATAAAAAGGGGGCTATCATAAAAGAGAGAGCAGCATAAAGTTACGTTTCTCCAAACTTATATACTGAGTAAACTATAATGCAGAGATATTTTTCGTATTTAATACAAATTATGAAATTACGAAACAACAACAAAAAATATTAACCGCTCCGAGGCGATTTGATTGATTCCAGTGGCGCATTTGCTTTTTCATCAATGTATCAATTACAAAAGAAAATGTAATTGAAAAACGCATATTTTCAGAATAGATACCCTTTTTAATTCAAATGAGATTTACATGGCTGGGGTTAGACCAAATAAGGGTACTGCCATCGTTACAACTCATCCCGTCCGTAACATAAAGTTATAATGTTTTGAATGAATCGAGTGTTCAATCTTGTAATGTTCGCCAGAACAATGCTGACTAGTTATTCATTCTGAAACTTTGTAGTCCCCATTTGAGGATGATAGTGGGAAAGAAAGTTTTTCAACTTCTACTTCTCTCCATCTTGATACAAAAAATGTGGGAATCTCCCAAGGAAAGGAAGGAAGCAATCCATTTCAAAAAATTAACTCTATTCAAACATGTGTAAATCATGCAAAGAAGTAACTATCAGAAAAAAACTGGAAGGAACGCCTTCTCGAAACTACTCGAAAGCTACTTTCATGTAGACATTGAATTACACGAAAGATAAAATACTTTCTTTCCCAATAATTTTTCTTCTTTGTGAATCTATCCCTTCTACTATTTTTTGTTCATCACTATGTTCAAAAAAAAGTTGGTAATATAACAACAGAACAAAAATAAGAATTTATATATGGATTCATTCTTATTTTGATTAAACGAGAGAGAATCTACATTTTTTCCTTTTCATTCAAAAATTTCAATTGGTATAATAGAAAACGAATGTTTCAAGTAATGGAAAAAGTAGAAAAAATAATTGGAATGACCAATGGTTCCATTATATTCATTCATTTACCTCTTTATATTTAAAAATTAGCACAGCAGCTATCGAAACTTATTCGTGTGTTCACTCGTAATCACTCACACTTTTGAATTTTCCTTATATATGCACAAATTAAAAATTGAGTCGACCAGTCTTCACGTGTTGTATTTATATATTTTCCAACGTTGAATGTAGCCATCAAAATCAAGGTGAGTTGATAATCAGTACAACTACAAAGTAACTGCGCGAAATCATTTGATATGAATAGTTTCGATAAACAATTTTTTTGGATGAAGGTGATTGACAGTTTCAAGATGAATTCCATCAGTTCGGGCTTCCATTGTCTACTATAAAATGATTTGAAATCCCTGAAATAACTAATAAAAAAAAGAATTAAAAATGAATAGCTGAAAAAAGTTTTTCAAGGCATTGGGGTTGAGATACTTGCCTTCTTGAAGCCTAATTTTTTACAGTTGACGAATTTGAAAATTTCCCTTATTTTTGTGGACAAACTGTTGATACAAAAACTCGAGAGGCAACATATCTGGTGGTTGGTCTAAATACTGGCAAAATATCAAAGAATAATGCAATAAAGCACTGTCTTGTTGAAACATGAACTTAACTTTATTATACTATTGATTCAGATCGGCATTTTCTGCAGCGGTGCCGGAAAACTCAAAAAGTTCAACACAACTGGCTTCGTCAAAAGATTTGCATCAAACAATTGTTTGATAAGTGCCACCAAATGACTCCAGAAATACATCGGAATATATGACAATTTGATGGCAATCAATTTGAACATTTTCAATCAACAGACACCCACTCAAATGGACTCAAATATTTTAATAATAATAATATCGTATTTATTATCTTTTAATACATTCAAATCAAATTAATTATGTACAGTTAATTCATTATAAGAAGATAAAAGGCGAAGTTCAATTTACATGATGACAAGTCATCATTCAATTGCTCTTCCACTTAACCTCAAAAATGTCGCCTAGTACGCAAAGGAATAAAAAAAAATGTTTAAATATCTTAAAATATTATGACTATTTAAAGATTTGTAATAGGTAGGTAGCTATTGGGTCATTAATAGTTTGAAGATAATAAGAATCGTTTGAAATTGATATTAAAATGATTGAAGTCATCTCGTTTCATGGGCTCGGAAATGTCATTATAAATTGCACAAATCTGGTAGCTGAAACTCCTTCTAAAGAACTCTGTGCGAAAGGATGGCGGAGTTAGTCGGCCTATATACCTTACATTAATATTATGCACATCAGTTCTAAAAGTAATTTTCTGGTGTAAGTAAGACGGCACTTTACTATTAATTATTTTGTGAAACAAAGTTGCAGCATGTAACACTCCCCTGTCGTTCATATTCAACCAGCCGGTATCCTTCAATTTATGTGATATTCTTTCTCTTCTTCTAATACCAAAAATTAACCGTAGGCAGGAATTCTCAACTTTTTGTATCTTTTTCTTGAATTGGTTGGTTAAACATGGACCATACAAAACATCAGCATAATTGAATATAGATAAAACTAATGATTCGCACAAATTCGCCTTCACATTCATGGGTAGGAAATTTCGGTGTCCATATATAATTTTGAGCAAATAATATGCACGCCTAATAAACTGATTAACCTGGCTTTCGAATTTCAAGTCCTTATCTAAAATGATGCCCAGGCTTTTGGCTTCTGGGACAACCCGAAGTACATCATTTACTACTTCACTCACAGATTTGCAAATATCATTTCTAGGGCCTTTTGGTCCAAAAACAATAACATTGGATTTACTACAAGTTATATTTAAGCAGTGATCAGAAACATTTTTCACAAAAAATTTTTAATCACTATTGATTTGAGTACACGCATTATCTATCATTTCAGATGACACTGAACTGGGTATCGTCTGCATACAAATGTATATTACAAAATTTTAAACATTTTGCAACTTGAGATGTGTAGATAGCAAACAAAAGGGGTCCCAAAATAGAGCCCTGTGGCACTCCACATATCAACTTTAAATATTGTGAGCTGTTTCCTTCTATAGTAACCTTTTGTTGACGGTTGGTGAGATACGATCTGATTAGTGATATAGCATTTTTAGAGAGCCCTTTATAGCCAAGAATTAATAACATTAAATCGAAGTTAATAGTATCAAACGCTCTACTCAAATCAAGAAGTACCAACACTGTATTATTTTTTTTCGTCACGTGCTCTTATAATATCGTCCACTATATGCAACAAAGCAGTTGTACAACTATGTCCTTTACGAAATCCGGATTGAGTTATTGGAAGTATAGAGAAATTGTCAATGTGTTCTTTCAACTGAACTTCAATAGCTTTTTCAAGAACTTTTGACAAAGTTGGTAATAAACTAATGGCGCGTAGGTCTTTGTATTCTGATGGATTATTTTTTTTTGAACAACTTTCACAATTGCTTTCTTCCATACCGTGGAAAAAATATTATTTTTCAGACAAAAATTCACAATATGTGTTACATATGGAATTATATGTGGACAGCACATTTTTATGAGTTTTATATTCAGTATATCATATCCCATTGCATTTGTTATATTAGAAATTGTTTCAAAAACAAACATATCATGTACTTCTTGAAATTTGAAGTCAAAGTCTATCAATTTACTGTCAGTGTAGAAAGAGTTGAGTTCGGGGGTGGTTCATTAATAGAAATTGAGTTAACAAAAAAATAGTGATTTTTTTTACGAAATGATCAGTCTGAATGTCAAAATTCAAGGAATAGTGTGGAGAAAATTTAATGAAATATCGACGGAATGAATTTCTTAAATATCTCACTCAAACCAGTCTAATATTTCGAAACATTTTCGAAAGATTGTTTGAATATGTTCATTATTGCAGTATGTATGCATATTTGGATGAGAAAAAAACTATACTTTGCATTGTTTGATGGAAGAACGATGGTGACGCAATATTTTAGTTGATGAACCTGCATTTTATTCTTATCTTGGTAGGTAAAATTATCGATTATCATTTTGTTAAAATTTCCTAATACAACCTAGTTCACTTTAGTGAAAAACGATCGCTTTTAATTGGTGAAAAATGCTTCTTGTACTAATTTGACACGAATATCTATATTGACGAGCAGAAATCCTGAATGGAAGTATTAACTAAGGATTGCAAATAAAATCCGCAAATGTTTTCGAAGTTTTTTTTGGACAAATTTGACTTCTACAACTCTTTGAAAGCTTGAAAGTAGTAACTTGGCACTATCCATTTGAATCATCGTCTTTAGAATTATTACACTATGCGGAACAAAAATACATAGCTGTTGTACAAACCAACTTTGCCTTGCGGCATTTTCAAAGTTTAGACTAGCAGTTTTTCTTACAATCACACAAGATGATATCAGTGATAGCTTTTGCTGGAGGGGACCAATGGTGTGACTGAAATTGGTGATTGAGATGCTAAGTTGTTGTGATATGAATCTCATAATTTTTGGCGACCTTTCTGCCGAAGATAGAGCTGCTTCGGTGGGATGTATGATACTAAACAAAAACAGTAGAGACTAATGCTTCTGGAACACTTCAAAAGTAGCAGACTTGCTAATTGATGACAGGTAAGACGTTACAGCACCCTTCATGATCACTTCTTCGTCTTGATGCTCATTGTGAACACCATGAATAGGTACAAAAATTTCCTTCCTTGCAGTACCGCCCATCAACCAAACGTCTTTTATAGCCATTTTTTCGAAGTGATGGAGAAGGAACAGAAATACATTTGTGTCTGTAGCAAACATAACAGTTTTCTATGCAAAACTTGGCATTGCATATGGAATGATCCCATTCTCAACTTTTCCGTGAAAAACTTCTGAAGGAATCATCTGAGTCATTCGTCGGCTGGAGAAAACCTCCCTATCATTGCTTGAACCTTCAGTAATCACAAGTTCTACGTGATCGAATTTAGCTTCTGTAAAATGTTCCGAAACAAACTCAATTGGATTAGTTTTAGATAAAGTATATTCACAATATCAATACAAAAAATACTTTTTTCAAGAAAAGTTCTATACCTTGCAATAATAAATTTTCGGAATAATGTTGATGTGAAATTTTTGATGTGAAACATCTATAGCCATACGTAAATCCGATTGCTCGCATGGCGACGCATACCGTAGCGACGCGTCGCCATGCACAAGCAACTGTGCGATTCTCTTCCCACTGGTTCCGCGTTACGCTATCTCTCTATCCACACTGAGCTCAGATACATATAGTGTATGTTTTTGTGTTTCCCACAGTATACATAACCTGTGTTTTACTGAATAAACGATTTTTAAAATAATTTAAAATAAAATTATGTAAAAGAGTAATTCGTTTAGGCCGGTCTCAACTCACTTACACTGTAGGTTAATGGACTGAAAACAACAACTTCTCTGGCTGATACCACGAAGGGCTTTGGATTATATCCAACAGATGTCACTGCAGGATTCTTCACAAAAGTTCCGCCAACAGCATATGCTGAAATCGATTATGTGAAGAATCGTGCACTGAAACTTGTCGGATATAATCCAACGCCCTTCGTGGTATTAGCCAGGGGTGTCAGTCCATCAACCTACAGTGTAGGTGAATTGAGACTGACCAAAACGAGTTGTTCTTTCAAATGCTTTGATTCACAGTCAGCCTTGAAGTATGCTCATCCTTCTTTTTTGTGACTATTTTCTTCTACATTCAATAATGTGGCCACTATAATGACGTCTTCTTCGTCAGAACTGCTATTGATAGACATGTTTCTGTCACCGCTCGATGTCAACTGAAATTCCCTTGAAATCGAACAAACAGCACCTTTGTTAATAATAATGTCGTCACAATATTATAATAATTCTTGCACAAAACCGGTCAACTTGGCGATAGTTCAAAAGAAACAACATGTAAATCAAAATTCAAATAATTTTCATAGCACACAATATTTTTATATTAATTAATAATTAATTTTAATTTCATTCTTATGAAGAATAATGCACTGAAACACTTTCTCGAAAAATACATTTTGTAAAACCTTACAAATTTTTTTTTTAATTTGTTATTAACAGGAACATCAGAAAATTAATGGTGGATTTTATATTGAAACAGGTTAAAAATAGTATTTATATAAATGTCTTTTACCTGAAAAATTGAAGCTATGCAGTGTGACCAACAATAGCTTCCATTTCAGTGCGATATGTTCTTTCTTTCGAAAGTGTTTCATGTAATGTGGTGGGTTTTAGAACTATATTGCGGTGTTAGATCGCCCAGGAATGCAATTTTAACTGCAGTATCATTATAGAAAGTTTAAATTTTATAGGTATGAGACTACAAAATGAGTGTTTCAAAAATGATTATTAAAGAAAACAGTAGCGATTCAGCGATAGGCTACTATTCTGTTCACCAGGATATTTTAATAAAATGATAAATAAAAAAATCTGTGTATGAATAACTATCACTTTCTCTGAGGCTGAGTAATGCGTGCATGTCTCATATTTCAATGATTAATAATACAATGAGTATGATTTTAATTGCTGTCATTATGAATCGATGAAATGTCACCTTTTGGTACAATCCCCTCGAAGTGACAGATACCTCCAAAAAATCCTAATTGGGAAGGTAGTTCTGTAATATTTCCTTCTAAATGTATTTCTATCACACATACCTTCATATGATACGTCTTCATTCAGTTAATTACGTGAACTTTGACATCTTTGATTTCGCAATAACAGTATAGAATGACACGAAGAACATATACATTAATTTTTAGGAATAGACGACATAGAATGACCGCAATGGTCGTCAGATTTTTTGCCCCGTGATTTATGTATGGATAACTCAAAAAGTGAAATAAAGGGAACACAACCGTTTGAAAATATTGGTAGGCACCCCCCCCCCCCCAAAGGCCTCATCAATTTATACTTCCATATTTTTTCGAAACAAACTGTTATATTACAGATATTCTTCTTGAAAAGTTTCATTGCAATACATGGACTTTTAAACTAGTGAGTTTTCTTCTCCGCTTTCTGCCGCCATGGCTTTTCACTGACTTCTTCACTGGATGCCCCACCTGTTTGCTTCTTGTTGTAAGCTCCATCATAAAACTTTTTGAAAAGATACAAAAATAACCCAGTTTCACAAGTTACCCAGTAGGAGATAGCTTTGGGATACGGACACTCAATGAACAGTGGTTGTGAGGATTGAATAATAACGGCTATGAACTGTGTCTGGAACAAAGTAATTATTTTTGAAACATTTTTTAGCATATTGTAAAATGAAGTGACATAAATCTGACAGGTGTATGTTAAGCATACCAGGACCGCGGGTAAATAAATGGCCAAGCGACATTTTTCAAGTGATCATTTGAGTAGTTAAAAATCTTAGTTGAAGAATCAAAAATGCATAACCTTTTGCCTCACAATTCCGGGCCAAAAAACATATTAATTCGCTGGTAAGTCACTATAAGGCCATTATTCAATTTCCCAAAATGTTTAAGACAAACTCAACCATCATCTGTTAAATTTTCAGGGAATATACTTTGATATTTCTTCCTGACGTTTCGCTGGCGCGAATGGATAGCTTCTTTAGAGGTTTATACATCCTGGATTAATATCCGGTAACTCCAGGTTGTATAAACCTCTGAAGAAACTAGCCACTCGCGACAGGGAAACGTCAGGAACACATTCCAAAAATCCACGGCTTTCAAACTCTAAAAATAGTGACAATGAAAACCTCGGTAGCAAAAGCCTCAATGACTTTTTTAAACAAGCGTCGTTGTTAGTTCATAAAGACGAAGAAGTAATTTCAAAAGTGTCAACTACACAAACATAAAATAAAAAATATATAAGGTATACAACGAAGAGAGTCGGAATAATTTTATGACCAGTTTTCCGCGAGATATTAGGGTTGATTTACATCAACTTGTATTATATATTTAACAAACTACTGCTGCTGAACATGTGTTCAATAGATTAGTGGTAGGTTTAACAAATTCACCCGCATTGACATTGGAAGATTAATCTTCCTTGAAGATGATCACTTGGTGATCGAAACTTGTGTCGAGGTGGTGAAATAACGGCTTGATGTTGGGATAAAACTGCATTACTACACCGAAAGTTCCAAACAGTGCATCAAGTAAACAAAAATAAAATGAGTAAAAAAAACTTTTTTTGTTAAACGGTTTTATTTAAAAAAAAAGATAAATATGATGTAGATAATGTACTATAAGCTAAAAAATAACAATCGTTAAGCGCAGTATTTACATATTTACTCAGGTTACGCTACGCCCAACGATTTTATTTTATTTTTTATATGATTCATACGGTAGATTGCTGAGGAGAGTGGTGTGATGTCTGGTACCTAGATCCTTCTGAATCATTTTTTACTTCAGCACATTATCCACGTCATTATTATCTTTTTTCCAATAAAACCGTTCAACATGATTTTTTTTTTTATTATTTTAAGTTATAAAATGAATAGAGACCAATACTCACAATTTGCAGTCCGGTTAGGTATTTTTTCCACCATAGGTATTTTTGAATCTCTGGTCCTAGAGCGCTAAGCAAGTAGTAAGAATACATAATGATATGTACAAATGTATTCAATAAGGGAACGAATGTCACTTGACCTCCTATAAAAAATATTTTTCGTATGACACTTCAAACTTTTATTGAATTTGCATTGTTTGTATATAAGTTCGGAACAAATCTTGCAATTGACTGATTGAGTTCAAATTTTGCATATACGTTTAGTTTAGATGACGATGAATGATTTTCTACATTCAGTTTGGCGGACAGCCCAAGATGGCGGATAAGTTTTCTAAAGCACAACCATGATATAGATATCGAATGAACATGCATTAATAAAAATATAGTTTAAAAAAACTAAAAAACACGCTTTAAAAAACATCGAACTAAAAAGTTAAAAATATTTTTTTAATAAGCTTAAAACAATAACGAAGGAAAAATACGAGTATTTTTGTGAAAAAAGCGTGGGCGCTTTGTGCTATATTTTTATATATCAAGCGCACGTCGCTTTTTTCACAATAATAGTACTAGCTTATTAAAAAAAATATTTTTAATATTTTAGTTCGATGTTCTTCAAAAGCGTGTTCTTTAGTTTTTTAAACTATATTTATTTTTCACTTTCTAGTCCGATTTGTTGTCAAAAATATTTTTTTTTTAGTTCTAGTCACTAGTATTATAAATCTTTAACAGACGGCGCACGAATGTAAAATTCCTCTCAAACAACATGATAAAGTTTGAGGTCTTAAATTTTATAGTAATATTGAAATGCAGTAAGTCTCCAACAGAAGGCGGAGGGTGGTAAAATTTGTTTCGAAGTAAAGAGAAAATTTGCAGTAATAATTTCAAAAAACAATTCAGTCTTGATGTTTTAATTTGAGGTTTTATTCAAAATATTAATGGTGAATAATTTTATTTTTCAAATCAATCGTGTGATTTGATATGTATGTCAAGCACCTTAATTCTAATTTTTCAATTTTTTTAAATATCTAAGTAACTGCCTTTTTTGGGGTACAATTTACGATGAAGTTTTCATTGTTGTAATCCATATTCTGGTTTGCTTTCAAATAATCGAATTAGATTTTAAAATGTATCTTCTGTTTCGTTCAAAACTTTTTTCTGTACTGAAATCACGGTTAATTGAATATATTTGAATATTTCATCTGTTGTACAAAATTTCGCTAACACTTATAATTCTTAAAATATGTTTTTTATTTTGATTTTCTTTTGTAAACAACCTATTAAGGAAGTTACGTATAGCGCCATCTTCCCGCGAATAGCTCAAGCAATAATTGATAGTTACGTACAACGCCATCTGCCCGCGAATAGATCAAGCAATAATGCCGATAATTCTGTCAATACAGATCCCGAACTTGGGAGTTACAAACAAACATACATACAAACAAACATACATACATACAGGTGAAGCTAATATAAAGCGCGAAAAAAATAAACATTCAATTGAATAAAACTCATCAAATGAGTGAATTTAGCGGCAAGCTTTCGTATCATATGAATTATGTGATGACCTGATGAGTTTTTTCGTTCATTTCTACTACTTTAATGGTCCTGGTAAAAAAATAACGCCCCACCTGGAGAATAAGCAGCAGCAATCCAGGCCCCGAAAGGCATTATGCCATGGTGAATTACATGTAGAGTGGTGATCTGTTGATATTTTTTTCTCATTACGAAAAATATCTGAAAAGGAAAAATTACTAATTATTTTCTTATCGATCGATTTATCATAACATGGCACAATTTACAAGTGTTTGTGTAATTTTGGTCATAACTATAATTATTAAGTAAGTCGGAAAAATTCTTGCTCCCTGAGAGCTATTTTGGTGTACGCATACAGTTACTTACAGATAATGTATCGTAAGATTGTTTATCTTAGGTAGTTCTGAATAAGTCTGCGATAGCATATATTTAACACTTATGTGGTAGCCACAAAATACTGAGCCATAGATACAATTAAATTGGATAATTTTGTTTTAATGCATATTTTAGAATATGTGTCAAATTCTCATAAAAATTGACACAATTTTCGTTCGAAGTATTTAATATAGATAAGCTTTGTCTTTCACACTAAGTAATTTGGACAAATCGTTTAAAAGTTATCATGATAAGATTAACTTGACGCAACGCATTGAGCCATTACGCGTCGCGTCTAGTATAAGACGACAGGGGACGATGCGCGGGGGTAGAGGGGTGGTCTAAGCAATGAAGCGCCATCTCCGACAACGCGACCCGAACGCGGGCAGACGCGTGAGGCCAAACGTCGTTGACGGTTGTATTAGTTTTGCGAATTTCTTCATACGTAACATAATTAGATTCTCGAAGCTAATCATTACTTAGTGCAGTTCGCATAATTTTTCACTAACTGTATTTTTAGAGTGAAAATATAAATTACTAGTACTATGTTGCTGTATCGCTGCTGTTCCAATGTTTTTACAGAATCAGAATCAAGGAACTTAGGCGTGCTTTCAAAAAATTCTTCACAGCGCCATCTAGTGGCGAGTTACAGAAAAATTTATAGGCTAAAAACCTTCTCTATGAAAAATTACTTAAAAATGTCAAGTTTCAACATGATCGGTTGAGCGATGTAGAAGTTTATCACTTACCAACCAACCAACCAACCAACAAACATCCACTTTTATATATTAGATTAGCTGTTGCCCGCTCTTATATTAACGTACATCCGAAGCTACTGAACCTAAAACCTTGAAATATGCAGGTAGGTTATCTATATAGCGTGAAAAAGCAGCAAGAAAGGGAATCAGGAATTTCCATCCCAAGGGGGAAAAACAGGAGTTCAAATATTGTTTTGAATTTCGTCAGTTTTGGGTTGGTCTGTCACGAAACAATGTGACAAACCAAATTCTACACGGTCGAAGCCGCGGGCAACAACTTTCAATAATGTATCCAAAAATACAGACTCTGAAATAAACTACTTTGAACAATCTTAGAACTAAAATTCAACTGACTAAAAGTTGCAAGATAATGATGCAAAAAAATTCATGTGACTCACCGTATCGAGGAATTCTGTGTATTTGGAAATGAAGTACCAATACATAGAGCTCACCATCTGCAAAATTAGTAAATATCCTCATTACGTTTCATATATTTATAACTGATATTGAAGAATTCTTACAGAAACCTATCAAGGATTTCTGTTTATAAGGGATAAATCAAACTCGTTTGCGAGGGGACACCAACTTCAGAAATACTGCTACAGAGAAATATTCTTTCATTAGGTTAATTAATTTCAACACAACAAGCAAAGCAAGTCTCGTTGAAATTAATTTTCGATTTAACTGTTTTATTTAGCTTGTCCTGTTTATTTAGTAATTGAAGTTTGACCCCCCCTTCCTGTTGACAGTATCAAATGACAGGAAATAGAAATGCACTTTGGAAAAGATGCAACTTCAAGATGGCCACAGCTATAAAATGGCGGATTTCATGACGAATTCAGTAGAAGCTTCCTTATATGTTTCTTAAATTCAAATGTGGAATATGAGATGAATATACAAGACAGAAAGTCAATAGAATTTCGAAATATCAATTATAGGCCACAAAACTGCAAGAAAAAAAGATTCAATTCAGAACTTGGACCATGTCACACAGCCTTGACTAGGTAACTTGTAAACGGCTTAAGCTTTGACCTTGAGTGATCTTCAACATGGCTATCAAGGTCATGTGACGCAGTTCAAAATCATTCAGTATCAAAGCTAAGGCCGTTTGAAGGTTACCTAGTCAAATCAACCACTAAGGAGTAGTATGCACTTCTAAAACAAAAACTAATTTCGTCAACTTTTCCCGAAACATTCTTGAGAAAAGAGCTGAGTGTTTTGTGTACTTACCATCAGCGCTTGTGGTGAAGTTGAAGTGTCAAGTGGTTGACATATGAAGTTGTATTCCCCAGTCAACCATCCACCACTTGCGAACTGAAAATGAAATATAAATAATCATTCAGTGTGAACTAAATCAAATGACGGTTGAGACGAACACGTAATGTTTGTAAAGTTCAAAAAATATGATTCTATCCTTCAATTTCAACAGTTCCGTTGTCAAATACGTAATTGTTTGTTTTTCGTTTCCTTACGATACAAGAAAATAATTGAAGACTGTAACAAGACCTGATTCAAAAAAGTAATAATTTCAAAATTATCAAAGGAGAAATTACTGGGTCCTTCACTGTCCAAAAGTGATGAATAATCTAAAAAATCTGGCTGTAGTAGAGAAGTATGATGTAGATGCTGCAAATTCAATCGCTTCAATGGACAAAAAGTATTGGACTTTTGTATTGTATACTGCTGAATAAATACGTTTCTCCCCAAACAGTATTGAGTTATCTATGTTATAGTATTTGTTCAACAGTCCTGTTCAAACTATGGCCCTAGTCATATACCATTGGGAACTGTTTTTGGAATTTTAGATTTCAAATGGATGTACTATGGATGTCTCATTCTCAACTGAGTTCAGAAAAAATATACTACAGTTTTAAAGTGATTATTCTTACTAAAGAATATGACACGTCAAACTCAAAAACCAATTAGCATATCTTTTTTCAAGAAACTGAGTCTAGTGTTTCTAGAATCAATCAAGTCCATCTTTCAGATGAAACTTTCCATGACAATATCATTACATATAGTCTCAAAACAGATAAAATCTGCTTCTTACGCATCATCCATATTTCGATTTACAGCTGGGCTTCCAAATGTTGAATCAGTTATTTCATTCCAATATTTATATTTGAGGAAATTTCGTCAAACTAATATATGATTTTTTGTATTCAATCATGTCTTTTTAGGTTTCAGAAGGAGTGCAGGAACCCATGGCGAATTCTCAAAAACTATTGGGTTTCAAAAGAGATCTTTTCTATGAATTTACTCTTTCTCAAAATATCATACTATAAACAAATGTGTTATGAATATAATGTGTCATGAATCCAGAGTAAATAGGCTATAGGAGTTCTAGATCAAAACCCCATGTATTTTCTTATGGAGGTTCATTCTGCAATTTTTGGTTCCTTTCAAGGTCACGCGTACGGCAGAGTCCAATCAGAGCGCTCCAAATTGTCACGTGACCCAGATGCATCATCGCAAGTACACCACACTGGCGCCACCTATGAGTCACTAGCTGAACTATCTATTGGTTGAAGAAGGACACTGTAAACACTAGACATATGGGTGTTGTCATGCGACGCAGTATGCGCAGTTGCCGGTTTTATGATGTCTGTCAATACGGATCGGTGTCTGTGCAACTGTCAAATGTCAATGAGGGTGCGGGACGGTGTCTGTGAGGGGGAAACGTGTGACGTCATCGACGCAGGATGGAACGAGTATAGTAGCGATTTAAGTGTGGAACTCCGCCCCTCGGCCCCCTTGGTACTTCACCTAACCTATCGGCCACCTTGGTACTCCACCTAACCTATCAGCTCCTTCGGCCCCCTTCAGTCACGTGATTTTAATTAAAAAAAGTTTATAGTTATGAGATTCGAACCTGGGTCGTCCGCGCCGTAGACATTGTCCTTAGCCTCTACACCATCGTAAGATATTGAAGTTAACTGCGAATGTTGAGTATTTACAGCGTTAGTTTTGTCGGGACCGAAATTGACTCATTCATTATACTTGACAGCATTTTTATTTTTGATTTCCATAGAATGTAATTGTCATTATCATATTGAAGATAGGAAAATATACTTAGATTTGGGAAATAATTAATATTTCATGTAAAGAGGTGCATGTGTGTGTAAGAGCGAGAGGCGCGTGTGACGTAATCGATGCACAAATTTACGTGGCTTTGCGTATATTGAGAGATTCATTATAATAATTTATCGTACAGAATTGTTTCATGTCCTGTTATCAGTAACCGCACAAAAATAAGTGCTCGATTCATCGATACAAAAGTATATGGAAAAAACAAAAGTTATAGAACACAGAGAGTCATCTATAAGTCATTAGCTGAACTATCTATTGGTTGAAGAAGGACACTGTAAACACTAGACTCATAAGACTGCATCTGTCAAATGTCAATACATGCCAGCATGTCAGGTTCGGCGTTACCAGTTGTACAATAAATCATTGTTTATGAGGCAATGTAGCGTTGCCGGTTTTGGAATTGATCGTGAACTACTCGACGAAAATTGGAAGCGCGAAAGTGATATATTAATAATAATGAATCAGATTTAAGAAAAAACATTACAGATTAATGAGGCTGTATCGTTTCAAAGTGTGATCCCTCAATGTTACAAGGTATCTCAAAATACATCATTGAAAACAAAAATGGCGTCGAAGTGTACAGGGTGCGTCAAAATACATCATTTAGGAAAAAACATAACAGTTCCACGAGGCTGTAAGTTTTCAACGTGCGATCCCTCAATGTGTACAAGGTATCTCAAAATACATCATTGAAAAACAAATATGACGTCGAAGTGTACAGGGTGCGTCAAAATATATCATTTAAGGAAAAAAACATGTCGATTTGAAATATGATATTAATGTGTATACAGGGCGTTTCAAAATACATCATTTAAGAAAAAAACATGTCGATTCAACAGAAGTCTAGCGTTCCAACATGTCGGAAGTCTCGTATCTTTGTTAACCAAGTTAGCATCATCAGGAGAAAGAGGAGATCCAAAAGTGTCGAGAGGTTGAGCTTAGTGGACTCAACGTGAGGGCGCGAATGGGGGGAGCGAAGTATTCGACAATGACATTTCAAAATACGTGGTTATCCGTGCGTTTTCGATCGTTTTTCGTGCGTTTACGATCGTTTTTCGTGCGTTTACGATCGTTTTTCGTGCGTTTACGATCGTTTTTCATGCGTTTTCGATCGTTTTTCGTGCGTTTTCGACCGTTTTCCGTGCGTTCATTCGTTATCGTTTCATCGTTATTGTCGTAACGGTTTTTCGTGTTTCAATATGACAGTCATTTATCATTTAACGCGTTTCGCTAACCAAGTTAGCATCATTAGGAAATGACTAAAGTCCATGCTTTGTCATATGAAGATTCATTTTGCGAATTTTCAGACTCTTGAACGGAACCTTGTGGAACACCCAACATAACTTCTGTTGTTACAGAGTAGTGTAGGTCAGCCAATCAGAATGGAGACATCAAATATTGCTCGATTGATTGTGCTAGATGAAATTGAACTGGAGAATGAGGGTCAAATCATAATAATAATAGTGATAAAACATTAAAAGCTTGAAAGTGACGTAGTCAGCGTGGGAGGTGGTGGCGTGTGTGATAATGAATGAGTTATTACAAAAAATAATAGCGCAACTGTCAGAAGGGCACTGAGTTGTATATTCACTAATAATGATCGGATCGTCGCACACAGCACGTCAAATGAAAGGATAAGAAATGGATGAAGAATTGCAAATTCAACAAACTTGTAATTAAAAAATGTTGGGTTATGAACAACTATAAGTTTATTCCAATTGCAGAAGCTTGATTCAAAACGCAGAATTTATTGACAAAGAAAATGAAAAAATCATTGGATACTGAAACATATGATATATTTGGATTCCTTAGGGTGAGAAGATTTCGAATCCATCAAAAAACGATCACTTCCGGTTTCCACTTCCGGTCCTCCGATTTCGATGACTTCAACATCAATGGATTCGTTTGGATGTCATGAAACATAATTAATCATTTGTCGAAGCCAAAAGGGCCTTATAACCTATTTTCATTATACTAGCAGCAACAGACCGATGTGGGTACTCATTTCAAATGATTTCATTTGTAGATTATGAAAAGTATAATATCGAGCATCTAATGTGAAATAGCATAGAAAGAATTGCACATTTAAAGAAAATCATTGAACATATTTGAAATTAAAAGTTGTTGGGTTATGAACAACTACGAGTGTAATGTAATTGCAAAAGTTTGATTCAAAACACATAATTTGTTGACAAAAAAATGAAATAATCATCGTATACTGAAACATATGGTATTTTTGGATTCCTTAGGGTGAGAAGGTTTCGAATCCGTCAAAAACAGGTTACTTCCGGTTTTCACTTCCGGTCGTCCGATTCCGATGATTTTGACATCAATGGATTCGTTTAGATGTCAAAAAACATAGTTAATCATTTTACGAAGCCAAAAAGACCTCATAAGCTATTTTCGCTATACTAGTCGCAACAGGTCGATGTGGGTACTCATTTCAAATGATTTAATGTGTAGACAATGAAAAATATAATATCGAGCGCCTAATGTGAAACAGCATAGGAAGAATTGCAAAGAGAATCATTGAAAAAACTTCGGATCGCCACGTACATCATGTCAAATGAAAGAAGAAAAATTGCAGAATTCATCAACAACGAAAAAACAAATATGGTGCAACATGTCAGAAGGGCACTAACCCACATCTTCATTAATGATAACTGAATCTCAACGTGCAGCAAATCAAATGAAAGGAAAACGAATGCAGAATTCATCAACAGAAAAAAAACCGAGACGATGCCAAGAGGGCACAAAGTTGTATCTTCACTAATAATAGTCGCATCATCACATGTAGTACTTCAAATAAAATGGGAAAAAAAGCAGAATTCATGTGTTTGTTGCGCTATTCAAATCCAAGGTGACATGGATCAATGTCAACGCTGAATATGCATCTAACAAAGACTCTTTGATTTTCTTTTGTTTCATTTCAGAATATGTCATCACTAATTTTTATATTCAAACCCAAAGTGACATTGATCACTGTCAATGTCGAATCTACATCCGGAGATACGCAGTTCTCAAAGCGACGAAACAAAGGCTCTTTGTTTCATTTTAAAATATGTCATCACTCATTTTACTATAAATACGTCATGCATGGCGAAATGAGTTAGTTGCATCCGTTGAAAGTGATACCAGTGACAAGTGCACCGATTCTATTTGAAAGTAAGTGTTTTAGGTTTGACTTTTTCCTCAGATGAATTTATTCAAATGTAATTTAATTGAAAATTGGTGAGAATTGTTGAATCATTTGATTTCCAAAATTTTTCTCGATATATATATGTTGGATGATTTCAGTCGAATGTTTTACATGTTGTGGTTTGTTTGAGATAGTATTCGCATATATTGTGAATCAAAACATAAAGCTTTCATTTTTTATTTTTCACAGATGGATTTACAAAAGTTGAATGCAAGTTCGATCGTGAAGAGAAAGCCAAGTATCAAAGTAGCAGATTTGCCTGTGGAGATGCCGCAGAGGATATTCACTGCCAAAATCGTGAAAGGAAAATTTGGTGAGGCGGTCTTGTTGAATTTGGGAGATAAAGTATCATTTCTACCCCACCGAGTGACGGAGGCGTATCGTCCTCACTTAGAAGAATTTTCATCAGGAAAATACGCTATTGTGTTCAAAGGGTTAATGGACATTGGGAAACCGAATCTTGTCGTTTCATTTGAGATTGTACAAAATTAAGGTTAGTACTGTTTCCAATTTACGTGCAGAATATGTGTTTTAAATTCTTTATTTTGGATGACACTTGATTTTTTATTTTCATTATAAGTATAGCAATTACTTCATGAAAGACATTACCCTCTCTGTTGCCAAAAAATTTTTTTTAGTGTATGTTTTTATTGAAAAATCGAATTTATTTCAGTGTATGTTTTTATTGAAAAATCGAATTTATTTCAGGATAATACATCAACGTGTGCAGTATCAGTCAGAGTCATCTCAACAACAACATTCGAAACCGTCATAGCAACCTTTCCAGAACGAGTTTGAAATTTCAGCAGTTTCCATTTTTGTCAGTCTATAGTTGCACATTATGAGGCTAGAATTTGTCGATATCCAGTGATTTGTTGGACAAACTGCACCTATTCAATATATATACAACCGTAGTGAATTTGGAAGACTTTGAAGATTCATCGTGGTGTGTTTCAAAATTCAAGAAAAAACACGCCGTTCTGTATGGGTCATTCCAAAGGAAATTTGTTCAGCTGCAGTCTCAATAACGTTGATATTTTATATAAATGGCTTTATAATATACTACCAAAATAAATAAAATACATATCACACTCATCTTTTTTTGAAAATGAAAACTTATCTTATACAGGGAAAGTTGTCAAAAATATGCAATAACAAAAAATTATATACCAGATTTTATAGAGATGAAGAAACATCATATTGAAAGATACTAGGTTGACAAAAACAGGACATTTTAGAAATAAAGAAAATAAGTTTGTCTGTCATTTTAAATTCTGATTCGTTGGGTCGATATAACAAAAAGTGGCATTTTATATCTTAAATTTTATTCAGGACATTATCATAGATGATTGACATTTGACATTAAATTTCAAGTGTGATATTTGGAAATTCATTTCGTATTGTAGTTTTTTCGAAATTCCCATTCAAAATAGCATCCTTTGATATAGATACCGGACGAGTCTATTATGTGTAGATAACCTGAGTTTCAATTGTTCGGAGTTCTGAGTTCTTGTACATATAAACATAACAAAGTAACGATACAGACAAATATGAAAAATCGTCATAAAATAATTCAAATCCATTCAAGTGAATTCATGAATTGAAAGATATTTTAACCTCAACTTCGATATTCTGAAACAAAAACACACAGTATTCACAATTCCATCTTTCGTTATTCCAAGTTCATAGTCATCAAAATTGATACGATTATAATATATATAGGAATATAAAACTATCTTCAAATACAGTTGCATGAATGCACATCAAGCATTTTTGTCGTAGTAAGGTGACCGGGGCAAAGTTACAACTTCAGCATAATATGAATGTTTATAAATATTAGGGAAGATCAAGATCATCAACAGGTATTAAGAAATCCATTCAGTGTCCAAAGCTTTCGGAATACAATGCAAATAATTTTCTTTATGACTATTCGTTCGATATTTAAATATTATTACCTCAAAATATATCGAAATCATAACACGTTTGCGATTCATTTTTTCAGTTACATTTGAAAAGTGAGTTTCAGTTTGCAGAAATAATAGCCCACACATGTTGGAAATTTTGCCATAGTGTGGTGAAAATCGTATTGAAAATTCTACGAAATATAAGCGCATACATACAGAGTGAATCAATATTTGAAATACGTCGTTTGGAACCCCCCATAACCCTTCTCTATCGAATTTTGGCAGAAATAATGCTGAGTCGTATTGTAGAGTTAACGTTCGAAATTGGGGAAAGTGAAGTATTCAACAGTTTTGCGTGCGACGGTTTTGCGTGCGTTTTCGAACAGTTTACGTGCCTTTATTCGTTATCGTTTCGTCGTTATTGTCGTTTTTTTTTCCTATTTCAATATGACAGTCATTTAACACTTAACGCGTTTCGCTTACCAAGTAAGCATCATCAGGAGATGACTAAAGTCCACGCTTTGTCGTATGAAGGTTCGTTTTACGAATTTTCAGACTCCTGAACCGAACCTTGAGGAACAATCAGCCTAACTTCTGGTACAGAGTGGTGTCGTAAGCCAATCAGACTGGAGAAATCAAATATCAGTAGAATGATGGTTTTAGATGAAATTGAACTGAGGAATGTGGGTCGAATAATAATAATAATAGTGATAAAACATTAAAACTCAACTTGTGTTACAGAGTGGTGTCGGTCAGCCAATCAGAATGGAGGAATCAAATATCGGTCTAATAATTGTGTTAGATGATATTGAACTGGGGAATGTGGGTCGAAAAATAATAATAATAATGATAAAATGTTAAAACTTTGAAAGTGACGTAGTCAGCGTAGGAGGTGGTGGCGTGGTAGAAAATGTGTGAGGATTTGTGGAAATGAATGAGTTATTAGAAAAAAAAAATGGAGAAACTGTCAGAAGGGCACTAAGTTGTATATTCGCTGATAATAATCGAATCTTCGCTTACAGCACGTCAAATGAAAGGACAAAAAGTCCAGAATTCATTGACGAGAGAATACAAAGATGGCGCAACATGTCAGAAAGGAACGAAGCCACATCTCCGTTAATGACAATTGAATCTCAACGTGCCGTACATTGACTGAAGAAGAAAAAAAATGCAGAATTCATCGACAGAGAAAAAAAAAAACAAAGACAACGTAACATGTCAGAAGGGCAATGAGCCGTATTTTCGTTAATAATGATTTGTTCTCAACGTACAGCACATCAAATGAAATGGAAACGAATGCAGAATTCATCGACAGAGAAAAAACAAAGATGGCGCAACATGTCAGAAGTGCACTAACCTGCTTCTTCGTTAATAAAAGTTGCCTCGTCACGTGCAGCGTATCAAAGAAAAAACAAAAGAGGCAACCAAAAGGGCACTGAACCATATTTTCGTCAATAATAGTCGGATCGTCGCATTTGACATGATTCATTCACTCAAATGAAGATACCAAAGGAGATCTCACGGTGACTATAAGTTCTGGTATGCTTTGTTAGGTATCGAATGATGCGTGCAATTTCGTTAATTCCAGCGACATGATTATTCCAAGACATATTGGTGTCCATTTGAACCTCAAAAAACTTATCGAAGCAGAAGGTGGAACCCCAAAAAATAGGAGATATAGTACACCAAGTCAGTGAAGAGCGGGATTTTTCTGCCGAAAAATGTTTGAATTTCTTCAAATTTTCCAAATATCTGTAACAGAAAGACAAAACTCAGCTGCGGAACGCTTCTATCTACTAAAGTTAAGTATGTGTCGGTAGTGTGTAACGAAGGTTTCCATTAAATTCACTGGTTGCGCCCTCTGGAGGATGTTTGTTGCGATACACCATAGATGACACTATTTATTGTTTATCATTTCTAATCCGTTGAATACAAGGGGTTTGGAAATAGAAAAAAACAACGTTTTAACGCTTTGTAGACGTGTTTGATGCTCTATGACCAACACCCGTTATCCATATTTTCATTATTATCCCGATTGTATGACCACCAAACATTCAATATTATCGGGATTGAAGGGAGCTGATAGGTTAGGTGGAGTACCAAGGTGGCCGATAGGTTAGGTGGAGTACCAAGGAGGCACGCTGGATGGAACGAGTATCGTAGCGATTTAAGCGTGGAACTCCGCCCCTCGGCCCCCTTGGTACTCCACCTAACCTATCGGCCACCTTGGTACTCCACCTAACCTATCAGCTCCCTTCAATCCCGATAATATTGAATGTTTGGTGGTCATACAATCGGGATAATAATGAAAATATGGATAACGGGTGTTGGTCATAGAGCATCAAACACGTCTACAAAGCGTTAAAACGTTGTTTTTTTCTATTTCCAAACCCCTTGTATTCAACGGATTAGAAATGATAAACAATAAATAGTGTCATCTATGGTGTATCGCAACAAACATCCTCCAGAGGGCGCAACCAGTGAATTTAATGGAAACCTTCGTTACACACTACCGACACATACTTAACTTTAGTAGATAGAAGCGTTCCGCAGCTGAGTTTTGTCTTTCTGTTACAGATATTTGGAAAATTTGAAGAAATTCAAACATTTTTCGGCAGAAAAATCCCGCTCTTCACTGACTTGGTGTACTATATCTCCTATTTTTTGGGGTTCCACCTTCTGCTTCGATAAGTTTTTTGAGGTTCAAATGGACACCAATATGTCTTGGAATAATCATGTCGCTGGAATTAACGAAATTGCACGCATCATTCGATACCTAACAAAGCATACCAGAACTTATAGTCACCGTGAGATCTCCTTTGGTATCTTCATTTGAGTGAATGAATCATGTCAAATGCGACGATCCGACTATTATTGACGAAAATATGGTTCAGTGCCCTTTTGGTTGCCTCTTTTGTTTTTTCTTTGATACGCTGCACGTGACGAGGCAACTTTTATTAACGAAGAAGCAGGTTAGTGCACTTCTGACATGTTGCGCCATCTTTGTTTTTTCTCTGTCGATGAATTCTGCATTCGTTTCCATTTCATTTGATGTGCTGTACGTTGAGAACAAATCATTATTAACGAAAATACGGCTCATTGCCCTTCTGACATGTTACGTTGTCTTTGTTTTTTTTTTTCTCTGTCGATGAATTCTGCATTTTTTTTCTTCTTCAGTCAATGTACGGCACGTTGAGATTCAATTGTCATTAACGGAGATGTGGCTTCGTTCCTTTCTGACATGTTGCGCCATCTTTGTATTCTCTCGTCAATGAATTCTGGACTTTTTGTCCTTTCATTTGACGTGCTGTAAGCGAAGATTCGATTATTATCAGCGAATATACAACTTAGTGCCCTTCTGACAGTTTCTCCATTTTTTTTTTCTAATAACTCATTCATTTCCACAAATCCTCACACATTTTCTACCACGCCACCACCTCCTACGCTGACTACGTCACTTTCAAAGTTTTAACATTTTATCATTATTATTATTATTTTTCGACCCACATTCCCCAGTTCAATATCATCTAACACAATTATTAGACCGATATTTGATTCCTCCATTCTGATTGGCTGACCGACACCACTCTGTAACACAAGTTGAGTTTTAATGTTTTATCACTATTATTATTATTATTCGACCCACATTCCTCAGTTCAATTTCATCTAAAACCATCATTCTACTGATATTTGATTTCTCCAGTCTGATTGGCTTACGACACCACTCTGTACCAGAAGTTAGGCTGATTGTTCCTCAAGGTTCGGTTCAGGAGTCTGAAAATTCGTAAAACGAACCTTCATACGACAAAGCGTGGACTTTAGTCATCTCCTGATGATGCTTACTTGGTAAGCGAAACGCGTTAAGTGTTAAATGACTGTCATATTGAAATAGGAAAAAAAAACGACAATAACGACGAAACGATAACGAATAAAGGCACGTAAACTGTTCGAAAACGCACGCAAAACCGTCGCACGCAAAACTGTTGAATACTTCACTTTCCCCAATTTCGAACGTTAACTCTACAATACGACTCAGCATTATTTCTGCCAAAATTCGATAGAGAAGGGTTATGGGGGGTTC
Organism: Leptinotarsa decemlineata; assembly: GCF_025532065.1. Taxonomy (NCBI): domain Eukaryota; kingdom Metazoa; phylum Arthropoda; class Insecta; order Coleoptera; family Chrysomelidae; genus Leptinotarsa; species Leptinotarsa decemlineata. The sequence continues at coordinate 13,938,624 of NW_027412674.1, forward strand.
CAAACGACGTATTTCAAATATTGATTCACTCTGTATGTATGCGCTTATATTTCGTAGAATTTTCAATACGATTTTCACCACACTATGGCAAAATTTCCAACATGTGTGGGCTATTATTTCTGCAAACTGAAACTCACTTTTCAAATGTAACTGAAAAAATGAATCGCAAACGTGTTATGATTTCGATATATTTTGAGGTAATAATATTTAAATATCGAACGAATAGTCATAAAGAAAATTATTTGCATTGTATTCCGAAAGCTTTGGACACTGAATGGATTTCTTAATACCTGTTGATGATCTTGATCTTCCCTAATATTTATAAACATTCATATTATGCTGAAGTTGTAACTTTGCCCCGGTCACCTTACTACGACAAAAATGCTTGATGTGCATTCATGCAACTGTATTTGAAGATAGTTTTATATTCCTATATATATTATAATCGTATCAATTTTGATGACTATGAACTTGGAATAACGAAAGATGGAATTGTGAATACTGTGTGTTTTTGTTTCAGAATATCGAAGTTGAGGTTAAAATATCTTTCAATTCATGAATTCACTTGAATGGATTTGAATTATTTTATGACGATTTTTCATATTTGTCTGTATCGTTACTTTGTTATGTTTATATGTACAAGAACTCAGAACTCCGAACAATTGAAACTCAGGTTATCTACACATAATAGACTCGTCCGGTATCTATATCAAAGGATGCTATTTTGAATGGGAATTTCGAAAAAACTACAATACGAAATGAATTTCCAAATATCACACTTGAAATTTAATGTCAAATGTCAATCATCTATGATAATGTCCTGAATAAAATTTAAGATATAAAATGCCACTTTTTGTTATATCGACCCAACGAATCAGAATTTAAAATGACAGACAAACTTATTTTCTTTATTTCTAAAATGTCCTGTTTTTGTCAACCTAGTATCTTTCAATATGATGTTTCTTCATCTCTATAAAATCTGGTATATAATTTTTTGTTATTGCATATTTTTGACAACTTTCCCTGTATAAGATAAGTTTTCATTTTCAAAAAAAGATGAGTGTGATATGTATTTTATTTATTTTGGTAGTATATTATAAAGCCATTTATATAAAATATCAACGTTATTGAGACTGCAGCTGAACAAATTTCCTTTGGAATGACCCATACAGAACGGCGTGTTTTTTCTTGAATTTTGAAACACACCACGATGAATCTTCAAAGTCTTCCAAATTCACTACGGTTGTATATATATTGAATAGGTGCAGTTTGTCCAACAAATCACTGGATATCGACAAATTCTAGCCTCATAATGTGCAACTATAGACTGACAAAAATGGAAACTGCTGAAATTTCAAACTCGTTCTGGAAAGGTTGCTATGACGGTTTCGAATGTTGTTGTTGAGATGACTCTGACTGATACTGCACACGTTGATGTATTATCCTGAAATAAATTCGATTTTTCAATAAAAACATACACTGAAATAAATTCGATTTTTCAATAAAAACATACACTAAAAAAAATTTTTTGGCAACAGAGAGGGTAATGTCTTTCATGAAGTAATTGCTATACTTATAATGAAAATAAAAAATCAAGTGTCATCCAAAATAAAGAATTTAAAACACATATTCTGCACGTAAATTGGAAACAGTACTAACCTTAATTTTGTACAATCTCAAATGAAACGACAAGATTCGGTTTCCCAATGTCCATTAACCCTTTGAACACAATAGCGTATTTTCCTGATGAAAATTCTTCTAAGTGAGGACGATACGCCTCCGTCACTCGGTGGGGTAGAAATGATACTTTATCTCCCAAATTCAACAAGACCGCCTCACCAAATTTTCCTTTCACGATTTTGGCAGTGAATATCCTCTGCGGCATCTCCACAGGCAAATCTGCTACTTTGATACTTGGCTTTCTCTTCACGATCGAACTTGCATTCAACTTTTGTAAATCCATCTGTGAAAAATAAAAAATGAAAGCTTTATGTTTTGATTCACAATATATGCGAATACTATCTCAAACAAACCACAACATGTAAAACATTCGACTGAAATCATCCAACATATATATATCGAGAAAAATTTTGGAAATCAAATGATTCAACAATTCTCACCAATTTTCAATTAAATTACATTTGAATAAATTCATCTGAGGAAAAAGTCAAACCTAAAACACTTACTTTCAAATAGAATCGGTGCACTTGTCACTGGTATCACTTTCAACGGATGCAACTAACTCATTTCGCCATGCATGACGTATTTATAGTAAAATGAGTGATGACATATTTTAAAATGAAACAAAGAGCCTTTGTTTCGTCGCTTTGAGAACTGCGTATCTCCGGATGTAGATTCGACATTGACAGTGATCAATGTCACTTTGGGTTTGAATATAAAAATTAGTGATGACATATTCTGAAATGAAACAAAAGAAAATCAAAGAGTCTTTGTTAGATGCATATTCAGCGTTGACATTGATCCATGTCACCTTGGATTTGAATAGCGCAACAAACACATGAATTCTGCTTTTTTTCCCATTTTATTTGAAGTACTACATGTGATGATGCGACTATTATTAGTGAAGATACAACTTTGTGCCCTCTTGGCATCGTCTCGGTTTTTTTTCTGTTGATGAATTCTGCATTCGTTTTCCTTTCATTTGATTTGCTGCACGTTGAGATTCAGTTATCATTAATGAAGATGTGGGTTAGTGCCCTTCTGACATGTTGCACCATATTTGTTTTTTCGTTGTTGATGAATTCTGCAATTTTTCTTCTTTCATTTGACATGATGTACGTGGCGATCCGAAGTTTTTTCAATGATTCTCTTTGCAATTCTTCCTATGCTGTTTCACATTAGGCGCTCGATATTATATTTTTCATTGTCTACACATTAAATCATTTGAAATGAGTACCCACATCGACCTGTTGCGACTAGTATAGCGAAAATAGCTTATGAGGTCTTTTTGGCTTCGTAAAATGATTAACTATGTTTTTTGACATCTAAACGAATCCATTGATGTCAAAATCATCGGAATCGGACGACCGGAAGTGAAAACCGGAAGTAACCTGTTTTTGACGGATTCGAAACCTTCTCACCCTAAGGAATCCAAAAATACCATATGTTTCAGTATACGATGATTATTTCATTTTTTTGTCAACAAATTATGTGTTTTGAATCAAACTTTTGCAATTACATTACACTCGTAGTTGTTCATAACCCAACAACTTTTAATTTCAAATATGTTCAATGATTTTCTTTAAATGTGCAATTCTTTCTATGCTATTTCACATTAGATGCTCGATATTATACTTTTCATAATCTACAAATGAAATCATTTGAAATGAGTACCCACATCGGTCTGTTGCTGCTAGTATAATGAAAATAGGTTATAAGGCCCTTTTGGCTTCGACAAATGATTAATTATGTTTCATGACATCCAAACGAATCCATTGATGTTGAAGTCATCGAAATCGGAGGACCGGAAGTGGAAACCGGAAGTGATCGTTTTTTGATGGATTCGAAATCTTCTCACCCTAAGGAATCCAAATATATCATATGTTTCAGTATCCAATGATTTTTTCATTTTCTTTGTCAATAAATTCTGCGTTTTGAATCAAGCTTCTGCAATTGGAATAAACTTATAGTTGTTCATAACCCAACATTTTTTAATTACAAGTTTGTTGAATTTGCAATTCTTCATCCATTTCTTATCCTTTCATTTGACGTGCTGTGTGCGACGATCCGATCATTATTAGTGAATATACAACTCAGTGCCCTTCTGACAGTTGCGCTATTATTTTTTGTAATAACTCATTCATTATCACACACGCCACCACCTCCCACGCTGACTACGTCACTTTCAAGCTTTTAATGTTTTATCACTATTATTATTATGATTTGACCCTCATTCTCCAGTTCAATTTCATCTAGCACAATCAATCGAGCAATATTTGATGTCTCCATTCTGATTGGCTGACCTACACTACTCTGTAACAACAGAAGTTATGTTGGGTGTTCCACAAGGTTCCGTTCAAGAGTCTGAAAATTCGCAAAATGAATCTTCATATGACAAAGCATGGACTTTAGTCATTTCCTAATGATGCTAACTTGGTTAGCGAAACGCGTTAAATGATAAATGACTGTCATATTGAAACACGAAAAACCGTTACGACAATAACGATGAAACGATAACGAATGAACGCACGGAAAACGGTCGAAAACGCACGAAAAACGATCGAAAACGCATGAAAAACGATCGTAAACGCACGAAAAACGATCGTAAACGCACGAAAAACGATCGTAAACGCACGAAAAACGATCGAAAACGCACGGATAACCACGTATTTTGAAATGTCATTGTCGAATACTTCGCTCCCCCCATTCGCGCCCTCACGTTGAGTCCACTAAGCTCAACCTCTCGACACTTTTGGATCTCCTCTTTCTCCTGATGATGCTAACTTGGTTAACAAAGATACGAGACTTCCGACATGTTGGAACGCTAGACTTCTGTTGAATCGACATGTTTTTTTCTTAAATGATGTATTTTGAAACGCCCTGTATACACATTAATATCATATTTCAAATCGACATGTTTTTTTCCTTAAATGATATATTTTGACGCACCCTGTACACTTCGACGTCATATTTGTTTTTCAATGATGTATTTTGAGATACCTTGTACACATTGAGGGATCGCACGTTGAAAACTTACAGCCTCGTGGAACTGTTATGTTTTTTCCTAAATGATGTATTTTGACGCACCCTGTACACTTCGACGCCATTTTTGTTTTCAATGATGTATTTTGAGATACCTTGTAACATTGAGGGATCACACTTTGAAACGATACAGCCTCATTAATCTGTAATGTTTTTTCTTAAATCTGATTCATTATTATTAATATATCACTTTCGCGCTTCCAATTTTCGTCGAGTAGTTCACGATCAATTCCAAAACCGGCAACGCTACATTGCCTCATAAACAATGATTTATTGTACAACTGGTAACGCCGAACCTGACATGCTGGCATGTATTGACATTTGACAGATGCAGTCTTATGAGTCTAGTGTTTACAGTGTCCTTCTTCAACCAATAGATAGTTCAGCTAATGACTTATAGATGACTCTCTGTGTTCTATAACTTTTGTTTTTTCCATATACTTTTGTATCGATGAATCGAGCACTTATTTTTGTGCGGTTACTGATAACAGGACATGAAACAATTCTGTACGATAAATTATTATAATGAATCTCTCAATATACGCAAAGCCACGTAAATTTGTGCATCGATTACGTCACACGCGCCTCTCGCTCTTACACACACATGCACCTCTTTACATGAAATATTAATTATTTCCCAAATCTAAGTATATTTTCCTATCTTCAATATGATAATGACAATTACATTCTATGGAAATCAAAAATAAAAATGCTGTCAAGTATAATGAATGAGTCAATTTCGGTCCCGACAAAACTAACGCTGTAAATACTCAACATTCGCAGTTAACTTCAATATCTTACGATGGTGTAGAGGCTAAGGACAATGTCTACGGCGCGGACGACCCAGGTTCGAATCTCATAACTATAAACTTTTTTTAATTAAAATCACGTGACTGAAGGGGGCCGAAGGAGCTGATAGGTTAGGTGGAGTACCAAGGTGGCCGATAGGTTAGGTGAAGTACCAAGGGGGCCGAGGGGCGGAGTTCCACACTTAAATCGCTACTATACTCGTTCCATCCTGCGTCGATGACGTCACACGTTTCCCCCTCACAGACACCGTCCCGCACCCTCATTGACATTTGACAGTTGCACAGACACCGATCCGTATTGACAGACATCATAAAACCGGCAACTGCGCATACTGCGTCGCATGACAACACCCATATGTCTAGTGTTTACAGTGTCCTTCTTCAACCAATAGATAGTTCAGCTAGTGACTCATAGGTGGCGCCAGTGTGGTGTACTTGCGATGATGCATCTGGGTCACGTGACAATTTGGAGCGCTCTGATTGGACTCTGCCGTACGCGTGACCTTGAAAGGAACCAAAAATTGCAGAATGAACCTCCATAAGAAAATACATGGGGTTTTGATCTAGAACTCCTATAGCCTATTTACTATCCAGGATGATAGGCCGTAGTCGAATAGACATTACTCCTTCTCTGCAGACCTCATCAATGGTATATGCATTGACTGCGAGGACGATGGTTATATCTCGAAGTCTCAGTCACGACTCTGTGGCTCGTTCTCACAGTCAACACATATACCACTGATGATGTCTTTTGCATTAGCAGACGAAATGTTTAGTATTACCGGTTCTATTCGACCACCGTTCGGATTCTGTTCTCTCCAAATCATTTTTTTCATGAGTAATTTCATCGATGTTCAACAGAAAAATGATAACTTACCCTGTAGAATAACCATGAACTGAATATGACTTGAAATAGATTATATACAAACAATGTTTTCTTCAGCTGGAATGGTTTTCTATTTTCCATTAGAGCAGGACCCAATATCTGAAATTGGATGAAGCGACCATGAGTAATGAGTAAAACAGTCATAATCACCATTAAAATCAAACGTTCATACTACTTCAGAAACGTATTTGAAATTACATTACCGGGATAAATTGGTATCAGTGTTCTTGCATAAACTCTCATAATAAATTAACACGCAAACATTCATTAAATATACTGAAAAGAGCTATCCCACGAGGAACTTCAGTATCCTTCAACAACTATACTGTATTCTTTCTGTCTTTTGGGAGGTCTTCATGTTTTGGGCATTTTAAAATTTATTTCTTCATTTGACCTTCCTTCCTCTTCAACTTTTGCATGTTTGATATTCTGCTATAAACTGAATAAGTTGGGTAAGAAATCTCCAGCAGTCTCGCCTCGATGTTGAGATTGATAACCCTAACACTGTACAGGTAGATAATTATGTAAATTGTTCAGCTGTAAATTGACTTCTCCTATCGTTATTGTTACTACTGAATCATACATTGTGTTAATGGTGGCATGGCGGACCTTTGAAAATTCAGACTAGTAATCTTTGGAAATTGACGAATAAAAAAATGTTTTTGACAAAATGAAAATTCACCTTTTTCTTTACAGAGTAGTGTGTAAATATTCGTTTCAGTTTTTGATAAATTTCCTTTTTCTCCTTGCCTTGAATATTCTCTTTGAATGTTGTAATACACAGCATGAAAAACCAAATTAGTTATAGTTCGTTATAATTGATTATATGTTGTTTTTGATAATTAATTTTTTTCCGCAAAAAGGTAATTGCTCGTTATATGAACATCTGGGTCGGTGAATAAATGCACAGAAACGTCTTACCTTCACTATATAGATATATAAAAGGGAGATTGCTAATGTTAGAAGTGGTTTCGACATCAAGGGCCAATCTGCCAATCGTGGATCTGAAATTAGAAAAAAAAATTACATGATATTTTCATCAATCCAGTAATCAAGTCTGGATTGATATCAGTTCATTTCCAATAAGTAATTTTCAACAACTAGTCTCAGATTTTTTAAATCAACTGAAGTATATCAGAATTATCTCTACTTCAGTTGAGTGATCAATTCTATCTCAGAAGTAAATATATGCTCACGTCAAGCAAGTAAAATTGTATACCACAACAGCATCGCTGTGATATTTAGATACTACATTTCTATGGAATATGTGGACCCTCATTGTCACTTTGTAATATGCATTTCTCTCATCTCACCATCACACATCAAAAAAGGTATGACAAAAATTGATTATAATCTGTTTCAATGCCTATTTGAGAGAAACGGTATGTTAATGAGAATATCTTTACGTTATCAAATATTCAGCATATAATTTCATTTTTATATTTTGGAGAAATTTCCACATTATATTTAAACTGCTTCAAACATTTTTGTGGAATGAATGAATGAATAAATCTGACTATCTATCTATCCACCTAATACATAAGTTTTCAATTATTTGGTATAATTCAATTTACAATACTTTATCCATTGATAGTATACAACTGCTATATATATGGTAACCATCAATTAAATTATTTTCTGAAAGTATTTTCATTTTTGAACCATTCATGGATCACAAGTTTCACTCTTATATTGACCTTTAATTTATTTTTCATCTTCATTACTGTTGAAGCTTATTCCAGAAATTCAATATATGTATACATACGATATGTATTCTACGAAACGCCGTTTCCAATAGAGCCAAACTATTATCTATCAATGAGACTCAAGAATTTTCTGACTTACCCAAATTTTTGGTGAGGAAGCTACTGAAGTCATACATCGAACTGACTATGAGATTCATTTTCACAACCTGAAAATATAAAAGTCTCAATTAGGTTCACATTTGGCTACTTTATAAACAGAAAACCTTTCTTGATCTTCACTTCGAGAAACTTCCAAAGAACCAACCCACAGCGAATATTTCAAATATTCTGCACAACAATGGTGTAAATATTGCTTTCAAAACCAACGATAACTTAGGCATGCATATTGAGAATAACAAAGATAAAAATTCAGGTTCAGAAAAAACGAGAGTGGATAAATTATCATGTGGGTAATGTCCGATATTTTATATCGGTCAAACTGGAAGAATGTTCATAGCCCACATAAAGGAACACAGAAATAGTTTCCTGAATAAAAAAAAAATCTTCACATATGTCAATCTTTTAATCACAGAGGGACATTAGTTCAATCATGAGTTCTAGCCCCTTCATTTCCAGAAAAAATGTTTAAAATTTCAAGGTAGAAAATAGGCAATAGAAAATAGGCAAACAAGAAGGTGATATGTTAGAGTATAAAAAAATTGTAATTCAGAAGTAATTTATTTTTAACGCTTGAGAAAACTATTATATAGCAAAACACGTGTCGCGGTTTTTGTAAAACCCTTTATAGTGAAAATCATACAATAAACTGTATTAATGAGAGTTCTCCATTTATGAGAAACCAAGAATGTATCTCTCCAAAGAACTCAGCTGTTAAGGCATGAATCAGATTTTACTAATTGAAGTATATTAAAATAAAAGTGACCTTATACGAATCGATCATCAATATGATACCTACAAGGCATGAAATGAGCGATAATTCGCCCATCTTGGGTCGAAACTATAAAAGGAACTTTCCATTAATACCTAAACTACCAAATTCAAATATCTTCAAAAAAATATATAGGAAATTGACTCTTTTCATCTTTCACCGACTACTTGTCGAATATCTTAAATTCTAGCTTCTTGAATCGAATTATATCCCAATAACAGCATTTGAATTTTTAGCGCTTACACCTAATAGTGTATTTTTTGTGTATTTTTTCTATTTTTTAAATTATTTTTAATTTTTCAATATTTCATGTGATATCTGTATTTGTATATATAGCTTTGCCTTGTTCTTCGTTTATTTTACTCTTACTTCACATAAGATAATTTTTATATAAATATTCATGGATACTTACTCATATATCTTTTTAAAAACTACTTCATCGTAAATATCCAAATAAATGTATTAGAAACCTCTCCACGCACGAGTTATCTTTTTGTGTTGTGGTTTTCTTCATTTGTTTATCAAAATTGATAAATATTCTGATATCATATAATACTATTATTTTATGGAAAATGAATATTATTATTATTATAGAGGTAAGTTATAGATAGATAGCTTAATAAACCATATAACTAACTGTATAAAAAAAGGAGCCACTCAATATCAAAACAGGATAATTTTTTGATGAGAAGAAAGGGAAATATGATGAACTGAACAATTCCTATCACAACTAAGATTAGAAATAGGAAGCGATATCAAAGTTCTACAAAGATCTAGATTGTATGTTTCCTAAGTTACTGATAAAAATAAAGTGCTTCCTATGTAGAATTTTATCTCCAAAGATAACAAAACACACATTAATAATATTCAAACAGATCAAAATTTTCGCGTCGAGCTATCAAAATTGGGTTGGTTATCCTGATAAATTGAGTTTCAGGGATACCGTTACAGGTAATGCCAAAGATATGTGTTCTAATCATTTTCAATCTGTTTGCGAAGACATAATTTCTTGGCACATTTCAACAACAACATTTAATGAATTCCAACTGACTCCAGAAACAGTACCTACTAGAAACAATTAACTAATTAGACGTCAATGGAGACGCACGAATTGTCGGCTATCCGTTGTATCTCATTAAAAACTTTTAAATCAGTTCAAGCCACTCACTCTGTAATATTTTCAATGAATCTATACAGTCTGGTATCTCGCCACAGGTTTGGAAAACGGTTCTTCTTGTCACAATATATGAAAACTCCGGCAGAAGAAATCTAGTCAATAACTACCGAGGTAGAAGTAAACTACCAATTTTCAGTAGAGTATTTGAAAGTATAGTTCACGATACACTGTTTTATTGTTCAAAATCCTCAATCTATCACTATCAACAGAGTATTATCGCTAAAATTGCCAGTGAAGCGAATTTATTCATATATTCAAAATATAATATGTTTCGAGTCCACAGGGCAACCACGAATAAGTTTAATCACTGTCGATCTCAGCAAGGCTTTTGACGGGTTTGATAAATAAATACTTATCAAAACTGACCACTGCTCAGATGCCTCGCAACTGGAGCTGGGAGTGCCACAGGGTAGTGTTTTGGCCCCAATACTATTTTCTTCATTCATTGCTGACATAGTGGAATTTTCACCTGAGTATAACATCACGCTGAATGCTGATGACTCATCTTTTCTTGTCTCTCAGGAACGCAGTGGAATTAATGAACAAGCGTGTAACCATCTTCTTAGTAAACTAGGATTATGGTTTTCAGCTAATCAACTACATTTCAATATAGAAAAAACTGAGTATTTAATCTTTCGCACCAGACAAAGAATAATATACAATCCACTCTCAATCAAACTGAATGATTTGAATATTATCAGAAAATCAACAACAAAATTCTTGGGAATAACCCTACAGGACGATCTCAGCTAGAATGAGCATATTACAGCAACTATAAATAGATTAAATACAAAAATATATCAAATTCGATGTATGCGGAATGTGGTTGATATCGGCAGTCTGTGAAATTTCTACTTTGCTGAAATCCAGTCTTTTCTACTTTATGGCATTTCACTATGGTAAACTCTCCGGCTACACAGCATCTATTTCTTATTCACAAAAAAGCAGTAAGATCTTAAAAAAATGTATCACCCAGGAATTCCAGCAAACCATTGTTTGCCGAATTGAATATTCTTCCTCTGGCCTGTCTTTATATTATGGAAGTTGCCTGCTGCATTTATAAAATAAAAAACACTCTTCCCAGGCATTCGGACATGCATATCTACCAAACCAGAAACAATCAGCTAATCTATCCAAATCATAGCAATCTCGAAGTAGCATCAAATGGACCTCTCCCAACAGGTGTAAGAATTTACAATAAATTATCCACTGGCATTAAAATTCAGCCTACACACTTCAAATTTCTAAACTCCATAAAACGCTTTCTGCAATAAAATTTATTTTATAACATTGATGAATTTTCAATGTAACTTTTTAAGCAAATAATTTATACTGCTGTTCTTTTTTGTTGGTTTGTAGTTACATACGTAGTCTTTACTATATTTATATACACGTAAAAAGACATTATATCCTGACATCTTCTATACCCTAATGAGTCCTTTGAATGAATAAACTGATTTAATTTGATTTGATCTTCTCAGGCGGTTATCCTCTCATATACATGGTGTCTCTGGACTTCCTCTTTTCCTCTCGGGAATGTATAGATGGGGTCAAAATATCACCAGTACTTCATATAACTTTTTTTCCTAAAATCCTTCGTTACCGAGTAACGGGCCCTTGAAGTTACAAAATGAAAAATGTTTTTCTTTGATAACTTTTCAAGTGAATATTCAAAATCATCCAAATTTTGGTAATTGACTAAACAAATGAATTCCGTCGATGAGCTTTCATGCAGGAGTCAGTTGTTTTGCTACAAAGTCAGGAACGGACTACCCCCGATGGTCCACACCCCAAAACTTTGAAATGACAGATATTTTTCAATATTTTTCAACAAAATAAGGTTACTTGGACAATTTTATGAATAAAAGTACTCGTGTGGAAAGTCGATCGGAGCAACGAGTCTTGATAAAAATGTAGTTCTACTCGACGACATCAAACCCGCTCGTCCACCATTATTTGAAATGAATAATTATCAAAGCAGAAATAATAATGATAACGTTAATTCAACAACATTTATCCTGAGATGTGTACCATTATCCGAAAATATTAGTTTTTAAGGAAAATGGAAATGATAGGTAAAATGTTCATAACGAATTTTTATAATGCAAACACGTTTAACTAACGAAACTCAAGAGCCTCAAGAGCAAACAGAAATGAAAAATCCGCTACAGAAACTGCTCGATATGACCACCTTCTCTCTCTATACATTTTCTTAGTCTGCGAAGACACCCTCTCTGTACTTGAAATAGCATTCCAGGGTCGTTTCGTATGGCTTCACAATGTAATGTTATTCTATTCAACAATGCATCGCTTGTGTGAATAGGTGTAGCGTAAACAAGGCTTTTTAGATGCCCCCACAGAAAGAAATCCAATGGATTCAAATCCGGAGAATATGGCCCACCTCTACCAATCCATCTATTGTGGAAAATATGGTTCAGATGGTCACGCACAATCAAACTAAAATGAGGAGGAGCGCCATCATGCATAAACCACATATCTCTTCGGGTTTGCAATGGAACATGTTCCAAAAGTCCATTCAAATCGTTCTGAATGAACTCCAAATAAGATGGCTTCCTATGATACCAGCCCAAACATTCACGTTGAATTTCCGTTGGTGTTTGGTTTGCAATATCCCATGGGGATTTTCTTCGGCCCATATATGGAGATTATGAGAGTTGATAACTCCATCTCTACTGAAACCTGCTTCATCAGTGAATAAAACTCGATTAATAAAAGTCATATCCTCTCTTTGCCTATCCATGAACCAATTGGCATATTCCAGTCGTGCTGGAAAATGTTGAGGTGTCATGGCATGTACCTTCTGGATGTGAAATGGGTGGAGCAGTTGTTCCCTAATTATTCTATGAATAGTGGACTTGGATGTATGGAACTGTTCTGATAGATTTCTGATGCTCATTGAAGGATCATCAGCGACGGCTTCCAAAATATTTTCCTCCAATACAACGGTACGTACAGTCCTAGGAGCGCCCTCACCACCTCGTTTTGGCAAAACTGTACCTACAATAATATCGAAATAAAACAACGTGCTCAAATTAATTATCAATTATTACATACCTGTCTCCCTCAAGCTGCGATCGACACGCTCGAATTTTTCTCTTGACGGTGCCGTTCGATTGGGAAAATGCTCGGAATACAGACGACGAGCTTCTGCAGCATTACAAAATGCTCGTCCATAAAATACATGCATATCTGCATATTCATTGAATGTAAACTGTTCGGCCATATCAAAAAAATTCAAAATATCCTATAGAATATTGACAATACAATGATAGTCATATGACAACGCACCACTCAACAAAACAAAATCGCATTCCAGTTTCTCATTTTTTATCAAAACTTTCTAAAAGGTTTTTTGTCAACATCTGTGAAAGAAATGGAACATAATTATTCCCTGGATATTTTTCACCTGATCATGTGCAGCCGTTTTTGTAGTTCATTCGTTTGCTTTTTATTAGTATAGTAAATATTTTTCCGATGTGCGTTTTTTCAGCTAAATTTAGATTCGTGTTAAAGAATTTCTCCCATAAAATTATAATTATCAGTGAAACTCCTCAACAGTTTAGCTGTGAAGAAGAATTTGAAACATTCGAATGTTGAGTTTCATGAGATTCAGATAACTGATCAACACGAAACGTGATTATTCCACACGTATTATGTACATACAAAATATGGAATGAATTCGATATTTCATAGTAGAGTAGCTTGTTAGTTTAAAAACACCACGAATCTACAGAACTTGATATTTCTTTTGAAAAAATATCTGCTATCACAATTGTGACTTAAACTTCCATATAGGTACTGTACTTTTTGTTACGACTTCATTTTAGCATACTTTGTATTATTCCTGTTATAAATGTTGTTGAATTAACGTTATCATTATTATTTCTGCTTTGATAATTATTCATTTCAAATAATGGTGGACGAGCGGGTTTGATGTCGTCGAGTGAAACTACATTTTTATCAAGACTCGTTGCTCCGATCGACTTTCCACACGAGTACTTTTATTCATAAAATTGTCCAAGTAACCTTATTTTGTTGAAAAATATTGAAAAATATCTGTCATTTCAAAGTTTAGGGGTGTGGACCATCGGGGGTAGTCCGTTCCTGACTTTGTAGCAAAACAACTGACTCCTGCATGAAAGCTCATCGAAGGAATTCATTTGTTTAGTCAATTACCAAAATTTGGATGATTTTGAATATTCACTTGAAAAGTTATCAAAGAAAAACATTTTTCATTTTGTAACTTCGAGGGTCCGTTACTTGGTAACGAAGGATTTAAGGAAAAAAAGTTATATGAAGTACTGGTGATATTTTGACCCCATCTATACATTTCTGAGAGGAAAAGAGGAAGTCCAGGGACACCCTGTATTATATCGTAGTCAACTTTTAGCATCAATGGATTCGAGTGGACGCACTTCATATACGAGGTCTATTCAAAAAATAAAGTGAATGTTTAAATTTCGCGTGCTACGTACATTCGATTATCGATTTTTCCATTTTTTATGTTTGAAACCCCCCCGAACATATATTCACAGTTTCAGCTGTTTAGCTCGCTTAGTTTCTTGGTAAGAGGCATAAATGTTAGAAATGGTTTGCATGTTGGGCGATTTTCTGCTATCAAAAAAAGTAAACTAAAGAATTTGCGTCAAAATTTGTGCAAAAAAATAAGAATTGAGTTCTCAATGACACTTCAAATGTTGACAGTGGCATACGGTGATTGTACTCTGAGTCAGAAAAATGTTTACAAGCTCTGCACAGAAGAGAAGATGTAAATAACGCCGCTCGTCCTGAATATCAACAGAAATGATCTTGAGAAAGTAAAGAAAATTATCACGGAGAATCGTCGAATCACTATTAGAGAAGTTGCTGAGAATATCGGCATCATGCCATGCAATTTTTTCGAAAATGTTGAGCATGAAGCGTGTGGCAGCGAAGTGCGTCCCAAAATTGCTGAATTTTGACCAAAAAAAGCGTTCCGTGAGCATCGCTCAGGAATTGTTGAATATCGTCAACAGTCCACAGCGTTCCAAATTTGCTTGGAGGAGTCTTAATGAGTGACGAATCATGAGTATATCCAATCGTCCCAATGAAAGACCCCAAGAGAGCTGAGACCAAAACAAGCAAACTCACTATTTTATTCGATTACAGGGTGTAGGTGTAGGGTGTAGTGAACACAGGGTTGCCACAGCTACCCCGAACGGGGTATTTCTACCCCTCTCCGGATTAATTTCCCCCGCTTGCTCCCCTCAAGCAAATCTACCCCGCTACAAAAAAGTTATGAAAGTGTGAATAATCCTCGACGAAAAAATTTGAAATTTCATATCAAATCTACCTCGACATACAAAATAAGGATTTAAGGAACGGGCAGGTATTTCACATTCAAGTGCACTTTTCTGGATCTCTAGTACTTCCTGGCAGTGCAGTGCAATTGGATTGACATTGACATATATGCTTTCACCTTTCACTTATGTCATGATTGTCAATGTCAATAATGTCACGTTGTCACGTAATGTTGTCACGTAATGTTGTCACGTAATGAACATTCACCTTATTTTTTGAACAATCTATTCAGATTTGTGGTCACGATTCAAAATTATTGTTTTTTGAAAGTTGAATTAGATTTTGTAGTTATCTTTTGATCTCTCAAGAAAAATCAAACCAAAAACTCGATTCATATTCCATCAAAGACCTTCAACCTCTGTTTATTGCTATCGAAAGCACACAAAATGCTATTGTTATTTGATTTGCAAATATTAATTGTAGGTCACGTAGGTCAATGGTTCAAATAGATATGGTTAAAATATATAGAAAACATTCTTTCGTAAATTTGAAAGAACCAACTAATGCATTTAGAATGCAAGATTAGATTGGAGTGCTTGAAGCGGAAGATAATAATATAGATTTTACGGTTCAAATATCCCACACTTCTTTTGTGTGCTTTCATAAATATTGTCTGAAAAATTTTTCTTGTTCTTTTTCTCAAACCAATTGGGTATTATATATTTTACACTTTTCCGATGCTTCAGAGTCGTTTCCACAGTCGGACCTTTCCTGCACTAATGAGGTAGGAAACTGACATACAAATAAATGCAAAAGTCACTCACTTAACACTGACTCAATCATCTCTGTTTCTCCGTATTTGTAAGTCCTAGGGAGCTAAAATTTGTTATATAGGTGCTTCTTGGGTGATCATGAATTACCATAAAGTAAACAAGTCATCAATCACACACATTGCTTCTCAGGTGTTAGATGCGCACTAAGAAAGGATTTTCAAATATTCCAACTAGGGCGCCCCCCGTAGGGTTAAAAGTGGCACATTTACATATGAAAATTACCTTTTCATCACTGTTTCTCTGTACCTCTATATGTATGTAGGTTCATTTTATATTGTGGATGCCGGGGGGGGAAGAGGCGTCCATAAGACAAAATTATCTTTCCATCACTGTTTATCCATGTCATTGAATTTCCAGTGGGTTTATTTATATTTAGTATTAGCAATGCACCCGTTCGGAGCCGGGGCGGTGTCCGTCGTATTAGCCTAAGAAGTAATTGTTTTTTGTCAAAGTGAGATAGAAACAAACACAAAATCACAGGTTTTTTTCCATGGTATGTCTCTCACACCACCCATACCACGGTCGCGGCTTCCCATCTAGCCGAAAGTTCGAAGTCTGCTGGAACTGCAGCATTGTCTGTCGAGAAATTGAAAAAATACCAAAATCTTGGTAACAACTATCTGTTCCATCCAGTAGCGGTTGAAACTTTTGGTGTTTATGGCCCGGAATCTCTGTTATTCGTTCATGAACTCGGAAGGAGAATAGGCCAAGCAACGAAAGATCACCGTTCTACCTCTTTTTTGATAGAAAGAATTAGTATTGCTATTCAACGTGGCAATGCTGCTTCGGTCCTTGGAACTATTCCTCCCTCAAATAATTTTGATGAAATCATACATTGCCCTAATTTCAGTACGGAACTAAAATCTCTCCGAAACAAGCCGAGATATGTGGATATTCAACAGTCTCCTATCAAGGTTAATTCACAAGTGATTGATCCACCATTGAGTGCGGTCAATGGACTTAGGTCATTCTTGCCCCCCAAATATGAGTTGCAGTCCTCGTAGAACTGGTTCCCAGTGGAAGAGCTTCATGAAGCAGAGCCGAATCAATCCCTCTACGGAACCCTTCTTCACTTGGAAGGATCGATCGCAGCTTGAGAAATGGTCCTTATGGAGATTCTGTGAAACATGTTCTTCCTTACGAATCAGTAGATAGTTGTCCTGAAAATCTAGAGAAGAGAAAATTGGATTGGATAATTAAGGAAACAGTTGCTACATGAATAGCATTTTACAAGTGTTGTTCATGACGAAGAATTTCAAGAACGAGGTTTCAATGATGGAGAAGAACGAGAATGTTTCCTACTTATTCATCAAACTCAAACACCTGTTCATGCAGCTGCAGTTTCGTAAGAATGTATCATCTTTTCCTCCAACCGATTTCCTGGATTCTTTGAAGTCCACTAGATACTCGTTAGGACAACAAGAGGATTGTTCCTAATTCTTGGGGTTCTTGTTGAATACTCTTCGTGAGCAAAACAATAGCAGAATCAATACTCCTGACCGCTCTGGATTGAATGAGTCCGTACAGTCCATCTCGTCTTGTGTTTGTAAATCTTTTGCTGGAAAAATCCTCACTTGTTTACTCTGTAGTAAATGTTCAAGAGGTAGCGAAATCTTATGTTAATATCTGGAACTTCATCTAGCGTTTCCTAATATGACTAATAACCAGTCCGTGCAAAGGTTATTGTTAAATCATCTGAAAATGTATTTTCAACAGGTGATGATGGACTGTATCGCCAAACATGCGCCAAACTAACGACTGTTAAAGGAAACAAGTATAGCTGAGGCACCTGTCAAACTAATAATAACGTTGATGATCTTCAAACAAGACTCAACCTCTGACGGAAGCAAGAAACTCTTTCGAAGGTTCGAAATAGATGAACATTTCAATCTAGCAGATCACTATTATAATATTCATGCAGTCATTGTTCACTGTGGTTCTGGCGTTGAATTTGGTCATTATTACGCCTTGGTCAAAGACGAAACGGACTGGTTTAAGTTTGACGATTGTCGTGTCACGAAGTATTTTGGCGATATATTGAATCTATTGGAGCCTCTGGAGACACCCTTCATTTTGTTTTATGAGAGAGAGGACATTGGCAGATCAAGATCTTCAGATGATGTGGTGCTGCAGGTTATTCCAGGTTTTCCTGCAGCTGAAAAAGCAAATGCGCCACTGGAATCAATGAAGTCTTCCCGGAGCGCCAATTAATTTTAATTGTTGTTTTTATTTTTATCGTTGTTTTGACCATAAATAAATTAGTTATAACCTTAAAAAAATATTGAAGCATCATAAATTAAGGAACATTATTTCATTCTTCTCAATTAGAAATGATTTAAACTTTCCAGGACGCCATTAAACTCAAAGAAATCATTCTCTTACGTTACTCTCAAATATTCATAGTTTTCTCTATAAAAAATGTTTACTTGATCCCACATTATCAATCCACCATCGAAAATTGACGTTACTATTACTTGGGCAGCTTCCAAACTAGTTCAGGAACCCAGAAACGCACGTCATTCATCAATCGTAGATCATTTCCTGACCTTGATTTCACTGGAGACACCCTACATTTTGTTTTATGAGAGAGAGGACATTGGCAGAACAAGATCTTCAGATAATGTGATGCTGCAGGTTTTTCCAGGTTTTCCTACAGCTGAAAAAGCAAATGCGCCACTGGAATCAATGTTGCCCCGGAGCGCCAAATAATTTTTATTGTTTTTTTTTATTTTTATCGCTGTTTTATAATTTCACAAATAAAAATCACAGGAAATAAACAATTTTTGTTTCTATTATTGACCAGTGTTATCAACAAAAGGTTATCTTCGAGATACAATATTGTCTGTCTTCGGGTTAGATTCATCGACCTATAAACAACTGAAAAATTTCAAAAGTTGAATTATTCCGAGTAACAAATTATGATCATACACAGCTCAACGTTAATGTGTAGATTACAATAATGTTAGCATTCATTCGAAATAGGCTCTAAGTGATGTGTCAGTGATACCTAATCAACAGTTGGTTAATTGGAACTGCAGAGGTTTTGATACTCTTATGCAAAAGTTTCTTTTTTTTCCCAGAAATATTTTCTTTGATCCGAATAATCCCTGGGTTCATGTAGTTTTAAAATGGCTCTTGCAAAAATGACTTCAAATTGATTTCAAAATCAAATAAGCTACAAGATAATTCAATTTTGAAAGTATGCCATTTAATTATCCCAACTATTCTATTTTAGAACGTTCATCAACATCAACCACTGCAGAAGATTTTGGTTCAGCATAGTCCAGATTTTCATTAAAATATGTTCATCATTCTTGGAAGGTGCCTATGATATACTCAAATTCTGATAAAAATACCAAACACTTGCCTCTCATGTGAGACCTACGATTTTGGAGGTATGTGTTTTAGATACCCCAAAGAAAAAACAACAACTAACCCAGCCAATGCCGCACACAAAGCTAAAGAAAAACCATTAGGCATCTATGCATCGTCTTCCATTTGGAAGATTCATCGCAAGTCACTTCCTATATATGAAAAGCAGAAATTAATTTCATTTGGTCGGCACGACCACCGATATACCGGTTTCGGAGTACTAGCTCCTAGTCAATACCGGAAGGGGCAATTTCAGAAAGATGAAACCGTCTGAAATGAATATCCCGATTGACGACGAAAAAATATCCCGAGATCTTGGAACTACGTTCTGAATAAGCTACAGATTTTGAGATAAGATAATGATGAGATAAGATTTTGCACTCACTTGTGATATTATGGAGTTATTTCGCTGGTTAACAAAGTGACACGTACATTAACATATCCTTAATTATTTCGAACTAGCACATAAGATAAAAACCAATTTTCAAATTGCAAAATAAATGAGCTCATTTGCAAAAAAATAGAAACCAATCACCACGTTCGGTTTCGAATCGAATAATGATTCAAATAATAATAAAATAAAAAATCAATCATGAACTGAACTTACAAGAGTCCACAAGTCCTTCGCGGAAATGTTTTTCTTCGCGACTAAACCAGTTTATATGGAAAAAAACTCGACATAATTTTTTCAGAGAACTACAATAATAACACGACGAGAAATCATTATTTTACGGTTCAATCACTATTCCACATTCTAACAGTGACTCGTTAGGGTTGGTTACATCTAAATCTAAACAATCAAGGAAAAGATTATTGGTGATAGAAAGTATATTTTCACTGTGTTCTGAAACAGAACAACAAATATGGCTAATTCCTCAGATTCGATAATTGAATCCGTTATATTCAAGGGAAATACAGAATTCTGGTATTTTCATATTAGATTGCGTAAAATGAATGTTATATCGTGGTTGACCTATTCAGCTTTTCAAAAACAAATCCTTTTTATTACGCTTTGTTTTAATAGTTACTTGTTACACTTTCAAACTTAAGCCTAACTGTATAGATTTACCGAGAACTAGTGGATATGTCGGATTCCCAATAATGTGTTGTGTTGGATAAAATCGTGCATGGAAAACCTCGTGATGTGAAACTAGGGGTTCCACAAGAGTCTGTTCTGGGTCCATTGTCACATAACTATGTACGCTGACGATACTACAATCACTGTTTCTGGAAAAAATGAGAATGAATTATCGATGAAAATTAATTTAGTTATTGACGAATTGATGCTTTTCATATCCATTCTGTTGAAGATGTTACTGTGTCTAACTTGTGATAAACTAACTTTGGAGCTGTTTCAATTCTCATTCGATTGCGAAGTTATGAATTATCATTTTTTCTAGTCTGCAATTCATATGCCAATAATACAGCAACCGATTATTCAGATCCACAGTGAAGATTGTTGTACAGAGGATTGAAAAAATATATACAGGGCTGTTTGAAGGTGATTTACAATGTTTCATGATGAATTTCAGTAGTTCGGACTTCCATTGTCTACTATATAAAATGATTTGAAATCCCTGAAACAAGTAAAAAAGAAGAATTAAAAATGAGATAGCTGAAAATAATAATTATATTAACCGAAATAAACCTGAAATGAAATAATAGTGAAATAAAATATAAGTAAAAATAGAACAATTGAATAAATAAAAATGAAGAAATGAAAAAAGAAAGAAAATAACAATAAAAAGTGAAGAGATTCCAAGTCACGTTAGTTCACGACGTTTCGATTGTTAGTATCTATAATCGTCTTCGGGTGATGACTGGACTGATTCTTCCGAGAGATGACTATTTATAGGTCGTTCGAGTACTTTCACTTATCCCCGCTTTCTATTTTCCGCTTCACTGGTTCCGTGGGAGATGACCGTTTTGGCGGGAGTTGGCCATTTTTCGCTTGATGATGGGTTTCCATATGTTGCGTATTTCTACGCTGGCTTGGCTGAATACGTTGTTGGACAACATGTATGCGGCTTCCTTGAATTTTCTCCTAAACCAATGTTCCTCTCTGTGCAAGATCTCAGCTTGGAACCACTCGATGTTGTGTTAATGGGTCCAAACATGGTCTGCTATTCCTGATTTGCTGGTTTCCCATCGCTGTTTGTATTTCTTGTGCTCGGCAATGCGAACATTCAATGGCCTCTTAGTTTCACCAATATAGGATTTTCCGCACTCACAGGGTATCCGGTAAATGCAATTCTTGGAATCGCAGTCCGCGTTTGGTGGCCTGGTTTTCGTGAGGCTGCTACGGATAGTGTTACCGGATCTGAAGCAGGTTCTGATGTTGTTCTTGGAACCAATTCTTCTTATCCTCTCCGATAATCCTCTGATGTAAGGAAGTGCAAGCACTGGTTGTGACGGCTTCTCTTCCTTGTGAGGCTCCTGCTGTCTTCTAGCCAAAGTCTTTTCTACCATCGCTTTGGAGTAGCCATTCCGTTGAAGATCATTTTTGATGATATCTAGTTCCTTCTCGAGACCTTTCTTCGTATTACAGAGCCCAAAAGCACGGTCTGATAGAGTCTTGATGATTCCTCTTTTAGTCGATTGATGGTGGTTGGATTCGTGGTTCAGGTACTGTCCCGTATGAGTGGGTTTTCGGTATACAGGTGTTTCCCACTTAGTGTCGGTCCTCTTCACCAAAACGTCTAAGAATGGCAATTCGTTGTGGATTTCCTTCTCCATTGTGAAATTGATGGAAGGTCTCACGCTGTTGATGTGTTTCAGGAAGGCGTCTAGTTCAGTATTCCCATGGTTCCATATTATGAAGGTGTCGTCAACATATCTCAACCAGACTCGAGGTTTCTTGTGGGCTTCTTCAATGGCCAGAGTTTCAAACCACTCCATATATATGTTGGCTATGACTGGTGAAAGTGGCGATCCCATTGGCAGTCCCTCATCTTGTGTAAAGAATTCGTCCTTCAGTTGGAAATAACAGTTTCGTACACAGCATCCTAGTAATTCCATAATTACTTCTATAGGTAGATTCGTTCTCTCTTTCAGGTTCCCGTCTTCGAATAGCTTTCTCTGTATGATTTGGAGTGCTTCTTCGACCGGAACGTTGGTGTAAAGGCTTTCCACGTCGAAACTAATTAGTTGATCTTCCTGTGTAACCTCAATTGACCCTAGTAGTTCGACAAAATGCCTTGAATTCTTCACAAAAGACGATGTTTTTCCTTGTAATGGTTGTATTAAGGGAAGTAAAAATCTAGACAAGTTTTGAGTAGTCGAATCTCTGGAGCTGATGATCGGTCTATGCGGAACGTCCTTCTTGTGGATTTTGGGTAGTCCATACAAGTGAGGGGGCTTACTGTGGTGCGGTGTTAGCGATGATCTTTCCTTGTCCGAAAAATAGACTTGGTGTTTTTTTTTAATCTGGTACAACTTCCTTTCGATTGATGCAGTAGGGTCCCGTACGATCTTTGTGTATCGTCCCTTCTGAAGAACCTCTTCGATCTTCTGTTCGTAGAGAACGGTATCCATTACCACAGTAGCGTTTCCTTTATCTGCAGGTAGGATCTTGATGGTGTTGTCTCTACGTACGCCATTCAGGGCGCTACGTTCTTCATTGCTGATATTAGATGTTGGAACTGGTTCTCGATCCAGCTGTTCTCTAATTTTCCATCTGAACTCTTCTGCCTTGGTCTGGTCAATAAGGGAACCGGTGGATTCCACTGCAGTAATTATCTCCAAAGTGGGCACAGATATTGGCGTAATGGCGAAATTTAGGCCTTTTCTCAACAAGGATTCCTCTATTCCCGTGAGCGGGCGGGAACTCATGTTGATGACGTTGGCAGCTTCAAAGTTGTCCTGTTTTCGGTCTATATTTGGTGAAACTAAGAGGCCATTGAATGTTCGCAATGCCGAGCACAAGAAACACACACAGCGAGGGGAAACCAGCAAATCAGGAATAGCAGACCATGTTTGGACCCATCAACACAACATCGAGTGGTCCCAAGCTGAGATCTTGCACAGAGAGGAACATTGGTTTAGGAGAAAATTCAAGGAAGCCGCATACATGTTGTCCAACAACGTATTCAGCCAAGCCAGCGTAGAAATACGCAACATATGGAAACCCATCATCAAGCGAAAAATGGCCAACTCCCGCCAAAACGGTCATCTCCCACGGAACCAGTGAAGCGGAAAATGGAAAGCGGGGATAAGTGAAAGTACTCGAACGACCTATAAATAGTCATCTCTCGGAAGAATCAGTCCAGTCATCACCCGAAGACGATTGTAGATACTAACAATCGAAACGTCGTGAACTAACGTGACTTGGAATCTCTCAACTTTTTATTTTTATTTTCTTTTTTCATTTCTTCATTTTTATTTATTCAATTGTTCTATTTTTACTCATATTTTATTTCACTATTATTTCATTTCAGGTTTATTTTGGTTAATATAATTATTATTTTCAGCTATCTCATTTTTAATTCTTCTTTTTTAGTTGTTTCAGGAATTTCAAATCATTTTATATAGTAGACAATGGAAGTCCGAACTAGTGAAATATACAGGGCTATTCAAATTCGTTTCTGTACATGGGGATCTCGTAAATGATAAGAGATAGAGTGTCGGTTAAATTGTTGCAAAGTTGTGTATTTTAGAGACCTATTCAATGATGTAAAGAAATCGAATATAGCTCTTTTGGTTCTGGAGATATACAGGAAAAACCAAAAAATCCCAAATTATTTTTTTTTTTTCTTATACATTATAGAATCGTAATTCATGAATGAATTGTGTATATTTTCTATAATGTTATCCAATTTAGTACTGAAGAGCCTTAGGGCGTGTCTTAAGGCGAAACATCGATGTATACCAGTGAGGATGACAGTGTTCCATGTAAGTGCAATTAGTTACAATTCATTTAAAGTAGAACTCATGTGAATGATATCTGATTTTTATTCTACAACGAATGTTCGAAATACAAACTGAGTAGAGAAAAGCATCTTCTGTATAATTCAGTGTTCATATAGAATTAATTGTTTCGAAAGAATTTTTTTCTTTCGTGTAATTCAATGTTTATATGAAAGTAGCTGTTTCAGGAGGATTCTCTTTCAGTTTGTGTCTGAAAGTCACTTCTTTGCATGATCTACACATCCATGTATAGAGTTACTTATTTTCAAATTGATTACTTTCTTCCTTTCTTTGGAAGATTCCCTCATCTTTTTTTTTGTATCAAGATGGAGTAGCAGAAAGCCAAAAACTTTCTTTCCCGAAAACTTTTTTTAATTCAACACACCTCTCATAACATCAATCCTGGAACATACCGTATATGCTTTCTTCAAATAAAAAGTTTTCAACAACATAACCCAGTGTAACCATTTATAAACAATTTTAACGTCCATTTAGTCGCAAATCCAGCCAGAAAATGTTTAATTATATGAGGCCTAAGCCAGTCCTACACTCTTGCCAATTAACAAACCGCAAAGTATAACCAGATTCCTACATTTTTTCCTCGAAAAGAATATATTTTAGTACTTAGTCTTATTGAAATGAATCAGAAGTAGGGATGTTATACAGCTCCGTAACCAAAACTATTAGATCTCTGAGAAAAAATTTTGGAAAAATTTTGGATAGGGGTGAAGTTTGAATTGAAAATCAATATTGATGTTTTTATTCATCAACTTTTTTGCTAACAATTAAAAATAATCATCTGCTATACCTATCCTAGTACTACATTACCAAACAAAAACCTTTTGAAAAAGTCAAACCACTGCCTATTTGTAGTTTCCTTACTTTAACAATCTTTACAATACTCACCAAAATAAACAAAATAGCAAATTTGCAATTTGCCAATTCTATATATTCGAAAACACAATCAGTTATACTGATAACAATATTGTATCGATATGAAAATGATACAAAAAAATATATTCAACTGATTGATGTACTACATTAGAACATTTCAATCAAATTCAGTGTGAATAGCCATCTCCTTCAAAATGAAAAATATCATTGTCGGATTTGTTACTTTCTTCATGGCGTGAATCACTACTTATCTTGTCAACAGAATGAAACTTGTCGAAATCTTCTTCCTTCTTTTCATCACCTGAAGCTTCACTTTCACTATGCCGACGTTCTAGAGCACGTTTCTTATTCTTTGCCTTCCTCTGATTTTTCTTTTTCTGACCCAAAATGCTAGAATTCGACCTGCAAAATATAACGCAATAAGCTATGCGTGTATACAGTAAATGTAATTTCAAGTGTACTACGTCTAATTTCGAAATATTTTGACACCATACACTTTGGATTCAATTGGTTGCATTATTACTTCTGAAACATTTAATTTCTATTCCATATTTGTCTCACACAATTTGATGAGTTTTGTTTTGATACCTCTCACATATTTCATAGTGATCATTTCATAAATAGAAAGCATATCATCGCGTAAAATGAATCTACTGAAAACACTCTTCCCTTAACAGAACAAAATGCTCTCTCTCGACGGGCGATTCGTTAACCAAGTTGGCATCATCAGATGACTAGATTTTCCAATATACCTTACAAAATAGTGAGGAAGATCCATAGAAAGATCCTAGGTAGCAGACATTACACCAGTCTCCTCAGCAATTTACGTAGCGTAACCTTCATCTGATCAATACCGTACTTTGCTGAGGAAAGTGGTGTGATGACTGCTACCTAGGACCTTCGGAATTATTTTTTAATTTTTAGTACATTATCTAGATCATTATTATCTTTATTTTTCAATAAAACCGTTTAACATAAAAATAATTTTACTAATTTTATTTTCAAGTTCCTAGTTTATGATTTTGTTACTCAATTCTTCTCATTCTGTTTAGTTCATTTAGCGTTTCAGTATTATAAGGTAACACGTAATCCGCCTTCCGCCATTTTGTAGCTGCGACCATCTTGAAGTTGCATCTTTTTCAAAGTGTACTACCATTCTACTAGTCAAGCCCTGCCATTTGATACCCATATTGAGGTAGTTGTTAAAAAATATGTAATCCATCATTTTGTAACTGTGGCCATCTTGAATTTGCATCTTTTTCAAAATGTATTACTACTCTACTAGTCAAGTCCTGCCATTTGAGACCCATATTGAGGTAGTTTTGGAAAAATATGTAATCCGCCATTTTGTAGCTGAGGCCATCTTGAAGTTGCAACTTTTTTAAAGAATACTACAATGGGGAATGTTCCTCCTGAACAACGCATTTTAAACTTATCATTTCAACCTTTTCTTTGAAAAATTATTTAAATACTCAAAAAAGAGGAATGAAATACCTAATGCATTTACCGTTTAAAGGGATTCGTTTCTATTTCACCATTTGGCAACATCGGTTAAAGCTAATAAAGGACAATGAATCTGTTACCTGTATGAGACAAACAAAGATGACATATTTCAGAGGCGTGCTGTTCTGTTTACTTATGTTCCGAGTTCCGAGACATTCTGTGACATATGACATTTTGTGCTCCTAACCTATCTTCCTCTATATAAATAAATAACAAAACAACTGTGTTTATGTGGCTTGTGGAGGTAGTATTAACTATAATTTATACTTTGCCTCAATTGTTGATTTATAAAGATAATTTTCCTTTTTTTAAGTAGAATATCTAAGTACGTATAAATTGTTTCAACTTGATATAGGCGCTGTTGCCAATATGTGAATTAGAAACAAATCCCTTTAAAAATTAAAACCCAACATTTGAAACATCAATTTGAATACTTTTAGAAGTGAAATTGAAAAACTCATGAATTGAACTCAACTTTATTTTGTTCAAACTTGCATTTGCTGTAATAACCCAAATTGAGGAACATTCCCCATCCTACTAGTCAAGCTCTGTCATTTCATACCCATATTGGGGTAGTTGTTAAAAAATATGCAATCCGCCATTTTGTAACTGTGGCCATCTTGAATTTGCATCTTTTTCAAAATGTACTACTATTCTACTAGTCAAGCTGTCATGTGATACCCATATTGAGTTAGTTTTGGAAAAATATGTAATCCGTCACTTTGCAGCTGAGGCCATCTTGGATTCACAATGATACAGAATTTACTAAATTATATTTCATGAAAACTAAATGTTTTTACCAAAATCAGATCAATCTGTCAACAGGAAGGGTATCAAACTTAAATTACTAAATTTGACCCAAACAGACAAACAGGTCAATCCAAATAAAATATCAAAAAATTTTTGATATTATTTTTCTATGGTTTTTGTCACTTCTTACTACAATTAAAATACTGTGATTGTTTGAAAATGTCCTCATAGAACGAATCTGCAGTAACGTTAGTTACAAATAAAAGTGATAAAGAAACAGAAGATTTTATTCCTCATTTTTCATGATCTCCTACCACATAGTAATGACAAACAAACAATAAACACCTTGTACTACATCAAATATTTCAGGAGCCAAACAACAATACTGACATAAAATTAACTTTGGAATGTTTTACATAATGAATATATGTTAAAAAACTAAAAAAAACACGCTTTTAAAGAACATCGAACTAAAAAGGTAAATTTTTTTTTTAATAAAAAACAATAACGAACGAAAAATACTAGTATTATTGTGAAAAAAGGGATGGGCGCCTGATATACAAAAATATGGCACAAAGCGCCCACGCACTAGTATTTTTTGTAAGCTTATTTTCAAAATAATATTTTTAACTTTTAAGTTCGATGTTCTTTAAAAGCGTGGTTTTTAGTTTTTTAAAACTATATTTATTTTTTACTTTTTAGTCCGATTTATTGTCAAAAATATTTTTTTTAAGTTCTAGTCACTAGTATTATAAATCTTCAACAGACGGCGCCTGAAAGTAAAATTCCTCTCAAACAACATAATAAAGTTTGAGGTCTCAAATTCTATAGTAAAACTGAAATGCAGTAAGTCTCCAACAGAGGACGGACAGTTGTAAAATTTGTTTAGAAATAAAGAGAAAATTTGCAGTAACAATTTCAAAAAACAATTCAGTCTTGGTGTTTTCATTAGGAGTTTCATTCAAAATATTAATGGACTAAAAATATTTTTTAACTGAATAATTTTATTTTTCAAATCAATCTTTTGATTTGATATGTATGTCAAGCACCTCAGTTCTAATTTTTCGATTATTTGAAATATAAACTGAAGTAACTGAAGTTTTTAGGTGTACAATTTACGATAAAGTTTTCATTGTTGAAATCCATATTCTGGTTTGCTTTCAAATAATCGAATTAGATTTTAAAATATATTTTCCGTTTCGTTCAAAACTTTTTTCTGTAGTGAATCACGGGTAATTGTAAATATTTCATCTGTAGTACAAAATTTCGCTAACACTTATAATTCTTAAAATATGTTTTTTATTTTGATTTTCTTTTGAACAACCTATCGAGGAGGTTACCTACGTATAGCGGCATCTACCCGCGAATAGCTCAAGCAATAACTGATAGTTACGTACAGCGCCATCTACCCGCGAATAGATCAAGAAATATCAATGAGGTTACGTACAGCGCTATCTGCCCGCGAATAGATCAAGCAATAATGCTGATAATTCTGTCAATACAGATGCCAAGCTTGGGAGTTACAAACAAACATACATACATACAGGTGAAGCTAATATAAAGCGTGTAAAATGGGATATTTTCTTATCATTAACCAGTTTTCAAAGAAAACTTCTTACAACAAATTTGGAAAATAAAGAGTTACTAACCTGAACAGTTGTTGCGTAACTACATCATTGAATCTGACTGTTTTCTTCAGGCTACCAGAAATTTCCCCATCTTCAGGTATAACCGAGTCTAGGCTAGCATGACAATTTTCAAAAGAAGAGCAGACAAAATCATCCAAACTAGACTCGGATATGCTTCTACTAACTGTGAATCGATTGGATGATAGTCTCTTCAGAATTCCTTTATTTTTGCTTGGGCTAAAGCTACCATAGCACAGCTCATCTCCACTGGACTCATAGGAATCACCGAGAATATCAATAGCCCTGGTTTTTTTATCACATTTAGTGTCGTAAAAACTGCTTTGTGAGTTTGGATGATTCACGGGTTCAGGTTCTACCGAAGGTGTTTCTGAATGAGTTTCCAACTGTTTATTACTCTTTTCCTCAGTTTCTTCTCCTAACAGTATAGTATTGATGATTTGGGGCTCCTCCACATGTTTTTCTGTTAAATTATCTTCATTCACCCCAAAAAAATATTCAGTTAATGTTTCACAGTGAGAAACAGGTACTTGAAGTATAACATTGTTGTCCCATACTTCCACTGTGGTATTTTCAGCATCAATTTTGGAACTGGGTAATTTTACACAAAAAGCATAGTGACTGGGATAAAAACTAGAACCTATACTGGTGAATTTAGTATGAACTATGGTGCCAGTCTCACCGAATATTTTGGAAACCGAATTTTCATCTACATTTTTTACATTCAGTGTAAACGCTATAATATTTTCAAAAACATGGCATGTAAATTCAGGTATATTGTAATGCAAATTTTCATCAAGAAATTTTGTCCTAAATTCGCTAGATTTTTCAACACAGTTTTCACTTGAAGGCAATTCAGTAACTAACTTTTTATCACTGGTCTCATCATCAGATTCCGGGATTCCCGGGGAACATTGATCACTTTCAACACCACTATCACTAAAGTCGAAACAGGTTCGGGATTGCCTAACAGGTAGAGTTATTACTAACTTTCTCAAATCCTTATCAAACTTGGCATTGCCAGATGATTCATTGACATGATAGGGTAATGTTAAATTCAATTTGTACTTTGCTGGGGATTCACTAACAACTTGCACGGTTTTTTCTGTAACATCTAATGTTATATCAGCAGAAGATTTGAGCAGAGGCAAATTTATTTCCACTATCAACTCTTTTGGTATAACTGCATTTAATTTTGCTTCCCTGTTTTCTGTAAATTCTTGAATGTCAACATGACTCCTGTGCTTTATGGTATAATTTGGTGTGGTATAGTTGGATTTTTCATCCAAGCTATTTCTTCTATATACTTTTTTACACTTTTTTGGGCTAATTTTATCAGATTCCACTTTTTCAAAAATTTTATCATAAAACTCTTTTTCTTCTGGAGTTTGTTTGGGTTTGTTTTCTGATGGAGATCTAATAACACTTGCATGAGGTATTCCCTTGTAATTGAGTTTGGGAAATTTCAAATTTTTCTTATCCAATTGAAAATCAAAATTTGTTTCTATAGCTTCCAAGGCAGTGTTATTGACCATATCACGAAATGTTTTATTTTTAGATGCTAAATGAAGAGTATCTGAATGAAACACTATGTCAAAAACCTGACAAGGAACTTTCTTATTATCTAAATCTTCTCGTGGAGGTGATAATGAATGAGGTAGGGACCACGTCAATCCTTTCTCTCCTTCTCTGATTGTCGGTGAAGACGTAGGTTTTTTTATATGATCATTCGCACAAATATTGATAAAAGCTTTTTGGTTACCATTAACACTGGTTTTTATTACATAACCTGGTCGGGGATGAATAAAAGTAATATCGTTACCACGTTCTTTCTCCAGTTGAGTGATCTCCTGCTCATAAAGTATTTTGTTTTTTGGATCCTGTAGTTCTTCAACATAGTCTGTCAGTAGTTTTCTGAATTCAGGCTTTTTTAATGCTTCCCCAATACAATTAACTTCCTCACTTGTAAGATCAAGTTCTTTCAGTTTATTGAACGAATTATCCATACTTGCTTCAATTGGAAGTAAGAGATAAAAATGTAAACATGGAACGTAGCAACGAACAGTGCATTAACAAAAACAAACAATCTGTCTAAAATTTGTGTCACATACAGTGTTACCAATGGAAATTGCGCAACTTGTAAAACTTGGAAAAAAATATTTCCTTTTCACTGGCCAATTAATGAAAATCCTCGCACAGCTTACTAGCTTACACCGATCACTGGCCTTATAAAACTGCGATGTTGAGTGATACATGTATATTTTATCGAATAACAGATAAAATAAAATAACTAAAGAATAAATCTATGCCTATCAGAAAATGTTTACTATGAATAAAAAAATCAATAATTATAAGGTAATTCTTCATGTTGCATATATTATATTATACCTATCAAAATATACAGAAGTATTTTGCACTCACTAGTAAATTTTCACAAAATTATTAAAATTAAAAATGTATTCTTCAAACTAATAGAAACATTAATCAGAAACTTCGTTTAGGAAAATAAACAACATTAATTTCCTGGACAGGGGTTCATTTAAAGACTTTCCACTTCGAATATTCCAAAATCTGAAGATTCAAGAAAAAATCTCCAAATCACATAAAACATTGAAGTAAGCTTTCTAGCAAAAATTTTATCGCTCCCTTTTACGCTCTGTCTTGAAAATTTTGAATGTTAAGAGATATGTGAGGTAACTGAAAGTATACCTCAAACCACCAAATCATAACACTCATATCATCTGACACTTCTGAGTACTGAATTATGTCAGCCATTTCATCAAAAGTTACAACCAGTCCAGCAATGCATGGTACAGAGTGGGCCAAAATGAACACTACTAACGGAAAACTCCTGTTCACAAACCATATAGATGAAAACTGATGGCTGTGTCAGCGTAGGCCTCAAACCACCAAATCATAGCACTCATATCATCTGACACTTCTGAGTACTAAATTATGACAGCCACGCGGTGACATTTTTTTGTAAATCTCAGAGGCAGCTATTTTTTACTTGAATGTGGTTACGGACTGGTAGGTACGCATAGAAGAAAGACGGAGGCTCGTTGTAACTCCACTGGTTGTTTTTATTGTTACACTGAACACGAAAAAAAACTTGGAAGCTTTAGGTATAATGAAAGCAATATTCTTTATTACACAGGTCATACTTACCTTGAAATAGGAACACCAACCATTGACTCTGATTTGTTTAAAAAATGAATTTTTGCTATTAGTTTTACGGTTCTGCCAAGTTTAGATGATCACGTCGATTCAATAAATACGAAGTTTTAAGGAAGAACGATAAAGTTAATAAAAACTAACAAATTGTTAAAAATGTTGCAGACAAAAAAAAACTATTTATATTTCAAATTTAAAAAATGCTCAAATCAGGTGTGTGGCGGCATCTAATAAAAAGTAGCTCACGTTCCGGTTAGGGATTGTCTTATATTAAGAAGTCTGTGTAAACATGTATAATCAGTTGCCTATGTATGTTTCGTTATAGCAATTTCATCAAAAGTCACATGCCAGTCCAGCAATGCATTGTACAGAGTGGGCCAAATTGGACACTTTTAACGGGAAACTCCTGTTTTCAAACCTGATAAATGAAAACTGATGGCTGTGTCTGAGAGTCAAATTTTATGAAAAACTTAATGGTGAAAATCGCATGATTTACAACTTTTTTTATAGCTTCTCCTATGGATGTTTGTACTTCCAAATGAAAAAAGGCATTCGAAAGCTTTCCTGGTGACTTTGAATCAGGTAAAACAGCAGCATGCGATTTCAATTCCCCAACAGAACTAAATAGGGCATATGCATCGTTTGTGTCCGCATCTCTTGTGGTCAGCCGCAAAAAGATGCTCTAATATAGTGTCCGACCAAAACTGGTTTTTACCACCGAAACCGAAACCGAATTTCAGCAATGGTCTCAGTTTCGGCCGAAACCGAAACTTCCTTACAAAGATTATGTTTTGAGGGACAAATTAAAAAAAAAAACGTTATTATAATCAGTCAGTCTTTATTTTTTCATCTTTAAATCACAACGTTATGCACTCTTCCACATTTTCACTTATTGATAATCAACATGTCAACTTCTTATTTAAAAAAAATATTAATTACACCTTAAAAATTAAAAATACTTAAAATAGGTGAGGTGTTTATTTGAGTAGATGTAGATTCTTCTTTTGAATATTATTAATGATTTTTCAAAAATAGTAAACATAAAATTACTTATTTAAGTTGTTACCTAATATGATATTAGCACTCAACCGTATTTAAGAGCAATGGTTGGAATTGAAACTTCTATTCAGAGTTGCCAGGCGCGATAACCACTGCTATATGGTAGAATCGTTATACACTATGTATAATGATCCTAGTTATCATTTGTATTTGTTGTATTTGGAAGAAGTTCAAATTGTGAAATATTAAAAGTCAACAATGTTAACCCAAAAAACGTTACAAGGATTTTTGTGCCTTAATGAAATCTAAAAGTCAGCGTATCTTAAACCCAACTGTGAGAGTCGATATTTTTATACAAACTATTAAAACATAAGTTGGCTCTTTAATTGAAATCAATATGGGAGTGATAAGAATAGAACTTAGCTATTTATATTTATCTTATATAATATATTTTTCCATTTTTAGCATAATTTTAGCTAAATTATACAGTCTTTAGCATACTTTTGGCAAAATTTCAACAGCCGTTATTTGCTGGCAACACTGATGAACACGGAACAAATATATTGTTCCCATAGTACAAACGTCAAGTTGGTGACGTTTGTCACTGTCAAGAATAAGACCTACATAACCTTTGCAGACTGACAGTCAGGGCTGCTCCTGGCTATACAATTGTACGAATTGCTATACAATTCAATATTTTTTCGTACATGCATACCACATTGACGAAAAGCATACATTTTGACTTCATTTGGTTTTGCATTACGTCATTGATTCGAACGAAGCCACGGTTATATATTTACAAATTTCAATCACTTCGTCCTTCGATAGTCGAGTAATCTGTCTATCTCTGTCTCCCGTCTCATTATGATAGGCGTGTCCCGCGTGTCATAGAACTCATAGAAGTCATAGATCACGATCACGTCGATCACAGAGCACTTAATTTTCAGATCTGTCAAATCTGTCGAAAACGGCTGACGCTAAAAGAAAAAAAAATCCACAGTGAGAAAAGACGAATTTTAAATAAATATTTATGAATGGTGGTTGGTAGTTCACCTCACCCCTCTTGATTTCTGTTTTAGGAGACTTTGTGTTGTCATTTGATCTGATACATAATATAAGCTGAAGCTAGATTAGTGAATGCAGAATTTTCAATTAATAATAATGCAAATAGTAATCAAATCAATATATTTTTAATCACCACTTCAAAGTATTCACATACGATGGAGTGTCTGCGCATGCGCTAATCGCTTTATTCCATCTCTGCATCATGCGGGAAGCTGTCACTTGTCAATTATTCTGATGACAGTGTTGGCAACCATTGATGCTATACAATTATAGCGAAAAGCATACATTTTCATCTGTCATTTTCGTACAAATTTTTTTTGCCTTGGAGCAGCACTGCTGACAGTTCAGAGTCCACAGTTGATCAAAAATAGTAGAAAATAATTGTAACCCATTTTTATTTTAAAACAGATGTGTTTGTTCGCTTCTTTATCATATCTCGAAGTCATAGCAAGGGATAGTATTCGTATATTGTGACTCAGTAGTAAGAGGTATATTTAAACACTTTTTTTAACATGTAAAAGTAGACCACCATTTGCAATTACTTTTTCCCATTCATTTTGTTTTCTTTATCATTTTCAGAACGTCAGTAAGTATCATGTTGCATTTAGTGTTCAATCTAGGTTATGGGAACTATAATTAATGTTATGATATAAGTTGGACTGGCTCTACTTTTAAAAGATGCATTTGTGAACTTCAGAGGAAAACCACAAATACTATGAAGTTAAAAAATGTTGAATAATCTTGACTGTTTCAAAAGACAAAATGTTGTAAGTATAGTTTGGTTTTTACATAAATATAAATATGTTGAATGGTAGAGACAACTAGAAAGTAGCTTGAGTACGTTGATTAAATTAGGTAGTTGTATTCAAAAGTATCTGCTTATCTGGGTACTGAGAGTACGAGACATTCAAAAAGAATATGTCCATGGGTTTGGTTTTCTACTTCTCCATCTTTATACAAAAATGTAGGAAACTTTCAGAGGAAGGAAGAAAGCAATTAATTTACTCTTTACTAAGATATGTAGATCATGCAAGAAATTAACTTTCTGACATAAACTGGAAAAAAGTCCTCTCGTAACAATCACTTTCATATGAACATTGAATTATGCAATTATAAATTTTTTCTATTCAGATTGTACTCCAAAAATTCGTCAATCTTAGGAAAGCTACACAATGTAGTATATTAAACAGTTACGATATAAAATTTCACTTGGAATCTTGTCATTCTCAAGGGCAGACTTCGAAATTTCATAATAAACCCTTGAATTGTCGGCATCTATCTGAATAACTTTACAAGATGAAGCATTCAATCCAATGTCGGCTCATTTTTCTAATACAAGGAAGTTTTATCGCAGGAGTGATGACTTTGAAGCTTTGTAGTATGTGAACACTATGTATATTTCATTAGTTCAGACTTCCATTGTCTAATATGATATAAATTGATTTGAAATCCCTGAAAGAATCTATAAAAATTTAAAAAGATTAGCTGAAAAATAAAAATTATATTAAGCAAAGAAAACTGAAATTACAATGAAATAAAATACAAGCAAATACATCAAAAATTTAACTATTAACTCCAGCTGAAAATTGAAAAATGATTAATAAGAAAAGAAAATTAAAAGATTCCAAGTCAAGTTACTTCACGACGTTTCGAGTGTTAATATCCACAATTGTCTTTGGGTGATGACAGTGGTCACCCGAAGACGATTTATTTTTCAGCTCTTGTTGATAGTTCAATTTCTATTGTTGCTTGTATTTTATTTCATTGTAATTTCAGTTTTTTTTGCTAAATATAATTGTTATTTTTCAGATAATCTTTTTAATTTTTACAGGTTCTTTCAGGGATCTCAAATCAATTTATATCATATTAGACAATGGAAGTCCGAACTACTGAAATGCACCATGAAACATTGTCAACCACCTTCAAACAAACAATATGTATACTTCTATTTCATATATTCTTATTGCCATGGTGATATAAAAAACAAGTATTGTAAAAATGTCAACAAGTAAAGTTATGAGTTAGGAATTTATCCTCCTGTTTCTTTTAAAGTTTATTACAACTTCAAAATGAATTCTTTAAAAAGTGTGATGATCATACATAGAAGTTACTTTCATATACAAACTAGAAGAAAGAGCCCTCTTGAATCAAATAATTTCATAGATAGATAGATATATTTTCACCACATTACATATATAAATACATTTATGGCATGTCAATATATTAATAGATACAATATAAAGTACACAATGAATAAAATTATACAATAAAACATATGATATTTTGAAAGTGTTACAAACATAATCAAGTGAGGCTTAAATAAATAGCGTAAACAGAATGGAATATTTCAGAGAAGTGATGTGTTGAGTGCATGACTCAGTTGCTTTGTTGTGACGAGAAACTCGTCTGTGGAATAAAAGCAGTGTTCAAGAATATATTTCTTTGTGCTTTTTTTTGAACTGATCAAAAGATAGTGATTTGATTCTCTCCGGCAAGCAGTTATATAGATTGATATTCAGAGAATTATGTTGAGAATTGGTTAATCTATACCTTGGAGTTTTTAATAACTTAGCATACCTAGTATTATGGTCATGTATATCTGACTGGGTTTGTAACTGGTTGATATTTCTGTGTATTTCTAATAAGGCATTGTAGATATATAATGAAGGTAAAGGCATGATGCCAAACTTTATAAAGTGTGGGTGATAATGTTCTCTATATCCAACTCCAGCTAAAATTCTTACTGCTTTTTTTTGTTGTCGAAAGATGGTTATTGCACGAGTGGCATTTCCCCATAAAATTATTCCATAGTTTATCTGCGAATGAAACAGAGAGAAATATGTCATTCTCAGAGTATCAGGTTGAATTGCTTTTTTTAACTGCCTCAACAGAAATAGAGTACTTGCTAATTTGTTACAGAGCTGTTCTATGTGATTCGACCATGTGAGTTTGTCATCATTAACAATTCTGAGTAGCTTGACAGTATTTCCCATTTGTAAGTTCATATTAGAGGAGAAGGTTATTTTTTGGGATTTGCTTGCGTTCAACTTGAGTTTGTTTGTAGTAAACCAATTTTCAGCACGTTTTTCAATGTTATAAGAAGAAGAAGTGAGTTCCATAAGGTTTTTACCGGTACTCATCAAAGTAGTGACGTCGGCGAATAGAACACTTTTATTGGGTAATAGGAAGTTGCATAGGTCATTTATATAAATTACAAATAAGAATGGCCCAAGCAGTGACCCCTGTGGGACACCATGTTTTATAGGTAGAAAGTCCGAGTTTCTTTGGTTAACAGTAACACATTGTTTTCTATTTTCTAAATATGAACTGAATAACTTCAATGCCACCCCTCTAATACCGTAATATTTGAGTTTCAAAATGAGTATCTCATGAGAGACACAGTCAAAGGCCTTCGACAAGTCACAGAGTGTAATATCCGTGAGTACATTTTGTTCCAGACCCTCAACTATGCCTTCCAATATATTAAGAATTGCAAGAGTTGTAGAGCGATTTTGTCGAAACCCATACTGGTTTTTGGTTTTTTTCAAAATATTTCACTAGTCTAATTTTCAGAATTATTTCGATGATTTTAGCAAATATGGAAATAATGGATATTGGTCTATAATTGTCAATTTCTGTAATATCTCCCTTTT
Source organism: Leptinotarsa decemlineata (assembly GCF_025532065.1). Taxonomy (NCBI): domain Eukaryota; kingdom Metazoa; phylum Arthropoda; class Insecta; order Coleoptera; family Chrysomelidae; genus Leptinotarsa; species Leptinotarsa decemlineata. The sequence goes on from NW_027412674.1 coordinate 13,976,947, forward strand.
TATGAATAGGAATAACTCTGGTGAATTTGAAACTATCTGGAAAAATGCCTTCACTGAAGATCAAATTGATCATTGATGTTAATGGCGCAAGAATTAGATCTGATGTTTGTCTTATGATATGGCAATTTAAATCATGTGTATCTACTGATTTCGAATTTTTTAATGCATTAATTGCATCAAGAACCTCATAGCTTGTGACTCCCGTTAGGAAAAAAGAATTGCATCTCACAGGAAAATGTTTGTATTGGATCAATTCGTCTGGTATATTGGGTAACTGGTTTATTATATTTTCAGCAACACTTGTGAAGTGAGCGTTGAAAGAGGTTTCAAATATTGGAGTTTCAGGGTTACTTTTAGTTTTCCTATTTAACTCATAGTTTATAATTTGCCAACTAGCTTTTGATTTATTTTCTGATGTACTGATATAATGTCCATATGAATTTCTTTTTGCTTCTTTCAATTCCTTCCTGTAGCTTTTCTTAAGTGAATTGTATGCCACCTTATCAGTAGGATTTTTCTTTGTATCATAGATACATTTTACTATTGAAAGTGTGTCCCTCTTCTCCTTCAAAGAATTATTGTACCATATAACTGGCGGTTTTTCTCCAATTTTATACCTTTTATATGGAAAGTGTACTGCCACATAATCAGCATAAGTATCAACCAGGAAATTTGCTAGAAAGTTGATACCTAAATTTGTATTTTCAAAAATACCCCAATCAATACTCTTGAGGGATTCTCTGAATTTTTCCATTGAGGAGTAAGATAAAGATCTTTTCATAATTATGTCGGGTTTACATTCAGTGATTTTGTTTAAGATTATATATTGTCCAATATGGTCAGACAGACATGAATCCAATACACCTGAAGTCCTGTTCTGTTTCTCTATATTTGTCAATACATTATCAATGCAGCTGGATGAATATGCTGTTATCCTGGTGAATTCAGATATGATTATAGTGAGGCCAAACGAATTTAGTAATAAACATTGAACTACACGAAAGAAAAAATACCTTTGAAATAACTACTTTTATATGAACATTGAATTATACAAAAATTCTTTTTTTTTCTATTCGGTTTGTACTCTAAACAGTATTAATAAAATTGAATTAGATATTATTCATAAGAAAGCTACTCAACGAATGTTTGAAGAATATTATTGGAGTTTTATCCCAACACCAAATCGTTATTTTCAATATATCGATACATGTTTCGATAACCAAGTGATCATCTTCAAGAGGAATCGTTTAATTTTTCTCTTGAAGATGATCACTTGCTGATCGAAACACGTATCGAGGCGTTGAAAATAATGGTTTGGTGTTGGGATAAAACTTCAGTGATATTCTTTACTAAACCAAAGGTTCCAAACAGTGCATCACAAGAATGTTTTAAGTACAAACTGAATAGGAAAAAGTGGTTTTTGTATAATTCAGTGTTCATATAAAAGTTGTTACTTCGAAAGTACGTTTTCTTTCATGTAAATCAATGTTTATAAATATGAAAGTAATTGGTCCAAGAGGGCCTTTTCTGTCAGTTTGTGTCTGAAAGTTATTTCTTTGCATGATCTACACATCTTTGTGAAGAGTTTATTTTGAAATTACCTGCTTTCTTTCTTTGAAAGATTCCCACATTTTTTGTATGAGATGGAGACGTAGAAATCCAAAAGCGTTCTTTCTCAAAAGTTAATCTTTCCTAAAAATATACCCTTTTCAATTCAAACAAGATTTCTATGGCTGCGATTAAATCAAATAAGCTTTTGAATGGCATTACATACTGCATTTGTGACATGAGTAGATTAATCTCATGAGTGACATGAAGTCATAGTGAATAGTGATATGAATGTATTGAATGCTTCATATTGTAATGTTATCCAGATAGATGCCGAAGAGGCAGTTACACAAGTGTTCATTCTGAAACTTCCAAGTCTGCCCTTGAGAATGACAAGATTCCAAGTGAAATTTTATATTGTAACTGTTCAATGATGAATAAATTCTATTCTATTCTTTAATACACTATATTGTGTAGCTTTCCTAAGATTGACGAATTTTTGGAGTACAATCTGAATAGAAAAGTGATTTTTGCATAATTCAGTGTTCATATAAAGGTAGTTATTATGCTTTATTTTTGTGTAATTCTATGTTTATATGAAAGTGATTGTTACGGAAGGACTTTATTTCCAGTTTATGTCAGAAAGTTAATTTCTTGCATGATCTACCAATCTTTGTAAAGAGTAAATTAATTGCTTTCTTCCCTCCTCTGAAAGTTTCCCACATTTTTGTAGGAAGATGGAGAAGTAGAAAACCAAAATATTGAAGAATTGTTTCTTTACGGAGTTTCTAATTCAGAGCTTTATCCCATTTCATTATGTAATCTTCATAAAACGTCACCATGAAAGAATTTTCCCATTCCTCCCAAGAAAATGATCGGGATTCACTGAATTTCAGTTCATACAAACAAAGAGAAATGCCGGATGAGTTGAATCTCAAATAATGTATGTTCTGATCGTCTGTAGTCCATTTGTTGTACACGACCATGTATTTGGGTTATCATCTTTAATGTTGAATAGGTTGATTTTCATAATTTTGGTATTGGGAGAATAGAACCTGAAGTACAAATGGTTCATCTGCTAGTGTGGCAGACATCATCAGCGGGGGAGAATGTTATCAGGTTTTTTCAAAAGTTTTGCCCGTTTTAATGTCGTGTTTTTGTAGCTCCAAAGACAAAACAGTCTGGTTTAAGTTTGACGATAGGCGTGTCACTAACTGTTTTGGCGATTTCTAGAATTTATTAGAGCCTCTGGAGACACCTTACATTTTGTTTTTCCGGGGTTGTCCTGCAGCTGAAAAAGCAAATGTGCCACTGGAATCAATGAAGTCACCCCAGAGCGCCAATTAACTTTTGTTGTTTCATAATTTCATGATTTGTATTCCTAAAAACTAACACATAATTAAAAGCAATACATATTTATTCCACTGTGTCGTGGTATATCACTGATGATGACAAATGAAATCAACATTGAATACAGCAGGCTTGTTAAGCATTTACTATGCTATGGCATATGCACATATTAATCTGAATATATTGGCATGGGGTCGAGCAAGAGAATTCTTGAGAGTGTTTGTTTCCCAAAAGCGTTTAGTAAGACTGATTTTTAACTTGAATTATCAAGACAGTTGTCGATCTATCTTTAAAGAAAATAAAATTCTTACGGTGCCTGTTGTGTACATTTTTCGATGTATTATCTTTGCCAAACAGAATATAGATAATTATCCGTGTAATTCTGAGAAACATAAATATAACACCAGACACGGCAACTTATTGAAAATTCCTAAACATAGAACGACATTCTATGAGAGGTCTCCGGATTACAATGCAATCATATATTACAATAAACTACCAGAATCACTCAAACGGACTGAAAGTAACATCATATTTCAAAAGAAAGTTAAAGACTTTCTATTAGAGAAATGCCACTATAGTTTCCAAGAATTTTTAGACGATAATTTCTGAAAAATAAAATATGAACTAGATCTGTATACGTTTTTATATATTTTAATTGTGTATTTTTTTTTTCTTTTTAGTGACGTCTTGTATAAATATTAACATTTTTAAATTTATACCTAGTATTAATTCTGATTATTGATTGACTTACCATATATACACTATGTATCGTGAATGGTGAATAAAATATTATTATTATTATTATTATATATTGATCGCGAGAGAATTTTGTACTGTATAAATTGATGCTGTTCAGTTTTTCCAAATTTTAATTTTTTGCCTCTTTTCAGCTTACTGCTCTATGATGCCGTCAAGCGATTTTTGGCCAGTTTTTCTCTACGAATTCAAATTGAACCAAAGTGCTGCCGAAACAGCCCGAAAAATTAACCAGGCATTTGGCAATGACAGTGTTGATGAACGCACTGTTCGACGTTGGTTTGCGAAATTTCGTTCCGGAGATTTTAGCCTCGAAGATGAGCCACGAACTAGTCGACAATCCACTCTCGAAGGCTCAACAGTGACTGACTGAACATAAGATGATGATGATGATCAAATATGACGGGTTAAATCTTATACCTAAATCATTGAATATCGCGCTCTTCTGAAAATACCATGAATAATAATCAAGGGTTGACTTGGAAAACGATTGCAGCATTTAATAAACAACTTGACAGTTGTTGTCAACTTTAGAAGCTTTTGATTTATAATTGTTATAAAAAGTGTCTTTAGTGGTTATTTTTCGAACCATTTTTGTAAAACATGGTTCAATTTACTAACAGTGAAATGACAGATATGCATTTCTCTTATGAAATGGCTCATGGAAACTCTAATGCTGCAAGACGCATTTACGATGAAAGATTTCCTCAGCGTGTAGTACCTGTGTAGTACCTGTCGTGTAGTACACGACTTTCTGAAATAGGCAACATTAAAAGAATGACGGGAGGCCTGCAATGATACGAACAGTTCAAATTGAAGAAGCTGTTTTAAATGAGATTGAAATTGGTTACGCGGTAAAATAAGAAATCCAGGTTTCCTAAGTCGAATATTGTTTACAGATGAGGCTCGTTTTTTCTCGCAATTCAATTATTAACTTCCACAACAATCACATTTGGGCCAAAATTGGGTTGGAATTGTCAGTGACCATCTCATTGGGCCTCACTTCCTTCCACGTAGACTTAATGGAGAAGAATACCGAAGGTTTTTAGAATTTGTTTCACCTAGACTTTTAGAAGAAATTCCAGTCATGGAAAGATTCTGTATGTGGTACATGCACGATGGTGCTCCACCACACTTTAGTGTAGTGGCACGGCAATTTTTGGATGAAAATTACCATAATCGCTGGATTGGGAGAGTAGGCCCACACCCATGGCCACCTCGCTCGCCCGAAATGAATCCCTTAGATTATTTTCTCTGGGGACACCTTAAAGCGTTGGTATCAAAACTGCTATTCAAAGTGAAGAGGATTTGCAGAATAAAATCATTAATTCATGTGACATAATAAAAAATACGCCAGGTATTTTCAGAAGAGTGCGAAATTCAATGATCCAGCGGCTAGACGGTTGTATTGAAGCCGAAGAAGGCCATTTCCAACACTTAATTTAGTGCAATTCGTTAGTCTAGATGTTGATGTTATTTAATATTATTTGTTGTTATTGTTACATAATTAGTAATGAAAAATTGAAAAAATAATAATTTCTAAAAGAAACATTTAATTCCCCATATTATTCCTTGTGAGGTCCAGGGATATGCAATTAGGTCCACTTTTTTTTCTTAAAAACCAAGCAAGATACGAAAAAAATTTAAGAGACAAAAAAGTTGTATTTCTAATTGCTTAATCCAAAGAAATAATAAAAATTGCACAAAAGTCAGTGGCGTACATTTTTAAGTCAAAAATATTCGTTCAAATCCCGCTCGAGAACCCACTGGACTTAATAAATTGAATCACGTTCGGGCTAAATTAGATCCTTAATGTTATAAATACCATTGCCAAATTACAACAAAATCAGGTAAAGGATATTTAAGATATTTACGAATAACTTTTTTATTTTAACACCCTGTATCTTAAGAACGAAGGATTTGCGGACCCATGTTTATATGAACATTTCGTCCTGAAATTACCTAAAGAATCGTCTGTTAAATTTATGGTACATACTTAAGTAATACCCTGTATACATCTTAAGATTAGTTTTAGATTCGTTAATAGTTGTAACTTCTTTTATGTAATTGAGAAGTTTGTTATATTCTTTCAAGGCTTTATGAATTAATGATCTCGTTGCAGTTATAAGATTTTAATTTAACAACATATACAGGGTGATTCAAACGCACTTTGACAAACTTCAGGAGGTGATTCCTCACAATATTTTAATATGAATTGTCCAAATAAATAAGTGTCCGGAAACGCTTCGTTTCCAAGATACAGGATGTTGAAGTTTTTTTATTTTCGTTTCTTTTAAATTACTTTTGAAATACTGGACTTAATTAAACAAAACTTGTTAATAGGAGGTTTTTGAGGTATCGAATTCGAACCTGATGTTCTTATTGCTCTTACTCGTAGGGGGCGCCACCTACACGTCTTTTTCTTTTTTAAAGATTCATAACTTTTTTGGGCGTACTTCTAGCACATTTTTCAGTAAAAAAATCGATTCCTCTATCATATCTACGTAAATAAGCTACCCTTGTTACTAGTCGCTGTAAGCAACCGTTTTCTAAATATTTGGACTTGAAAACTTCCAGTCGATTATTTGATAATCGATGCATGTTGAAGTTATTACGAATATTTTGCATTTTTCACAAGAATGCTTTGGAAATAAATTTGACGTTTGTGAGTAGTTTTGGTAATTACATATTTTGTGACAGTTAACCGTTTTGTTGAAGTTTCCGTAAGTAAAAGTAGAAAACACTCATTTTGAAAAAATGGATTATTTAAACAATAATCCTCATTTAGCCGATATGCATTTCGTTTATGGCCTTGCGGATGGCAATGTGCGCGAAGCAAGACGTATTTACCAAGAGCGATTTCCTAATCGAGTACTGCCTTCAGCTCCAACATTTGCTAGTCTCCACCGTCGTTTGGCAGAAACAGGTAGATTTAAGAGGGCAGCTGATATTATTGGAAGACCACGAGCAGTTCGAACCCCAGAATTTGAAGAAGCTGTTTCGAACGCTCTCGAAGAGAATCCAGAAACAAGCACAAGAGTAATTGCTGAAGTTGTCAATTCTACTCAGTCCACAGTTTGAAGAATTATCCACGATCAACAGTTTTATCCATACCATATTCAAAGGGTACAAGCTCTTTTGCCACGAGACTTTCCCCAACGCATTACTATGTGTCAATGGTTTTTGAGAAAATTGGCTGGAAATCCTCCATATTTAAGATATGTACTCTTCACGGACGAGGCAAACTTCTCCCGAAATGCTATCACAAACTTTCATAACAACCATGTTTGGGCTCTCGAAAATCCGCGCGCAGTTATATATCTTTATTTGAAATAGGGATTCCTAATATACATACAAATCTTAAAAATTATGATAAATGTGAAAAAATTGTCAATATCGCGAAATATATGAATACATCAATTATAATAGCTACTAGTAATAAAATACAAATAGATAAAAACAATTTTTATATCAATCTGTTAAAAAAATATTCTTCAAAATAAGTGTAAAACAGTGAAACATATGAATGTGTGTGTATAAAGTTAAAAGTATTTTAAAAGCTAAAAAGAAAGAAAAGAAAGTTAAAAGAACGAAAAAAATTAATAAATATCCAGTGACCTTATATGTTTTTTTAGCTGATATTTGAAACTATCGATAGTGACCGAGCATTTAATGTCTTGAGGGAGTTCGTTGAAATCATTCAGTCCCCTGAAAAATAATGATATCATAGAATTTTTAGTTTTGGTTCTAGCTATATGAAATTCATTATTAGTCCTTGTATCATAACGGTGAATTTGATTGTTATAAGTAATAAAAGACTTGAAGTAACTTGGTAATAAATTCTTTGTGATTTTATAAATGAACATCATTGACATATAAAATAGTCTTTGCGTTACACTATACCAATTTAGAGTATTTAGCATAATTTGAATGGGAGTATATCTATTACACATCAAGATTATTCGCATTCCTCGATTTTGTAATTTTTCTAATTTTTGTTTGTTGTTTTTGTCCAAGAGATATAGAAGACTAGAACAGTAATCAAAATGTGGCTGTATAATGCTTCTATATATAGTTATCTTTGAAAATAAAGACACTTGAGATGATATCCTAGAAAAAAAGAAGAGTTTTTTCGAAATTTTTTTGCAAATGTAATCGCTATGAGCGTTCAGTGTTAGTGAGTCATCTATTATGAAACCTAAGTATTTAAACTCGGTTACCCATTCAATCTTGTCATGATCAATGGTAAGTTGTAGAGACTCATAGTCCACATACTTTAATTTATGTTTATTACTGAGAATCATGGCTTTGGTTTTTTTTGTATTTAATTTTAGTTTATTAGTTCCCAGATAGGTTTCATATTTTTTTAATACTTGGTTCATTCGAGTTATTGTTTCGTTAAGATTGTGACCATAACATGCAACCAATGTGTCATCCGCGAATAAATTCAGAAAATCATGACCTTGCACATAATTGAGATCATTCAAATATATTATAAAAAGCAGTGGTCCCAGCACACTGCCTTGAGGTACACCAAAATTATTAATAATTTCGTTTGAATAAGAGTTGCCTATTTTGGTTCTTTGAGATCTATTACTGAGATATTCTTTGAACCAATTCAATACTTTACTCTGAATGCCATAATATTTCAATTTTAGAAGTAAAATTTCTCTGTCGATGGTCTCAAACGCTCTTTTGAAGTCAAGAAATACTGCCACTACATATTTACCATCATCAAGTACCTGCTTCCATTTCGATATTGTTAACTGAAGGGCAGTTTCACATGAATGATGTTCTCTAAAACCAGATTGGTTACCCATAAACAGATCATTCTTACTGAAGTACTGAGTTATTTGTTCGTGCACTATTATTTCTAAGAGTTTCTCTATAGTTGGTAAAGTATTTATGGCCCTATAGTCAGACATTTCTATTGCGTTATTAATTTTAGGAATGGGCATTATAGTACTGAGTTTCAATTGGTTGGGAAAACTACCATTTGCAAGTGAAGTATTTATCAAGTTCAGGAAGACAATTCCACCAGTATAAAACGTTTCTCTCAAAAACCTGACACTAATTACTTCCTCAATACTGCCTTTTTTTTGAGAGAAAATATAGTAGATCTCAACTTACTTAGGTTTACACTTTCAAATTCAGGAAAACTAGCTACCACTGGTTTAAGATTTTTCTGAGACCACTTTTCTTCAGAGATGATAGAACTAGAGATCCGCTCAATGCTATCAACATAGAACGAATTAAACTTATTGGCAGCATCTTGCTCAGTTTTTACCCTTGATATAGTGCCATCAGTGCTAAAGTTAATGCACTTGAAGTTCATATGCTGCTTCTCACCTTTTGTTAATTTTTTAATAGTTTTCCACATTTCTTTAGGGTCATTTTTATTTGAATCAATTTTATTTTCAAAGTATTGCAATTTTTTTATTTTCAGTAAATTAACAACCTCATTTCGTTTTGATTTATATTTATTCCACAACTCCTCTTTATTGGCATTGGAAGTTTTTCTGAAATCTTTATACAATTTGTCTCTTTGTTTTGAAAATGATTTTATCTCATCATCGTACCAATGGCATTATCAGTATCAATTTTCTGTAAATGTATGGGCGGCAATAATTGATAATTACTTGATAGGTCCTTTCTTTCTTTCGCTCCGATTAATGGCGCAACTTACAGACACTTTTTAGGAAATGAATTCTCTGGACTACTTCAGAATGTACCATTAGAAATTCTTATCCGCATGTGGTTTATGCATGATGGGGCTCCGGCCCATTTTAGCGTTGTAGCCAGGGAATTCAGTATTTTAGTATTTTGATAATTCATAACATGATCTGAAGAGATAACATGTTCAGCTAGTCCACAGGAACGTTTGTTTAGTCTGCAGTCACTTTTTTAGCTGAACATGATTTTTTAACGTTTATTTGACAAATTGTAAAACGGGTTAAACTTACGAAAGTGAGGTTAGTAATCCATGATTTGTAAAAATAACATATCCCAAATGACAGAGACTATTGGTAAAAAAACAACACAAATATACAAACCTTTACATTATGTAATGATTGATTAGATTATTTGAAAAACATCATTATTTATTAAATCATAGTCTCCTTGGGATGAAATCACCGAGAAAGTGAGTTTTATTTGAATAAAATTTGACAGTAATGAAATTATTGACAGTGATTTTTTTACCTTATTGCCAACATATGCTGGAAATAAAAAATAAAAACACCAATTATCCAGGGTTGCCAGGCAAACATGATACATAGTATAAAACAAGCTTCCCGATGTCTGTTCCCATGTATGATTAGATTTTGAAACTACGCAACGGATTTTGATGCAGGTTTTTTCAATAGATAGAATGATTCAAGAGGAATATTTATATGTATATAACATCCATAATAAAGTAGAGAAACACTGATAATTTTAGAGGTTTCTAATGTGATGTCGTAAGTAAACACATTTTTTTGCGCTTACTTTACAAAAGCTGGCTGAACCCTACGAGGTAGATCAAAATAATGTACTGCACTATTGTACACTTTAAAAAAGGTTTACAAAAAAAGTCCGATGGTATACGTCCATCTCTTATAGATAACCTATAATAAAAATGTTTTATCCTTTACTTTTTAAATGGCTTATTTACATAACAATTTTGTGCAATGCAGCATTAATCCTTATTCATTTAAGTACCTTAAATACATTGTGCATTTAATATAGATCAATATGACCTTTTACAGCATGTAATTCAAATTATTATTTTTGAAGGTATTACAGATTTAAAATGCAAGGACATAGCGGTTGCGGCGGTACCGGCCGGGGGTGAGAGCGGCGCGTGCTTATAAACAGCTCGTCGAAGGCCGTGCTTCGCCGTACAGCAATTTATGATTAGCAGCGATCGCACGCGTTTATATGTATATTCAGTATCAGTTTTGTACCCGTGTGAATCCGGGCGGGTCGCTAGTAATATTATGATATGTATACAAATGGTATCAATGGCAAAGATGAATAATCAATTTTATTCATAAATAATTGTTTTTCGAAAAAGATGACAAACTTTCAAAAGCAAACATTTTTGCGATTCGATGTTTGATGACGTTGATAGAAAAGTATGATTGAAATAATTTCGAACGCATCCTAGCGTGAAAATATGACTATTGCTTCTGCTGAAACCTAAAAAAACTAATTTACTTGCCCTTAATAGAAGCTATTGATGTTTCACTTCTGTAAAATATATTTTTGTTTATGTTTGCTCACGAAATGTTCATATGTTCGATGTTCCGAAGTCTAAATAAAAAATAATGAAAGAAATATCCGTCAATGTATTTTTTTGATTGTGACACCAAGGTAATAAAACAGGTAAAAAAATAATTGAACCTAAATTATCGATGACATCATATAATAATCAAGTGTAAATAATTCAAGCTCTGAACATGCCACATTGATTTTTGTTATCAATTAGCTTCAATTATATAATATACCCATACGAGTCCAGCATTCCTAATTTTCCTAACGTTTTATTAAAAATTGTGTGCGAATCTCTAGCTCAATTTCCGTGTTTTCTAGTGCACATTATTCTTTTTTAGATTGCTTCAGGATGGGCGATGCTAGTGTGGCAGCTCCTACAGATTTCATTACCCGATTCCACAATCTAGAAGGCGATTTAATAGGAGAAAGAAAGAAAAATCTCTTCAAACTCATTCTAGATCTGTCATTTTTGAAAAATGAGGAACAACTGAATAATGTGGTGGAAAACCTTAAGCCCACAAATTACTTGGAAAATTTATTTAGAATAGATATTTTGATTCACTTCAAGAAGACAAAGGAACTTCTAAAAATACTTGAACAGGGTAATGAAGTTTTCATAAGCAAGATTTTGAAGCAGTTTTGGTTCATTGATGAGGCGTTCAGGGATATAGATGTCAAAATATTTGTTAACGAGTTTCTGCCTAGTTTGTCCTATGCAATACGAATGAAGCTAATGAAAAAAGTTGCCAAATGTTGGAATGAAACTCAAGTTGATGCATTGTTTGATTCTTTCAGTGAAAGGTACAAACTTTTATATTTCATTGGATTGCAAGTATATGTCGATGCATACTTATATATTATTCACAGATATAAATTATGAAGTACAAACTAGAAGAAATCCCTTGAAACATATTTCAAATGTGAGACAGCTACACAATGGAATGGATGTTTTAAAGGATTGATATATCGTTTGCATAAAAAATTTGTTCTACTGCTACAGTTATTATTATTATTATCTCAAGGATATTTACATTATATGGTAATCAAGTTTGCTATCTACATATAGTTTTGAATATTACTTACCTAGAGAGTATTTCTAGTTTTCATGAATGGTAGAACTGTAATCTCTGGCATAGAATAAATCCAAAACGAACACCAGAACTGCAACACTCTTCTGGACATGCGTTTTACCAAACAAGTTGGTATCTTCAGGAAATAAAGTAAAACTACTTAATTTTTTAGTTTTACTTCATCTCGCGCGTTGCAGTTCTGTTGTTCTGGAACAGTACTTATTTTGGATTCTCAGTTTTCATATTATATTGAAATCGTCATTTTTTCAAATTGGGGTAATGACTACATATTTCAAGTACTTAGGAAAAATATATATTTTTTTTCTCTGGATTTTTTCTGATTTGAATCTGGAAGAAATATTCGTGAATTGTATACCCATTTATCTAAAATGTTTCCAAATCTAAAGAAATGAACTTTAAACATTCCAGCAAGTCTCAGATATTCCTATGCAGTAGATTCAATGTACTGAAGCCTATCAGAAAACAACTACTCCCCTGGCTAATACCACGAAGGGCATTGGATTATATCAAACAAATGTTTCCATTGATATTTGTTCTCTCCTCACTCATACTAAATTGGTAAATTTTCGTTATGTGGACACCCGGCGATTTTGAAAAAATTTTTGACTTTACTTACGTATTTTGATGCGTAGATTACGAATCCGAAAGAAAAAAGCGGCGCTCTCCCTTATTTAAAAAGTTACGGCCCTTCAAAGTTCATAAAAGGGCAACTTTTCAGCCTTCTTTTTCACCAAATAAACTATTTAAAAACGCAAGCATTTATTGACTAGGTCACCTTTACACCTTATTCCTCCTTCTTTAACACTTTTCACTTCAATAATCAACATTTTTCTTATAAAAATGTTAAAAAATGTACGGAGCTGCTTTTTGGTTACATATCACTGTATTTTACGTTTTTAAGGTTAATGATATGATTGGTACGACTGATGCAGTCCATATTCCTGAAGTAATTCAAATGTTTTTTTACCTTCATTCTTTAGATCGTAAATTGGTTTTTGGTGGTGTATTACGAATTTGAAATAGTAGGCGACGGCAAATACCAACCGCTTTTTTCTGAAATGTCACTAGTAACTAACCTAAAAATAGAATAATGTCACCAGAAGAAGCATTCGTTTTTAAATTAAGTTTTTTATAAGAAAAATGTTGATTATTGAAGTGAAAAGTGTTAAAGAAGGAGGAATAAGGTGTAAAGGTGACCTAGTGAATAAATGCTTGTGTTTTTAAATAGTTTATTTAGTGAAAAAGAAAGCTGAAAAGTTGCCCTTTTATGAACTTTGAAGGGCCGTAACTTTTTAAATAAGGGAGAGCGCCGCTTTTTTCTTTCGGATTCGTAATCTACGCATCAAAATACGTAAGTAAAGTCAAAAATTTTTTCAAAATCGCCGGGTGTCCACATAACGAAAATTTACCACTAAATTTTTTATTTTTTTATGTTTATAGAAAATAGGTTCAATTAATATATTTTTGATCTTTTGAAAGGAAATCGTCTTGAATATGTTGAATGCTAGAATCAGTCATCATTTTCTCTTTCAGGTATGGCATATTCTTAGCAACAACTATTTTGCACAAGTGCAGCTCCAAAAAAATCAGAGAAATCCTAAACGAAAATGAAATCAAGCTACAACCAGCTCAAGTTAAATATCTTTTTGACAAAGACGAAGAGTTATTCAAGTTTTATTTGGACTACATTAATTCTTTCAATATTTATTATTGTTATCGGGAGAAGAAAGTCTTGAACTACGTAGCTCTGAAAAACCCAGAGCTTCTGTTGGAGCTCCAGAAAAATAAGAAGATTCATGTTTCGGGTTTGGGAAGAAGAACCAGCAAGAGAATCATAAAGCTTGTTAAAGATGATATTCCTCGAGATGTCAAAAACTATGTGGATATCTTGAATAATACTGTTATTGTTAGAAAGTTAGGAGGAAGTTTTGGGAAAGTTTATCAAGAATTGCTTTCAAAGGAATATCAAGGTAATATCATTCCGTATAATATTCACAGCAGGATGTTGATTCAGTATCCAAAGAAAACAAGATGGAGTTTTTTTTGCGATTCGTACTTGAAAGTTTTTCCGGGTAATAGTGTCGAGGTCATCCTCTCGGCATTTGATACTTCTTTATTGTGTCTAAATCCTGGCAGAGAAATAATCAAAAAATGGGCTCTGATTAATTACAATTTGAATAAGGGCGACCATTTTTTAAAATATTTCGATCCGTCTGAAGCTATTCCAATCATAAAAGAAAAAATTAATGTCACTTCTGACATTTCAAACAGAACATCTTTGGTCATATTACTATTGGATTGTTGTTCTACAAATAATGATTTGAACTCTCTGGAAGCAGTGCTGAAATATATTTGTTTCAGGTAGGAATATTTTCATTCAAAAGTCATTCTACATGTCACCATTGATTTTATTTAGTGAATGTCGTTAGGAATGAATAAAAACAAGTTGAGTGCTTTTTTTACACGCTTTATATTAGCTTCACCTGTATGTATGTATGTTTGTTTGTAACTCTCAAGCTCGGGATCTGTATTGACAGAATTATCGGCATTATTGCTTGATCTATTCGCGAGCAGATGGCGCTGTACGTAACTATCAATTATTGCTTGAGCTATTCGTGGGCAGATGCCGCTATACGTAACCTCCTTGATAGGTTGTTCGAAAAAAAATCAAAATAAAAATTTTAAGAATTATAAGTGTTAGCGAAATTTTGTACTACAGATGAAATACACACATCGGAAAAGTCTAGGGATATTTTTATAACATACTAATTATCATAAAAATAAATGCATGAGGTCGTTTAATTTCGATTAAATTGGTACACTCGACCACCCTGTAGATTTTTATGGGTTGAACAAAGCCTGCAAAAACGGTAACTAATTTTTTATCAAGTTTTTTACAAACTGTAGGTTTTCGGCTAAAACGAATAATCTGAAAGTGTCGAGTTTGTACATTCTATGCATTGGCTGAGATGAATAGAGCTGTAGGGCTTCTTCAAGGTGGCATGCGACAAAATGATGTAGCTCTTCGTTTGGGGGTTTCCCAAAGTGTTATCAGTCGATTGTGGCGGCGTTTCCGTGAAACTGGCAGTCCAGCCGAACAACATCCAGGGCGAGGACGCGCTACAACTGCAGTTCAAGACCGATTTTTGGTCTTAACCGCAAGAAGACAACCGACAATCACAGCACCTGAGTTGGTTAACGTGTTGCAGCAGACGCACCAGGTAACCATTGGTCGTGATACTGTCAGAAATCGACTGCATGAAGCAGATCTCCACAACAGAAGGCCACTTAGATGTCCACCTGAGATCGGAGATTAACTCAAGATGTATAAACCTCTGAAGAAGCTAGCCACTCGCGCCAGCGAAACGTCAGGAAGAAATTCCAAAAATCGACAGCCTTCAAATCGAAAAATAGTGACACTGAAAACCTCGGCCGCCAATGCCACAACCATTTTGTCAAAATAGTTTATGAAACTGCTACGCATGCAAGGCATGTCTGCTAAAGCACAGTTTCGTAAACTGTTTTATGAAAATCTCACTGTTTTTGAATACATTCATAAAAAAACAAAACAATGCAAGTTATACTAAACTTTAAAAATAATTGTGGTCTTTGACCTTCTTAATGCAGTAGTTGTTAAGACCTGGTTGGTACTCAATGAATTTATGAAAACTTGAAGGTGTAGTAAACTCTTGTATGTTATTAGTATTTTCACATCCATTCTTCAATGACACTTTAGGGTCAATTTGACCAGTTGGTGTCTTCATAGTCTAGTAACTACAGGATGACTATTGATCTATATATTTTTCTCGAATTTGAAAAGCTCTATACCATTTTTTGTGCAATCGTGACATAATTTTGTCCATATGAAATATTTTTGGACAATGAAGTCCAGTGATTGATTGAATTGTTTTCTTTATTTAGAAGATCCTCATTTTATATACCTCAATACATTCCGTTTCAATCACAATATTACCAATACTATCTAATAATTATTTTGTAACCTATCAGATATTCACTATTTATCTATCGTCAGTGATAACTAAATGTTAGTATTATAATTTTTTTTATTTGATTGTAACAATAACTAAATATCTTGTTTCAGGCATCGAAATGAAGACTGTAACTTCAGAGAAAGAGTGATGACCCATATAACCTCAAATTTCAGGCTCGATGACTTGAACGAGAATCATTGGAAGTATATCAGTGAGCAGTTGAAAATCGGCAGGGTAAAAGGAGATTCACTCTTCTTGAAGAATTCCACAATTTTGAGAAAACAATTAGAGTTTCTTTTCAAGAGCGGAAAAGATCACAAAGACGCTCTGGTCGAGTATATTAATGACGTCTTTGACTGGAGTGATGACTTCAACTTGAATTTGGAAAATCCATTTGTAGAAAAAGAAATTTTAATAGAAATCAGTAAGACTGTGATGGACGTCATCAAGGGTGAATATGTTGTTGATACAATCAAGACTCTCATAGAAAACGTCACCGATTTCAGTATGAAACATGTCAATCATTGTATAAAATTAACTGAATGCCCCGTGTTGCTCCCTGTCATTCAATCATGTTTCTCCAAAAATGCAAATTTTGATTCTAACGATATCGCTGTAGTTCGAAATGTGTTGCTATATAATTTAAAATTTCCACAAAACTCTTTCCCGATCGATAACTCCAGGTTTCTTGAACTGTTCGTATTGGTTGCCAAAGAAGAAGGAATGAGAAATCTGTCAATCATCTTTCATGAAAGGATCCTCAGGAAGAATCGTTCGGAATTCGAGAATGAAATTTTGAATGAATATTTGGATAAATTATTACATGACCACTATAAGCGTTACATCGTCCTCTGGTTATTGAAGAATGAACCTAGAAGACTGGTTCCGTATTTCGATAAAATACTCGAGTTGAAAAACTCGGCAGTGGACAGTAAACTAACGAAACTTTATTCGCACTTTGAGTTTGACAAAAAAGCAATAAATTTTTTTAAGAAACAATTGGAGATGGAAAAACGAGACGAGAGAATAATAATGTTAAATTTGGTTGTACTTCTCTCCACGGATGATTTTATAGTTTTGGCCAATACATTTTTGCCGAAAAAGATGAAGCTTGATTTGGAGGATCCAGAAATGATGAAAGATTATAAATTGCAATGTGAAGTAAGTAATAATGGGCATAAAAATAAAACAACACACTTTTTTTGTAAATCCACTTCAACTTTTCATATTGCTTAATTGCATATTGCTTTCATATTGCCTAAATGAATATTGATTTCATAATTTTATTCATAAGTGACGTACTGTTTTTTGTAAATAATCATTGACCTACCATATATACGTTATGTATCACAAATGGTGAATAAATATTATTATTATTATTATTATTTAATAAATATAGTAAAATATATTTAACTAATACAAAACAAAGTCACCTTCACAAGAAACAAAACACAATACGCCTATGCAGATAAGGACGCTTGATAATGAAGAAACCGAATAACCATTTATGGCATTTTAAGGACGCAAATATAATAGACCTGCGAAGTGTTGATCAGTTTACCGATGTTTCAAAGTATTTAACGAACTGGTTCACCTATTTGCTCGTACATCCTATCGATATGCAGAAGCTATCTTGTTACGGGGGGCAAATTTTATGGAATCATCTTACTTTTCAATTATTTACAATGGCGATGCATAGACAATAAAAATGACCCCGGTAAGAATTTAGTTCTAACAAATTTAACATTGTTGCCGTAAGCTCTCAGTTCAATTTGCATATGAGTTACCTTCAATTGAAAATTGTTATACTATAGTGGCTACCACATAAGAGGTAGATATATGCTATCGCGGACTTTTATTTAGAACTATTGAAGATAAACAATCTTACGATACATTATCTTAATAATCTTTCTTTATTTCAGAAATAGGTTTCCCTAATATACAATAAAAAAAATAGGAAAAGATAGAACAGAAAAAGTAACTAATACATGCTATTCAGTAATTTTAAAACTATTACAAGTAACAATAAATAGTTCTATCGCTCCGTGCTATTATTTTACAAATAATATTCATTATTTCTACTTATTAATGCTAGTTATATAGGTAACATTAGAAGATTTATACCGAAACAATTCAAATATTTCACAATCAAAACTAACATATAAAACATAGATTTACAACTTTATCCAAATGTAAGTTATGTTTCTTTTATATATTTTAACAAATGTCTTTTGAAGACATTTATTGATAAACAGTCTTTTACGTCAGTTGGTAGGTCATTAAATTTAATGAAGCCTTTAAAAAATACTGAATTCATACTACTTTTAAAATTTGTTCTGACAATATGTAGATTGCAGTTATTGCGAGTATAGTGTTCATGGATTTCATAATTGTAGTTGACCGTATTCATGAAATAAGAAGGAGACAAATTATTTATTATCTTATAAATAAATATCATTGTCAAGTACAGTAACCTTTGTAATACGGGCAGCCACTGAAGGGTGGATAACATTGAATTTATTGGTGTGTATCTATTACATCTCAGAATAATTCTCGTGCCTCTATTTTGCAATTTCTGCAGTTGATTAATTTTATTTAAGTTCATAGAGTATATGATTGATGCACAATAGTCAAAATGAGGCAGAATAATTGCTTTATAAACTGTTATTTTAGTGGCTGTTGATAAATTACTAGCAATTCTTGAAAAAAAGTATAATTTTTTTGAAATTTTTTTATGAACATAGTCGAAATGGCTATCAAAAGAAAGTGTATTGTCGAGTTGGACTCCTAAGTATTTTATATTTGTGACAATCTCAATTTTCTTGTTATCAATATTTATGTCTAAATTATTTATCCCAATTTTGTTGTATTTAAATTTATTAGTAATTATCATGGCTTTGGTTTTAGTTACATTTAATTTCAATTTATTGATATCGAGATATCTTTTAACAGTGACTAAGATGGAATTCATTTTGTGAATAGCTCTATCCAAGTCTGTATCACTACATGCTAATAATGTATCATCTGCGAACAGATTTATGAATTCACAGTCCACAAATAAGTTAATATCATTAAGATATATTATGAAAAGCAGTGGACCTAAAACACTACCTTGAGGAACACCCTTGTCATTTGTGATTTCATTTGAAAATGTATTGTTAATTCTTACCCTCTGCTTTCTATTAGACAAATAATCATAAAACCAATTGAAGGTCTGACCGCCTACACCATATCTCTTGAGCTTAGCAAGAAGAATATTTCTATCAATTGTCTCAAAAGCCCTTTTCAAATCGAGAAACACAGAAACAACATATTTGTTGTGCTCTAGTTCATTATTAAATTTACTTAATGACAACTGGAGTGCTGACTCACAGGAATGGTTTTTTCGAAACCCTGACTGTCTTTCGAATAAGATTTGATTGTCATTGATAAATTCCAACAATTGGTTATAAACAGTAATTTCTAAAATTTTTTCTAAGGCTGGTAGTGTATTAATAGGTCTGAATTCATCAGCTTTTATAGTATTACTGATTTTTTGGATTGGAATAATAGTACTGGTTTTAAGTCCCTGTGGAATTTTTCCCGTTCGTAAATCAATCAATCAAAATATACTTTATTGTCTGAAGAACATAATTCTCATTGACAAAGTCGTTTACAAAATAAAAGAACAAAATAACACAACAATCACCTTTAGATATATATCGATATGATAAATAGTGAGGTAGAAAAAGTGATAATAATTATAATTGGACTACGATAGACGCACATCTGAGTCAAAGGAAATTTGATACATTATCCTCGTACTGGTCAACAAAATATGAAATATGAAATATAAAATACAAAATATGAAATATAAGTACATGAAAATAATAAAAATGATCACAATTTTATATACATATATACACATATATACACATACATACATATACACATATACATACATACACATACATACACATACACATATATAACTCTAAAACACTTAACAACAACATGTGCAATTATACAATGCATGTACATAAAATATTAAAATTGTCACAATAAAAATTTGCTTTGTACGAATATTAACAACAAAGAGGTGTAAATATAAAATGAAGTTCATATAAATATAAATAAAATATAAGTATCACTGAAACACATTAAATAATAATGTATAACGAAGTCGAATTTCACGCATTAAAAGTTCATACAGTAGAATTCATCTAATGAGTAGAAAGCCTTCGTCAATAGAAGTTTTTTTACGGTACTTTTGAATTGTTTTTTGCTATCTAAAATTTTTATCTCATTTGGTAGGTGATTGAATAATTTTTTACCATTATAAAATATGGAATTTTTTATTTGTGTCGATGTTGGAATTGGTAAGGTTATATTTAGTGCTTGTCTTGTGTTGTATTGAGACAATTCATGAGGTTTGTTTTTAAATTTGCTATGCATGAGACATACTGATTCTAAGATAAAAATACAAGGTAATGTTAAGATTTTATGTTTTATAAAGAGTGGCTTGCAAGAATCCCGGAATTTAGCTTTGCACATATACCTTACTGCTCGTTTTTGCAAAACAAAAATCATATTGAAGACATATCGACTACATGATCCCCAAAAACAGATTCCATATCTCAAATGTGAATCGATTAAAGCATAATACACACTTTTTGCCATATCTACACCAAGTTCCCATGAAATGGTTCTTACAGCGAAACATCCTGATGCCAATTTTCTTCTGAGTTTTTCAATGTGAAGTATTAATAAAATTAAGTATATATCTGTAAGTAACTCCAACGGTATAGGCAGCGCACACCAAAATAGCTCTCAGGGAGCAAGAATTTTTATTACTTAATACACACAAAACCTTTATAAATTGTAGCCGATATGTTATTCTGCTGTATAAGCTGTATTTATGTAAAGTTTCATCTAAATCCGTTCAGAGCCACAAACATACATACATTTATCCATCCTCACATTTAACCATCCTCACAAACGTTCACATTTATAATATTAGTATAGAGTATAGATTATTTCATATATTATCTTAGTTTTTTTTTTCAGCTTGCCAAGTTATTGCACAAAGTCCAGGAGCCGCACAAAACGTTGCCGATTGTAATAAAGTTCTGTGTAGGCGATTACCTGCAGTCAGCCTTGTCGGCCCTTTACAGCTGCTTTTATCATTCTGCTGAAAAAATGCTGTATCCTTACGTGGAGCATCTCGCGAAGAATGCAGTATCCGTGCGGAAACACGCGATATTCCTCACTTGCGGAGTACTTGAAATAAAAGAAGTAATGCGCGTGCTGAAGAACGCCAAACAGGCGAACATGTCCGATCGAAAACACATATTGTCAGCGACCTTGAAATATTTCTGGAAGAATCCTTCGGAAGAATTATTCATGAGGGTTATCGCCGGTTTCGAAACCATCGACAAAAATGATACTGAAACCATGGAAAGCCTTGTTACCCACATTAAAATTCCCACAAAATATATGGCTAGATATATCGAGAAATGCTGGGTTTGGTTCGAGAGCTTGAGTGAAGAAGCTGTGAACTATCAAAGATATTTAAATGCTCTTTTAGATTATATGTGTGGTGATATTGCGAAATTTTTTTCTTCCGTATTCGTAAACAGGCTTCTGACTCGCTATTTTGGCACACAAGATGTGTCCATACACGAGTTCACGACGTTCACTTTTAGAGTCTTGGAATACCGAGTATCAGAACGTGACAACAATTTCAAGGTGGTATTCGGAAAGCTGCCTGGATCAGACAATGAAGTGATCACCTTATTTTTCGACTATTTCATACACTCATGCAGAAGTGAAGAAAGAGACGAAGAGTTAATCGACACTTTTTTTCAATACTGGAATGCATATTTCACAGATTTTGATATTTTCGAGAAGCAAATCGAGCTGAAGTTGCTTCGAATAGAGGTTGATCAACAGTCTGGAGAGGAGTACGCGCAAAAAGTCGTGTCGCTCCTAGAGGAACTTCAATCTCTTTTCGGTTTTCACGTCTTTAATATATTTAGGGATCAACTCTACGAGTACCTACAATACTTGAGAGATGTTCAATATTCTTTATATTTGAACATTTTGAAGTATAAGTGCAATCCTACCAATTGCATCTTGATTATAGAACTAATGAAACGAAGTGTCCATCCCTTGGAAGATGAAGAAAAGGAAATTTACAATGAAATCATGAACATTTTAAGAGTCGTGGATGAGCCTATTGTAAAAATATATTTCAAGTCACTTGTACAGAAAAAATGACATTCCTACCTTCACGTTTCTTAACACCAACTGCGGATTTGAGAAAATAATTTGTGACTTTGCACGTCACGAAGTGTGACTCTGATTGTAAGAATATTTGAAATTAAATTTGCAATAAACTTTCCGTCTAGTCCTATTCGCGAATTTATACAAAAACTTCACTCACTTCAAGGTTCTTCAAGGATATAAAAGAAATATATTCGCATTCATTATGCATCATTCTCACTATGAGCGATTCTTATTTTATAACAATGTTTTCATACAGTTGCTTATTGAAACATATATTAGTAATGATGTATTAATTTTATATATACAGGCTGATTCACGGTGGATGGCACATTAGACGTTTCTGGTGAACCAGACAACGGATCACTTTGAAAATTTAATGGAGGGCATATTCGGACAACTAAAATATTTTCGACAATGCGGTGTTGCCGCTTCTATTAGAAAGCAGTAGCAACTTTGATTTTTCAAATGGAACACTCTGTATATAATATTATTTTTGGAATCTCCAACAATTGCCCGACAACTTTTCTTGATATTTCCCTATACCTATCTGTTACCGTTTTCGAAATAAAAATTAATTTCAATTTTTTTCTTCCAAAATCATGACTTCTAAAAATGCCGATATCTTTCAGTTAAGAAGTACTATGATATCGAAATTTGGTTTGGAGTTAGGTGATACTTGGACACTTCCCACACGTCAGCCTAATCTCCGTTACTTCAATACAGGGTGGTAAAAAAATACAGTTTTTTCGTTTGCTTGAAAAAGTTGCTGAAATTTGATTATTTTAAATGGAACACCCTGTATATTATTGAAAATTCGGAAAGCTGCTGAAATTTGCTTTCTTTCTATGTATATCATACCTATACCTAACTAGTCAAGTTTCGGACTTATGAACATTTATTTGTGAAAATGTCCCTTCAGAATGGTATTTCCATTCGGTATTTGGTAAGCAGGCCATGATTACTATTTGACAGTAGCGTTGTGACATTCTCCTAATAATATCGACATTTTCGTCACTTCAGAAGTTGCAAATACCTTCAAAACGATGGAACAAAACTATTCAAACTAAGTTCTTATGAATTTGTTTATTATTTTTGGACAGTGTGACAAAATTATCAGCAGAACATGTAGAAAGTTCAATGAAATGTATCCGAATCTACCGCCAATGAACCTCAAGAAATTTATACGAATTCAGAACAATTTCAATATGTTTGGATAAACTTTAAAAAAGCACCAAGAAACTTGAAATTGGAAATATGTATTGATATGAATAATTATAAAAAAGTAAAACAATCATGTGGAATATTTCAAAATATGTTCGAATCGCTGGCCGTTCACTTCCAAGCACTTTAAAATGCGGGTGTTGACTGCTTTCGTGGTGGCAGATCTGATTTCATTGGGATCCAAATCTTCAAATGTTTGGGCAATCCTTTCTAACAATTCATCTCTCGAACGCACGGGTATTTTGTAAACGTTTTCTTTGAACATTCCCCACAAATAAAAATCTAATGGATTAAGATCGGGTGATCTCGCTGGCCAATTCCATGGTCCAAGCGCCTCATCCACCGATCGTCAAATAGTCTATCCAGTTCTGCGCTCACTTCTCTTGTGCAATGTGCAGGAGCTCCGTCTAGTTGGTACCAACAGTTTCGATAATCTTCGAGTGGCAGATTATCCACGAAACTGTCTACAGTATTCTCCAAAATATTCAGGTAGCTTCTGGATGTTAATGACTCCTCGTATATCACGTACCTCAATTTGTTGTCCATCAACATGCAGAAGACATTAAAACTAAATTTTTCTTGAAATCCGGCTTCTTTTGTGACGTGAGGATTTTCACTGGACCAATTTTATTGAAAAAAAGTGGATCTTCTTGAATGCGTGTCAACAACATTTCACAAAATTCTACTCTCTGTTGAGGATCTTGAGGCTTCATTGCTTGAATTTTGGTGAATTTATAATCATGCATTTTGTGTCTTTGCAAGATTCTTTGAACCGATGAATATTTTATACCCAAATCTTCTTCAGCACTTCTTATCGATGACTCGGGAAATGCGTGAAAATATGCTGAGACATTAATCTGGTTGTCTTCGAAAGTTACGGGTCGAGGCAAGTTTCTTGGTGCTTTTAAAGTTGATCCAAATGCATTGAAATTGTTCTGAATTCGTATAAATTTCTTGAGGTTCATTGGCGGTAGATTCGGATACATTTCATTGAACTTTCTACATGTTCTGCTGATAATTTTGTCACACTGTCCAAAAATAATAAACAAATTCATAAGAACTTAGTTTGAATAGTTTTGTTCCATCGTTTTGAAGGTATTTGCAACTTCTGAAGTGACGAAAATGTCGATATTATTAGGAGAATGTCACAACGCTACTGTCAAATAGTAATCATGGCCTGCTTACCAAATACCGAATGGAAATACCATTCTGAAGGGGCATTTTCACAAATAAATGTTCATAAGTCCGAAACTTGACTAGTTAGGTATAGGTATGATATACATAGAAAGAAAGCAAATTTCAGCAGCTTTCCGAATTTTCAATAATATACAGGGTGTTCCATTTAAAATAATCAAATTTCAGCAACTTTTTCAAGCAAACGAAAAAACTGTATTTTTTTACCACCCTGTATTGAAGTAACGGAGATTAGGCTGACGTGTGGGAAGTGTCCAAGTATCACCTAACTCCAAACCAAATTTCGATATCATAGTACTTCTTAACTGAAAGATATCGGCATTTTTAGAAGTCATGATTTTGGAAGAAAAAAATTGAAATTAATTTTTATTTCGAAAACGGTAACAGATAGGTATAGGGAAATATCAAGAAAAGTTGTCGGGCAATTGTTGGAGATTCCAAAAATAATATTATATACAGAGTGTTCCATTTGAAAAATCAAAGTTGCTACTGCTTTCTAATAGAAGCGGCAACACCGCATTGTCGAAAATATTTTAGTTGGCTAGAGAATGTCCGAATATGCCCTCCATTAAATTTTCAAAGTGATCCAGAAACGTCTAATGTGCCATCCACCGTGAATCAGCCTGTATACTTTTATGTATATATACTTGATTACCTTACCAAAAATGCATTTTATAGTACTGAAGAATTTCTTCAACTCTAGCTATTATTGTATAGTTACTTTATTTTACTTGTACAAAAAAAAAATTAGATTTCACAATTTTAACTAATTTAAGCTACTTGCATATATTATCTGTCACTGTTCTTGCATCTTTATATTATGTCTACTTATCTTCTAATAACATGTATATATACACTAACTATAGATAAGCACAATTGCTTTATGTTCGGTTCTGACTAGTCTGATAAAGTTTTATACTGTATGTACCACATGTATAAAATCTTTTAATGATGAATAAATTTCTATTCTATTCTATTCTATTCTATCGATCATATTCAGATTAAATCGCAAAATGTTTGACTTTTGTTTTAATAAATGGTTTTATTTAGCTTGCCCTGTTTGTATCATTGCAAATCCAATATGGATATCAAATGACAGGACTTGACTGGTAGAATAGTAGTACACTTTGAAAAAGATGCAAATTCAAGATGGTCGTAGCTAAAACATGACGGATTACATATTACCTTGTAATATAGAGGCACTAAATGAACTAAACAGGAAGAGAAGAATTGAGTAACAGATTTTGAAACTAAAAACTTGAAAATAGTGTAAAGCATCTGATTAATTTAATTTTACCAAAATTCTTCTTTGATATTGATGATTCATTTTATTTGGAAGCTGAAAAAATATGGATGGAAAAATCAAATGTACCAATACCTGATAACAAAGGCTCTCAAAAATCTTGGGATCTTCCTTTATTGCAGATGTTATCTACAGAACTCATTGCTGCAGCTAAGGACTCCCTTACAGATCAAGCTCGCCTCAAAGCTGTAATAACTAAGGAATCTGGCGCCTGGCTCAACGCACTTCCCGTTGCATCGTTGGGAACATTATTAGACGACGAAAGTTTCAGAATTTCAATAGGTATTCGTTTAGGTTGTTTGATTTGTGTTAATCACCAATGTCGGTGCGGTTTCGTTGTTGATGAAAATGGTACTCATGGCCAGGTTGCTTCTCCCGACATTATGCAGTGAATGACATAATTAAACGAGCATTGACAACAGCCAATATCCCTTCTGTGATTGAACCTCTTGGAGATGATGGAAAACGTCCTGATGGAATGTCTCTCATTCCTTGGAGACATGGAAAACCTTTGGTTTGGGACTTCACCTCTGTTGACACCTTGGCTCGCTCTCAATTCAACTTCGCAATCTTCTAGTGGGGCAGCTGAATATGCTGAGAAAATGAAACAGCGGAAATACATTTCTCTGGAAGATCGATATATTTTCTATCCAATTGCCATTGAAACATTTGGTAGCTTTGGCTCCTTTGCTTCCGATTTTTTCAGAGATATAGGTCAAAAACTAATTACGGTAACAGGCGATTTTAGAGCAAGATCATTTCTTATACAACGAATCAGCATTGCAATTCAGAGAGGAAATGCTGCATCAATCCTTGGCACCATTTCTCCTTCTCAAAGTCTTGATGAAATTTTCTTCAGCCCACTAAACTGGTATGATACTACGGATTTCTCCCCAGCTTCTTCTGTTAAAAATTATCCAAACGTTAATGAGAGTAAATCAGACTTCAGTTCTAAAAAAATTGTAGAAGAGGACTTAACAGGCAAACTCAACACTAGCAGTTTCAACATCATAAAAGGACAAATGCAGAAGAGAAAAAATGTTCAAATCCAGGAAAATTTTGCAGTGATTCAACAAACTGCCGAATCTCCACCTTTTGCCAACAACCCGCACACTATGATCTTCCCGACGATGAACCACCATCATTCGCCTATCTCTGAACCCGTCAACAATTTTGACGAAATCGCTACTGACCAGGATGCCGAAAATGTGTTCAACGACAATTTTCCCTTATGCCCCTTCAAGCTCTCCAGAAGGTCCCACCATTTTGTAGATCCAGACTGTTATAAGATGGGCATGTTTCTATCTACATATATGATCGACGGTAGGGCAGTGAACTTGCAGCCAAGGGGTCTGCTTAATCAAAACAATCACTGTTATGTCAACTCTATTTTGCAAGCCCTGATCGCATGTCCTCCACTCTACAACTTACTAAACAGTTTGAGTAAAAACATCTCTTCGAACGGGAGAATGTCATCTACCCGGTTATATTTGGAATCTGCCGTTTTGTGGAACAGTTTGTTCACCTACCTTCCTACTTTTTGACGAAAGACGGGAGATTAGATAAAAATTCCAAGAATGGCCAAAAAGTTTCAATCAACACTGCCATCCCATTCGGTCGACTTGGATTTATAAAATGTTGCATAACATGCGGACTGACTGGATCGATGGTAGACAACAAGATGCAGAAGAGTTTCTAGGTTTTCTTTTGAATGGACTCAATGATGAAATGTTTGAGCTGAATGAGTTGGTTAAAAATTATATTAAAGATGAAAAACCTCTCAATGAGCAATGATTCAAATAATTTATGGAACATAATAGAATCGAAAAGGACATTCAACCAGAAGGATCGACTTCACCAATACACCGATAAGTGACATCTTCGGGGGGCAACTAAAGTCAAGCATTCATCGCAACGTGGACCACATTATTGAGAATACCCAGCCTTTCCTCACCCTGCCACTCAACATTGAGAAAGTGAAGACCGTCAGAGAAGCGCTTAAGGTACTTGTCTCCAAGAACATTTTAGAGGGAGTGACTTCGTCGAAAACAAACGAGAAGGTCGAAGCGTGGGAACAAATTACGCTCTGCAAACTTCCCGTTATCCTTATTTTGCATCTGAAGTTTTTCAAATACAGTAACTACCGTTGCACGAAGATTATCAAGGCTTTTGATTTTGAATTCGACTTGAAGTTTGATTCGACTTTGATATCGTCGGAAACACAGTCTCCAACAGAGAGACAATACAAGCTATTCGCCGTCGTTTACCATGAAGGCAAAAATGCCAACATTGGACACTACGTGACCGATGCCTTCCACGTCGGCTACAATTGCTGGATTAGGTACGACGATTCTTCGGTCAAGACCGTGCAAAATGAAGACGTATTGAAACCCCAAGGAATACGAGTTCCTTATTTGCTGTTCTACAGGAAAAGCGATATTTTCCTATCGAAATAAGGTTGCGTAGAGTTACGTAGAGTTCAGCGTCTGGAATCTTACGGAATTTCTCGTTTAACCCCACATTTGAGATAAACTCGCATAAGAGGAGGTATTACAATAGAAAGTAGGATATTTTGCGCTCTCCGTTTCTATGCCACAGGGACTTACCAAAGGGGTGTTGGTGAGGAAACTTTTTGCAGTTTGAGTCGAACTGCAGTTCATCGAGCAATACATGAAGTATCAATTCGAATAGTTGAAGTGATGGGTGCAGAATATATAGTATTCCGCTAGTTTGGACTTCCCTATATAAAATGATTTGAAATCCCTGAAACAAGTAAAAAAGAATAATTAAAAAGGAATAGTTGAAAATAACAATTATATTAAGCAACAATATTTCACTATCATTTCATTTCAGGTTTATTGTTGCTTAATATAATTGTTATTTTCAACTATTCTTTTTTAATTATTCTTTTTTACTTGTTTCAGGGATTTCAAATCATTTTATATAGTAGACAATGGAAGTCCAAACTAGTGAAATTCATCACGAAACATTGTCAATCACATTCAAATATAGTATTCCCTCAGAATATTCGAACTGCAGTTCATCGAGCAATACATGAAATATCAATTCGAATAGTTGAAGTGATGGGTGCAGAATATATAGTATTCCCTCAGAATATTCGGGAAAGGAATGTATTGAAAATGGCTTTCATGGAGAAATGGAGAGGACAATTTGCTGTAGAAGGAATGAGGGTTAGAGATAGAATTGTCCAGCAGTTTTACCTGTTGTAATTTGTAGGAAATCGAACTGTAAACTCTACTGAACCAGGTTTTAATCATGAATATACAAACGATACATTTTATGTATTAACAATGACATTAACTCATTCAATCAACAACGATTTTCAAGGAATCATAAAAACAACAAGATCAATCAAAATGAAGTGAACATGGATTACTTCAACACTCCCACTCTTTGTTCACTTCGAAGACGTTACCCACAGACCTTGTCGATTTCTTGAAAATTTTTCTCGTGGTAAGGGTTTGGTTAAAATATCTGCCGACTGGTTTTCTGATTGGGTGTAAACAACAGTGATATTTTTTTCGTTTGTGATGATCATTATTGCTCACCAAGTTTATAGCACTTCTATTATCAACAAAAAGTTCCGTTGGATTTGAAACGTCAACATCAATTTCTTTAAGCAACCTTCTCAACCATATTATTTCTTGTGCGGCATCCCAAGCTGCAATATATTCAGATTCTGTCGTAGATGTTGCAACACTTTTTGTCGTTGAGATGTCCATGTAACTGGACAACCTGATAATAAAGTAACATAGCCAGTTGTTGAATATCTAGTATCAATGTCTCCTGCAAAATCTGCATCTGAATACGCTTTTAAACATTCGTTGCTCCCACCATTGTATAGAATTCCATAACTTTTAGTACCCTTTAGGTATCTGAAAATACGTTTCACTGCTTCCCAGTGCTGCTTTTCTGGATTTTCCAAATAGCTGCTAACTCTGCTCACTGAGAATGATATATCTGGACGAGTGACAACCGCTAAAAACATGAGACGTCCTATAGCTTCTCTGTACGGAATATTTTTCATATATTATTTTTCTTCCTCATTTCGGGGGCTTTGAGCTGCATTCAGAATAACATTCATTGTGGAAGTCCATTTTGTGTCTCTTATGTGGTGGTTCCACATCATCTCTCTGGGGCATAGTCTTTGACGTTGAAGGTGTCTTCGATGTTGACGGTTCATCAAGACTATTTTCGCAGGACTCTGGTTCAAGGGATACAGGTACACCACCACATTCTGGATTATTTAATCCCACGAAGTTTTCCCCTAATAAATCCAATATTTTCAGTTCTATTCTATTCAGTCATTGAATAAAATGAAATCAAAATCATTGTGAAATGATATACAACAAAATAAATGTCAGGAATAATTCTCCCCAAAATATGGTAGATCGGTGACCAGAGCCGAGTTTAAACTGTGATGTGATCTAAGTTTCAACTGTCTCAGGAGCCAAGTTTCGACTGTGAAGGATGACGGGTTTCAATTTTGACGGGAGCTCAGTTTCAACTGAGGAAAAAGACCAGTTTGAACTGTTGCAGGAGTCGTGTTTCAACTGTGATTTGAGCCCAGTTTGAACTCCGACGGGAGCCAAGTTTCTGCAGTGGAATCTAAGATAGCTATCGTATCGTTTTAGACGACAGTAGGAATTCTAAGTGGTAGTTCGTATCGTTTCGTGTCTCAAATTTTCGTATTTCATCCGATAGGTGTAGATGTATCGTTTAAAGATTTCGATATATGTTTCTCTTTTCAATAGTACATGTTTCCCTTTTCAACATTTCAAAATGCTAACATGAAAACGAAATAGTATTTTTGGATGTTTTGTGTTACCACATTCATTGTGGAAGTCCATTTTGTGTCTCTTATGTGGTGGTTCCACATCATCTCTCTGGGGCATAGTCTTTGATGTTGAAGGTGTCTTCGATGTTGATGGTTCATCAAGACTATTTTCGCAGGACTCTGGTTCAAGGGATACAGGTACACCACCACATTCTGGATTATTTAATACCACGAAGTTTTCCCTAATAAATCCAATATTTTCAGTTCTAGTTCACTTGGTGGTTTCACATCATCAAGTCCACCCCCAGTGCGAGATAATGAAGCTCTCATTGCAGCACCTTTTTTTTAATGAATATTCAAGATCTGACCAAGACTAAAAACGAAAGCTCTAATAAGTTATAAAAAATCCAAGTATTTAGGACTTTGGTTTACCTTCTGCCATTTTTCAGTAGGTTTTGCTACATAATGAGCATTCAGATTATGCGCCAATTCATCCCAATGTTATTTATACAGATCCTTTCCTCGATGACCAACAAATTTCCCTGTAGCCAGGAAAAAGTGCTTCTCTATGGCCTCTAACATAATTTGCCAATGGGCCTCTCTTACTTTGAACGACATTTTTTTAAATTTGTTTGTAAAATTTGTTTCCAAGTAAAGAGAAAATTAGCAGTAATGCTATTCCATCAAAATAATGATAATGATCGTTATCGTCTTTTTACTCATCAATCTTCACTTGAATGAGAATAAAGTCTCAGTTTTTATGAAGAAATTCTGACCGAACTCAAAATTTGGACCAAAAATGAAAAGAAAAGCAGAAATCATTGTGAATGATGTACACAAAATGGATTTCGTGAGTGTTTTTTCCAAATATGGTAAATCGGTGGCGGGAGCCAGGTTACAGCTGTGACGCGAGCTGAATTCCAACTGTGATGAGAGCAAAGTTTCAACTGTAACGTGAAGCCGGTTCCAACTGTGATGGGAGCCAAGTTCCAACTGCCACAGGAGTTGAGTTTCAACTGATGAGAGAGCTGAGTATCAACTGTGAACGGAGCTGAGTTTCAACTGTGACGGGTGCTGAGTTTCAACTGTGAACGGAGCTGAGTTTCAACTGTGACGGGTGCTGAGTTTCAACTGTGGCATAAGCCGAGTTTCAACTGTTGCGAGAGCCGAGGTGTATGGAAAGTGTTACTAATTTCTATCAAGTAACGAATAACGACCGAATTATCCTGCCAAAGTGAGGCAATAGTCATTGTGGCATCTTCATTTCTGAGTAGAACGAATATCGTCCGAAAGAAGAGAAAACACACATGAAATTTCAAAATCTTCTCTTCGAGCTCCACATACTCTATTTTGATCACTTTCTCAAGATGCTTATCCTGATAACTGAAGAATTTAGTGAAAGATGATCGAACCGGGTGATGTTAATATGCTGTCAATCTCCTTCGAAAATTCACACTCTTGCCAAATAGCACACGTTACATAGCACGTTAATGAGGGTATGGAAAAAAATAATAAAAAACAGTGATCAATCGAATGGTTTTGCCTGTGCATGATTAGTGCTGAGATATTCCTAAATGAAATTTGAATCACGTTGTATTTTCTGAGGTTCAAGTGAATACGAAAATAACTGAGCACAATACTATTTCTATTTATGCAAAAAGCCGTATATAATATTCCATCGAAAAGAAAATTACGAATAATAACAATTATCGTTATTACTCATTGACATAACAAACAATAGAAAAGTACATTTCAATTATTTTTCTCTTCTTCATTTCGATGAGAGTAAAGCCTCACTTTTTAAGATGAAATTTTGACTTAAAACTCAGGATGATGTCAAAAAAAACAGAGGTCCATGTCGGAAAAATATAAACCCAAGATTGAAGTCATGCCGGAAAATGAAATCGGAAGCAGAAATTATTTCAAATTGATGTACAATAAGTGGAACGTGATGAGTAATTTTCACCAACGATCGGTGGCGGGAGCTGAATGTCAACTGTGGCGGAAGTCAGGGTTCGAATTTCCAGGAGTCAAGTTTCAACTGGCTCAACTCTCTCCGAACTCCACATATCTAAATCACTTCCTCAAGATTGTTATTCTGATTACTGAAGTCTTCAGTGTAATGATCAAACCGGCTGATGTGAAAATGCCGTCAATTTGCATCGAAAATAAATACGAGACAACTCATATATTCAGAGAATGAGCTTGATCATTCTGTCCAGACGTATCGTCCTGGACATCACTTCCAGTGAACCGTTTCCATCTAATATGAATTGTTTCTTTTTAGGCTTTCTTTCATCCCATCACAGTTCCAACTGTGATGGGAGCCAAGTTCCAACTGCCACAGGAGTTGAGTTTCAACTGATGAGAGAGCTGAGTATCAACTGTGAAGGGAGCTAAGTTTCAACTGTGGTGGGTGCTGAGTTTCAACTGTGAACGGAGCTGAGTTTCAACTGCGACGGGTGCTGACGGGTCCCAAATGATATGCTATTCACTGGCTCGTATCATCGTTTATTCCTGAAAGAGATGGATATTGAATCATTAATAAATTGGTGGATGTAGCCGTCACTACGTGGTAGGAAATCATAATGAAGAAAAGAGAAATGAAACTCTTTATGTTTTTACCGCTTTTATTTGTAACTAACGTCACTGCAGTTTCATCCTATACGGTGTTACGGTTTATTTTTGTCATTTGTTCTGTTTTGAAGTCGACGACTATTTAAACCTGAAATGAATACTTCCTTGAAAGTTTTGGGATATTTTAATACCTCGTCATTCGTTTAGTTCTCATTCACTGACAAACAACTATACAAGGATATATTCGAACGCATTAATTATATTCGAACACATATTCGAATCCCTTTAAGGATTCCGTGCTCTGACGGAACACGGAACAGTGAATTGACGACTTTGGTTCCGTGAATGTCTTGCCGCCGAGATTCAAAATTTGTTGTGATACTTTTGGTAGCCATTTGCTAATTTTCGAGTTTATGTCTAAACTTCTCGATTTTTCGGATTAACCAAGTATGATCATCTTTTATAAGAATAGGAAATTTTTATTCTTGGCATTTGGATGCTGGTAAAACATTCAACTCACTTGTTGGATTCGATTGCTTATGGAGAACAGAATCTTACTGATTTGAATTTTGGCTTCTTGGGACAAAAGTAAACCTATAGGCCACACGACACTACAGGCGAGTTGATATTTATCAACGAGACAACTCATATATTCAGAGAATGAGCTTGATCATTCTGTCCAGACTCCAGACGTATCGTCCTGGACATCACTTCCAGTGAACCGTTTCCATCTAATATGAATTGTTTCATTTTAGGCTTTCTTTCATCTGAATACCGCTTCCTCGTGTTAGTATTGCTATAAGACTAGACATCCTTGCATGAATGCCTAATACAGTAGTAGCAGTAGTTAGTAGTTAACCGCTGTTGTACCGATCACAATTGTTGTACGGACAGAGCACTGCAGACCTAAGTTTGTAACTCTAAAACCATTCTTGTTCTGCGAGCCACCTTGAGGGAGACACACACATATAAGCTTAGTTATTAAGATAGGGACAAATAACTTATCAGAGACTAGATTTTTGATGCTTGATCTATTATCTCAACAAATATTTATGTTCTTCAAACCTGCCCAAAAGGGGAAGAATATTAGTGTAGGATATATGCTTTTATGCCTATGTAGATGAATTCATTCTCTCGACCTACTGTAAGCTGGCGATATAGCTATAAAGGGGTGTTGGTGAGGAAACTTTTTTGCAGTTTGAGTCGAACTGCAGTTCATCGAGCAATACACGAAGTATCAATTCGAATAGTTGAAGTGATGGGTGCAGAATGTATAGTATTCCCTCAGAATATTCGGGAAAGGAATGCATTGAAAATGGCTTTCATGGAGAAATGGAGAGGACAATTTGCTGTAGAAGGAATGAGGGTTAGAGATAGAATTGTCCAGCAGTATTACCTGTTGTAATTTGTAGGAAATCGAACTGTAAACTCTACTGAACCAGGTTTTAATCATGAATATACAAACGATACATTTTATGTATTAACAATGACATTAAAACTCAATCAACAACGATTTCCAAGGAATCATAAAAACAAGATCAATCAAAATGAAGTGAACATGGATTACTTCAACACTCCCACTCTTTGTTCACTTCAAAGACGTTACCCACAGACCTTGTCGATTTCTTGAAAATTTTTCTCGTGGTAAAGGTTTGGTTAAAACATCTGCCAACTGGTTTTCTGATTGGGTGTAAACAACAGTGATATTTTTTTCGTTTGTGATGATCATTATAGCTCATCAAGTTTATAGCACTTCTATTATCAACAAAAAGTTCCGTTGGATTCGAAACGTCAACATCAATTTCTTTAA
Source organism: Leptinotarsa decemlineata (assembly GCF_025532065.1). Lineage (NCBI taxonomy): Eukaryota > Metazoa > Arthropoda > Insecta > Coleoptera > Chrysomelidae > Leptinotarsa > Leptinotarsa decemlineata. The sequence goes on from NW_027412674.1 coordinate 14,012,111, forward strand.
GCAACCTTCTCAACCATATTATTTCTTGTGCGGCATCCCAAGCTGCAATATATTCAGATTCTGTCGTAGATGTTGCAACACTTTTTGTCGTTGAGATGTCCATGTAACTGGACAACCTGATAATAAAGTAACATAGCCAGTTGTTGAATATCTAGTATCAATGTCTCCTGCAAAATCTGCATCTGAATACGCTTTTAAACATTCGTTGCTCCCACCATTGTATAGAATTCCATAACTTTTAGTACCCTTTAGGTATATGAAAATACATTTGACTGCTTCCCAGTGCTGCTTTCCTGGATTTTCCAAATATCTGCTAACTCTGCTCACTGAGAATGATATATCTGGACGAGTGACAACCGCTAAAAACATGAGACGTCCTATAGCTTCTCTGTACGGAATATTTTTCATATATTATTTTTCTTCCTCGTTTTGGGGGCTTTGAGCTGCATTCAGAATAACATTCATTGTGGAAGTCCATTTTGTGTCTCTTATGTGGTGGTTCCACATCATCTCTCTGGGGCATAGTCTTTGATGTTGACGGTTGGTTTATGTTCTTCAAACCTGCCCAAAAGGGGAAGAATATTAGTGTAGGATATATGCTTTTATACCTATGTAGATGAATTCATTCTCTCAACCTACTGTAAGCTGGCGATATAGCTATATCTAAGGTAAAGTATAACTTCAAAACAGCGACGTCTCAAGTATTGAAGAGACATCCTCCTTTTTTCCTTGGGGAGCCTGGGTTCATTAAAGTCCCTTAGAATTGAAACATTTGTGCTATAGGTGTAATATAATTTATATCTTATGAACATTTTGGTATTGTTTACAATTAGAAAAGTGAAATCTTCTCACATTTGAAACTTTGTGGCCTCAGGAGCTCAAGGCTCCCTGCCAGTATTATAGGGGGAGTCCTATAATGACGGTTGACAAAATTTAAAAACTGACAGATAAATCAAGGGATTTGTTAACAAATTTGGAATCAACTGAGAAAGGTGTAGATGTTAGGGAAAGGAATTATGAATATTTTAACTGGATTCGAGTTTGATTCGATCGGTTACCGTTTAGAGTTAATTTCTCGTTTTTGTTTTGTATGCTATATAAGCTCCAGGGTTGATCAAGCGGGTGGCGCTCTACCCTCCATCTTATCCACGCCCTTGTTCACTGTTGAAAAGCTGGCGGCCTACCCTGGGGAGCTATGATATGATCTCTCTCTATCTAGTCTAAATTTTATTTTGTTGAAAGTGAAGTTCACGCGGACGCCACCTAGTGTTCACTAGCTGAACTTGTTGGAATACGGATCCAATAGAAATGTAGAAATTTTTCTGGCTATGGAATGTTTCATTGTCGGGGTTACATAGTTCGTACCCTCACAAACAGATGGCAAGAAAGGTGCCAAATCAATTTTTTTCTTTCCGTGATTTCGTTTTTGGAAATTACATCCGATTACATTACTCAAAGCATTGGGTATCATTATGAAACTATACTGTGACGCAACTCCCTCTCCTAACCCTTGAATTTTTTTAGTACAGAAGAGTCATTGTAGAAACCGAGTATTCCTATCAAGTATTCTAATTGGTTCGTTTACAAAATTATATGCTATTTAATGGCTTGTATTATCGTTCATTTCTGAAACAGATAGATATCAAGTTGACAATGTTATTGAATTTTAAAATAAGATTCATTGATAGAAAAGTTTACGCGGACGCCACCTAGAGTTGACTAGCAGAACTAACTGGAATGAAGATCCAATGGAAATGTAGAAATTTTTGTGCCTATCGAATGTTTTTATGTCGAGGTTATATAGTTCACACCTTCACAGATAGATGGCAAAGGAGGTTCAATAGGTAATGGCATGTAGGCATGTAATATAAAATAGCTCATTTTAATTTTTTTCTTAATCTATTTTGATACCAGATCAATGTAAATGGGTTCACATGACTATATACTTTATAAATTTTGAATAGTTCATAATTGAACTACATACATACAACAGAAGTACATCTATGTTGATTCTCTTCTTTTACTTGTATGAGACTGAAGTTTTACTTTTCATAAAGTTATTTTGTCTGAACTCGGACGTAATTTTACAAAACCCACAAAAAATCATGATTACTTTCATAATCGATAATGATCCCATGTTATTCAAAGTCTGAAGTCAGAAAACCGAGATTGAAGTCATTGAATAAAATGAAATCAAAATCATTGTGAAATGATATACAACAAAATAAATGTCAGGAATAATTCTCCCAAAATATGGTAGATCGGTGACCAGAGCCGAGTTTAAACTGTGATGTGATCTAAGTTTCAACTGTCTCAGGAGCCAAGTTTCGACTGTGAAGGATGACGGGTTTCAATTTTGACGGGAGCTCAGTTTCAACTGAGGAAAAAGAGCAGTTTGAACTGTTGCAGGAGTCGTGTTTCAACTGTGACTTGAGCCCAGTTTGAACTCCGGCAGGAGCCAAGTTTCTGCAGTGGAATCTAAGATAGCTATCGAATCGTTTTAGACGACAGTAGGAATTCTAAGTGGTAGTTCGTATCGTTTCGTGTCTCAAATTTTCGTATTTCATCCGATAGGTGTAGATGTATCGTTTAAAGATTTCGATATATGTTTCTCTTTTCAATAGTACATGTTTCCCTTTTCAACATTTCAAAATGCTAACATGAAAACGAAATAGTATTTTTGGATGTTTTGTGTTACCACATTCATTGTGGAAGTCCATTTTGTGTCTCTTATGTGGTGGTTCCACATCATCTCTCTGGGGCATAGTCTTTGATTTACGTCTGACTGCAATTTTCCAGTCATTTTCACGTAAGATACAGGAGTGAAATATTTCGAATTGCGTGAAATTTATTCAAAGTTGGAATAACCAGCAGTGATTTTCGGAAATTTGAAAAATTGAGTATCAGGAGTGCAGAAGTGTGAGGAGGTATTTGTTTTACACTCGCATATGAAAGTGAAACTTTCACACACATTTATGTCTGACTTCAATTTTTCAGTTATTTTCACGTGAGATACAGGAGTGAGATATTTCGAATTGCGTGAAATTCATTCAAAGTTGGAATAACCAGCAGTGATTTACGGAAATTTGAAAAATTGAGTATCAGGAGTGCAGAAGTGTGAGGAGGTATTTGTTTTACACTCTCATATAAAAGTGCAACATATACCAACTTTTAGGCCTGACTGCAATTTTCCAGTCATTTTCACGTAAGATACAGGAGTGAAATATTTCGAATTGCGTGAAATTTATTCAAAGTTGGAATAACCAGCAGTGATTTTCGGAATTTGAAAAATTGAGTATCAGGAGTGCAGAAGTGTGAGGAGGTATTTGTTTTACACTCGCATATGAAAGTGAAACTTTCACACACATTTATGTCTGACTTCAATTTTTCAGTTATTTTCACGTAAGATACAGGAGTGAGATATTTCGAATTGCGTGAAATTCATTCAAATTTGGAATAACCAGCAGTGATTTACGGAAATTTGAAAAATTGAGTATCAGGAGTGCAGAAGTGTGAGGAGGTATTTGTTTTACACTCGCATATGAAAGTAAAACTTTCACACACATTTATGTCTGACTTCAATTTTTCAGTTATTTTCACGTAAGATACAGGAGTGAGATATTTCGAATTGCGTGAAATTCATTCAAAGTTGGAATAACCAGCAGTGATTTACGGAAATTTGAAAAATTGAGTATCAGGAGTGCAGAAGTGTGAGGAGGTATTTGTTTTACACTCGCATATGAAAGTGAAACTTTCACACACATTTATGTCTGACTTCAATTTTTCAGTTATTTTCACGTAAGATACAAGAGTGAGATATTTCGAATTGCGTGAAATTCATTCAAAGTTGGAATAACCAGATACAGCAGTGATTAACGGAAATTTGAAAAATTGAGTATCAGGAGTGCAGAAGTGTGAGGAGGTATTTGTTTTACACTCGCATATGAAAGTGAAACTTTCACACACATTTATGTCTGACTTCAATTTTTCAATTATTTTCACGTAAGATACAGGAGTGAAATATTTCGAATCGCGTGAAATCCTTCAAAGTTGGAATCACCAAATCAGAAGTGATTTTCGGAAATTTGACAAATTGAGTATCAGGAGTGCAGAAGTGTGAGGAGGTATTTGTTTTACACTCTCATATAAAAGTGCAACATATACCAACTTTTAGGCCTGACTGCAATTTTCCAGTCATTTTCACGTAAGATACAGGAGTGAAATATTTCGAATTGCGTGAAATTTATTCAAAGTTGGAATAACCAGCAGTGATTTTCGGAAATATGAAAAATTGAGTATCAGGAATGCAGAAGTGTGAGGAGGTATTTGTTTTACACTCTCATATAAAAGTGCAACATATACCAACTTTTAGGCCTGACTGCAATTTTCCAGTCATTTTCACGTAAGATACAGGAGTGAAATATTTCGAATTGCGTGAAATTCATTCAAAGTTGGAATAACCAGATCCAGCAGTGATTTACGGAAATTTGAAAAATTGAGTATCAGGGGTGCAGAAGTGTGAGGAGGTATCTGTTTTACACTCTCATATATAAGTGCAACATATACCAACATTTAGGCTGACTGCAATTTCCCAGTCATTCTCAAGTGAGATACAGGAGTGAAATATTTCGAATTGCGTGAAATTCATTCAAAGTTGGAATAACCAGCAGTGATTTACGGAAATATGAGAAATTGAGTATCAGGAGTGCAGAAGTGTGAGAAGATATTTGTTTTTACACTCGCATATGAAAGTGAAACTTTCACACACATTTATGTCTGACTTCAATTTTTCAGTTATTTTCACTTGAGATACAGGAGTGAGATATTTCGAATTGCGTGAAATTCATTCAAAGTTGGAATAACCAGCAGTGATTTACGGAAATTTGAAAAATTGAGTATCAGGAGTGCAGAAGTGTGGGGAGGTATTTGTTTTACACTCTCATATAAAAGTGCAACATATACAAACTTTTAGGCCTGACTGCAATTTTCAGTCATTTTCACGTAAGATACAGGAGTGAAATATTTCGAATTGCGTGAAATTCATTCAAAGTTGGAATAACCAGATCCAGCAGTGATTTACGGAAATTTGAAAAATTGAGTATCAGGGGTGCAGAAGTGTGAGGAGGTATCTGTTTTACACTCTATATAAAGTGCAAATATACCAACATTTAGGCCTGACTGCAATTTTCCAGTCATTCTCAAGTGAGATACAGGAGTGAAATATTTCGAATTGCGTGAAATTCATTCAAAGTTGGAATAACCAGCAGTGATTTACGGAAATATGAGAAAATTGAGTATCAGGAGTGCAGAAGTGTGAGAAGATATTTGTTTTACACTCGCATATGAAAGTGAAACTTTCACACACATTTATGTCTGACTTCAATTTTTCAGTTATTTTCACGTGAGATACAGGAGTGAGATATTTCGATTTGCGTGAAATTCATTCAAAGTTGGAATAACCAGCAGTGATTTACAGAAATTTGAAAATTGAGTATCAGGAGTGCAGAAGTGTGAGGAGGTATTTGTTTCACACTCGCATATGAAAGTGAAACTTTCACACACATTTATGTCTGACTTCAATTTTTCAGTTATTTTCACGTAAGATACAGGAGTGAAATATTTCGAATTGCGTGAAATCATTCAAAATTGGAATAACCAGATCCAGCAGTGATTTACAGAAATTTGAAAAATTGAGTATCAGGAGTGCAGAAGTGTGAGGAGGTATTTGTTTTACACTCGCATATGAAAGTGAAACTTTCACACACATTTATGTCTGACTTCAATTTTTCAGTTATTTCCACGTGAGATACAGGAGTGAGATATTTCGAATTGCGTGAAATTCATTCAAAGTTGGAATAACCAGCAGTGATTTACGGAAATTTGAAAAATTGAGTATCAGGAGTGCAGAAGTGTGAGGAGGTATCTGTTTCACACTCTCATATAAAAGTGCAACATATAGCAACATTTAGGCCTGACTGCAATTTTCAGTCATATTCACGTAAGATACAGGAGAGAAATATTTCGAATTGCGTGAAATTCATTCAAAGTTGGAATAACCAGCAGTGATTTACGGAAATTTGAAAAATTGAGTATCAGGAGTGCAGAAGTGTGAGGAGGTATTTGTTTTACACTCGCATATGAAAGTGAAACTTTCACACACATTTATGCTTACTTCAATTTTTCAGTTATTTTCACGTAAGATACAGGAGTGAGATATTTCGAATTGCGTGAAACTCATTCAAAGTTGAATGAACCAGCAGTGATTTACGGAAATTTGAAAAATTGAGTATCAGGAGTGCAGAAGTGTGAGGAGGTATTTGTTTTACACTCGCATATGAAAGTGAAACTTTCACACACATTTATGTCTGACTTCAATTTTTCAGTTATTTTCACGTAAGATACAGGAGAGAGATATTTCGAATTGCGTGAAATTCATTCAAAGTTGAATGAACCAGCAGTGATTTACGGAAATTTGAAAAATTGAGTATCAGGAGTGCAGAAGTGTGAGGAGGTATTTGTTTTACACTCGCATATGAAAGTGAAACTTTCACACACATTTATGTCTGACTTCAATTTTTCAGTTATTTTCACGTAAAATACAGGAGTGAGATATTTCGAATTGCGTGAAATTCATTCAAAGTTGGAATAACCAGCAGTGATTTACGGAAATTTGAAAAATTGAGTATCAGGAGTGCAGAAGTGTGAGGAGGTATTTGTTTTACACTCGCATATGAAAGTGAAACTTTCACACACATTTATGTCTGACTTCAATTTTTCAGTTATTTTCACGTAAGATACAGGAGTGAGATATTTCGAATTGCGTGAAATTCATTCAAAGTTGGAATAACCAGAGCCAGCAGTGATTTACGGAAATTTGAAAAATTGATATCAGGAGTGCAGAAGTGTGAGGAGGTATTTGTTTTACACTCGCATATGAAAGTGAAACTTTCACACACATTTATGTCTGACTTCAATTTTTCAGTTATTTTCACGTAAGATACAGGAGTGAGATATTTCGAATTGCGTGAAATTCATTCAAAGTTGGAATGACCAGCAGTGATTTACGGAAATTTGAAAAATTGAGTATCAGGAGTGCAGAAGTGTGAGGAGGTATTTGTTTTACACTCGCATATGAAAGTGAAACTTTCACACACATTTATGTCTGACTTCAATTTTTCAGTTATTTTCACGTAAGATACAGGAGTGAAATATTTCGAATTGCGTGAAATTCATTCAAAGTTGGAATAACCAGCAGTGATTTACGGAAATTTGAAAAATTGAGTATCAGGAGTGCAGAAGTGTGAGGAGGTATTTGTTTCACACTCGCATATGAAAGTGAAACTTTCACACACATTTATGTCTGACTTCAATTTTTCAGTTATTTTCACGTAAGATACAGGAGTGAAATATTTCGAATTGCGTGAAATTCATTCAAAGTTGGAAATACCAGCAGTGATTTACGGAAATTTGAAAAATTGAGTATCAGGAGTGCAGAAGTGTGAGGAGGTATTTGTTTTACACTCGCATATGAAAGTGAAACTTTCACACACATTATGTCTGACTTCAATTTTTCAGTTATTTTCACGTAAGATACAGGAGTGAAATATTTCGAATTGCGTGAAATTCATTCAAAGTTGGAATAACCAGCAGTGATTTACGGAAATTTGAAAAATTGAGTATCAGGAGTGCAGAAGTGTGAGGAGGTATTTGTTTTTACACGCATATGAAAGTGAAACTTTCACACACATTTATGTCTGACTTCAATTTTTCAGTTATTTTCACGTAAGATACAGGAGTGAAATATTTCGAATTGCGTGAAATTCATTCAAAGTTGGAATAACCAGATCCAGCAGTGATTTACGGAAATTTGAAAAATTGAGTATCAGGAGTGCAGAAGTGTGAGGAGGTATTTGTTTTACACTCGCATATGAAAGTGTGAAACTTTCACACACATTTATGTCTGACTTAATTTTTCAGTTATTTTCACGTAAGATACAGGAGTGAAATATTTCGAATTGCGTGAAATTCATTCAAAGTTGGAATAACCAGCAGTGATTTACGGAAATTTGAAAAATTGAGTATCAGGAGTGCAGAAGTGTGAGGAGGTATTTGTTTTACACTCGCATATGAAAGTGAAACTTTCACACACATTTATGTCTGACTTCAATTTTTCAGTTATTTTCACGTAAGATACAGGAGTGAAATATTTCGAATTGCGTGAAATTCATTCAAAGTTGGAATAACCAGCAGTGATTTACGGAAATTTGAAAAATTGAGTATCAGGAGTGCAGAAGTGTGAGGAGGTATTTGTTTCACACTCGCATATGAAAGTGCAACTTATCACACATTTATGCCTGACTGCAATTTTTCAGTTATTTTCACGTAAGATACAGGAGTGAAATATTTCGAATTGCGTGAAATTCATTCAAAGTTGGATAACCAGCAGTGATTTACGGAAATTTGGAAAAATTGAGTATCAGGAGTGCAGAAGTGTGAGGAGGTATTTGTTTTACACTCGCATATGAAAGTGAAACTTTCACACACATTTATGTCTGACTTCAATTTTTCAGTTATTTTCACGTAAGATACAGGAGTGAAATATTTCGAATTGCGTGAAATTCATTCAAAGTTGGAATAACCAGCAGTGATTTACGGAAATTTGAAAAATTGAGTATCAGGAGTGCAGAAGTGTGAGGAGGTATTTGTTTTACACTCGCATATGAAAGTGAAACTTTCACACACATTTATGTCTGACTTCAATTTTTCAGTTATTTTCACGTAAGATACAGGAGTGAAATATTTCGAATTGCGTGAAATTCATTCAAAGTTGGAATAACAGATCCAGCAGTGATTTACGGAAATTTGAAAAATTGAGTATCAGGAGTGCAGAAGTGTGAGGAGGTATTTGTTTTACACTCGCATATGAAAGTGAAACTTTCACACACATTTATGTCTGACTTCAATTTTTCAGTTATTTTCACGTAAGATACAGGAGTGAAATATTTCGAATTGCGTGAAATTCATTCAAAGTTGGAATAACCAGCAGTGATTTACGGAAATTTGAAAAATTGAGTATCAGGAGTGCAGAAGTGTGAGGAGGTATTTGTTTTACACTCGCATATGAAAGTGAAACTTTCACACACATTTATGTCTGACTTCAATTTTTCAGTTATTTTCACGTAAGATACAGGAGTGAAATATTTCGAATTGCGTGAAATTCATTCAAAGTTGGAATAACCAGCAGTGATTTACGGAAATTTGAAAAATTGAGTATCAGGAGTGCAGAAGTGTGAGGAGGTATTTGTTTTACACTCGCATATGAAAGTGAAACTTTCACACACATTTAGGCCTGACTTCAATTTTCAGTTATTTTCACGTAAGATACAGGAGTGAAATATTTCGAATTGCGTGAAATTCATTCAAAGTTGGAATAACCAGCAGTGATTTACGGAAATTTGAAAAATTGAGTATCAGGAGTGCAGAAGTGTGAGGAGGTATTTGTTTTACACTCGCATATGAAAGTGAAACTTTCACACAATTTATGCTGACTTCAATTTTTCAGTTATTTTCACGTAAGATACAGGAGTGAAATATTTCGAATTGCGTGAAATTCATTCAAAGTTGGAATAACCAGCAGTGATTTACGGAAATTTGAAAATTGAGTATCAGGAGTGCAGAAGTGTGAGGAGGTATTTGTTTTACACTCGCATATGAAAGTGAAACTTTCACACACATTTATGTCTGACTTCAATTTTTCAGTTATTTTCACGTAAGATACAGGAGTGAAATATTTCGAATTGCGTGAAATTCATTCAAAGTTGGAATAACCAGCAGTGATTTACGGAAATTTGAAAAATTGAGTATCAGGAGTGCAGAAGTGTGAGGAGGTATTTGTTTTACACTCGCATATGAAAGTGAAACTTTCACACACATTTATGTCTGACTTCAATTTTTCAGTTATTTTCACGTAAGATACAGGAGTGAAATATTTCGAATTGCGTGAAATTCATTCAAAGTTGGAATAACCAGCAGTGATTTACGGAAATTTGAAAAATTGAGTATCAGGAGTGCAGAAGTGTGAGGAGGTATTTGTTTTACACTCGCATATGAAAGTGAAACTTTCACACACATTTATGTCTGACTTCAATTTTTCAGTTATTTTCACGTAAGATACAGGAGTGAAATATTTCGAATTGCGTGAAATTCATTCAAAGTTGGAATACCAGACCAGCAGTGATTTACGGAAATTTGAAAAATTGAGTATCAGGAGTGCAGAAGTGTGAGGAGGTATTTGTTTTACACTCGCATATGAAAGTGAAACTTTCACACACATTTATGTCTGACTTCAATTTTTCAGTTATTTTCACGTAAGATACAGGAGTGAAATATTTCGAATTGCGTGAAATTCATTCAAAGTTGGAATACCAGCAGTGATTTACGGAAATTTGAAAAATTGAGTATCAGGAGTGCAGAAGTGTGAGGAGGTATTTGTTTACACTCGCATATGAAAGTGAAACTTTCACACACATTTATGTCTGACTTCAATTTTTCAGTTATTTTCACGTAAGATACAGGAGTGAAATATTTCGAATTGCGTGAAATTCATTCAAAGTTGGAATAACCAGCAGTGATTTACGGAAATTTGAAAAATTGAGTATCAGGAGTGCAGAAGTGTGAGGAGGTATTTGTTTCACATCGCATATGAAAGTGAAACTTTCACACACATTTATGTCTGACTTCAATTTTTCAGTTATTTTCACGTAAGATACAGGAGTGAAATATTTCGAATTGCGTGAAATTCATTCAAAGTTGGAATAACCAGCAGTGATTTACGGAAATTTGAAAAATTGAGTATCAGGAGTGCAGAAGTGTGAGGAGGTATTTGTTTTACACTCGCATATGAAAGTGAAACTTTCACACACATATGGGTCTGACTTCAATTTTCAGTTATTTTCACGTAAGATACAGGAGTGAAATATTTCGAATTGCGTGAAATTCATTCAAAGTTGGAATAACCAGCAGTGATTTACGGAAATTTGAAAAATTGAGTATCAGGAGTGCAGAAGTGTGAGGAGGTATTTGTTTTACACTCGCATATGAAAGTGAAACTTTCACACACATTTATGTCTGACTTCAATTTTTCAGTTATTTTCACGTAAGATACAGGAGTGAAATATTTCGAATTGCGTGAAATTCATTCAAAGTTGGAATAACCAGATCCAGCAGTGATTTACGGAAATTTGAAAAATTGAGTATCAGGAGTGCAGAAGTGTGAGGAGGTATTTGTTTACACTCGCATATGAAAGTGAAACTTTCACACACATTTATGTCTGACTTCAATTTTTCAGTTATTTTCACGTAAGATACAGGAGTGAAATATTTCGAATTGCGTGAAATTCATTCAAAGTTGGAATAACCAGCAGTGATTTACGGAAATTTGAAAAATTTGTATCAGGAGTGCAGAAGTGTGAGGAGGTATTTGTTTTACATCGCATATGAAAGTGAAACTTTCACACACATTTATGTCTGACTTCAATTTTTCAGTTATTTTCACGTAAGATACAGGAGTGAAATATTTCGAATTGCGTGAAATTCATTCAAAGTTGGAATAACCAGCAGTGATTTACGGAAATTTGAAAATTGAGTATCAGGAGTGCAGAAGTGTGAGGAGGTATTTGTTTTACACTCGCATATGAAAGTGAAACTTTCACACATTTATGTCTGACTTCAATTTTTCAGTTATTTTCACGTAAGATACAGGAGTGAAATATTTCGAATTGCGTGAAATTCATTCAAAGTTGGAATAACCAGCAGTGATTTACGGAAATTTGAAAAATTGAGTATCAGGAGTGCAGAAGTGTGAGGAGGTATTTGTTTCACACTCGCATATAAAGTGAAACTTTCACACACATTTATGTTGACTTTAATTTTCAGTTATTTTCACGTAAGATAGGAGTGAAATATTTCGAATTGCGTGAAATTCATTCAAAGTTGGAATAACAGCAGTGATTTACGGAAATTTGAAAAATTGAGTATCAGGAGTGCAGAAGTGTGAGGAGGTATTTGTTTTACACTCGCATATGAAAGTGAAACTTTATACACATAGTCTGACTTCAATTTTTCAGTTATTTTCACGTAAGATACAGGAGTGAAATATTTCGAATTGCGTGAAATTCATTCAAAGTTGGAATAACCAGCAGTGATTTACGGAAATTTGAAAAATTGAGTATCAGGAGTGCAGAAGTGTGAGGAGGTATTTGTTTTACACTCGCATATGAAAGTGAAACTTTCACACACATTTATGTCTGACTTCAATTTTTCAGTTATTTCACGTAAGATACAGGAGTGAAATATTTCGAATTGCGTGAAAATTCATTCAAAGTTGGAATGACCAGCAGTGATTTACGGAAATTTGAAAAATTGAGTATCAGGAGTGCAGAAGTGTGAGGAGGTATTTGTTTCACACTGCATATAAAAGTGAAATTTACACAATTTATGTCTGACTTAATTTTTCAGTTATTTTCCGAAGATACAGGTGTGAATATTTCGAATTGCGTGAAATTCATTCAAAGTTGGAATAACCAGCAGTGATTTACGGAAATTTGAAAAATTGAGTATAAGGAGTGCAGAAGTGTGAGGAGGTATTTGTTTACACTCGCATATAAAGTGAAAC